>NC_044351.1:30206819-31624067 GCF_007364275.1 Archocentrus centrarchus | reverse complement strand
ATATTCTAGTATATATACCTTTAGGTATTTGTAGGTAAATATAATTACATTGTAATTTCAAATAAAATACATTAAAATTCGATTTAATTACAGGGGATTACGGCCATAGTTGCAGGTCATGTTATACAGTGGTACTATAGTTAGCATTTCACTACATTCAGCTATCCACAGTATTCCTGACTTTGCGCCACTACCCATAATTCATAGCGGAAACCGGTATTTTCCTTCCGTTTGCGCTGTTGTTTACGGTTGCGGGCTTACACACTTGCCGTTCATTTAAACATTTTGACACTGCAGTTTCTTTTACCTGGCCTAAATGGTACCACATCAGAGGCGGAGACATTGCAAGGATGTTTTAAAAAGCAGCGAGGTAACAGTGCCTCACCCGTCACTTGTGTAAATGACATGAAATTATGGCCTGAAGTCAGCTACGTCCACATTATCAGTTACCTTGTTTTTTCTGAAGGTGTTGATGGCGAGGAATCACGTAATTATAAGAGCACCAGATTACCTTCAAAGCAATAAAATCAATAAAGTAATGCTGAACAAACAAGGCAACGTTTTTATCCTTTAAGCAGCTGTAGAGCAGAGCCAGAGCATCGGCCAAGCTAAGCGCTTAGCGTTGGTCATGCTAAGGGAAAGTGGAGCGGTGGAGACAGTCAGCTGTTCCTGTATCGCTGATTAAGGAAATCATGTAGTGATGCTGCAGCTATTCTGTGGAAGGTAAATCACTGATCTGGATATCAGAGTGTTCAGATCACTGAAACAGAAACACTGGACTGGCCGAAAGCCGAAAACGTGTTTACATGAAGGCAGGCATTGTTTAAGCTTTGTGTAGGCTGTATACTGTAAAAAAATAAAATAACGTAAAAAAATAAGAGGCTGTACATTAAAGGAAAACTTAAAACATAAGGAAAAAATACAGTAATAGGATGTTCAACTGGGTAGTATAATTTGACCTGACCCATGACCAATGAATTAGTCAGGGAAAGCATCTCAATCCTCCTGTGTAACAGGCTTAGCCTCAGTCTGCTTTTGAAGTTGTCACCACAGCTGCTACAGAAACTGATTTATGAGCACAACATAAAAGTGTTATGAATTAAATTAAGGAATCTGATTACAGCTTTGACCGGACAAAGCAGGCCTTAACCATTTAACGCATTACAGCTTCACAAAGCTAACAAGCATAAGTTGCATGAGCAAATATTCATCTCATATTTACACACATGCGGTGTACACAAGTCTTTATTACTTAATCATGTTTTTTAAGTTATACAGATGATTTATTTAAAGCTTAACATTGAAACAAAAACAACAAAACCTTTTTTTTTCAGTGTGTGCTGATAACTGTCTCCATTGCACTCGGGGTTTTCCATCCTGTGAAGATAAATTGTTTTTATCTGATTATGCATGGCAGGATTATTTAAAATTAGCTGCATTTTCAAAATCACAAATTCACAACCTCTCCATTTTAATTAATTTACCCATGTGAACAATTTTGTAGGAAGCTTAAGTGAATTTTTATAAAGGATAAAACGACCCACAGGGTATTTTTACTGCAGTCAAGTAATTGTTGTAAACAAGGTCAAGAATAAGTATGAGGGCGTCTAGTTTTTGTCTGCAGACTTTGTGTTTTGGTTTTAGAGGTTTGGAGCACCTGTTGCAATGTAGAACAAATTTTTGATGAGTGTGTGTTGTGTGTCACGCTTTTGCATAAACATTTTTCCCAGAATGTTTTGATGGAACTTAACAGCTTGCACTGAAACTTTTATTTAAAATAGGATATGAAAATAGTTTGGACTGTTTAAAAAAACAAAACATAAGATTTGCACATGTTTTAAGGTGTTTATTAACAGTTCACACAGAAGAATTTTAGTAAAATGTCAACTATTAAAAGGCACGTGTAAATTTGTACCTAATTAATGAACATCTGTTGTGCAGCAGTGTTGCTGCCTGAGTGTTGCATTGCAGAAGAGATGCATGTAGTTGACAGTTGAATTCAAACCATACAATAGTGCATACGTAAACACGTGCATTGTGCACCACCTCAGTATTACTCTTGTAACAATTGTTTCCAGTCTACAAAGTTCCTCTCTTAGTGGTTACATTGTGTAGTGTGTAATTTGATGAGTTTTAATGAATAACATACTGCACCAGTGAGCACTGAATGAAGTCAAAGTTCTCAGTGCTGCACATGAACATTATGTGTCCCTTAACATAAAAATGTGACCCTGCACATATGTTGTTACTTTGCTGTGTGTACCTCACTGCTCTCCTCATTCTTTGTAGCACGTTCCAAACCTGGTGACTGGCATCCATACCATTGGCCAGCGTGTGATTGTGTCTGATGTCCAGGAGAGTCTGTTCTGGGTTCGTTACAGACGTAACGAGAACCAGCTCATCATCTTCGCCGATGACACGTATCCCCGTTGGGTGACGACAGCCTGTCTACTCGACTATGACACCATGGCTGCTGCTGACAAGTTTGGGAACATCACCATCGTAAGTAAAGGGCATGAAGTGTTTGGTGTGTGTATTGTGTTTGTGTTGGTGAATAAAGCCAGAAAATATAAGGACCCATCAGCCCTAAACAAAATGTACTCTTTTCTGTGATGAAATATCTGTTTTGTCTTTGATTTGCTTAGGTCCGTCTTCCCCCTAACACCAGTGATGATGTGGATGAAGACCCCACAGGGAACAAAGCTTTATGGGACAGAGGCCTCCTCAATGGAGCATCACAGAAGGTACAACTGTGTTTCACCTCTTCATCTTTCTTGCAACAGTTTCTGGAACTTGACCAGTGTATCTGAGCAGATAAAACACAAGGCATAAATCAACACCAGCAAATAATAATTAAATGCGAGGTTAAAGAGTTTAAGGGAAAGAGCTGGGTCTTTGATGAGTTTGTGTAAACATCAAGGGATGGGGAAGTTTTTAATGGTAAACCATTCCATAGTTTTGGACCAATGACTGCAAAGTCTGGTTTTAAGTGTGTGCGTGGGATGGAGAGCAATGATTGGTAAGCAAATCTGAGGAATCTGGAGGTGGAATAGAGGGTAAGCAGTTCAGAAATGTGATGTCGTGCCAGTGCCTCGCAGTTCTTTAGAGACACATAAATGAATCTTGACAGCTGTTGTTGACCCAGTGTAGAGGTCTTCAACTCGACCTCAGACTGAAAAAACAATTCAGACTTAGCATGCATAGGCTTAGTCCCCCACATAAAAAAGGCTTACATTTACTTTAACATTTCTATCTCTCTTTTTAAAATATATTCATGTATTTAAAAATGTATATATTGCCTAACCATATGTTTCTAAATTAGTTTGTATATTAAAATGTAACATTTTAACACAGCTTAAATTTGTGTATTTGTTTCGAGTCAAAACAGAAAACTGTTTTCTGTGGGCCATTACGGGATAATTGATGCAGACCTCTGCTGCATCTCATGCATCCAGTGCAGGATTCTGGCCTGCATCCCTGACCGCTCTGACCTCCATAGACACACCACCATCAACCACAAGTTTAACCTACTCTCAAATGCAACACAAGTTGCACACACACACAGGAGAAACACACCAGATCACTCATCCCACATTTCAAATCCTGGTCAGAAACTGTTTAGGTAGCACATAGACTGGGAAAGTCCCTCCAGTGTAGTCATTATGAGCTGGTCCCAGTTGCCATTGTGACACAGTGTGTCAGCTATTTCTGCCTGTGCGCAGTGCACGCATTGATTCATTTGAGTTTGAAAATGTACCGTATCTATATATAGGCATGGGTGTGGATGCCTCGACTTGACTTTCATGCAATATGGTGTGCGTCTATGCTTGTTTGCGCCCGGCCAGCTAGCCTGTTGAGCTTGGGCAAAATGCTGCCATAAGAGATACATTCCATATTTATTTGATCAGTTTATCTCAAAGAGTCCAGGTGAATGAGTGTGTCAGGAAAAATGAATGAGTATCCACTGACATAAGAACTAAGACTCTGCCAGCGTGTGATGCAGCAGTTACGCTGTAAGTGGTGAATTCTTCTTCTCCACCAGCTGTGAAGTCTCTCTAGGATTAATCTTAATATTTGTCAACCTCCCCAAATTTTATTCTGACATCACATCGAGGTTCACATTTGTAGCTAAAAATCACTTCTATTTAGTTTTGTCCAATGCTTTATCCCACAAACGTTTTTGTACTAGCTGACTCAACCATGATGTTGAGTTGCTGAAAACCTAACACTAGCATGTAGCCTAATGCGCTGTTGAATGTTAATGTTATTTTCTGAAAAAACAATCAGTTGATGTGGTTTATTCTAGTCCAAAGGAGGCACGTGCCTGCTCATATAAGAGTTTTGGGTCTTTAAGTTTGTGGATAAATGCACTAAATATACCTGCCCTCATACTTATAGGCCTGATGTCACTCTCGCTCATGCTATTGATCATCAGTCTTCAGTTCTCCTCATTGTTGCTTATTGACTTTGTCACTACATTTACTGAATTTTCTGACCACTCAGTGATGATTTTCCAAAAAAAGACAGTATCTGTTCTGCAGTGAACTTCTTGTTCTCTTGGCACAGGTGCGTTTCCCTCTTTCACCAAGTAAGGGGGAGAGCACAGAGTTGCAACACTCAGAAATCTGTGCACTCTATTAGGAGGAAAAATATGAGGTTTTTTTTTTTTTTTTGCTTCCTCTCCAAGTGCTCATTTCACACACATGTAGACCCAAAAACAAAGCACAGCCATTGTCTTTAAATGGTAAATGGACTAGTTCTTATATAGCACTTTTCTACGCTAGCTGAGCACTCAAAGCGCTTATACAACACCTTTTGCATTTACCATTTATACAAGCACTTCCTTCTACAGTGAAGTGCTTACTATCCAGCATTCAGTATCTTGCCAAAGGATACGTTGGCGTGCAGAGTGGAGCAGCCAGGAATCGAATCACCAACCTTCCAATTAGTAGATGACCTGCTCTACCTCCTGAGCCACAGCCACCCCTACTAAAGTATAAAGTGAGGCAAAGCATTTAAAACAGCAAAATGCATATCCGTTATAGGTTTATAGCCTTTGTATAGGTTTTTGAGTCCAGTGTACGGTTAGGGCCACAGCAGTCAAACACAGATGTGCTTTTTTCTTTACATGAAGATTTCTTACATGAACTCTGCAAGGGTTCAAGTAAGGGGAAGTTGTTCTCTTCAGTGCACATCTTTCTGACTTGTTAGGGGCGTACAGAGGTTATTTCAACTTTGCTTATGCTTCCTTGGTCCCAGATGTAGTCTAATTAGCCTAATACTGAAGTTTTAGTCCTACCCAATGCTGCCTTTGTATTCACTGTATCTTCTGGTTACTACCACTCATTATCGGTGCTGTGGTTTGTTGACAGTTATCAGATTAAACCATCAGGACCAGTTTCATCAATCAGTTTCAAGTAGAGGATGAAAGTGTTTCCTATTTTGACTCAGGCAGTTAACGTGCTTTATGCATGCACGCAGCTGTCAGAACAGATGATCTTTGGCGCTAAAGTGGCCTCAGGTGACACATCTGACATATGATCTGATTTTTATTTTTTTTTTTGTCTTAACTTAATTCCTGAGTAATTTCATTTGAGAATGTCCCCCTACCACCCCCTTTTTCTGTCTCTGCAGGCTGAGGTCGTAGTGAACTACCATGTTGGAGAGACGGTGTTATCGCTGCAGAAGACCACTCTGATCCCCGGTGGTTCTGAGTCCCTGGTTTACACCACACTGTCTGGAGGCATCGGCATACTAGTCCCATTCACTTCACATGAGGTAAGACACGAATATCTCATTTATGCACATATGTTGCATAATCCTAAAGTATTATTGTGTTGGTCAAATGGCACCTCCATTTCCCTTCCTTCTCTTTATAAAACATCTCCCTGATTTCTTTACCTTCCAGGATCATGACTTCTTCCAGCATTTAGAGATGCATATGCGCTCGGAGTTTCCCCCTCTTTGCGGCAGGGACCATCTCAGTTTTAGATCCTACTACTTCCCAGTCAAGGTTGGGCTTGTTTTCACCCATCTTAATTGTTTTTGTAAAGCTCTGACACCATCTAAGCTGTAGATCCTGTTTCTGAATGTATATTTGAGCATAACAGAAACAAATTCTGTTGTTTTCTCCAGAATGTGATTGATGGAGATCTGTGCGAGCAGTTCAACAGCATGGATCCTCACAAGCAGAAAAGTGTGGCAGAGGAGCTGGACAGAACGCCGCCCGAAGTCTCCAAGAAACTGGAGGACATTCGCACTCGCTACGCTTTCTAATCTCACACACGGACATTCACACGATATACAATAATTACCAGTACATACGTTTAAAGACCAGGACACACAGATTGTGCTTTCCCAGATGCAAGTCATCTTTAGTGATTCAGAATGAAGCATTATGTGGTTTGTTTTAAGCAGGCACCAACTTATTACATGGAAACACAAGAAACCAGTCTTCCTTGTAATTGTCTCGCGTTGGCCACCTATGACGCGAGTACCTGCTTTCAAGTATGTGAGCATTTGGCTGCTGTGTGAACAGCAGTGACACACATACGAATCAGATACTGAGAATTTAGCACCAGGTTTTATCACCTCTCCTCTGCTGTCATCTACAGAAACCATATGTGCAGCCACATTTCATGGAAACATGACGAAGCTTTTTTTTTTTTTTTTTTTTACCGTGTTTCACACGTACATCTGTGAGAGCAGCGTTTTCACACACACACAGCTGTGTGACAATTCACACTTAGCAGCTGTCACTCATCGTGTTTAAGCAAGTGAATATGTTTTATTTAAAGAGTTTTTGGATTCCCCCGTGCAGAAAAGGCTAGTTATTACAAAGCGTAGAGATCGATTTCGTGCTGCTTCCAACAGCTGACAATATTTTTGTTTCTGTAACAGGTAATTTAAGAAGAAATATTTCATTTTGTGTATCCCCCAACTTTGACCCCAGCAAATTGAAACAAGTTTTTGTATGATGCTATAATTTTAATATGTACTAATTGGAATAATCTGTCATGACACATTGCCCCTAACCCTTCCTGTCTTTCTGATGTCATGTTGGCCCAGGCTCATTAAAGCATATTGCTTACTCACACCTGGGAGCCAAACAGAAGCTGACCCCTAACTGAGTGTAAGCTGGAGGCCACAGTTAAAGAAGTGTTGCCGTTCTGTGGGATTAGACTGAAAAAAAGTGGGTGGAAAAATACTGAAGGTTTGCACTGGGGTGGTGTTCTTGTCAGTCCAGTAAATTCCCAACCTCAGCCACAGACATAGCAATCCACAGTAGTCACTGAATTAAGGGGGGTTGTGGGACAGGTCAGTGGTCTGTTTTGTAAATAAAGTTGTTTTTGTTCTTTATAATGCAGTGCATCTGTATCATTTTTTTGCACCATGGTATGTTTGGAGAGCCATCACTCGTATAAAGGATATGTGGCTAAATTTTTCTCATCACAAACGCATTAGAGGCTCAATATTAAGATTTGTCATGCCTGCATGTAAAAACGGTTTCATTTGAGAGATTAGATTCAGAGCTCTGTGTGTTTGTCTAGTCTTTGTGTAACTTTAGATATTGCAGCAATCTGGTTATTAGGTTAACTTTATGACAAACCTGGATGATGGTTTATTTTTTCTTGCAGTCTTTGTATTTATTTTTTTTCAAGGGCAGCTTTAAGAAGTTAAGAATCTATTACACAAACGTCTCGTGTCTCAGTGAAAATATGCACCAAGATCACAAAAATCTTTGATAATTTTGCTCAAATTCAGAAAGAAATAGTGTCTGCTCTTTTTTTAGTTTTTATGTAGAAAATACCCAGTTTTTTTTATTTTTACCTAATTACAAATACTTCATCCCTTGTAAAAAAATTTGTTTCTTAGGTATTCCAGGTTCAAAGATGGAAGAAAAAGGCACAAGTTGTCTTTTAGTTAGAATGCAGACTTCTAACCATTCAGATGACTTTCAAACATATCGGTATTGCTGAGGAAAATTGATGTTTGTTGTAATATGTAAAACTATGAGAGGTAATGTTTGAGGCAATATTGGGTGTGAACCCCTAATTCATACCCTTGTCTGTCATAAATGGTGCCAACGTAAAACAGTAGAATGGAAATGGGTGAATAATTGTGTATAATATGTAGCTAGGGCCATAATTTTAGGAATACTGATAGATTTTTTGTAACTTTGCCTTTGTGCACAACTACAGTGGGACTGAAATCCAACAAGATGTGATTGAGTTGCAGACTTTAAGCTTTTTCATATGTAGTCTCAAATGTAATTTGACACTTGCTAAAACTAAAAGATCTGGAGTTGATTGCAAGTCTTAAACTTGCATTTGGCAGCTTTTTACTGAATCTCAACGTCCAAATCACAGGAAGTGAAGCACCTAACAGTATTGTAGTGATTAAAACACGTCTCTAAGCCTGCATGCTTTTTCAAAATTTCGTACTCAGAGCTTTCCATGATGGCAAAGTTGCAAATAAAACGGCAAATATTTATTCCTCCTGCAGCTGAACGCAGTAGTACACGGAGCAGTGAGGCCGTGTCGCGACAGCGAGCCTGGTTCTCCGTCGATGTCGGTTTGTTTAACTTGCGTAACAACAAGACTGTAAAGATTTGTCACATAGAAGAATAACAAGTGCTCTGCTGCAGCAGAATCCCATCTGGATCAGTGCTTCTGGACGTGATGGGGATTTGCCTCTGTGGGAGAAAAGCCAAGAGTTCGACCAGACTAAACTTTCCCACTTAGAACAATGACTCCGTCGGGTTTCACAGAAGTGTAACCACATGGCAGGTTTTTAAAATATGTAACATGCCTTGCGGTGAAAGCCAGAAACCGTCTGAGTAGAGTTCACAAGGTACAGGAAGGAAACTAGAATGTTTGAAAAGGTTCAATGCTAATGGAAATCACTGGTTTTCATTAACGGTTAATTTCAAAATGATTTGATTTTGGAGGGAGGAAACTGAGCATTCCTGATATGAGGTCTTTGGAACTTTGTCAGATCATGCTGATTCATCTGATGAAGGTGTCTTCTGTCATTAAAGCAATCAAAAGTCAAATCAAAGACATTCTCAGATATTATTTTTATTTTTTTATAGATCTAAGAGAATGCTTCCACTTGAAATCATTAATGATTCAAGCAAACAGCTCTGCAAAATTAGCAACACTTTCCACCTCTTCATTGACTTCACTTATCAAACACTTTCTGCTTGTTGATGTGGCAAACTGTTCAGTAAAATATTGCATTAACCACTGAGGAGTTGCTGCCATCTTTATACAGAGTCCTTTATTTTGGGGACTCAAATGAAATTTGACAAATTAGCAGTCATGAAAAAAACTGTTCTGCTTTCATATTTCATTAAATATCATTCACAAGCAATGACTGCCTGAACTGTGAAACGTATGGATGTCATAAAATATGTTTTCTACTTTGTGAAGCTTCGTCAGGCCTTTACTGTCTTGACCTTTTGTTTATGGGCAAATCAAACAAATGGGGAAACACCTGGGTCACTTGTTTTGTGCTGTTGAAGTATTTGGCTGAATCAGAAATGAATCTGAAAGCTCTACACACTTCAGAAATCATCAGGCTGCTTTTTTTTTTTTTTTTTTGCCCTTTTGTCTCACCATCTATAAACAGTAGTGGCTCATGCATCACTCCTTCCACCACATTTCACAGGTGAGGTTGCAGACTTTGCATCATGCCTGCTGCAGACTGGCCTTAGTTTCATCTGTCCAAATGGTTTTCCACAGCTGCTCGAGCTTTTTAGATGTTTTTTTTTTTTTTATTTGCAAAGTCTAATCTGACCTTTCTTTTCTTGCACCTTCTTCTACACGTGGATAAAGATGTGCCTATCTCTCTTTTAAATGGGCTAGATCTAAAGAGGCATTTATGATGCAAATGAGCCATTTTGGACTATCCTGCTATCTCTGATGGATTTGTTTTGTTTTTGCACTGAGAGCGATTTTGACCACATGTTGAGGGTTCTAAATACAAATGCCTGACCTGTTACCTGCTCATTTGGTGAGGGAATAGTCAAGTCAAGTTTATTTATATTGCACATTTAAAACAAAAAAATTGCCAAGTGCTATACATCAAAAATATATAGGCCCAAGAACTACATTTAAATCCAGAAAATTACAATGTTAAAAGACAATAAATAAATAAGATAAAATAGAATAAAATAAAAACAGACAATAAAACTAATCATCTAAAAGGATGTTACACTGCAGCCAAACTCCAAGGAGAAGAGGTGCGTTTTTAGTAAAGATTTAAATGTGTGTACCGTCTGAGCTGTGTGGATATAGAGAGGTAAATTATTCCATACTTTCTGCACTGCTGCTGCAAAAGCTCAGTCACCTCTGTTTTAATCTAGTTTCAGGCTTCTGTAAGAGCAGCTGGTTAGACGACCTCAGAGCTCTTACAGGCGTGTGACTGTGAAGCAATGTCGGTCCATTTATAGCTTCAAATGATAGATGATTGCTCTGTGCCAAAGTACAGGAATTTACAGCAGTCCAGGCAGGAAGTGATAAAAGCATGAATAACTTTTTCCAGGTCCTTTTGCGGGAGATAAGGTTTTACCTTAGCAATGATTCCATTATGCAAGTTGCAGCCTCTAAATTGCTTAACTGCACTGTGATGAAAGCATTCATTATGATGTCTGAACCCAGTTTGTTTGTGTTTTGTGAAGAGTTATTGCCTAAGGGTCATTGTTCCTGCAGTGTTAGACATTTCTTGCTGCTATAGCTCCTGAAAACTGCCTCAAAAGCAGAAAGATGGGACCATGTGTGTACTTTAGCATCTGGAATGCTAAAATACACAAAAATCAAAGCATTTTTTCACAGAAAAATTTGGGAACCACCGAAGCACAAAGGGACGACATTCAGGTTATTTCAGTTTTTAAAGCAATTTTCTTATTTTACAAAAATAAAATTATTCTTTTTTTAATTATATTTAAAAGTATTTAAAACAATAAAAATATTATTATTCTAATAAATATAATATGTGCACCATACTGTATCATTAGGTAAATAGAGGGGTCTTCCTTGCAACCCTCTAAGTGGGGCTTCATCAATTGTATGATAGCTTTATGGTTAAAGGCACTGTAGCTCAGGTAGAAGAGCAGGTGGTCTACCAGTTAAAAGGTTGGTGGCTCAACACTCAACTCCTCAAGTCCAGGATCAAAGTGTCCTTGGGCAAAATACTGAACCCCAAATTCCCACCAGAGCATCCATCAGTTTGTGTAGATGGAAAGTGCTGTGTGAGCTGGTGAGTGGGCCATGTAGTAAGAAATGCTTTGAGCGCTCAGAGTAGAAAAGTACTATATAAATACCAGTCCATTAACTTTATAGCTGTCACTGGCAAATTAGCCAATAAATCTGATCAACAGGCCACAAACATTTTGCTGCTTTGCCTCTACTGACAGGTGCACCTCAGTTCTCCAGTTTTATTACAGGATCTGCAACTAACCGTTGAAGCTTTCTGTGTCAAAGTGGGTGCTTCACAACAGCCACTGAACATATAAAAGATCAATTCTAAGCCCTTTGAACCGAGGAGCTCTGGACTAACGAATCAAGACAGAACTGTTGCCACAGTAAACATGCTTGGTCACGGATTAAGAAAAAAAGTGTCTGGGAAAGAAAGTCGTATGATGGTAGCTGTGGCTCGGGGATGCTTCGCTCAGGGACTGGGCAGCTTGAAGATGACATGGGACTGGACCTTTGAACAGAATAATGATCCTTAGCCAATTAACAAGGAAAGGCTTGCAAAGAAGAAATGAAACCTTAATTAGCATTCCTTTGGGATGCTGTGGGAGGATTTCAAATGGGCAGCATATGTAAGAAGACCCCCAAACAACTTGTATGAATAAGGATTTTTGCATGAAACCGACTAATGCCAGAGAACAGCTTCATAAATCTCTGTCAAAACAACTTCAACAAGATATTTCTGCTAAACTGAGCAGTACTTGCTTACTTATGCAACATGAAATATCACAGATACTGATGTATTCTTGAATAAATGATAGAAAAATCTAATTTCCTTTGTGTTCATGTAGAGCAGAGGTCCCCAACCCCCGGGCCGTGGACCGGTACCGGGCCGTGGGACATTTGGTACCGGGCCGCACATAAAGAATAAATAACTTAAATTATTTCCGTTTTACTTATTATCTGCGCCTAAACTATATTTTATTTTGAAAAATGGGCGGATTCGCTCCGTTACTTCCCTCCATGACTTCCTCTTGACGTGTCAAGACGTTTCTGCTCACATGATACGTCACCGCTAAAATTAAACCCAGAAGCTTCAGGCCTGTCTAACGAAATCGGTTGGTTGACCTACATAACGCTTCTTTAAATTTTTGAGTGCTCAAAAAGAGTAGAAAAGCACTATGTAAGAACTAGTCCATTTACCATTTTTATTTATCAACACCGGGGATAGCAGTGAGGTAGACCCAGCCATCAAACTGACTCTCCAGCGCTTGACACCGCGGCTCTGCAGCCACGCTCCATGTGAAATCGGCCGAACCCAGTCAAACCAGAAGCCAGCAAAAATGAGTATCAGAGAAACAAGCTCAGGGGGCTTACACTGATTCAGTGTTATGGTGAGTTGTATTTTTCATGCGCTTTATACAGTAAAAATCACCTAAGTCGAAGTCGCACAAATCGGGTTTTCGCTCTAGTTGGATGGCATCTGCAGGTCCTGATTTTCCTAACATTAATTCCAATAAAATCATCACATAAATCCGTCGGATATTCACCTACCTCGGATGAAAAATCTGGTCCCATTGTAATACATTTCCAGTTAAATGTGATCGCATAAACTGGATGAGTTTAGCGCTAAAACCCTCCTCAGCTCCTGTCCGCCCACTTCCATGCATCGGCTCGTTCGTGCACAACTACACACACACTAACAACGCCTGGAAATTGTTTTAGTGTTTATATCAGTTCATTTCACCAGGGACAATCGTGGCAAGTGTAAGCTACAAACTTGCACTTACGAGTAAAATTTCAGATTATAAAATTTGCAGAAGCAAATTCATAGATGAAGCAGAAGCCATTGCAGCGAAATTCGATAATAGACCCCAAACCGGGCCATTTGAATCCGACTGAGGTGATTTCTACTGTATTTGTTTTTGCGGTGTATCTTATTTTGAAGGCATGTTTTACCATGGCTCTAACAGCTGACCAGGGAGCGCTGTGGGCAGAGAGCCTGTTATTCATGTTGAGGCGGGATGTTACGAGAACGCTGCTGATAGAGTTGCATACGAATACAAAGTGGATTCCCGTTTTTTATTATTATACGTAGAAAATATCACACTTGGTTATGGTCGTATCATTTATTTTGACGTATTTATTCGCCACACTTTAAAAGCCGGTCCGTGGAAATATTTTCTAACACTAAACCGGTCCGCGGCTCAAAAAAGGTTGGGGACCACTGATGTAGAGTATCACAATTATTTGTAGGCGTTGATTTAAAGTGGAACATGTTTGATTTTGCATTATGTTAAAAAAGCCAGCATCCATCCATGGGATTAACCCATAGGTTCGAGCTTATTGTGGAATCATAAACTCTTTTATCCTGTGTTTCTGTATGTTTGTGGGTTTCAGTGTCATTCTGCGGTTTACTATTATCCGTTGTTAAGTGGTTAGTTGTGTTCCAGTACCCTGAGGTCTAATTTTGTGCCTTATTTGTTTAGCAAACATTTCGCTTGGTTTCCCCACACATGCATTATTTTCCCACACAACACCACAAGGCTGCTGAAATGAATGCAACCTCAACCTTGGTTAAACTGTGAATGAATGGCTAGCCCTGCGGCCCGTCGGGCCAGAAAAGAGACACGTGATCAATCAGTGTAAATGAGTATGTGGTTTTCTGCTTCCTTTCCTTCATGATAATTGTTTTAATATACAATAAAGATCCTGTGATGGCAAGACGGTATGGTCGGGGCTGGTAGGAAAACACATGGTGCAGGACACCTAATAATCTTCTCTCTTCCTGCTTAGTTAAAGGGCTATTTCACACCTCAAAAAAAAAAAAAAGTTTTTTGATGGCTTAGCCTTTTATTTTATAGTGCTTATTTTCTGGTGTTAAATGACTGACTTCAGATTTGAGTTTGTTTAGTTGCAACTTCAGGCTCTATTTTGATTGGGAATGTTGTGGCAACGTTTGTCAAATCAAGAGCTGGGGTATGATGCGCTCAGATATTTCCAGTTTCTTCAGGCTTTTTCAGGCTTCGTCACGCTGAGTTTCTTGTTCCTTCACATAAAAACATCTGTTTCCTATCGAGGTCTAGCTTCATATTTGGCACATGTGGTCAGCTGTTTTAGAGCCTTATGAATAAAACTGTATGTTGGCTCTTTGTGTTGCTACCGCCAGATTCGATGGTTGTACCCACTTGGCTGCAAAGTTCCTGTTTTGAAGCCTCAACTTCAGCACTTTGGCTGTTGTCATTTTTTTTTTCTTTCTTTGAGATAAGATTAGGGTCCAGTTCACTGACTCAAATGAACCCAGGTGAAGCCCAGCAGACAGTTACCAGCTATAGCTTCGTCTATGGGCACCTATCACCCTGTACAGAAAACATTGCTAAGGAGACAAAGCCATTTGTGTACCAGGCTGGTGACACGTTTATTTCTGCTGCAAAGTTGAACATTCTTGTGTGTGTACCTGTATAAAGCTTTCTTCACTGGGCAGTCTAGTCTGCAAAAAACTAAATATACAGTCTCCTGGAGAGGGGCTGGACTCTGTTGCAGTGTGGGGTTGCCCTCGGTTAGAGGCTGCAGGCTCGATTGGGTATCCTTATATGCGTTTGGCTTGCAACCTGTATATCAGAGTTTACACCAGAGCCTTCGGGTCAGGGAACAGGTCCTAGCTGTCCCAGCCTTCTTGGAGTCGTGGGAGGGGGTGCTCCATCCGGTAGCTCCATCGTCCTACTGGGAGACTTCAACGCTCACATGGACAATGACAGTGAGACCTGGAGGGGCGCGATTGGGAGGAACAGCCTGCCAGATCTGAACCTTAGCAGTGTTCTGTTATTGGACATCTGTGCAAACCACAGTTTGTCCATAACAAACACCATGCTCGAACATAAGGATGTCCATGAGTACATGTAGCACCAGGACACCCTAGGTCACAGGTCGATGATCAATTTTGTAATAATATCATCAGATCGGAGGCCTTATGTTTTCACCACCTGTTGACTCAGAGGACAGACCTAGCACACCTAAACATATAGTAAGGATACACTGGGAATGCCAGGCAGAGGTACCAGTCTGCAAGATCTTCAATTCTTGCCTCTGCCAGAACTTTGACAGCATTCTGAGGGAGGCTGAGGACATTGAGTCCGAATGGACCATAGTCCGCACCTCAATTGTTGAGGCTGCTGCACAGATCTGTGGCTGCAAGGTGGTTGGTGCCTGTCAGGGGGGTAATCCAGTGGTGAAGGGAGCCATCAAGCTGAAGTGGACTGCCTGGCAAACTGCCTCCCCAGGAAAGTCTACATATGCCAGGGTGCTGCAAAGGAGGGTCTGTCTGTTAGTTGAACCTCAGATTCAAGAGGAACGCTGGACCAGCTCTTCATCCTCTTGAGGATTTTGTGTTTTCTAGACTTGCAGAAGTCATTCAACCGCGTCTCTTGGGGTATCCTGTGGTGGTGGGGGGGGTGCTGCGGGAATATGGGGTATCTGGCCTGTTGTTGCAGCCCATTCAGTCCCTGTACAACTGCAGCGAGAGCTTGGTCTGAATTGCTGGCAATAAGTTGGACTTGTTTCCTGTGGGTGTTGGATTCCGCCTGGGCTGCCCTTTGGATGGATGGATGGATGGATGCACATGTACAGTTTAACTGTAAAAACAAAACAAAAAACAGTATTCTCTGTATTTTAGACCTAATGTTTTACACATGTGCCTGTATGCTCAGGATCACAAGTGCATGTACTTATAGCAAACAATTTAGGTGATGCATGGTGAGTGTGGGTGCTTTGATTCCCTGAAATATGCTCAGATTTAGGTCAAATAATAAAATGTATTTTTAACTTCAGTCTGGCTGAAGCAACTTACTCCTTCTCCCAAAAACAGAATCTTTTTTATTTTATTTTTTTTAAATAATCCAGTGTTCTTCAGCAGTAATTAGTGGTCTAAAACATCACCTTATAACCACTGGCATGACATTTTATTCTTTTCTTTTGGTTAAAAGAATGAAAGGTTGACCACTAGTATTTGCTGATCTGCAGGGATCTGCAATGTGGGTGCAACTTTTCTCAAAACCATAGTCTAAAATTCAATCTTGGGCCTTGCAATGTTTTTTTTTTTGGTCTTAAATAAATTGTTATAATTCTTTCTAAGACCTGCAAATGGAGACAGCAAGTCCTGCAGTTGCATGCAAACTTTAGATTAAAAATAATGAGATGAAACTGTTCCACTAGAGTCAGGAATAAGGAAAAACAACTGAAATGTTCTTAGAGGGACAAAGATGGAAAAATTATACCTGTCACTGATACTGCCTGAAAACAGGGTGACAATAAAGCCCTGAAATCTCTGCACAATTCGATTCAAACGAGCCTGGCCTGTGTGTGCGAGCTGCTTTTATGTGGCGTACATCCTATTTTTTTTCTTGCAGTCATCGTTACAGCCCAGAGGAGACCAAATCTACTCCAGCTGTTGAAGGGATTTAAAACAGTGGCTCCCCAGAGGAAGTATTTATCTCACTACACCAATGCTCCCTCGCAGTTTGATTCATTCAGTGATCAGGACACCACTTCCTGTTTCAGAGAATCCTGCTGCTTTCTGTGTTTGCCTCTTAAGATTGTTCAGGAACAATTTGAACGATGTATCTCTTTGAGTTGATCTTACATGATCACAGATTTCTTCCTTTCGATGATAGAACTTACAGGACAAATAAACGAAAGCAAAAGCTTTTTGTGTCTGTTTGCCATAAATGAAAACACCACTGTTTCTTTTGCTGCTGAAAATGTGCTTTTCCTCCTTGAATCATCACATTAAGTCCTAAAAAATATGGTTTACATGAGCAGAATCATAAATCTTTTTAAACATTTGACAACTGAAAATAAAAATAAAACCCTTGCTGCAGACTCATGAAAATAATAAGGAAGCAACATAAAGAGTCAGAGCAGTCTGAGAATATATACTTTTGCTGGGTCAAAAATTTCCCTCACGTTGTGTATGAACTAAGTCTCTGGATTTAGAAGGATATCTGGATGTGTGTAAGTTTGTGATAATATGTGGAGAACATCAAAATGTATACATCAGATATAGATACCTGTGGGCGTCGGGGTGGCTCAGTGGTAGAGCAGACAACCACATACTTGCCACAAGACAAAAGCTGGCAGCGCAGGTTTGAGTCCCGGCCTGTGCTCTTTGCTGCGTGTCTTCCCCCATCTCTTCTCCCACTTTCCCGTCATAACCTATACTGTCAATAAAGCTGCTGTGGCCAAAAAAACTAAGCTATATCTGTATGTACTATATTGCATTTGCAAAAAATACGCCAAAGAATCCTTCCAGGAATTTGTGGATGCAGATCCAGGCTGAATCCACAGCATTCGCTGAAACTGGAAACAGTTGAGCCAAAACATGTCACTAACTGAGCTGGCAGCTCCTGCATGGAAAATGAATGGTGTGAATCACTGAACTGTGACTGACTAAAGCTCTTTAATCTCCACCCAAAAGAAAAAAAAAAACCACAGCAGGTAACCACAAATGAAGCCGTCAACAGTACAATACAGGGAGCTGTGTTAGCAGCAGTTTATCACATCTGGGAGCACAAACTCTACATGATACGCACAACACCGTGAGCCAACAGGAACCTTTGCGTAAACATGACGTGGAGAAGAGGCAGACATTGATTTTGAATGAATTCAGATTATGTTAAATGACTATAAAAAGGTTTTTAGACCTTTGCTAGCCAGGCGGTTTTAGTCATGGCAACCTTGGTTAGTCAGATGGTCAGCCTACCACTTTGGTCCAGAAATATCTCAGAAGCCATTAAAATTTGTGCAGACATTCATGTTCCCCGATGAACGAAGCTTAATCATCTCACTCACTTCAGAAAATAAACTCACAAAACAGAACTGGACTCCTGTCCCATTATTTCCAGCTACATTATTCAGACGTCCAGGTCTACTTTGAACCATCTGATTATTTCAGATTATGAGCATCAAGAATATAAGAGACAGATTTGAGGTCTGAGTGGCCAGACTGAGTTAGGGGGAAAAGACTGCTTCACAGGGGAAGTTAAAAGGCAAGATTATTTTGTATAAATGTACCAGATTGAAGAGAAAGAGTCTGCAGTCCAATTCATGACTCAAGAAATAAAAGCTGGAAAATATTCAGTGCTCTGCTCATGAGGCCAGGCACAGCTGTGCTAAAATACAGTATTTACATGTTACTTGGTAAATTACTTTGGATCCATGATTGGCAATCACTTCCAAACACACTGACCTGCACATGGGAACAGGGCAAACCGGTTGGGGGTGAGGGGAAAAGAGGAGAGCAGAGAGAGACAGGACAAAAGACACACAATGGGAGAAAGAGCCAGAGATCAATAATTACTAATGATTAAATACAATAGTGGTGTACAAACAGTAAATTAAAAGAAACGACTTAAGAAAAAACGCTCAGTGCATCATGGCAAGCTCTTCAGCAGCCTAAACCTATTGCAGCAAAACTAAAGGATTTTACTCCCTTATAAATCTGACTATGTGACCACAGCCTCAGTGTGAAGGTGACACAGATCTAACCTGCTCGAGGGCACTGAGAGGAAGGGGCTGTGACAGACAGCAGCTGCATCATCATTTGAATTTAGCACAGCTTCTTTTTAATGAACTTGTGATCCTAGGAATTATATTCAGATGTCCTGTTAAATATCTCAAAATCTACTCGTGGGAGGACACGTCTCTGTAAAGCCTCCAGATGTATCCCATGACTCTCCTGATCCTAAGACTTTTCGTCTTGCACCACCGTGAGGTTGAAATTTGCAATCCTGAGTGAAAAGATTCAGCCACTCTTGGAGAGATGGTCATGCAATGACATGATGCCTTTTGAATATCATTATACACTTTCATCTATCTTCTCACGGTTTAGCTTATGCTAACTTGTTAAACCAAGAAGGCGAACATGGTGAAAAACATAACTGCCATAAAAACCATCATGTCATTGCAAGCATGTTAGCATGCAGAAAGTGGTACTTAGCTTAAGTACAGCTTGGCTGTAGGTTTTCTTGTCTTGTTTAAAAAGTCCAGTGCCAACACTTTTGAAATTCTTTCTTTTTTACAATGTCTGTGCACGGCAGATACAATCTAGTTGCGGTCAGGGAAAGATTGTGGTCACGGTGGATGAAATAAACATTCACTGCAGGTCAGTGCCAGGACAATACAACCTCCAGACCCGTACATTCCACCTCTCTAAATAAAGGACACTCCACTTCCTAGATTAGCATGGGATGTAAATAGTGAGGTACAGAGCTGACCAGAATGCACATAATTTCTAGGCAGTATGCAAAGTACTATCAAATGAATCAACAAACACAGCTGTAATCTGGATCATGTGAAGACCTGGGCCCTGGGGTCAGAGAAAACGCAATCTACAGACAGGGAGCTGAATTATGATGCTTGCTTGCCAATTTTGTTGCACTGCATTACAAGGCTAATCTTGATCCCACAATTCCTGCACATACTAAATAGCATCCTTTCATTCTGTCTTCCTGTCATTCTATTATAATTTTGAGGGCAAAACATTTTTTTGTGTCTTAGAGCCTATCTTTGGTACGCCTTTAAAAAAAAATACATTTAAATGTTAAAATCAAATTTAAATAAGCTCGCAACCTCGCTCTCCTTGGTAAGAAGCCAAAGCGGATTGCAGCTGAAGCCAAAGCCGGGCTGAAAGTTGACCACAGGAGAGGAGGAAATACGACTGATGCACAGACAGCTGGAGTGACAGAAGCTGTTAGTGCCGCTCTCCCTTGGTCACATCGTTTTAAACCCTCTTCCCATCTCTGGTGTTCTGTTTACATCCATTTCAAACAGTGGACATCCCTGAAAGTCTTAAAGGGTGATGTGGTCGGTCGTCTCTTTCTGGGATTCGCTGCCTTGTTTGAAAACACATAAAATTATAGTTAATGGATGAATCATGCTTACTTTACTGTGCGGTTGTGGTGAACACGAATGAAATGTATTTAATGAGGATACTGGAATACTCCAGGAAAAAAATAAAAAAGGAATGATTCACTTCCTATTGCTGTATTTGTGGTCCTAATGGTTGTCATGGTTTTGGCTGCAGTGAATAAAAAATGCTAATTCATTAGTAGAATTATACACTGAAAACATCATCTCATTAAAAATGAAACAAGGGTAAAAATGACAGAGTGATGGGATCTCTCCCCTCAGCCCCATCCAGATGGGGCAGATGACTGCCCCTCCCTGAGCCTGGTTCTGCTGGAGGTTTCTTCCTGTTAAAAGGGAATTTTTCCTTCCCACTGTCACCAAGTGCTGCTCATAGGAGGTTGTTTTGACTGTTGGGTTTTCTCTGTTATTATTGTAGGGTCTTTACCTTACAATATGAAGCGCCTTGAGGTGACTGTTGTGATTTGGTGCTATATAAATAAAACTGAATTGAATTGAACTGAGTCCTCAACAAATCCCTGATACTTGCTGATCTTCCTCTCATGGGCCTCCTCCATGTGTTCCTCCCAAGGCACGGTGAGTTCTAACATGAGAATATTCTTGATGAAGTCTGAGAAGATGACCAGGTCAGCGGAGTGATGTGTGGATGACTTGTTCTGGAAACTTCAGCTGTTTGCAGAGATCCACTCGCAACTGCCCGTCAGGAGCCATAGACAGCAGGGATCTTCTCTGTTGTGGTGGAGGATTCCCACCAGGTTTGAGGAAGCTGATAGAACTCTTCCCAGGATGGAATTCTTGATGGCTGTGCTGCCCACCTCTGCAACTGCCTTGAGTACCTGGTTGTGGCGCCAACGATAGTGTCCATCGCCCAGGGCTTTCAAACAGCTGCTGAGAAGGTGTTGCAGGGTCCCTTTTTCTTCACACTGAGCACAGGTGGACACTTCAGCTTTGCCCCATGTGTGAAGATTGGAGGGTCTTGGTAGGATGTCATACACAGCTTGGACCAGGAACCTGATGCGGTGGACGTCAGACGGCCAGAAGTCTGATCATCACAAAAGAATTTTTGAAATTTAACAAACTAAAAAACTCTAAGAAAAGACAGAATTCAATTCCAACATATTTGTGCACATTCAATACTAAAGCATGGGAGGGATCTTTTACATTTAAATATATTTCTTTCTCTTCTTCCCCACCAATGATTTGTAAAGAAATAGTTACTTCTGAAAATGCATTCTGCCTGTCCACCATTTCTATCAACAGGAGCCAAGCTTGTCCAGACATATCATAGCTGCCCTAGATAAGATTTTAATAAACATCAAACCTGTTTTCTGAACCTACAAATGTAAATCACAATGTGCCACACAGTGAAATTCTATGACTGACTGCAAAGGTTGTCTTACAAACTGTAAAGTAAAACCTACTTAAGTCCATAATATCAGGGTACAAGTTGAGTTTCTGCATTTCGTTGACTGTTGTGAATATTCCTGTTTATGAGTAATGTATTAGCAGCTGTCGTCCTGTCTGTCAGCAGTATTATTGGTAGTTTTACAAGCTCCCATTACTTCACACTTCAAGTACTTTTCCTGCACCACTACCCAATGGCGTTATATAGTTTGGTAAGCTAAAGTTACTTAAAAGAAAAGATAGTAGTAAATAATAATGTGATACTACATTATAACAAAATATAAAAAAAAGGTCACAAGCCAGTAAAAAATGTCCCTCAGCTGAGCATATGCAAAAGTTTTTAGATGTGAATCACATTTGTAAATCAGTCTCTTTTGTCATAACTTGATATATTGTTTATGTGGGAAAACATTTTTTATTAAATTTTTTATTAAATCTTTTTATTTTTATTATTTTGAATTTATTTAACAGTGTTGTTTCTCTAACAAAATTATTTAAAAAATTAAATATAAAATGGCCAAAATTTGCCTGAACTGGGCTAGCTTCTTTACCGTATTTAGTTGTTATGCTAAGCAAAGCAAACAAATTTATGGCTTTTATGTGTTACAAGTATGCAGCATTTGTGTATAAAATTAGAAAAGTCAGTTAGCCAACAGTATAATGCTGGTTTTCTGACAACTAATCACATTTGGTGTTTAATACATTTGTGCTGTAGAAATCTGTAGTGAGTACAGATGCTCATTTCACCCTTGGATTAAATTATAATCACTTCCTGTAGCCTCAGCTGTATTTTGCATTTAGTGGTAATTAGATCATCTATCCATTTTCCATAAATTGGGATTAAAAAAAAAATATTATGTACAGTTAACAGACAGCTTTCCATGAGTCAAAATCCAGTCAACAAACACCACTGCTAATTCTGTGTCCTCCCACCAATGTGGAGGAGTAATAAAAGGCTGCTGGTAAAACTTTTCACTTGTTGAGTCAGTTCAGAGAAAACAAATGACCTGATCACCAAAATGTTATGAGTTAGGCTCCTGAGCCCGGCTCGGTATCACTGAGGGCGATGAGGAGGAGAGTGATGCAGAGCCTGTGGACACCTCAGTCTGTTTTATTGATACAGTATAAAGTCCCACAGTCCCAATGGGGGGAAAATCATTTTACATTATTTAGTCTTTTTTGTTAATTATTGTTAACCAAGCTTCAGTCGGCACTGATGTAACTATGAACAATAGAAAAGCAGAACTATCCACAAAAACAATTCAGAGTACAACCACAGAGTTCTTTACTGGTGGCAACTGAGCATTTCTACCAAACCTGAGTCACTGTTCTTGGCAAAGGGGGAGCATTTCTATGGTTTTACTTCTTGATGTTTTTATGTCCTTTTTTAAATTTTTTTTTTTTTTATGTTGCATTTGTTGTTGTTGTTGTTGTTTTTTTTTTTGTTTTTTTTTAAAGAAAGCTGTTATGCAACACATTTTTAAATTAAAAAAAAGGTCCAAAAATACATGCTGTGCTAGCATCATATGAAAAAGACTCTTCAGCATCAAAAGGTACTCTTTCCACTTTCATTTATATTCAGGTAATCTCTGCATTTAATCTGTGATTAATATTTGTATTACCGGGCCTGATGTCACCATCTGAACGTTTATTATGGCAGGTCATGAAAACGTACATGTGGCTCACCCTTAGCTTCAGGGTGCTGGCTTGGTTGGTCAGCTTTCACAGAGGTCAGAGACTTCACGTTCCTGGAGCAGTTGGAGGCTTTTAGCAAAGACTTAAAGTATTCATCTGCTGCAAGTGAATGTGTGAAATTCATAAATCTGTTTTGTTTCTAAAAACCCTGGCTATGTCCATGTGTGACCTCACTATTCTGACTCTTCCTGAATGTAAATACTTGGATGTGTTTTTTTTTTTTTTTTTTTTTTGGGGGGGGGTAACACTTTCTACTCCTTCTACCTCACATTTATTTCATTTTTTACCAACACCTTGTCCTAATGCACCCTTCCTGAATGCACCCTCACCTTATCTATCCATTTACTTGTATCGCCGTTCCCGCTCGCTTCAGTCCATTTCTCAGCTCGTCCTTAGCATTTGCAGAACAGAAGTGCTACTCCTGTAAACAATTTAAACCACACCGCAAAATGGATTTAGCATAACTCGCTCAGAATCCTGAATTTATCTCTCAAAAGTAAATATTTAAGTTAAAAAATGAAACCGTGCTATCAGAATGATGACTGCTCATGTTATAGTTTGCAGGCAGCCAAAACGCAGCACCCTGGGCTCTGCAATTATTTTCTGATGTAAACTATGGATGTTTTGATGATGGTAATTGAAAGGATGTGCTTTGGGCTGCTATATTTCATACAGTACAGAAATAATCCAACCTTACGGTAGAAGTTTGATTATAGGAGAACTGTAATTTAGATGTTTACTGTCTGAACTGTAAATTAAAATGAATACATTTACAATACCACCTGAATGTTTGCTCGAGTGTGATAAATTGTGTTGTTTGTTGCTTGTGCATTGATTGGAAAGGTTGTCTTACAATCTATGAAGTAAAACTTGCTTAAATCCAGATTATTAGTAATGTAATGTGTGTAATGTGTGTAAATCATTAATAAGCTATTTGTTAACATTTAAGTTATATATGAAAAAATATAACTTTATGAGTAAAACCTTTACTACTACTAGCTACTAACCTTTATTACTTATTTTCTGCAACTTGTTGTCATGGTCTGGCTTTTGGTTAGGAAAATGGTTAGAAAACTATGTCAAATGCAACCTCATATGACTTAATGGAAATATTACTTCAAAAATATATGCGTGGCTATGCCCTGCACCTCTGTGGGCTTTTCCCATCTGAGCTCAGCAGCCAGTCTGGAGAGAGACATGTGGTTGTGGTGAAGTTCTGGCCCTGAGTGTTTTGGTACAATCTGGCTCCGATCTTCTGTGAAATACACCGCATCATGCAAGCTCAGCCAGCCGCTTTACCCTCCACAGAGTCTCAAGATACGCAGCTATGAATATGCAGTCTATTTACTGATTAATGTGCCCCCCCCAAAGTGCTGTAGATAGATATAAATGACTTGAAACCTGAAACTGATCTAAAAGCTCTAAAAAGTGTTTGAGGTCTTCAGTCTTGTGATAAAAGTTGGTCTTGAAAATCTGGGCGTAAATTCAACTGATTGTCTGTTCCAGGAGCTCAGGTCATAAAGGTGAGCACACAGGACAACCTTGGTGGGGCTGAGCTACCGTGGAACTGTTTGTGAATGGAGGAGCTGTAATGGTGGTAGAGACGGCAAATGAAAACATGTGCACTGCATGCCAGTGGAATTTTAGCAGGACTCCAGGTATCATCTGTTTTCTCTTTTGGATTAGGGCCCACAGTGTCAAGCCAGAGTGGGGAAAGGATTGGCAGTTCCAGCTGAATTTTAAAGTATGTTTCTCTTCGAGTGATGCTGTGTGTCGCTAAGGAAGCATTAAAGGTTTCATCTGAAAGGGTTTTGTGTAAAGCAAAGCTCAACTGATATATGATTTTAAGACCAATACCAGTACCAATAGTCAGTAATTTAAAACTTTGATATATTGATTTTTTTCCCTTCCAGGCATACAAAACCTAAATAGACTTCCCTAACCCTTATTATGTGTGTTTTTTTATAAATCCTTACTAAAATAATATAACAATGCAATTTAAAAAATAATCTTCTTTATCACAAGCAGTTGTAGATTACTCACATAACTTTCTCAGATCAGGCTGCTGCGCTTGTGATGTTCCATAAAATGTTGCCAACAGGGACGTTATATAGTGCCCTCTGGTGGCCAAACTATGCAAATTCAACACTCTTAACTTGGTTGATGGGTGTTTCTCTTATCGATTTTCAAATTTTTTGTTTATCGGGTGTTATAAATACCACTATCAGTATATCTTCAAACCGCCGATATTGGGGACATATCAACCCCACCGGTATACGAGTCGGGTTCTAGTGTAAAGTGTATTCACAAGTTCAGCAGCACAGTCCCGTCGTCAGATCTCACTCTTAAGGGGGGGCTTATGAAATCCAACAGGGGGGGCACCACTATTATTAGCTTGATTAGTGATCTGGCTTGGGTGGGCGGGCCAGGGCGGGCCCAAGCGTATCAGTGGGCGGGCACGGCCCCCCAGGGCCCGCCCATAGCGACGGGTCTGCAGCAGCAGGGTAGCTCAGTCTATGTGGAAACAAAACTGGAAAACCTGACAGTAAAAGGCTGATTTGTATTTAATTCCCACAGTACTGGAGGTCTAATCGTCTAATTCACTTATGCTATATCAACTTATATAATTTCAATTTCAATTCATTTCAATTCAATTGAATTCTATTTATATAGCACCAAATCAAAACAGCAGTCACCTCAAAGTGGCCCAACAATCAGACAGCCTCCTATGAGCAAGCACTTGGAGACAGTGGGAAGGAAAAACTCCCTTTCACAGGAAGAAAACTCCAGTAGAACCATCTGCCATGACCAGATGGGGTGAGGGGAGGGAGACAGGACAAAAGACATGCTGTTGAAGAGAGCCAGAGATTCAGTATTAATATACTGAATAAATGCAGAGTCTCTGTGTGTAAACAGAGAGTGAAAAGAGGTGAATGAAGAAGAAACAGTGAATCACTGAAATCCCCTGCAGAAGGAGACATAAGGATAACAAGGGTAGTTTTCTTGAAAGAGGTGGGAATCTCTTTATCTCCTTATAAATAGTTTTCATATACAAACAGAAGTCTTATATTTTTCTCAATATTTATGCTCAACTGGCAGTTTTATGGGCACTGAAATGATCAAAATGTGCATATAGGGTCATTTTCATTTCAGGGGGAGGGTCTATGCTTTTTCCATTCCATGCTTTAGAGCAAACAGGATGAGGTGCTTTTATTTTGAAGGCCGGCAGCTATTTATGTGGCGACTTGAATTGACTGAAGGAGCGGCAGCTTGTGGCGCACTTGGCGGCACAGTAAGACAGCGCACCAGGACTCCGCGGATGGCCAGATCCACTTGTGGACTTCCTTCACTGACACGCTTCAATCGGGATTCTATCGTTCAGCTTTTCCTCTCAAGGGCTCATTACAAGCGCGACGACTGAGCAGGATTTCTCACCCTGGGACTGCGGGCCAAAGGGACTTTCGAGGTACGTGTGTACCTGCGTGTTCTTGTAGCCTGCTTGTTGAGGACCAAATTGATACTTTGGGAGTGAGGTCATTTGTGGAAAGTGAAAACGTTTTGGAGGATGCTCACTTTTTGACAAACACTCCAAGCGCTCTTTGGGGATTGAAGACTTTATTTTAGGGTTAAGGGTAGAATTAATTTGGATTTACATTTAGGGTTAAATGTTTAGTTTTGTGGTAAATGTAAAGGGGGGGGGGACTATGAGTGGTTGTGCCAAAGCGCGTGCTCACAGAGATATAAGTATAAGATATAAGCATTTGCGTGCTCTTGGATGCAGGTTTTAATTTCTCCAGCTTTTATTTTGGGACATAAAGGTGTGATTGTTTTACTCTGTGTGGGTGGGTGGGTATTCCTGCGTGTGCGCGTGTGTGCAGCTGTGCCTTGAGCTGTCCGACAGTACTTTCGGTTTCGTCAGGTGCGGAGAGTATTTATTGCAAGTGCTTTTTTAAACAATCCTGGTTGGGAAAGTGGCAGCATGAGCGCACTGACAGGTTTCCATGCCTGACTCATACAAACAGTGGCGGCATCTCAAAATCTCGCAGCAGCTGTCACAGCCCTGATCGTGAAGGAGATGAGCGCTTATCGATCTCACGGGGGAGCGCGCTCACGGCGCAAGTGGCCTGCAGCTAAACTGCGCAAACACCGGCGTCAGATAAATTTCAGCACTGCACCAAGCAGGAGAGTGTGTGAGTAAAAGGTGACTTATCTTTTGTGCCATGCACTGTCTGTTTTTCCAGCAGTTGGTTCAGTCATTCGTTGTTGTTTGAAACAACAGATTGGCTGGATGCCACAATGCCCTAAATGCTGGTGGCACGTTTTACCTACAGGGAAGTCATTGAGGTGTGATGTGAGGCTGTGAATGCTGGAATGAATGTGACAAAAATTTTTATCATCGTGCTGTGAAAGATGGAAGAAGATGAGAGCGGAAAAGGCCACAAACAGACATTCAAACTGTACAAATCCTGTGAATGTGGAGTTACCTGTGACATTATATTTATGTCGTTAGAATGCATTCCTCAGTCCTAAAACAGACACAGTTGAAAAATCGATGACGTTTATTGGTGGTTTTACAGATTAAGACCTTCGTGTTTTCTACCAGAACATCAGATGTGAGTTTATTTGAAGTTTTGAGTAGTTACAGAAAGCAGATGGTAGAGGTCCTCCTCCTGACAGCTCTTTGGGAACCTTGGCCTGTCATGATCCTAATATTCTGCTCAACAGACTTGGATTTAGACTAGAAACAGTTTTATAACATAAATATGATTCTCTGTAGTACAACAACATCATGACCGCAGAGCCCCAAAACACCATTAGCTGACTCAAGATTTACTGGGAAAATAAAATGTGAACACCTGTGTGTGTGTGTGTGTGTGTGTTAATTTTCTGCTGCGCATTTGAACTGATCTGTGCTGGGAGTGTGATATGTCCATATTAGAACTGAACAACCTTATTTTTAATGGGATCAGCTAAATGGCTGAAAGCTGTTTGTGCTCATTTCCTGAGTATCTCTGAGGGTGCATGGGGCAAAGCACATGAACAGGCAAAAGAACATTTCACAGCACACTTTTGTTCATGCACAAAATAGAACAAATTCATCTTTGGAGGCTTCTAAGAAGTGTTAATGTGAATTTGTGGCATCTGGACCTGGAATGATATCTGCAATCTTTTTTTTTTTTGCAAGGGAGTCTCTGCTGCAGTGTTTATCTGCTTTGCAATCAGCTCCACTTAGCATAAAATTTGCCTCCATCACCTTATCAGAGACAAACGGCCTTAGAGCTCTCGTTAAGATACCGTGCTCTTTAGAAGATTCTCCCAAAATGGACGCTTAGTTTTTAAGGCCCCTTTCTGCATGCTTGATGGCACCTTGATGGCATTAGATACTTCATCTGACAGGTGGCACGTTTAGGCTGAGGGCTTTGAGCTCCTGAGTCCAACTGAAGTCATGAGACTGCTGACTTTTCTCGGTGGTATTTGATGTGTCACAGTGTAAAAATTCCCCACCATCTGGAATCTGTGCCAACAGAGTAAGGTCTGCTTTGACAGTTTTTTTTTTTTTTGAATGAATAGATTTTGCCTCTGTATTTGGAAATTAGTTTATGCAAAGTACGGACATAGCAATACAAGAACACACTTGTATGTTGCAGTAAGATTATATAGCTGGCACAAAATCTCACAAAACATCTGTGTGCTGTGGTACATCATTTGGGAACCAACATGTTAAAAAATATCCACTCAGAGATTACTTTTGGTTCCATTTTCACCAACAAAGTAGCACAAATACAGAGCAGCTGACCGTGTAGGTTAGTCATCGGTGCCACCCAGGGTTCCAGTTTTGTATTCACTGCAACAAGCTTAACTTTCACGTTGAAAGTAAGTTTCAGTGTAATCAAACATGTGAGATGATCTGGGGTAGTGGAGCATAAAAACACCAGCTTTGAACTTTGTTATGTTGGATTATTTTAACAGCCATGCTACAGAGTTTTAGAATTGACTTTGTCACTTTGGTCCAGACTTTGGTCCAAATATCTTAACAGCTTTGGGATGGATTGCCATGAAATGCTAAAAATTACTTTTTTTTTTTTCTTGTGCCACCAACAGGTCAGATCTTTCATTTGTCCTTAAACACATCGCAGCATTTAAAGCATGGTTGTGAACAAAAGTAAAAGTTTTGGACACTCTTGATTATTTATAAAATTCAACCTGTCATTGCTCTAAATGAGCTTTCCCTGCAGCGAAACGGCATTTTTTCAGGATTCTTCCTCAGAGTAGCCTGAGGTTGTATCCTTCACTTTGATTGGCTTGATGTCTGGGATTGCTGTCTTACTGGAAAACAGATGTCCCAAGTGTCAGCTTTGTTGTAGCCTCAGGGCTCTTATGTGTAGAGTTACAGACTCCCAGGCTGTACCCAATCCAGTGGTGCGTCTCCTAGACTATGCTAAACATAAAAATCATGGTTAATACTTATGCAGTCAACTGTTTTGTACACGATTTAGGTCAAATTATAGAGCTTTATTTCCCCCCTGTTTTTACAGAGTGATTTGTGAATGTGTCAATGGCCTCACATCAAACATGCTGCAATTTATTGCTGATGTTCTAATTCAAAACAATCCTCACACTAAACTAATTAGAGCATTTTGGTAGCAGAGCCAGATGTTCTCACTTAACAACATGATTAACTCATAACATCAGGCAGGAGAAGCATGGAGAATCAGCTGTTAGAATGAAAGGCAACATGGAACAAGTAGCAGGTATGGTATTTCAGGAATTTTACCAACACCACGTGAGCATGATCATACCCCTTAAAATTACATCCCTAGTCCCTAGTGGTTTGAAGGTGATGGATGCTGCATAGTTGCCTAGGTGACTCTCTAACATATTTACTACCGTGTTGTACATCAGTGGCATACATGTTAAGTATATTAGGTTATGTGTATATAGTGTTTGCTTACAGCAGCAGCTACAGTAGTTGTCAGGTGTGTGAGTAGATTCTCACTCATCCATGTCAGGGTAGTCTCAAGTGCTTGAAAAAAGGGCGACTGGACTTCTTTAAAAAAAATTTTCTTTTGAGGTCCCCTGTCCCCTGCTAGGGTTGGCTCATGTGATGATGCACGTGATTAATAATGGGTCAACAATCACCTCCAAAGGGGTCAACCCCCACTAGGGTTTAAATACTCAGGACTCTCCAGCTTCTGGTTTTAGAACTGAAGAAGCCTTTTGGATAAGAGGACAAATGTCTTCAAAAAGAAAAAAGTAAAGAAGTCCAGCCGCCTTTTTTCAAGCTCCTGAGGCTAGTTGTCAGGTGTCAGCAAACACATCCAAGTAGCCGGTGTTGAACTTGCTGTCTGGTTAGACAACCTAAATATAAGAGAAGTCCACAGAAAAACCCTAAGCAGTTTGTGCAAAGTTTGAGTATAGCAAAACACATGAAAAGATTTAGTAACTTTTTGTTTTTTGTTTCAGACTGTGTTTCAACAGCAGCCAAACACAGCAGCCACACAGGCCAGGATCTGGATGCTCCACAGTGCAATGAGGATCTAAAGCTGGGAGTGTGTCCCACTGAAAGCACGTGCTGAAGAGTTTCAGACGCCAGTACGACAGCTTTGTGTGTGTGTATGTGTGTGTTTGTGCACGCTCATTGTGCTGCGTTCAAAGCCCTGTGGAACAAGGAGAGGACTTAAACCAAAGAGTATGGTTCAGCTATCCACTGCAGTCTGCCTACTGGGAGGTAAGCGACATCTGCAAGTGTGTGTGTGTGTGTGCGTGTGTGTGTGCGTGTGCTGAGCTTGTATGTTTCCCACAGTCAAAAAAGGAGCTGTCTGTGTTCAAAGTTTGCAGACAGCTATAAGGGCTGTGTGTACAGCTATCTGGTGACAGTATGAGACACATTGAAACTGGAAGAATGAAAGAGCCATATCCTCTCTATTTTTGTACTTTGCTCTTATTCTGTTGTTGTGTGTTTTTCTTTCAATCCTTCGAGCTCTGATTCACTTATTTTCATACATGATAATTGGTCAGGGTTTTTTGGGATGATGCATTTGCTCATTTTGCAGCCTTTTGGCCTTCATAGTGTGTTAAAGCACTGTGCTGATGTGTGGGAACTGGATTAAGTTTTGCGAGATTGGTGGCCTGTGTTGCAAAAATAACCACAAAACTTTAGTTCTTGCAACTCATCAGGTCTGTTTCTTTAACATATTGTTGTACACAGAGAGTGCACAGGAAGTAGTGGCACAGTAACGAGGCAGTGACCAGTTCCACATTTGAAATACAAGTCTGCATTTACCTGCTGGTGTACTCAGAAGTTTACTTTGATTTGACATAATGTGGCAGGATTTGTGTGGATGATTGTTATGTTGTAGTCTGCACAGTGGCTCAGAATGACTTTGATCAGCTTTGGTGGCACGTTTCCAGCCTTACATGCCCAGAAGTCATGATGTATGAGGCGGTGTTTAGATAGAGTTTATCTCTGTTTCCTGATGCAAATATTTTGATGGACTGTAAAATTCATTCAGTCTGTATGTAAGGCATTAATTGTTAGCTATAAATGTATGCTGTATGCAGACAGCGTAAACTTAATTTGGGCTGCAAGAAGATTGTTGTATATTTAGCTTTTCAAATCTGTAGAATGCCAGACGTGTATGTCACTGTGCTATTAAAACTTATTTATCTTTTTACAGCAACAACAAAAAAACCTGCAACATAGATTTTAAATATTATCTGTCAGCTTCTTTTTTTGTCTACATTAACAGAAAGACTTCAGGGTCTCCACCCTTGTGCCAAAGCTGTCTGTGATCAATGCAAACTCCACACATCCACAGCATTCCTTGTAATTGAAGCTTAATTCCAGTTGCATCATGGGTGGGGCCCACGTGTCTGTAGCCGTTAACTCATCAATACTCTTTGCCCCCCCACTGGTTTGGGACCTTTAATTGTTCTTAAATTACCAGAAATGCTTGTGAGAATAAACACTGTTGGTTTCATATAAACAGCTGTGACCTTTGTGCATGTTTGGCAACATTCCTCCAAAGGCGTTCATTTGCAAATGACATGAAGATGCCTTGAGGTGCTAAATCTAGCCACCTATTGGCTACCAGCCTGGTTTTGATAGTGAGACGGTTTGGTGCATTTTAGCAGATCAATAAGACTTTTAAGTAGTCAAACATTCACTTTGTTATTGTTTGTCTAGGAATTTATACTGACAGCTGAGATTAATAGAGATGGCAGATGACCTCTGGCTAACCTCACCTGACCTGACTTTTAAGGGGGCACTGCTTAAATTACAAGCTTTGCTTGAGAGTAACAGCATGTAGACACTCACACTTAAGTGTTCTTGTAAATAACTTTAGGGTAAGTATAACACTCTTGAAACTTTTCTGGCATTTACTTTGCAGATGTTCTTGATATTTTTGTGGTCAGCGCACAGGTGGGTTAGCTGCAAACCAAAACGAGCCTTCTATCTGCGGAAAGTATTACATCGCCTGAGAACAGTCATGTCAGAACCGCAATTGTTATCACTCTGGTAATTTTATCAAGAAGAGCAAACCAAATACTTTGAGGAAGTATGCAAAAGTTATGAGAATGTGCCTTAAGTTAAAATTAATTTAAAGACTCTAGCCAGTAAACGTGTTTAAATTGGCATGAAAACTATTGGAAAATACACACAAATCAGCACACATTTATCTATAAACTTATTCTGTTGTCCACAGCTGCTTCATGCTGAAAAGCAGGATGCATATAATGATGAATTTTAAAAGTACTGTGCAAGTATGATTGCTCATTGTGTCCTGTGTCACATGCAAATGCAGATTTTTAGGGCTCATTAATGCTATAGGTAACAACCTCATTTTATTTTAGCAGTGCAGGGACGAATCAGAAGAATACAACATTTACAGCACCTTGAATATTAATACGTTGTGTATTTATGCGTGCATGTATGGATACAAATGATTAACAGAACATCCTTTTTGACACAAAAAACAACTTGGGTTTTGTCCACCACCTGCAGTGATTTGTACAGCCACAAGTGATATATGTAGAGCTTTCATCTGCTAACCTTGTAACTGATATGTAGGTCTCATAATCAATGGCTTTAGATGCACTGCAGCCACTAGCAAAATGCAGAAAAATTTGAACTCTATCTCAGATAATGGATTTACTAGTTTACTGCAAATGCAGATGAGCATATGTTATTCATTGGCTTCAGATGTGCCTGTAGTAAAATCAGAACATGATGTTGGGTGCAGGGAACATTTACATATTCCCTGATCACAGTAAACGATCCCAGGGACCTTTTTTTTTTTTTTTTTTTGTAATGTAAGCTTATTTAACAAAACAGAACAAATGATTCAAATTGCTGTCACTAAGTTTCAAATTTTGCACTGATTTTTATACTTAGTCAAAATGAGAGGACACTGATCTCTGTCTAGATGGTGAGTGTACTTTTTAAACCTAAATGTTAGTAAAAATTTTAAGCGGTAACACTTCAAGCTTGGGCTTGTGTAAAAGCAGTGAAACAGGGGAGTTGCAACAGAGAAAAGGGGAACTGTTAATGCTCCGTTATTAAAGTATAAATATCATCAAATGTGTGATGACAGCTAAACGTTTTCCTGCAAGCTAAGCTGCTGCTGATATAATTAATTTTAGTTTGGGTTGTGTGCAATTGATTGACCCTTAGAGATAATAAGAAATGATAATTAGTTTAACCAGTTATGCATACTTCATCAGTTTACAATGGCAGCTTCTGCAGTCTGTGCTGCGGCCTCTTCCAGTGCAACCACCCGGATGTTGCGAGAGGAACAGATGACATCTTGTGATATCTGTGTAGTTTAGCAGTATTTTGATCTAGAAAATGAAAACATGGTTGCATGTAGGCTTAGCCACACTCAGAGTGTTTGCTTACTGGCATCCCAGTTAACTAGTTAAAATCCCGTAGTTGCTAGGAACACCTATATGTTCGTCCCTAGGCTGTAGACTTGATGCCACGGTGCACATCAGAGGCCGACGTCTTACCATCTTTAACCACAGCTTCGAGCTAAACAGTAATGCCACAGCTTATGAATGCAAACTTAAATTTAGGCTTTGGCTCAGCCAAACAGAATGCATGGGAAGATAAGAGAAGGATAAAAGTGAGCATAGCATAGCATTGTTTCAGTTTTCCACTCATAGGTGAAGTCCCTTACATTTATTAAAACTCTTTTGAAGGACATTTGGCTCTGCAGATATTGGCTTCATATAATGTGAACATATTGGCTCTATATTAATAAAAGGTTCTAACAAAAACTCATCATGGTAATCAAAATATGATATAGGACACCTTTGGACACCATCAACAAGTAGCCATTCCTGTTAAGCTGGCTGAGAACTATGTTGTACTCTAACTGATGTAATAGAGATGATTGTTTCTGCAGTTTTCCAATTCTGTCAGATGCACTTCAGGATGTTCCCGAAACAGAAGCCACATCAAACTTTACAGAGTAGATAAGAACAGCTAGAAGTCAGACACAGGAACATGATTGGAAATCTGGTTAATTTTCAAAGTAAAAGACTCCATGAAAACTACAGTCCATTTAGTTTTTACGGAACACAACTGCGCCCGAGGCAAGACATCACAGACATGCATGCGAGGTATTCCCAGGGCGACTCTGATTTGATGTCTGAAAAGAAGAATTTGTTATACACTGGACTGGCAAACAGGCTGAGGTGAAGATGGGAGGTCAGTAATGGAGGGAGTGGGATACGCACAGGATCAAGAAGTTAATTCTTGCTTACTGTTTAACTCAAAGATGTGGCAGATGTGACCCACATATAAGCACAGAGTAGTCCTTAGAAATGAATGTTTATTGTTATGCTGAAAATGAGACAAGCCAACAGTTTTATCAAATTATACTTTATATGGTCCCAAAAAAGGTGCAGGCTGAAGCTGCAGCCTTTATTGCCAAAAATCATACTATTTTAAATTTGTTAATCACGCTGATCTGGAACATGCTCAGACCCTTGGTTTTAAAACCTCTCATTGTGTGTTCAGACATTTCCTCGCACAGTCCAAAGACACGCAGACTAACGTGCCAGTGAATATCAGTGTGAATGTTTGTCTTTGTGCTTTATCGCTGTGACATTTAAGGGAACAGTCCAGCTTGTTTCCTCTTACTTCAGCGTTTCTTTGATGGGTTCCAGCTGTGCACCAGCTGAATGGGATAAGTGGGAGTGGATGATTGAGAAATGATGTTTGAGAACACGCATTGTCACCCGTAGACATTTGTCTTCTTTGTGCTTTCCAAAATCAAAAGGAGACTTGTGGTGACACGAGCTTACTTTATTGTAACTAACACTAGCAGCCACGGTATTACACTTTAATAATAAATTTTTTTTTTAATTGTAGCCGACTCATTTTATGGGCATTACAGAACTTGTAATGTGTTCTCTCAGTAAAATGACGGGTGAAACGAGACAGCGACAGAAATTGAAAGCATCGGGAAACATAATAAAGTAACTGATGGCAGTTTTAGTTTGATAGTCTGTGTAACTGTAGCTAGCACTGTCTCGGTTTGGATACTTCCATTTTTACCCTTCATTTTAGTATAGTGAAGTGTACACTTCATGTCAGTTCGTGGGTTTCAGTAGGATAGCGTTGTCGCAAACTGGTAACTGCAAGTGTTGTACACTTATGGGATATTCTGACTTCAGCATTTGACAAAGAAAAGGCCCTCAGAGTGTAGAACTGCCCCAAGGAGGTGTTTTTGAGGCATTAGTGCATACTACGAATTAAGTCAGCCTAACAAACCTGTTTTGATCAATAGCTGTGGGTTCATAGTGCAGTCAGAGCCAACAGAGTGAAACAAAATCATAACAAGTAGGCAAAAATGAAACACAGTAGAAACAAATCCGATGAGTCTCACACACACACACGGGCAGGGTCACAGGCATTCCCTTCTGATTAGCACCAACATGTGTTGACATGTAGGTTCAGATACTGGAGTACAGTTTATGAACCATGTACACCCTCTCCTAAATCATTTAGCAGAAAAGTGCAGTGACGGTGATGAAGTGCTCAGCAACTGACTGCGAAAGCCGTATCAGAGGTGTGAATTTAGCAGATTTAATAAGGTTTAAGGGGCATAGCTGTGACTATTCAAACCAAAGGAATTCTGCAGTATATGGCTTTTTCTGAGCTATGTACATTGTGAAAGAGTTTCAGACTGTGAGAACCACCACACACACAAACACGTGCATCCAATAGATTCAAGTGTCTCATAGACCTTGGAGCCTTTCCTTCACTGTCACCAGAAAGTTTAGGTTTTCATTTGCTGAGGGGGCTCAGACGGATCAGCTCAAAACTCAAACAGCTCTGGAGATCGTTGATTTCTTTGAAACTGTATATGAGGATAATCTGGAAAATCACATGGAAAACATAACTTTATTCACCATTAAAATTGCATTTGAGACATAAAGTATAGGCACAGCCTTTCTGTGAAACCTTTTAGGACTGTCTACTACACTTCAGATAATTAGTGAAAGTTAAGGTGCTAATGTGTTAAAAACAGACAAACGGCATCCTCACAAAGCACTTAACTTTGCACTTTAACCCCTGGTCTCATGCAGCCATTCGAATTGAGTTTATAAATTAAGATGAAAGTATGTTAACAGCAGAGGTCATTGAAAGGCATGAATATGTTAAGTGACTGTAGTCATTAACCTTCCTGTTAAAAAAGAGTTTGCGTTGACTGTTGGCTTTTCTCTGTAATTATTTTAGGTTTTTACCTTACAGTATAAAGCACCTTTAGGTGACTGTTTGTTGTGATTTTGTGCTATATAAATAAAATTTAATTGAATTGCGGTATTATCCTCATATTCATGGTCCGTGTGTCAGATCACATGATTTTAGAGTCATAAAGTATGACAATTACTCAGCTGAGGGACATGACAGAGGATACTTTGCTCCACAACCAATCAGATCTTGCCATCTTTTACAGCTGTCACATAGTTCAGATCTTTTTAAAGGTGGAGGTGCGGTAGTGTGAACCATTTTAAAGAGAAAACAAACACTGAGATATCACAGTGGTGATATCAGTGTGGTTTCCAGTGCAAAACTTCATGAGCTTAGAGAGTGAGCTCATTGTCTTTAAAGTTATCCCACAAGCTTGAGACCAGCGAGACACACAGTACTTAATGGAAGGAAGTATCATTTGCATTAAAGCACATCCTTGATGCTTTCTCAGTGAGTGAGTTTGTAATAATTCTGAAAATAGCTATGCGGCATCTCAGTGTGTTACTCATCTTCTTGATGAGCTTTCTAAGACAGCGTCTTGATATTTAACCTCCTCTCCATCATTCAAAGCGATCATCCAGAAAAGAGACACAAGGGAAGCATACGCACATGCACACAAATTTTGTGAATGGGTTCTCCTTTCCATCTACAGTAGCCTGACTTCAAATTAGAAAAACACAAACGTTCTTTACAAAGGACTTTGTAAAGAAGCTAACTGCACAGTTAATCTCATGCAGTGTCACTCCTGTTTCCATAGGCCTGTTTTTTATAGCTCCCGTTCTCATGGCTCCAACGCAATCCAGTATGTGCACACCGCTGAAGACGCTCAACGAAAGCCTCAGCCAAAGACGACGGTACATGGTGAGAGAATGATGGCACGTTTGAAGGCGTGTGGTGCAGGGTCAGTGATTACAGGGGTTAAAGGAAAAATTAATTATTCTGGCTTGTAGTTCTTAATTTGGGACAAGCTCCAAAAGAAACTTGTTCTAACAGTTCCCATAATGAAACTTGATATCACTGGCATCTAAATCTATGTGCGCTCTGAACATGTATGTGCATGACAGAAATGCTGCTGTTACATAAAATAAGCAAGGTTTTTAACAGTTCATTTCACCAGTGACTGACATGCACGGGGGCTTAATTAATAATTTATAAGCATTTATATCTTCCCTGTGTGCTGTGAAGGTCTAAATTTGTGCAGTTTTTAAAGAAATTTCCTCCATGTGTCAGATTTAATGGTAAATTTTAATAGTAAATTTCCAAAAAACATAAACGGGGTCATTTGTTTTGCAAAATTTACTGCTTTTTTTTTGTCTCTTGCTGTTTCTTTTCCTTACAGAAGCACAACTTCCCCATCAACTACACCATCAACGTTCATAATAAAGAAATCTTTAGACTGTCAAACATCAGCAGACTGGTAAAGTCATGAGATGGTCTCTGTTCTCTATAAATCTTTTGACTCTCTTTAATTAAAGGTCTTTCTATAGCAAACAACACAGCTACCTTTTATCCTTAAATATTTGCCCTTTATTTAACTGTGTTTGCAGTTTGATGTTGTGCGGTGATGTGATGAATCTGTCTTTTTTCCTCTTTTGTCCTTCACCAGAGGTCACGGATAGAGGGGTTGAATGAGCTGGTTCTCCAGAGGCTGTGGTTTCAGGTTTACCAGGGCGTTTTAAAAAAGGTAAGAGCAGACCTGTTACCAGTGGAATCTTCTGTTTGTGATGATGGCTGCTCTTAAATGTAGATGACGCATTTATCTAAGAAGAGCTGAGACTGCTGGAGGCCTCTGGCTTCAGTGGAAGTTGAGCCACCCATGCCAAATCCCATACCTAGAAATACCTAGAAACCCAGATTTAATGCACTTTTAGTACAGAAAGCAAGGTAGACAAATGCATGCTCCTATTCTTGTCTAATAACTTGTTCTTGTATATGCTTGAGAAGGGATGAGAAGGGCCTTCAAGATGATAGTTACACCAAGTTAACTTTATGTCCGATCATGCAGCCTGTGGGAAAAATAAACACAAAAAATTAAAACAGAGATTTTCTGCCCTGAGGTGATTCATAGCGCCGAATTGTAGCAGTGATGTGGTGACTAGAGACCAAGGAATGCCAGTGCAATTTTGATTTCTACCTTTGGCGTGCAAAATAAGTGTTGGCTGCAGAAACTGGGTGGGGACCAGGCTAAACTGATCTCAGCTTTGAGGGAGGCAGTTGAAGAGAATACCAGTGGGAGCAACGGTTACTGTTGACTGACATATGAAAGAGGTGGAAAGTATCTTACAGGGGTACCTATGCAAACAGAACCTGGTAAATCTAGTGTCAGTCTGCTTAGCTACACAGCAGTGTACTCCAGATTATATGTGAATGTTTGTTGTTTAGAACATACTAAAAGAGACAACTTTAACCTTTCATATGTTAACTGAAAAAACACCTCCAAATTGAGTGTGTAAAACTTCACATCATCCCAAAGAAGCTGGAAATCCATGCATGGATCTGTAAATTCTTCAAGTTTTTCATGTTTCAGGACCACAGACAGCTCACAGTCATTCCCCTTGAATGGATTTTTTAAGCAAACTATCAGCCATATAAGTAGTTTTTTTTTTTAGAACTACCTTACTTACGATCGGATTTAATCTGCAGTAAATGCATTTGGTTGCATGGCTCTGTTCTGGGACCCCTTGCCCTGCCAGCAAGACCAAGCACAGCATGAGTCTGTCCTCCTTTAAAAAAAGATCTACTAGGTTGTTTTTTCAGGCATGTTTTCTGACCAGTACCTACATTTTAAAATAAAGTTAAGGGGCTTCTAGTGATTGTACACGAAAGGGCGTGTGAATAACGTGTTCGGTTGGATTTTCTCAGATTTCTGGGAAGTTTGTGGGGACTAAATGGCATTAGATGCCACTGGAAATGCTTAAACATTACATAAATACACTTTTCTACCATACTTGAGCACTCAAAGCACTTTTTACAACATGCCTCATTTACATCCATTCATACCAGCACTTCAGTATTTTGACCAAGGACACTTTAGCATGCAGACTGGAGCAGCCAGCAATTGAACCACCAACCTTCCTATTAGCAGGTGACCTGCTCTACCTCCAGAGCTACAGCTACATTACACACTGGCATGACACGCAAAGTCACACGTAAGAGTGCACAACTTCATCTGTGCAAAGCATCTTCTTATTTAAGCCATAATTTTTGGCTCAGTCTTTTGCTGCGTGCCTGTATATCCCACTCAGTCTTCACCCCACCACCCTTAGCATCCACCTGTAGCTTCTGGGTCGTGCTTCCTCTCAAGGGAGGAAATGAGCACTGACCAAATCAGAGTTGAGATTCCCAACTTAAGTTAGCATGGCACAAACTAGTTTTGGTTTCTTTCAGTTATTCTAGTCTGTCTCACTTGCAATCGCAAGAGTTACTACTTATGAAAAATGAACCTGCAAGAGCACACCATGCCCGCCGTTGGCTGTAGTGCACTTCTGCAGGCTGCTTTCTTGCCCACTGACAGTCATCATACAATTAGGAAATAGTTGTTTTGAAAAATTTGGAATGATGTTGTGCTTGAGTGACTTGACCTCATTTATATAGATAAGCCTAGTGTGGGAAAACACTGCCTATCTCTTGGCTACTAGGTTTTAGTACATTAGGGCATTCCTGTTCCTGTTTTTATGTCTGGAGGGGAAACAGTTTCTACAAGACTGGTGAGGGTAACAGTAGCTTTATCTGGTGGTCCTGTTTTGGTTGTGGTTAGAAGTTCAGGTTTGATTTTTATATGTAAACTGTGCACATAGTGAGCACTTTCTCAGGTGTGTTATATCAATGTTTAATCGTACCTCTATAACCCACAACGACTGTATGTTTAAGGGCTGTCCTCAGCCTCTCAGATTCTAATCTATGGCTGTAACAGAGAAATTCTTTCTCACAGTCTTAACAGGCACATGAATACAGTCTCAGACAAGTTGACGCTCGACTATTTGCAAACAGTGCAAGAAGAGTTTTTTTTTTTTTTTTAAATCCTCTTTCTCTTACACTTATTGGAATAGTAATTTATTTTGTGAATGGCTTATCAAGAACATTAAGAAATTAGGTCATAATAGTTCATAACAATTTCTTACATTTTATTAAACAGTTTATAGTTTTTAATTATTTTATATTATACATTGTGTTTATTTTAAGAATCTTTTGGGAAGCACTTTATTTTTTTTATTTTACTAACATTTCCCTCCAGAACAAATTAACACTTTTAATTTCGTCATAAACTAACGTCACATTCAATTTTTAGATCATCCAGGTTTTGCCACAGAGACATCCGTCACGTCCTTATACTGCTGAGCTGGAAAGACGCTTCAGGGATGCTGAGGGAGTCTTTGTGCAGTCACATCCTGCTGAGGTAAGAGAGTTTGTATACAGCATATGTACCAGAGCTGCAGTCAGAGTCTCCTCAGATGAAGCAGTTTAGCTGTTAATGTTGCGTTGATTATATTTGTCAATATTGAAAATCTGGGTCTTTTCTATGCTTGTGTTTAGTAAATATTCCGGTCCTGTTTATTCAGTTTAGACAGCTTCCTAAACATCGGACAATTTAGATAAATTTCTTTAGCTGTCCCATGAGTTTGGTTGAGTTAGGATCCCCATTAGTTGCAACAGTGCAGCAGCTATTCTTCCTATCAAGCCTGGTGGCCTTGGGTTGAATGCAGCAAACAGTAAGTGAAGAAATCCACTATTTGCACAGTATTTTACTGTGCAAAAGTCTCAAAAGTCTTGAGGCCTGAGCTCTGGGGAGGCCGATCCATGACTGAAAGAGTTTCATTATGTGTTCTTCTTACCAGGTGTGCTTTGGCAGTGTATTTGGGATCATTTTCAGGCTGAAAAATAAAGCCTCTGTCAATCAGATGGTTTCCAGATGGTTTTGCTTGGTGGATCAAAAAACATTTCTCTGTTCATTATTCCCAGCACTGCCGGCTGAAATGCAGCCCCAAACCATGACAGAGCTGCCACAGTGTTTTATAATTGGCTGCAGACACTCACTGTTGCACCGTTCTTTTGACCTCTTCTGTATGTATTGAACCAAAAATTTCAAATATGGATTCTTTACTCCACGAGAGCTTTTACCACTGATCCAGTCCAGTCCTAGTGTACTTTGGCATTCCTCAGCCTTTTCTCCCTGTTCCCTTTCCTGAAGAGTGGCTTCTTAACAGCCACGTTTTGTAAACAGTCGATGAATCATCTAAAAGGCCGATGCATCTGTCAGGTCCTGTGTCAGGTCTTTTGCTGGGTTTTTTTGTATTTCTTAAGGACATGACTTTCAGATAATGTTTAAATGCTGTGGGTTTTTTTAGGCCTGTCACTTCTTCTTTTGTCCTCCACTTGTTCAGTTAGCTTTATTTATTTATATTAAAGGACACACTGCATATCATATCGAGAGATGCCAGGTTTTCAGCTAATAGCTCCTTGGGACTCACCTTTTTGCTGCAAAAATACCATTTTATACCAGTCAAACTGTGTAATCTTTGGCTTTTTTTTTGTTTTGTAGATCCAACTAAAGAAATGGGAACAAAGTATAAGGACTGGGCTGAAAATGAGTGAACAAGCAGCCAATGTGCAAAAAAAAAAAAAAAAAAATTTAAGGGAAGCTGATGAATTTGGCTAAAAAGCACTACAAAAAAATTGGCTCCTTGGAAGCAAAATATAAAGAAATGAGGGGCGGCTCAAGACTTTTGCACAGTGATGTAGATGACAGACAATAAGCATAATAGGTTCCCGTTACTTTAAAGTTCTTGTGTAACTTATCTTACAATGACTTAACTTTCTGCTGTAAGTTCCTCATTCTGTATAATTGTATGTACATATTTCCCCCAAGTCACCATGTAAACAGATGCCTTTTAAAAAAAAAAGTTTGGTAATTTTAGGTTTGCAGGCAGAGCTTTCCACAGGTTAGATTTTAGAGTCTAGGCTGGCGTGGACAGATGTGAAGTGTGTGAAATGAAGCTTTGGGAGTCAAAAGCTCAGCCTGGGCAGCTGGATGTAATATGAATAATATTTCAGTAATATTTTTTGGTTGCTCGAGGAGGCTTTTGGGCTGTTTTATGAGGACACACAAGTGTGTACTGACCTTTTAGCTGTATCACAGCCTGAGATACAAAGGATGTTATTTTAATAACACCTTATTGATCCATATTCCTTGATTTGCTTACATTTAGGCTGTCTCCCAAACTAACTCAGTGTGTGTGTGTGTGTGTGTGTGTGTGTGTGTGTGTGTGTGTGTGTGTGTGTGTGTGTGTGTGTGTCCAGGTGTTCCAGGAGGACCTTCCAAATAAAATTCAGGACATTTGGGATAGTTTAACAGAAGAGCCTGACAGAGTGCCAGAGTCGAGCTGGCGATTTGCTTCTCCAAAGTCTCTCTTGGACAACTTGTGTCACACCATGTACTGCCTCTTCAGTGAATGCTTTTCCAGCGCAGACGTTCAGGAGAACTGTGAGTATAACAGAGGAAGAACACAACCAATGACACTGTAGGCTGTAATCCATTTAAAAGCTGTCAGCTTTTAAACGGATTCATTTCATTAAGATGACTTCTGGTATGAACTCCCTCACACAGCTCATTACAGGGTGTCACTCTGGGAGTTAAAGAGGCATCAACGTTTGTTTCTCAGATTTTTGGAGTGGCCAAGACTCTGCAAAAATGTGTTCTGTCTCACATGGAGTTAAATATTTTGTGAAGCTCAGTCTCGATGAAGTGGAAACTCAATTTTTGGACAGACGTAGCTTTTCCAGTAAGGAAGCAAGTGTCAAATCAGATGTGATATATACAGGATGTGGTTGACGGTCAGCACAGTATTTTTGGTTTTTAGCCCCACTGTGTTGTGTAAGGGTCCTTTACTGTTCTTGGTTAAAACCTGGCTAAACCTTTGATGGTCAGGGATGTGCCACAGCCTTTGCCAAGCCATCTGGACAAACTGTGTGTTTCCAGAGAGTGAAATTAGTCAGCACACAGAAAATCAATTTATCGTGGGTACTTGGAGTCCTGTCTGTCAAAATGATTTATAAACACACATATACAGACACACAGAGAAACACACATCTGTACCTCTGTCTTTGTGAGGACCCTCATTAGCATAATGCACTACTTAGCCTCTTATATAATGCACTATAATGCACCTTATACTATTTTGTACTTATATTTGTCCTCACAGACTTGCTCAGTGACATAGAAAATATAACAAACACAATGCATAACATAGATTTTTATTTCTTTTTCCACAACATTACAAAATCAATATAATGAAACAAGAGAAATTCACCGTGCTGCCCAAGCAAAAATATAATTTTGATTAAAGAGCTTGAAGGATTAACCACTACAGAAACATAAAAATGATTTTTGGTAATTACCAATATTGTTAATTTAGGCCAGCTGTGGTATAAACCTTACAGTGGGTCTAATAAATCTGTCTTTGTTAAGCGCTGTACTGTCCTAGAGTGCCAGAATCAGTTAACCAGTAAATAAAGTAGTGTGTTATTAAAAGCACCTAAATTTAATTTATAAAATAGAAATAGCCTTTAATTATTTTTTAAATAAGTAATTAATATTTCTCTGTCAGTGTAGTGGTTCATACATTTGCCTAAAGGACATCTGGCATAAGCCTGCCAAATCAAACGTGGTGCTACCAGCTGTGCTGGCCCTTGTTACAAGGGAGCAGCTGAAAGTAGCTTTTTATTTCTCTTTGAGTTTGCGTCTGTATTTATTTACTGTTTATATTCATTCTTCTTTATATGGATTACCTTTTCAACTTTTCAGTTTTTTGTTAATTTCTTCAGTTTTCAGTAGTTAAATGTATTCCATTTTTTATAGCGCTGTGACAGTATTATTTTCAGCTGCCCAGTATTAAATAAGTACATGTTGTGCAGCCAAAATAGTTTGAGAGTTTTATACTGGATGTCATTCCTGAATCAATCCCAAAGGGGGTGTGTGTCTGGCTGGAATCAAACCAGTGACCTTTTACCTGCCAAATGAATGTGTTAACTGCACCATAAAAAACACTACACTATAAAGCCATAAATCTACGGTACCTAGAAAAAATCTAATACATCGAAAAGGTGGCAGATGTGTTCTGACAGGATCTGGTACCTGGCAGACATGCAGAGAAGTGATATTGGTGAGTGGAAATGCTTAACTGATTTTCTCTCCTTTGTTTTTCAGACTGTGAAGTTTCTCATTGGCGAAAAGGCAGGAAGAAAGACTTAGTGCCCGAAAGCTGAGAAGAAGCCAGCGGAGTCGAGTTGTCCTTAGTAATTAGGGATTAGTGTTATTATCTCCCTCGAGCTTTAGGGAGATGAATAAAAGGACGATCCACACTGAAATGAGACAGCTCAGTCCCGATTTGTGAACTTCAGTAAGTCTTTTCCAAATCTACTAAATAGAGCCAAAACTGTCTTGAGGACGTGAACCCTGGACTCTGTGTGTCAAAGCAGATGGTAATTAAAAGTATAGTATCACTGATACCTTTATGAACATACAGACTTTCTATTAGATGAAATAAAACTCATTTTTGTGTAAACACATTAACTTATTAGATTCTTTCAGTACGGAAGCACGAAGTATTTCCCTCGTGACGTCATCTCAGATTAGGGGTGTGGCATCTTTGGAAAAGATTTGCTCGTGTTCACGAATGGCGACTGAACTGATGTATGATCGCTATTCTTTTCTAAGGTGGATTGTTTCTAAACAAAGGGTTAAGTTCACCTTGCAAGGGCATGACTGTAGCTTTGCCAAACCACTGCTCAAAAAAGTTGTGATGTTCTCCCGAGGGCCTGTGTGGTCCACCTCAGTGGCCGCTGACAGATCGGGAAACTTCGGCTGACTTTGTACATTTGCCAGACTTCTCCTCATGCAAAGGTGCGCTAAAGCAAGAGCAGTTTCTATGAACTCCGAGCATAAATGCAAACTGATAACTACTGGTTTTATCCTTCAGTTGTTGACTGTACATTTATATACAGCTGCCCACATTGCTTATTCAAAGGCTGTTGAAAAATATTTGCTCATTTTTGCTCCGTTATATGTATTTTTCTATATGTTTATCATGCAAAGAATGAAATTGGTACGCAAACAATTAACACGCAGTCATCTCCCTCCATCCGACCTATGCATTTTATATTTGCTGTATATCTCTTATGTTTTTTTTGTTTTTTTTTACATTAGGCAACTATTAAATATTTTGAGGACTTACCACTTGAGCAAAGCTCAAGTGATTGTTAGCATTTTAAATATGATGTTACATCACACTCAAATGTTATTGGCCGCATAGTTAAGTCATATTCTCTTAATAATAATAATAATAATTGACACTTCTGTCTGGTGTCTATTATCTCGAGTTGGCCCTTATGGAACTTTAATTATGAACATGTTGGGAATGCATGTAAACACATACACACATAAGATTTGACTTCAAGGAAAATCAGGTTCACCTGTCATCTTCTTTCTGTCTGTAGCTTCTCAGGTTGCATCTGCACCCCTCAAATGATTGAAAGCAAGGTTTTGAGTAAGTAAGGCAAACAGCAGCATCCAGTGTACTGCAGAGGTCAGGCTGCAGACTGACTGGCACTGTGAGGAGCTGGAAAATGTCAACTAGGCTTTCATGTGATGTCACTTACAGCTTAAATGGAAGCACAGCATGGGAAAAAGCTTCAAGATGCAGTTCAGAGTTCACAAATAGTGTTATGTGCAAATATATACAGAGGGGGAAATGATTATTTGATGCCCTGCTGAATTTGTTTGCTCACTTGCAAAGAAATGAACAGTCTCTAATTTTTATGGTAGTTTCATTTGAATGGAGAAAGACAGAATATCATCCAAAAATCCAGGAAAACACACTTTACAAAAGTTATACATTTATTTGCAAAACATGACTTAGTAACCCCTGTTAGCAAGCACAGCAGCTTTTTTTCTAATGTTTCTTGTAGCTCAGGAGGGATTTTGGCCCACTCCTCTTTACCGAAACTCTCCAAATCCTTTAAGTTTATTGGCTGCGGCCTGCCAACTCGAAACTTTAGCTCCCTCCAGAGATTTTCTATAAGATTGAGGTCTGCAGACTGGCTAAGCCACTCCATGACCTAAATGTGCTTCTTCTTTAGCCACTTTCTTTGTTGCCTTGGTGGTATGTTTTGGGTCATTGTCATGCTGGAAGACCCATGCACTGCAATCTTCAGTATTCTGGCTGAGGGAAGGACGTTCTCGTCCAAGATTTTACATGGTTTCATCTGTTGGCCTCTCCAATGCGGTGAAATCTTTTGTACCCTTAGCAGAAAAACACAGTCAACATTTCTCTTCCTCCAAACACGGCGGGTCGAGCTGATGCCAAAAAGCTTGACTTTGGTTTTATCTGACCATGTCTGAGCACCTTCTCCCAAGCCTTCCCTGAATCATTTAGATGTTCACTGGCAAACTTATCATTAGCAAGGTCCTCCCGTGTAGACCTCAGCTGATCCACTACCTTTCTCATGATCATCCTCACCACATGAGGTAAGATCTCGCATGGAGCTCCAGACTGAAGGCAACTGGTGGTCATTTTATATTTCTTCCATTTCGAACAGACAACCAACAGTTGTCAACTTTTCACCAAGCTTCTTGCTGATAGTCTTGTAGCCCATTCCAGCCTCGTGCAGGTCTACAGTCTTGTCCCTGATATCCTTTGACAGCTCTTTGGCCTCGCACATGGTGTTGGACAGGTTGGAATGCAAGAAATTGATTCTGTGGACAGATGTGTTTTATACACAGCAGGTTGCAACCAGGAGTATCTGTAATCGACTGAGTGATTGATTGTAATCTGTGTGCCAATCTATGGGAGCCATCTGGCTGGATTGTAGGAGATCAAATACTCGTTGCAAATCAAGTTCTACTTTTATATAATGTGTATTTTCTGGATTTTTGGTTAATATTCTGTCTCTTTCCATTAAAATAAAACTACCATAACAATTAGAGACTGCTCATTTCTTTGCAAGTGGGCAAACTTCCAAATTCAGCAGAGGATCAAATAATTATTTCCCCAACTGTAAATACTGACTGAAAAGAGAGCTTTTATGGTAGGCTTAGTTTATATGTAAAAACAAGACTTATGGATAGCTGTGCTTTCCTCAGCAGCTGGTATTTCTGTTTGGAGTGCCAGTCAAGATTCACTCTTTACACAAACCTGGCAAATACTGTTGAAGTGTAGTGGTGTCGTTTTGGCGTGTTAATACCTGGAAATCTAGCTTTACATTCTTAAATGTTCACACCCTAACCTGCTCGTAGGTAATATTTAACTGAGATTCTCAGATGGCTAACTAACCAGGGCCTTGGATGTGAACACCTCCACTTTAAGCTTGCAGTTTACTCAATGACTGATTTCACATGCAGTGTGCCAAACCACAGCTTAACATAATGACTACAGTGTCAAGTATACCAGCTATGTTGGTGAAAAGGGCCAGTTAGTACAAGAGATGAGTAAATGCGTAACAGCTGGACTGAGAAAGCTGAGCACCACCTGTGTCAAAGCAGCTAAATTTACCATCTTGGAATATTTGTAAGCTTCACAGTGTTACAGCAGGGAGAGTGGGATCAGCCTTTTAAACTGCTGGCCTAGACTCAACACTATCTGCTCAGCCCTTCAGTGTTTCACTGTTGTTTTTGCTTGTGACATTTTCCATCCACAGGGTTCATTGCATTCAAATCCCGACATGCTGGTTCAGTCACTTTATGATGCAACATTCCCATACCCACCGCATTACTTTAGGGCAGAATGTATTAATTATCATAACCTATGTTACCACAGTGAGTTTCAAAAACAAACATTGCAAACAGAATTGGTTGTCTTACTACCAAATATTGAAAAAAAGCTTTGATTGTTCATGAATTAACTCCTAACATCACATGAAAGACACGTGTAAGCCTCACAAGCCTAATTTTGTCACTCTTTTGGAGGGAGAGTGATGATTTTTATGTATTATAACTGCAAAAGAAGCTCTGGAATTATATAAATAACGAACTGCAGTTATTGGTGTATTTCTGTAAATTCATTGCCTTATTTCTTTAGTCATAGTTTATTGATCATATGTATCCATATGGTTGTTTTTTTTTTTTTTCTAACCACAAGCGCAAGTTGTATTTCAAGATCCCTTGTTTTGAAAAGTAATGTTTCCTGCCTGGCAATGATTGAGCGCCAACTGCAAATATGGAGTTTTATTGTCTGAAGATAGATTTGTATGGATAGACAGATTTGTTTTGTTTTTTTTATATACGCAAGATATTGAATATTTATTTTTGAAAATGTATATTGCTCTAAAAATACTTATTATTATTATTATTATTAAAGAAATAAAAATAAATTACTATTTTTTATCAACTAACGCTGTGTCCAGTCTTGTGCTTTGGAAAGTGTTCAAATGCATACCATGACTATTATTTTACCATTTTTAACAGTCTTTCATCCACCCATCCCAGAATAGATCACATTACTTCTCTAACACCTACTGGACTGCTTACAGTTACCTTATATCTTTGAGAAGATAAGGCCTCTAATCTTTTATTATTATATACATTGGGGACATTTTTTAAGCTTTTATCTGCTAATTAGTATAGCTGCGCGCGCACACAAAAATATATAAAATTCTGCAAAGTAGCTAGTGTGTAGCTTGTCAGGGGACATGCGGTGGTTATCTATACACCTTCCATCACCTGAAAGCGGATTAACAAATTAAATCGACGGTGCAAATGCAAGCGCGAGGTTTTATTTTGTCTGTCTGTGTTAGCCCAGCGACAGGCTGGCGACCTGTCCAGAGTGTATCCTGCCGCTCGCACTATGACAGCTTGGATATACTGTCCTCTCCCCGAAAAGAACAAGCGGAAGAAAATGGATGGGATGGATGGATGTTACGAAATAGCATGTTGTTTGTCCCTCTGCGTTTACCGTAGCGAATACAGGACGTTACGGATGTGGGTGAATAACAGAGAAAAGCCTATCTAAGCTTTTTTTTTTTTTTTTTTTCCCGGTGTAAGAATGATAGGAAAGTGAGTATGGAAACCCCAGTGGCGTTATATAATTTTATAGTTTTATAAGAAATACCTCTGGATAAGGGCTTGTTTTATTTTCGCAGTAGAAATCAAATGTATTCAAGTCGTCAATGAAAACTTTATTTTGAGATTCCTCCCCGGAAGTCCTGTGTTTACACTCTGCTGGCCTACTTAACAGCAGACCAGGGGCGTATTTGTTTGCTGAAGTTGGGTTTTTAAAACAGTGATCTGGGCACTGAAAAAAAAAAAAAACCCGAACAATGATCTCCGGTGGCAGAATTCAGATCCCGAGCCGTCTCCCGCTGCTGCTAACCCACGAAGGAGTTCTTCTCCCGGGCTCCACGGTCAGGTTCAGCGTGGACACCCCGCGGAACATGCACCTGGTCCGAGAGCGGCTGCTGAAGGGGACTTCGCTGAAAAGCACCATCATAGGGGTGATTCCTAACACCAGAGACCCGGAGAATGACACCGACGACCTCCCCACGTTGCACAAGTAACAAACATGTAGCTGTGTAGCGAGATAAAGAGTGAATAGTTGAGTCTTTTTTTATGAGTTTAAATGGTTGTGGTGTTAATGTTTTGGAAGTGTGGCATACAGCCGGTGGGTCCCCTTCAAGGTGTCATAAACCTGACAGGTCGCAAGATGACTGCAGAATAAGGAAGAAGATCAAATATAGTTCCGGTACACATGAGGGTTTTTATGTTTTTAGACTTCTCTAATGTGTGTCATCTTCATGGGAAATATATTAAAACACTTCTGATAACATCCAGATCTAAATCTCTGAGGAGAGTTTTAAATGCGGCCATACAATCTCAGTGCATCTTTGAGCCTGCACTTCTAAACTGCCAGCTTTACATTTCCTACCACAGAAAGAATATTTGCTATTTTTAGTTGTTATATTGTGATCTGTTCTAGAAACATCTCCACTTTTATTTGTAGCCCTGCAGTCAGAAACAACCAGGGAAGCACAGAGAAGTGGACTTTAGCCTTTAATCAGTGGACTCCAGGCCAGTCTGGTTACAAAACAGCGATTTCTTGGCTTTGGATCATTACCAGGAAAAAAAAAAAAAAACCTACTGGCCAGAGAGTGAATTAATCTGTGAATCCATGTCAAATCATTTTTATGCTCAGTCATCTCAGATTTTTGGTTATGGTTTAAAATTTAGACATAGCGATTGCTGCAAAATTTTTGCTTCATATATGAAATACTTTCCTGGGGTCGTCTGTGGGTTCTCATCACCGCTCTGTGTTATGATGTTTGGACTCTGGTGATTCTGCTTACAGTGGCTCCTGCAAATGTTTGGCACTTTTACTTAAAATGTGCCAGCGCTTGAATGAAACTCGAACTGGTGATTTCCACACACTATAGCATAGCTTATAACAGACCCTGTGCTCCAGCAGGATTAGAGGTGTGAAGCTTTGCAAGCATTTAAAATCAGGACAGACTCTTGCACTGGAGAACGCAGCCTTTCTAATGCCCACCTCATCCATCTTACACTGTCTCTCTCTCCATGTTTGTGTAGAATTGGTACAGCGGGGATTGCAGTACAGGTGGTGGGCAGTAACTGGCCAAAACCTCACTACACCCTCCTGATCACCGGACTGTGCCGATTTAGTGTGTCCAGTCTGTTAAAGGAGCGACCCTTTGTGCTGGCAGAGGTAAGGCTTTCGTTTGACTTGATATTAGATCTTAGATGTTATTTTGATTAGAGATGATGTGTTTGGATGCACTGTCTGTTTAATGAGGGACAGAAGTGTGCCCTTTGAACCTGTAACCATACTGAACAGTAATGTCACTACATATTGACAGAGCCTCTAATGTGATAAAGCCTTTTTTTTCTAGTGAATCCAAAAGTATTTCATGCAATATGAGTATTTACAAGTTGCCTGATGGTCTGTAACACTCTGAAATACTTTGTTATTGTGTTACAGTTTATCATACAGCAATATCCACTGTATACACACTGCTAAAGTGTTTTATACTCATGCTAAACATGGCCACAGTTTCAGATAGTCACCATTATATAAAAGTAATCCCTGTGAGCCAACAGCTCAGATTTCTGCTCAGACTGCTCTAAATATTTGGTTTCTAATAGTTTTTTCTGAGCTCAGCTCTATATCATTCCAATACGTGCCAACTAGATCCTTAATATGGTCATCTCAGGCACACAGCTCTGGCTGAGAGCCCCACGCGTCTGCTGTTCAAACCTTCTGTTTCCTTAGGGGCAGCCCATCAGAAGCTGGTTGACTACAATAGTTATGGTGGCTGCTGCAGGACAAACATGTTTCGGTCAGCCAGGAGAGAGAAAAAAACATTAAATTTTGACTGTACACCATAATGGCTGCAGCCCGCTGATGTGTTTCTAGTACCGTTTGTGTAAAAGGAAAACATTAGTACACACTATATTTTAATATATTTGAATCATATCAACTCTTAGCAGTAACTCAGGAATAAAAAAATAATATGTGTCCATTAAATATCAGCTGTTTGGAGACTGGAGAATTGCATGTCTGATTTGCTGACATTAAGTATTGGCGACAATATCGGGAATAAATAAGCATGTTTATGTGCGTTTTTCTGTGTTAGCGTCCCAACTTCAGTTCAGGATATGAGGCTTGAGGTGAGGGGGACGAGGACGGCATTTTATTAAGATTTGTTTTTGCTTCTTTAGTGAAGGGGACCCCTTCTCCAACGATGATAGATATGATCTTTCATATCTCGAGTCTGAAGGTGCGGGCAAAAATGTAAATGTCCCTGCATCGCAGTTGAACGCCTACGAGTTCTGTTCTCCTGCGCCTTTAGCTACACATGTAACCAGTCTTTAGTCAAGAATATAGCTCCTTGTGCACATGGGGAGCTACAGACGCATAGTTGTTCCTGTTGTACAAAGTCAAATTGTGCTGACACTGACACTGATCTTCAGGCCCCAAATGGACCCTGAAAGAGATGCTTTCAGGGTCCATTTGGGATTTCTAGCGTGTGCAGCAGGTGCTCATTCAGGAGAGTAGTAGTCCTCACTCTTAAAAAATGTACATCATTTGGACTGCCACATAATCACTGGTATAGAAACTACAGCACTGACCTTTTTACCTACTGAGATTGGATCAGACTGATTCGTGATCATGAGAATAAATTTTAACACCCAGTGTGAATTAAAAAATTCTTGTGACACGATGTTCTGAATGTTTAGCCATGTTTTCAGAATAAGAATGTAAGACTTTTATAATACAGTTTCATTGACATGACTTGAGTGTGTGAAGTCATGCACATGAATGTACCAAATTAGCTGTAATTTGTTCAAAAGAATGAGAAATCGCTTTAATGATGTAGAGAAGTAACTGACCATTCCCTAACTGGTATTTTTAGGCAAGTATTGCAAAAGCAGGGTCCTTCATTTAGGGGTTTAATTTTTATTTATTTATTTATTTTAATCAACAATATAAGGTTAGAGTTAGTACTAAATAAACCTGAAAAGTACTAAATAAAGTACTGAAAAATATTTCAGTATTTCAGAAATGTATATAAAGGTATGTGTGGCCTCACAATGTGACTCACTTATTGTAAAAACAAACAAAAAACCCCTCAAATTTCAGGTGAAGCAGTTGGATCAGTTGGAGCAGTATACGACCCCACAAAGAGACGGTGTCACAGCAGAAGATGGAGAGCTGGGGGAGCTGTCCGAGAAGTTCTACCAGGCTGCTCTACAGGTGTGTGTGTGTGTGTGTGTGTGTGTGTGTGTGTGTGTGTGTGTGTGTGTGTGTGTGTGTGTAAGGGAGAGAGGTAAATAAAAAAGCTGCACTTTCATGAAACGGCAGCTGTGAACGTTTCAAAACACCCACTGCTGCAATGCTGCCCCCTGCTGGGGAAAGCTTTGGTTGGATTCCGCGATTTCAAAAAGGAGCAACTACCACCTCTGCAGCAAATGGATATTACCATTTGAAAATAGTTCCTTGAATTATAATACACTTCTTAATAATAATTTTTAGTTTATGAAATAAGAAAATAAGCACTCATCGTTGCCCATTCAAATACTTGAACAGTAAAAAGGGAATTATGTTTTTGCATGAAGTCACAACTTGCCAATGATTTTGTAGAAATTTCAGCTGCTCCTCCATCAGATCATTTCATGTTCTGAATTGTTTTTTAGGCTGCCGTGCACGCACAGCATATTTGCCTCCACAGATTATCGGTAATTACAGACTGGTTTCTACCCCATGCTTAAACTCTTACAAGTTGTGGGTTTTAATCACAAGCTACATCTTTCTCTCACGTCTTCACTGTGGCCATACGGCGCAGTTTTACTGTCATCCATCCACAGCATTAGTTTACAGAATGACTCTGTATTATCTAGATGTTGCTTTGAATAGATGTTGACTTCTTTCTTGAGGTCTGAACTGAGGTTTCCTTCTGAATGTTCCTCCACCTAAACTTAATTTGTGCAGCAGAGTGGGATATGTATGAATTACGTTCGCTGATGTCCTTGTGCTGTGGGAAGATCCGCAGATTGCAGTTGTCACCATATGCACTTCGATGTTTGCGTTGACAGTTTATGGAAGAGCTCATTTTACTCATTCAAAGCTTCATGAACTTTGAAATGTCGGAATTTTTCAGAATAATAAGAAACAGGCAACATTTTTTTCATCCATTACAGCAATAAACTGATGGTTTATGATGGCAACATGCTGTGATGGGTCAGACTAAAGCACTGAAAACATACTCAGTAAGTCAAATCCAACTGTGTGTGTGTGTGTGTGTGTGTGTGTGTGTGTGTGTGTGTGTGTGTGTGTGTGTGTGTGTGTGTGTGTGTGTGTGTGTGTAGTTGTTAGGTATGCTAGACATGTCTGTTCCAGCTGTGGCCAAGTTCAGGCGCCTTTTGGACAGTCTGCCGAGGGAAACTCTACCTGACGTTGTTGCCTCGATGATCCGCACCTCAAACAAGGAGAAACTCCAGGTGAAGCGACTCTTGGGTCTGTCAGAATTCAGACTGTAAACACAAGTAGTCAAAGTTTTAGAACGTCCCACTTTTTAATCAGATTTAGTCTACTCACTTTATCCCAAACTAGCTGGGGTTTAGGTCTGGAGACTGTGCTGCTCTGCCATACTTTGAAACTACTTAGTTGTTTTCTTGTAAGATTTTGGCCAACATCTTGCTGTAAGATGAATCCCTCACCAACCTGACCATCTTCTTTCCTTGCTGCCTATTTCCTCTCCATTCTGACGCCATATAGCAGTAATTCCTGCAATATAGCGTTGGCTAATTAATCCATCAAATAATCAGTTAATCTATCAAAGATTCGGTTAAAGCCATAATCAGACAGGCCTAGAGATCTGTCGGTGATTCCCTGGCACCCACCGTTCGTTAGGGAAAAATGTGCATTCCCTGACTCCAGCTATCCGGTGAATGAAAATTTGAAAATGGTAGGATTGTGTCAGGAAGGGCTCATGTAAAATCTGTGCCAAATGAAATATGCAGATCCCTCCATTGTGGAAAGCTCTTGGGAAACAGGAGAGCAGCTGAGTTTTCTTCTTCCTCCCCTTCTTCTTCTTCTTCCTCTTCTTGTTCTTCTGCCTCTTCTTCCTCCTCCTCCACATGTTTTATGACAGCATGTTAGAGAAGAAAGAGAGAGGTCGCTATTTGAAGCAAATACAGCACCTTTGCAATTATTCTGACATTTAAGATTTAGCATCTTGTTTTTTTTAACTACTGGGTGGCATAAAAACAAACATTGATATGGGATTTTTTTTCTTCCCCCACAGTACATCTTCCCAATAAATAAAATTTGTATTTTCACATATGCTGTGGAGGTCCTGGATGCACTGAGTTTGGAGGAGCGCTTTAAGAAGGCCCTGCCCATGCTGACCAGGCAGATAGAGGGGCTAAAACTGCTGCAGAAAACCAGGAAGATGAGTCCCGATAACGAGAAGAGGGTAACAGATGTGCAGTCTTTGTTTATACTGTGATTAATTTACAAAATGCCGCGCTCATGTCTGCGATTCCCGTCTGTTCAGGTGTTAGTGCGTAAGGGTACAGTGTTCCCGGGTCGGCAGTTCAATCTAGATGAGGAGGATGAAGATGATGATGGAGATGACACAGCGGCCTTGGAGAGGAAGGTCCACAGAGCCAACATGCCTGAAGCTGCCCTCAAAATTTGCCTGAAAGAACTCAAAAGGTAAATGTTCCCCTCGTATCTGCAACATGTCAGTCACAGCATAAAGCATCTTTGCCTAAAAATGAAGACATGCTGCTGCTGCCGCTTTTATGTATTTGGACCATGTTTAGCTCATGCACTCTTAAATAATTGAAACCATATAAGAGAGATTTTTTTTCCTTTCTTATGAATATTCATCTATGTAAACATGATCCAGTACTATAATTAACCTTAAATACGTCAATCAGATCGATCTTGTTCATGTTTACTCAGATTGAAGAAGATGCTTCAGTCAATGCCTGAGTACGCCATCACTAGAAACTACTTGGACCTGATGGTGGAGTTGCCATGGAGCAAAAGCACCAAAGGTAAATTAAGCTACAGACAAATTTTAGTGGAGTTCAGCTCAGCATAACTCTTTGGTTTTTCTTTTAGATGTTTTCGATATTCTATTGTGAATAAAATTTGGGTTTATGAGATTTGTAGATCATTGCATTCTGTTTTTGCTTACATTTTACACAACGTCCCAGCTTTTCTTTTTTTTTTGGAATCGTGGTTGTACAAACACGAGAACTGTTCTGGTTTGTCCCTGCTGACTTTAACGTGTAATGAAGTATCAGTGGAAACTCGAAGTATTTGCTGCAGTCTGACAATTTGTCTGATCGATGGACCTCTAAACTTTGCCAAACCGCTGTGGGACAAATCTTTCACCTGTGGTTTTTGGTTCTGTCTTTTATAATGTTTCTTTGTTTTTAAATTCATATTTAACCCACTTAAAACACTTATGCAAACTCTTTAGACTGCCTGGACATCCGAGCTGCACGTACTCTGTTGGACAATGATCACTACGCCATGGACAAGCTGAAGAGACGTGTCCTGGAGTACCTAGCTGTCAGACAGCTGAAGACGTCACTCAAGGTGCTTCTTAGATAACCGCAAAAAAAAAGCAATTTCTTTTAATTTGTCATGTATTAATCTTTGAATTTCACGCTGCTGTTTTCAGGGCCCCATCCTGTGTTTTGTGGGTCCTCCTGGAGTCGGTAAGACCAGTGTAGGACGCTCCATTGCCCGGACTCTGGGCAGAGAGTTTCACCGCATTGCTTTGGGAGGTGTCTGTGATCAGTCTGACATCCGAGGACACAGGTATATTCATCTGCAGAGTTTTATGTCCAGACTGTAAATTTTCTGGTTTTCCATATATAGTAACAACAATAAAACACCTATCTCATGACACATTAGTCATGAGAGATGCTAGCTTTTTAACAGTGTTCCCATAGAAAACTGCGATTGCGGTTGTTCACGTGTGACTTTGTAACACAAGACTAATTGAATATTATGCATAAAACTGTATCTTTAAACAACCAGAAACCAGAACTTAGGTAGCACCATAACTTAAAAGCACCTAAACAAATAATTCACCAGACATCTCTACCAAGCTTGAGCAACAAAGGCAACTTATAAACACCAAAATCATTAAACAGCCTTTTCATACTGTTATCATCAGTTCACCAAAACATTTCATTAAATATATATTATCATAATAAAAACCATATAGAATAAAATTTAATTAATTTGGATTTTCTCTTAATTCATGTAATTTACTAAGCTGTTTTTAAATTTGCCAGCTTCAAGGCTGATTTTAATACATTTTGGTCATTTTGGTTTTTGCAGCATCTTCATTATTGCCCGTGTTTATTGTGTGCATGTATTTCAACCTTCTCCCTTCAGGTCTAACTTGTAACTTTCTCTCAATTATGTTCACATTTCATGATAAATTATTAATATACATAAACTGTAATTCAGCTTCTTCAAGAACAGCATGAAGCTCTTTAGCCCACGAAGAGCTGTGTAATTTACGCCACAGAAAAAAACTTCTTATTCATTCTAAATTTATGGTAGTGAATTTATGAATACCAACACCTCCCAAAAAGGCTTGCTGCTTTCAGATCCCAACGATCTTCCAGCTGAATCTGGCAGTTAACTCCAGTAATATGTTACTGGATGATTCCAGCAGAGGACACCCCTGAAAACTCAGATAATGCAAATAATTGCTCACTTTATATCAAAATTACTCATCTTTGTCTTCAGAACAGCACTGTGCTGCATCCTCATAGCGCCCCCACCAGTCATGTATGTGTATTGCATCTTGGAAATTAAGAACCTTCTGAAGACGTGCAGGAGCGGTACTCTAAACACATGTAGGATATGAAATGTATTCATTGTGCACATGCAGATAGAGTTAAAAACTCCATCCAGCATGCCTGAAAGTCCACCAGGCTTTAATTTAAATGATGGATAAAAGACATTCAACATCCATTCGTTTTTCAGCCCGTAAGTTCTTGGACCCCCGGTGCTTTTTTTTTTTTTTAAATGAATTTTATTGTGTTGTTGGTTTTGTTTTCTTCCGACATGCACTTCATTTTTAAGGTGATGTAGCTTTGCTTGGCTGTAAAATAAATGGAGGTCACTGGTAACATCCAGAATGAGGACACAGACACCACACAGAAGCAGCACGTACTGTTATGGGGGTGTCATATCTGATTGGAGCCTCTGTGTGTTCGCCTCTGTGACCAGAGAGGTGAATGGGGCAAAAGAGTTCGTGTCAGGTTACAGGGATGATCGTGTTTTAATAATGAACAAACTGGGTTCACATACCTAATTACAGCCAGATGAGAGACACGTGTTTGGCCTTCCAACAGCAGAAATGAGGACCAGAGTTCTTAAACAGTCGCTTACGCAGTTTGGTCAACTTAAAAATGTCTCTGAAGTTCTTTTTAATTTTTTTAATAATTTTTATTTCCTACCTTAGAAGTCCACAGACCACTTTGAGCCACACACTAGTCAACACTTGAAGCTTGCTTCCATTAGCTTCATTTGCTACAGAGTGATATACAGTAATAATACAGGGAAGGGCACCATTTCGCATCTTTGCCCTGTCACCAGGCGTACGTATGTAGGGAGCATGCCCGGCCGGATTATAAACGGTTTGAAGATGGTGGGCGTCAATAATCCCGTCTTCCTCCTGGATGAGGTGGACAAGTTGGGGAAGAGCCTGCAAGGAGACCCTGCTGCTGCTCTGCTGGAGGTCAGTCTGTTTCTCTCTTGCTCAGGTTACCTGTGGTTTAGTATCATGTCTGCCAAGGATTCTTCTATTTTAAGCCTCCAATTCTGTACTGCATCTACTTTATATGGGGTTGAATTAGGCACATGCACTTATGAATCTTAGAATATACTTAACAGAAGGGTTAATTATTATCAGCTAGTAGAAACATGTGACATGTTGCTTGCATTTGCGGTAAATCTGCCAATAAACAACCTAATAAACCACTACAACAGATTTAGATATTACAGGTTAACTGAACTAGCAGCTTGTCTGTTTTCAAGAGGAGGTGCAGAATTTTAACGTTCCTAAAAGACTTTTAGAAAACAAATAGTGTTGTTATAGTATTTTTGCCCCATGGTGCCAAAAAGTTCTCACCTATCCCAGTTTTAATTTGCTTAAACCAAAAAAAGCACACATATTGAAAAGGTCTCTGTATGCATGATAAGGTCCTGGACCCAGAGCAGAACCACAGCTTCACAGACCATTACCTGAATGTGGCCTTTGACCTCTCCCAAGTGCTCTTCATCGCCACTGCAAACACCACAGCAACCATTCCCCCGGCCCTGCTGGACAGGATGGAGGTGCTGCAGGTACCAGGTGAGTTTAGTCGCTCTGCTTATGAAGGAAACAGAGTTTCTTACCTTAAGCAGACTGCATCCATATTATTTAAGATACATTTACACAACTCTACTATAGAAACAAAAGGTTTCCAATAAAAAAACAAAAAACATTTTTGTTAAATGAATGCCTCAGTTTTTCCAAGGAGATAATAAAATATGCCCTTGAATATATCTCTTTTTTTTTTTTTTTTAATTGTCAATCCAGGCTACACCCAGGAGGAGAAGGTGGAGATTGCTCACCGTCACCTGATTCCAAACCAACTGGAGCAGCACGGGTTAACGCCTCAACAACTGCATATACCTCAGAGCACCACACAGGACATAATCAGCAGGTACACCCCCGCATAAACAATATGGGAATATCTCTTTTACAAAAAACCCAAAAAAGAACCCGTCGTGTTTCTGACAGAACAGACTCGGGTTCTCGGGTTTTCAGGGCAGTACAGTTACAGGCCAAACCAAGAGTGGCAGAGAGGCAGTTTTGCCTTGTTTTCATGCTTTATGTGACAGTCGGTGGCAGCCGTGTCACTGACAGTTTTATTTATCTGTTATTTGTCCTTCTGTTTGTTCTTTCTTTTAGATACACTCGAGAAGCCGGTGTGCGCTCACTAGAGAGGAAGATCGGGGCGATCTGCCGAGCCGTAGCTGTCAAGGTTGCTGAGGGTCACACGCTCACCAAGACAGAGACAATAACCCCTGAGAACTCAAAACAGGAGGGAGGTGAGAGCTTTCTTTCTGTCTCTGTCACACTGTGCGATTCAGATTGAAGCTGCTGGTTTAGTGTTTAGCTTGTGCATTAAATACTAACTGCTGATTCCAAATATACTGCTCAAAAAAATTAATGGAACACTTTTTAATCAGAGTTTAGCATCAAGTCAGTTAAACTTCTGGGATATTGATCTGGTCAGTTAAGTAGCAGAGGGGGTTGTTAATCAGTTTCAGCTGCTTTGGTCCTAATGAAATTAACAACAGGTGCACCAGAGGGGCAAAAATAAGACAACCTCCAAAAGAGGAATGGTTTGGACCTCCAGAAGGCCACCGGTGTGAATGTCTCTGACCAATCAGAAACAGAATGGAGGGTGAGCTATCCCTGGCACCCTGGAGCCCGATTGGCATTTCCCATACAATACCAGAATTGGCAGGTTCACCACTGGCACCCTGTGGTTTTTACACAATAGAGCAGGTTCACCCTGAGCACATGTGACAGACATGAACGGGTGTAGAGAAGCCATGGAGTGTGTAATTCTACCTGTAACATTATTCAGCATCAGGTTTAGTGGTGGGTCAGTGATGATCTGGGGTGCAATATCCTGGAGGGACACACAGACCTCTACAGGTTAGGCAACGGCACCCTGACTGTCATCAGGTATCAGGAGGAAACCCTTGGACCCACTGTCAGACCCTACACTGGTGCAGTGGGTCCTGGGTTCCTCCTGGTGCACGGCAGTGCCCGGCCTCATATGGCGAGAGTGTGCAGGCAGTTCCTGGAGGATGAAGGAACTGATATTGTCAGTTTATCACAGAGCCAGCATTAGTGTTATTCTATGATGTTTCTTAGTCATGTTATTTCAGGGTATGTTACAGACAGTAAGCACTCTGTGACAGTGAAAGTCAGAAGAAAAAAGCACTGATTAAAAAGCAAGACTGAGCTGAGAGAGGGAGCTTGAGAGCCAAAGTTACAGAAAGCGTGAGATCGAGGTTCGAAGCACGACGCTGACGACCTGCAGTAGTGAAAAGAGGATTATAGGGACAAATTTTTCTATAGCAGCATAACTAAGGGTTGGTTTAAGGTAACCTAATCCAGACCTAACTATAGTCTTTATCAAAAAGGATGAAATATCCAAAGCCTAATTTTAAAAGCAGGTTGTCTCCTGATAAGAGTCTCAGCAAGAGAGGGGCAATGATAGCTGAAGGCTCTGACTTTCTTTGCACTGATACATGGTGCTCTACTGGGATGATGTCGTACTGTGAGGTCTTTAAGATATGATGGAGCGTGGTGATTCAGGGCTTTCTGTGTGAGGAGAAAGATGAACCACTCTGGATTTAACAGGGAACCAATTAAGAATAGCTAATATGGGAGAAATACGAAGATAATAAGAATAAGCAGAGAAGATGCCTTCAGTAATACAAAAGTACTGCAACATGGTTGTTTTTTTACACAGTATCCTAGTGTTGTACACTGTAACACTAAATGGTATTATTTGGTCATCTCAACAAGTCAGTTGAGCTCGCTCATAATAATTTTGAAGTTAAACTTTGAATTTGACTTAGTTTGTAGATGGAGATGACAGCAGTCAGTGACACAGATCATATCTGTGTGCTTTAAAAAAAATTACCACAGGTATGCTAAAAAAGACTGACTGCATGCGAGCCACAACTGGCAGATGCATCAGGAAAAATAGCTCCCATAAAGTTCAGATAACAACCGTTAATACCAGTAAGTGAAAACCCCTGTTTCTGTTCTGTGTTACAGAGTGTGTGGCTGTTGGGCACAAGAGGTTGCTAATCACTCTGAACAGAAATGAGGGTGGTATAAATGAACTGACTAAATACTGAATGGAGCAGTTTGTTGGATGTTGGTTTATAATGTGACATTTAAACCGATTTCGATTGTTTGTTGGTCGTTTATTTGTGCAGTAATCATTTGTAAACCAAAGTTTATGTCAGCTGCTTGATGTCTGAAGCATTTTCACAAGTACAACATTATGATTTTCAGCAGCTGCGTAATGAGCGGGCTCATATCCAAAACAAACCTCATGAAGCTCATTGCACTCAGTTTCTTGCTCAGTAGGTTTGGATGTTACAAAGCAACACTCTCTCGTCTCGTCTGAGGGATTCCCAGCAGAGTAAATGATTCTGATAAATTGATTCTGTGTGTTGCTAGGTAACAAACTACACAACTGTTTGTACGTGCATGCAAATGCAAATGATATGCGCTCGCATGCATTTTTCTTTTTTTTTAATTTTCCAGCTGGTGACCCGTGTTTGATGTTCATGTGTGATGTTTGTGGCATTTTCTGTTTGATGTGGGTGGGTGGGTGTGTGTGTGTGTGCATCTTTGCATAATGTTGGCGTGTTTGATGCATGTGTGTTCATTGGGGGGTTTTTTTTTTTCTTTTTTCAGTCTCAGCTGCAAATATTGTCACCACCTTTTTTTTCCCCCCTCTTCTTTCTCTCTGAAGCTTTTACTCTACACAATCAGTAAGATCTGATGATTGCAGTGTGTTTACATTCACGTCCACTTACTGCATAAATGCAATTTCTAAACAAGATATTTTTCCTTTTGCATGCAATGGTCTGAAACATAGACCATAAAAATTATGGATATAGCCAATGCGATGTTGAAATTGGAGCAAGAGGGTTACAAACGTGCCAAACTGGAGGGGCGTGAATCACACAGCGGGGGCCATGCTTAAGTTTACAATGAATGTTTTGTTGTATGTGTTTTCAGACAAGGCAGCACCTCCAGAGTTGCCCATAGTGATTGACCATATTGCACTGAAAGACATCCTGGGACCTCCAGCGTTCGAAATGGAGGTACAGTAAGCAGGACACTGACGTGTTCATAATCCACCAGATGCAGTGAGGCTCCAGACGAGGAGTCTATTACAGAAACATGCAGAATTTTTCCCATTTTTGTAAATTTTTGATGGCCTTAATTTTCTGGACCTCCAACAACACGAGTGGTCCCCATCACAGATATGCTGTGAGCACATCTCTCACTTCCACACAGCTGCTGCTCATCCAGTCAGATTAAAGTCACTTGCCTTTCTTCCTTCATCTCTCCAGGTCATGTGGACCTTGTTTTATTTCACTTTTTTGTGAGGATTGCAAAAAAAAAAAAGTGTACTTTGAGTTTGTCTGTAATTATTCCAGCAAATACAGCTTTTCAGATGTTTTCGTGCGTGCATGTTGGCAGGTCTCTGAGCGGCTCACCCTGCCCGGTGTTGCCCTTGGTCTGGCCTGGACGCCGCTTGGTGGGGAGATCATGTTTGTGGAGGCCAGTCGGATGGAGGGAGAAGGTCAGCTCACTCTGACGGGTCAGCTGGGAGACGTTATGAAAGAATCTGCCCACTTGGCTATCAGCTGGCTCAGAGCGAACGCTAAAACCTACCAGCTCACCAACAGTGAGTTCAGATATGCAAGTGTGCATATTCTATTTGTAGGTTCATAGAAATGCAAAACGTGACAATTTAAGTTGTGCATCTGTGTGTGCTTGGACAGTGGTGGGGGGTCCAGATCCTTTAGAGGGGACAGACATCCACCTCCATTTCCCTGCTGGAGCTGTCACCAAAGATGGCCCCTCTGCTGGCGTTACAATCGTCACCTGCTTAGCTTCGCTGTTCAGCGGCCGATTGGTCAGATCAGATGTCGCCATGACAGGGGAGATCACATTAAGAGGGCTCGTGCTGCCAGTAAGTTATCGCAGTCAACACACACAACATGCAAATCCCTGGTCCAGTTTTAACAGACAAGTTTGTCTGTCCTCTGCAGGTGGGCGGGATCAAGGACAAGGTGCTGGCTGCCCACAGGGCAGGAGTGAAGTGCGTCATCCTCCCAAAACGCAACGAGAAGGACCTGGAGGAACTTCCCGCCAATGTCAGGGCCAACCTCGACTTTGTCACAGCCGCAAACCTGGATGAAGTGCTCAACGCCTCCTTTGATGGAGGGTTTCCAGGAATAAGCCGCGCGCACACACACCCTCAGCTCGCCAGCAAACTGTAACACACTAATGAAATTACACCGTAACAATGTGGAGCTCAGAAAGCGTCCCAAGAATGTGTCGTCTTTGATCTTAAACAGCTCGGAGCTTGTTGAGAGCGCAGTGGCCAACAAAATGGAAACGTTGTTGTTGGTCTTTTTGCAGATGACATTTTTAGTATTAAGAAGCTAACTTAAAGGTGAGATGTAGGAGAATTCAGTTTACAGATTGCATAATTCCTCAGTGTAATATAATCTTTTAGTAGCCTCTCTGCTAATGTTACTGTGTAGCCAGAACAGAGCTCACTTCACCTTACTGGCTGCTTATTTCTCCTATATTTACCTTGTGTTAGAAGCCCTGCTAAGTTCTGGAAGCGGGTGTTGGAACAAACTGGTGAGCAACGCGCGCCTTAAAGGTTTAGATGAGTTGAATGTGTTTGCCAAAAAGGCCCAAAAGTAAAAGTAAAATGTTAAAATAATTTGTGTGCGTGGTTATGGGTGCTGCTGAGAGAGAGAATTTTTTTTTTTTTTGATTTTCTTCAATCACATATTTCAGTATAGTTTTTTTTTTGTTTGTTTGTTTTTTTGGATTTTTCATTATTTGTGGAAATGTTATGACAGCTATAGTTTAATAAATGATCCCATTATTAAAATTGAATAATAAATATAAAGAATTGTTATTTTATTTCCTCCAATCAGTTGATAAAATAAATCTAAAGTGATTTCATGTTACCATTTATCTTTCATTTGCTAATTATTTAACTTTCATTCTTCTTGCTCTCGGCACATGTAATCATTTATTTTTGCAGAGGTCAGTGAGGACGCGAGTCGTACAGCTGAACGCGTCTAAAAGTGTAGATTTGAAGTCAGCTTTAGTTTTCTGGCTTAAATGCTTGGGTTTGATGCAGTCACGTGACAGCAGTACAAAGTACAATATTCAGATGATTAACTGTTGTAGTTTTATAAGAAATATCAACTTTAGCTTGATGAGAAGGCTGATATGAAGTGTGGTTAGCCAAACAGCACTTTTGCAGAACTTGAGTAGAAACAATACTTTTTTGTGGCAAACTTAACTCTCTGAGATTCAACAGTGATTTCAGACTAAACCAGGACCACGTGTGTCCAGTTGAGTTGAAACTTTTGAAAATGAAGGCTGAATTAAAGATGTTTGAATGCTTGAAGAAAGTGTTTTTATTTATTCCTTTTGATGTTCTTTAGTTAAATCATACAGGGACACAATTCCATCAATATGTGTTTGCTGAAACACCAGTGTTTAGTGATTTGTTCCACATTCAAGCAGCCAGAAAAGAATGATGGACCCAAGCAGAAAGTATCACACGGATGCATTAAAGGCAAAAAACCCAACAGGTTAAGTTGGTAATGTTTGGTTTTAGGTGTGGGTTCTTTTAGCATTAGCAACTGGCTGTCTGAAATATTAATGCACGTGTCCATCCATTCAAACATTTACTAAATAAAGTTACTGCTTTGACTGCAGGCTAAATTACTTCAAAACTGAAATAATTTTTGTAGCATCAGACCTTGAAGCTGATGGGATACAGAGACAGAAGACCACACAGGGTGCCACTTCTGTCAGCTAAGAACAGGAAACAAGTCACAATTTGCACTGACTCACCAAAATTAGTTTTGGATGATAGAGTCAGAATTTGGCACAAACATGAAAGCGTGGTTCAACAGCTCGAGCTGGTAGTGGTGGCACAGTTTGAGCCCATTACAGCCAACCGAGCATTGTTTAAATGTTGCAGCCTACCTGAGTATTGTTGCTGACCATGTCCACCCCTTTGACCACAGCGTACCCATCTTCTGATGTTTGCTTCCAGCAGGATAACGCACCATGTTCAGGTCTCAAATTCATCTCTTGAGCATGACAATGAGTTCACTGTACTCAGATGGCCTCTAAAATAACCAGATCTCAGCCAATGAGAGCACATCTGGGATGTGGCAGAATGTGACATTTACATCATGTGATGCTGTCATGTCAGTACGGACCAGAGTCTCTGAGGAATGTTGAATTTATGCCATGAAGAATTAAGTCGGTACTGAAGGCAACATAGGGCCAAACCCGGGCCTAGCAATGTGTACCTAATGAAGTGTCTGGTGAGTGTATATCTCATACTGGGCCTTTGTGGTCTCAGTTCATGAACTGTCTGAAATGAGCTGTTTCAGCTCATCTTCACTCTCCCTCTGAGCTTGATTTCTTAAGGTTTGAGTAGAAAGAAGGAGGGACTTCTGTGCCTTAGATATTTGGGATATCCACTCTGTTATACTGTACATCTTACATCATACGTTTTTTTGGGGGGGTTAACAGGTGTTCCGTGTACTTACACTGACATCATTATTGAACTCTGGCCATGCTTTAACACTGTGAGGTGATGAGTGATGAGCCTGACCTAATTTTTGGTTTTTAAAAATTGTCCTGCCAAGTCTTAGTAATCAGTAAACCTTTCAGCCTCTAAGGGGTGCTATTTAGCCTTTAAAGGATTTACTAAAGACATGATGCTGCACACTCAGTCTTGTTGAGTGTGGGCCTCCTACTTACTTATTTTACAGTCACATTCCTGCTTCTTGGTCACAAAATCCATAGTTTCCTCTTAATGATGTGTGTGGACTGTATGTGTATACCCCACAGACATTTCTGCAGGCACACCCAGTCTCAGTAAAACCCCAGTGTTTAGGGTTCCTTCTCCAGGCACGCCCCCAGCCCTGAACACTCTGTCATCAGCTAATTGTGGGCGTGGCTCCTGCAGAGAGGCTACACCCCAGCGACCACATGATGGGCAAGAAAGGAGAAGTGCAGGGTTGACCCAAGAAGTCTGAAGTTGTTTACCATTACCTGTAATTTCTGTGGACCCCCCCCTCTGACACACAAACAGACTGCAGAGCACTGAGCTACACCCGCTGTTCTGTAAGGCTTCACACAATATATCTACATTTGGCAGCTGGAATGGTCATAGTGGTAACATTATCGTCTTTGGAGCAGGAGGTCTGGGGTTCAAATCCAGATGTTCCAACATACGTAGGAAACAACTGCTATCACAGTTAGAGATTGACGAGGTACAATACAAATGCTATGGCAAGGGAGAGCCAGGACGACAGGTCAGGGGGGGAGATTTCATCATCCCCACAAGCCTCAATCAATTTTCCCCATTTGCACAAATTCCACATTTCCACTGTAAGAGTCCAAAGCACAGCCTGCACCTGGCTGCCTCTGAGACAATCCAAGATGCTAGCAGATGCTAGCAGGAATGCCATAACCAACATAGTATATGGGAACAAGTATGTGCCAAGTATGGGAAAATGATATTCTCCCTCAGTGGTGATAGAGAATGACCAAGCTAAGATCCTGTGGGACTTAGACAGACAAACCTGTGATGGCTAACCAACTAGACATCATAGTGGTGGACAAGCAGCAGCAGCAGGAGGAAGGAAGATGTTCCTAATACTAAGTGATGGCAACATCAAGAAGAAGAAGGGACATGAGGAGCTCCATAAATACCAAGGACTAAGAGAGGAGCTGGAAAGGATGTAGAAGATGAAGGTAACAGTGGTCCCTGTGGTAATTGGAACACTCAGGGCAATGACCCTAAGCTGGGAGAATGGCTCCAGCAGATTCCTCTCTGTAAGTATCTTGGAGGCTTCAGCTTTCCTAGAGGCTAGAGGCCCATGCAGGACTCCCAGGAGGGCTCTGCGGGGAAGAAAAGACAGCCCACAGGAGGGGTGGCTCTTGTTTGGCTGCAATATGTAGGTTGGTGCTTTTTGACTTTGTTAATGGAAATATCTGACAAATAACTGGTTTATATTGTACAGCACGTCTGTTCTAAGTTTCCAAACATGGTAAACTTCTGGCTCCAATGAAACTAAAGGTTGATGTTATGCTAGCTGCAGCCATCTTTTAGATACAGTCTTATGGTTGCCATTCATATGTTGTCTGGTAAATAAATGAATAAATAAGTAACTAGGCTCCTTTCATAAAGGAGGAGAAGTGGTGCATGGCCAAAGGTGAATTTGGTGCAGATCTGGATCAAAGGCGAGAGGCTTTACATTGCCAGATTAGCCTGGATTGGAGGATTGAGCTCACCATGTGCCCTTTTAGTTTCCTTGGTGCTACCCAAATAGCTTATGCTCCTGCAGCTGCATAGAACTATTCCTGTGTTTCATGCTGCCTGCCTGATTCTACCTGTCTGACCTCACAGGCTGCCCTACATCCACAAACCTACTTAACAATGAGAAACTAACGGGGCCTACCAGATGCATTAAGGACAGTATCACTGGGATGTACTGAAACTTTGGATTTTTCTTTAATGCCACCACTGTTTCAAAAACTGAACTGATATTTTATGCAAATATCCATCCATCCATCCATCCATCCATTTTCTTCCGCTTATCCGGGGCCGGGTCGCGGGGGCAGAAGCCTAAGCAGAGAAGCCCAGGCTTCCCTCTCCCCAGCCACCTCCTCCAGCTCATCCGGAGGGACCCCAAGGCGTTCCCAGGCCAGCCGAGATACATAATCTCTCCAGCGTGTCCTGGGTCTACCATGGGGCCTCTTCCCGGTGGGACATGCCCGGAACACCTCACCCAGGAGGCGGCCAGGAGGCATCCTAATGCAAATATTTTTACATTAAATATTGAGTTTCAAGATTTTGTATTAAGGTGTCTTACTTCATTAATTCCTGCATTCATGGTGAAGGATGCTAGAAAAATGTGAATTAGCAGTGTCAACATATTTAGATTAAAAAAAATTCTTACTATAAATCAGATTATACTGCATATATGTGAAAAACTTTTACCTAAGCCCACTCACTGTAATGATTTCCATCGCCTCAAGTCCTGCACGAGCAGCGTCAGGCAGCTCTCATAGTGAGTTTGGTGTAAGGTGTGTGTTTCCCCCCTCCTCTGGGTAACATCTGTGAAAGCTGGTTTACTCCCAGGGGAACAGAGTGATACCTGCCTGGGGTGCACACAGAGGGCTTTCACACTTCAACATTTCTACACCTTTCAGATTTTCTTTTTCTCCCTCCAGTCGGTCTTAATGAGTTTTTCAGTCTTCACTGAATGTCTCTGAAATGCTTCACTCTAACTGAATATTGTTCCAGACCTTAACGCCACCTTCGGACATCTTGTCATAATTCTTGTATAACCGTAAATATATGCACAGTGTGATGACATGCAGGAAAGGGCCACAGGTCGGACGCAAACCCTGGCCGCCTGCTCACCCACTGAGCCACCCCGGCGCGCTCGACACATTCTTTCAGAACAGAGGAAAGAAACTACTCTAAATACATTTAATTTTAACATCTTAAATATTCATTCTGACACATTCACTACCTTCAGTGATAGTGACACACACACACACACACACATGCTTGGCTACACCACAGCAAAGGTGCTGGCCCTGATGGCATCTGCATCAAGGTTCTGAGGACCTGTGCTAGCCACCTGTCTGTGATGCTGAGTCACATTTACACCCTGAGCTTGAAACAGGTGAAGACAGCAGTGTTATGGAAAACATCCCGTCTAGTATCTGTACCAAAGAAGTCGACACCATCAGAGCTTAATGACTATCAACCAGTTGCCTTCATGCCATGTGTGATGAAGATACGGGAGAGATTAGCCTTGTCCCACCTAACATCACAGGTGAAAACCTTGTGACCCACAGTGGAGTGGATCGTCTACATGCTGCGGAGAGCTTACTCCCATCTAGAGAATCACCTTCTCTGATTTCTCAAGTGCATTTAACAAGATTCAACCACTGCTATGGAGAGAGAAGCTACAGGAAATGTCAGTGACCCATCGTACGAGTACCTGACCAACACAGAAAAAGGGGATGAGCAGGGTCCATTTCCTTAAGAAGCTGACATCCTTCAATGAGTGCAGCAAAATGTTGAATGTTTTCTATCAGTCAGCTGAAGCGAGAACTGTGGCCCGCTGTGGGAGCTGCATCAAAGCTGGTGGCACCAACAGACTAAATAAACTGACTAGGAAGGCCGGCTCTGTGATTGGCTGCAAACCGCACGCTTCTGAGGCTGTGGTGGAGAGATCACTGAACAAACTGTTATCCATAATGGACACTCCTGACCACCACCTCTGCCCCACTTACTGGACAGGCAGCGAAGCACCTTCTCAGAACACAATGATTCAACTCCGCTGCCACAAGTGCAGATACAGGAAAACTCATACCACAGACTATCACCCTCTATAACGCAACACATCAGCCGGGCAGAGGCAGATATCAATGTTAATATATATTATTTACTTTACATATACTTTTTTTTTTTTGCCTGGTGCCAGTATTTTATAATTTATGGAGTGATTATTAATCTCTGGCTCTCTCCCACAGCATGTCTTTTGTCCTGTCTCTCTCCCCTCAGCCCACCCGCGGCAGATGACCCCCCCTCCCTGAGCCTGATTCTGCTGCAGGTTTCTTCCTGTTAAAAGGGAGTTTTTCCTTCCCGCTGTCACCAAGTGCTGCTCATAAGGGGTCGTTGTGACTGGGTCTTTACCTTACAATATAAAGCGCCTTGAGGTTGTGATTTGAACTGTTGTGATTTGATGCTATATAAATAAAATGGAGTTGAATTAAAAGAAATATCCAAATTCCTCTGTAAAAAAACCTTTTACTCCATTATGCCAATAAATTGGAGGTCATCAGGAGACACAGCATCATTTCCCACAGATGACAACTGTCTTGACACCACTTCACTTCCTTTTTTAAAACATTTCAAATTATAAATGTGTGGATGTCAAAAAAACTTGCTTACATGCTTTTTATATCTAGCAGGCTCAATTACTGTACTGTGCTGTTTACTTAAAAATATTTACAACATCAACTACAACTGATCTGCAGCCACACTGTTTATTAGACCCAGAAAGAGAGAGCTCATATGTTTTTAAGTCCATAGACTGACTGCCTGTCAGCTGTATTTACCTTAAAAATTCTTTTACACGTTTTAAAGCACTTCAACAGTCTGGCTCCAGCATATCTGCCTCACATGCCGACAGCGTGTGAAAGAGTACGGCCCCCTCAGGTCCTCCGGCATGAATTTGCTGGTTGTTCCGACGTGCAGGACAAAACATTTGGAGGCGCAGCTTTTATGCCCTGAGCTGCTGGAACGGTCTGCCCGAGGACCCGAGAACCTTAAACCTTCCTCTCTCCTGTTGTGAAACAATGTGCATATAATTTTGGTTGGGTGGGTCACAAACTGAACTGGATATGCTAGATTGTACTAGTAGATTTCCTTACATTTATTCATTTATTTCTTTCATTGCTTGTCAAAAACTGTGTGAGGTACCTTCAGTTATACAGTCAGAATTGAGCTCTTAAAGCTTGACCACAGCAAAGCTTTCTTGTGGAGTGCCTCAGGGGTCCATTCTGGGCCCAATTCTTTTCTCATTGTATATGTTGCCTCTAGGGTCGATTTTTAGGAAACATAATATTTGTTTCCACTGTTTTGCTGACGACATCCAGGTGTATATGCCCATCAAACTGAACAGCAGAGATCCATGGGAACCCCTGCTGAACTGTCTAAGTGACATCAAGTCCTGGATGAGAAACAATTTCCTAAATCTTAATGAAAGCAAAACCGAGGTCATATGCTTTGGTAAATTTGACCCCTCAAGCTACTCCTCTGGCACTCCGAGTCATTTGGCTCCTCACTGTCGTGATGCTGTGAAAAATCTGGGTGTCATTTTAGATAGTAGTTTTAAAATGGAGAAGCAAGTAAGTGCTGTTACCAAAATCAGTTTTTACCAACTCAGAGTTATTGCCAAGGTAAAACCTTATCTCCCGCAGCAGGACCTGGAAAAAGTTATTCATGCTTTTATTACTTCCCGCCTGGACTACTGTAATTCTCTGTACTTTGGCATAGATCAATCATCTGTGCGCCGCCTGCAGGTAGTCCAGAATGCGGCAGCTCGTCTTTTAACCGGTTTAAAAAAGCATGAACACATTACCCCAGTCCTGTCATCCCTTCACTGGCTCCCTGTCCGTTTTAGAATCGATTTTAAGATTTTATTGCTTACTTTTAAAGCCTTAAACGGACTGGCACCTTTGTATCTGTCTGAGCTGCTTCACTGTCACACCCCTGTAAGAGCTCTGAGGTCATCGAACCAGCTGCTCTTACAGAGGCCTAAAACCAGACTAAAACAGAGAGGTGATCGAGCTTTTGCAGCAGCAGCACCAAAGCTATGGAACGATCTACCTCTCCATATCCGCACAGCTCAGATGATACACACATTTAAATCTCTATTAAAAACACATTTCTTTTCCTTGGCATTTGGCTGCAGTGCTACCTCCTTTTAGATGATTGTTATATGGTATTTTTATGGTACTTGTTTTAAATGTTTTAATTTTTAATTTTCTTATGTTATTTATTGTTCTTAATGTTTTTATTTATTTATTTTTATTTTATTATTTTATTTATTTATTTATATATTTTTATTTTTATTTAGTATAGTCCTTGGGGTTACAGATCTTGTACAGCACTTTGGTCAACGTCGTTGTTTTAAATGTGCTTTATAAATAAACTTGACTTGACTTGACTTGACTCTTACAGGTATAGAATCCAAAGCCTCTGAGATGAGGAGAAAAAAAAAAAAAAAAAAAAAAAAAAAAAAAGCACCAGGTATGAAAAAGATAGATTTATTTAATGACAAATTAAAACAGAAAAAGTGGAGGACTTAAGGGAGAGCAGCAACATTACTGAGACTCCATATGAGGAGAAATGGAGCGATGATTGGCTTGAACTCCCTCCATCCTTGAAGAAAAAAAAAAAAAAAAAGGGTTGGGTGGGGAACCACACAAACAAGAGGACAGAGACAAATAGATCTTTGTTGGGGGGGGACAAAAGCAACCCAACTCTGGAAGAAAAGAAACCTTCGGAAGAACGACAACTTGCTTTTTAACTACAAACACTGAAATTCAGCCACAACTTTTACAATTGCTTTTTAATGTTTGTTTTTAAAATTCAATACAAAAACTGATAATCGTCATAATCTCCATGTAATAATAACAATAGCAACGGTACAAACTGTCCCTCATTCCTGGTTGGGTGATCAGTCAATCACTGGTTGAGGCCGACACTGGTAGACAGATGAGGCAGAGCACAAATGAAAGAGCAGGGAAGAAAGAGGGGAGACAATGAGCAGGCTATCAGCAAAGACATCCATCTCTCTCTTTCTCTCTCTCTCTCACACACTCACACACACACACACACACACACACACACACACACACACACACACACACACACACCTCACCTGCCATACAAAAACAAAAACAAACTAAAATAACTCCAGACTTTAGAAATAAACCACAAAATAATTCTTCAACTGAAATGCAGTGTTTGTTTTTTTTTTTTTTCCTTGTTCTGAAAAACCAAAAAAGGACCCCCTGTTCCTCTGTGTTCACCTGCACATGCAGCCTGTAATGCAAAGAGCAGCGTGTCTGTGCACATCAGAACACTGCTGATGTGTCCACTTCGAAAATAAAACTCCAAAATAAAATAAAAAAAAAAATAAAATAAAATAAAAACTCCAGGGCTGATGTAGCCGAGGGCCTTCTTAAATCCATACAGTATGACAGCAGAGTCTAATAACTGACGACAACAGTCAACAATTTAATAACGAGCATCCGATGCACAATCTTTAGCCTTGGGGGAGGAACCGGTGTGGACTGGAAGGAAACCAAACCCTACGAGTTTGCAGTTGTTTTCCATCACAGCTGCAGACATGCCTGGACCCTTTATGCAGGTCCAAGATTCTTGACCTGGACATAACTGGGGATGGGGTGGGGGGTGTGCTACAGCCATCCATATCCATGGGTGATGGTCCCAGTACCAGCCACATCAGTAACAGGTGAAGATAAACATTTTTGATAAAGATATTTATGGACTCAGGGTTCCAGTTTGAAAGTCAATAGCAGCCACAGCCACGGTCATAGCCCTGCGAGGGTGGGGAGCACGGGAACCGTTCCATTCAGAGTGAGGGTAAGTGTAGGAGGATTTCAGGGGTACTGAGGTGGATTCCAAACTGAAGGAGGAGCTAGCTATCTAGCAAGCCCTCCAGCACTGACCAGGAGTCCGTTTTGAAATATAGCTTGAGCCTTTTCACAGAGTGCAGCCGTCAGAGCGCGGAGCCCCTTCCAGCTTCCGCTCGGAAAAAGCTGTAGTGTCTGAAATGTCTGAGCATCACTGACGGGAAGAGAAAGAGACTGAGGGAGCACGAGAGACACTAAAATGAGGGGTGGGGAATTACTCCAAGACAGACACATGGCCAGGGAAGGAGTTTGACAAACAGTTTGCGTCCATGTTGATGATCAACGGAGGGTGAGACTCCGTGTGGGTGCACAGGTCTCGAGTAATGTGTTTACAAGTCTATAGCCATCACTACACAGTTATGTCAGTGTTTATGTTCCTCCACTCATCCATCCAAACATTCAACCATCCATCTCACCCCCCTGAGCCTCCATGGCTGCCCGATCAGACAGTCCAAATCCATGTCTCAAGGAGTGAGGCAGAGAGGGGTGGGGCACTGTGAGGTCACAACTGATTTGACCCCTCTAATTAAAAAAATGCCCCCTAACAATATGTAACTTTAACCCTCTTCTCTTGAAAGTTTTTTAGCACATGGAGATGGTGACGTTGATACCCAAGTTGCCGTTCTCAGCGAACAGCTGTGCGATGGATGTGTCGAATACCAGGCAGTCGCTGTTCATTATGGCTGTGGCGATGCCCTCGTGGATGGAGCGCGGCGTGGCCTCCCAGGTCAGACGGCGCCGGTGACCGTTGAGCTCCAGCCGGTAGGCGAAGTTCTCGGCCTGCTTGCGAGTCCCAATGAGCTGCACGATGGCAAAGAACTGCTGGTGCCCGTCGTACTTCTCCTGCTTCTCCAACACAAGCATGAAGTGGAAGCCGAAGCAAGACTGCATCATTACCCAGTCCACTGCACCGGGCAGGTTGATGTCTGTGGCCAGGAACACAATGTCCTCCCCCTGGACAGAGACACAAACAGTTAACATATTTAGTTGTCATCATTCTGAAATTAAGAATTGCTTAATAGAATTTTTAGAGCCACTGCAGGGAACCCAACACTGCTTACATAAAAGATCTTTGCCATCATCATGAACTTAAAATAAATGTGTGGAAAAAAAAAAAAAAAAAAAACTGCGGTGGGAACAGGCCGTTTGTTTTGTTTTCATATGAACTGTAATTATCTGGACTAATCTGGCAATCATTTGATAAAGAAGCAGGCCGGACCAACCGAGGAAACAGCAATACATTTTCTGTTGTCTGACCTTTACAAGTTAACATAAGGACTTCTATTAAAAATGACCAGCCTGTGCTTGTCTTTTTACCACAGCTGTCATTCATCTGGCTTGTTGCAGGCAGAGTTTTAACATTTTGTACCTCAAAGGTAGAGAACAAGCAGAGACAAGTCTCCATCAGTAGTTAGAGCATGTGCACCCCCCCCACCCCCCAGCACTGTGGACACGTAGGCACGTTGATAACCATCAACCCTTCTCAAATTCTCAAGCCCAAGAAAGATATGAGCTACTGAGTAGTGCTTCAAAGTGTCAGCTTGCTAGCTAACCTTAGTAAAGTTGCCAGCTTTAAAAACAAAAGTTAAGATGACTTCCACAAACTCATCCCACAAGTTGAGAGGCTGAACCAGTTTCAATGAAAAAGTGGATGGAAATGCCAACTGTTGTGGTGGATACAAGAGGCATCTGCTACATCCTTCATGCTCAATCTAAATTTGACTCTCCAGTACAGCTGGCCACTATAGCATGCCAATTTTAAGGGCTACTCCAGTCACAGGAGACATAATACATCATCATTGCCAGCTAAGATAACCACCATCACGGCTATTTTCACTGTAAGGACAAAGATCCTCCAAAGTTTCAGAAGGCAGCATACAACTGTGTCTACAAGCTGCTCAAGCTTCAGACTGCTCCAAATACTTCATGTCAGATGGTTCATCCTCCACACTCTTTGCATGATGTCAGTGAGAGCAGATATCCTTATGTGATCATCTCAGGCACATCCCTTTAAGCTGTGAGCACAGAAGCTCACCTGTTGCCCCAGAAGCTCCGCCCACCTGCTGTTCAAATCTACTGTTTGGGAGGGACAGTTGATCAGAAGAAAGGGAGGGAGACCTTCACACTAAATTGAGCTAAACTGAGTTTTGTCACAGGGGACAAACTGATGGGCTTTGTTGCAGTCTAGTAATATAAAAATATGCTACTCTAGTAGAGTCTAGGAATAATGACTACAGAGCTGGAAATTATCACAATAGGTCCACTTTAACTTACCTGATGGTGGCATGTAAAAATCATGGGTGTGTCCCTTCAATTTAAAAGCAATCATGAACTCTCATTCACAGCAGGTCGCATCATATTACAAAGAAGAAACATATTTAGCAGGCCATCATAACCCATTTAAAAAAAATCTCCTTGTAGTCCAGCAGAGGGCACTCTTAAAATTCCCCATCAGCTTAGTGTCTGGATGGCGCATGAACTGCTTTTCACTTAGTTTGAACCAACTGTGGGCTGGTTCATTTGAAGCTGATGTTCATTTAAATGAAAACATATATCTAAATTTAATTCATCAAATATAAAGATTATAATACATTTAAATAGGATGAATGCAGATAACCTCCACGTTGACTCTTCCTCGCTTGGTAAAAATGTCACGCATCTTTCTGAGTGTGCTTTGTGAAAGAAACTGAAGTCTTGAGTAACTTCTGACCTGCAGAGTGGTGATGGACTTGTGCTGGTGCATCAGGTGAGGCATGACAGCGTCCAACGATCCCTGCCACTTGCAAGAGGCCCCGGGGCAGGGGCAGGAATACGGCCGAAACTCGCAAAGCTCTTCGTGCTCAGTCTTGTCGGTGTGAGGCAAGGTGACTTCACAGCCTGATGAGGCGTACTTGCAGGGGAAAAGGACAGAGTTGGCCACCTTCTCCATAGCCAGGTTCCTGATGGAGCCCAGGGGACCTCGGCAGGTGGGGCAACAAGTGAGCTTAGGTCGGCAGTTAGAGCATACCTGAGGATGAGCAAACAATATGTTCGTTAAGAATTTATTAAAATGTTACGTCTTCACAGATATGCTTCTGCACACATGCACGGATAGTTCTAGCACTAAAAATGACATTTTACTACAGAGAATCTGCAAGTTCCAGGCTGGACTGTACGCACCAGGTGTCCGGACTGGCACTGCAGGATTGGGGGGAGGACATAGTCGAAGCAGACAGGACACTCAAACAGGCTTGCCAAGTCACTGTTGGAGGCTGTAGTGCCTGACAGGGTGGGCACGCGCTGAGAGGGAGGGCACTTAGATGTTCCTGTGGGCAGCGCGGTGGCAGTCTGGCGACTCATTTCTGACAAGAGAGGAGGATGGTTGTGATAAAGCTATCAGCAGATCATATTTTACTGTACAACACACAGCTTTAGATAAAACCTAAGTATGGCTGATTGTCTAGCCCTCTCTTTGTAGCGCCTCTTACTCACTGTACACCTGAGTCAAAGCAAGTCACTAAAATGGTGGGAAGAAACAACACGACACATGGAGGACAGTAGTCATGATGTCAATGCCTGGTTGCAGCGCATGCAAGGCTAGTGAAAGGAGGTAATGTTTAAAATACAATGAAGTGAAAGCATATCATAATTATAGCAATTTTATAACATTCTTTTAGAGTAAAATCATCAACATGCTGACTTTGAGACTATTGAGCAAAGTCAAACAACTGCAGTAAAAACTGATTTGAGATATTCAATCCTATTTGTAATTGTTTCCAAATTTAGACTGTGCCTTCCTGTTATTCAAGGTGTAGTCAGTATTTAAGCTCTCATATACTGAAACTACATTTTTATAGTATCAAATATTTTTTTATTTGGTAGCTCCAAATGCGGAGCCACCCACTATAGTGACTCCTTTGAATAAATAGAGCAGCTGAAAGTAGTTAATAGTATCTTTTTTTTTTTTAATAAACTTCAAGTGAAAATCTGAAATTGTTCAGTGGCAGCGTTGCTCCATCTTAGGCAACACCTTCCAGCTTTACAAGCTAGTGAGAATTTTTCCCTTACATGTAGGAAGTGTAGTGATTAACACATTTGCCTAACATGTGAAAGATCCTTGGTTTGAGACGGGGAGGAGTCAAATCCCTGGGAGGGATCCATCAGGAAGGGCATCTGGCGTCAAAATCTGTGCCAAATATGCAGCTCCAGCCACTGTGGTGACCCCTTGTGAATAAATGAGTGCTCTTTGTGACAAGGAACTGAAGCCACTTTCCTGGTTGTTTTGTCAGTGGAGTGCGATGGCTTAATGAGAGAAACCTGACGACTTTGGCAAAAAAAAAAAAAAAAAAAAAAGGGTTGCGTGACGACACTGATGATGTCCTCACATAAAGAGGACCACGCTGTTGTTTCCTTGCAGGACTAATACAGCTAATGTAATTATTAGCTCTGACTGCATATGCATGGCAAAAATTAAATGCTGAGGGAAGAGTGTCAATTGTGCAGATTTTAAAGATCAATTTAAAACCAGAGAAGCACTTTGTGCGCCCCTCCATGTTCATGTGGCTTTATGTGCTTCAGTGCAGATAACAGAAAGCCAGCTGAGCTTGGCTTTCTGTTAGGAGTGAAGTAAATGGGTGTAAACAGCTACTTGTTACACACTTCACTTTAATACAGATGAATTCAGAATAGATCTATCACCTACACATTATCCTTTCCTGTCAGACAACAGAATGACTAAGACATTGATTTTAAACATGGCCCATTAACAACTGAGGGGGTGGGGAAAAGAACGAAGGAAAAAATGCTATCACTGCAAACTCGAGACATTTGCCGAGAAAATGCTCTCCACCGCTGGAATCCCTTTTTATTTTATTTTTTTAAGTGTTTGCTTTTTTTATAAAACAAAACAAAAATAAATAAATAAAAATAAAAAATAAAAATCTTACATGTTACAAACTCTTCACTCACATAAGTTGTGCTGAGAGTTGGGCTGTATTTAAAAGTAAAGTTATCCCTCAGAGAGAAAGTCAGAAGCCCCTGAGTGCCTCATCCAGGTCTGTATAGGTAGCTGTGCGATGGCATAGATAACATACTAAATAAGCTCTTCTCCATCACTCACAGACCTCTTCCTGAAAGGGGGCGGGTGCAGCAGCTGTTCAAGGTCAATTTAAAAGGTACAGACACAAACAGAGGGTTAGAAATGGAGCTCCAAACCCTCCAAACCAGGGGTATACAAGCATAGCTCCCACATTTAAAAAAAAAAAAAAAAGAAAGAAAAAAAGAAAAAAAGATCTGTGTGGTATTTGGGGCTGAAAATTGAAATATACATTCTGGTAAGTTGTAAAATATGGAACCTTTAATGTTGATCTAATGTTAAATATTTTGTGATGCAATGTCTCTTTATGCATCTTCATGACAATCTGTCTAATGTGAATATTTATAGTTTATATTAGTTTAAATGCATTATTATACAATTTATATTATGAATAGTGAATTTTATTTATATATATATCTCAATCTGTTGGCAGGAGACTAGATTCCTGTCACAGGAAGCTTTCTAGTTTGGGTTTGCAGTCCAGTGGTAGTCCACTTGTAGACAGCTCTATTGAACAATCATGTCTTTGGTTGCACGAACGTAAACAGTCTGTGTGGAAATAAAAGGGATGTAGTTTGCAGCAATGCAAACTGCTGGCTATAGTCTGATTGTGATGTAGCTTTTTAGACACCCCCTTTATTTATCCAAGTTTATAAACACTGATCTCTGGACAAAACGGGAAGTCTCGGCCTGCTAGCTAACACTGAAAGCTCTGAAAAATTGGCTGTTACCCTTAGAGGACAAGTCAGCAGAGTAACAGATGGGTCTCCAGACAGTGTTACAAATAACTGAAGCAGTTTAAATTCTGTGAAATTATGATCATCATTATCATCGTTAGCGAGTGGTCATTTAATTCCGTGTCAGCAAGTCTAAAAATGCTCCTCAGTTTGGGATCTGATGAACAGATCAGGAGGAAATTTAGCTTCTTTCCTCCTGTTGCGTTCTCTAGCCACACTTTGGAGCTTGCATGATGATGTACGGCTACATGCTGAGCTAATCTTTTCTCTCGTCTCTGACTCATCTTTATCGCTGTCACAGCTAGCCCCAATCCTGTGCATATTACACTTGCAGTACACTCAATGTTTAATCTTCAGAAACAAAACACTTCATAGTTAAATCCCCTGTAACACACAAAGCGAGCCAATACCAGAGAGCTTTATTTCCTCACTGTAACAATGATTACCCACTTGGATCAATCTCTGGATACTTTTCATTCTACTACAATTCCTCATTTGTATAACTGATGTAAGCTCTGGAGGGTCTGCAAATTTTCGGACTGATTTTTATGGGGGGAATAAAATCATCTTTCTTTGGCATGCAGTAAAAGGAAGAAAAAAAAATGTTATAGTTTCTGTCATACTTTAAAAACTCTATACCATAGGAAGAGAACAGCTGTATTCTGTCACTACTACTGTCAACCCTGCAAGAAGCCAGCTACGTGGATTTTCTGTCACTTTAAATAAATAACAACCAGACAGTAAAGTGAACTCAGATGTGGTGTGTGGCACGGATGTTTCCCCATCATGCTGTGCAGTTGCCTTGGTAACAGGTTTGCGGTTAAGGATGGGATGGCCTGTGAGGCAGAGAAAAAGGATAGAGAACAGGCAGCCTAATGTGATGGGCAGGAGGACAGCTGTGTGTTAAGGGTTGAAGGAAAGGGGTGATTTAAGAAAAAAAATAAATAAATAAAAAGGTGGAGGTGGTGGAAAGGTGGAGAGACACAGCAATGTCGGAAATCACGCAATACAAGAGTCGTGCACAGAATCCATGTTACCTCTAAAGTTTTAAACTGACCAGAACAAGGGAGTGTCTAGATAAAATGATTGGATGCAGCAGGGTGGAAATAAAAAACAAACAAACAAAAGGGGAGGATAAGAAGGATGTTTCTGAGGTCAGTAGTTTTCAGGGCAGTACAGTGGTTTGGGTAGAATACATCACCTACTCTGCTCCCTGGCAAGGTTCATTCTTTTTATAGCCCTATCTACAGACAGAGGCAGCACAGGGAGGCCCAGAACACAGAGGAACAATGCGGAGAAGAGACAGTATGTGTGGGAGGTGAAGACGAGAGGGGAGAGTCGAGCAGTGAGACACCACAGCAATATGTAGACAGACAAAACAGCTGGGAAATTAACACCCACCAGCAAAGTGCTGCCAAAGCTTTCGTCATGACTGCTCAATTCACCTAACTTAGCACAAATTTAACAATTTCAAAAACAGAGTAAAGAAAACATACTCAGCTGCTGCTGTAGCTGAGCCAGAGGCCATCACAGGCGGTCTTCTGAGTTCTTCCTGGGCAACTTACCTCCATTTTGCAAATGAATTATGATGTTTGATTACATCATTTCAGCCCTTGTTTTTACAAAAAGGGAAGGACTTCCTCTTCTCTCCCTTTGATGGTGATACAAAGACAACTAATAACGGCCAGCAACTTTTGAAAACCTTTAGAAAAATCAAATTAAAAAGATCACTTGGACACTGTCCTCCACCAATGCCATTGCTCTAGTATGTGATTTCCGAGCCAGACAAGATTGAACGAATTCTTTCTTTACACAAGCTCCAGCTCTCCAAGTATCATAAAATTCAGCTTTTTAGTTTATGCATAATTTTGCTGACATACACACAAACGGCACTGGAAACCTGTGTTTTAACAGTAATAACTACTTCAGGTGGAGGAAGTCTTATCAGCTTATACGCATTTGTGACTTCCTGCTGACAGTGTCCTTCCTGCGAGATGATTTGGCGTAACCCTGTACTCATGAGTACCGAATGTGATGCTTTTATTTATGCCAACATTACTTGCGTAAGCGTCCCTCTTATGTCTAGCTTAGTAGCTGGCAGCACTGCCAGTAGCCAGGCCTGCTAGGGTAAATCTTGTCTGCATGCACACACTCATGCCATGTGCAGAGGTAAAAAACTGGATCTAATCAGAGGCAGTATTAGCTGGTGCTCCCTGTGCCTGCCTGCCTGCAAACATCTGCTGTGATTGAGATACTGCCTTAGCAGCTATTAATAGAACTTCTTAGCTGGCTAGCATGCTAGCAGCAGAACTAGGAACAGTGAAACCAAATTAGCTCAGAACATTATACTTGGCAAGGGCAAGACTGAAATACCCAGCACCGGGGGTAGTGTCACTAACTTGGCTTATATAGCTTGAAGACAATAGTTTCATCACAACTGGAGAGTCATTTGCTGTAGATGAATTAGAAATGTATAAAACTTTTGTATTGTATTTAAATAAAACATTACATTATTCAGGGAATTAATTCCCCCCCCCCCCTCCATCAACACCAACTACGCATTGTAGAAAACATTTTTTGTAAGTTTAGCATCCGTTCAGTTCGCTGACAACTGCCCCATACCATGCACTTAGATGTGCTCATGTGTGCTGATGCGTTTAGGAGAGGGAAGACGGGGGGGAAAGAAAAAAAAAAAAAAAAAAAAAAAAAAAATGACACCCATTAACTTATTACTTTTGTAAATGTAGAGACCAACTACCAGCTGTGCTTCTGTGAAAGGAAGTCTGTGTGCTTAGGGTGTGGCTGATTGGTACTTCTGTCACACAAGAGTACACTGCAGCACCAGCTTACCGAAGAATACTGGCTGCACTACTGAACAGAACTAACGTATGGCTCAACATACTTTACTGAAATAGATCATCACTGGACCACAACCAGGGGGCCAGGAAAGGGAGGGGGAGGGTTTTATAGTCTAGCAGCTGAAACAGAGCTGCCACACAATCCCAGTACAAGTACAGGAATTGTATCTTGTGTTGATTTAGGGGTACTGTTATAGAAGAATGCCACCAACAAAACAGTTTAAGGAACACTGAATTGTTCTCTTTTGTAGTTTCCCGCCTCGAACATTAATTATGATAAAAATGTTGGCTAGCTCAAAGTGCAACAATAGGTCTGGAGCATATAAGGATATAACAAGCTGCAACATGTCCAGAGTGTGTAGGGATAAACATAGCATCACTTGTTAGCTGACACATGAGAGGCCAAGGAGGTGATGCTGTCAAGATAAAGAGGTAAAGAATAGACAAGCAGGGCCCAGCACCCTTTTGTTGTTAGCAAGTGGCTTAGAAATGGCTTTTACAGCTTAAATTTACTTCTGAGCTTTACAGTTTTCCACTGTGGACACTGAAGACTGCTACCAGATCATTCAGGATGACTCTTTGCCAGAGATCCTTTATAACAAAACTATACATTACCAAGAAGGGTGCAGCAAAAGGTGTGCGAAGGAGGTAAAACTGCGTGTGCAAAGAGACTGAGGAGACAGAAACAGTGAGTCAGCTAACCAGATAGAGAGAGATACTGCGCTGTGTCAAGAGGGTGGAGACAGGGATGACAGAAAGAACAGACAAACAATGACTGCGCACAGCCTGTGGTGCTCAGGAGAAGCATAAAGGGAAAGGATATGCAATTTTCTGTTTAGAAAAATAGTCAATCACACAGCAGCGTAAACACATTTGACAAAAAAGGCGAAATGAAAGTCATCTTGCACACCCCTCCATGTGCTGCACAAGACAATTATGGTGTTAGGTGCTGTCCAAGTGAAGTAAATTAAGAGCACCAAACTCCCAAATAGGAAACAACTCACCCCATAGCTAGGACTACAAAAGGAATCAGGACAGAGATATGGTTAAAAAGCCTGCTGAAAACTGGTATAAGTACTATATAACTGTCGATGAACAGGGGAAGAAATGAAAAGGGCGGGGGGGGGGGGGGGGGGGGGGGGGGGGGGGATCCCTAAAATACACACCTTCGTCCATAAGATTTCCAAATAAGGCTTTCGTCTCCTCCTGAAATGTGGGGACCTCTGAAAAAGAAGAGGGGGGGGGTAAACACACAACTTAGAAAAGCAAAGTCAGAGGAATACTGGTTCAGACCAATACCACTGTAGCAGTGTTCCTACTAAAAACCAACTAAAGTACAACAAATTATACACACACACACTTCACTGGCTAGTGTGAAGCCTGGCTTTTTCTCACAATGTTTAATAACATGCTCAGGTCAGTCCCCACATGAGTTAGAGCTGATTTCTTTCATGATAGACCAGTTTTTAAATGTCAGTCATCACCATGGTGCCAGCCAGCTATAGGAGATCAGGAGGGGCACTACTCATGTGCACTTCTATAGACTACAACCAACCTTTCAAGGCATTTAAAGCCACTCACTGTGCTGCTAATACACTGTACATTAGCACGAGACCTCCGAAAATCATTAATTCCCCTGTGCTTTCTGCCCACTCCACATTTTTCCCCCAGCATTTATTTATGAATCATAAAAGGAGACAAAGCTGCCTCCGTGTATTCTTACTCTGATATGCAACTATTGTCAGGGTCATATTTTGATCCTCTACAGAGGTGACTGCAAGCTGCCTAAACTGATCCTTGATTTGGTTCTGATGTGCACCTATGTACATTTCACAACACAGCTGCCATCAGCCTGAGAAAATATCATTCTGCCCTTAATATATATTGCACATCTGTCATTCATGATGAAATACTGACATTGATGACAAACTACCTAATTTGAAGTGTCAGTCCTTAAAACACGGTGCCAGGAGCAGCAGCATTATAGCGCAATAGCAGTGACGACACTATATCGAAAAGTAGGATGGATTTCCCTCAAAAATTTAAGTATAAAATAACAGTTTAACAATAACTAAAGTAACTTAACCTTGAAACTCTTCAGAAGCCTGCAGAATAGTCACTTAATAACCACCAATTTACCACGTCAGTAATATCCATCCACTGTTTGCTCTTCTTGAATTATGAAGTGCAACTAGCACGTGCTCCAGCAATGCTTGGAGGAGTCATTTGTTTACTTCTGGGTCACACATCACCACCTGCTAGCATTGCCTCTTCAACCTTCAGTGGGAACAATTTTCCAGCATATTTTGGCAAAGTACTGTGCTTTGTTTTAGGTTGTTGAAGTTTAAAAAGTACTAAATCATTGTTCTTGTTCTCAGACATGCCTGGGTTCATCTCATTGTTCACCCTAGGGAATGTAAATGCATAGCGTTGCTACAGCAATGATATCATGGTTAAAAAAAAAAAAAAAAAAAAAAAAAGAGAGACTTTTATATCATGACAAAATTAATACTGGTATTGTTGAACAATACTGATGCAGCCTCAGTGTTAATTTGCTTTATTTTAGCACACTTTCAAGCTTGTGTGATGCTCACTGATGGCCTCTCATCACTTCTCCACCTGCTGCATTTTATATTACATCAGAGAAACTGTTAAATGAGCTCTCTTGAAACAAGCAAATAAAAAGGCATTGCAAACCACAAAAGTGCTCCAACATACTCCACAGGGCATTTCTAAAGTGACAGATGCTAAATAACCGAACCCAAGTATTCAGCACACACATATTTAGAAGTGTTCACATTCAGTGGCATTAAAAGTTTTGGACAGGAACTGTAATTAATGCAATATGTTTACATTATCAACAGAAGCAAACCACTAGTTTCCCCATCTTTAAACAGTTTTAAAACAAAACACAGCAAGCAAACTGAATGGACAAGAGTATTTCCTAAACAGCTTGTACCTGCATGATTTAACTGAGTTTGTAGTTGGAAAATTTGAAAAAGATAAATATTAACATTTGTTTGCTTGTTGTGCAATGAGACTTTCCGTCAGTTATTAATATTCAAGCATGGTCATGACTAAAAATATGAGGCTGTGACTATACAAAAGTGTCAGAACATTAAAAACTAACATTACCAAGCTCTGGACCTCAAGTTGCTGTTGCAGACTTGGCAAATCTGATTTCTCTCACTGATTACTGGATGCAAGTAAATGGATGGATGAATACACATTAAAAGCATTCATTATGCAGAGAACGAACATAGATTTGGATGAGTTTGTATTTCTACTTATGAAACATTTAATAGGGATCCAATTCTTATCAAACATGTTAGAATAGAAAGTCAAATTTACTTCTTTGTACAAATAATGTTTCTGACTTTCACAGCGAACACTAATCTCCAGGAAGAAAAACTGACAAAATCTGAGAGGAAAGAAGCACTACTACTGGGCATCTCATCTCATCTCATCCAGGTTAATCTGCAGCATCTTTAAAGCAGCTCGTTTTACACAAAAGCCCATAAATTCAAAAACTATACAGCACCTCATGCACAGATGACTACAACAGGACAACCTAAAGCAAAACGTGCTCCACAAAAGAAGCTAACAGACACTGCACACTGAATCCAGTTTAAGTATACAGAGAATCAGGGCTCTGGGTGATAAACAGGGAGGGTAAAGGAAGATACAAAAAAAGAAGGCATGAGACACAGGCGGGAAAACACGAGAACACGAGTAGAGGGGGAGGCAGAAAACAAACTGGGCTTCAACAAATATGCCATTCTTTGTTCTCAAGCCATGGCCCACTCTAAGTTTTCATACACACCATACAGTGTAATTCACAATGCATGCCAGCAGCGCCTGCTTAAAGGCTCCTCTGTAATCACCCACATAGAAGCTATTCACCACACATTCTGTCACAACATACAGAAGACTTTTTTGCCAGCTAAGCTCCCCGTACAGAAAGAATCAAATTGTCAGCTTGATGCTAACAAAGCTACAACTGGACTGCGCTCAGGAATATACAAATCCTTAGGCTGCAGATACAAGGACAGCTGCAGAAAAGACATTGAGCTGATGATGGGGGAAAGAAATTAGTGCAATTTCAAGTGTTTTATCATTTTCAATTTAATACCTTTAGTCCTGTGCACGCTCCTTGTGCCTACACATGAGAAGAGTCTGAGCAAGGAGTTCCAGGGTGGAGCTTGCAGCGCTACACTAGCCGGCTTCGATTTCACTTGTACCACAGACATAGAGGTAAAGCATTTATACAACCCCTTTGTGCCATATTTCTCTGGCCTTTTCCATGGAAACCATGCAGTGTTACTGCTCCCCAAAACACACGACAAAACACAGGATCATATTTCCTTCTCCTGCTCACCCATTTAGGAAGCATAAGTTCATGAGGGTCCAGGGTAAGCTGGAATGAAAGAAAGAGCTGTGTCCAAGCAGCCACAAAGTGATCCTTAATAGCTGGTAAAATGAGTGCTCAGAGGGGATGGCACAACAAAGTGGCCAAGTCTGGAAATGAGAGAAAAACAAAACCAAAAACCAAAAAACAAGCAGGTCACCGAGTGTTTATGCTGTGGGACTTAAAAAAAAAAACTAAAAAAACAAACAAAAAAAAACACTCAGGATTTGTTTTCTGTTAAAATTAAAACCTTGAAAATTAAGTCTGTAAGCAGTCTGCTGGTGTGTGGTCAGCCTGCCACTCCCTCATTTTTCCTAATCAGGCACTCCAGGAACAGACGGCAACATGCGGCAGTTCAGCCAACTTATGGTAGCGCTTCTCCAACACTGGATAATTATCCTTTAGCAGGTTCCACCTTTGTTTCTCCTGGTGCCAAATTTTCAGGAACTGTTTGGCACTGCACCACTGCAGCTTCTAACAGGCATACACACACACACATACATACACACACACACTTCCAAAAACCACGTTCTAAGGTTCACAGGAGAAAAGAGATGCGCATTTCCCACAGCCAAAAAAAGATGGTTGGTTTTGATGAACAACAAATCCTGTCCAGAGTACATGAGTTACAAGGAAAAAAAAAAAAAAAAACAACCAAAAAACAAACAGGGCTTTGTTTTCCTAAGATAAGGCTTGCGAAGGAAGGAAAGAAAGAAAAAGTCCCAAATAAAGTCACTCCCTCCCTGACTTTTTCTCCTCTGAGCGACGCTCTCTCTCTCTCTCCGTCCCCGTGAGTGTGGTTGGTGTCACTGCTGCTGGGTGCATTTGGGCAAAAGAGAGAGCAAAGCTAAGCCATCATCCAATGTCAGTCCAAACAGAGCATGCTCACTCACACCCTTCCATGTTCTCCCCTGACAACTCCCTACCCAAACACATAACCCTTTCTCCTCCACAGCACAAACATTTGATGCTTGACAAGTTTTATTTACCCCAGACAGTCTGCATACACCGTACAATTCTACATTTTTGCCTACCTCAAGCCTGCATATTTTGCTTCCCTTCTTTTGGATGGACTTTCTCTCCCTCTCTCCCTCCCCCTCCCATTTGTGTTTCTTTCTCTCTGCCCCCTCCCTTCCACTGGCTCTGTGGTTGAGCAAGTCTCAGATTTCAGCCTTGTCTGGCTGCAGGCTGTACCACCAGCTGCCCTCATTGACACCATACCTCACTTTCTCACCGCCTTTTCTCTTCATTCTGTTTTTCTATCGACTTTCCCCCCTCACATTGTTTGCCACAGCGCAGTAGATCTACGCATAACATTAAATACTTTAACACTAGATTTGTCAAACGTTGCAGATTCAAACAATGTAACGCACTTTGCAACTCAAATGAGTCAAATGTTTACTTTTTACTTACAAGAAGTTTTTTAAATCCATGTCTGACAGTCAATTTTCTCCCCCTGCACACACACACACACACACACACACACACACACACATACAGGATCACATTCTCTCTTTAAACACATATACACATAACTGAGCCAACCAAGAAGAGAAGCACAAGTAAAAACCAAAATATCACTGAGCCGCAATCTGTCTGTCAGCAGGAGAGAAAGTGATAGCTAGCTTAGTGCACAGGCACAGGGAGACACTGGCCCGTTTACATGCAGCACTCAAATGAGTCTTAGGTGATCCAATCCCATATGGACAGCTCTAAACACAGATGCTACTGCCCCCAAACATGATGACTCACTGGAATTCAGTGCTTCAAGCCACCATCGTTGTTGGCGATACTGCCAGCGATGATGGAGAATGACTGCTGTATACAGTATGAGCTGTGACTGGAAGTACTGTCTAGAGTGCATACCTAATTTGTAGTATGAAAACCTTTAAATTTTCACTTTTCAGTGCTTGAGTTTAATAGGGACTAAAATTTGGAAGAACAAACCAGCCGCACTCCATGATAAATGACAGAGTTTAGTTTAAAAAAAAGTAAAAAAAAAAAAAAAAAAAAGTAATTTTTTTTTTTAGGTTATTTAATAATGAAAAAGGATAGTGTACTCAAATATACACAGATTAGTGTGTAATTACATTCAATAAATTTATACTTTCTCATAAACTTAAAAATTGATTAAAAATGCATTGGAGCAGCCACTGATTGTGGAGCCGCATGTTTCCCTACCATATTTGAATACTGTGGCCAGGAAGGACATGTCCCTTCAGCCCAATCAGGCAATAACTGTGGTTGCAAAAAGACTTCAGGTCCTGTAGAAGTCTATGACAGAACAGCCCTGAATTTATGGGCTCAGTTGCTCACTTTGGGTCATTCTGAATAAAACATTAAGTGCTTTTTGTACATTTTTAGTCATTCCAAGTTTCAGGAAGGAGGATTATTGAGGGCATGATCACTGTAACAATTTGTGACAAATGGTTCACCAATGAGCCTGTGGTTTCACAGTCACATCCACCCTTTGCTGTACCTTTCCTGGACTGACTGTAGCCAGAGATGCAGAAAGTCTTGCAAATAAGAGCCAAAGCTCAAACAAAATGGTTTAAATATCTTGTGTAGCACATAAAAGGAATGGAATGCATAGTTTGATAGTCTGCTCTTCTGCTCTTCACCTCACCTATGTATGCTAGTAGCTTACAGTCCGCACACAAAATTAACCAAGTTATGACAACAGGGTTTAAAGACTAAAAGTAACCATCATTAGATAGCTGACTGAATTTATGAACACACGAGCAAAGCAATCATTTCATCTGCGATGAGTGATTGGACAGAAGTGAGCCTCTATGACTCATCGACTCGTTTCAGACTTTTTTACAGCCTCCTCCAGAGTAAACAGATGCAGATGCTTCATGAGGTAAGCAGTGACCTTATAGTCTGCGCTCACTATATATACGCCAGCCAGAGCATTTGAGGGGACTTGGGAGTAAAAATGTAAAATATTTAATTAACACATATCAATAAATCTGGAATAAAAAAACAAAAAACGTGTTGATATTATTAAAATTATGTCAAAATATAGTGTTTTCAAAAACTTTATACACAAACAGTAGTAGAAATGCCAGCTGGCCACAGCTGTTAGGGGGAAAATGCAAGAAGGCCGGTGGGACTGCTATGGGATGCAGAGGGTTAAAACAGACAGAAATTTAGATCCATTTTTTAAAAATTTGGTACAATAACCATGTGATCCGTTCACAGTTTGGTTCACCGAACTGTGGCTTCTATCTCACATAATGAGCTGCACACTACACACTACCTAGGTGTGCTCTGTTAATTTACCAGGTTGCACAATTTGCATTAGTGATTAAAGCATGACCAATGTTAATGTAACTTTAAAAGACTGATTAAAATTGTATTCAAGATATTTTAAAGACCTAAAATTCAAATTAGTGCATTTTTAAAGGACCCACAGACACCTTGATTTACTGACCAACTATTTATCTCTACAGTGAGCACTATAGCTTACCTATTGCTGAGAATGTCACTGAATACATTTCAATAATGTTTTAATGGTTTTCTTGTCTTATTTCCTCTCCTTTGGACAATACTGACTCAACTACAAGGAAGACATGAGGCACTGCCGTACTCCCTCTGCTGTGTTCTTTTCACAATCGTTACACCACATCTGTTTGCATTATCGCCAGACAATATAAACCAAATGCAGTCAGAACTTGGCAGCAGCAGAAGAAATACAGGCACAAAGAGAGCCCGCTGTGACATGCATGCACACTGTGAGCTATAAAACAGAGCTAGTGACAGTAGCCAATGCCTTAATTGTGTTATTAAAAGGGGCAAGGGCAATATATACACAACAATGAGCCATCTGGACCAGGCAGCAGTTCATCACTAGCGACCCAAATACTTCATCACTTACAGCCAGGGGGCTACAGAGGCGAGGACGGAAAGAGGGAGGGAAGAGAGAGAAACCATTTACATCTTAAACATCCTTCAGTAATGCAGATTTCTGCATTTTGTCATGCCAATAGCACATCAATGAACTGAGAGAAACAAGCCCAATGTGCTGGAGATGTAAAAAGCATGCCTTGGCAAGGAGTTGTAAGACAGGGTAGGGTTGAGTAAAGCACAAGCCTACATTTCCATATGAAATGACACCTGCTGTCCTTTCCTTACACGGTCCAATTTGTTCTACCACAATCCAAGTGGCTTAAAAACCAAGCTACTTGCCTCAAGTCTTCATTTGAAAATTATATGAAATATCACACGACCTGTCAAAGATGTGCCCTTAAAATTTTGGCATATAGAATTAGATGCCGAAGTTAGAATTCTCTGGTCTTTGTCAAAATTAGAGGAGAAAGGAGAACGAACAATATTACCATACCACAACTACATTTTCACGACAAGGACAAAATTCATAGCCAGGTTTTCTTTGTGTTAGCTAGCTTTTTAAAAAAAAAAAAAAAAAAAAAACCTAAAACCCCAGTCAGATGGTACTTTTCCACCGCCAAGGTGCCAGTGCTGGTGTCAATTTCAATGAACCGGCAAAACGCTTAAGGCCTGCGTTTCCACCGCGTTTCTGTGAACTGCTCCTTTACGTACGAGTGTGGGCGGGTCCTCGTCTGGACACGGAAGCCGAAGGGCACAAACGTTGGAGAACACGCTCCCCTTTTTTGTGCTGCAAACACATTTTACGGTCCAACCAAAACTTCTGCAGCATCTGTGTGCAGCACAGAGGTAAACACAGTGATTATGAGCAAGACGACAAGTACACACTTTTCGTCCTTTTATCTGTGATATGAACTGATACAAAGCAGCAAGTTCAGCCTTAGAGCCCAACCTAATTCACAGCTGTGAAAATCGCTTCACTTTTCTCATGTAATACACATGTAATATGGTAGAAAACTTGATGTTGAGATGGCAGCGTCACGCCCTTCTGCCGCTTTCATCACACTTTCTTGGTTCGAGACCAGCTAGCTTGCAGGGCCCGAGTTGAACTGCTGAACGTTTCAAATACTGGCCCTGGCACCCTGTTGGTGGAAAAGCGGCCAGAGATAACTGGTATCACCACAGGGGTTATCAACTTTCTCCATTTCAGCATCAGTGCTCACATAAAAAAAAAGGAACCTCTGATGTGTTATTTCACTCTTCTGCACAAAACTGAGTACCACCTACTTCAAATAGGAATGGGTGACAAAGATATACAGAATATATTTCAAAAACATACAGAGCAAGGCAACACTAACACACACACTAACAACATTATGACCACCTGCCTAATGTTGTGTTGGTCCCCTTTTGCTGCCAAAACAGTCCTGACCCATCGAGGCATCCATGTGATGTAAAAGGCCACCTTCTTCCATTGCTTTGTGGTCCAGTTCTGATGCTCACGTGCCCATTGGGGGTGCTTTCAGTGGGTGACAGGTGTTAGCGTGGACATGGGCCTGTCGTTGGTTCACCACTGTTCCTTCCTTGGATCACTTGTGATCGATGCTGACCACTACAGACCAGGAACACCCCACAAGAGCTGCAGTTTTGGAGATGCTCTGACTCAGTCATCTAGCCATCCCAATTTGGCCCTTGTCAAACTCGCTCAAAACCTTATGCTTGTCCACTCCTGCTTCTAACACATCAACTTTGATGACAAAGGGTGTGTCCCAAATCTGGGGCTGCATCCTTCTAACCCTGGAAGTGAGCAGCTGTTAAATGGGATGGCCTACTAGCCGTCATATCTCAGGATTCTACCCAACTGTGACGACAGCGATCTGATTCAGTAGCCAACATCGGAAATTCTCAGCCTGATGCGACGGCACCTCAGCAAAGTGCAGTGCCGGGCAATCAGGTACTAGGTAGCAATTAAGCAATATCTTGCCAAATAGAACAGACGTTTGAAGTTTACACATCTACATTCTCGCCTGAAACGTTGTAAGAGTTTATTTTGTGTCACAGAAACCGTAATATTGCAAACCTTTTGGCCGCTCTCCTTTGCCATTCCCACAACTGGCTTCAACTTGCAATGAATCATGGGATACAGTAGAGCACGAAGGATACACCCAACCTGTCTTTCAAATCCGGGGAAAAGAAGGCTGTGTTGGAGTTATGGTATAAATTCCATTCTGTTTATCATAAATTATCATATCTTCTGTTTGTATATTTTCTATAAGTTGTTCTTTGTACATATGATACTGTTGTTTTTATGTTCGAAATGGGAACACGTGGTGGTATTTCTTACAAAGGAAGGTGTAGTTACCTGCAGGCTGCTCTCAGCCTGCAGAGAACACATATAGGATACGTGTCTCGTATACGCCATGTTACATGCGCACATGTCACAGTATGCTTACGACCATATATGGTAAGGAAAAAGCCAAGAATGTTGTTTATTACATGCTGTAAACTGTGTTTGATGTAACCCACGTGATCTTATTGTGAAAATCCGAATAAAAGCGCTGCGCAGGAAGCAGTTCGGCAGGACAGATAACTTCCGCTCAGCCGCGAGCTGAGTTCAAGGAACGGATCTCTCCTCCTTGCGCAAGTTCAAAAGAGTTGTGTGTTTGTTCTCTGAGTTTTTAAAATGATCTGAACCTATCAGCTGCATCTGTAGGCACCTTCAAAATGAGACAGTCTTTGTTGCCTGGCTGTGATGCAATTGGCCTTAAAATGCAGTCTTAGAAAGATTGAAAGATGAATGAAGACCTGGCTTCATTCATCCATTCCTGATGCAGCCATCGAGCTAGCCGGCAGGACAACGCACCGGCATGATAGAATGCGGACCTCCGGTAAGAGCAGAGGAGGGGGTGTGTGCTTGTATGTAAACAACAGCTGGTGTACAGACAGTATGACTGTGAACAGCCACTGCTCCCCGGACCTGGAGTACATGACTGTTAAATGCAGGCCCATCTATCTGCCCCGTGAGTTTACAGCTGTTTTGATCACTGTTGTTTATCTTCCCCCTGATGCTAATGCTAACTCGGCTGTTAGTCTCTTACATGACACGGTTTGCAGTCAACAGAGCAGATATCCTGAGGCTGTACACATCATTGCAGGAGACTTTAACCATGTCGATTTAAAGACTGTTCTACCCAAGTTCCATCAGCATGTTAAATGCCCTACAAGAGGGAACAACACACTGGATAAAGTCTACTCTAACATCAAGCTGGGTTTCAGGGCTGTGCCACTGCCACATCTGGGCCAGTCAGACCATCTGTCCCTGCTTATGATTCCAGCATACACCCCCCTCAGCAAAACTGCTCTTTCTACATCTAAGACTGTTCAGACCTGGCCTGAAGGTGCCTCTCAACAGCTGCAGGACTGCTTTGAAACAACAGACTGGGACGTATTCAAGCACCAGGACCTGGAGCAGTACACCTCGGCTGTTCTGGACTACATCAAGTTCTGCACCGACACTGTAACTGTGGACAAGAATATCCGGGTTTTTCCAAATAGAAAGCCATGGATGAATGGAAAGGTGCAGAGCTTACTCAGAGAAAGGAACATCGCCTTCAGAGCTGGTGATGGGGCGCTTTACAGCGCTGCCAGAGCCAACCTGAAGAGGGGCATCAGGGAGGCCAAGGCTGTGTATAAGAGGAGGATTGAGGACTGTTTCCAGAGCCACGACTTCAGGCAGGTGTGGCAAGGGGTTCGGCATATTTTAAACTACAAACCCAGCCTGTTAGTTGATCAGCGTAACATCAATCTGGCAGAGGAGCTGAACAGCTTCTTTGCACGCTTTGAGGTACAGCAATCAGAGACAGCCATCCAACATCCCTCAGCAGGCAGCAGCAGCATCCTCAGGCTGCAAGAGCAAGAGGTGAGGCGTATGCTGGAAACTGTGAACCCCAGGAAAGCTGTGGGGCCCGATGGTGTCTCTGGACGGATACTGAAGGTCTGTGCGGCTCAGCTGGCTGGTATTTTTACCAGCATTTTTAACCAGTCCCTGAGCCAGGCTGCTGTCCCTTCCTGCCTGAAGTCCTCCATTATCGTCCCCATCCCCAAGAAGAACACTATCAGAGGTTTGAATGACTACAGGCCAGTAGCACTCACACCAATTGTTATGAAGTGCTTTGAAAAGCTTGTCCGGGCTCACGTCATCTCCAGTCTCTCCCCCAGACTAGACCCCCACCAGTTTGCCTACAGAGCCAACCGGTCCACAGAGGACGCCATTGCCACGGCCCTCCACTCTGCCTTCTCTCACCTGGAGCAGGGGGGGAACTACGCTCGGCTGCTCTTTGTGGACTTCAGCTCGGCGTTTAACACCATCCTTCCTGGCAGACTGGTGACTAAACTGTCAGATCTGGGGATACCACGCTCCACCTGTCTTTGGATCAAGGACTTCCTGACAGATCGTTCCCAGAGGGTAAGAGTAGGTCCCCACCTCTCTTCAGCCATCAGCCTCAGCACCGGCTCTCCACAGGGCTGTGTGCTGAGTCCCCTACTCTTCACCCTCTACACACATGACTGCACCTCCATACATGCCAGTAACTGCATCATTAAGTTTGCGGATGACACCACTGTGGTGGGGCTCATATCAGGCGGGGATGAGTCAGCATACCGGGACGAGGTGCAGCGGCTGTCAAGGTGGTGCAGTGAGAATAACTTGATCCTGAACACCACTAAGACAAAGGAGATGGTAGTAGACTTTAGGAGGACAACACATGTCATTCAACCTCTGTTCATCGAGGGGGATGAAGTGGAGCTGGTTTCAGATTTTAGGTTCCTGGGAGTACATCTGCAGGATGATTTGACCTGGAGTATCAATACGACCAGCATTGTCAGGAAGGCCCAACAGAGACTGCATTTCCTGAGGGTTCTTAGGAGCAACTATCTGACCCAGAATCTGCTGGTGTCCTTCTACCGTTGCTGTGTAGAGAGCATCCTGACCTACTGTCTGTGCGTGTGGTTCAACAGCTGCACAGCAGCAGACAGGAAAACACTCCAGCGAATCATCAACACGGCTCAAAAGATCATAGGCTGTCCCCTGCCCTCCCTCCAGGAACTGTTCAATGCCCGCTGCCAGAGGAGGGCACAGAACATCCTCCAGGACCCCTCACACCCTGGACACTCCTTGTTTCAGCTACTGCCATCAGGCAGACGTTTCAGGACAATGAAGGCCAGAACAAACAGACTGAGGAACAGCTTTTATGCCAGGGCTATCATTGAACTGAACTCTGTGTGGTTTGGACAGTGATGTGGGGTGGTAGTGCTGACTGTGTGCGTGCGTTGGTGTGTGTATTGGGGCTAGATTCGTCTGTTAATTTAATTTACTATTGTGCACTGTTATTATTTTATTATTTATTGTCTGAGGCACCTAAAAAGGAATGCATTTTAAATTTCGTTGTGCAACTTCTGTGTACAATGACAATAAAGATTCTGATTCTGAGATTCTGATTCTGATTCAGGCCCTGAATTGGGACATATTCCAAAGAGTTCACTTGTTGCCTAATATATCCCACCCAACAACAGGTGCCATGACGAAGAGATAATCGGTGCTCTTCACTTCACCGGTCAGTGGCCATAAGGTTATGCTTGATCAGTGTATGTATGCAATTCATTCTGCCGGAACTTTATAGCATGCCTTCATTCAGTGAAGGTAGGCAAGGCGGCCGCAACAGGTTGCATATATCAAACGCAGAGAATCCTAATTGCACGTATATCATTTCATTGCGAATGAATGATAATTTGGCCCTGACAGTTGATATTAGCCATTTAGCAATAATAAAAATCATATTGATATAACACATAAATGAAAATAAAAGGAGAGACAATAGAAACACCCTTTAACCATGCTGTGTTGATATTGCATAGTTTTTTTCCCCACCAGAGGGCACTCCGCAACTTCCCCGTTGGCAATTCACAACAACCAACTGATCCAAGCAGTCGGGTAGAGCCTAAACAAGTAATCCACATCTTGCTGTCAGAATAAAACAAGATTGTTTTTAAACTGCATTGTCATATCTTAGTAAGGACTCAAATAGTTACACATAAATGTTTTGGAAATCTATACAAGTTTTGTATATCTGAAAGAAACAAAATTAAAATGTGGTGTTTACAGACAATCTTTAAACACAGACAATAACCTCCCCCTGAACAAGGTTTCGTGTTAAGTGTAAGTTAACACAGTGATCTAGGCAGATAAAAATGTGAGGAATCATCGTCGCACTGAAAACTGACTTCAATGCTCAACATAGCTTGCTAAACCATTAATCTCACTTAGCAGTACAACTGTTTGTAGTGCTAATGCATTTAGGCTGCTGAATAATTTCACATGACACCCTGGGTTATCACTCCTCACTGTTTCCAGTGCACAGCCTGATTGGACTGACTTTTTTTTTTTTTTAAACCCAGCCAAGCAACAGCAGTTTGACTGCACAACGCTATAGAAGTCATTCATCTCAGTGGAGTGGACCGATTTGAAAATCCAGACCCGGTCAACAGTTGGCTCTTTTCCATGGCAGGAAAAACAACTGAGGAACAATGCAGCCTAGCAGCTTGTTACCATGGAGAAGCCACACAGAACAGGGATATCAAGTCAGAGTCAAAACCAAATACATACACACACACACACACACACACACACACACACACACACACACACACACACACACACACAGACACCTACCTTGTGTGTTAGCATCTTGCATAGAAATACACACAGAGATAAAGCAAGCAGGGACTCCCTTTGGCATTAGTAGCAGATCTAGAATTACCTCACTGTTACAGAGCCAGTGAGTCACTTCTGTCTCTCTGCTTCTCTTTCACACACACACACACACACACACACACGCTCATCCACGCACAAACACACCTCCAGTATTAGGCTGGACAGGAACAGCTGTCACTCTTGTGTTTTACTGAGCATGGGCTGCTAATGTTGTGCCAACATAGTAGAACATGCAAAGGTCTCTTGACAAGCTAAGTCACAGACACAATCCTGTCTGCACACACTTCAACAGAATAAATACAATCAAAGTGCACCCTCTCGTCGTCAAACTCCACATGCATTTAGTGAACTTGGTATTTGTGTTATACATCTCACATCCACCCTTGCTGTCAAACTGGTAAAGACACTTCACTTAAAGAAAAAAAAAAAAAAAATTCCAGTCTCTTGTGCCATGCGACACCCATGCATGCATGCACAAGCACACAGGTAGTCAGGTGACAGCAAGAGAAGCAACAGAAGGAGACGGGCAGCTCAGATGGACCAAATGAATTTCAAATACAAGACAAGTCAGCTAAGCTTTCTGAATAATAGGGGGAATGTGATGCTGATGAAACCAATTGGCCAAAATGCTCAAAAGAGAACAGGCACATTAAATGCACATCATCTTTTTAGATTCAAGCACAGTGATGGAACAAACCAGTGTTTCCCAGCAAGACAACACCATGGTGAGCCAGGGTCAGTCTGCTCAAGCACAGCAAGCATCATAACATAATACAGCCTGACAAAAGGAGGCTTGAAAGAAGGCCTGCACACACTTTATACCCTTTTGAAAAAGGTGTTATTTGGGAAACGCTGCAAATAAAAGTAACTGGGATAAGCTAGTCAACAGCAATTGACCTTTCAAGTATCGATTGCAGATCGTGTCTGCAAATATAGCTGGGTGGCTTACCTAAGGAAAGTCTGTGGGAAACTAAATTCACAGGGGTGATTCTGCAGACATGTGAAACCATCAGCACAAGCAGCCCCTCCAACCCTGACTATGAGCACACATATGTGGTTACACTGTCATCAGCACAGAACTCAAATACAACAGCAATTAAAGCCGCAAGCGGCGATGAGCGGGCCCTCGCACCCGGCGCGCGTCGACCCCTGGCGCGCTCCAGCCAAGCCGCGCGTCGACCCGTGGCACGCTCCAGCCGAACCGCGCTCGGAGGTTCTCGCAGACGAGAGAGTAGCTGGCTCACCCGGCTGCTGACGGCTCAGCAGGCTAGCCGTACTTCGCGTCGATCGTCTCCCGCTTCCACTAGGTGGCGTCGGTGAGTGCCCACTAATTAATATGTCACAATGCTCTATGTAATGCCTGCAGCCATCAATGAAACTGTAATGACCATAGGATGATGAGTATCAGTGTCCTACTGATTTCCTGTTGCCACTAGGTGGCGTTATGAGTGTGAAACAAAGCTGATAGAGGGGTGTGTCCGGTCTCCCTTACCCTCCCATTAAGCCTGTGAAGTTTGAGGCAGATCGGACAATGTATGTCAGAGATGTAACAATTTGGTGCACTGTGGTATATGAGTAAAATCCCACATTTAGAGGGTTGCTACGGCAACACCGTTCAATATTCTACAAAACCATGAATATCTTTTGATGGGCTACTTGTGTAGATGATCTGGAGCCATTTTGGTGTGACTGGATGAAAAGCTGTAGTAGAAGATGATTCAAATAGCAGGCCTGAAAAATGTGAAAAATGCTGCAAAAATGACACCTTAATTAGAACATGTCAGGCTTCCTGTTGGATTTCGGCTATCGGTCCAAGAGACTTTTTTGTACGTGTTAGGATGTTACTTCAGCATGCACGATTTCAGGTACACAGACCAAGCACTGCCCTGGGGCTGATGTTTAGAACCTATCTGGGCCTGAAATGGAAAAATAGTCCAAATTCAGAGGGTTGCTACGGCAACACCGTTCAATATTCTACAAAACCATGAATATCTTTTGATGGGCTACTTGTGTGGATGATCTGGAGCCATTTTGGTCTCACTGGGTCAAATGCCCTAGGAGGAGTTGAGGCAAAAAGGCCTGAAAAAGGCGAAAAATGCTGCAAAAATGACACTTTAAAGTAAACGTGGCTGACTTCCTGTTGGGTTTGGGCTATCGGTCCAAGAGAGTTTTTTGTAGATGTTAGCATCTTACATCAGCAGGCACATTTTCAGGTACATAGAGAAAGCACAGCCCAGGGGCTGATGTTTAGAATCTCTGTGAATTTGAAATTGAAAAAAGTCCAAATTCAGAGGGTTGCCATGGCAACACCGTTCAATATTCTACAAAACCCTGAATAACTTTTGATGGGCTACTTGTGTAGATGATCTGGAGCCATTTTGGTGTCACTGGGTGAAATGCCCTAGGACAAGTTCGTTCAAATAGCAGGCGTGGAAATCGCAAAAATTGACACCTTCAATTGAAGATGGCCGACTTCCTGTAGGGTTTAGGGTATGGGTCCAAGAGAGTTTTTTGTACGTCTTAGTATGCTACATGAGCATGTACATTTTCATACATGTAGATAAAACGTAGCTCCGGGGCTACTCAAAAAACTTGCTATTTTAAGATATTCCGAGCTGCCACTAGGCGGCGCTCTAACGTTTACGGACTTTATGCATATGAGTGTGTTCAGGGCAGCATGCTTATCACACCACTGAAGTTTGAGCCAGATTGGGCAAGTTGGCTTTGAGTTACAGCCATTTTTGTGTTCATGGCGAATCATCGAAATTTGCCGTCCCATAAGGGTCACGCCCTTTTGTCAAAAACTCACAGTTTTGAAAACACAGTAAGTCCAACTTCTTAAGGCTTTCCAGGTGAAATTTGAGATGGTTCTGCTAAACCACCTTGGAGCTGGACCTCCAAGTGTAAAATATGACATTTCCTGTTCCCACTAGGTGGCGCTGCGACTGATATTAAATATTGTCATATGTATGTGTTCAGGGGGGCACCCTCATCCTACTGGAGAAGTTTGATGCACATGGGATCATGTAGGTATGAATGAGAGGCAATCAAAATTTCATGGCGAATGATCAAAGTTCAAAGGGGCATAAGGACCCCTCCCCTTTGGCAAAAACTCACCATTTTCGAGATTTAGATTCCCCTGGGGGTGTAGGTTAGACAAACCAAATATGAAGATGATAACGTCTAAAACCTCTGAGTTATTAGAAAAAGTGTGAGGGCTGCAAATCGCCAAATTTGCATAATTAATTCAAAATGGCGGACTTCCTGTTGGGTTTAGGGCATGGCTCCAAGAGGATTTTTTGTGCGCCTGGACATGATATAGATGTGTATGAAGTTTCATTCATGTACGTGAAACACAGCGGTGGGGCTCCAGTTTAGGGGGCGCTAGCGAGCCATTTGGGCGCGCCCTTGCCCGAGCCCATTAAAATACTTAAATTTTCACCAGGTGTGACGCATGTGCAAAGTTTCATGAGTTTTTGAATATGATAAAGCCCCCAAAAAGCCAATTCATTTGCCTGAATAATAATAATAAAAAAAAAAAAAAAAAAAATAATAATAAACGAAGCAATTACAATAGGGCCTTCGCACAGTTCGTGCTCGGGCCCTAATTAAAGACTAAACTTAAAGGCAACTGGTAGAATTAAACAAGGTGGTACTTGCTTACGTTAAGCTAAAGCTGAGAATTACACACAAACACTGACAAACATCATGTATGAACAGCGAATGTAGTGTAGTGGAAACATGGCACTGTAGGGCCCATGACAAGTACTGTAAAACAAAGCACCAGTGTGGAAGTCTCTATTCCAGTGTCTGACAATTTTCAGAGCCAAAAAGCAGAGCCCTTACTGGGTAAACTAACTGCCATAAGTTACACAGCCTTTCCTCAATCATTCAAAAGAATGCATTACCCCTACATTGTGTGCTTATTTAGACGCTGCAAAGCTATCCTTCTTCTGATTTCTTTAGTTAGGTCCTACAGCTTGCAGATTTATATCCACTTTAAAAATCAAAAATAATCCCATATAGGTGATTTTGTAATCCTTTTCATCAACAAGCATGCGTGCATGCTGGGGTGGGAGGGATTGGCTGCACACCCACCTCTGTCAGTGTTTTAGCAAACACTGATTGCTGCATAGTGGTTGGTGGTTTTGACACACTGCCTAACCTTAAACTGTAAATGCTATTCCACTGAGAGCAAATACTGCATTGGAGATATGATAAATGTAATGTTTAAAAAAAATATTTTTTTTTAAATTTCTGTTGGTCAGAATAAACAAGACCGTTCAAGATGTTACTACAGTTACTACAGTGGGTAAAACATATTAAAAAGGAAAGTCTTTATTTTCTTGCATTTTAATGAGCTTGAGGATTTAACAATGATGAGTCTTTCCTATCAATGACATAAATCCCCTTCATCTTGGCATCTGTCAGCTTTCATCCACATATGAAAACCACCCTGGTGGCTACATTACCAAGTGACTAAGCCTCTCTAAAAGCTATGGAAAACCCTTGGGTCAAAACAAGTTCATCTCTACTGCTGCATTTTCAGACAACCAACACTTTACTGTCACAGTGGGCAAGAACCAAGCAGCCAATCCTTTGCTCAGGATCATATACTAGATGTGTACATGCGGTTTTTTTTTTTTTGTTTTTTTTTGCTTTCCTCTAAGTGCAGTCAGGGTGACATGTTACCGAAAGGCACATGTTATAGCTAGACAACCTTTTGCACCCAACATCAACCAGAACTAGTTAAAACAGTTGAGAGCATGCAGATGCGTAAGGTCTTAGACAGAAAAAGGGTCCCTTTGATTTTGTGTTCAGTTTTAAGCAAGAACATAATTTGTCAAGAATTGATGCTCTTTGGTATGGTTTCACAGCAGCAAAATAAGCGTGTGTTAACAAGTGTTTTAAAAAAGGTGCAATACAGAACTCGCAACTAGTGTCTGGTTTTCAAGGAGGGGGGAGATTTAAATGAACTGAAATCAACCACATCTTTGCACCAGACATTTAAATACAAGTTACAGTTATTAAAAGCTGTATTGCAATCACAATTATTAACAACCAGTGGAACAGGCTTTTCCCTCCAATCAATGCCCTGAAATTCTTGTGTTTGGAACATGCTGAAAAGCCTGTATTTTTCTATCTAGCTCATGTACTTCCAATAATTTGCATCTCAAGTTAATGAGACCCTGCATCTGAGCAGACTGCCAACTGTAAAATGTCAAATACTGTTTCAAGCAGTGATGAACACATGTTCATCACTTCAGAGGTTGGAGGTCTGTGTTCTGTTGTTAATATAGATTGATTTTTGTTTTATTTCATCTTACTCTGTGAGGGCCTATGGGCTCCATGTGTGCATGAAAAGTACTACATAAATAATGGTATGACTTATTTTACTGACCTCAGCCATCCAACCTGAGTAGAGGTCTTGTAAGATAGAGCACTGGCTCTCCCGGAAGGTCATACTGTAATGCCATTAGATATTTGCCTACAGCCTAATTCATAACTCATCTACAGGTGTCTACGTTAACGATTATGCGATCTGTTTAACAACTGCTCATGCAATGCAGACTGCAGTGAACGTGTAACGAAGGCGATTAGAGCCTTTAAATAATCAATAACTACCAAGAGCTGACATTCACTCGTCCTATAATAGACAGGTTAAACAGAGACTACAGCCTTTACTTGGAGTAAACATTAGTCATCCCTTCCGCCACAGCCGCAACAAGACCAGGTTATGCCAACAACGGCGCTACACAAAACAATGCCACGATGAGTTTCTGTTGACCCTCTGTAACCTACTTTGGAAGCAAAACGGCCTTGTCTCGCAAGCCAGACAACAGCGTATCCCAGCAAACAGTTTCCACTACAGGCACACAAGGCCTCGTCTTGCCGTAAAGCAGTATCCCACAGCTTACTAGCTAGCTGAGTCGGTGACTTGTTAGCTTAGCAAGTGTGAACATACTAAGAAACCGTGTCCTACCATTCCCCCCCACACGCCTTTTAGTAAACATTAACAACAACGTTTGCTCACTGTTCATGTCAACCCATTAAACACTGCAGACAAGTGGCATTTAAAAGGTCAAGCCAGAAGACAAACCGTAGACAAGGCTAGCTAACAGCCAGCAATATTAGCACGGCGCTAATGAAGGAAGCTAACGTCTGCTACAGCGGGGCTGTTGTTTTCGCCGACACCACTCCACTCGAAAATCTGATGTTTCACTCGCTGCGGCACACCCGCTTACCTCGGAAGAAATATCCTTCAGTTCACCACGGAGAAATAGGTGAATGTGTGGCGCGGTAATAAACACAAGAGCCCTCTCTGTCGTCTTTCTTTCGTTTACTCGATGTACACATTGGCACCGCTCCTGAAACAGAGACGAGACGGCAGGCGCTAAGTACCAGCCGCTCCAGAGCGCGCACAGTTGTTGAAGTTTGCCGCGGGAGCGCGCCTTGCACGAATCACGAAACGGTCCAATTAAAATAATAATTCCAAAATAAATATATGCATCCATTAATTCACTGCACACAATTTACTTCATATCCTTTTAAGCTATTCACTCAGTATAATGACAAAAATCTGACCCTTCCCAACAAATATTAATGTGCTGACACTTGTGCTATCTCCTTAAAATCAAGGCTCGTCTGGCAGGTTCTCATTTTAGTTTCACTTCATCATACTATTGCGCTGCTAGGATTTGATCTTTTGTCTCTTTTCTGTGTTGTAATTAAAGGAAAACTGCACATATGTTTAAATCAACAAGTCCCCATGATGATCCTATGGTTTAAGAACTGGACATTTCTATTATACTTTTACAGCTTTTTTTTTTTAAGAGACTTTAGACAGGTATAGCGGAGAATGAGGCCATGAGGTTCTGTCTTGGTGCTGCACACATATAACTGGCTGGGATTAAGATTAAGAGGTCGTGTTGCTTCTTTCATAGTAATCTGGACATAAGGGAGGCCACCACCACCACCACCACCACCCCCACAGTCAGCTACCATCAGGAGGGATGAAGGGTGGGAGGGGGGGTTATAGTAGTGTGAGGTGGGGGTGGGAGGGGCTGCTGCACAGGCTAGGATTACAGAGAAGGATTGGTTATATAAGTGTGTTGTCCCAGTAGGCAAGCTGCAGCAGGAGCACACAGAAGGCTGAGAGGCACTCAGACAGCAAGAAAAGTAAGAGAAAGAACAGACTTTTGTAAATATAATCCTATTGTCCTCGTGTGAACAGTGGCTGTAAACTTTTTACTGTAATCAAGCAGTGTGCAACAGCTTTTCTTTGTAAATACATAAAGTTCACCACCATATAATACAGAGCAGACCACACGCATTTAAATATCATCCCCTTACTTTGGACACATATATATTATATGCACATTTTAGTATCTCCTCTAAACAAAAAGGACAAAAGAGTATCTCTGCTTTTTTGTGCCAGTGTCAGCTGCTGCACAAACAGAATTCAAGAGAAAATACAGAGTACTGCAAAAAAAATAAAGAAGGTATGGCGTTTTGTAGGTTAAAGAGATCAAAAAGACAGTGGCATGCCAAATATTGTCTGAATTCTAGCAATGTGGACCAATTATGAGGATGTCACTGTTTTTATCATTTAGCAAAGAAAAAGAAAAACCCAATATACCCAGTTGTGAATGCACTGGAGACACTTATTGAGCCCTCTTCTTTATAATGATGAGAGGAATAGAGCAAGCAAATAAAAAGGAATGAAACCACAGAGAGCGCGCTAAGGAGAATGTGGGAGAGGGGCTGGGGAAGGAAAAGGAGAGGAAATGGGGCGATCCAAACCCATGAGAATGTTAAGCTGTGCTGGTATGCTAGAGGAATTTGAATTTCTTGGTCGGACATAGCAACACGCACAGTTTTTATTTTTTCCCTAGCAAAGTGAGAATGAAAAAAAGGGTGGAGGAAAGGCACTGAAATGAAAATGTGGAAGGAAGAGAGTGTTTGAAGAGGAGAGGGGAGGCAGAAAATAGAGTTCGAGAGAAAGGGAGGAAGGAAGTTGTGAGACAAGGATAATGGATGTACAGCAAATGGGAGAAGACTATAGAGACAGAGGATGGGATGGGGCGGGGGGTGTTAAAAGAAACGAGGGAGAGGAAATGGGTGACTGAGAGCTGGCAGAATCATCAGCACATTCCAGACATAATGCTGTTTGGCAGTAGATTGTTATGCTGAAATCAAAGCAAGCTAATAGCTGCGCATTGGCCGAGCTCCTCTCTGAGAACTTGTTTGCTGCTGAGCTTCTTGTGGAAAACCTCGACCAGGCGGTATGTCTGTGTAGGTTCTCGGTCATCCAGGTCATGCTAGTCTTTTTCAAGCTCCAGAGAACTGACCAGGCTGGATTTAAACCCCCATCTTCTAAACTCCAGCTCATGTTGACTGTGATGGGGGAGGTTGAAAGTGGAAATACTCTGCACAGACTGGACACATGGATGGTGTTTGAAGCATTGTCTTTTTGATGCCATTGCTACTGTTGTGCCACCCATGGTGCAAGAGCGCTTTTCTCTCGTGCTTGTCTGAAAATGTAATAGTTTGCAATATACTTGCTATGGCTGCTTGTGCAATGAAATCACTGAAAGGACATCTGGGGAAATACACTTATATGGATAATAAAATATGGATCGTAGCTCTGCTTTAATCTATTAATGTTGCAAATTGATCTTCAGTTTGAAGTTGGTCTATTAAACCCCCCCAAAATTGCCAAAGTTCAAAATATATCACAAGAAAAGGATGTTGCATGTGTAATGACAAGTGAACTGTGACAGAGTGAAAGTGGATACAAGCTGTCTTAAGCCAAGATGTCAAATTCAGTGTCATATCACTGAACATCATGAATTTCATCTCAACAGCTCACCAGCCGCTGCAGCCATAAATCTTGTGACCAGCAAATAGATTTGCAGTGGATTAATGTCATTATGTGATCATGAAATCTGGCTATTAAATTATTGTCTATGGGCAAAGATCAAAGCTCAGCTGGAGTACAAATAGCAGAGTCTTCATAACCATAACTACAGGGTTGCACACGACACACTGAAGAACAAGAAGAGAGGCAATTAAGGATACAGTCTGACTCAGAAAAACAAGGAAACAGTGGCACAGACAGGATTATGCATTTGAGTGACCTCATTAAGGATAGAAAAACCACAAGTCTATAATGGGAACCAGTATTTCCCCTTTTATTGTTCAAGAGTGACAGTATAAAGTGCAATCACAGTCTGCACCCACAGGCCTGGAAGTGTCCTATTTTTGTTAGTGGAGCATCTGATAATTTGCTAATTTGGTAATAAAATAAAATGTGCAAAATAAAAAAGAACAAATGGCATAAGGAAAGATTTTATTTGAGCCAAATGTAAATACCTTCTGAGTAGCTAAAAATAATAAAAAGACATAAGATTAAATGATCTTTTCTAAAAATTTTTATTGTTACTCTTTACAAAAGAAGTTTTTATAAACTTAGAGAAATAAAAAATAGGAAATGCAGTGTTAAGTTGTGGCTTTGACTCCTTCATTAAGAAGTCCAATTGGGAATCAGAGGATTATAGCTTCCAAAATTAAACAACCTTATTTACAATCGCAATAATAGATTTGTACAAAAATAGAATATTTTCTGTTGTCTTTCTACTTTCCAGTCAGTAAAGAGGGAGTTGGTGCTATGGCACTCTGCAGTTCCCTTAATTTTGCCATCAAGTTTTACAAGTGTTTGCTTCAGTTCATTGAGGTTTGTGAGCATTTGTTTATGCACAGCTCTCTTAAGCTCCTGCCACAGCGTTTCAGTCAGGTTGATGTCCGGACTTTGGCTTGGCCATTGCAGCACCTTCTGTTGTAGATTTGCTGCAGTGCTTGGGATCATTGTCCTGTTGCATGACCCAATTTCAGCCAAGCTTTAGCTGTTGGACAGATGGCCTCACATTTGACTCTCGAATACTTTGGTATACAGGGGAGTTCATGGTCGATGCAATGGCTGCAAGGTTCTCGAGTCCTGTGGCAGCTAAACAAGCCCGATCCATGTTTGACGATTGGTACAAGGTGCTTGCGCTGATATGCTGTGTTTGGTTTTCACCAAATGTGGTGCTGTACATTATGTCCAAATATCTCCACTGTAGTCGTGTCTGTCCAAAAGACATTCTTCCAGAAGTCTTCCGGTTTGTTTTTATATAAAATTTTGCAAATCAAAGCTGTGCTGCCATGTTATTTTTAGAGAGAAGAGGCTTTCTCCTGTCAACCCTTCCAAACAAGGCATACCTGTACAGCTGTTAAATTATTCTAATCTCACTGAACTTTAACATTTAACATTGTAACTGAGGCCTGTAGAGTCTGACATGTAGTGTTTTGTTTTGTTTTTGCAGTTTCTCTGAGCTTTGCAGTTTAACCTTGGGGTGAATTTGCTGGGACGCTCACCCCTGTGAAGATTGTGGCATTGCGTTAACACCTGAACTAATACTTTTATAGAGGCAGTCATACTTGGTCATGATCAGTTATTCAAGGTCATTTAATTACCAGCATCTGGTTTCTACTTACCTTCTTATTTCCTGTGGAGGTGCTAAGGGTGTTTTTTCACAGGACTGTGTGTTATAGCAGGCTACTATTGTCAGTGGGCTCCCATCAGCCATATTCAGCAACTAGCAGGCTACTTAGAAAGGAAAGAGAGGTCCAATATGAAACCACCTTCTAGAGTGTAGCATCTGTTGTGTGTCCAATTGCTAAAAATTCACTGGGGGATAAAAATATTTGTTGTTTCCTGTAATCTAGAGTTTTTCGACCTTAGGGTCAAAATCATCATGCATTACTGGGAAATTTGCAGGCCAGCAGCCAAATGGTTTACATGAAAAGACCTCTCACTGTAACAAGAGTCACCCCAAATTAGACTGGCCAGCCTGTGGGGAATTCTCCTGTTGCTTTTTTTTTTTTTTTGGCTAAAACAGGCCTTTATAATAGAAACCACCAGTGCTTTCCACTGCAGTCGAGGAATAATCTCCGGGCAGGCACACTGTCAGTGTTGGCAACTCACCTGAAAAGCAAGCCCCATGCATTTGCATAATGACAGCCATGTTACAAGAACTATGTGTGTTGCTTATGTAATGTGGCACCTGGCCTGTGCTCCATGAGTCTTACTTGTGTCTCTGGGAAGTGGGCCTGCCTAATTAATAAATAAAATAGGAGATACAGTGATAATGTGCATCTATGAGGAGCAGTGTTGGCTTTTAGTCAGTAGCCTGGACCGATCCATTCATCTTATTTTATGAATCTTATCTCAATGTGACAAAGCGTATTCATTTCTCTTTGTGTGTATATAAGCACAGGGGATTATTTTGGGTGAACAATGAAATCACATGCCTGGGGTTTTTTTACCCAAGATCACGTGTCTGCTCAGCCATGACCAGGACCAGGTTGAAACAAACCAAAAACATTTGCATGAAACCAGAGTGATGGAATGAGGTGTTCTGTACACAGTAAATATAACCTCCAACCTAATATGTGAGCGTGATCCTCAACATTTGCAGGGCCCTCCCTTTTCAGGCCCGGTTCATCAGAGCAGGGTGGAGCTGCTCCTACACGGATGTTAAAAGAAAAGGCTGAAAGTTTTCTTGCCTGAACAGGTGCAACAAACCTAACAGGAGAGTCAGGGACGTGCTACTATTAAAGAGGCACCGCCTTTTAAATATAGAAGGAAAAAGTGAATGAAAGTAGGAATGAATGAATGAAATGAAGCAGTATTTTTGTATAGTATTTTCTTCCTATAAATTCTTTACTTATTGTGTGAGAGGTCAAATTCCCTGTTAGACTTGTAATCTTGTATCGAGTTGGTAAAGAGATATAATAGGGTGTGTTTTGGTATTAATCTGAACTCTGCTTTTGATACAGTTTTAACTATACTGAGGGAACAGATCGAACAGATCGACTGAAATAGCTTGCAACCATCTTTCTTTTCCCTGGTTCAGGCTTTTTCTTTATTTCTATAATTTACCCTAATGAAGTAAACTATATTCCCAAAGTACTAGTCTGACTTCACACGCATATGAACTTGAGTGACATGACATCCCCTTCTTAATCCACAGGGTTTGATGTGAGTGTTTATGGGAATTTTTTTGATGTTCTTCCAAAAGCACATCTCAGCTCTAATTCATCCCAAAGGTCTTCTGTCAGTTTGAGGTCAGGAATCTGTGCAGGCCAGTCGAGTTTTTACTCATCAGACTGGCTCATCCATGTCTTTACGGACCTGCTTTGTGCACTGGTGTGCAGTCATGTTGGAACAGGAAGGGACCATCCCCAAACTGTCCCCACAAAGTTAGGAGCCTGAGATTGTCCAAAATCTCTTGGAAGCATTAAGAGTTCCTTTCACTGGAACTAAGGGGCTGAGCCCAACTCCTGAAAACACCCCCACACCACAACCCCCCCCCCCCCCCCCCCCCCCCCTCCTCCAAACTTTATACTTGAGACAATGCAGTCAGACAGGTACCGTTCCCCTGGCAACTGCCAAACCCAGACTTGTCCATTGGATTGCCAGACAGAGAAGTGTGATTCATCCCTCCAGTGAAGATGTCTCCACTGCTCTAGAGTCCAGTGGCGGCGTGCTTTACACCACTGCATCTGATACTTTGCATTAAACTTGGTGATGTGAGGCTTGGATGCAGCTGTTTGGCCATGGAAACCCATTAATGAAGCTCTCTACACAATGTTCTTGAGCTAATCTGAAGGCCACATGAAGTTTGGAGGTCTGAAGCAACTGACTCTGCAGAAAGTTGTTGACCTCTGTGCACTACGACCCTCAGCATCTCAGCATCGTTTCTTCAGGCATTCCTGAAGAAAATATGTTGATTGACGTGTTTTCAAAGCAAAATATGTACGTTCATACATTTGTGTCTTGCACCCAAATATATTTTTAATTAAGTGTTGGTCCTTTTTTGTAATAAATAAAACATATGCACACCAGCCACTCAATTAATGTCAATAGCAGGTGAAGCGCAGAACATTAATCATCATGTTACAGTGCAGTGCTGGAAAACCTTGGATTGTGGATCATGTGGATGAATGTTTGAGGATTAATATCTACCTGAACATTGTTGCACCTGCTATGGTAATGGCAGTAGGCCTCCCCAACAGGATCATGGACCCCCCACCACACTGCTAAGCATTCATGGGCCGCACTGGAACATGTCCCCACCCTGCAACCCGCAGGACCAAAGGATCTGGTGCCAGACACCAGAGGACATCCTGTATTCATGCCCCAGTCAGTCAGACCTGTATTGATGATTCAAGAGCGAGGCTATGCAAATGAGGCATTTGGTTTTAAAATTTGTGTGTGATTAGCATAATTACATCCAGCTTGGGCTTGGACAAACATGTTTCCATGAAAAATAATTTCACTGAAAAACAAAGCCTAAAGGAGGTGCTAAATTTGTGGCTTTTATTACAATGAACCAATATAGAGATATAAACAGATCGGTCTTCTGTGAGCTGGCTTCTCTCCCATGGCACAATGTTTCTGAAGGCACAAAAATGACAAAATGTTACACCAGTTCACAATATTGTTAAAATAAAAGAATCCAATAGTACAAATGGAGTGTTAAAAGCAATATAAAGCTTTTTAAGAATGATTTCAACAATCATTGCCTGGACACCCACGGATATGTTTGTCTCATCATCATAAAAGCACAATCATTAGAACAACAGGACATTAACAAAAGTGGAGGAAAGAAGAAACACAGTGACAAGAAGTGTTTTGGCCCCTCAGACAAAAGAGATGTTATCAGCATGATAAAGTTCAACATGTTACGCTTCCTCTGTTCAGGCACATTTATAGCTTAATGTACACTGACCTCTAGTGAGCAAGCTGCAGAAGTGAAGACGGGCACTTTTTAAACGCAGAAACACTGACTGGCCTTCACATTCCCCAGACCTGAATCCAGCTGAGAACATCTGGTTATGTATTGGAGCACCACCATCAAATAGCGCCACAAACTGTCCAATAGCTGACTGATGCTCTGATCCAGGTCTGGGAGGATAATCCCCAGGACACCATGCTGTGTCTCATCAGGAGCATGCCCAGACGTTGTCATTACATGTACATGGCGACCATAAGTTGGATCAGTCTTTTTTTAGCTTTGACCTTTGGTGTGATTTTGGATCCAACACTCAAGGGGTTGATGATTTTGGTTTCCAGTGACTGTTGTTACATCATTTTGTTGTTGTTCTATGATGATATATCAGAGGGACAGCTCAGGTTGAGTAGTTTGGAGACAAAGTTAGACAGATGCTAAGATGGTAATGCTTTGTGCAGAGAAAAAATAGTGGCTTTTTTTAAACTCCACCTGAGCACTCAAAGTGTAGACTGGAGAAACTGGGGTGCGTACCATCGACCTTCCAACTGTTAGAGAAACCACTTTACCTCCTGAGCCCCAGAGGCGACAAAGGATGGACAAAGGATGCTGAAGATGGAGCTGCCAGACAGGAGGAAAAGAGGAAGACTTCAGAGGAGATTCATGGAGTTAACGAGGACATACAGAGGGCTGGTGTGACGGAAGAGGATGCTAGGGATAAGCTGAGATGGAGGCAGATGATAGGCTGTGGCAACACCTAAAGGGAGCAGCTGAAAGAAAAACAATTACACCTCCATCATTACCCTGAACTACTGATACAAGGCAGGATGGATCTATGTCTTCATGCTGGCTGTGCCAAATTTTAACCCTATTGAACCCTAATGCTGCAGCAGAAATCAAGACTCATCAGACGAGGCGACATTTTTCCAATCTTCTAATCTCCAATTTTGGTGAGCCTGTGTGAATTGTAGCATCAGTTTCCTGTTCTTAGCTGACAGAAGCGGCACCCGGTGCGGTCTTCCACTGCTGTAGCCCGTCTGCTTCAAGGTTCTGCGTGTTGTGCATTCAGAGATGCTCTTCTGCATAACTTGGCTGTAATGAGTTGTTTTGTTATCAGTTTGAAGCAGTTTAGATAATCTCCTCTGGCCTCTGACATCAACAAGGGATTTTCACGCAGAGAACTCCCGCTCATTGGATATTTTCTCTTTCTTTTTCAGAGAAACCCGAGTGTATAAACCCTAGAGGTGGTTGTGTGGAAAAAATCCCAGCAGATCAGCAGTTTGGTACCAGGTACTTTTTTAGTACCCACTCAGCTGGGGCTCCAAGCGATCCAAAAATGTGATGTGTTGAAGAACAACGTGCCACTGATTGGCCAGGGAGTGTTGTCAATAGATTAGATTAGATAAAACTTTATTAATCCCTTTAGGAAGGTTCCATCACGGAAATCAAAGGAGTCATGAGAGCTACAGTGGTGTGAAAAAGTGTTTGCCCCCTGCCTCATTTCCTGTTTTTTTGCATGTTTGTCACACTTAAGTGTTTCGAAACATCAAACCAATTTAAACAATAGTCAAGGACAACACAAGTAAACACAAAATGCAAGTTGTAAATGAAGGTGTTTATTAGTAAAGGTGAAAAAAAATCCAAACCATCATAGCGCTGTGTGAAAAAGTGATTGCCCCCTAAACCTAATAACTGGTTGGGCCACCCTTAGCAGCAACAACTGCAACCAAGCGTTTGCGATAACTTGTAATGAGGCTTTTACAGCCTTCTGGAGGAATTTCGGCCCACTCATCTTTGCAGAATTGTCCTAATTCAGTTACATTAGAGGGTTTTCGAGCATGAACGGCCTTTTTAAGGTCATACCACAACATCTCAATAGGATTCAGGTCAGGACTTTGGCTAGGCCACTCCAAAGTCTTCATTTTGTTTTTCTTCAGCCATTCAGTGGTGGACTTGCTGGTGTGTTTAGGATCATTGTCCTGCTGCAGAACCCAAGCACGTTTAAGCTTGAGTACACGAACAGATGGTCTGACATTCTCCCTCAGGATCTCTTGGTAGACAGCAGAATTCATAGTTCCATTTATCACAGCAAGTCTTCCAGGTCCTGATGCAGCAAAACAGCCCCAGACCATCACACTACCACCACCATATTTTACTGTTGGTATAATGTTCTTTTTCTGAAATGCAGTGTTCCTTTTACGCCAGATGTAATGGGACACACACCTTCCAAAGAGTTCCACTTTTGTCTCATCGGTCCACAGAATGTTGTCCCAAAAGTCTTGGGGATCATCAAGATGCGTTTTGGAAAAATTGAGACGAGCTTTAATGTTCTTTTTGCTCAGCAGTGGTTTTCTTCTTGGAACTCTGCCATGCAGGCCATTTTTGCTCAGTCTTTTTCTGATGGTGGAGGCATGAACGCTGACCTTAACTGAGGCAAGTGAGGCCTGCAGTTCTTTGGACATTGTTGTGGGGTCTTTTGTGACCTCTTGGATGAGTCGTCGCTGCGCCCTTGGGGTAATTTTGGGCGGCCGGCCACTCCTGGGAAGGTTCACCACTGTTCCATGTCTTTGCCATTTGTGGATAATGGCTCTCACTGTGGTTCGCTGGATTCCCAAAGCTTTGGAAATGGCTTTATAACCCTTTCCAGACTGATAGATCTCAATTACTTTCTTTCTCAATTGCTCCTGAATTTCTTTGGATCTCAGCATGATGTGTAGCTTTCAAGGATCTTCTGGTGGACCTTACTGTGTCAGGCAGCTCCTATTTAAGTGATGTCTTGATTGGGAACAGGTGTGGCAATAATCAGGCCTAGGTGTGGCTAGGGAAATTGAACTCAGGTGTGAAAAACCACAGTTATAGTGTGTTTTAACAAGGGGGCAATCACTTTTTCACACAGGGCCATGATGGTTTGGATTTTTTTTCACCTTTACTAATAAACACCTTCATTTACAACTTGCATTTTGTGTTTACTTGTGTTGTCCTTGACTGTTGTTTAAATTGGTTTGATGTTCCGAAACACTTAAGTGTGACAAACATGCAAAAAAACGGGAAATGAGGCAGGGGGCAAACACTTTTTCACACCACTGTATTTTTAAAACTCAACAGCAAGAAACTGGAGGCATGCAAACCAACACCGTGGTTGAATGAGGAGGTGCAGATATTTCAGTGCTTGGTGGGAGATGAGACGAGAAATGAGAAAGTTTATCATGAGGTCTCCGAGCTAATGACTTTGCACAACACAGCAGTATAGACAAAAGCCAACACACTGAGTCGCATGCAAATTACGTCACGAGATCCGCGTTGCTACATTGACTCCACCCACACTGAGGGGGTCCTCAATTGTAATGGAAACAAAACAAAACTGTGGCGAGTCGTGCCGACCGGCGCCGAGTAGGTACTAATAGAAACACAGCACTAGTGTGTCCGAGCCTTCTGGTACTGAAGTACGGTATTTACAACATTAGCACATTTAAAGTAAGCAGTCAGTATGCTGTTAGCAAAGGGACAACAGACACAAGTGTTAATGTTTTCATTTAACCGCTGATGGGGGGGGAAAAACGGGGATAGGGTTTGTTCATTTTTACGGAGAATGCTGCATTTTATTCTTTTTCCACATACATAGAACCATATGTGCACTGTAGCCAAAAATGCGCATATTTACAAAAATGAAATATACACAAAAGAATTATAATACAAGAGAAAAGAAATCCTTCAGTAATCCTTACAATAACAACAGAGCAAGTACAAACAAAAGTTTCTGACACCTTGTAAAGTTTTTGTGCAGAGATTCTTTTCTTACAAGGAGATGAAAGTGTTTGTAAGTTACAAAAACTCAGATGCTCATTAAATATGCAAGCTGCAGCCCACATTCTCTGGGTGTGTGAGGGTGAAGTAAAAACACTGCAGGCCTTCTGAAAATCCACCAATGAAACCTTGTTTTACTCACTACACCACAACTGCCTTCACTGCCTGCTTCACATTTTTTTTCTTTTCTTCTGAGCAAACTTAGGATGGATAATTTTAAATGTAAATTAATTCTCAAAGGGTAAATCGAAACTGTTTTAGTGTTTGTTTCCATTCGAGGTCAGACAACTGACATGTGTCACCTAAAGACAGAGACTTACAGCCAGGAACAGGTCTGTCTGGGAAGAAATGTGACATTAAAGATGATCAGAGCAGCAAATTCAGGTTTGTTTCCGAGATCATTTATAAAGCACAGGTTTGAGAAAGAACACAAACCTACAAGAAAAGATGGGATTAGGGAGTTGCTGCAAGTGTAATATTCATTCATGGAAAAAAGGCAGCATTTCCAATGGGCGACACTTGAGAAAAAAACAAAAAAAACAACCTAAAACTAAATAAAAGAATTTTATATTGTTTTACCTTTGCAGGGGAAATCAGTGTATTAAAGCATCTAAAAAGTGGTAACATTTTGAGGAGGCAGAGCTGGTTTAATTAGTTAGATTACTTACAAGATCATTTTAATTGTTTGAATTCAGCTTGGATACACACACACACACAATGAACTGTATCTAAATTCAATAAAAGAAAACAGCATGTGATTGTTGCCCATTTACACAGCCTCAAAATGTTGGCCACAAGCATGCCTAAAGGCATTTCTTTAATGTACTCAGCTGCCAAAAGAGAAGCTTTGATGCAATTTCCTGCTTCTGAAATAAATTTAGGTTGAATTTCTGACCAACTACTGCTTTCTGGGATTTCTCTTCACTGTTATCGCTTTCACGCTACTGATCTCATCATGCTTCCGGAAATTCTGCCTTAAAACTGAACTCGAACAACTGCATGTTAATGTTGAATGACTCTGAACTGCACAAACTGTTCACTGATATTGGGCTCCATATCCTGGTACTGCCTGACAGTGTGTTATAAAAAAAAAAAAAGCTTTGCTGAAAGTTTAAAAACATGCAAAAACCTGCCAGTGTCACTCAAGTGTCAACAAAAAGCTGAGAAGAAGCTGAGTCTGTATTAAGAAGTCTGACAGAGAGCAAAGTTCAGGAGAGGAAACCAAGCCACTGTCCAATCAGAGTGGTTCACTGCTGTTACTCTCCCAGTGCTGGTCCCACATTCATGGAAAATCTGGACTCTTGTCAAGAAACCAAGAAATGATTTATTACCATTTCTACAGACTTCTTTTTTTTTTTTTTGCTTGACAAATATGGCAACTTGTTAACACTTTGGTTGCGTAAACACCAGTGCTGTCCACCTTAATCAACCTGAAAGTGAAGGAGGAAGGAGAGAAAAGAGATAAAACATCCCAAACAATACCTTTCAACAATAGCAGCTAGTTCGATGAACAGTCTCGATGTAAAATAACAATAATGATAAAAAAAAAAAAAAAAGTGTCCTCCAAGGTGGAAGAGATGGTAAAATAAATTATTTTTATGCTGACACATATATATCCTTGCGTGTGTATTTGCTGATTCTCATAATTGAAACAGTTTTTTTTTATCCAAGCAGCAACCCAGAAAGAGCGTTCAGGTCTCTCATGTATGGGTTGTCGCTGAGGATACGGTCAATCCGCTGCTTCTGGTCAGGGAAGATGTCGTACAGCTTTTTCTTCAGCTCCGACGTCTCTCCCGGTGACCGCTGGGGTGGGGGTGAGGGCGAGGGCGAGGGGGAACGACGAGGCGGATGCCATTCCGGGGGCCCGGAGTGGGGCCAGTGCGCAGTGGTGTGGGCCATCAGGGAGGTGGGATTCCGTGGAGCAGAGTGAAGAGCCTGGACATAAACTGGCTGCTGCTGCTGCGAAGGAGGTCGGAGGTCCGGGGGTCTCAGAGGGGGAGGCGTGCCTGGAGTCCTCCTGACAGGAAGAGAAACAGTGTGAAAAGAAGCAGCGGAGAACAGATACCCCAATAATGCCTCAACATCTGAAAGCCATCACATGTTTAGACACGTGCTCAGTTAAAAACACACCAGATGTCTTTACACAGGAAGACGTCAAGGTGAGGCCCGTTCTTTCCCAGAGGGTCATCAGGGATCATGAAGTGGTCCTCCACAAACGTAAACTGAAGCAACCTGCCAGGAAGGAGAGAAGTGGAAAAATAAATAAAACTGTACCGTCGAAGTCCCCGATAAATATTCATCATCTGTTCTAAAAGCCCAGGAGGCAGCTTTTAACACTTTGTTTTTAATATGCAAAGAAAATTCTTACTGTTAACATACTACACATGGAATTACTAATGATTTTTATACATAACTACATTTTATTGTTGGAATTTTAACATCGCTACAAAACACACCAAAAGCTGCAAACTTTCAGATAAGGTCATTAATACTGCAGGAAATCCGCATTAAGCAGAACTATGAATACAAAGGAAGTAAAACATTTAGTAATTGTTCATTTTACACATTGTGTATTTTGCGACTAATTTCCTCAAAGCTTCCTAGAAGTGACCAAATTATTTATCTGGAAATTACTAGAATTTTCCAAGGAAGGCCTACTGACTTTGGGAGAAATGGACAAAGTCTTAGTTGCTGCAGTTAAGTAACAAAATATTTTAGAGTTTGTTTTTTCAAATTAACAGGTCTGACAAAACACTAACAAAATATTTAGAAATATGTTTTGAGTCAGTGATATTTTGTAGCATATAGTATCTTTTATTTGTTTATTAAATCAGTTTTGGAAAAAAAAAAAAAAAAAAAAAAAGGAAATACCAATGCACAGTCAACATTAAAAAAATACTAAGCAGTTTGTGAGAATGTTGTCATGGAAATGTAAATGAAGAATTTCCCCCTGGTGAAGGCTGATCCAGTCCAGTTTAACAGAACAGCGAGACAAACAGCCTGAAATAAAGAGCGCTTGTGTACGGGGGAGTGCAGCTGCCCGTGTAAACAGTCACAGCCAGTAATTAACCCATGACAGCAGCGCTGGATGGCGTCAAAGCGTCTCACACAGCGGGGAAAACAGTGGTTTCCTGTACACAGGGGGTCTTTAGCTGAGACTACAACCAACAGAGGGCGACACCATCTCACAATCTCATACAGGAACACTTAAGTCTAACTTTACTCCTGTCACACTGGCTCTGGAGGTACATTGTATAACTAATGGAAATATTACCACTTTCAATCCAAACTTTTTTTGTGATTATTAATGCATATAAAGTTTAATTGGTATAATTTTATCTAAAAAGTTTGACTATTTATAAAATTTGCATTTATTTTAATTATAACCATAACTGTATATCGGCATGTATATTGCCTATGTGCACTGATAGTAATTTACCACTTTCTGTAACAATGTAGCATTATTAAATTCTAATAAGTCAGTAATAAAATGGACTTTTGTATGACTAATAATAAATTATAGATTTTACTACTGCTTTTTATTCATGTTAGGTATAAACATGCCGTACCAGTTCTGTTTCCTGGATGAACATTAATTTACTGTTTGTGCTCAGTTTCCTCTTCCTTTAAAGCATTTGGAGATTGATGGGAAATGTAAATAAACTGGCTTTAAATAGAACTTGAATCTCTAACAGTCGTCATCCGAGCCAGGGAGCTGCCTCGGCGGACTTTCCAGCGTGATGTTAGGTAATGGGATGTACGACCGAACGATTAACTCAGCCATGTGTACATAACATACACTCACCTCTCTTGAATGATCCTACGCCAGGTGTCCGAGGTGTCAACAAAATCCCTCAAATTGTCATTGGTTACAATGATCCCATCTGTTTTTTCTGCTAGGTGGAGCAGGAACCTGACGGAGAGAGAAAAAGGGAGTGGATGCTCAGGATTTTCCCTGCGTTCAAAGGTCAGAAGCTCACTGCCAGGTCTGACGATGTAGCCCACAGAGGGGAATACAATGGTGTAAAGACACCTGAAGTGCTGAGTCAGGATGAAACTAACTAAAATATTATATGTAGAGCCTGATGTGCTTTAGGGGTTTTATGTTGAGAAATCTGAGCTTCAAAGCATAATCCCCAGGTCATCATAAAGTCATTATGTATCTGCATCTATCCTCTAGTCATCAATCTTACTCATCTGTTGGGAAAATACAGTACAGATGGGGGTTAGAAGGGTGAGTCAAAGGGAGCACATGGATAGATGGAGATGAGCTCAGAATGGAAATAAAAACTGAGCTATTAGATCTTTATCCATCTACAGCTGAATTCCCCGTCTCTGTACCATTACACATTAACTATCCAACTCCTTAGAAATGATGTCTTCGGTGTGTACCTGTCGTCATGTGAGGATATCCTCTGGCCACAGACTTCTCTGGAGGGTGTGAAAGACAGCAGCCTCAGGTCTTCTAGCTGGTTTAAAAAATGTTGCTCTGTAAGAAAGCAACACCCGTTGCATTAGCAAAACCAATGATAACTAAACTGGTTTGTTTAGTTCCTGTTTGCTCAAAAAGACACGACTCTTGATGAACCGCAACGACCTGTAAGGCGAGAGCAAGTAGCGGCCGATCTAGCAGTGCTGCTGGTGATACAACCTTGATGTTGTGAAGTAACATTATGTCATTTACACAAAACTGAATGCGGGTTTGCTGCAGTATGTGGTTGCTGAGTTACAGCAGGTGTGTTTCTGCGAGTACTGATTCAGCAGAATTGTTTTTGCCTTTCAACTAAAGTAACAATCAAAATATTTGCCATCAGCTAAATGCAGCACAAAAAGTTTGATCAAAATCAGAATCCTTAAGCGTGAATTTTGGGCTGTATGCTGTTTGTGGTGATATGCATTTACTATCATCAGCAAGTGAACGAACTCTAAACAAATCCAATACTTTCAATTTAAACTGGACAGATGGGAACAAACAAAAACCTCTCTCTAAGACGCGTCTCCAAAACAGCCAAAAGCTAAAACAAAGAAAAACAGCTACTGTGTTAAAGTGCATGTGTATACAGTATGTATCTTAAGACTGGGCTGCATACACCTGAGACATACGCACCTGTTGTTAGTCGATCTCTCTTCTGACGCCACTGAGGGACAAATACGGTGATTTCCCTGTGGCCTCTCCTCCAAAACGTCTCCACTGCTAGTGCTATACCACGACAGGAGAAGAACCGATGAAGGCCATGACTGCAGAGGTGAAGACAAGAAGAAGGGCACAGTTAATTGAAGAACACAACTACTAAAACAACCATAAAAATGGATGTAACACACAGTGATAAAGCTCAGAGTGATTAAATAAAGACTGTCTGTGAGGAAGTGCCACATATTAAACCGTAAAATGCCTTTTTTTTTAGTCCCCCATCCACAAGCATTCAAACATTGATAGAACTGCAGATATTGATGGAAGTATAACATTTTAAAAAAAAAAAGGAAAAAACAAATGCCGTTTTGGCAACAGAAGTCACCAACAATCTGGCAATTATTTCATAAGTGGTCAACATGAAACAGCTTCCAAACACAAACATATGCATCATGCAAGTCGCATCATCAGCTGACCCAGATTGTTGTTGGTGACGTGCACGACCTCCGTGTGCGCACGTCACACAGCTGTAATACAACATCGGTCGCTAGGGCAGAAAACCGCAGAACTCCACTAACAGCAAACAGCAGCAGAGGCAAGAAACTCCCTGACAGCAGCAGACCTCACCAAGCAGGAAGTTGGCCTCTGTTGCTACAATCCACAGACCCAAAAATATTATCAGCAATGAAGGTAATTTTTTTTTTTTTTTTTTTTTTTAATATTTAGGCCTATATGGTACTTTGTTCAGAGCTCAGGTTTATGAGTCAAATCAAACTCTGCGTCATTTGGACACTTCAAAACCCGTCAATAACCACCACCTCAGGAGAAACAGCACAGACGTCAACTCTTCTAATAGTCGTGACCCTTCAGTGGATTTTTATGTTGGGGAAAATTTTCTTGTGCACATGATTATTTTCAGGGGAAATGTTGAATTCTGAGAGACAAATCAAAAACATACCAGCAGTACATAAGGTCTCTGTAATCACCGTTTGATATAAACAGACACATTTCCCATTTTCACTCAGAACTGAATGTCCAGCTAATATGCCTGTTAGTAAATGATTAAAAACTAGACTAGAGCTACAAATTTTTAATGGTGCTTTATGAATGAATGAAGCTTCTGTTCTCACCCCCCATCATGTGAATTCCTGTTTTGGCTGTTCTGGTTAAGTCTCTGTGTATTGAGTTACTATCTTGTTCAGAAGTCTGGCCTTCCATGAGCTACAGAAAAGCTGAGTGCTTGTTATGCTCCACAGACAGTGCACATTTATACAGCCGTTTTTAAACCTTAGAGGTTCTATAAAAAACACTTTACAATGTGACTCTCATTCACCCAATAGAAGCAACTGGAAGCTGCCTCCAAGTTGGCATCCCTACAAGTGGTAGACATCATAGTCTGCTATTTGAGCCATGGCTGCCCCAAAAACATTCACACAAGTATCAGGCAAAGTGACGCATGTCTGACTAAAACAGCAACAGAAAAAATCTAAATAATGAGCCAATTAGCTAAAGTTAATCTGTCTTTGATGTCCTTACACATAAGAATTGTGAAAGACAGTGGAAAGTTTTCATTATGAAATTTGATATTGCTGAGACTGAATTTATCTTATGATGGTGCTGACACCAAACTTTAAAAAAATACGCAGTGAAAAAGTACACGTTTCACAAAATCTCTCCAAGTACTTTCTGAACACGCAACTGATAACAAACTTGCCCTCTGTTACATCTCGCATACACAGACGTGCAAACTCAACGCAGAGAGCGGACACGGACGCTGCAGAACGAGATAAATTTCAGCTTGTGGTCCGAACTTAAAATACAAACTCAGGGGGAGTTCCACTGGCGGCTGGAAGAGAAAGTGAGGCCACAGCAGGAAGAGATTATGCAATCTTTAAAAAAAAAAAAAAAATATCACAGAGGAAACCTGACAAGGGAAAAGATCTGAAAGCTCATAGGTGTAACTTCACATAACCTTATAACCTCCTTCAGGGTCAGTGCCATCACACCCCAAAACTCCACTGTAAATTACAGCATTCATTTAAAGGCAGCTGTGGTCATTTTAACAAAAGATACAAGAAAATCCTTTTAAGTTGGATAAACTGTCAGACTTAAAACTCTGTGTCTCACATTGCTTTGCATATTAAATACAATAATGAACAATACTGAGTCAGTGCTGACTTGTGCTTTCTGTTTAGACATACTTCTGGTAAGAAGAAAGGAGGGTGGATGAAATAAAAACGTGAAAGGAAGTAGTTGCAAAAATGAGAGGGCAGCACAGGGTCATCCGGGATGAAGACCGTGACGCCAGCACAGGGCAAGGGAAAAGCTGTAATCTGTGATACACACAAACTATATCTCATCCAATAATCAGAAAGAAAAATACAGATTTTTACTAGAAAGGGCCTTTCTTCTCAAAAACACCTCCACAGTTTCGTCCCCCACATCAATATCATGCCGTTACACGTGCTTTCGCTCCACCGATCACTCTCTCACACACACACACACACACACACGCACACACGCACACACACACAAAAATATGATGACTAACAACAGTATGTGAACGCGTGGGCACGGTTTTGGTGCACCTACACAATAGTAGCAGCGACCTACGTACTCCAACAGATGGTTAGTATTGTATGAGACAGATAAGTGTGTTTGTGTGACCTTAACTGATGATGATGATGGTGATGGGAAGGTGGATAGCTTCGTTAGTAAAAAGGAAAAACGTGGTGCGAGCAATACAGGTACGGGAAGTGACACCAATCAAAACACATATTCTATTTGTCACCAAGTGAGTTATAGCATCCTGTCTTTATGCCCATTTTTAAGAAATGCTAATTTTATTTTAAAGAACTGCTGAACCTGCATTTATGACTGATACACTACATTCATCTTTAACCTCTTACTTTGTGTATTTTTAAGCCCGGTCTGCATTTAAACTGACTCGCTTCTCATGCATGGCTTTGCACCCGACGGTTGCAAGTGGACATAGCAGGCTCTTGTTGCATAAGTCATCATTTAATGTATTTACTACCCCCTCTTATGTCAGATCAACAGTATCCTTCGCTATTACTTGTAGTTGCTTTGATCACTTGACTCAAAGCTGAGCAACAAGTTGCTGAATTTGAGTGAATGGTTTCGGGTCACTACGTTGCTGCTTCTCTTCCTGTGCTGAAGCTCCTTCAAAAAGTGTCAGTGAGCCGCAGCCTACACCTGCACTGTGGCCTTTCACAGGCCCTGCTTCAAGCTCATATTTTGCATGCAACCTTACCAGCAGTAAACTTTCCACAACATTTCCAGTTGTTTTTTTGTTTTTTTTAATCTGTATTTCTGGTTTCATGGTACACTACACATCTGTGCCTTCACTGAAGGAAACTGAATCTAAAAAAAGACTAGAAGTGACAATAATATCCCCAGAGCTGAACCAGTGCGTGTCCTGCTGCAGACACTTTTCAAAAATAAATGCCAGCAAGTCCCACAAGGCTGTCACGGTACAAAAGTATACTGATGCGTTAACATTCGAGAAAGCACAAAATAAATTTGAGTTCCACTCACTCTGCAAATCAACCTTTGACACACTGACAGCTACAATTCGATTTATGTGCGATGAAGGCCAGAAGTGAAAGGATAACAGACGTATCATATAGTGGAATTGTGAAGCTAAATTTGATCGAGAGAGAGAGAAAAAAAAAAAAACACCCTCATGCGTGTAATGATCAGCACTGCTTGTACGTACTTGTGGCCAAGTGCAAACTGGGAGCCAAACCTCAACTGTTCAGTCTAAACCACAAGTGAAGGATCAACTTTGCTTCTTCTTTCAAAATGCACTCATGTGATAATGAAAGTTCTGACATAACTAAGCAGTTCTGTGAACAAATAACTACACTCTTACCCTCTTATTTCATATGAAAGCAGTAAGTAGCAGCCTCACTTGATTAAATATCATCAATAAGTGTGAACACTTCTATAAAAGCAGAGGTTTTGGGAGGTTCCTGCTCTGGAACGCTCCATCTCAGACTCTACAGGCTTCATTTACAATGTTAAATGTTAAAGTTCATGACAGCACAATTAGAAAAAGACTGAACAAGCACGGCTTGTTTGGAAGGGCTTCCAGGAGAAGGCCTCTGAATACAGCTTAGGTTTGCAAAGTTACATCTGATAAAACTACAAGACTTCAGGACCAATCTCTTTTGGACAGATGAGATCAAAGTTGAGTAGTTCAGCCATAATGCACAGCACAATGTTTGGAGAAAACCAAACACAGCATATCAGCATAAACACCTCATATGAACTGTCAACACAGCAGCTGAGGACTGATAATGTGGGTGCAACGGGACAATGATCTCAAGCACTCCAACAGAATGGCTGAAATAAGAAAAGAATCAAGGTGTTGCAATGGTCCAGTCACTGTGGCCATTTGTGGACGAACAAATGCCCACAGACCTCAGTGAGCTGAAGTAACTCTGTAAAGACGAATGGGCCAAAATTCCTCCACAAAAATGTGAGACTGACAGTCATACAGAAAACGATTACTTCAAGTTACTGGGGCTAAAGGCAGCTCTACGAGCTACTGAAACATTGTGGCAGTTTTTACAGTCCTGTGAAAAACTTATTTTACATGACTGTAAAAACTGTCAATACATTTTTTATAACCCACATGGAGATCAGGGACAGCATTTGGTGTACATATCAACATATAAACATCCAATTTGTTAAATAACCTTGACGATAAAATCTAGTTACATTTTACAGTACTCATATTTAGGCAATTATGTTACGTAGAGTATGCTGTGTGTCCCTTATAATGTTATTCTGACAGATGAGAGATCTTTTAAAAATAAATAAATAAATCAAGCCCAATCAAGTAAAGAGTTGTAATTTACATGTGTGCGTCTTTTCCTACATAGTTAATGTAATCTTCATTTGAAGGATTTTTCAGTCAAACTTAACCTCTTGACTGATTTCTGCACATTGAAATCTGTAATAAAAAGTAACTTTTTTTCTTTCCTGAGCCACAGCCACTCACTATGAGAATGTGAATATCCTTACTGGGTATGACAAGGACTTTCTATTTATAATACACTCATTTCAACATAGCTCCTGCTTATATTTGATCATCTGTGTATGCAGACTCACGCCATAGCCACGTTGCTGCCGTCTATGATTATGTGTCTGAGCCCCGAACCTCCCGGCTCATTCGGTAGCTTCAGTGTGTAGGGAGTCTTCAGTGACTGATGAAAACGAGCCAAACCAGTCACCGGTGGGGCTGGTGGGTCATTTGCAGGAGGCATCCGTGCCGCTCCCCCGTGGAACCCCATGTGGCCGATTGTCTGATAGGGAGAGGCTGACGGCCGGGTGATGGGCTGAGCTGACTGAGGAAGACAAGAAAAGGAAAGACAATGATGCGATTCATGTTAGAAATCCAACAGAGACACCTGTCTAAGCTCTTGCTGTGTATGAATGTGTTTAAAATAACTGCTCCTTCACAGCTTTGTCGTGTGTGTATGTGCACAAAGACAAATATAAAATGCTACCTCGACATTTCAAACATTCTGACAGATTAAGTGCCTTTCCGGAGGGATTTGTCTACAACTTGCAAATATAAATATTGTTTTGGCACAGGGAAACTCCTCTTTCATCAGATAAACAGGAAACGCACACACATTTTTGATTGGCGCAGGGACTCTGGAGTAATACCTACACTAGTGGTCGAAGAAAGGGAGGTAGTGGTGGCAGTCAGCCAATGAGGATTACTGCGCAGCGCTGTTACGCTCTCAACTTTCACAGATCCTCCCAAAGTCTGAGTCCCACCTCGGGACAGGTAGTCCCTCTGTAGGACGCCTCCCCCTCCCCGTGCCAAGTAGTCAGTTCTGGATCCTGACTGTGCGTCGAGGTGTGCCACCGTCATCATCCGAGACGTTCTGTCTGCTGTTTTGGTATCGGTGGGGATGATATCTTCGTCATCGTCAATGGTAATAACCTCATAGTTCCCTGCTCCCCCTTGAGCGCTAGAGCTCCTCTTGATAGTGATTGCCTGCAATGAGATTTAAATCAAGCTTTAGCATGTTTTATTATACAACGCCTTGTTATGAGTTAAAACACTGAACTGATGTATGTAAGGTAAGATAGGAGCAGTGGGTTGTGGAAGAGAAAGATACAGGAGATGTAAATGTGACATGCAAAGACAAGCAGCACATGGTATAACTAGACTGTTCTATCTCTATGGCTGCCTTGGTCACATGAAGAAGTAACGCTGAACGCTGAAGTTATTGTAAGTTGCTAAATACCTGCTGAGTGCTTGTCTCGCTGCTGCTGCACTGCCTCCGGTGCCCAAGCCCGTTGCTGCTGCTTCCATACTGGTTGGGCTTAATGTTCTCTTTAGACCTCCCTGGGTCCACTGACACTCTGCTCAGCTCATGCTCCTTTTCTCTGAAGCGGGTGACTGTAGAGATGGATGACGATGGGGCGGGAGCGTCTGGGGTACGCACAGAATTCAGTCTTCTTTCTTTTTCCGCTCCTTTCGAGCCCTCCTCACAACGCTTCGTTTCCTCCACAATTTTCTCCAGGACGAGGAAGGTATCTTCAGTCTGTCCTGTTGCCTTGACAACACGCTCCACCACTTCCTGCTGGTAACCCATGGTTCTGGGGAAAATAAGTTTTTATTTAACAAGTTTGATTTTGCAGCAAGAAAGATGTTAAATTACTGGTGGCTATAACTTATCCTCTTAACTTTCATGGCTGTGAAGCGCCCACACAATTTGTGTTAAATAGCCAAATCAACTCATGTAACATTACTGGTTTGAATCTATTAAAGTGATGGTATTCTGTCATTTGACAAAGCTCACTAATACAACCGCATACAGTTCAGACTTGTGCTAAGTTGTACTGTAATATGAAAATATTAGCAAGTCCAACCGAGCCAGCTAAGGAAAAGTGACTGGACTTCGCATTCAAATGACATCAAATTAATAGAAATGGAGGCATTTCTGAAACTGGGTTAGTAAGGTTTACTGTTTTTGTTACGATCTCACCACAAAGGGCCAGGAAACACTGCAGAGCGAAACACAAACTAAATTAAACAGGAAGTTAGCAACTCGCTTTGACTAACTTGGACCACTGAAACATCATATTAGTTTCATTTGAACAAATGATTACGGTCATGACAGCAAGACCAGCAGAATCAGTGACACAGTGTACGACTCTTACATGTACATAAGCAAATGTGAGCTTTGTTTTAAGACATCTGAAATATGTGGTCTATTTCAACTAATTATTATAATCCTTAGCACTAATTCTTCCAATTAGTGTCTTAATTTAGTCAATAAAACAAAAGTGAAATATGCTCATCACAATATCCTTAACTCCAGGGTGACTATACCAAATGTTGTGTCTGACCAACAGTCCAAAAACTGAGTAAAGTTTGATTTACTGCAATGTAAAACAAAGACAAACAGAAACTTATCACATTTTAAAAGTGGAATTGCCACATTTTGCAGCTTTAAACCACAAGGATGACCACAATAATTCAACAATTATTTCCAAACAGTTCTAATATAACTGAGGAATTCATTTGGAAGCATTTATTTGAACTAATATGACCTTTACCTGAAAAAATTGACCAGGCAGCGGAGGTTGGTTTCTGGGCTGACAGCCTCTCCGTCATCTGAGACACCCTCACCGCACTCCAGCATGTTAGGACCGGATACTGTGTTTGCTTTCGCTGTGGAGGAGAGGGATGCTGAAGCAGAGGGGGTTTTGGATCTACAGCTGCTACTGCCCCCCCGACCCTCCCTGTCCCTCTGTCGCTCCCTTTCTCTTGCTCTCTCCGGTGACTCCTCCCTCCGCTCCAGAGAGTACTGTCTCTTTGTGTCCCGAGTCTCGCTCCCAGATGAGCGCCGCTTGTGCGTGGGCCGAGTGCTGTTGAGCAGGACTGCCTCGGGCCCTAAACCGATTCCACCTCCCGCTTTACTCCCTCCACCAACAGATGACGCTGTGGTCCCTTTCTCTTCAAAACTAGTGTCCAGGATGCGGTTGGAGAGCTCCGTCACAGGGGTGCTACTCTGTGAGCGGTCCTGGTCAACCTCCGCCAGGCTTGGATGCAACATCTGAGAAGGGAAGCACAATGGTGGTTGCCTCAGCTAGGAAAGTACAAGTTCCCCCTCAAACCGGAATGCTCGCCATAGTCATGGTTCATATTGTACTTTCCTGCATGCCCTACGTGGTTCTTCTTCCCGATGCCATTAATGACTTCTCTTGTACTTACTGTATGACTTTCAAAAACATTCCACTCATTCTTCAACGTTTCTGTTGCTTCTTAAGTTAGTAAAACGTGGTTTCTAAATGCCTAAAAGCAAAACGAACCCTTTCAAAGTAAACTTGTAACACTTTTAAAATAGAATAGAATGCCTTTATTGTCATTATACAGGATGTACAATGAGATTGGAGAATGTTCAGAAAATGTTCAGAAATAAATAATTCACACTGAATTAACATTTCTGCAACTAAAACAAGCTTCATATCAAACATACATCTAAATAATCAGATCAAAGTCTTGGTGACAGACCCAAATTTGTAATTCTGTAGAATAATCACAACGGTTTAAGACCACCAGTTATATTCAGCTTTCAAAAAGTACCAGAAGGACTTATGCTTAAAGGGGGTCTATGGCACTCACTACCAGGTCCAAATTTTTGATCTTGTACTTTAGACCAACTTTCAAATTTCAAAGTGTTACTTATTTATAATGCACCGTCTTAAATCACTGTAGGTTCTATCCCTTTAAAACCACTCCACTTGAAAACACTTAAAATATAACACACCCACCCAGAATCAGGTACAGTGACTTTTTAAGCTAGCTGGCTGGCTAGCAGTATATTTAGCATCCGTGTTCGTAACTCTCCCCCTTCACACTCACAACAGAAGTGAGGAGCGAGGGGGCGTGACTGTGGGCGAATTTTAGCTCAACGCCTATTGTTTACCTACTTTCTAGGTAGAAAGAGGGGGAAATTCTTACTGCCTTGTAGAGCTGGGAGGCGGTCTTGTTACCGGGAGTTAGAATAATGCCAGGAGTGACTTCAGATAATAACAGCTCATACTTCACACCTCAAAGTTTCTAAAAACATCATAACACACTATAAAAATGTTTTTTCATGACACAGGACCTTTATAGCTTTCTTCTGATTGGCCACCCCCTTCCAATCTCTATTTTAAAATGAACCTGTACACTTTTGTTGCTGATTACACACCAACTTAATGAACCCAAAAATATATCTGTAGTCAAGCTGTGGTTAAACACACGAGCAGCACTGTTAGCTGGATTCTGAGCAATATCAGTCATCTAAGATGCATCAACATAACTGCTTAAAAATCTCACAGAACAGTTATAAATCATATAGTACATGTTACACGTGCAACTACCCTCAGCAGATGCAGTTTATTCTGTTTGAAATTTGCTGTTGTTTCCCAAAAAAAAACAACATTTACAGGTCACAGTGGTCATGTTGTAAGTCCTGCCAGAAAAATTTCACACTAACCAGAGAAGAGGCGTTTGTGTTTGAAGGACTGTGAACGAGTCCCAGTAACTCCTCCTTCAGGGCGCTGGGAAGCAGCAAGAGCTCCATAGTGTACTTATCATCCCTCTCCTCCACGAAGGACTTGAATGCTCGTTTCACTGTTGGCTCTCTGTCACTTGGTAGGCTTCGCTTCTCCTGGACAGAACACAAACATAACGACAGACTTGAGTGTGTGGCACCACATGTTGTCCTCCACGCAATCCTGGACTGCTTTGTTATCTTTTACATTTTTTGTAATGATTTCCATTATGAATTAGTCTTCCTTATGAGCTAAAACCAACAAATCTAGCTATATGTGCTTAAAGATTATGAATAAGTTGGGCATTAATTGGCTGTTGATTGATTAACGGATTTTACGACTATCAGTTTTGAAAGTTTGGACAGTACATTTATGTAAATCCCTCATCACTGGATTTACTTTAGGAAGATGTAACGACTATAGAATGAAACTATGTTTGATAACAAATCATGAGGACTCATACCTGGAATAATGCTACAAATTGCTGAACTCTGCTCTGAGCCATCACGACAGGCTCAGCCCGACCCAGCAGCCGCAGGCAGCCTGGCTTTTGCACCAGAACCTCAGCGCTTGTGTCCCGTATGAGCCTGTCCAAAAAAAGGCCCCGGGCGCCAGCAAAAATACAGTGCATGTCCACGGGGTATCGCTCTTCTTTCTGCAGTTCTGGGTCGCACAGTCCTCGAACATATTCCTGCATGACAATGAGAAGATAACATGTAACAGTATGTCAGGGAACAATAGCTGCAACTGTGAGTATTACATTATGATGGTTGCATATAGAAAAAACACAAAGTGAGAAAGAACAGGAAAGAAATGTTAAAATAAAAAAGGAATATATATAGCTATATATATCACATTTTAAATGTGTGTTTTTTGTTTTTTTTTTACACATGGTTAGTGTTCTCTCGTGCTTCAGATGCCCACACACCTCGCTGTAGGGTCATACACGTGATGAAACCAAACTCGACTCATTGATTTAGGGAATCTCCTGGCTGTGGCAAATGTTTGGATGAATCAGCTACAGGTGGGTGCGGTAACTTTCTTACAGATACTCTTTCACATGTCTTTAGTGTTACTTTGCCGATAAAAATGACTCAGCACGAGCAAAATGCGATGACTCGGCGATGATGTGGTGGGAGAGAAAGCAAGAATGTCAGACTTCAAAGCGCACAGGGCTGTAAATACAGCACCAGTCAAAAGTCTGGACACACTCACTGGTGCTGTATGTGGGCGTGGCTTCTTGAAATGAAACAACCAATAAAACGAGTTTCCTCTGGCCCTATGTACAAACCAAACAGGCTGTGATATCACTGCTGCTTATACTTTGGATTTTTTAATAACTAGAAATATTGATAAAGGAGGGTGTCACGGTACATGAGTATGCCTGTGCTGCATAAGCAAGCATGCATGTTTTCTTAAATGAACCATTAATTCAATCTTTCTCTGTTTCTGCAAATATTTTAGCACTCTGTGCCTAACATTGAACTAAGCAATAAAAGCTGCCTCTTCGGTGAGTCTCCAACTCCACCATCTTGGACTGCAGCTGGGGACAGAAGTCCTTGTTCTGCTGTGGCGTAGCCCTCCAGCAGTCCAAGACAGAGTTGGAGTATGTCAGACTATGGGACAAGGACTATCACAATAACAATCTGGCCAACAAGCGAGACGGTAGGGAATACACATGACAGGAAGGACCACGGCAAGCTCGTTAACAACTGAACTTTCAAAATAAACAAGGCTGTCCACTGGTAATTAAATCACAGATGGATTAAAAAAAAATTATTGTTCCTTATCAGAGACTTTATGGCTTCATTTATGAGCACCACTCATAAATGCAACCTGAAACTAACCTAATGTCCAATAAATGAATTTAATGCAACATTTATCAAATTGTACATCCAAGCCTAATACATCTCTTTTTGTTATTTATTCAATACTCTGTTGGTCTTGGAGGATATACACAAAGCCAATACTAACACAACAGTTTCACAGGGCAGGAAAATGTGACTATTACTACTAAAACTGCTTTCTACCAAGGAAAAAGTCCCAAACAAACACTGGGATAAACATTCCCATCTGCTCAACACAAAGATACAGAGATAATGTAACATCCACGCTTGTAAAAAACATTACATTATTCAAACAAGACATGTATGGCTCTAGTATGCCTAGTCAGAATCACATGTTAGGGCTATGGAAGGGAAACAAGAAATGCTGTCATGGGAAAAACAGCAGTGATTTCCCAAACCAGACGAAGGACCAGCATAACCTGATATAGTTATGCAGGAAGCCATTGTGACTTGCGTGTCATCTTTATCATGAGTTCAACAGACTGACAGTGAAATTACCATTTCCATGTTACATTTCTCGGTTGACTGGCAGAGCTTGGAGCAGCTGGTTATAGTGTGGCAAAGAGAAAGAGACCCATGACACAAGATACAGAAGTGTGAGTGATGCTCCTGTACGGGAAATCACACCCAAATGATCTGATTGAGATCAAGATTCAGATATTTACAGATCCTTTGGATGACTAATCATACCGTAAAACCTCTAGAAACACATCACATGACTTTTAAATTGATGGCTGTGTGACAAGATGACTTCAGTTTCAGGTAAAGTAAATCAGTCACAATGAGCACTGTCTCTCCAATGGTGCTGCCACACTGTCCTCCAACTTCAGATGTCATATGGCAATCTGGTGCGCCATAAAGGTTTTTGGCTCAGATGTATAGAGTATGCTAATATGTTGATGTTATTTCTTCAAAATGAACCAGTTATTTACTAAAATGGATCATGAACAGGATCATTACATGTGCATTACAGCTTACAGATCACAATGGCTCCACAAAGGCCAAAACATGTCACTGTACAACATGTACAGTATTTAAAAACTAGTTTTACTCTGTTATAAACAATAATTTTAACCAATTTTTTTTTGCATTTTATTTTGCTACTTTAGTGGTCTGCCTGATTGAAAATATCTTGACAAATAGCACACTTGTAAAGCTCAATCACTTAATAAAGGCATAGGGTGGTGCCTTCTTTCTTTCTTGAGGGCAGGAATATAGAAGCACTTGTCTGTTGGTGGCTGGATGGAAAACCCTACTTTCCATAAATTTCCACTCCCATGTAATTTTTTTTAATAATGATTTTTTTCTGATTTTTTTAATGATTTCTCTCCAATTTTCAAACTTTGCAAAGCTGGATAGACTTTTTCAAGGAGGATGTTTAACATCCCTGTAATAATCCATTGATGAAGTCAGACAATACAATGTAATACAATAAAAAACGAACAAACTGTAATGACACTTCCTATATGGAGATCCCCAGGTTCAAAAGTCCCATAAAACTGCGACGTCTAGCCAAAAACGGTGTATATGGAAGCAAGACTTTCATAATAATCAATATGAGGACAGTCAGTAACAGCAGTTGTTATTTAAAAAAGAAATAAAGGCAATCTGAAATGTGAGCAATTTGAAAATAAAGATTTAAAGTGCCCGAATTAGATTTACAAAAACAGGAACTAAAAAACAAAACAAAATCTATGCAAAGACATGTATCTTTACAGCCCCAGGCATCTAAACAACAGCTTAACTACTGACATTCTGGTGCAGGTGTGCCTGTTCACGTTTTACTTGTAAATGACACACCTTCTTACATAAAGTTTCAGCATTTGTCCATAAACATAAAAAGTATTCTACCAACTTAAACTCACATTTTCCACATCCTGATGTCCTTCAGGTTGTGTAATTAGGTAGCCTCCCACAGACTTGCCTGTACAGTAACACTATTGTGCTCAGCAACATGTTTGGTAATACAGTAGTAATTGTGTTTGTTTCTCATGACTGTACAGACATATGAAAGACAGAAACTTAAAAAACAAACAAACAAAAAAAACCAAGCAGCAACAGGTTAACAGCCATTGTATCTAAACCCACCTAAAAATCATTGTGAAACCACGATGGTCTGTTTAACATATGTGACAGACAGTGTGGATAACTGCTTAAGACTGTCTACGCCACAGTCCAACAATAAACTACTGAAATAAAATGTCATGACATTTGACAAGATACCACAACTTAAATATTGCGATATCATCTTGTGAGCAATATGACTGATGTTACTTTCATTGACTATCCGGCCAAAATTCATAGGTCATATTTCATAATTCATATAGTCTGTATTGCAGATGTAATGACAGAAATGTTATCCTTTACCTCTCGTACTATAACGACTTTAACCGAGCTATAAATCTGCACACTTACTATATTTCAGATCATATCTAATCCTTACACGTTATCTGCTAAATATAAGATTACATAAGTTCAGTATTTCTGAGTGGTGGAGCTGTAGACACCGATGCACTGAGGAGTACAGGGAGCATGGTGGTTGATTAAATAAAGCCTTCTTGTCAGAGTGGACTGCTGGTTTCTCCACAGAAGTGCATGTGAAAGCGTATTTAAGATCCTCACCTTTGCCTTTGATACGTCTTCTCTGTTTCCTCTAAGCTGCAGCCATATCTGCCGTAATGTTTTGTTGCCGTGCGGCTGTCCTGTGTGGTCCAGCAGCCCAATAATGGTGAACGCTACTTTAAAAACCTGCTCTACTCTATGCTTGGCGCATTTCAGCTCATCTTCTTTATCTTCCAGGACTGTAAACTCGTCCACTGTGGGGGCTTCTTGCTGCTGCCTGCTGGCGGGCGCAGGCAGCCTGCTGCTCGGCTGCTCCGGGCACGTTAGCTCGGTGACTCGTCTCATTCCGAGGAGGGGCCGCGTTGTTGACATTCTGGCTCTCTCTCTAACCGTCGCTCCTGACGACGACGTCTCAATAGTCAAACTTTTTGTCGCTCTTAGGAGTCTTCGGGGTATTCATGTTCTCTTTTGGCGTGTACTCCAGACCAACGCAGCGACGTTAACAGGGTTCAACGACATGAACACAGCGGTAGAGCTAGCTAAATAACTCGGAAGCCCCGAGTGACGTATCCGGAAAGTCCCAGTGATGGCGTCATCAAAACACGACAGTGAAGTGTGCTGGTTGAGGAGAGTCTAAAGATGATTACTGATTGCAAAGAAGATATCAAAACTAGACGCAGATTAACCTGCATCCTTACGACATTCACACCGTAGACGGAGATCCTGTGAGATGAGTTTTGAAGTACCACCCATAATTATTTAGGTAGCGTGTATGTGTGTGTGTGAGCGCCTGATGCATACGTATGTAATGTCTATGGCCTGACGTCTGCTTAGCTGGAAGGACCTCTGCGATCCCACACAGGCCAACAAAAACCACTACAGCAGAACAGATGTCCCACTTTGCCCCCTTGTGGTTGTGAGACCTAATTGCTAGGTCTACAGGAGCTTTAAAAAGTTAGTGTGTAAAATGTTCACAGCTAGATGTCAGTAGATTGCAGTTAACTGAATTCTGTTTTTTTAGCCTTCAATTTCAAGTGCATAATCCTAGCTACGGTGGCTGCTATAGAACAAACATGTTTTAGTCTGCCAAGGGACATCAAGAACATTAAATTTAGACCGACATAGTCATAGACATATGTCTATGGTCATAGTGGCCGTGGCCAGCCAGCGTGTTTCTGCTTCTGTTTGTGTAAAAAAAACCAAACAAACAAAAAACATTTTTGTACACACTATATTTTGCTGTACTGCTGTTAGCCAGCATTAATGAAACTTCCTATAAAATGGATGTAACATGGTTGGACTCTGATGCTTTGCAAATAAACTCTCATATGATGTGAGAATGTAATCAAACTTTATTAGAGGGAAAGTGTAAATTTTAGGACACTGGAGTATAACATTAGCTGGCGTACTGTTATGACCAGCTGTTGTTGTTTAGCCGGCTCTTGTTAACTGTCCAGAGACTGGAGGGTCACATGTGTAATGTGCTGACAGTATGTAATGGCGACAATATCGAGAATAAATAAGGATGCATATGCATGTTTTCGTGTGTTAGAGCTCTGACTTCAGGACATGAGGCTTGAGGTGAGGAGGAAGAGGATGCCATTTCATTAAGATGCCGGTTCTCTTTCCTTCCGATTTTTGCTTCTTTGGGGAAGGGGACCCCTTTTTCCCACAATAAAACATAGGTGTGATTCTTCATATCTCGAGTCTGAATGTGCAGGAATGAATTTAAACGTCGCAAGCCTAGAAGTTCTGTTCTCCTCCGCCTTTGGCGTACTATGTATATGTCTCCAGCCACATGTAAAACGAGATTAGTTGTAAGGGAGATGTTCTTCCCGGCCACTGTGTTCAAGTATGATGGGGGAACAAACGGCTCCTCTCTATTTTTAATGGATTTATTATAATTGATGGAAGACTTGAATTATAAGATGTTAAACTCTTTTTCGGTAAGATGAAGACTCCTATAGAGTTAGCCTTCTAATGTACTCGTACACAGTATGCAGTACTATAAATTCATTAGTAATAAGTGCCATCCAGTATAAGTTAGACCAGGCCTCGAGGGCCGGTGTCCTGCATGTTTTAGATGTGTTCCTGAGCCAACACACCTGAATCACATATAGAAGTCATTAGCAGGACTCTGGAGAACTTGACTGCAGACTGAGGAGGTAATTCAGCCATTTGATTCAGGTGTGTTGGATCAGGGACACATCTAAAACCTGCAGGACACCGGCCCTCGAGGCCTGGAATTGGAGTTAGACCCAAAACATCTGTGTGTCCTTGCAGGTGAGAAATGATCTCGTAGAAAAATTAAAAGAGAAGCAGCTAAACTTTACTTAATGCAATTTCTGATTGAAAATGAGAACAAAGATATTATATTATATTATATTATATTATATTATATTATATTATATTATATTATATTATATATTATCGATAATTAAGTGGAAGACCTGGAGAAAAGAGATCAAAATTACATTAGCTGGAACGGCTGTCTAAGTGAAAACTTAAGGATGTCACAGTAAAAATAAGAGCGGGAATGAGAAGTTTATTACATCACTTGAATAAAACAAGTGTTACCCTTTCAGGGAAAAAAGTGTTCAGTATCATTACACTTTAACAAAAACTTTGGGAGGAAAACTTTTACATTGAAAAATGAATAAGAACCTTTCAAACTAGAAAATATCTTTGGTATTAAGAAAACATGTCATGAAACTTTTTTTTTAATGTACTGTGAATGTTTTAAATGTATGAAAAACATTCTACATGTGAACCTGTTAATCAGATGACACCTGGACACCATTTCCCGCTCTTATCACCTTTTGTCATTCTTTAGCACCTACATCTAAATCACCTACTGGCCGCTTCCTCCACCCTTCCTCTTCCTCTTCGTGCTTTGGCAATTGCCATGAGTCACCTTCCCCTCCCAGACTCACTGTGGGTTGGTGAACAGCTTTGGAAAACTGGACTTTGAGTGAACTGTGTGCATAATGTTCATACAGAGTTGTGTGGAGTTGAGAAAGAAAGTTGAGGCAAATGGCCAAAGAGCCACTCTGCAAACTGAAGTTAAGTTGCCCTTAACTGGTCACAGTTGATAACAAGCTACTAAACATTCTCCTCTGACCCTCAGATTGTGAACCAGTGTGCCACCTCTGAAGTGCAATAAAGATTTAAAATACAAGTCCACTTTAAGTGAACCAGTGTAAAAGTGGCACATAAACCCAGTACACACATGCCTGTGAACAGCTCCTCACTGTTCACAAGATTGACAGAGAAGAGAAATCACTGACAGAGAAAAAGAGAACATGAAGAGACAGCTGTTGTTACCATGCGTGGCCCTTCGCTGGAGGAGAAGATGAAGCAGATGCACCCACCCCTGTGCAGAAACCTTGTGTGTACCATTTTTTTTTTCTGCTGTGGCAAATGTACAGTCACTTCAGCATATACTTAGAATACAAAGGAATTTATTTTGTATGTTATAGTCAAACAATAGAGGAAGGAACACCTTTGCTCTTACCATTGTGCTTAAATAGCTCTAAATTTGAGCTTTTGGGGAATGTGTAAGTCAAATACAATATATTGATTTATTTATTTCCAGAGCATCAATTCCCTGCACCCATTTTAAAGATCACATTGAGTTGTTTCACTTTCCCTAGAAAACAAGTCAAAGTTTCTTTATGGTCAATGCCACGTGTGTGCAGGATTGAAACTGCATTACTCTCAGATCTGAGGTGGAACAGTGTAAACAAAAATTACATCTGAATTTAGAGCAATGGTAAAATATTGGTTAGTTTTTATTTACTGATATACAGAACCTGATTAAAAACCACTGAATGTCAATTTGTCAATTAAAAGTAATCAAAGATGCAGAGTAATGATGGTGTGGAATATTTAGGTGACAAGACTGGGAGACGGCTAAGTTAGGCTGACGTGGCTGTCACCTTAGCTGCTATTGACGTTTCAATAGAAGATCTCCCAAAAAAAAAGTTCTCTGGTGATGCCTCAAAAACAGCTGATTTTTTATTTAAACCATGCAAAATTTTGCCTTTTACAAAATGAAAGTGAGTGAGGTGTTGTTCACAAGGTTAACTTCAGCTTTTTTGCTGATTTTATTAGCAATGCACCCAGTAATGATAACCATGAAGCCATGAAAATAGGCTTTTGCCAACAGCTAAGACTCCCATAGTGTAATTAGCTGTTGCGAAGACCCATCCATCCATCCATCCACATAGGTTGTTATTTTTGCATTAAATAATATGTCATAATTCTTCCACAAAACCAGACAACTTGATTTTTGTTTCCTGCATTAGTGCTGCAGAAGTTGATGCAAACATCACCAAACAGAAGTGTCTGTGACCATAGTTGGGACAATGGTGAATGCTGAGGTTAAAAGAGAAGATGACATCATGAAACTCGGTAGACTCAGCAGTTTCGGTTACAGTAGTATCTATCAAATGTTTCCTAACACTGTAAAACATTAGCCAACGTAGGCCTTTAATATAAAGCTTTTCCGCTAAATGTACAGATTTGAGGAAGTGTGTATTATTTCTTACAACTTCCAATTCCTAAGAGGAATCTTGTGTAATTTCTTCTTTCATAAAAGTTGTTGTCTCACTTGAAACCCAGGGATTGGAGAGGGGGTGAAACCGTGAAGCCGTCCAGCTGAATAAATAATTCAGTTTTGTAAGAGCAGTGGGATTCTTTGACCACTGCAGTTCTGTCCTTATTAATTCTTCCTCGACCTTAAAAATGAGTGATGCTTTTAGTCCTGAGAAGTGAAAGACTGTGTATTATTATTATAAGAGAACAGCTGATTTTAGCTCAGTGATACACAGCAAACTGACACACACACACACACACACACACACACACACACACACACACACACACACACGCCATTTTGAAATCTTCCTTCACTGACAGCCACTAGATGGTGATATAAGCTTCATAATAGCAGCTCTACGCTAAGCTCTCATCTGCCCGTGCTCCCTGGTGACAGAGAGTAATATCGACTTAAGGGTGTTTCAAATCAATATTTTTCATTATTTGAGGTCCACACGCACACAAGCAAAGAATATTGTCTTTATTAAAGTTCATTTTGTTGTATTATGTAGGGAGATGTAGAGAAAGAGACAGAAGTGCCAACAATATCCAGTGGCAGTGTTGTGCTGTTGGTGGACAGAGTTGGGGGAAGTCTGTGAAAGGGTTTGTACACAGTACATTGCACTCTAATCAGCCATTATCTTTGGATATGTAGACAAAAGAACAAGAGAAAAATGTAGTAATTCATCATGAAACAGAAAACTAGAATAAAGAAAACCCTGCAAACATTTTACATCCTCAGAATCTATTCAGCTTTATAATAAAACAGTGCAAATAACAAAACCTCTCAATAGAAAAATGGTATTGCCATTGAAACCTTGCGACACGCATCATTGCTTCACCAGGGGGCTCCATACTCCAGTCCTAGATGTGCGGGCGTGTGTAAATGTATGTGTGAACAGCTGTGCCCGCCACCTGTGAGGCGAAAGGGAGTCTGACCTGCGACACATGCCCCTCTTTAGTTCCGCCTGACTTTATGTGTGTGCGATAAAGATGGAGAGAAAGAGAGACAGACAGACCACAGTTTAATGGGGAACCTTTATTTAATATGGCCTCCCCACATGCACTGTAAAACCCATCAGAACTGGTGCAAGCTGAATTTTGCAGGGATAGTTTGAGTATCCAAAGGAAGATGCAAGCAAATGGCTCTAAGGCAGAATTAGGTCTTAGATCTTTATTAATAATTACTTGAATTCTAGTTGCACTTGAAAACGAATCAAAAAGCAAGAAATAACCCAGGAGAGGAGCATTAATGAGTGCCCAGAGGCCTGTGTATGAATCAAGTTATGAGAAAAATACAGCAGCCTCGCCACTTGTGTCCACTAGGTGTGGCTGTGAAGCGGTCAAGCTCGGCATCTCCGTCATGTTTCCCTTTTCCAATATTCTCAGCAAACGTATTTGTAGATCATTAATGATCACTGTGGTTCTAAGGGTCTGCTGGATGCACTTGGTTTAATTAATATATACAGTGTGCTAGCTTTTTCTCATTGTGTGTCTGGGCTTCTTAAAAAGCGCACAGTATGCCAGCTGGAGGAAAATTATAGCACACCTCCCTATGCTTCACTGACATTAATGATTACACTTGAAGATCTTTATGTTTTTACTTATGCTTCGCAAATTTTATGTCTATTTCTCTGTTTGCTACTAACATATGAGGCTTTTATTTTGCAGTAGATGCCTTTCAAACCGATAGTTTTGTAGCAATTTTTTCATAGTTCTAATAGCTTTTGAGGAAAGTCCTCCTGTTTTTTGTGTGCATCTGCACTGCAGGAACTATCAAAGTCTGTAGAAGCCTTGGTTGCGGGGGCTTTTTTAGCTTCTACTTCAAGGCAGGAACTGAAACACAAGAGCCTTTGAGCACTTAAGCGTATGGTGATTGGTCTAAATGTAAGCATATAGTTTTTCTGCACAGGCAACTTGGAATAAAGCAAAAGAAAAAGCTGACAAGCGATACAAAATGCATAAAAACAAACCAACAGAAAAGTTAATTTTTTATTAAGCAAATGTGACCAAGGACAAACAACAGAACTCGTGACTTCTCAAAGCAAAATGTAAAAATCTTTAGTAACATTTCCTCTCAAGCTGCTGCCTCAGGCCTCCCTATACAGAGAAACATCAGGAGCTGGAGAAAGCCTCAGCTGAAAGTAAGTTGCATCTCATGTTTGGCTATACATCATACTTGCTGGCTAATACATCATGTTAGTTTTGGTTGTTGGAATGGAAAAAAGAAAATGGGAAAAGAAAGCCTTTAAAGGTATTTTTTTAATTTTTAGATTTGGGTTTTTTTTTGTATTTATCTTAATTCAATTCAATTTTATTTATATAGCACCAAATCACAACAAACGGTCGCCTCAAGGTGCTTTATATTGTAAGGTAAAGACCCTACAGTAATTACAGAGAAAACCCAGCAGTCAAAACGACCCCCTATGAGCAAGAACTTGGTGACAGTGGGAAGGAAAAACTCTCTTTTAACAGGAAGAAACCTCTGACAGAACCAGGCTCAGGGAGGGGCAGTCATCTGCTGAGGGGGGGCTGAGGGGAGAGAGACAGGACAAAAGACACACTGTGGAAGAGAGCCAGAGATTAATAATAGCTAATGATTAAATGGAGAGTGGAGTATAAACAGAGTAAAAAGAGGTGAATAAAAAGAAACAGTGCATCATTGGAACCCCCCCAGCAGCCTAGGCCTATTGCAGCGTAATTAAGGGATGATTCAGGGTCACCTGACCTGATCCAGTTTTTCTGCCATCTGAAAGTTTTTGGATGTGGTTTATTGTACCTATGACCACACTGTCGCAGTGAGGCGACAATGCACTGAGAGTTTGTCAAGTACAATTTTCCATCTTTGCAGCAAGGTCAGAAGTTAAATTAGATTATCATGAGGTGTTAGGTTGCTCTTTGTGGGGGGATTATTTCCCCTCGTCTGCGCTCAGAGCTTTCACAAAGACTTGAGTTATTTAAGCATCTCTGACTGAAGGAGTTTAACTCTGAGTCTGTAAAGACAAAAACTGGCAAGAACTCCAGCCATTAGCAAACATTCACAAGTGATATGCACGCTTCAGAGACGCAAGCTGCTCTGACAAAAATAGACCCAGTGAGTAAAGATGGCAGAACAGAGAAAAGAGCTATGAGTGAAAAAGCTTGGCTCACACATCCGCTGGACATTGGCACACTGGCCAGAATGGCAGTGGACTGGCTTCTCCAGAAGCAAAAGAGGAAGAATATGGCTCAGCCCAGAATCCCCAGAAATTCTGTCCATATTGGAAAAAAAAAAAAACAGTCCTCAGCATCAGTGTGCCCTATATTTAGGGGAAAGGCAGTGTATGAAAATCAGGATGGAGGATGCTCCTTTAAAGATTTTACCACCTGCACCTAAAAGTACTTTTTGTAATTACCCTCTACAGAATCTGACTAAAACCTTCACCACAAGATGGCAGCATTTTACCCATGGTTGAATTAAGATGTTCTCTTGAGACGTATTGCTTTAAACTTTTTAGGTTTCTTTTTTTCATTTAGTCAAGGGGCTTTGCCTTTTGCCAGGCCATCAGTGTAAATAGGAATGTGTTCTTCATGAATGGCCTGGTTAAATAAAAGTTACACTGACTGATGTGGTACAAATGAGTAACACCTCAAAATACAACCATAAATACGTCTCATAACTTCAGCTGAAAGTTATGAGACGTCGTACTGAACATTTACCTTTTCCCTAACTGTAGCATGAAACTGCCAAAAGTAAGACTTTAGAAAACTTTGACATCACACAAAAAACTAAAACACAGACATTTTTCATAACCTAGGGTATGCAGTCACTGAAAATACAGATGTCGCATCATTATGCAAATAGGAATGTCATGAAAAATATAAGAGCCTACTAAGAGAAATGAGTTTATCAGAGAAAAGCCAAAAAAATCAATAATCAGCATTCATGAAAAGAATAAAAAGAATAAAGAAGGAATCACAGTACAAGTAGGTGTGATGATCGTTTACTTCATTTAAATGACTCCAAAAAAACATGCTTACAGTAATAAAAAGAACAACAGAGTGATGAAAAGGAATGAGAAGGCAAAGACAGGAAAAAGGGAAAAACGTGCTATGTAGGACTGTGGTGTGAGGTTTCTGGGCCTCATGGTGGGAGAATCGAAGGTAACACACATGCACACACGAATACTCAACCACACCCGCCCACCTAACAAATTTATTTATGTACGGCTCCGCTAAGGCCACCCACCCCCTCCAAACACACTGACTTTTTCCCTCCCTCCCTCCTTCCTTCTCTTCCTCTTTTTCTCCTCTTCTCTTCATCATCCCTCTTTCTCTTGCAGGTCATGGGAGATTGCGAAGAGATAAATATCGCTGGCAATAAAAGGCCTGCATCATGAATAATAAAACAGCCGTAATCTCGACCAATGATTTATACATCTACAGGCTCTGATGGCGGCACACACACACACATACATGCATGCATACACACGCACGCACAAACAGGCAGGGAGTCACACATTGGACACTGTTAAATTGAGATGAATGGTGATGCAGAATGTGGGACTGGCATTGGACACACACCCAAACAGTCACTTACCCCCACACACACTCACAGAGACAGAGACACCCACCCACACACGCTAAAGAAGAACACGGCAGATCCATGCTGAAAATATGGAGATGTGGAAAAACACGCTCACTCCGGTTCAATGGTGGGTGAGAAGGCAGAGGAAATTTTTCTTTTAAGAGTCAAAAGCAGTGTAGCTGATGGAGACCACAAAAGAGCATAAATAACACTTAGCAGTGTAAAATTCTCGTGCCGGGTGCGGGGTGAGAGGTTTACCAAAACAGACCAATGAAAGAGTGAACAAGGCAACATAACCTGTGAATTGATCTGAAGTCTAAAAACATTTCTTTGATTGAGACATTTCCTTTGAGTTTAGAAGTGATTAATCCAGAGGAAAGCCACAATTCCCTAAAAGTTTTTTATTTTTTCACTGAAGTGAGTGATGGGCTGCAATTTGAAGAGACCCAGTGACTTATACCAGGACTCTGTTAGTCTTTAGCACCAACTGAAATGTTTTGCACTCACTGACTTTATTTCAGATTAAACAAGCTGTAAAAATAATGCTGGACTTTTTCAGTTTGATGTCACTGCCAGGCTTCATGAGCAAGACAAAGAGGGAGCCCACACAGCTTTTAAACTAATTGAAACAATAGCTTACTTAAAGCTAAAACATGATGGTGAGTGTGTGTGTTAGATAAAGTGATGTATATGGGGAATGACAAAAATGAAAACCAAACCAAAACCACAGATTGTGCTCGTAAGAGAAAGCAAAAAAGATGGGAAGCCAGCCTTGCTAACTTGACTATTCAGTTAAAAGACAGCTAACCGGAACAGCTAGTCTAATCTCTGAACAGCTCTACCTGTGGAGAGTCTGCTATTGGACAGCAGATGGAGCTTTAAAGCTGATAAGCACTAGGGTTAATTTTGACTTTTTTAAAAAAAAAAAAAAAGCAGACTAACCACTACTAAATGCTATGCTAAAAGCTAATTGGTGTGTCTGTGGTGTTTGGTGAAGGACAGGAAGTATAGAGTGACATTTAGCATTTTTTCTCTATACTTTGTCTAGACCAGTGGGCCTTAAACTTTTTCCATCATGCCCGACTTCGCCGGATGAAATCTTTTCACGCCCCATGCAAAGGGAAGCTGTGACGGTGGAGAGTTTCGCTAGTTGCTGTGCTAACATACCTGCTAACGTTTCCTTGTTCGGCCGTGAGAATTCATTTGATGTTCAACATTTGTTCTGAATCTCCAAGGTTGTTGGCGCCCCCACCTGTCATGACCCTGTGCCCCACCACTGGGGCGCACCCCACAGTTTGAGAAACACTGCTCTAGTCCATTAAAAACATTTTAGCTGGGTCCATAAACACAGCTGTAACACACTTAAAGGTTTTCTATCATTATGTTATATTTATGTTTGCTCTGTTATTATTCACTTAAATTTGCTTATATATTTTTTGCAGGTTATATTTCCCAGTGTGATCATCTAGATGCTATTTCAAGCCCTCCAAAACTATAGGAAAAAATTCTGGTGGAGAAATAATTTACTTACTGGTCTACTTATTTCCCCAAAAGTGATCCAAACAATTCTAAATTATTCAGAGTGTAGAAACTAGTGGATTGAACCTTTAAAAATGCATCTGTGTACAACAAACCTAAACTTTAAAGAAAATGTATCAGGAACAAAACCTCAGCGTCCAGATTTGCCTTTCACAGCATAACATTAATGTTTTCTGTGTCAACTCATGCTCATATTTAATCTTGACTTTATTAATAGTTATTTATAATGTCTGGAGAATTCATGCTGCACTCAGTAGGAAGAGTACAAACAGTGCTGTATAAATATGTATATCTGAGGCAAATTAAGATGAGCAAGCACTCTAAAAGATAAATTTTAACAGGTGGAAGAAAAAATAAAGGGGACAGGAAATGACAGGACAGAAAAAGAGAAATGCAATTTTTCAGGCAAGGTGACCAAAGCAAATTGTCTTTGCTCTGTATAAAAACTCAGTGAGTGCTCACTTTAATGAGGATTTACATTTTGTGGTAGTTCACTTGTATCTTTTTCATGCTGTATTTAATATTTACCAAATTAGAACATAAATTATGATGCTTGATATACAGTAAAAGTACATAATATTTCACAGCACTGTTAAAATTGGCTGAAATTATGACCAGAAGCATCAATAAAATACTGCAAACCTGTCATGGCCGGGGAGGAAACGGACGAGGAAGGACTCACATGAAGGACTCCAGAAGCAAACATAACTAAAAAGGGGATTTATTTCAACGGGGAAACAAATACAAAAAACCTTGGAAGGGAGGCACAGGGAGACGAAGGGCAGGCACAGGGAACACAGGAACATGCGGGCACAAAACATCAACGACGCGACAGAGAACAAATGAAAACTGAGGGCTTAAATACACAATGGGTAATCAGGGCAAGAGGAAACAGCAGGGAACAACAGGTGAGGCAAATGAAACTAATTACACAGGGGAAGCAAAGCTAAACACAAAGCACAAGGAAATCACATTGGCAAAATAAAACAGGAAGTGATAAACCAAGGAACACGCAGACAAGTCACAACACTGGGAACATGACAAACATACAGGGAGGACAAACTCAGGAAATAAATTAACACAAAACGCTGGGCCAACGGCCCAGGACATGACAGTACCCCCCCCCTCAAAGGCCGGCTCCCGACGGCCAAAACCAGAAACAAAACCAGACAAGGGCGGGAGGCGGGGGACCAGGAGGGAGGGCCCGAAACAAAAACAAAGACAGGGAGCAAAACAGAAATCACAGGGCGGGAACAAAACAAATCAAACCCGGACAGGAAGAAAACAAAAACACAGGACCAGAACAAAAGGCGACGGCACAAGGCCGGAGACAGTCCAACAGGGGGCATCAAAATGAGGCAGAGCAGAGGCAACACAGTCCAAACAAGAACAAAACACGGGGACGAGAAGCAAAAAAAAAAAAAAAAAACAACCGGATGAAACAAAAAGCGACGGCACAAGGCCAGAGAGCTCCAATGTCCAAAACAGGGGGCCGAAACAAGGAACAGTCCAGGAGCTATGACAAAACAAAAAACAGCAGGGGAAAAAACAGTCCACAGTTCAGGGGAGTCAGTGGGAAATCCAAAAACAAAAAACACACAGTTCAGGAGGCCGCAGAGGCCAAGGGGCCACAAAGCAAAATCCCAACGAGGGAGGCCGACCGCGCTCCCAGCGGCGGCGGCGACGAGGACGAGAAGGAATCACTGGAGGCCGACCGCGCTCCCAGCGGCGGCGGCGACGAGGACGAGAAGGAATCACTGGAGGCCGACCGCGCTCCCAGCGGCGGCGGCGACGAGGACGAGAAGGAATCACTGGAGGCCGACCGCGCTCCCAGCGGCGGCGGCGACGAGGACGAGAGGGAATCACTGGAGGCCGACCGCGCTCCCAGCGGCGGCGGCGACGAGGACGAGAGGGAATCACTGGAGGCCGACCGCGCTCCCAGCGGCGGCGGCGACGAGGACGAGGGGGAGTCACTGGAGGCCGACCGCGCTCCCAGCGGCGGCGGCGACGACGAGGGGGAGTCACTGGAGGCCGACCGCGCTCCCAGCGGCGGCGGCGACGACGAGGGGGAGTCACTGGAGGCCGACCGCGCTCCCAGCGGCGGCGGCGACGAGGAGGGGTCACCGGAGGCCGACCGCGGGGCGTGCGGCGGCGGCGACGGGGAGCAGACACTGGAGGCCGACCGCGGGGCATGCGGCGGCGGAGAAGGGCGACCCCGGGCTCTGGTGGGGAACCCTCGGGTGACGTGGAGCGCTCGGACTGAGCAGAGACCCCCACCGGCTCGGACTGAGCGGGACCCCCTGGCTCGGAGCGCTCGGACTGAGCGGAGACCCCCATCGGCTCGGACTGAGCGGGACCCTCGTGCGCGGAGCGCTCGGACTGAGCGGAGACCCCCATCGGCTCGGACTGAGCGGGACCCTCTGGCGCGGAGCGCTCGGACTGAGCGGGACCCCCTGGCTCGGACTGAGCGGAGACCCCCATCGGCTCGGACTGAGCGGGACCCTCTGGCGCGGAGCGCTCGGACTGAGCGGAGACCCCCATCGGCTCGGACTGAGCGGAGACCCCCATCGGCTCGGACTGAGCGGGGCCCTCTGGCGCGGAGTGCTCGGACTGAGCGGAGACCCCCATCGGCTCGGAATGAGCGGAGACCCCCATCGGCTTGGAGTGAGCTGAGCCCATGGGCTGAACGGGGCCTACATAGTGAGGCACCGGATGCGTAGGCTGGGACCGCGGAACAGGGCACACTGCTGCTTTATTGAGCAGCAGGGGCTGCTCGAGGAATAGCAGAGGTGCAGGGGACTGCGTGGAAGCAGGCCGGGAGACGACTGGCTGCGTGGAAGCAGGCCGGGAGACGACTGGCTGCGTGGAAGCAGGCCGGGAGACGACTGGCTGCGTGGAAGCAGGCCGGGAGACGACTGGCTGCGTGGAAGCAGGCCGGGAGACGACTGGCTGCGTGGAAGCAGGCCGGGAGACGACTGGCTGCGTGGAAGCAGGCCGGGAGACGACTGGCTGCGTGGAAGCAGGCCGGGAGACGACTGGCTGCGTGGAAGCAGGCCGGGAGACGACTGGCTGCGTGGAAGCAGGCCGGGAGACGACTGGCTGCGTGGAAGCAGGCCGGGAGACGACTGGCTGCGTGGAAGCAGGCTGGGAGCCAGAGAGAGCGGGCTGTGAGCTAGGGAGATCTGGCTGCGTGGAAACAGACCGAGAGCTAGGGAGCTCTGGCTGCGTGGAAACAGACCGAGAGCTAGGGAGATCTGGCTGCGTGGAAACAGACCGAGAGCTAGGGAGATCTGGCTGCGTGGAAACAGACCGAGAGCTAGGGAGATCTGGCTGCGTGGAAACAGACCGAGAGCTAGGGAGATCTGGCTGCGTGGAAACAGACCGAGAGCTAGGGAGATCTGGCTGCGTGGAGACAGACCGAGAGCTAGGGAGATCTGGCTGCGTGGAGACAGACCGAGAGCTAGGGAGATCTGGCTGCGTGGAGACAGACCGAGAGCTCGCTGACACTGGGGCCTGAGAGGGAGCTGACACTACTGGAGCTACAGAAGGAGCAGGAGCTGAGGGAACTGGGACCAAAACCGAAGGAACTAAGACAGGGGCTGAGGGAACTGACTGAGAGGGCACTGAAACAGCTGACACTGGGGACCGAGGAAGAGTTACTGGAGCTGACTGAAGGCGAGGGAGAGCGACTGGAGCTAGAGCTGACTGAGACCCTGCTGCGGCAGCTAACACAGAAAACCGATCAGAAGGCTTGGACCTGGTTGCCCCCACCCGCGGAACAGGAACGGGTGCAGAGGTCAGCCCGTCCGTGGCTGCCCCCACCCGCGGAACAGGTACGGGTGCAGAGGTCAGCCCGTCCGTGGCTGCCCCCACCCGCGGAACAGGTACGGGTGCAGAGGTCAGCCCGTCCGTGGCTGCCCCCACCCGCGGAACAGGTACGGGTGCAGGGGGAGCTGGAGCCAAGGGAGCGGGAGCAGGGTGAGCAGAGGGAGCTGGAGCTAACTGAGGGGTCTGAGACTGCGACTGAGGAGGAGCTGGAGCTACAGCTGACTGGGAACACTGCGACTGAGGAGGAGCTGGAGCTACAGCTGACTGGGAACACTGCGACTGAGGAGGAGCTGGAGCTACAGCTGACTGGGAACACTGCGACTGAGGAGGAGCTGGAGCTACAGCTGACTGGGAACACTGCGACTGAGGAGGAGCTGACACTGGAGGAACTGACACTGGAGGAACTGACAGAGTGCTAGGGTGAACAGACATTAGGGAAACCGACTGAAGGCTAGAGGGGCCTGAGTACGTCAAAACTGGCCGCGTGGAAGCAGGCCGGGAGACAGAAAGAGCAGACTGCGAGCTAGAGAGAGCAGGAGCTAAGGGCGTTAGAGCTGACTGCGAGGAGACTGACTGCGAGGAGACTGACTGTGAGCTAGGGAGAGGAGCTGACTGCGTGGAAGCAGCCTGAGGCACAGCTGACTGGGGAGACTGAGACACAGCTGACACCGGGCACTGAGAATGCGCTGACACTGGGGACTGAGAATGAGCTGACACTGGGGACTGCTGTAGGTGAAGGGTGGAGGTTAAGAAATCCTGCACTAACCCATGCAGAGAGCCAAATAACCAAGGGTAATCATCGACTAGCCCTTGCAGCTGGGCCGTGAGCTGTTGCTGTTCCTGCTCACATGGGTCAGCCAGAAGGTCCATAACCAGTGAATCCACCCAACAGATAATGGTCTGCTTTGCCACCTCAGGGAGGGGAAAGGCAGGGGGGGTGACGGGAATAATTGTCCGCAGGCATAGTAGCGTTGAAGCCAGTGTTACTCACGGAAACGGAGGATTGGGTGTGAAGTGGTGAAGCGGTCCGCGGCGTTATACCGCTCGGGTCTCGGGGTGCCTTCCGCCGTTGCTGCCGGGAACTCCCTCTCCTCCGCGGCTGCCGAGGAAGGGAGGGATCAGCGAAAGGGGAGGCAGGTGAGTGACGATGACGGGGACTGTTCAAAGACGCCGGGCCCCCCAGCGCTAGACGAGTGCCGTCGAAAAAATTGGAGCCGGAGGGGGTTTTGTAATGGTCGCGTCGTTCTGTCATGGCCGGGGAGGAAACGGACGAGGAAGGACTCACATGAAGGACTCCAGAAGCAAACATAACTAAAAAGGGGATTTATTTCAACGGGGAAACACAAATACAAAAAACCTTGGAAGGGCAGGCACAGGGAGACGAAGGGCAGGCACAGGGAACACAGGAACATGCGGGCACAAAACATCAACGACGCGACAGAGAACAAATGAAAACTGAGGGCTTAAATACACAATGGGTAATCAGGGCAAGAGGAAACAGCAGGGAACAACAGGTGAGGCAAATGAAACTAATTACACAGGGGAAGCAAAGCTAAACACAAAGCACAAGGAAATCACATTGGCAAAATAAAACAGGAAGTGATAAACCAAGGAACACGCAGACAAGTCACAACACTGGGAACATGACAAACATACAGGGAGGACAAACTCAGGAAATAAATTAACACAAAACGCTGGGCCAACGGCCCAGGACATGACAAAACCTTTTAATGCATCAATATTGACACAGCAAACAACAAATAGCCCCTGTGCTAACAAATAATTTTAGTAATGTAATACATCTTTTTAGTATTTACTTATTAATTTATTTTTAACTTTGATTGGAAGGAAATATTTTTAACTAACATTTTTATTTTATGTATTTTGTTAAATGCTTTAGTGGAGTGGTGGTCTAACTTTTACTGAGGTATAAGAGTTCCAGGAAATTGATACAAATCTAATATCATTTGAACAGCATTGTGTAAACAGTTGCATAATGTAAATGTCATTTAATTAGGGTTTATATTAAAAATTATAATCCCTAGTTTTATATAATGTTTATTATTGGACATTTCATATTAAAATATTGCTGGTGCAGTCAAACCTGCTACAGTCATGTGAAAAAGAAAGTTTTCAGAGGACTCTGTGCGTTCATCTTCGGGTGTATTGTGCGTGGTTTGGTGCATCCTGCTGGTAATCTGTTTAAGCGATGTGTCGGTATAATAGAGGCGTGCTTGTGTTCCACAAAGGTGTTCCTGACTCTCCTTCACTGTTAAGTCTGCTCATCTACAAAATGTGCTGAATACTGTAATTTTGTGACTCATGGTATTGAATGGTGTAATTATTGTGAATCATCGTATCCTCTTTTATATAATCTATTTGACATTATAGTGCCTTATGTGTTTTCTTGTTCAAGGAAAAAAAAAAACATCAGTGGGAGTATAAACACAAATTATTTCTTTCACACCCTGATGCTAAACAACTCCACCTCCAATTCTTAAATGTCATCATAGGGCTAATATTACTCTTACTATTGTAATGAGGTAAAAATTCCTACACACAAATCAATATTTTCTCAGACTGAACGTGTCAAAACAACATTAATCCCAGAAAGCAGAAACATCTGACGGCGACGTGGCTCTAGTTTTTGCTGAGGACAGGAGGTAAATTTAGCACTTTATTATTCAGCCAAAACGTTTTCAGTGTGGCAGGATATACAATAAAAATCACAACATAAGAACACATTATATAAATAAATACAATTTAAAAACGTGACAACCCACCACAAAGAGCATCTCTCTGTCAGACCTGACAGGGAATAAGTAGTAAGTGTTGACTGCTGAATACAAAGTACTCACAAAGGCGCATGAAGAAGCTACATCAATTCACGAGTAATGACATAGTAAAGGGTCTTTGAACCTTTGTGAGTATTAGTGTGCTGTGACTGTGACGACTAAATTTTAACTGACTACGGGACCTACAGGAACAGACCTTTAACTGAAGAGCATGCTTGGACAGGGGGAGTTAATGACAGAATTTCTAGGCATAGCCAAGATGCAGAGGGTGGTGGATTTGGTGCTCCTAGCATCAACACAGAGTAAAGCAGACGCTCCTATCTATCTAAAAGAACCAGCTAAGGTGAATTGGGCATCTGATAAGAATGCCTTCTGAATGGTCTGGATCTGTGGGCTTCACTGAACAATGAGCTCCAGCTCGCCTTGCAGCTGAAACTGTAGTAGCAGGAGAACCATGGTTTTTACCAGAAAACAAACATTGGGAATGAGTTGCTGCCTCAAGTGGAAGAATTCAAGTATCTTGGGTTTTCATTCAGTGGTGGGGCAATATTGGAACGAAAGACTGACAGATGGATTGGCATGGTCTCTGCAGTCTGCTGTGGTAAAAAAGAGGTGAGTGTCAAATCTGTTGATTTACTGGTTGATATACATTCTTGCCCTCATTCCTGGATTGTGGGTACAAGAATAAATTGTAGATACACTTGGAGGAAAACAGCTTCCTTCTTAAGCCTCAATTATACTTCCTGCAAGTCTGCTAGGGCCCCCTCAGGTCCGCTCCGATTTGAGTGGCATAAATCTTGTCATCAGACGTTGAGCGCGAGGGTCCACATGGATGTCCGAATGCCAGTCTGTTTTTTTGTGACTGCAGGGACTTTTCCACGAAGAAACAATGCACCTACAATACATCTGCCCCCGGCGGCGTACTTCATATAACAGGAATGACTACTCAGCCGTCAGGTCTCCAGCTGTCCATGTCCATCATAGTATAATCAACGCATTTGGGTGTCTGGGCTCACGGTTAGAGAAAGAGTGGGGAGTCAGTCATTCAGGAGGAGATCAGAGTAAAGCAGATGTTCCATCTAAAAGAACCAACTAAGGTGAATTGGGTATCTGACAAGAATGCCTTCTGGGTGCCTCCAAGGGATGTGTTTTGGGCACATTCAATAAAGTCGTTATGTCTCTTGGCTAGCTAAGGAAATCCTTGGTGTCCCTAAACAGCTGGAGGAGGTGGCTTGGGAAAGGATGCCTCAGCACCTTTGTGTAGACTGCTACTCTCCCGAGTGCTAGAAAATGGATGGATTTGACATTTATATGGCATGGCAGATTAACTGATTATCATAATGTTTATTTATAAGTTTACTTATTAGTCAACTATATATAATTATATATTCGTTAAAGATATAATTTTCATGGAGGAGGTGGCTGGAGAAACTCTGGCTCTGAGCAGGAAGTCTCTCAGTGGGATGGTTGGTAGTTCGATTCCTGGCCTTTCCAGTTCCCATGTCGAACTGTCCTCAGACAAGATACTGAACCCCAAATTGAACACCAGAGTGTGAGTGTGTGCAAGTGGTAGAAAGCACATAAAGGTGCACGATAAAGTGCTGTATGAATGTGTGTGTGAATGGGTGACAGTGGTTTGCAGTTAAAACCACTACATAATAACAATCCCAAGTGTGTGATTCACTGGTGTCTATATATAAATATGTGTAACAATATATACTTTTAAATATAACTACGTCATGTTAAAGTGAGTTCTAAATCATAATTAACTTATCTACCTATAAATGTTAAATATGTGGAGTTAAAGTAAAGTATTTCTGCATTAATGTAATGATAAACTATATGAAGCTGATTTTGCTTAGTGGGGCAGATTACGGTTCAAATAATTTTATTTTAATAATTAATAATTTTCTATTGTTATGTGATCCCTAATCTAAATGAAACCAACATAAACAGACAGGACAGCTCTACTTCTAATTGTAGTAACATTACCAATTAATTTTTGAACACATTACTAAAGCTAGAGAATTATTAATTTATTTATCTATTTAAATAAAAAGCTTTCTCTGCAGTTTTATTAAGACTGTTGTATGTATCCAGTATGTTTTCATGATGCTTTTGCTTTAATATGGCAGTTTTATTTTTGGATACAAAAATAGACCAATAATGCAAATGTACTTTTATTTCCATGTAGTATAAATCACACAAATTGTATCGTGCATTAGGCTCAGTAAGATCATTTCTTAAGCTCTGTAGGAAATGACAGCTTCCTTTCATTCTCACCCACTCGTGGCCCTTATTCTGCCTGCTTTCCCTTCCCTCCGTCTCCTCCTCCTCATTCTCTCCTCTTATCCTTCTCCTCCTCACAAACTGAAAAAGAGACAAGAGGGAAGAGACCAGAAAAGAGGTATTACAGTAAAAAGACAGGAGAGCAAAATAGAGAGTGGGAAAGATGTGACAGAAAGTGCAGAGAGATTAATCATGTGAAACTGGAATAATACAGAGCTATCGGACACCTGAGAGAGAGAGAGAGAGAGAGAGAGAGAGAGAGATACTCACAAATCAACTATCATCATATGTAACATACACCTGCAAATTATGACTTTAAATTTGTGGGAGATGTCAAGTGCATTTAGCAAAGTGGAGATAAATTCATCTTGTTTCTCTTAAGCTTCAGTTTGAGGAGCATTTCCTCCTTGTTCAGTCTGAATGTTTTACAGGACCTCTTTTTCTTCTCTCTCTCCTTGTTTGCAGCCTAACTTTCCTGTTTTCTATCCCCTTGCTTTTTCACCCTCCGCCCTCTTTCTAGCTCAGCAATCTCTTCTTCCTCCTCCTCTGCCTCTCTCCGCTCCTCCTCCCCCCACCTCTTCCTCCTTGTCTCCCACTGAGCGATCCTTTGCAGACATGCCTGTTCGGTGCTACAATCCATTTAGGGGCCTACTGCTGCAGCCACCAGGTAATTGGAGCTGTAGCCAGGACCAGCACAAGGGACACGGGGGGTCGTAAGTGTGTCTGTGTGTTTTTGTCTGTTGGTGCATGCAGAGCCAAAGGAAGACAGAGAAAACAGAGGGCAGCTGCAAAAACAACAAAAAAAAAAAAAGAGAGAGAGAGAAAGAGAAAAAGAGAGGGACAGAGGTAATGACACACACTAACCATGTGAACATTTAAGCATGTCAAAGCTGCCACAGGGTGTGCCAACGTGCTTTTCACAGAAAATGCAGCATCGAGCAGAAGGAAATTAAGTGGAAAGAGGCTGAATATGCTACACAATAGTCAGCAGCTAGAGGCGTTTCTGGAAGAGGAAACTCACAAACGGAAACGCCTTCAACAAACATCGACTAATGTTCTTTTCACTTTTGACTAAGCATCAGTAGAGGTAGTATGTAAAGTGTTTTCACGTTACAATAAATAGTCTTGATTATCAAACTACACAAAAGCACTGGGCCACCTACACATTACACTTACAAAAGCTGTTCAGCTACGGGAACTGTACAATTTTTGCCACAGGAGGTTTGCAGTTGTGCAGTTATTGAGTCAGCAGAGCGCTGACTTTAACACACTCTGCAAAGCCTTTCTGTGATTTTACGTGGTCTGAACTGCTGTGGTTCCTAAACCACTTTGCAATAATACCCCTCACTTACAGGTGATCACGGGATATCTAAGAGGGAAGAACTTCCACAAACTGACTTGTTGCATCTTATCACAGTACCCAGATTGAATTCAGTGGGCTCTTTAGAATTATTCTTTCACAAATGTTTATGAAGGCAGACTGAATGACTAAGTGCTTCATTTTATACACCTGTGGCGAATGTTATTTACATCTCAAAAATTTATTTACATCTGAAAAATTGCATTGCATGGGAATTGGGGAAAACTAAATGCCTGTCAATTATTTTATTTTATTTTTGGTCACATGATTTTAAGTAATTGATAAGTCAAGTCAAGTCAAGTCAAGTCAAGTTTATTTATAAAGCACATTTAAAACAACGACGTTGACCAAAGTGCTGTACAAGATCTGTAACCCCAAGGACTATACTAAATAAAAATAAAAATATATAAATAAATAAATAAAATAATAAAATAAAAATAAATAAATAAAAACATTAAGAACAATAAATAACATAAGAAAATTAAAAATTAAAACGTTTAAAACAAGTACCATAAAAATACCATAAAACAATCATCTAAAAGGAGGTAGCACTGCAGCCAAATGCCAAGGAAAAGAAATGTGTTTTTAATAGAGATTTAAATGTGTGTATCGTCTGAGCTGTGCGGATATGGAGAGGTAGATCGTTCCATAGCTGTGATAAGTACTGTATCTGCATGTACGGGTCATTAATATGTGTAGTTTAGGTTTTGCCAAACTTTGAAAAATTCACATTCTCAAGTTAACTTTAACTTATACATTAAAGTCACATAAACAAATATCTGGAACATTCTTACTGCTATAGAATATATACTTTTGGTTAATCATCTTCACCATAAAAATGTTCCTATGAACATCAAAATGATTTTTAATGGTAAAACCAGCATGTTGCAGCATGTTAATCAGCAGTGGGAGGGTAATTTTAGGGCACTTTGTATTAAAGTGTTGCACACAGGAAATGCATTCATGCGTGTCATACTCTAACACTGATGAGACAGTAACTTTTATATTCCTTAGAGCGTTAGTTCCAATGGGTTTGTGCTTGAGGGGCGTGAGTATTGTTTCCCCAACACGTTCTGCACTTTTAATATATGTTGCATTGAAAAATAATGTATAGCTCCAGTGACACAATAGGATTGTTGTACATAAATATTCACACTACAAATAAAATCACACTTGCCTTTGAATTGCTCTTGAATTAGAAGTGAATTGGGATTTTGGGTTGACTACGATGCATTTACACCTGGTTTTCACTCATTAAAGGTGTGTGAAGCCAGATGGGAAATCACTTTTTTTTCAACACAGCATATATTTTTTAATAAAAGCAACATGAGTACAGTACATGTTGAACTTCCCTTTCAGATCCAGATTCGTGTGAGAAGTTCAAATTCCAGTGAATAGAAAGAATCATTTTAACAGCACACAATAGCACAGCACAAAGACCAACAAATATAAATAAGGTGATAACTCATCCAGACACATCCCTTTCTCTCTGAGTCACCTACTTCTATTTTCCTCATCTACACCTCTTTTCTGTCTCCAACTCACTCTTCTTCCCCGTTTTGCTCGCCGCCTCCTCCCTCATCTCCTCTCTAATGCGTCCATCTTTCTCTCCCTGTTCAGCGCAGTAGGGGAGAGCAGCATTTGAAACTCATTAAGTAAAGACCTACAGAGCTCTGTGGTGTACATGTGTGTTGTGGCTGTCTGCTTTTCCCTACACATTAAGAATTTATGACTTATTACCCCTAATATGTGTCTACTTCTGGACATATAAACAAATGGCAGAAAGAATGTATGAAATTTGCATCTGTGTGGATTTTGTTTTAACCATCTGGTTTGAGTCCAAAAACTTTGGGATGCTGCGTAAAATGTAAATAAAAAAAAAAAAAGAATGCAATAATTTGCAAAACTCATACGCTTATTTTGAATTTGATGGCAGCAACACATCTTAAAAAAGTCGGGACAGGGCCATGTGTCGCATGGTTAAACAACAGTCCATAAATGTCTGGGAACTGAGTTGCTGCAATTTTGGGAGAGGAATGTTGTCCCAGTCCCGGCTCTTCTTTGTTGTATTTTACATTTCATGTTTTCAGTTGGTGAAAGGTCTGGACTGCAGGCAGACCAGTTCAGCACCTGGTCTCTTGTGCTCTGAAGCAATATTGCTGTAACAGAGACAGTGTGTGGTTTAGCCTCCCCGAAAAAGACGTTGCCTGGGTGGGATCATATGTTGCTCTAAAACCTGTGTATACCTTTCAGTGTTGATGGTGGCTTTACAGATGTGTGAGCTGCCAGTTCTATAGGTTCTAATGCATCCCCATACCATCAGAGATGCAGGTTTTTGAAGTGAACTCTGATAACGAGCCACATGGTCTATGTCTTTTGATGATATTAAGTCTTCACCATTTTACATTGAGGAGCATTATTCTGAAATTGTTCCACAATTTGTATTTGATGCAGTTTGTTACAGATCGGTGAACCTCTGCCCCTCTTTACTTCTGAGAAACTCTGCTTTTCTAAGATGCTCTTTTATTCTCAGTCATGTTATTGACCTGTTTCCAAATGTTCCTCGAGCTCTGTCTTCTTAGTACCACTTTTCCTTTTTATTGCCCTGTCCCAATGTTTTTGAGATGTGTCGCTGCCATCAAATTCCGAAGGAGCTTATATATTTTGTGAAATAGCAAAATGTTTTCATTTGAATATTTGAAATGTGTTCTATGTTTTATTGTGAATACATATGAGTTTATAAGCTTTTCAAATCACTGCATTCTGTTTTTTTATTTTTTTTACATTTTACACAACAACTTTATTTGGAATTGGGGTTGCAAAACAGACCATTTTATCAGATCTGTGAGATCTGCTCTCAGACCACAAATAGCACTAAGTTAAAATGGATCCATCCCCTGCTGGCCATGAGAAGGAATGCATGTTTAGGGCATTTCTTGGCTTCATGTTTGCAACCTGGAAGCCACACATCTTTTTTATTTTCCTGGATTCTGAATATGGACATATTCAGAATTTGGACAACTATGTGACTTAACAGCACAGCATCTGTTGAGTCACATAGTTTCATTTCATTTATCCTTGCTCTCTCATTTTCTTATCTTGCTCTACATTTATGAGCATGGCTGTGCTGTTTGAGTCCATATTTGATTCAAGTCTTTTGCCTAGTCTCGGATTAAGCTCATTAGACCCCCGTAGACTTTGTTTCTGCTGTACATTATTCTTCACTTAACAACTAGTAAGAAAGAAATTACAAACCTGAGTATAGTTTTTACAGTGAAGATTATGTGCATCACACAAAGCCTGAGCATAACTGAAAAACCTCCCCTGAAATGCAAAAAGATGGAAACAGCCATGGCACAAGAAGTCATGTGTGCTGATGTAATCAGAGACATCTGTGAATGTTAAATTCATGTTTGCAACCACTTTATTTCTGTTTTGTAATTTGCAAGTTATATGGATATAAACCCAACAATGACTACTTAATGTTTAACAGATGCATGTAGAAATATAGTAAAAGCATTTTGAAGCACTCTACTATCGGCCAGATCAGCTGCTGAAGAGCAGCTAAATGCCTCCAGCTAAACTGGACGTGAAACTAAAGACAGATTCAGAGCACAGCATCTGTCGAGTCACATAGTTTCATTTCAAATATCCTTGCTCTCCCATTTTCTTATCCTGCTCTACATTTATGAGCATGGCCGTGCTGCCCTGCATGTGCGTGCCCGTCGCGTTGCGCCTGTGTGTCTAGCACCGGCAGCTGGGGGTGGGTGGAGGGAGCAGGTGAGAAGCTAAGCTGACAGAGATGGACCACTTCACTTTACTGAGATGACGCTTCCATTGTTAATGATGTTATGTACATCCGGGGGGCCGGTCACACACACACACACACACACACACACACACACACACACACACACACACACACACACACACACACACACACACACACACCCCCACACACAGGCGCACTGATACATCACACACGCCTACAGTACATGCTCACCAACACTGCAGATGGCAGACAAATAAAGACAAATAAATATGTGCATGCACATATGGCACCAAGATTAAGGTCTGTTATTAATAACTTAAAGCGACAAGAATCGCTCCACTTCAGGAGGCTGATCCACACTGTAATCACACCTACACAGACAACTATGCCTGCACTATCAACTGGTCATATATGAAGGGAGAGAGAGAGAGAAAGGGGAAGTGCAGCTTAGTGTTTTGTATGCTAATGTGCTAGCAGGAAGTAATGGAACAATCTGCTGGGACAGAGATGAATTCACTCGGTGCCACATCCAAGAGTCAGCATGCAGGGTGCAAAATGCAGTTGTGGAGGGTGTGGATGTGCACTTTGGTAACGTCTTTGTGGTAGAAGGCGTGCAGTTAACTGAGGTAGCAGGAAGTAACAGGTACTTCCTGTGGGGTGATGGAGAATGATAGAGAATGGAAACTTCTCCAAAGAGAGGCTTATTGGATACATCACCTACAAACTGTATCCCAGTGGATTAAATGAGGAGTTGTCATTGTCTTGTTTTTAATGCTTAACAAATGGGGTGTATGGACTTGTGACTGTTGCCACCTGTGCCTATTGGGGATTCGGTTCTGGTGGTATTTTATGGACGGCTATGTCCAAAAGTGTATCAGAAACACTGAAGAAAGCCTATGTGCTGAAACAAGTCCATTTTTTTCTGACTGCCTTGTAATATTAAATACCTAATACATGTAATTATGAATGCTGAAGTTCTCATTTATACTCTGCGGGGTGGACCACACAGTACCTGTTATTTCCCTCTCCCCAAGAGAAGAAGGAAATAATATAAAGCCAGAAAAAGCTGGAGTTGATTATTTTTTCCCAAACTGAACTTCAGGGAAAGTCCAAAGAAAGATATTAAATCAACCAATCCAGTGCATCAAAGAAATTAATGCCGCAGTACTAACCCACCTCATCACTAAACAAAAAACAGTGGCAAGGAAACAAAACGACAGCTCTGTACTGCAAAGATTCCTGAGAATTATTTAAAATACATGACAAGAATTTAAAATAGCTGATTGTAAAATACTGAACAAAGCCACTTCCTTTCTGGCAGTTAGTTAGCCAAAGCTTTGGAGCAATGAATACACTGTGTGCATGTTGACAACATAAAATGGGCAAATGGCTTAAAATGTGACTCCCAAGATTTTATATACCTCCATATGGTTTGTGATTGGCTGCAGGTAAATATAAAAATATTAAGATGGGGGAGAGGGACTTAAATTAAGGCCCCTAGACCCCCACACACTGCAAAACAGCACACATGAGCATCTTTAACACTTACAAGGCCTCCTATTGGAGATGAAACAGTAACACACTGACAGTTTAGGAAATGATTGTAGTCCAGATCAGCTTCTCCTCAAAGGGGAAATTATTGTCTAGTATGTTCAATTTCACTCAACAGGGAAAGATGATTTGCTCCTTGGTGTGCTTTGTGACAATCCAAAGAGCTAAAACAAAAATTATATTTTGCTTTCTTTTTTTTTTCTTGCTTTCCTGAGGAAATGTATCTTGGCTTTAAAACAAAGATGAGACAGGAACACGTAGCAAAGGATTTAATAAGATCACGATGATGAGTCAGTTTTTGAGTGGCTGTTTTGACGGCATGCTTAATTATGAGGGGGTGGAGGGAGACTGTAGATTACACCTGCTTTTTAACCAGAAAAACCTCCAGAGGCAGTTACAGTAATCAGACCTCCACCTCTTTATAATGCCTCCTGAATGCATTTATATTTTAGACTTTTTCAATATCATATATCTTTCCTTTCTGTAACAGAAGAGTAAAGTGACTACTAGCAGTAAGATTTGGGAGAAGCAAAGCTTACAAATAGGCCTTGGAGAGGCTGATGCATCTGCACCTTTGGAACAACTTGTTAAACCAATAATAACTTGGATCTGGTGGGTTTGTTATGCTGTAAGTGGCAATTTTTTTACTTGGTCTCTTAGAGAGAAGAGTCACTGCAAATCAGTACAAGGTTGTTCTGAATTATCACCTTTCTATCATGATGGGTCTGACTTCTTTCAGGATGACAATGCTCTGACTCACAGAGGATGAGGATTCGCTGTAGCTTTTGATTAGGATGGAAATGATGTAAATCACAGGCTATGATCCTTGTGGTAAACATTTTCCAGACCATTTGAACACCTGCTGGAGATTTCAGACTCTCCAACACCACCATCATCCAAACAGCGAATGAGGGAAGAACGATGTTTCATCCTTTCAGCAGAGCAGGAGAGACCTGAAGAATCAATGCCGGGCACGTTAAAATTGTTCTGGCAACACATAGTGGCCCAACGCCTTACTTACTATACTTATTATACTTGGGTTTTGGTTTAATTTGTTACCAATCTGACATGTCTAAGACACACAACATGTAAATGCAGCCTAAGGACCTGAGGGTTTGTGTTCAGGAAGGACAAATCAGGGTGGTGGAGGGAAGGTGGGGGGGGACTATGTACAAAAATGGCCATAAATCCTTAACAGTTAATGCAATACTTATGATAAACCTCTTGAATTAAAACTGAAAGTCTGCACTTCAGTCACACTGTGACTGATTTACGATCCACTGTGGCAAAAACGGTCACTGTCCACATACTTATGGACTTGCAGATCAGCTTCTCGGTTAACAGAGATTTATATTTCTGCATCTTCACAGAGTGCTGGTGCTGACTGAGCTTCGTGTGTAGTTTTTTTTTTCTCCCGACAGACATATAAAAACTGGCCTCATGCTTTTAGAAAACAACAAAAAAAAAAAGTCAAACATTTTACTGGAGGTCAGGAAGCGCTCCCAAAGGCTCAGGCCCCTCTAGGCTGTGAGTCCGGCCGCCGAGTGAGGAGCATGTTTTACATTCCTACAGGAAGTATGTGTGCAATCTTAACCTCTCACCTCATGGCTTGAAAATGGCTTCTAGCTCCTCTGGCGCCTGCATTTTTGCCTTCGTTGTTGCTCTGTGTCTCAGTCTTTTCCCGGTTTTCTGTTTTCTTCTCGCCATTTGACTCCTCGCCCTTCTGTGCTTTGATCTGCTCCCATCCCCAGACTTCTTTTCATCACCCACAAAGTTCCTACATTCGGCTCCTGTTATTACTTTCCCTGTTTGCTTAACAATACCCCCCCCCCCCCCCCCCACTCACCTTCACCTCTCACTGTCTTCCCTCTTACACATTTGTTCCATCACCTGTCCTTGCTCTCCTCCTCAGACAAACACATCAGTCTATTCACATCCCCCTTCTCAATCTTGTCTTTTCTTCCTCCTTTCCCTCTTCTGTCGCCGCATCCCCCTGTTATACATGGATTTCATATTTTCAAAGTCAAATAGCAGTCGCTGAGATGCCAAATAGGACCAGAGACACATGCGGGTCGGCTCTCACAGGTTGCCATCTCACTTCAAATGAAAAAAAGAAGAAACAAAGACAGGCTGAGACGCAGATAACAGGAGATAGAATACAAACAGGATATCAAATACAGTATATCGTTCTATTCCTCTTCCTGCACCCCTCTAGTCTCTACAGTTGGAGACCAGGTGCTGGAGCAGGGAGGTGCTTTAATTGTGTAGTGGGGGAGATGAAAAGGGAATTTGAGGTGGGAGGGGGAGGGTATGTTTTTGTGTGAGCTTGCATGTGTGTGTAGTTAGGAGAGACAGCAGCAGCAGATAATTGGAGAGGCACACCTGGACGCTGGTCACCTCTCAACCCTGACCCTCTGCCCTTCAAACCAGCACAATTCACTCTGGGTGCATACTGTGTGTGCGTGTGGGTTTTGTTTGTTTGTGTGTGTGGTGAATTCTTACTGCCCAGCAGTCAGTGTGTGGGCAAGTGTGTGTGTGTGTGTGTGTCCATCTTCAGTATGTGTGAGAGAGACGGTACTGGTGAGAGCAGTAGGTCATGCAAGTCTGCTATAAAAGATTCAGGACTGACTGACGACCTCGACCCACTGAAAAAGCTCTCACTTTCTCAAACCGTCTTCTATGGGAGGCAGATTCTTTTTTTTTCCCCTTTTTAATGTAACCTTTGCTTTGGCAAAGAAAACATAAAAAATTCCCTTTCAATGCTGCACCCTGTGCAGAGGCAGTCCACCGGTTCAGTGAAAAAAGCTCGGTCGCATTGTTGACGGCCCCGCATTTAGACTCACAAAGATGCAAAATTGTTTTGTAACAAACCAAACCTGGGAGGTGAAGTAACGTTACACATCCAGTCATCGAGGAATTCAAAACAATGGTACTAGTCGTACTGTTTGAGTACTTTCATTAAAGCCAAGAAGATTCTTAGCTTCCGATTAACTTTGTAAAGTATTTATGTGAAATCACTACATTTCAGAGTAGAATCAGAGTGATACTTTTGTAATATCAACTTCATTTTTTACAGTAGTAGCTGATCATTTTCATATTTATGCGTATTGTTGCTGAGATTGACATGAGAAGTTTAATCTTGCTGGTAAATAAATGAACACGTGTCTAAAATCATGAGGTGGTTATCAGGAACATTGCCATCGCCGTGAGGCTGGTGTTCAGCACCCGGCCAAATATGATTTAATCAGCTGAATTAATACTCATTAGAGTTGCTGGTATATTTCTGTCTTCCCAACTGTGATATTTTCACATCACCCACTTAATTATGAAGTCCAATAGTCTGTGAGGTTATTTACACTTGTTAAGTGATGAATATCAACCCTGATGCTGGGTCCAGGCCTCTGCTGAGGCTGAGGCTCTCATCTTAAGAATGCAACAGCACTGTGTTTCTTGGGTTTTCTGAATAGTCCTAATATGAAGAGTCCTAATATACTACTTAATCATCATTCACCTCCTGTATCACTTTGTTACTACCATTATTAATGCGTATCATTCCTTTAAGCTGAGCATCAAAATCTCACAGTCCTGTATACTCTGAAGCCTGCACTGCTGTCAGTGCTTGTGAGCTGTAATGAACCCTGTTCCATTTACTGAGACCAACATTAGATATTTGAAGTTTAAGAGTCAGTATGTATTTGAAAATGACCCCACTCTGTGACATACCTACAGCATCATGGGCCATAGGTTCTAACTTGTGAATAATGCAGTGATTAATGATCAGGTTAGGATTGATCTTTCCAATCGGGAGTGTGGCTGTTCTTCTCCATCAGCACATCACAGCAGCTGCACTATCAGTTGCAAAGCCAGCAAACTGTACATCCATAACTGCAGGGTGTTGTAGACGGCAGGCCTGGTGCATAACTGCAATTCAACAAGTTGAAAAAAGCCACTGCCCAACTCACCTTTTTAGGGAATTCTGATGTAGGTGATCAGAAAGTAGGAATATTTCTGGGATTTTTGTGAGGTGCCTGTAAAATCTGATGCTCTGAGTCCTTTTCATTTTTTCTCTTATATTTAGTTAGTGATAGTTCTTAGGTTGAAACAGCAGTGGGATATTGGTGGCTAGTGAAAAGCAGAAACAGAATGGAATCTGGATCATCCCCCACATCCAGTGTCATCTCCACTGTCACAGGATTTGGAGCAATGAAAGTGAATAAAGTGAGGCAAATCATACCGTGGATGAAGTCACTCCACAACCAACAGGTTGTGGATTCTGCAGTTTGAAACCGCAATCGTTGTGTTTTTGCCCAGAAGTGAAAAGGAGCGCTAAGTTCTCAGCTATCACTCCCAACCTTGGTTAGCAAGCTGCATCCGTAAATGTACATGTGCCACACACAGACACACACAACTGATAGTAGTAGTGTTAATAAATGGAGGAGCTACTGGAAATAGATGAGTGATCAAGATTAAACGGGCCACAAAGCAAGAGTTCTGAGCATGAAGGAGCCAAGTACCACCATTGAGATGACAACGATCTGGTAACAGAGGGCCAAGCCGGTCTTTAAGTGCTGCTTACTGAGGAGGAGATGAGAAACAGGTGTGAAGTCTGAAGCCCAGGAAAAACAGCGGCCTTGACAGCAGGCGGGCCCGGTGAGAACAGCCAGCCCACAACTCTGCCTGAGAGGAGAGAGAAAGCAAGAAGCCAGAGAGGGAGAGCGAGAGAAAACAGTCTGAACCATGACAGGTAGCCATATTATTTGTCAGATAATTCCGTTAACAATGCTTCAAAAGGAGTCCACAGCACAAACATAGCTGACCGGTCCAACTTCACGACTTTGATTAACAGAAGTGAAGCCCAGCAGACAGCAGCTGGCTACAGCTGCCTGTGTTGGGACACCTCAAAGTGCTCGTACCCCTAACTCCACTGTAAATTCCAACACTACTACAGAAAAATCAGAGAATGGGGAAAATAAATTATGAGTGAGTTCAGTCTTGATGCATGTCTGTTTGTTGCTGTGGATTAAGACATAATTAATGAATAGTAAATCAAGTAAGTTAATTGTAAATATGGAATAATGTTCCACAACATGGATATTTAACACATTTCAAAAACATGTTGACAGCATGGCAGTGAGGACTTCCCTCTGCGCCCTCTACGCTGAAAAAATTACAATATTTCTACATGAGTCCAGGGAAGAGACTTGCTGATAGCATAAATTATGCTACAGTCTAACCTGTGCTGAAGGAGTCTCTTCTACAACATATAATCTAATTTTCTGCCATTCTTGTGAGCTAGATTCAAAGTAGAAGCAATGCGGCATCTGTTTAGGGGTGTTTTACAACACAGTCACTGCAGCGCTAGAGTGGCTTCATCTCCATCCTGCCTCTGTGTCTTTTAATCCTGCAGTGTGTGCCCCTAGCTTTAACCTTATTACCCTGCACACCCAGGGGACATGTAATGAAACAGTTCCCTCATTCAGGAGGTCAATTTGCTCGCTTTTCTTTATGAAGTCTAAAGTCTTCTTCATCCCATCGGCATACCTGCCTGTCTGATTTTCTTCCACTCTAGCTCTCCCTTAATTAGCTCATACACTTGTGTGTAAGCGTTAGAGTAATCAAGAGAGAGAATTCCTGTCTCATGCTGACTTCACTGAGTCTAGGTTTGATGTATCAGTTGCAATATTCCCCCTTCGTACTCCTTACATCTTAAAAAAATCATCTTGATGGTTTGACTGTTTGCCTGTGCACAGACAGATTGCTGCTCTGGTTTTCTGCCTCTGAAACAGGAAAATCAAGCGTTACCAATTACAGATGACACACACAGAGCATCGCGGGCCCCGAGCTGTCATCACATTCAATCCAGCTGTCAAGGAATCAAAACAGATCAAATGCAGAAACACAAAGAAAAACGTGTGCTCATTTGGCAAACGAACAACTATTTGTTCTTCAGCAGCCCTCTATGAAATCTCTGTTGCAATCAGTTACATCACGATCAACATTTTGTCCTTGGGTAATTCATCAGTCAATCAGAGATTAAGTAAATGATATACAGTGTATTCACTCTCAAAAAGTTGCTATTTGGTATGATGTTTACCATGTTCACCCTCTTATGCTAGTATGTTGGTATGTTAACATTTGCATGTTAGCATTTCAAGCAAACTGCTGCTAAGGCTAACGGTAATGTAGCTTTGCAGGTATTTTGCATAAACCAAAATCCTGCAAAGTGAAAACAGCATTTTGTCTTGATGATGGTGGTATGGGAAAATGCATGGAATACCCAAAATTACAGCAATACATCCTGAGAATATCATGATTATAGCTACCAAATTTCCACTGACCACGTATTTTATGTGATGTTTAAATCTGACATACTTAATGTTTATCAGTATAGCTGCATTAGCTATAATGGAACAGATGTACTAAACTGCAAGTACAGACAGTTGTCTATATATCACTCATGTATTACACACTTTCATTACCTATAAGTCTTTGCAAAGGAACACGGCCATATGCATTCTCGACATTCACAAAATGCATGGTACTCTGGTTTGGCATAGATTCACGATCACATTCACAGCTACGGTCAATTTGGAATCACCAATTAACCTAACCTAAAGACAACCCACACAGACACAGGGAGAACAGGCACACTCCACACAGAAAGGCCCCAGTCTGGATTCAAACCCAGGACCATCTTGCTGTGAAGTGAAAGTGCTAACCACTGCACCACTGTGCCACCTTGCAAACTCCCATGTGCACTAAAATCTTCATGAGAAGGTAGAGAGCTGATTCACCATTCAACAGCCACGTGTGAACCAGCAGTATCCCTCTAGAACCTAAATGGCAAATTCTGCTGGTCAACGCTCCGGGACCCAACCACCTTCGCCTCTGAGATGGGTGAGTAGCCCTGTTACCAAAAAAACCTCCATCCTTTTTATCTCTACTGTAAGTGTGTCATATCTTTAAAATAATCTTTCTATCTCTGTATCCTGAGTTGGGGTTAGCAGCACTCCATTCCTGCTGTACAGAGTGGATAAAGCACTGCTTCCCTCTCCTGACTTATCTGAAGTTTTGAAGTATATCTTCATGGCTGACTGGAAGTTTTATTCTATGGCTCAAAAAAACTCCTCCCACACCTGAGTTTCTGCATCACCAACCACAAAAGCCACATTCTGCTTTCATAAGCTGCCTCCGATGTCCCACAAGCTCGATTCTTTTAGCTTGATGGCTCACTGCCCCCAGTGTCCAACATCTTGTTCACTGTTTGCACCAACAGCCTTACAGCTGCACCCCCCATCTTGTTCTGAACACCGTGGACCTGGAACAAGATGCAGACACATCAACTGGAGACTACAAGCAATATAACAACACAAACTACTCTCAGAATTACTTCATGGTATAACAAAGTGAATGTACATCACCTTTACTAACTTGTTTCCTTTGTTGTAATACTTTGGAACACTTTTGCATAAATGAGAAGTGTCATTTAAAACCAATTAATTGCACATTATCTTTATCGAATATCATCTTCTTTTGATGGACACAAGAGGGACCGTTTTGTTCATATATCCTAAATGATATTTCTGCAGGAACATGCATGCATTATGTTGCATCACAAAGGTCATACAGCATGGGGACCAAAAAAAAAGTGAACTTCACTGATCATGACAAATAAATTGATTAGTAGGTCAATAGATCCAAAAATAACAATCCTCATCATAATCACCAGAACACATACGAGGCATCTAATCAATGGTGAGGGGGGAGGAGTTTGGGAAAAAATACAAATGAGCTTTTAATGATAGCGATGCTCTGGATCCTTCAGAGGAACAATAATAAAACAACTAATCTACCAATGTGCCGCCTTCCTCGCTCCACCATTCCTGTCTTCACATGTACCCCCATCACTCTATTCTCTTAAAAAAAAAAAAAAAAAAAAAGAGAGACAAAAACCTTTAGCTCTTCCTTTCATTTAGTTCTTGTCTTTTCTCCTATACCTGTGCCTGGTCCTCTGTGTGTGAAGAACAAAGAGGATGTTGTCCAGCAGGTGATGACAGAGCTGCTGAGGGTCAGTGTGATATTTGGATGTGATATTTTCATTGCCAGCTTAAATGTCTTTTGTGAACACAATTATCACCCAGCAACCAGAGAGAAAAAGATTGGGTGATGCACACAAAGTACAAAGAGGACCCACTATCCAGCAATAGACCTTTTCCTTTTAGTAAGGTTGTTATCATCTTTTCAGTAAACACTACCTTGGAGGTATTGGTGCACCAGCATTTAACTTTCTACCTTCGCAGTCACATTTCTACAGCGGCTGTCAGAAACTTTACCACGCCAGTGCCGTTTGATTGGTCTAGCTTGAACAGTATCTATGATGTGAATTTGAACATCCTAGGTCACATCATATTCACTCATGATTTTCAGAAAACTTGACCTCTGACCTTTACCTTCAGGTCAAGATTGCCAAAATTTTAACTCAGCAGTAAAAAAAAATTCCCCCCAAAATGTGTCATTGTCCAAATACTTATGGACCTGACTGTATGCAGGCGTGCACGCTTACATACAGTCAACTTTTTGTACCAGTGTATACATACAACGATCAAGCATAACATTACAACCACCTGCCTAATAATATGTTGGACTCACTTTTTCTACCAAAACAGTCCTGACCCATCGAGGCATGGACTTCACTAGACCCCTGAAGGTGTGCTGTGGTATTTGCACCAAAATGTTAGCAACAGATCTTTTAAGTGCTGGAAGTTGTGAGGTGGGGCCTCCATGGATCAGACTTAATGCTCAATTGGATTGAGATCTGGGGGATTTGGAGGCCAAGTCAACACCTCGATTGCCTTGTTGTGCTCCTCAAACTATTCAGGAACCATTTCTGCTTTGTGGCAGAGCGCATTATCCTGCTGAGGCCACAACCTTCAGAGAATAACGTTTTCATGAAAGGGTGTGCATGGTCTGCAACAAGGCTTAGGTAGGTGTTACGTGTCAAAGTAACATCCACATGGATGGCAGGACCCAAGGTTTCCCAGCAGAACATTCCCCAAAACAACACACTGCCTCCACCAACTTGCCTTCTTCCCCATAGGGCATCCTGGTGCCAGATGTTCCCCAGGTAAGCAACGCACATGCACCTTGCCATCCACATGATGCGACAATATGATTCATCAGACCAACCCACCTTCTTCCATTGCTCCATGGTCAGGGGTCAGCATGGGCACCCTGACTGGCCTGCAGCTATGCAGCCCCATATGCACCAAACTGCAATGCGCTGTGTATTCTGACAGCTTTCTATCAGAACCAGCATACATTTTTTTTCTGCAATTTTAGCTACAGTAGCTCGTCTGTTGGATCAGACCACACGGGCCAGCCTTCGGTCCCCATGTGCATCAGTGAGCCATCTATTCACCACTGTTCCTTCCTTGGACCACTTTTGATCGATACTGACCACTGCAGACCAGGAACACCCCACAACAGCTGCAGTTTTTAATTTCACCTTGTTAATGCTGAGAATGCTCCTGTAATAAATAAAGTTTTAATACAGCATTAAATAAAAATTCTAAATATGAAAAATTTATTTCCATAAATTATTTTCATTCAGTTAGACCTTCAGACAAGAGGATAGGTGGTCTGGAATGTTTTTTAAAAACATATCTTTAAAAGAAAAAAGTTACCTTTCTGTTTGAAATGATACCCTTTATTCATGTTCAGATGAGTTTTTTGATGGGAAGAAAGAGGCAGTGGGAATGTTGGGACAACATGCTATCACATCCCCACCAGTCCTGAGCAGCATGTAATAAAAGGCTGCTCAGAAACAAAAAGCTCTCAGTGATGACGGGGAAATCTGCTGCATCACTGCTGATAGATGGACAGACTGGCAGACAAAGTCCAAGGCAATTAAGTTATAATTTCTGAAAGCTCTTTTCCATCTTTTTGACCTCATCTGTGAATAATTTGCATCCATTTATTTTTTTTTATGCCTGCATTAGTTCACACAGACAAAACAGATAAATCAGATTAGATAAATGACTCAGCTCACTTCAGTATTCACTTTTTTTGAAACATTTTTCAGTGAATGACCTAGACAACATTAAATACTGAATGTGCTATTATCTTGGAAGGAAACTGCATCATTCATGAGGAATGATATGTTTACCATTACTTTCTTGAATTCCAGTAAACCTCCGTCTATAGATGCCTCGTTAAAACACCAGAATGAATGAACAAAGACAAGAAACACAAGAGGAAATTTTTAAATACGTGCACCACACAGTCTAATAGACGTGAGTAGTTATGATAATCCAGGAATGTGAATGAATGATAATAACAGCCCTCTTCCTCACTACACATAACCTGTCGCCACAGGCATCCTGAGACAAATCTTCATGTATCTACAATGCAAATCAGCATATTCACCAACATATTGGCTTATTCATAATGGCTGTTTTTTGAAAATGTAGCTCTGATGTTGCAGTGGCTTTCTTGTGGAACAAAACTTTGAGTGCATTTGTGTTTGCGTCCTACCACGCACAAATAACAACAAAGTTTAGTGGCAAATTAAAAAGAAGTAGAGGAGCAAGTGCTCTTCTCCAGGACTTTTCTTTTAGAGAATTGGTTTAATGTGCCACTACCACAATGTGAAAATACTCCAATATTAGCATAAAAAGTATTAGTATAATATGCATAACAGTAAATGTTATTAGTTAAATAATTGCCCTCTTGGGATGAGAGGTTAAGAAACTGGACGGATACATAATATGATACAACAGATATGGGCAGTACCTGTCAGACGGTTGGAAGTGACTATCTTGTGAAACTGGTTGAAGGAATACCAGGAAGCTATGCTTCTTAAACTCTGCATGAGCTGTATTTTAATTATGGAGCCTTTAAAAATTTGGAAAATTAACACTTTTCTCCTGTGGAAAATGTGGGAAAGTTTCAAAGGCGATATTTTACACAGAAGTCAGAATTACAGGGGATTTGTGCTTCTGTGTTAATTCAACACTGTAGTTACTTTGAAATCCTATGACATAATCTGTGCCACAATGTCTCTGGACACGCATCTCTCTTGAAATGTAACTACATGTTGTGTTGGCATGGCCTGCAATTTTTGAATGGATCAATTAGAGAATTTTAATTATTGCCTCAGTATAAGGAATGTCGCCAAGTGCTTGCTCATAGGGGGTCGTTTTGACTGTTGGGTTTTCTCTGTATTATTGTAGGGTCTTTACCCACAATACAAAGCGCCTTGAGGCGACAGTTTGTTGTGATTTGGCGCTATATAAATAAAATTGAATTGAATTGAATTGAATTGAATTGAATTGAATTACGGTCTTAATATAAGGACTCACGTATGTCAAAAATTCCTGGAGGGACATTGCCAAAACTATAGGAATGGTATGGTGGCCCTGAAAGATCGAATGCACTGCAGGTCCATTTCACCATAGATGCACTCCAAAACAAGATCATCCAGCCCCTGCAGAAACTCTCGTCACTCTTACCTTCCTCTTAGAAGTATCTAAGTTTGTGGACAAAGCCCAGCTGGCACAACATATTAAAGGCAAGAAAAGACAACTCCGTAAATTTCAAACACTGCAAACAAAGACCTACCATTCAGAGTCAGTACACAGACCATCTGGAAACAAACAGGATGACACCACAATCAGTGACAGCCAAGAGAAGTGGGTAATTCCTCTCTATACCAGAAGAGTATGTGCTAGCCAAAGAGCTCAGTTTTGCTGTATCCCCACAACAGCTGCCCATGGTGGACCTCATCAAGGTCACAGAAACAGCAATAAGAAATAAACTATCACAACCGGAAGCAGAACAAATCAGGATGAAAGTTTCAGCTACCCTTTCCAGTGCAAGAATTCCTCCATCCAACCTCACGACCGTCACAACCCTGAGTAATGATCAAAACATACCATACTACCAGGCAACAAGAGGAGGTGCACCGTTGTTCTGAATTCAACTGATTACCACACCAGAAATGACTACGCTCCTCAGTGACAACAATACTTAAGATGAGACCCCACAAGCAAATACAAGAAGAAAGTCATCTGTTGCCTACAAGAACTTGAAAAAGTAAAGCCATTAGCCGCCCCACCTACTACCGTCTTCACCCTGGAGAAGCTACTCTGTGCATTTATGGACTTCTGAAGATCCACAAAAATCCGAAGTTTACCAGAAGCCCACACACACAGACCAGTACCCACTCTCTGACTCCCACCACCCACTGGAACACAAACTTGGGTGATCAAGACCCTGCAACACCAGGCAGAAAACATTCCCTCTAAGGCAGAAGGGAACCAAAAGGAACACACGCATGTAAAGAAAGCTCTTAAAACATGTGGCTATCCCAACAAGGCTTTCATCAAATCAGCCAAGATTTATAGGAAAGAAGGTCAAACACAAACTAGGGAGAATAAGAATGACAAGCGGAACAACATTGTCATCCCTTATGTGGCAGGCTTGTCAGAGAAACTCAGAAGAATTATGACATCCCAGTATACTTCAAACCAAGTCACACTCTAAGGGAACAACTGGTCCATCCCAAGGACAAAACTTCCAAATGCAAGATAAGCAACATGCTGTCCAGTGCAGTGATGAGTGCTCGGACCTCTACATTGGAGAAACCAAACAGTCACTTCACAAATTCATGGCACAACATAGAAGAGCCACCTCGACAGGACAGGACTCAGCTGTACATCTGCATCTGAAGGAGAAAGGTCACTCTTTTGAGGATGCCAACGTTCATGTTTTAGACCGGGAAGACAGATGGTTTGAAAAAGGAGTAAAAGAAGCATCTATGTCCACTGTGAACAACCATCACTGAACAAAGGAGGTGGATTATATCACCAACTTTCCCCTGCTTACAGTGCTGTCCTGAGCTCCCTCCCCAGATGCCTCAACTCCCATTCACACCTTTTTTCAGGTGACCTCAGTAGGTCACTTGATAGAATGGAGCAAAGTTCCAAATTGGTTTCACCTGAAACCACTGATTGTGGTTTCAGTATTTCACACCTTACCGCATGCGATTATGCACATGAACAATAGTGAGTCACAACCAACTCCAGGGGACTACCTCCACTGGGGTTTAAATACCTGGGTCTCTCCACCTTCTTGTTTGTGAACTGAAGAAGCCTTTTGGATGAGAGGTGAAAGGTCTTCAAGAAACTTAGGCCCCGTTTACATGAGAACGTTTTCAGTGGAAACGATTTAGTTTCATCGTTTTCATTTTTGAAATGTAACGCGTTCAGACAGAAACATTTCAAAAATGATCTCTGTTTAAACAGATATGCAAGATGTTGGAAACGCTGTTGTTCCCATTGCCAGGCCATAAGTGATGTGGATACAGAAGCCGCAACCATGTGCCAGTACCCCGTTTTCAAAAACTAGCATTTTCGCCTGTTTACATGGAAATGGAGACCAGAGCGTTTTGAAAACACTCCACTCTGGAACCCGTTTCCAAAAAGTATCATTTTCACACCGTTCTCTTGTAAACAGGAGGCCGAAACTCATCAAAACGTTCCCGTTTTCATCTGAAAACGTTCTCATGCAAACAGGGTCTTAAAGAAATCCAGTCGCCTTTTTTTCAAGGTCCAGAGACGACTATGACCTGGATGACTGAGAACCTACACAGACATGTTTCTACAGTATTATATGAATCATACAATTAACACTCACATTACCTTGCATGTTTTTCTCCCTCACAACACTGATGAATCCTCTGCTTCTTTTAAGCATGTCTCAGTGCAATCCTTCACATGTTTTGGTTTCTGTCACTTTGACAGCTGTTCCATCACATTAATATCACCCCAAAAACACTTCTGTTCTGTTTTGTTAGATTTTGTTTTTTCTACTACCAGGGACATGACCGCAAGGTAAGTAACACCATGCACAAGCATCAATGCTGGCAACAATGTCAGTCACCTAAGTTGGTTACATCATAGGCTCTACAAAGATTATCCGCAGAAGTCTAAACAAAAAACCTGAGGTTGCAGGAGAAGACAGATGGATGGAGGCATTGTGTCTTTCCCACTCATACACCATTTCATCTAAATGGACAAGCTGTACTTTGGAGGTGTTTAGTTGGGTAAACTTCTCAGGTACAGTCTATCCGGTCTCAATATGACATGTAAATCCCAAAGGTGGGTGGCAGACTGAGAGGCAAGGAAGAGAAAGAGAGGGAGGGCTGAGAGATACTGAGAAGTGAATAGAAGCAATGCGAGGTAGAGTAGTTGTCATGCATTCTTCTCATCTGTTTTTAATAAAAAACCCTTTATCCTCAGAGATTCACTGCACCAGTAATCATCTTTCCTCATCTCCTCTGCCTTCCCTTTTTCTCTCCATCTCTTAACCTTCACACTGCTGTAATTTTATATTTAAATCTAAACAGTAAAAAAAAAAAAAAAAAAGCATTAAAGTGATGGTTCATAAATGCAGAGCCAAGCTCTTCAGTGTTGTTTAGGATAGAGCTGTTGCCTTAAAGCAGTCAATGTTTTGTGAAAGTCTTTACTGGCTTGTGAAATAATACACAAATACATCTTTCACTCTTTTCATCAGTTCTTCAAATAAAATATGCCAGCTGAGGGTTTCACCCAATATATAATAATTTTACCAACAAGCTGGACTAAAAGTTACCCTTCAAGTGTTTTCCACTGAGTCACTGCTGTGTCTTCTGCATGTCAAAATGCCTGATGTATGCGCTGTGTAATTTCATTCCTCTTATCAATAGTTTATAGTATATATTCAGCTTGTAGAAATGTAATTTTGTTTGAAATACTTAAAATCCTATAAAATTTAAATAATTTATAGACTTCTTTTTCTTATTTATGCTGGTATATAGACAAAAGTAAAGACATTTGAATATATATATTCAAATTTCTCAGTGCGTTACAATAGTCTGCACCTGCAATGCACATCTCCTTGTACAGCCTAATTCTGGGAGACAGAATAATAATAATAATAAAAATATGAAGAGAAAAAAGACAACACAATGCCAGAGTACAGTATAAAGTGCCTGCGGCTAACTGCACCTTGCAATACACCTGCAGCTGCTTTGTCTTTTTGTTTTATACCGTCTCTCCCTCTTTCTCCTGTCTGCTCTGTCTCTCCACTCCCTCGACATCTCTCCAGTGGTATGAAAACTTTATTGGATGCCGGCACAGTCCTCAAGGGGAAACACTTTAAATGTCCCTGCAATTATACTTCTAATAATGGCTTCACACACATACACACAGCTACACGCATGCAGCTGGGGGCTGACAGTGACACAAAGGAAGTGGAAGTTACTCTGTCACTCTGTAAGGCTATTAATCTCTGTCACCTGAAGCTGTGCACGTGTGTGCAAATGTGTGCAAATGGAAGCGAGCAGAGTGTGCACGTCCATCTTGACCTAGACAACCAGCAACTTGCCAAAGGTGGGGAGTGATTTAGCCAGCACATCCCCTCAGATTAACTTCTTCTGGGAAGCCAATAAATGGACTTACAAGCAACTTTATTATCATACCTGTTCAACTGTTTGTTAATGCAATCTGTCTAATCAGCAAATCATATGGTGGCAGTCCGAAGCATTCAGACATGTAGACATGGTCAAGACGACCTGCTGAAGTTCAAACCGAGCATCAGCATGTGGAAAAAAAGGTGATTTAAGTGACTTTGAACGTGGCATGGTTGTTGGTGCCAGACAGGCTGGACTATTGACTACTACAGAGAATGGCTCAGTGTTGTTGATGCCAGAGGTGAGAGGTAAATGGCCAGACTACTTCAAGCTGATAGGACAATAACTCAAATACCCAGCTGTTACAACCAAATTATGCAGAAGAGCGTCTCTGAATGCATGATGGGCTGGGTTGTTGCAGATGGGCTACAGCAGCTGACGACCACACCTGGTGTTGCTCCTGTCATCTAAGAACAAGAACCTGAGGCTACAGTTTGCAAGGGCTCAGCACAACTGGACAATAGAAGATTGGAAAAATGTGACCGGCTTTGATTAGTCTGTTTTTCTGCTGCAGCCTTCAGATGTTAGGGTCAGAATTTGGTGTAAACAATATGAAAGCATGGATCCATTGCTTTGTGGCAATGGTTCAGGCTGCTGCTGCTGCTGGTGGTGTAATAGTATGGAGGATATTTTCTTTGGACACTTTGGGCCTGTTAGTAGAATTGAGCATCGCCAAAATGCCACAGCCTCCCTGAGAATTGTTAATAACTAAGACCATCCCAGTGAATGTGTATGTATGGCATATCTGTGTGTGGGTAAGTATGTATGGGCATGTATGAGTATCTGTGTATAAATGTGTACACGGGTGTGTGGGTGTGTTTGTATGTATGGCTGGACCTGGGTCTGGGCCTTGTGCCTTGCCTCCTGGCCGCTCCTTGCTGGTTGCCTCCTCCCCCCTGCCCCCCTGGGATGGGGGTGCCTTGGGGTTCCTGGGTGGGGCTGGGTGTTCTGGCGTGGGTGCTGGCCTGCCCCTCTTGGGGGTGCGGTGCGGGGCTGCGTTGGCTTCTTCGGCGTGGGGGGGGGCTCTGTGGAGGGTCGGGCGGTCCTTGGGTGCCGTGGGCCCGGGGGCCCTGCCGCCGGCCAGTGCAGGGGGCTGGCCGCTGGGGGGGGGGCTGGCTTCTCATCGCCTTGGGTTCCCTGGAGCCCTCGCTCCTCGACTGGGGGGGCTCCGTCTGAGACCACCCTCTCCCGTCTGCTGGGGTAGGTGTGCGGTTGTCTTTGGACTGAGTGGCCGGGGGTCTTCCTGGCTCTTGGTGGGCTGCTGGTGGCCTGGGTTTCCGGGGGCTTTCCGTACCTGCCTCTGGCTTCTGATGGGTGGAGCTGCAGCGTTTTGCCCTCATTGGTAAGTACGTTCCATGACACAGACACAAACATGACACAGACACAAACGCCCACTCAATCACAACTCAACAAAATTGTTGGTGTGCGTAACATGCTTTGTTAGTTTTGTTTTTCACACACAAATTTATTTTTGCAAGTATTGATAGTATTTTTTTATATGTTAAAGTGATGAACTATCTGATTAATAGACTTGTGCTCTTTCCCCTTTTTTTTTTTTGCTCCCTTTCTCTCTCCCCTTTTCTTCTCTTTATTTTCCTCTTCTTCAGCCTGTCAGCTCTGGCTGTTACATAGTATGTGGAAAAATAACTCAGATAAATAAAATAAAGGGTTAAAACATCAACAAGAAGAGCCTATTGAGAACCTATAGAGCTCATCTTGAAATAGCAAATATGTTTGGCACAACAACGCATTCAGATCACAGTTCTGCTTGCAAGATCTACCAGACAACTAAGACCATCCCTGGGTGTCCCCCAGGTTGTGGGATGTTGATATATTTTGGGCAGCCAGGTACGCCCTGTATTTCTAATTCTGAGACACTGTTTCTCATTGAAAATTTAAACTGATCTGGGAAGGAAGGAAATGTTCTTTACTACATTGAATACTTTACACTTGGACAGAAAATGTATCTTTTTTTCAATCCCAATATGTGATATGTGAGCACATATGCTGTTTTCTTTCTGTTGTCATGATTTTTTGTGTGTTCCTTGTTCCATTGCCAGTTTGTGGACACTGGGCCTATACTTGGTTAGGATCTGTCTTTGCTTTCTGCTTTCTTTGCTTTGTGTTATAATTTGATTCACTCTGATTGGTGTTTGGAAAGCAGTGTTGTTATGAGACTGTTCAGGGTGTGTTTGAGAGGGGCAGCTAGTCTCAGCACCAAATGATATAGGGAACTCTTTTCTTGTTTGAAGTTTGGAGAGCTTTGGAATGGAGGGTGTCTTATTTAAAGTTTATGACCACATTTAAAGTGATCACAAAATTTGAGTGCTCTCTCTTGAATCTTAATTATCAATGGGTATTCGCTTGATTCTACTTGGTGGCACAGTGGAGGGCAGCATGGTGGTGTGGATAGTTAGCACTGCTGCCTCACAGCTAGAAGAACAACTAGCAGGTCTGGGTTCAAATTCACCTTGGCCTGGGCCTTTCTGTGTGGAGTTTGCATGTTCTTCCTGTGTCTGTGTGAATTTCCTTCCACAGTCTAAAGACATGCAGTTACTGGGGTTAGGTTAATTGGTGATTCTAAACCCTGCCTCTCGCCCTATGACCCCTGGGATGGGCTCCAGCAACCCCCCCCCCCGAGATCCTGAACAGGATAAGCGGAAGAGAACCGATGGATGGATATCTGCCTGATTCTACTTGACAGATATGTGTTGGCATTGTTCAGCAGCAGCCTAAGCAGAGCAGCCCAGACTCCCTCTCCCAAGCCACCTCCTGCAGCTCATCCAGGGGAACACTAAGTTGTTCCCAGACCAGCCAAGAGATGTAATCTCTTCAGTGTACCTCGGGTCTACACTAGAACACAATGAAGGCATCGAGCCCAGGAGGCATCCTAGTCAGATGCCGGAATCACCTCAGCTGACTCCTTTCGATGTGGAGGAGCAGGAGCGCTCCTTTGAGTCCCTCCCAAATGACTGAACTCCAGAATGGAACAGAGACCAGCCCCTTTGCAGGAGACTGGTTCCAGAGCCTGAGGCATGCATCGAGGATAGCCAGACAATAGTCAGTATCTCTAGTCAGTATCATTTCCACCAGAAATATGACAGTCCATGTCCCAAGAGCCAGTATCAGCAGCTGGGGATCAGACTGCCAAGGCTTCTGCCCTCGACTGCTGCCTGACAGGAATTGCACCTGACCTCTACAGCACCTCCTCTGGGTGGTGAGCCTTAAACAGACTGCTTTTTCACATAGGGCCAGGTACGGATAGCTTTTCCCCCTTAATAAATAAAAGGACCTAAAACATGTAAGAGTCACAAATATGCAAAAAAAGAATCTATCTATCTATCTATCTATCTATCTATCTATCTATCTATCTATCTATCTATCTATCTATCTATCTATCTATCTATCTATCTATCTATCTATCTATCTATCTATCTATCTATCTATCTATCTATCTATCTATCTATCTATCTATCTATCTATCTATCTATCTATCTATCTATCAGAGAAACTGCATAGGCGAAGTCAGTGTGATATCCTGTCATTTCTCTTAAGCTACAGTTTTCAAATGCACCAACTCAGCCTCTTCATCTTCTCAGCATTGATTCCCTGTTCAGTGTGCTGTTTACAGCCACGAGGCACCATAATCACATTCTGATGTACACGGAGCAGAAGTAGGATTCTAAAAATGAGCATGTGACTGGTGCAGTATCTTTGAAGCAGCGTTAATGAATGTCCAGATTTCATCTCCCACACTAAAGAAGCTCAAATATACTGGCTGCCTCTTCAGAAAGCTGTGAAAAACTCTCTTCAAAGCTGGGAATTGTTGTCCTCTTAAACCCTGTTTGTGTGTTCCTGTGTTTGTGTTTATTTGTGAAATTTACACCTCCAGAGCCAAAAGAAAACACATTGCATTGTGGAAACCAGCGTGGAATTTACATATTAGGTGTTATCCAGTTTCTTTAACTGAGCAGAGCATTGTTATGTTGTATCATTGTATTTTTATTTTTATTTTTTGAATTGGATTAGTGAAAGAGATGCTTCTCCCTAATCCATACAGATTTTTCAACCTCTGGCCTTGAAAAATTAAGCCATCAAAGAAGTGTAAAAAAATGCAGTTCTTCAAATGGCTTCTTGAGGCTGGCATTAGGGCAGAAATAGACATGTTTACATTCTAGTAGGTTTGCGTGATGACTGAACCAGAACTCAGACAAAGACACTGAGAAGAAATTGCCAGAATTAATCCAGAAGTTTATTAGACAATTACTGGTATCTTAGATAAGGAGACTAGGATGGGTGAGAGAATTGATTGATTGAGAGAGCTGGGAGCTAGAGTGCTTTTCTGATTAGGGGAGTGATGCCAGGAACAGAGTAAGTAAGAATAGTTTGATAATTACCTGCAGAAATTTGGAAGTGTGAGGTGAGATGGACTGAGCCAGTACAGAGCGGAAATGCAGGGATCTGAGGATTGTTCAGGGGAAAACTGAGATTGAGCTCAGTGTGGGCAGGAGTGATTCAGGGTCTGGGGCTGGGAAGGCAAAACTGGAAGGGAGGGTGAGGCAGGTTAGAAAGGAATTTAACCAATATGGCAAACTGCTGATATGCTGGAACAAGAATGACATTAAAAGAATCTAAAATATCAGGGAATGGGGATATAGATGACTGGTATTTAAGGCCAGGGCAGGAGTAGATGATTGGTTAGTTACAAGGCCAAACCCCCTGCACACACCTGAAGCCACTGCTATAATGGGACAGACGTCACAATCGGTCATTTAAATCACCTTTGTTCCACCATATCTACCCATATGCATTGAGCTGCTGCCATGTGATTGACTGATTAAATATTTGCATGTACATACAGTCCTGTGATAAAGAAAGTTTTGAAAGGACTCTGCATCCTGTGAAAAACTACATACACCCCATGAATCCATAGCTCGTAGAACCATTTTAGCAGCAACAAATTAAAGTGATTGTTTTCATTATGATTTTATCAGTCTCTGACACCGCTTTGGAGGAATTTTGTAATACCCTTTTCATAATGCTGCTTCATGTCATTGTGATTTGCAGGCATTTGTTTATGCACAGCTCTTTTAAGGTCCTGCCAGTGCATTTAAATCAGGTTGAGGTCTGGACTTTGACTGGGCCACTGCAACACCTTGACTCTCTGCTTTTTCAGCTATTCTGTCCTAGATTTGCTGCTGTGCTTAGGATCATTGTCTTGTTGCATGACCCAATTTGGGCAAGGTTTAGTTCTTGGACAAGTAGCTTCACATTTGACTTTGGTATACAGGAGTTCATGGTTGATACAGTGACTGCAAGGTGTCCGGGTCCTATTGGTGCAAAACAAGCCCAGATAATCACCCCTCCGCCACCATGCATGACAGTTGGTACAAGGTGTTTGTGCCGATATTGTGTGTTTGGCTTTCACCAAATGTGGTGCTGTGCATTATGACCAAACATCTTCACTTTGGTCTCCTATGCCCAAAGGATGGTTCCAGAAGTCTTGTGGTTTGTTCAGATGCAGCGTACCCCACTGCCGTGCTTACGTCTCCTAATTCAGGCTTTGTAGATCTATAATGCAGGATTTTTGCATCTCAGCAGTCAATATTGCTACAACTGCTGCCAAAGGACTTGGTGGCAACAGTGAGATGCCGGCTGGGTCTGACACAATAATATTACGATTCTTTGTACATACCCACTCTATAGGACATCCCATGAGACACTGTCAAATACTGATTGTTTTTTTTTTTTTATAATGGCTACACTTGTATCTCAAAATAAGAGTAAGGGTAGACAAAGAATTGCATTCATCCATTTCCATTCATTTTCCTAATCACTGATCCAGTTCAGTCAGGAGTATTTGAGTGTCCACAATTCTACCCCTTTCTCTTTAAAACAAGCATTTTTCCTTTTTTCATTTTAACTAAATTGTTACCACAGATACTACTGAGTTTTCATCTTGTCCAGGAACAGAATTACAACATGATTATTATATTTATTGATTTACTAATACAGTTCTTTCCTTCTGACTTCATAAATGATAATATGAAGGACAGGTGGGAGAATATAATAAATAACATGAGCAGAAGATGACTGTCCAGATTTGAAACTACAGAATAAATGAGCCACCAGGAGGCATGACTTGAATAGCATACCTTTGTATTTTGCTGTTGATAGAGATAAAGGAAAAGAACCTCTCACTTTGTCTCTGTTCTCTATATTTCTCCTCTGTCTTTTATATTTTTCTTGTCACCTGCTTCAATGGGTAACCATATTTTTCCCTCCTTGAGCCCAAATCGTTTCCCTCCCATTCTTCTCCATTGCTCTACCACCTTCTTCCACCACCCTTGCTGCTTGTCCTCTGTCTTTGTTATTTTGTTATTATTATTATTTTTTTGGATCATCATTACGCCCTATCCATCTCTTCCTCTTCCACTGACCTTCTGCCTCCCTCTTCTTTCCCTCTCCCCACGCTTCTCTCTGTTTGATGAGGAAAATGAGAGGAAAGAAAGAGATTGCACCCTGATGTGAAAGATGCCAAATGTCTGGGTCACTCACACACTGCGAGCCCACCACTGTGTTATGTGCATGTGTGACTGACAGTGGAACAGTAGGGAACTTGAAAGAGGGAGCTGAAGTGGTTTTGTTAAATTTTCAGATGCACACGCGGTATTGTATGAAAGCAGCATAAATCATAGCTTCTGAGAGATGCCACACATCTGTTTTACTTCAGCTTACGGCAAAACTGTAAAGACTAAAATGCAATAAATAAATAAATAAAGCAATGTTTTCTGCAGCAAGGTATCATCTGGATGGTGGAAAATGAGATTGTGAAAGAAAAGCACATGGAATTAGGGCTGTTTTATTGAGATGGAGCTACCTTTTACATTCTGTAAAGCACAATGAGTGCCTTAAAATCCACTCCTTATGGCGCTCACTAAATGTTTTCCGGTGATTTCAGGTGTATGGCAGGACAAAAGAGTCCATAATGGTTGACAAAGACCCTTTGCTGATGAGAAACAACCGAAAGAAAAACGCTTTTTTGTTTTTGTATTTTAGCTGTAAAATAAGAGGCGGCAGCGACATTCACTCAGCTACAAAAGTGTGGCTGTGTTTTTATATCCACTCCAGTTCAATAATTTATCTTACTTTACCTTACAAGGTGTTTATTCCTCACCAACACCCGTTAACTTGTCATGCTCCTAAGAGACAGAAATTGGAGCCTCACCTCCCTCGCTTCATTCGTTGTGCTGAAAATGTTGCTCACATTCCTGTGAAAGATTTGCTCCCAGCAGCTTTGTAAATACCTATTACCATAAAAAAAGAAACTCTTAGCTTTGACACTTGAGTGCCATGTATGAATTTTTATTTAACATAGCTGCTATAAATGTCATGGCTTCTATAAAATAGCTGGACCCAAGAGCAGACTTAACAACAAATCACGCAGTGAAAATGTTTATTTACAATCTGGAAACAGATAAAGAAACACACAGAATCGAGGAGTGGAAAATACATACTTGTCTGGCAGTCAGCGAAACCGTAAAAAAAAAAGGGAAAGGGAGAGTTAGCAAAATCCAGAGTTCTGGTTGAGGCTATAACTAAAATGTGTGACTGGAGCTAGTCAGAGGGCTGGCTGGGGTCCGATGTTACTAGAGTGGAAACCGTTGAGAGTGGGCAGGCAGATGAGTATCCGTGAGTGGCTGACTGTGAGAAAATAGTTGCAGGTTGGACATGTATAGAAGATGCGGCCGTGATCTGAGATTTCCGAGGATCAGGCAGAAGGTTTCTTTGGTTGAGTAGTTGGAGAAGCACTGGTGGGTGGTGGAATCACAGAACATGGGCCTGGATGGAGAACGAGAGTCATAAATTACTACCAGGTAGTGACTAAGTACAAAAAACAAAGAGGGAAGCCAATGTACCACCATTAAGGTAGGGACAATCTGGTGGAGACCCTCAGTTGCAGCCAAACCATCAAAGTACACAACCATCCAACAATCAGATGAGCCACAGGTCTGCAAGGCCAGCCCAGGAAACACAACTCTGCAAAGGCAAAGATGAGTGCAGCCTGCGGCAGCAGTGCAGGTGGTGCTTGACAGATAGCATGGAGATCTCCTCTTCCTGGACAGGAAGTAAAGGAAGCTAATAACCCAGAGTGGCATTGGCGGGTGAGACTCCGGTAGCTGTGGAGGTTAGAGGGTTATGTACATATTCAACATTGGTAAGGTGAGAGTTCCAGGAGGCAGCACAGTGGAGAGATGCTCCTAATTCCTGGTTAGCACATTCAATCCGGGACCTGGATCTGGTTCCACTTGCTGAGCTTGGCAAATCTGTTTTTCAGTTTTTCCAAGTGAGATGGCTGATGACACAGGCCGGAAGTTCTGGTGGGAAAGGATCCGAGTCTGTGGAGAAATGACAGGACCAGGCATCAGGCTTCACATTGCACCGGTCTCTGGCTGCATGACCGCAGATGCTCGTCTCTGGATGAGTGGTGTGGAACGATCATTTCATTGTGTGCCTTGTGTGCACAATGACAATGAGTAGAATCTAACATCTAATATTGCATGAACCTGGACAAACGAACCTGGACGAATTGAGGTGGTCAAAAAAACCCAAAAAACAGCTGCCACCTTGCCTGCTGGGAATTAAGATGTTTAGAAGTCTGTAAATAGGTCAAGTTCTTTTGGTCAGTCCAAACTATGAAAGGCTGCTTGGCTCCCTAAAGCAAATGGCTCCACTTTTCCAGGGTCAACTTACCAGCTAGAAGTTCCAGGTTACCAATATCATAGTTTTTCTGCAGGAAAAGAAAGCACAAGGATGCAGCTTACCGTTTGCATGGGGGGTGGCTGCAGCTCAGGAGATAGTTCAGGCCATCTGCTAATCAGAAGATTGGTGGTTTGATCCCTGGCAGCTTCTTGGGCAAGATACTGAACCCTGAGTTGTTTTCCAATGTGTTCATTGGCATGTGAATGTTATAGAGAAAGTGCTGGTGTGAATGGGTGAATGAAGACATGTTGAATGAAGAACTTTGAGTGCTTAGGTAGAGTAGAAAAGCACTATATAAGAATCAGTCCATTTACCATCTGGGAACACATACTGGGAAAACACTGCCCTCACACCGAATTCGGAGGCATCCACCTCCACAATGAACTGCCTATGAGGGTCCAGACGAGTTAACACAAGGTACAGAGATGAATCTTTCTTTCAGTTTCTGAAATGCTTGATTGGCTTCAGAAGTCCAAATAAAAGGCCTGGAAATGGATCTGAGGCTGGTTAATTTTACATAAAGTGGCAGTAAAAATTTGGCAAAGTTGAGAAAGCATTATCGTTGTTTCCGAGAGGTGAGTATGGGCAAGTCCAGAATTACTTTGACTTTCTCAGGATCTGTCTTCAACTGCCCACTCTCTAGGATGTAGTCCAAAAAAGTTACAGATTGCGTGAACAAACAGTTTTTTCTCTAAGAGATGGAGTACCTGCCGGACAAAGGGGCCCGCAGTACCTTTACAAATACTTGGAATGCATTTGTGAGGCCAAAAGCCATCACTAGGTATTCAAAATGGCCGAGCAGGGTATTAAAAGCTGTTTTCCATTTGTTGCCTTGACCAGGTGGTAAGCATTACAGAGGTCTAATTTGGTGGTATTATGTTACTTTATATAAAGAGTTGAATACTTAATCAAGATTCAAGGAGACCATGTCTAATAATTACTTTTTTGATTCGAAAGAGATGTTGGTGAAGTCGGTAAGCGTTCTCACATTCCTGTTCTACCTCCGACTCCAAGAATGGTTGACTTTATTGCCTCTGGTGTTGCTGCAGCAGCAGCTATATGTAAAGATCCTGAAACAATTTCCATACAAATATAAATTGCTCAAATGCTGACCACATAGTCGGTGAGCTGTAGAATGGGTGGAAGCTACAGTAGTGTGCATAGATCTTTAGTCACCCCTCATTTCTTTTTGTTTTGCTAGGAAAATGGAAAACAGGTGCAGCATTTTATTGTGTGTGAGCATACATGGGAATAGAATATATAAGGAAAAAACAGAGCTTGTACAATTATAATGAGCTTAAACATCAATATTTAGTATGACTACTTTTATCCCCAATACCACAGGCTAAAATGCAGCCCCAAATTGTGGCAGAGCCTCCAGCATGTTTTACAGTTGGTTGTAGACACTGTTGTTGTCCTTCTCCTCACCTCTTCCAAACTGCATACTGGAAATGATTTGAACCAAAAATGTCAAATTTGGATTCATGGCTCCATAAGGCCTCTGGTTTGAGTTTAGTTCTTGTGTAAATTGGGAAACTTCAGGCCTTTCTCCCTATTTACCTTCCTTAAGAATGGCTTTTTGACAGCCACCCTTCCACTGAGAACATTTCTAATGAGGTTTGGCAAAAAGTAGATGGATCAACTGAAGGGCCAGATGTATCTCTCTGGTCCTGTGTCAGGTCTTTGCTGAAATGTATCCTATTTCTTAAGGACATGACTTTCAGAGACTGTTAACCTGCTGTAGATAGTCTTTAGGCCTGAGACTTCTTCTTTTGTCCTCCACTTGTCCACTTTCCTCATTTTTTTAGGGACACACTACAGACCACCGACAAATGGAAACTCCTTGGAAGCAACATATAAAGAAATGGCACAGTACTGTACATTTACAATACAGTACTGTGTACATATTTGAACAATGAACTGTATATTCCAGTTCATTGTTCAAATATTAACATAAAACACAAAGATAGATCCAAATGTCAATATACACTAATTTGCTGCTTTCTTTCCAATAATATACACAATGCTGAGCTGACAGGGGAAAGGACAGAGAGCTAAAGAGAGCTAAAACAAGTATTTCTGCTGGTAGCTGTCCCTGCATACTAAAGGCGAGGAGTTGTAGATAAATGTTGTTCTCCACACAGCTAGCTTCTCTCATATATCTCTGTTAGACAACAGCCAGCCATGACTGCACCAGACAAGGCCAAGCTCTGAGTCTTTGTGTCTATATCCGTGTGTATGTGTGCACTATATGCGAATGTTCATGAGAATAGATGGGATGGGTGTGTTTTCTGCCTTCACGGGATAACTCATGAACTAAAGTTGATTTGTTGCTGTCTTGTGTCGGGGTGGGGGGTTGCCTGTGTGTGTGTGTGTGTCTGTGTCTTTTTTTTTATTTGTATGATGTCATACCTAACCTTTAGAAGCTGGTCTTGAAATGTCTGAAAAAACTTCAATAGGCATAAATACTGCAGAGGCTGATAGTTCTAAATATACTGTAGATGTTTATGATGTGAAATCTGTTATATCAAAGATTACTTCTGTCTTGGTTTCAGTGCTGGCATTTTTTCTGGGCAGTGTTGATGGTTACGAGGGTTTCAGTGCTAGCAGACATAAAATACTGTATACATCTTTCCCTTTTTGTCCTTTATCCCCAGCCTTTTCTCACATTTACATCTTATACAGTACTTGGTGTACTTGATGACACAATAACATGAAACAAATGAAGAAGTGACATTTTTTTTTGACTTTTTTTCAGGGATATTCATTTTTTCATAAGCAACAGTATCAAAAAGGAGTTTCTGCTTTGAGCACTAACTGAAGCATTTGTCCACACAGTGATCAGAGAAACTGATATTCCTTTACTTAAACAGGCTGCCTTGAAAAAGGTAAGTAAGTGTATTGGTTTTGTACCTGTTTTATACAAAGCTGGTGTCTGTATCTGAATATAAAGCACAGACAGTGTTCTTTGTACTCTGATTAAGCCGCATTTTCTCCTGTATTGCAAACCTTTCAACTGTATTGCACATGTAACATATCTTGTACTGTGCTCTCCATATCAGGACATGGGTGGTCAAGTCAAGCATCATTCTATGGTCTCTACAAACAGAAGAATAGTATATGACAGATTAACCATATAGCTTATTTTATTGGCATGATTGTACTTGCCTACTTACTTGTATTTTGTATTGTCAAAGCACAGTGTCTTTTTATTTGCACCGTATATGTGTACACTGTGGACCCTGGGCTTTGCAGTTTCATCTCTCTGTATTCTTTATATGGCTGAGAAGACAATAAAGTTCATTTCAACTTGACTATGACAAGAAAAATCATATTCAGTGGGGTTTTATTTTATTTAAAAAAAAAGGAGCATAGATCCAAAATGCTGCAGCTAGAGTACTGACAGGGACTAGAAAGAGAGAGCAGATTTCTCCCGTATTGACTTCTCCTCATTGGCTCCCTGTTAAATCCAGAATTAAATTTAAAATCCTTCTCCTCACATACAAGGTCTTGAATAATCAGGCCCCATTTTATCTTAAAGACCTCATAGTCCCATATCACCCCAACAGAGCACTTCGCTCTCAGACTGCTGGCTTACTTGTGGTTCCTAGAATACTTAAGGCAGAGCCTTCAGCTTTCAGGCCCCTCTTCTGTGAAACCAGCTCCCAGCTTGGATTCAGGAGACAGACACCCTCTCTATTTTTAAGATTAGGCTCAAAACTTTCCTTTTTGATAAAACTTATAGTTGGGGCTGGATCAGGTGACCCTGAACCAGCCCTTAGTTATGCTGCAAAAGCCTAGGCTGCTGGGGGGGTTCCTATGATGCACTGAGTGTTTCTTTTTCAATCACCTCTTTTTACTCTGTTTATACAACACTCTGCATTTAATCATTAGTTATTATTAATTTCTGTCTCTCTTTCACAGTGGCTGCCCCTCCCTGAGCCTGGTTCTGCTTCGAGGTTTCTTCCTGTTAAAAGGGAGTTTTTCCTTCCCACTGTCGCCATGTGCTTGCTCATAGGGGGTCGTTTTCTCTGTAATCATTGTATGGTCTTTACCTTACCTTTACCTTGAGGTGACTGTTTTTTGTGGTTTGGCGCTCTATAAATAAAACTGAATTGAATTGAATAGCACCTAAAGATAAGACAAACGAGGGCAGCTTGAGAAAAAAAAAAGAACAATAAAAAAGCTGGCCTATGTTGACTCCTTTGTAATGAATCCACCTATTAAATAATCTAGAGCTTACAAAATTGGAACAATACAAAAGGAAAACACAAGGGAGCACAAGAGTCCAAAAACAAAGAGACCGTTCTGGGGGTCTGCCCAGCCATGGGAAAGGACATGGGTGAGACCTGGAAAGAGAGAGGCCTGTGGCTGAGGCAAAGTAACTCGGGGCTGGACAGGTGGGCAGTGGAGGAGGATGTGACATAGTAGGGGGCTGCTGATGGCTGAGGGGATGGGACGCCAGCAGTGGAGCCTTTCAGGGGACCGCCCAGGAGGCCAGTGGTAGAATCCCTCTCGTGGCCGAGGAGGCAGCAAGAGACAAAAGTGGCGATGGCGATGGAACCCTAAGTTCCATCCTAACTCGGTGACAAAGGCAATGATTGGACACCGCAGGTGGCTTGACTGGTGGCTGACAACTATGAAGAAGGGGGAACTCTTTGGGAAGCCTAGCAGGTGACCCCCAGTGAGGACAGAGATCCTCAGACAGACAGTGTCAGACCCTCAAACTCAGGCTCTGGCCCAGGTGGCACGTGACCCACTGGCTCAGGTGGTATGGGACCCTCGGGATCTGGTGACTGGGGCAGCACTGGAGACTCTGAAGACTTGTGAGACATAGGAAGCCCTTGACTCTTGTGGGATGCACGATTCACTGGCTCCTCTGATAACTGGTGCTGCTCAGCAGGACATGCAGCCATCACTCAAAGCTGAGGTTGAAGCAGGGAGGTGGCCACTCTCATCCTGGGGTCCTGGGGTGGATCAACAATCTCTGGGGAGGCCCCCTCTGGCCCAGGGGACAAAAAAACTGAGACTGATGGAGAAACTGTTTGCTCAGACAGGCTTGAGGGTTGTCTAGGCAGCATCAATCTCAGTATTTTCATTAAAAGATTTAGAAACACAAAAATTACCATCTAAACAAAACACTTCCAAAACACAAAACTTGTTTGACATTGGGTGGTTTTTGAACACAAAATGCAGCTTTAGATTTTGCCTGTCCTGTGGTTTGCACAAATGTAGAATGAGTCTGCTTGTAAACACAGGACTCATTCTCAGAACTGGCCAGCTCAGGAACACAGGCAGTCTCAGACTTTATAGGCTGGTGAACAGGAAAGGAAATTAATGGCTCAGACACAAACTCAGCTTCCAGTTTGGCCAGGTTAGCAACACAAAACACAGTTTTATTATAAGCCGGCTTGCAGCAAACTCATATTATTAGTTATGTTTACTGACATTGAAACAGCACCCACATCCTCATTATCAGCAATAAAAGGCTGCAGCAAGGAGTGCTGATGGCTCGCCCCACTTCCTCCTGAAAGCAGGAGGTGCAGCAGTGGATGCACCTCCTGCTTTCACTGCTGCACCTCCTGCAGCAGTGGATGGCTCCCCATTCTTAGCCCACAACTCCGTCAAGAATAAAGCCAGCAATTAGCAGACGGAAGTGCTGGGCAGCTGGGCCTCTAATGGACTGGAGAGCAGGGCCATCCAGTCAATTAGGGGGGTAAGCCTAACATCAGGGAGACAATTTCATCAGAAGTTATAAAATCTTTAGGCTGGGAATCCTGTTTCTCCTGCTGAGAGACATGCTTTGGCATACTGACTGAGCTGACTGGCTGTGGCAGCGAGAAACTGGCTGGCTACGAGACTGGTGCATGGGTGGCTGGTGAGCAACTGAGCCAAACCCATCCTTATAACTGAGGGCTTGGGTGGAGGGTGGGTTGCTGCCATGCTACCATTTCTGCTTCTGCTGCATTGTGGAGGTGCTGGCTGATGGTGGTGAAGCTTGGGCGCGAGGCTCCTGTAGTGACGTGGAGGAGCTGGTGAGGGAATGAGTCAATTCTTGGGCTCATAGTTGCGCTCTCATAGTACCCATGGTGGTGTGCAGACCAGAGAGCAAATATCCTAGAATGTTCAAAGACTCAAAAACACTGGGTAAACTGACCCAGGACCATGACAGCATTATGTAAGCTGCTTTGTTACTGATTGTGTAAGGTCACCTTACGATATTGCAACTTTTGTGAAAAAGGTCACCCTCATTTTTAATCTGGAAAAGGATTTTTGCCAGCAATCTCTCATTTAGATTTCAAGATCTTAAGAAATAGAGATCCAATCAAATAGCTAAGCCCCAGTTACACAGGGCATCGAGACTCGGCCATGACCTCCTGGCAACCTCCATCAAGACAGAATTTCTATTCTTTGACTGGTTGGTGAGTGCTTGCTCGAAGTTGATGGCAGTAAATAGGTGAGATGGATTGCCAAGTGATTTCAGTGGTGCTATCCCAGAAACCTCCTTGTGACTGCTGGCAGATTGGTTGCCGGCAGTTTGCATGGAAGACTCACAGTTGTCTGCAAACATTCACTACTCCTAGCCCAGCAATAGTAAAACTTGAAAACCAAAGAACAGTAAATGCAGAATGTTTATTCTCAAGGTAAAAGTGATGCCTCACTGCTGCAGTCAACACATTTCAAAAGGTGTAACATTTACTTTGAAGACAAATATTCTTTGTTTCCAGTTTGTGTCACACTTTGTTAGGTTGGTGTTTTTTGAATATCTTAACTTACCCATATTTAACATATTTATCTATAGCTAACCAATGCAATCACCAAATATTGCATGCTTGTTGAATTTACATAATAGAGACTGAATTTGAATGAATAAATGTTAATCACATCATGATGATTTAATAAGTTTACATTGCTAAACTTACATCATTCAGTATTAAAAAGAGATATGGAGACATAAACAATGTAAACTTATGATTTAACACAGCACAGATGTTGACTTAAAGAATGTATTACATGAACAGACCTCATTATGGGTGGATGAATCTGTGTCGAATACAGTGTGGATACTTTTAGCTCCTTAGGGTTGTCCTGCACCATAGTGAGAGAATATAATGTCTGAGTGTTTCAGGTTTTGTGTGTGTCTGTGTGTGCGCACTAATGCAGCTGCCTATTAAATTTAAACACCGTTTTCATGACGGGCTTTGTAAAAACAGAGCACAGACAGGGCGACAATTTACCCCTTCCACTTAGCAGCCTATCAGACTATCTCTGTGTTTCCCCGCACTCATCCCTCTCTCCTCATAAATCTATCTCTTGTTCTTTCCACTCAGAAGTCCATTATAGCCCCCTGCCTGCAGCTTTCTCTGTTTGTTATCTGTCCCACTCACATTATCTCTGCCTCTCCCTTCGACTCTCCTCTCTCTCTCTTCATTATATTGGTAAAATCAGATCTGATGTTCTTTGTCCATAACTTCTTTTTGGTTTTTACCGCCATCAATTCATGCTCTCATGGTCACTCCACTTTTCTTCCGCACCTATTTTTGTCCCTTTGCAGGTGATATATGCAGATCTTGTTCACTCTCTGTTATTTCCAAGTTTTTTCCCTCTTCTTCTACCTATAACCCCATTCCCCTCACTCCTTTCCTCCTTTGCTACCCACTCCTACTCCCCGATTCTCCTCCCCGGTGCTGCATACACTTTATCACTTTTGGCAGCACCAACTTAAAAAAAGAAGAGAATTTATGCAAATGTGGGGCTGAAAAATGAGTGTTCACCTCGGTAGCAATGTGCAGAGGAAAGTAGCGAAGTGCCTCATTACAATATTTTCTCTTTGTTGTGGATCCATGGGATAATAATTAAGAATGATTTGTGATGTGGGAACGAAGCTGAGCCACTTCTCCTCCCAGTAAATTCACCTAATACTTTAAATACCATACATGTAGACAGACAAGGAGATGGAGTCAAAACCATCAGTGTGATTCCACAAGTTTGACATTTAGGCATTTAGCCTGTCTCTCATGTGACTTTGTCAAATGACAAATTCAAACAAAGATCTATCTTTCACGCATTTGCTCTTTGTGAAGATTTCATGCTCCCCTCCTCTCTGTATCCTGTTAGTTTGTGCATGTGATTGCATGAAGGGAGCTATATTGTTTTGAATTTTCACTTATCACTGTTTATTTAAAGATGGGTAAGGATACTTTAATTACTGTAATAATGATATCCTTCTGAATGAGCTTTCAAAAAAGTTTGCTTGTTTTGAAAAGTTTGGATTTAGTCTCGGATGTAAAGACGAAGATCGCAGCACGACCAGTCTTTGTGGAGAGAGTTTATTGCTAATTTTTAATGCTGCATATGTGAACAGTACATGAGTGATGTTCGTCATAAATATTCATCATGTCTGCTTAAAGAAGTGGCAGCAAGTAGTTCAGGTGTGCGAATAGACCACAGAGGAGACTGTGGCTTACTAATGGGTGACCAGCAACCTGAAGAGGACAGGATGGTAAAGGAAAAGAGAAATGATGAAACCATCTGAGAGTGGGCGAAGCAGAAATTTGGGCTCCTGCAGCACAAAGTGAGAATAAAGACAAACAGTGTGACACAGCATGAAAAAAAAAATCATTTTTTACTTTTTTTTCTTTGCTAAAATTAAAAAAAAATCTTCTAATTAACACAGAAACCAGATTTCACTCATCCATCTTTGTTTATTTTCTATGAATTTTTAACTTGATGTCAAAATGTGTCTGTTTTAGTCACTTGTAGCTTGTTCATTAATGATTACATTTCTGATAAAAACTCCACCAGGTTTACAAGCAACTATTAATTGATTACTATCCACAGAGCCTTATCACTGCAGGTCAAAGATGGAAAAAGTTGCCAGCATCACTAAGGGGGCAAATTTCATTGGCTGACTGACCAGATTGCACCCCTAGGTGTGTGTGTGTGTGTGTGGTTGTGCTGTGTGGGTGTTTTCTTGATTGTGGCATTGCTTGGTTGTTTTTTTTGTGCAAAAAATAGCCAAGCTGTTCCCATGCTGCAGCACAAATGGTACTGTAGATTTAGACATACTGTCTCAAGATTACCAAGAATCTTATTCATAAAGAGAGATGAATGATTTTTTTACATATCTACTAGACTTGATGTGGAAATTGCTGATTTTATTGCCAACTGATTTATCAGTTAACAATCAGGAGGATGGCTGTGTATCTTGTGTAAAAAGACATTGATTAACCTAAAGAAAGAAAAGATGATTAAAAGTGTAACAGTGAAACAAAGACAAAGTGCATAGAGTGGCTTCTTCCTTGAAACATCTCATTTTCTTTTTGGTGTCACTCATGTATAGAGAAAAAATGTAATCCAAATTTAAATTGCAGAATGTGACATAAAAGATGGGATTTTTCTAAATCACATTTAAAACAAATTAATAAGATCCAAAATTTCCCCCACTTAATTTTTTGGGACTGACACTTTACTGTTCTCTAAATTCTTAATAAGGCCTTTTCCGATTTGTAGAGTAGTGTGCGTGTGTGTGTGCGTGTGTGTGTGAAGTTGGGTTTACAACCTGATGATACCCTAAGCTTTCTAATCCTTGCACTCCTGTGAGTTTGCTTTATCCTGCAGTTGCTAGTTTGCTATTATCACCTGTGTTTTTTTCTGCCAGACCTTTACCCAATCAGCTGATCAGTCACCATCTGCTCCACTGCTTCCCTTCCTTTCTTTGTCAGATCGTCTTGTCATTCATTTTCATTCAAGCTTTTGAGTCAGTTTCATAGTTCATATTCCTTCTGCTTTATTGATGCTCATTCTAGTGGACTTTTTGTGTCGTGACCAGTCGTAGCATCAAAACAAGCAGCTGCACATATAATACAGGAAGTGAAAACTATCATAAGAGTTAAAACATGGCTGAAAGCAATGCAGCTGTAGCCAAAGCAGTAGCTGTGTATGTGTGTGCGTGTGTGTAAGACAGATAGCAAAAGTGCTTTAAGCACTTTGTGTGGTCAGTAAGATTGGAAAAGCAGTACACAGCCTGAATAAAGTCTATTTAAAGCCAGAAGGAAAAAGACTGTTAGTTCATAGATTTATCTGCATCACTGCCCCATCGTTAAGGCACAGGAAGATCTGACTAAAATTAGGTTAAGTTTAAATTAACATGTTGCTTAATTATGAGTAGGCTATTTTTTTCTGTGCTTGACAGTTTTAGTCGTATTCTCTTAGTTGAGTAGAAAATTAAAGAGCAACCTTCACTTCCAGCTGGGCTGTAGTAGAGAGCGTATCACATGCCTTGGTGTATTCGCAGGGAAAGATAATTTTCAGAAGAAAAACTGTGAGGATTTAATCGAGAAAATCAATTAAATGCTTAAATCGGCTTGGGTCCAGCAACAGTTGTCTTCTCATGGGAATTGTATGCTGTGAATAATCTGGGTGTGCTGATGCTGTGGTAGTGCTTTGCAGATGCTGGACCTCCACATGTTGGTACATAGGGTGAACAAACATCTGTTCCTCTTGGAGACGACTGGTTTGGACATATCACTGACCACTCCTTTCTACCAGTCTGTTCTCCAGAGATGGGTCCCTGTCTAAAATGTTAGGAGAGCCTGTTCTGAACTACACTTTAATGTAAGAATTTCCTAAAGCCACAAGAAGATCCCTGTGCAATGTAAGATTTCTCAACTGAGCATCATTAGTTGGTGTACAGGAATGGAAATGATTTGGTGTCTGTACACTGCTCCCATTGATAAATCGCAGTGCAGATCTCCAGTGGTGGCAGTGGATGGATAACAGAGCAGGGAGCCACTGTGTGTTTTGCCAAATGGCCTTACTGCATCTGTGAGCCAGGTGTTCCAGACTGGCTCTTCTATATACATTACTGTGACAGTGGTTAGCTAGGACTCGTGTTGGATGACAGATTTTTCACTTTTGGGTCACACACAGTGCAGCACAGTGGAGTGATGTCTGTCTCATTAAGCTTTTCATAGGTCAGGCAAAAATGAATATTTGGTTAACCAGAATGAATAAAATGAAAGGAGCGGAGTTTGAACTTGAACTGGTTCCTGCTTGTCTCAGAATTGAATTTACTTATAATAAAATGGTGGCAGACTTGGGTCAATTTGTCTCTGCTGGGGAGATGAAAATGTCAGTAACTTATGAGTCACTAGTTCTTAGTCTCTGAAAATGCCTACATGCACACACACTGTGTAGTGGTGTGGGGGTTGTAAATATGTAAATTTGTACAGTAGTTCCTCTCCTCTCTGCTCCTCAATGTCTTTCAAGTCTTGAGAGATGCCCAGTTTTTACAGTTCTTTTCTTCCCTCTGTGGGTTTGCTGTCATCCCTCTGTTTGCTCTGTGACTTCTGAATCTGATGCAGCACTGCTGAGGGCAAATATCAAATGGTCAAGGGTTAAAGGTGCAGGGGTCAAAATGGGTATATGGTCTCTTGACATGCACGCCCATGTTTATATTTGCAACAGGCAAAGATCTGGTTTGGTGACACACACTTGAATAAATATCATAGGAAACATTGCAAGATACAACTGCACAGTTTTATAAGGAGTCAAAGAGATTTAAACAGCTGATGCTGGTAATTCTATAGTTGGACACCATTAAACCACAGCAAAAGAAAAGACAACAACATTAAAGCGGCACCACCCACAAAGATGGAAAATATAAAATTTGTAAGACTGACCAACTTCACGAAACTTCACAAAATCACTGCAAACAGAGCTGATAACGTCTTAGTCGAGCACACTTTTAGACAAGAAATTAAAGGATGACTTCGACAACACATCAGATCTCAATGGGAAAGAGAATCTTGTTGGATATCTGTTCTGATGTGGACTGGGTAATGTATTAGGAACAAAAGGATGCCACATCATTTGATGGAAATTAAAATTGTCACCCTACAGAGGGCTTAATTCAAAGACACCTGAAATTCAAAGTGAAAAAGTGATGTGGCACCTAGTCCATTTTGACAAACTTTCATTGCAGCAACTCAAAATGGTACTCAGCAGTTTGTGTGGCCCCCACATGCTTGTATGCATGCCTGACAACTTTGGGGCATGCTTCCAATGAGATGATGGATGGTGTCCTGGGGGATCTCCTCCCAGATCTGGACTAGAGCATCACTGAGCTCCTGGACAGTCTGAAGTGCAACCTGGTGGTGTCGGATGAACTGAAACATAATGTGCCAGAGATGATCTACTGGATTTAGGTCAGGCGAGTGTGGGGGCCAGCCAATGGTATCAATTCCTTCATCCTCCAGGAACTGCCTGCATACTCTAGCCACATGAGGCCGGGCATTGTTGTGCACCAGGAAGAACCCACTGCACCAGCATAGGGTCTGACAGTGGGTTCAAGGATTTCATCCTGATACCTTTTGCAGTCAGGGTGCCGTTGCCTGGCCTCCACCTGTGTGCCCCTCTAGTGCACCTGTTGTTAGTTTCATTAACACTAAAGCAGCTGAAACTAATTAACAACCCCCTCTGATACTTAACTGATCAGCTCAGTAGCTCAGAAGTTTAACTCTGGGATGAATGAACGGCAAAACATGACATAATTAAGTTAAAATGTGTGTGGAAACACTAAGTACACCCTTAGTGCTTCCATAGGATTTAAGAGAGTAAGTAGCAGCCAGCTGTAACTAACACATCATTTCATAAAAAGATCATCATGCCAAGAGTCAAACATGGTGGTGGTACTGTGATGGTTTGAAATGGCTTTGCTGTCTGAGATCCTGAATGACTTGCTGATGGAAACATGAATTCTGCTCTCTACCAGAAGGTCTCAAGAATATCTTTATTACATCCCAATATGGCCACTCTGTTCCACTAGTGAGTGCATCAGTGAGCTCTATGAAAATCCTTATATATATTTAGCTATAATGTGTTTTTATTGTATCTGCATCAGCATACTTAAAGTAAGTCTGCCACTATAGGCTCACTGATTAATATGTAACAGTTAAGTTGACACACACACACACACACCTGCACATAGATAAGTGTGGCTACCTGCAGTCATTAATAAAGAGAATGACTGGAGAAGGAGGAGATCTAGAGAGAGACAAGACAGTGCAGACAGGAAAGAAAAATAATAGCCAATTTAGCCTTGTCATCTTAAAGCTACACTTTGGCATTTTGAATTTTGCCTGGTTATTTTCCTTCACCAGACATTTGTCATATTGTGGAGGGAAAAAGTTTCACTTTCCCTAAAAAATGGCTTGTTAGCATCACTAGAATGCCACATTGAAACCAAAGGTCCACAGTAAGCGATCCCTTTAAAATCCTTAAAAAGAGAAGCAGAAGACGGAAGAGAGAGCAGGAGGAGGAGGAAGAGAGATGGATGAAGAGGAGAGGAGGGTCACTGAGTGTATCCTCACTCCGTTTTTCTTCTGTGGTTGCTGTGGCAGTGGAGGATAATGAGGAGAGAGGAAGGAAGGTATCAGAGGGACGAAGGAATGGAAAAAGAGTTAAAGAAGGAGAAGAAGCTGGAGCACAGGGCAGATTTTATATACAATTTGTGTATGTTCAAAAATATCAGAACTGAAATGGGACTTTAACAGGTTAAAGAGAGGGCAGAAGGAGGGCTGGGGGAATGAAGGAAGTCAGTCCTCACCATGACAGCTGTGCATTTCTCACATCTGCAAGCTATATCTTGACATTTTTTTCTTTGTGCATGTGCGAGATAGCCCTGAATGCGTGCTGAATCTGTGTTGCATGCTATTGTATGTTGGAGTACACTTAATTCGGTGTGTGTGCGTGTGTCACCTTTTATGCAACCCAGCATTTCAATTAAAGGCTGAAAGCAGTCCTTTGTTTGGCGTACCGTTGAGGAGAGAGAAAGAAAACGCGAAGCATATTACTCTATTCAAACATTCAGTAGGAACCAAAGAGAAGGATTCAATTTTGTCCGTCTGCCTTGTATGAAGGACAAACTCTTTTCATTGGTGTTTGGAGGACCACACACACACACACACACACACACACACACACACACACACACACACACACACACACACACACACCACCTACATCCGCACAGTCAAGCACATACAAATACAGACATAACCCTTCCACCCATATGCCAGCTCCCTATATCCAATCACACATATACATTTACAGTATGTGCGCAGTAGGTGGTCTGTATGTACACCGTACTGCTTCCTCTTATTAAGATAAATGTGAATCCGTCTCTCTGCATGCTTGGACTAAACCGATAACAGAGGCTGGAAAGTCTGTTTTACTGCAAGAAGAGTAGATACATAATTTGTAAAAACTACATTCTGTGGATATGAAAACGTAAGATGTTTACAAGAAAATAATGTAGTCATGCTGATAAGATTGATCCTTTTCAGTTTCAGCCCTCAAAACACTGGCATTACATGCTGGGAGCGTGAGCATTATCAATTAACATTCCTTTTTAAACAGAATAAACCAGATTATTTAAGAAACATGGAACATGTGGCTTGAACACACATTTCTGCTTAAAGAACACAATAACAAAACAAAGTATTTATCCTCATGTGAAGGGTTTGTCTCGTTTCTTTCTGAACTTTTTCTTCATAATTTGTATTCTTGCATTCATTTTGCAGTCAAAACTGATATCCAAGAATTCCCTAAATGTGTTTGGGGAAATTAGAAGGTATTTTTTCTAACTCTATTACCTTCTACTGACTGCTTGCTAAGCCCTGCTTAGACAAACTAAGCAGTAACAGGGATACACTGGTTATGAGATTCTGGGCTGATACTAATTTCTAAAGTAACCATTTGAACAAATTTTTTTAAAAATGGAATTTATTTCCTCCTTTTGTGTCAGGGAAATAAAGAAATCGTTTTTATAAAAATAATTGACCTGTTCTGAAGTCTTTTTGTTCTTTACCCCATTTGTAAACATTTAGCCACAGAAAACCGATGTGAAATATTGACTACAGAGATGAGGAAATTTGTTTGTTTTTGCCTCTTTTCTGCTGGCAGTCTACAGAGCCAAACACATTGATATTAAGTGATATAACAATGCATTATTATCATTGTAATTTGCTGTATCTGATATGAAGACTTAAAGTCTTAACTTCATATCTGGACTGCCCACTTCCTCTGCTGTAACTGAAGGAAGGGATATTCAGTACCCCCCCCCCCTTTAAATTAAACATGTTCCAGTACAGCATCCCCTACACCTGTTACTGATACTAACACAAACTTTTGTAAGGTTACGAGGTGCAATTTATGAATTTCTTACATGTGCCTGTAAGAAGTAAAACCGTGACGTTTGTTCCCGAATGTTGGGATCGGTCCCTGGAAGTCTTGTTCTGACCATATGAAGGTGAACATTTGCTGTGCCTGTTGGATCTTCCCCAGTGTGTCACTAGATTAGATCATTTGAATCTCATTTTGAGGAAGTTATTCATGACACTATGAACAGGCACATGGTGGTGTGAGCCAAATGTTCACTCAAAGGCCTCAGGCATACACCTGGCCTGATGCGCTTTCCCTGGCTCGGTCGCTGAGGGTCAGCACGACACTGAATTTTTATGGTTTGTGTCAGCACAAGTTTGAGGATCATGGTGAAACTGCAGAATGCCCCAGCGAGCGGTCAGCGCAGTGATGCAGCTATAGCAGTAAATCCCTTTCTTACATGAGCAGCAACCACTTCAGGGGATAGCGATCAAATTTAAAGTTTTTATAGGCGCATTCACTTTGCAAACTAAAGTTCCAGTGAAAAGGATAGGGCATAAAACTAGCTCCTAAAATACATTTCACCACTTTCTAATGCAAACTCAGCTTTTTATAAGTACCTGCAACATTCAGAGTCTTCACACAGGGGTTCCTATGACGCACTGAGTGTTTCTTTTCATTCACCTCTTTTTACTCTGTTTATACTCCACTCTGCACTTAATCATTAGTTATTATTAATCTCAGTCTCTCTTCCACAGCATGTCTTTTGTCCTGTCTCTCCCCCCCCCAGCCCCAACTGATCACAGCAGATGACTGCCCCTCCCTGAGCCTGGTTCTGCCGGAGGTTTCTTCCTGTTAAAAGGGAGTTTTTCCTGTCCACCATCACCAAGTGCTTGCAAGGGTCGTTTTGACTGTTGGATTTTCTCTGTAATTATTGTAGGGTCTTTACCTTACAATATAAAGCCCCTTGAGTTTGTTGTGATTTGGTGCTATATAAATAAAATTGAATTGAATTGAATGTTTGCTAGCCAGAAATGTTCAACTTACTGACAATCTGGTCTGTTCAGTTCGGTCATTTAGCCTGTCTTAATTCTTGGGCTTAATGGAAATGGTGTCCATGTAATACCAGATTTTTGGAGCTCTTGGGTAATGTAGGTCTCACTGAACTGTCTGTAATGGGGGCTGGGGGCTCAATAAAAATATGAGTATACTAATGGAGTATACTATGTTTTACATAATGTAAAACATATATGTAACAAATTTGCTCTCTGCTAAAAAAGTGGAAAACTAGAATAGCCAATAGGTAGAATAATGTTCTACTTGCTAGGTTAGGATCCATGTCCCTGTGGCATTATGGGACACCTATTGTTGTAACACCTTACCAATTATTACATTTAATTTCAAAAGTGAAAAATAACATTAATTTTGTGCTGGTACTGTAAATTACAAATATTTAGCTGTAAAGTGTCAGCACTTACTTGGAGTGGAAACAAAAGTTTGTGATGAAAACTGGCTGGATTAATAACAGGCGCATTAGCTCTTGATATTAAGTTACCTGGAAAGTTAATAGCCACCCAGTCACACAGCAATGAACAATGGTGCAAATATACCTAACCTTAATATCTTTATTTGGACATATTTGTCAGAGAGCTAATGGTGACTGCATGGCTACGGCCTTGCTTATAGATGAATAAAACAACTTAAAAGTAGAGCAGTCTGCTCCTTACACTTCAGGACATAACTGAATGCATTTCTTTGTCTGTGTATGCATTAAGTATTTTATTCATTTTATGAAAGAGAAAGAGGGATGTGGTAAATGGACTGAGCTTTATATCAGGCTTTATTTAAACTCTGGAAATTGTTTTTTCCTTCTTTCTACAACAAGCTGAAGAGAATAGAGAGACTGGATGAAAATGGGGGGCAGCCAGATCCACGTGCACCAGTTAACCTCTTACTTGCTTGTATCCCTAATTGCTGGCATTTTAGTCACAGCACTGATTTTGCTTATTGACTATTCTTGGGGAATGAGGAGAGGGACTTTAGACCTTTAGATGAGTGCTTTGTTTTGAATTACAGATGCAGGTCCTCCTTTATGATTTATTACTTTTTGTTTTTTTATTACCCCTGAAAATATTGCTGTTGTCCTAAGAGTGACAGCCTGTCACTGATGTCACAATGTGTGCATTTATTTTCCTGCCATCTTTGTGATCTTGAGGTGTCAGTTATACTTGTCTTCATTTCACTCTGTGTCTCTTTTTACCCAGAGGCAGAAAGGATCGTGTGGGTGAATGTTTGCAAACTGAAAAATGTTTCTGAATGACTGGGTCAAGTGAGGTGCAAGGTGGCTGTGTTGCCAGTGATAGAACTACTGTACTTCCAGTAAATAAGAATTTTAACTGAATAATATCTCTTTTTATTTTGCAGCAATTACCAGTAATAACCGATTTGCTGGAGGAAGCTGATAAATCAGTTATTGTAACAAGCTAACCCAAGGGTTTCCTGAAAGAATGTGATACTCTAAGTGTAAAGGCTTGTATTTTGCCAATACGTTCCAGTAAGACTTGCCATAGAAGCAGAGTAGGGGTTTCTGGCACAACTTCACCCATTTCCAAGGTGAAAAACATCAACTCTAAAATGTTCTTGAACAACTTTATAGCTTGACCAATGCATTTTGGCTCAGTCTTCACAGATAACATCTTAAATACCACATGTATTTGAACAGAAAAATGTTAAAACAGTCAATACAGCATGCATCAAACACACATATCCACTAATAAGGCAGCAGCAAAGTTGGGCGAGGCATTTGGGCTTGTGGTATAAAGCCAATCGTCCCTAGAAATGGAGTGTTCCCAATGTAAACTTCTTCACTACTAACTTCTTCATTTACATGTATTACTCTTCCTTTCTAAGGGTCAAACAGGATACCACCCTAGTGTTCTTTGTACTACAAGTGTTGCTGGAACTTCAACCTATTAGCCAGTTAAAGTTTCCAAAGACCCACATTGTTTTAGAACTATCGAACTATAGATAGCAACTGCTTCATTGAAGTAAAGACGATGCTTTCATAAACTACAGCTGAGAGATGAAGTAGTCTGTGTGCCCCACTGTCTCCCTGGAATTACCTCCATTCCAAAATGTTGCTCCAATTACATTGTAGTGGTAATGGCTTTTACAGTTAGTCTTTAGTTCACGAATCAACACCATATTTATGAACTACACTGAAGTTGCCTGAAGGTGAAGACCATAGAAAGCCTACACACGTCACCCCAGAGGCTGGGATTTTCATCTAGATCTCCATCTGTTGTTAGGTGGAAGCAAACTGCTTCTGTATTAAACCAGCCCACAATTGTTCCTTGAACCTTCACACAACTATAACAAGGTTTAATAATGCTCATTATAAGTAAATAAAGAGCATTTTCTCAATATGGTAATACAGAGCACAATCTGTGTGTCTTTGAGTGGTCAATAAAATGAGAAAAGGTAGTTTGTGCAAGCTGTTATTATGACTTATAGTTGTGTTTTCAGGTAAAGCATCATCTACATGTTGGCGTGTCTAGTTAAGTTTGTATTTTAACCCCAAACCTATTGAAACTGCTGCCTTTATTGGGATCCACCTGTTAACCAAAGTGGCTCTAAATTGAAGCCTTAATAAAGTTTTAATAGGTGAAATAATAATTAATTAAAAAACACTACAATAATCCCAACGTAATAGTTTTTGCATCAGGCTGAATCTTGTTTGTTTTTCTGCTGTTAAATTGGGCGTTTCACTGGACGTCTGTGGAAATCAACTTGCTTTTGAAGCCAGCCTCATGTGGCCACTTGAGGACCTGCAGGTTTTTTGAGCCCCTTTTCTGGTTTATAACCAAAACTGGTGAAGCTAACCCAGAAGTGCCTTTTGTGACAACTATACGATGGGGGAATATTTTAATAGCTCATTCATTTGGAGACTTGCAAAACTTGAATTTAGGTATGTGGCCTCTGTGGCTGATACTTAAAATCACTGAATTAGATCACATGTAACCCCAGTAAGCAGATTTGTGTCTGTGCATTGTACAGTTTATTGCAGGGGTGTCAAACTCAATCACAGAAAGGGTCAAAATTGCAAACATAGTCTAAGTTGCGGGCCAAACAGGATTAACCTTTATTGAAGTCTAAAACTGAAAATGATCTAGTCAGAAATATGAATTTAAATGGCCATAATACAGCAACTTTTTCCTCAACACAGTGAATAAAATATATTTTTCTTCAGAAATAACATTGGGGAAAATGAGAACATTTCAAACTGATGAAAATTTGCAAATTTCTTTTTTCATGATATCACCAAAAAGTCCAGAAATCAGAAACAACAAGCTATTTAGTTTTCTCTCTTATTCCATTTCTTTCTTATTTTTCATGAACTGACAGATTTCTTCAGGCAGCTCATCGCACCTGTGTGATAAGGCACGTCACCAAATTCAGAAGCTATTACCTCCATAAAAGACTGAAATCGGTGATTTAAACCTTTGCCTCTTATAATGTTACGGTGCTTATGACGCGTTCTGTCTACAGGACTTTGCTGCACAGCGTTTCCTACTGTGTGACGCAGCGATGCACTGTCAGCTCACCTGTGCAGGTCTCCCTTTGCATCTTCTCCTGCATCTGCACTGAGTGTTTCTTTTCATTTACCTCTTTTTACCTTGGCTATACATCACTCTCCATTTAATCATTAGTTGTTAGTAATCTCTGTCTCTCTTCCACAGTGTGTCTTTTGTCCTGTCTCTCCCCCCTCAGCAGATGACCCCCCCTCCCTGAGCCTGGTTCTGCTGGAGGTTTCTTCCTGTTAAAAGGGAGTTTTTCCTTCCCACTGTCACCAAGTGCTGCTCATAGGGGGTCATTTTGACTGTTGGATTTTCTCTGTAATTATTGTAGGGTCTTTACCTTACAATACAAAGTGCCTTGAGGTGACTGTTTGTTGTGATTTAGTGCTATATAAATACAATTGAATTGAATCCATCCCACCATCTCCCTCTGTCCCCTGCACATCACAGGCGGGGAAGTGTACAGGTCTTGACCTGCGTGGCAGCTGTTGCAGTGCATAGTGGGATTTGTAGTATAAGTGGTGGGAGCGCTATTTACTGGTGGACTATTAAGCATAGCCATATTAAATTATCTTGCGGGCTGAATATAATTATCTTGTGGGCCGGATCTGGCCCGCGAGCCTTGAGTTTGACACGTTTTATTGGATGCAGCTTGGTAACCAAGTCTGCTAGTATCAGCTGATAACTTAGCACACCACCATTTCATCAAAATATATTAATTTCTGGACCTACAAACAACAACATGGTGCTGGCCAAAACACAGAGGCTTCAGATGTGGAGTCTAGAAACGAATGGGTGATGTCACAGTGGCTGTCCATCTTTCACATACAGTATTAGAAGAGGTTTCATACGAAACCACTGTGAGACCTCGCCCCACCCTTTCATGTGACCTATTGACGTCACCTATAGTAAGGTGATCAGCTTCCCTGGGTTCACAGTCACAACTTCTTGACCCGACTGTGTGGTCACATTTAGAGAGATGCTGCAGCATGCATTAGTACAACAAGGTGAGGAGGGCAGTGTATGAGAGAGTTGTGATGAAGGTTACAAATTACAGAGTGTATAATAATTATTTGTACACCACAGAAACAGGCTGGAGCAGAAAGTATGATGAATGCTTTATGCTGTGACTAAAATAACTTTGGTCTGGAACAATGCATTCCAAACATGGAGCCTGAAAAAACAAAACAAAACAAAATAATAATGAAAAAAATCAGACTGTAAGAAGTCATGAAATTACAAGAACCCTGCAAATCAACCATATTTGGCCAGATTTTATTGTGGTGACCTTTTTCTGGGATGTAGGAAATTTCTTTCCAAGGAAAACAAGCAATGTTGTTTTGCAACCATATCATATTTTTCTTTTACTTACGTAAATGCTCTTAACCCATATTTTCAGTTTTCATCTTACCATTCATGTAACATTATAATTCAGTGTTACTCTGTTATGAACTACTGTCTATCAAATGCATACCTTTTTAGTTCTGAATTTCTCTCCACTAAATGCTCCGAATAAGCTTTACCTGCTACATTCTGCACTTTGAGCAGTTCCTGACTTTGTCAGTTGGAAAGCTGATGGTGGTGTGAAGGCATGGATTAAAACTATACTTAGCCCTGTTGTTTCCTATCAAGACATGTAGGGCATATCTACTGATGACCACAGTCTTTCTACCGTTGAGTTAGTTTCTCATTGCTTGTTTTACCTTCTCGAGGTTTTTAGTTGTGGTTGACTTTCCATCGACCTTCACTGTGGCTCCTGTTGATCTGTGGGATACTCAGGTACTTTGCAGCAGTCCTGTATGCCAGTTATCCTGCCTTCTGTTAACTCAACCCCTCCAGTCTGGATCATTTTCTCTCTCTTTGCCACCATTCAGCCACTCTTAACCAATCCAAATGACATTGTGAAATCCTTGCTGTAAATGCTAGTGAGGTGGATCAGTAAGTCAATATCTCACTTTTTCCTGGCACGCAGGCCGATGGTTACTCTATTCCTTAAACTATATCTGTATCTCACTCTTTGTTATGAGCTAGATGAGAGCACTTCTATTATGCCTCACTGCTTGGTATATATTGGTATACAGTATACTTGTGTGGTAGCCTTGGAGTTAGCCTCCAGTTTTGTCTTCCACAGTCACACTGAGTTAGTGCACTGAGGTTATCAGTGCACCATTAGCCCTGTGTAGTGCTAAGCATTCTGGTATCCATCTATAGAGCACTGAGTCATAGGTTTTCTTGTAGTCATCAGGGATCATGTCAGGTCCTGTGTTGTCCAGCTCTTCATTCCAGAGACTTGTTGTTAGCTGTCTGCAGTTTGTGATGTTGTCTGGCTCTTGCGGTGTTCTGCTCTTTGATCCACCAGCCACTTGGTGTTGTGGGACGCCTCTTTCTCCCAGATGTTCCTCCAATATTGCTCAGTCTCACACTGGAATAAAAGCCCTCAAATACGGTACTATCCAAGGTATGATACGGACAATATCCCAACAAATGTGCACCGGATCGTTGACGGATACGTTTTGGAGATTTCTCCGTAAACGGACAAAGTGGACCCTGATAACATCCAGATAATATCCATTTAAACATCTGTGACAGATCAGATCTTCCCGTATTCTCTCTGGAAACATTACGGATATGCGGCAGATCCATAAAGTTGGATCTTTTGTCCAGTCTCAGCTCTGGGTGGATCTATCCTAGTGGCATTGTTTCTTTGCAGCTGAAAGTACAACCTGGCTGGGTCTTTGGAGAACAGGCCATTTATTCTCTTGGCTTCTGCTTCTCTGCTGTGTCTCTTCAGCCTAGAAGTCAGAGTTGAGAGCCTTTGCCTGGCAGTTTCTAGAATCTCAGTTATGGGCATCTTGCTGTACCTATTTTTTAATCCAGGACCTGTCTGTCATGCCATCTTTCTGCACCTCTGATAGCCAACTACTATCCTTCCAACCTTATTTTTGATATTACAGCAAAGTGTTTCTAAAATTCCTGTGACAGTGACATGTACAAGCTTATTAGTTTCTGTAATACTGGTAGTGGGGATGGTGACTAGAGCTGTGTCAACATCTAAGTATGTCTTCTGATGAGACTTTGTCAGTGACCCAAGGGGGTTGTATCCTTGGTTGCGTGGCTGTCGTAAGTCTGGCCACAATCTTCACCCTCAGTTCAGTGGATACGTCTGTCACTGCAGGTGGTTTGGTTTCATTTAGTTCCTTCTACCAGGCTTGGCTCATTATGTCCATGCTGTAAGCTAGCTTTAATAGTAGCTTCATTCTGTTGATGTCAGAACAATGAGCTATCAGGTCCTTCTTTCTCATTGTGGATGTTGGTCTGCTCATCCATAGTTCCTTCATATAGCCCCTCTCATTGGGTCTGCTGTCATAGTAGCAATCTATCAATTCCATATTCTCAGTCCTAGCCCATATGTGCCTTGTAGCTAACAAAAAACATAAATAAATTAAAAAAAAAAAAAAAAAAAGAAAAACAGTGCATTGATTTGGTGTTTAAATACAAAGTAAGTGAGACTCTGGTAGCATCAGGAGTATTCTACACAAAAAACATCAATGTAGAGATGTCACTATACCTATTATTATTTTTTATAATTAGTAGCTCAATAAAACCTTGGACAATGTGAGGTTGAACAGGTGAGAAGCTTTGGAGTTTCACCTTCTCAGCCAGTGTTATAATGAGGAAAAACAAATATGGCAGTGCAGGCAGATTTATTTTTTTTCCTGTCAGCATGCCTCTAAAAATCTGAGACGATCTAAGACAGAACTTTTGCTGCTTAATTCAGCAGCAGCTACATAACTAATTTGACAAAGTTTGGCGCTGTTTGCTAATTTAAAAGCCCCTCCTGGCTGTGTGTATCTTGAGACTGGAGTTGTTGCATTTTGCTTTGAGACACTGTCCTTGCTGATAAAGATCCAGAAAACCTTTTTTTTTTCTTTTTTTTTTTTTTTAAATTCAGCTAAAATATTTCTGTTATGTTTGATTGTTGTGGCGTACTTGAAAAACCTCATGTGACATTTTATGAACCAATCACAACTTGGATACAAATAAAGCAAATTACATTTGTAGGATTGTTTACTTATGTTGCTATGCCACTGTAAATCAGATCTTATAAAACATTTGACAAAAAAAAAAACATTAAAAAGAAGCAAACTTGTGTCATTCTCAAAACTTTTGGCCACGATAAAATGCATGTTTGAAACAATTAAAACTGCAGGATGTATGAGTAAGCCAAATGAGCTCCACTGCCTACAAGAAAGGAAAGAATGGAAGTTAAGTGGACAAATTAGACTCCAAAACATCATCCCCATTTTCAGACAGACTAAGATCCAAATTTTTTGAAATCTGAATATTCTGAGCAGGGGTTTAATGTATGTTTTGCAGTGCAGCGAAGGCAGAGTCTCAGCAGGCTGGTCGGCTAATTAAACGACTGCTTGGCCTCAGCGGCAGTTAGTGCTATTCAATTATGAATGAGAAAGATGGGGTGAAGAGGGCAGTACAATCAATGGGAGGGAAGGATGTAAGGATGGACGTAGTGTTGGTGCAGGTTGGACAGGATAAAAAGGGATAAAAGCAGAGCAGAAGGAAGGAAGGAGTTGAAATGAGAGAGTGAATGGAGGGAGAAATCAAAGAGGAGGGCAAGTTTGAAATCACAGGCTAGGAGAGAAAAGAAAGATGGAGAAAAAAAATGTTTCTTCAAACAAACACAGGCAGAGGTTCACTCTGGATGTTGTGTAAGTGTTTTGCTGTTTTGAACTAGACAGTGGAGGGTCTAATTTAGTGTCAGTCTGGCTGAATCAGGCCCTTTGGCAACATGGCACCCAGTGTTTGTTTTGGTCCACCTGACAGCCAGAGGCACCTCTCTTTATCTTCTTTCTCTTGTCACATCTTTGTGGATATATAAGTCGTTTCTCTCTGCTGCCGTCACCTGTTGTTTCTGTCTTGACCTCACATTTCGCGTCTATCTTTAGAACAGAAGAAAATCTTTTTTATTTCTGCCTCTTTTAATCCTTCTCCTTCCCCCTGCATTTGATTCTCCTGAAATGAATCTTACGTGATCAAAACAATCTCAAGAAACCTAATAAGATGAACTGAGCTCCAAGCCGGTTTACAAACGTATTGATTTTAGATTCTCCATTTAAAAAAATATCATTAATTTTTAAAAACAACTGGATTTCAGTTTCACGCAGTAGCAAATAATAACATCGGGCTTCTCATTTCTAGCAATATATATTGTGATCTTTAAGCATTACTGGAAGATTTTTAGTTAGCTGTAACAAGCTTGTGTGAGGTGAGGGTAAACGCTGAAAGACACTCTGCGGGTCTCGGAGGCTTACATCTACAGCAGGTGGAAGGCAGCGGCAAGGGCGGGGTAGGAGGGAGGTGCTGCAAAATATTTTCATCCTCAAAAGCTGGTCACATTCCTTATTTCAACCTGCCATATTCCTCATTAGAAGTTTCATTTTAAACAGCGAATGAGGAGTAAAACTGAAATTACTTGCAATTTTTATATTCTGTCATTGCTTTAACCTGTTGAGTTTCCAGAAAATCAGAGTCACGCACGGGAACCACAACGTGTGGATGAGTCTGCTGGGTTATGATGTCAGACAGCAAGTATCCCAGGATGGCAAAACTTGAAAAGCTACCTCCCCTGCAGCTTGCATTAGTCAGTTCTACGTGTATGTATGCCAATTCCAGTTTTCCCAAATCTCTACAATGGAGGTGGAAAATTCAAAGTCAGCATGATCCATAGATGGTAATCTGTGTATTTTTTGGTCATTTGATTTGAGAAAATAGGAAATGGACCACGTTTGATTTTTAATCTCTCTGATTCACATGTCCAGGAAGTTACTTGATAAGCTTGCAGCAAATTCACTGGGGTTCAGTGCTGCCTAATTTGAATACGAGCTTGGACATCAAAGAAAACAAGTGTTTTTGTTTTCTTTCCAAGTAAATATGTTATAAGTTATAAGTCTGCACTTGTGTAAACAGATACACAGATACAAACTGCTATGGATAACGCAGACTGTGGACAACAACTGAGTCCCATTTTACATTTGTTTGCTTTTTGGAAAATATACTACATAAATCACACTGCTCAAAAAAAAAAATAAAGTAACACTTCGACAACACATCAGCTCTCAATGGGAAAAAAAAAATCATGCTGTATATCTATACTGATATAGACTAGGTAATGTGTTAGGAATGAACTGAAATGATGCCACATTGTTTGATGGAGATAAAAATGATCACCCTAAAAATCAAAGTGAAAAAATAATGCAGTAGGCCAGTCCATTTTACTGAAATTTCATTGCAGCAATTCAAGATGGCACTCAGTAGTGTGTATGGTCCCCACATGCTTGTATGCATGCCTGACAATGTCGGGCATGCTCCTCCCAGATCTGGACCAGATCATTGCTGAGCTCCTGGACAGTCTGAGGTGCAACCTGGTGATGTCGGATGAACTGAAACATAATGTCCCAGAGGTGATCTATTGGATTTAGGCAAGCATGGGGGCCAGTCAATAGTATAAATTCCTTCATCCTCTAGGAACTGCCTGCATACTCTGGCCACATGAGGCCAGGCATTGTCATGTACCAGGAGGAACCAAGGACCCACTGCAGCAGTGTAGGGTCTGACAGTGCATCCAGGGATTTCATCCTGATACCTAATGCCAGTCAGGGTGCTGCTGCCTAGCCTGTAGAGGTCTGTGCATCCCCCTGACCAAACTGCTCATCCAATGACAGTTAGCATAACATTCTCCACAGCTTCTCCAGAATCTTTCGCTTATCTCACATGTGCTGGAGACCAGTGGTGGACCTGCCAGTTCTAGTATTCTAAGGCAAATGCCGATTGGGCTCCAGAATACCAGGCAGCAAGAACAGGACCTACTAGAGGACACTGGGCCCTCAGGCTACCCTCATAAGTTTGTTTCTGATTTTTGGTCAGACATTCAGATTTATTTATTTCAGATTTCAACACATATTGATGAACACTGCGATGTAAACATGTCAGAATTAGCCGAAGTCTACTTTCCATCTGTAGTCCCTGGCAGGTCAGACAGAAACGAAAGAAAGAAAGAAAGAAAAAACAAAACAACAAAAATAGACAACAATACAATCTAAACAACAAAAACATTAAATTACACATAAAAATCCATAATACAATAAGAAAACACAAAACATAAAACATACATCATTTAATACAACACATTCAAATCAATTTAATGATCACAAATCTGATTCCTTACGTTCACACCACTGTCCTGCTGGAGGTCATTTTGTATTGATGTGCAATCCTGGAGGAGTTGACCTACCTGTGCAACCTCTGTAGGCTCCAGGTATGGCCTCATGCTACCAGTAGTAACACTGACCCAAGCCAAATGCAAAACTGGTGAAAAAAACAGTCAGAAAAGACGAGGAGGGAAAAGTCAGTGTCCTCCACCTGTAAAAGCATTCCTGTTTGGAGGGTTGTCTCATTGTTGCCCCTCTAGTGCACCTGTTAGTTTCATCAACACCAAAGCAGGAGAAACTGATTAACAACACCCTCTACTACTTACCTAACAAGATCAATATCCCAGAAGTTTAATTGACTCTATGCTAAACTCTGATTAAAAAGTGTTCTTTTACTGTAATTTTTTTGAGCAGTATATTAATCAGACAACAATGAGAGTACATTGTCTTAATGATCTGAATAATCATTCTTGGTTTTGTGTCTTTTAGTAAGTATATAAATATATATATAAGTATATAAATAGTCTGGGCCTTTTAGCTTTCTAAATGCAAATGTGAAAGACAGTTTTATGCTGCTGTGTAACTTTACACACAGCTCTTGTAAGATTGCGCCACAGCATTTCTGCTGGGTTGAGGTCTGGACTTTGAGTGGATCACTGCAACACCTTGATTATTTATTTATTTTTTTTCCAGCCACTCTGTTGTAGGTTGTTTGTGTGCTTTGGATCATTGTCCTCTTGCATGAAAACAATTTTAGCCAAGCTGTAGGTGTCAGGCAGATGACCTCACAGCTGACTCTATAATACTTTGGTAAACAGGGGAGCTGCAAAACAAATCCAAATCATCAGCCCTCCAACATTGTGCTCGACAGTTAGTATGAGGTCTTTGTGCATAAACACTGCTTGGTTTTCACCAAATGTGGTGCTATGCATTATGGCAAAACACAGAGAGAAATATTTTTCTCCCAATACCCTTCCAAACAAGCCATACTTGAGGTCTATGGAATCTAATATATAACTCCTGGAATTTTTTTTTTTTTTTTTTTTGCATTTTCATTGATCATTGCATGGTGCTTAGGTTGAATTAGTTTTTGCTGCACGTTTACCAGAAGTTGTATTACCTAATTTTTAGACCTGACATGTAAAAGCTTACAAATGAAAGTGTGTACTGTTTTCATGATTTTACATGACATACAATAAATACACCAGGACAATATAACACTGTATGACAGTTGTAGGTCTCATCACCGTCAGCTCATGCTGGCTCTGACAGAGCTGCAAACACATGCAACTGCAGTGGCCATGAAGAGGTGAACTCAAACGCTCTTTCCTCTCTGAAGGATAGACACATCTGTATACAATGCTGCATATGTAGTACAGACACGTAAGCACATCCTGTATGTATAGACAAACATGGACACACACACACACACACACACACACACACACACACACACACACACACACACACTGAATTAAATTAGTGTACAGCTTGGCACTTGTGCCTCTCTGGCCCCCAACCTGCTGGCTGATTCAATTTTCTGGGCAAATCTGCCGACAGTGACCGCTAACATTCACCTTTAGATGGAGAGAGAGGGAGAATGTGAGAGAGAGAGTAAGTGACAGAGAGAGAGAGAGAGAGAGAGAGAGAGAGCATGGCTGGGTTTGGCAGGTTGGGAGAGGTAAAGACGGGGTGAGAAAAAAGGTGACTGTTGCTGCATACTTTTAGAGTTAGGTGGGGGTGTGGGATGAAGGTGAATGCCAATAATATTCCTGAAGGGAAGTGGATGGAAAGGAGACTCTGCCAACACTCAGCTTTACTCCAGAGAAAGCAAGTGTGAACACAGAAAAAAGTAATCTTTAATTCTGAAAACAAACAAACAAAAAACTCTAATACACTGAATTATTTTTTTTAATTGTATTTTATTAATTATATAATCTGAGTCTTTTCGTTTTTTAATGCAAATGTGAAAAAAAAAGTTCTTACAGGACTATGCAGTGCTGTGAAAACTTTATGGACAGCTCTCTTAGGGTCCTGCCTCTTGAGGTCTGGACTTTGACTGAGCCTTTGCAACACAGACTGTTAAAATGGTGATGGCTAAGCAACCGGGCATAGTAGTGGTGGACAAGCAGAGGAAGAAGGCTGAAATGATAAACGTAGCAATACCAAGCAATAGCAACATCAGGAAGAAGGAACACTTGAAACTCAAGAAATACCAAAGGCTCAGAGAAGAGCTAGAGAGGACATGAAAGGTGAAGGCAACATTTGTCCCAGTGGTAATCATAACACTCGGGGCAGTGACCCCTAAAGAATGGCTCCAGCAGATTCCAAGAACCACATCTGAGATCTCTTTCCATTAGTGCACAGTCCTGGGAACAGCTAAGATATTGTGCAGGACCCTCAAGCTTCCAGGCCTCTGGTAGAGGACCAGAGCTTGGAGGACAAAGACCGTCCACAGGGCGAGTGGGGAATGTGAAAAAAAAAAATATTCCCCACTCACCCTGCGGGAGGTCTATATGTATCAGAGGAAGTCTCTACAGAGTCACAAGCATAACACACACATACCAGTCACACCCATGTTGTGGCTGTGTGTGTTGCATCTTTTGTGATAATCCAATATCTTTCTTCGTGATGAGGTGATCACAATCTGCTATGTAGACACAAACAAATGCAAATCTTCTGATCTCCCTTATGTCGTCCTCCTCTTCAAAGCCTTTGCCCCACTGCGTTCAGACGCTATCATTAAAAGTGATCCAAGGTGATGGAAGCTGTGCAGAAACACAGAGGAATACCATGGAAGGTGTAGATGGGAAGAGATGTGACGAGGAAAAAAAAGAACCGAAGAAGACGGAGAGAGGGAAAGATAAGAGAAAAGACAAACGGAAAGGAGAGGGCGGCTCTCTGATTCTGTTAATTGAAGGCTTTTGGGAAAAGTAGCCTGAATGCTGCAATTATATTCCTCCAGAGAGAGTGTATTAACAGACACAAACACATGATCAAGCAACAACAGACATCATTACAAAAAAAAAACATGTAGACACATTGCTCATAACACTTTGTTGTGCCTTAGCTTAGTTATGCCAGCAACAACTAGTTTGCTTAATGGCAGTTATAAAACTACAGACGTGTCTCTATCAGCCTGCCTGAAGAGATACAACAAGGTAAAACAAATGTTAATGTGGAATATGGAAACTAAGATAAAGTGTAGACAGGAACTAGCCTGTTTGTTATGCAACAATCATAACTTATTTGTTATGTCAGACATTTTACCAATATTTTTGCATTCCCAGTACAACAGAGAAATCATAATGCAATCCAAAAGACTTCATGTGTCTCTGAACTGTTAAATTAACTGCTGAGTATATAAAATGACAGACTAAGATCTAAGAGACCTACCTTAGCACGCAGCGCCTTTCACTATTAAATACGAGTTAATGGACTTTGCCTTTGCTTTCTGACACACAAAACCACATCCCTTTTCTTAAAGGCAGATGTATGGCTGTAGAAATTGTGAAAAAGGTAAAATGTATCAAAGTAGACAGGCAGTCAGACAGAAAGAGGAAGTGGGAAACCATGAGGAAGACAGAATGATACATTGATAGACAGATAGAAAGACAGAGATGCAGGTGGAAGGGAGGGCGTAGAAACAGAGGAGGTCACATATGCTCACTTCCATAGACATAAGCCCTGATTAAATTGAGTGTGTAGTAGCTGGCTGCTTTTCAGGTATGTGTGTGTGTGCCTGTGTGTGTGCCTGTGGGTGAGAGTGTGAGTCCTGTAATATTGTCTGTAGTCCCATGGGCTGTAGCTGAGCAAACTCAATCAACTCCCACTCACCTCTGTGGCCCTCCCTACACTGTCAGGCCAGGACTAGACACTGGCCTAGCTTCTCCTCTGAACTGAGAGAGAGAGAGAGAGAGAGAGAGAGAGAGATCGAGAGAGATAAGAGAGAGAGAGAATAGAGGAGGGATATAGTAGAGAGAGAGAGATAGAGGGATAGAGCTAACACGAGGCTCTTATTCTAGACGCAGAGCTCTCATTCTCTCTCTCTCTCTCTATTCCTCTCTCCTCCCTTTCTTCTCTTCTCTCTCTCTCTCTCGCCTTTCTCTCTTTCTCTCCCTCTCTTTCTCTCCTCTCTCTCTCTCTCGCTCTGGAGAGAGAGAGAGAGCGTGAGAGTGAGTTCACTGTGTGTATGAGTATGCACTGTGTGTGTTTGTGTGTGTGAAGGGGGGGGGGGGTCCTTTCAGGTGCGTCCTTGAAAGAATCAAAAGCCTCTGCAGATTGAATGCATTAGTATGAGAGACAGATTTTCAATAAGTTTAGCTTGCACACGTGTGCTTGTCATGCTTACAGATCAAAACCAGCATTTTCTTATTCCTACTCTATCTTTTCCCCCTCAGAGTTATTCTTTTTGTTGATCTGACTCTCTTATTGAATCCAAATGATGGGTTTACCAGGGTGCAGACACAAGCACACACCCTTAAGCGTCACTAACCTCTGGCCCCACATACACACCTGTCAATCAGCAACATCTGCCACAAAAAGCTGCTGCTGTGCTAATTGAAGGTCTACTTGCAAAGAGAGAGAAAGCGCCACATGCAGACAGGTTGTACTGGCAAAGACAACACCAATCAATCAGCTGATCAATCATAATTGGCTTATTTGCATATTTGCCACATATTCACAATCATTCTTCATTTATGCAAATATGCAGCAGAATATGGGCTCCAGGGAGAGAGAGAGGTCAGAACTGAACTTGGACCTGTTGGTTGCTGAGAGATCAAATTAGAGCTTTATTTAGATTTATGCAGATGTTAACAGTAATGATATACAGCAGGCTCGGTGCCCTTGGGCGTCAGCGAAGACATTAATGCATCTGCAGCTGGAGCACTGAGACACGCTGTCTTTATTTCAAATACTATGTCTTTGAAATAAAGACAAACTTGTGAGCCTCATTTGTATTGCAACCTAAAGCAGGATTCATATATTCCTGTTATTCTAATTTTGGACTTGAGTCCCAACTGAAGAATTTATACTGCATGGCTCCCTCACAGTGTGTCAGCAGGTGGTCTTACTGTTGGGGGGAAAAAAAAAAAATTGAGTCACTTTTTCATGTAAGAAAATGCAGCAAATTCAAGTTATTTCTTGGAAATGCTGCATTCACTGAACTTGCTCACAGAGGCAAAGTAAAACTGCATCATAATCCACAAATACACTAATAAACCACTAAGAGATGACATGATCATATATGCAGTTTATCCGCCTCTTGTTTAGTGTGAAAGTCTAGAAAGGAAAATGCTACTGGAGTTTTATAAATGTTCTGTTTTGCAAAACATGATTTTTATTTAACCATAAGTCAGGATGTAAACTGCTCTACACTGGGAATAGTTTGCAGACAGTCAAGAAAAAGGAGTTGATGAAATAAGAGATTTTAATAAATAGTGTAAATCCTCTTCAAAAGGCCAAATGTGCAGCAGAGAGACCAGAGAAACTGGAAAGAAGCACATAAAGTGCTTCGGTCTGATTAAAGCATCTTACATCTAGCTTACTAGCCAAGTAAGGTCTGACTTGGCTTGTAGTCAGAATCATCACTGTTTGGAGTTGGACTCAGCCAGGACTATCTACAGTTACCAATTCCTTTCATAACTCTTAGGGGCAGAATTTGTTTGGTTGCCTCAGGCTCACCTCTTTGCACTTTGCAGATGATGTGGTACTTCTGGCTTCACCCACCGGGGACCTTCAGGTCACACGTGGGCAGTTTGCAGTAGAATGTTAAGGATTGAGAATTAGCACCACCGAGTGTGAGACAATGGTTTCCAGGAGGTAAAGGTTGGCGTACTGAGAGGAATGCAAAAATCTTGGGGTCTTGTTCATGAGTGACGGGAGAGTGGGATGACAGACTGGTGCAGCTTCTACAGACATACAGATTTTGTTCTGGTCTTTTGTGGCGGTAAAGAAAGAGCTAAGTGTGAAAGTGAAGCTATTTATGGTTGATCTATGCTCACAACCTCATCTATGGCCATGAGCTGTGGGTAGTGGTTGAAGGAATAAGACTGTGGATACAAGCAGTTGAAATGAGCTTCTTCATTAGGGTATCTGGGCTCACCCTCTGAGATCAGTTCATGAACACTGTCATTTGGGAGGGGCTCAAAGTAGAGCCACTGCTCCTCCACATCAAAAGGAGTCAGTTGTGGTGGTATGGGCATCTGACTAGGGTACTCACAGTTGCTGCCCAGGTGAGGTGTTTTGGGCACCTCATGCCAGCAGGAGACCCTGGAGTCGACCCAGGACTGCTGGAGAGATTACATTGCTTGGCTGGCTTGGGAATGCGTCTGTGTCCTCATGGAAGTTCTGGAGATGGTAGGGAATAGGAGGTTTGGGTATCTCTTTAGCTGCCCCCACAACCCAGACCTGGCAGGAAATGGATGGATGGACTTACTAGTTTAAAAAACAAACTAAAAACTAACTCTTCCTGATGAATTCCTACATCCCCAATCTTTAGGATCACTGATATACTTGGCAAAGATGCAGAGATGAATTCTGCATCCTCATGTCACCAAGCCAAGCAGATCCAGGGGGCCTAGCTTTACCAACAAACTCAATAGAGGTGGTATCATCATCATCATCATCATCTGGGGTCAAGCGAACACACCTTGGGCTATTGTCTTTCTACACATAGCACAAATAATCAAACGTCTACCGAACACCTAGAAAGAATTGAAAAAGTGAACACATGAATGTATTAAAAAATATCAGTGAAATTATTAAATATAACTGTAATCACACTGTTGTAACGCTTTATCAATAATGTATTAGGACCCTAGACTATGGCGTGTTTATTATCAAATTCATTCACTTTTATTCAGGCACATTATTTGGTTATATTTTCACCATGTGCTCCCATTACGCTGCTGTCTTTGATTTCAGATTTAACGCCAAAGAGCATAAGGCAATAAAAATTAGGTTTCAGATATTGCTTACAGTATATTAATCAGCATATTGTAAATGTGACAATAACACGATGGTCTGACACTAAAATCAAATGTGTCACTATGCATCACGTTTACATGCATCCATATGTGTGTATACGGATGTACATGTTTCAAAAATGCATATGACATTTGATGTGTGTGTGCGTGTGCGTGTGTGTGTAAGCTTGAGCAGTACTTACTGTCCAAGACACACAGAAAGGTTATTGGCTTCAAAACAGTTCAATATGTCAAATAAACACCCAGCTCAGTGAACAGCTGGAGAACCGAGTGGGAAAGGAACAGAGAGGGAAAGAGAGTAGAAGGACGGAGATTAAAAGGGATGAGAACAGAGGCAGAGCGAGCTTGGGGAGGGTGACAAAACTGGATAGAGAGGACAAGAATGAGAGATGACTGAGAATAGGAAAACAAAAGAGATACGGATGAAGGTAAATTGGAGAAAGACCGGCATTTTTTTTTTTTTTTTAATTATAGCGTTATAGCCGTTTCAAAGTAAACTCTTCTTTTATTCATAAACACCCCAATCAACTGATCATTTCTAGCAAAATCTGTGGCAAGAATATATCAGGATGCACAGATTCTAATCAGAGCTGTACAGATTTATGATGCCGTACCATCAGAAAGGCATCCGCGGTCGTTGCGAAAACCACAAATGCAGCCATAGAGAACTATGTGATGAAAATCAAGGAGTCCTGCAACAGATGGCCCTACAGCAAATAAAGCAGAATGTGTCAAGTTCTCCAAGATGCTTGGAACAAGCTACCTGCCAAGTAGTTTGAAGAACTGTGAACTGGTGCTATTTTACCAGCAATGGGTGGTCACACTAAAACTTGATTTAATTTAGGATTTTTCCATTTACTGCACTTTGCGTGAATTTATTTAAAAACATCCACACTTTATGTTTATTGCCTGAAACCTTTGCACGGTACTACGTAGAAGACTACCTGGATAGTTGTCATAGTGACCAAGGCTGAACTAAGAAAGGCTGCATTATTTTGGACAAAATTCAAGGATGATTATGTCACAGTAAACATAAGAGAAATGAGTGAGGAACTGTACTGCAACAATCATATAAAAGGAGAGTGTGTGTGTGTGTGTGTGTGTGTGTGTGTGTGTGTGTGTGTGTGTGTATGTGTGTGGGCTATCACCTGTGGGTCAGTGTGTAAGAATGATCAGATTCTGTGTGACTCATATCGTTATCTGTCAAGTCACACCGACACCCATTACAGCATCTGTTTATCAGCGCTTCGATAAATGACAGCTTGACACCCAAATCAAAACAGAAGGATTAACACTTCTGCTGAAGTCAGAGGGGCAGAGTTTGCACGCAGGCAAGTCTAATCTTCAACACCTACAAAGTATTCACACACGAGCAGATTCAGGTCGCATTTACACTCCAAACAAACTGTTGTACCCTGTTAGGCAGTTAGCAAGCTGAGAAAAAAACATGTTAATTTTAATCTTGAATAAGCTTTGAGAACATCAGCGTTATCCAATAAATATATAATTGTTGATGTGTGTATATCTTGGAGGATTTAACTTTTTAGAGCACTTGACATAAAGATATTTCTTTTATACAATGTGAACAAAAACAATTGTGTGGTACTGTAGAGATACATAAGATATCAGAGGTTAAGTGCTTATTACTCAGTGTAAGATAGACGTACTGTATTATAGAGAAGTTGAATATCTAATCATACACCTAATAAAGCTACACACGGCAGCCAACACCTCTTGTCGACATCTTTAACTGATGAACCCTTTTAGACGTGACCTTGACTACGATGAAGAAAGAGGCACAAGAGAGAAAGAAAGTAAATCTGTATCTGTAAGGACTCTATGCAGAATGAATGCATATCTATGTATGTAGCGTAACTTTTTGTGTGTGTGCAGGCTGTCTGAAGTATAAAAGGTGACAGAGTCTTCTCAGTACTGTGAAGGCTGCTCCATTCTATTAAGTTTACTCTATTTAATTATTTTTTTTGTCAAGTACTTTGTTGCTGTATCTGCTTTCATGTGGTGTCCTTGTGCCTGTGTTTTGTGTGTGTGAGAGTGGGTGGGTGAACGCACTGTACCAGCGTGTGAAAGCATGCAGAGAATCATAGGTCACGCGCAGGGACGATGAGTAAGCTTCCCGAGAACAATATGGTGTGCTTGTGCGTGTCTTTAAATTAATTTATTTATTTTTGGCCAAAATGAGGAGAACACGGGATTAGAAACCATTCTCTGAAGAAGACAGTCACCTATTTCACCGTGTGTCGATTGTAAGCAGTAGTAGTAAGTATGACGGCAGCAAAGGTGGAAGTGAACTGATGTTGTTCAAAAGCTATAAAGGAAGGGTACAGAGGAGGTCAAGGTGCATCAGTGGGTGATCAAAGTGCCGGAGACTAACACGAGATGACTTCTTGTTTCCTGTTTCAAACCCATTTCCTGATATGAAGCGTTGTTTGTCAATATTCATCACCTGACAGTGATTTGTAATAGTTTTAAGAAGACACAGAAAATGTGGTATCTTTGAAGGGGGTTTCCTCTTTCTGCTTAATTTGTGGAAGTCTCAGCAAACAGGGTCGCTAACAGACATTTTGATGAAGTTGCTGAGTCACAAAATACAAAATGGAATCAATCAAAAAATATGTAAAACATGTATTTTGAGTCCACTTTTTTTATTTCTCTTTTAAACATCATAAATTAGATCGTCTGTTTTGTAGAAGCAGCAGCGAAAGAAATTTTCAGACTGCTGTCAGTCTCAAGAACCGAGATAGATGATTTTATTAAAACTGCCCGTGGAGACAAGGTTGCAGCTCTCCTTCATACACAGTCCTCACTCTTACCTGTGACTTCTCCACATGCCTTTAGAGTCGGTTCAGTTTGATTTTTTGCTGGTTTAGACTTCCAGATTCTCTCAAATACAGATAATTTAAAATGACAGTTTTGGTGTTCATGCACAGAAAGCATTGATATTTTTTCAGAGATTGCTGGTGGTTGCGCAAATAAACCATGTTTAGCTGAGGTTTACATGTTACTGTCTTTATCTGCAGCTTTGAATTGGCACATAAATTTAGACAAATACACTACACAGAATTAATTAAGTGATTATATGAGTGTATGCATACATACGAACACACACACACGTACATCCATCTATCTATGGAATGGAATGTACTGCGTCTTTGCTTGCATAGATATAAATGAATCAATGCAATCAATAGCATCAGAAGTGTGCACTCCAGAGAAAACAGGAGGATATTGACAGAGAGACAGAGAGAGGGAGATTTAACAGGGAAGAGTGCAGACTGGCTGATGCTGAGCGACCATCTGCCAAAGTTTTTCTTCCCTTCACTGTGGTTTGTGAATGATAGCATCTTACACTCCAAATCTCTCTGTTGCACAGTCACATTCACAGGCATGCATGCTGTCTCTTTGTATCTTTGATCTTTCACCTCTCTTTCCTATCTGTCTGTCACTCTGTCCCTGTAAAAACACAGGCTGTTTAAGAAGGAAAGCATACAACAGATCCCACCTGTGCTATGACTCACATGTTAACCCCCCGCAACAAGCCTTTAAAGCCACGGTTCACATGCACTGAACACTTTTTTGACCGTTGAGCAAACAGCCTTTCTGGCTATTTTCAGTGTCCTTGTAAGCTGCATGTCTTTTCTGTTTGATTTCCACTTTTCAACCTGTTAAGCTATTGGTAATCAATTAGTCAACTTAATAATTTCCCCTCTAGAAGTCTCATTGGTTTCTGAGTGTCCGGAGAAATAATGAATCTGACGTGCACAGTGGGGGCCCTTAGGAGGTTAATCTGGCCATGACCTTACCAGTGCTATTCATGACTCTTAGCAAGGTAGCTGCTTGAGAGCCTTATTCTCCCTTTTCAATTGATTTTTATTGAATGAAACAATGAAAAAATGTCAGGGGGTTGTAAATGCCATGTTAAAGAGGAAAACCACACTTAAGGAACTTTTATGATTGCAAATGCTTCCAGCTTGGTCGTTTACATGGTAGTTTACCCAATCACAGTGCAGACAGTGCCACTGGAAATGGTGTACAAGGACCATAGACCAGGGGTGGGCAACTCCAGGCCTCGAGGGCCGGTGTCCTGCATGTTTTAGATGTGTTCCTGAGCCAACACACCTGAATCACATATAGAAGTCATTAGCAGGACTCTGGAGAACTTGACTGCATACTGAGGAGGTAATTCAGTCATTTGATTCAGGTGTGTTGGATCAGGGACACATCTAAAACCTGCAGGACACCGGCCCTCGTGGCCTGGAACTGCCCACCCCTGCCATAGACCATCAAGTGGGAACCATCAAGCTCAAAAACTCACTCTGACTCCTGTATAACTACAAAATAGGTCTAAGAGCATGTTTAGGAGGGCAAATTGCAAGTACATACAAGTAAATACGAACAACATCTATGATCCATCCATTAGTGAATGCCTTTGTACAGTACATGCATCATATTGCAGATCTGCATTTATGTTTAGGCTCTATGCCTGTGGGACAGCGTGACACAGTGATCATGGTCCAAATAATTAATGCTGGTTTCTGTCAACTCGCATTAACTTCCTAACTGCGACATTTATCAGTTCAGCTACACTAGGTCACTGAATCCTGATTAGCTGGAAACTGCACAACAGATATGACTTCATCCCTCAAGCTGTGACTCATCAGATGAAACAGGAGAAAGTTCAGCCTAATCAAGGAAATCAATTGAAAAAAAAAAAATGACAGCGTTGTTATGATTTGTGCCAGTGCTGCAACCCCCCCCCCCCAGAAACAATGAAAAGGGTTTAATAGTATTCACTCATGTGAATGCCCAGAATAAAATAAGCGCTAGCTACTGGTAGCTATTTTGTGTGTGATGGCTCAACAGTTTTCTTAGCAATTCATTTACCAACACTTTTCCCTAATAGCTTTGGCTTAGAGCTGAGAAATATTTGCTAATTGTGAACATGTATAAAGTTTAAATAAATAACGTGAAATTGAAATTCTATAGTTTGTCATAAAAATGTAGACTGAAGCACTGTGAAGGCCAAGTAAACCTGCCAAAAGCTGTGTGACCTCATCGTGCACGTGAAGCAGTCTGAAACTGCATAGTCAGACAGAAATACATACATACACATGGATGAGTACATGACAAAAATACTGAATATTAGCACATTTCAGAATATCATAATACATTTATAACTGGAAGCATAATAACATTTTCTTGTGGTTATCAGTTAAGTCAGCTGATGGATGCTTCAAAGGTCTTAACATTATTGTCAAGGTTACTAAGTCAGAGCGGTGAAAGAGGCTAAACATCGCTACGGCCGCAGACTGGAACAGCAACTACAACAGTCTGACCCCAGGGGACTGTGGCAGGGACTACGCACCATCACGGACTACAAAGCACCACACACACACCCGGTGAGTGCCGACGCTTCTCTGGCTGATGAACTCAACATCTTCTTTGCGCGCTTTGAGTCGGGAAGCCGACAGCCTGCTGCGCTCCCGGCCGGAGGGGCGGAGACACTCACTGTGACGGAGCGCGACGTGAGGAGGGCGTTTAGACGTGTAAACACCAGGAAAGTGGCTGGACCAGACGGTATTAGCGGACGTGTCCTTAAGACCTGCGCTGACCAGCTGGCACCTGTGTTTACAGTGATATTCAACCTCTCACTGAAACTGTGTGTGATTCCCACCTGCTTTAAAAAGTCCATCATAGTCCCTGTCCCAAAGAAACCACACCCCAGCAGCCCCAATGACTTCAGGCCCATAGCACTCACCTCTGTGGTGATGAAGTGTTTTGAGAGACTCATCAAGACATTCATCACCTCCTCACTGCCCACCACCCTCGACCCACTACAGTTTGCATACCGGCCAGACAGATCCACAGACGACGCCATATCCTTCCTCCTCCAAAAGACCCTTTCACACATAGACACTGGTAAGGGGAACTATGTGAGAGTGCTGTTTGTAGATTACAGCTCAGCATTCAACACCATAGTTCCCTCCAGGCTGGTCTCTAAGCTGCTGGACCTGGGCCTGGGCCCATCCCTGTGCAGGTGGGTTCACAGCTTCCTGACCAGCAGACCACAGGTGGTACGAGTGGGTCACCTCACCTCATCCTCCCTCACCCTCAACACTGGATCCCCCCAAGGCTGTGTGCTCAGCCCTCTGCTGTACTCACTGTACACCCATGACTGCGAGGCCACGTCAGAGTCCAACGTCATCATCAAGTTTGCTGACGACACTGCTGTTGTGGGACTAATCTCTCACAATGAGGAGACAGCCTACAGGAGAGAGGTCTCCTGCCTGGAGAACTGGTGCCAGGAGAACCACCTCCTGCTCAACGTCAGCAAAACAAAGGAACTGATCGTGGACTTCAGCAGGAAGCAGCAGAGGGACTACCATCCACTTGTCATCAGTGGTGCTGAGGTGGAAAGAGTGGACACCTTCAAATACCTGGGAGTGACCATCTCACAGGACCTGTCCTGGACTCATCACATACTGTAAACATCACTGTGAAGAAGGCCAGACAGCGTCTCTACCTCCTCAGGCGGCTGAGAGACTTCAAGCTCCCACTCAAGGTGCTCAGGAACTTTTACACCTGCACCATCGAGAGCATCATGCGTGGGAGCATCACCACCTGGATGGGAAACTGCACCAAGCAGGACTTCATGGCCCTAAAAAGGGTGGTTCGTTCAGCTGAACGGACCATCAGAACCACCCTCCCCAACCTGCAGGACATTTACGCCAAGCAGTGCAGGCTGAGGGCCATGAAGATCCTAAAACAGCCCAGCCACCCCGGACACTCTCTCTTCTCCCTGCTCCCATCAGGCCGGCGTTACCGCTGCCTGAGGGCTAAGACTGAAAGGTTGAAGAAGAGTTTTTACCCACAAGCCATCCGTCTGCTCAACTCTGAGCCCTAACTGGACCATTATTGCACAGTGTAAATATCATAATTTAAAAAGTGTGTATAGGTATAGTATATAGAGTATAGTGTATAGTGTGAATTACTTTTTTTTATTTTTATTCTTCTTATTTATATGTGTGTGTATATAAGGTTGCAGGTACAAAATACATTTCACTGTGCATTGTACTGTGTATAACTGTGCATGTGACAAATAAACACTATCTTATCTTATCTTATCTTATCAGAGAAGCAGACCGTGCAATTGTTGCTGCCAATCAATCTAGAAAGGGTTATAAGGCTATTTCCAAACAATTTCAAGTCCATCATTCTGCTAGATACTAGATACTTCACAAGTGGATAACATTCAAGACAGTTGACAATTTTCCCACGAGCAAATTCACCTCAACGTTAGAATATCCAGTGCTTTGAGAAATTAGAATAAAATCCCCAAGAGCTACATCTCAGACTCTACAGGCCTTAGTTAGCACATTAAATGTTAAAGGCAGGAGGAAAAGAGGAAGACCACAAAGAAGATTCATGGATGCAGTGAAGGAGGACATGCAGAGACTACAGTAGAGATAGGATGAGATGGAGCCAGATGATGTGCTGTTGTGAACCCTAAAGAGAACAACCAAAAGAAGAAAAAGAAGATAAGGGGAGTCATTGGTTGTCCCGTAGATTTCTTTATATTTGGACTTCTTGCTGAAGAATTACTCAATGGCCAGCAAAGAATTACTCCTTGCTGGCCATTGAAAGCCAATGCAGGTTTACAGCAGTTTAGTCATGGGTTTTGTACACCCATCACCAACCTTGAGCACCTCCCATGGACTCTAAAGAAGTTTAGACATATACAATCTCAGAGAAAGAGCTGAGCCACATGGGTCAGACCTGTACTGGTTGATTTTTGAAAGGATTAGAGATCAAGATCTCAATATGCATTTTAAATCATTTTGAAGTTGGAGAAATAAATGTTAAAGATATTGTCAAGTCCATGCTCTTGATGACATAAGCAATGAAACATTTCTTCTATCAATCCATTATGATTTCTTCTACCAATAATCTGCCTGCTGGAAATCGATTGTGCTGATGTGATATAAGTGGGGAACCAATGTCTCTCTCTGTCTGCATTTCAAATAAAAAGTTGTGTGTAGGGTGGTTCGCTGAGGCTCAAAGCATATAGGCCTGCCAACAGGAAAAGAGAGTGAGAACAAGAGATATTTTTTTATACAGGAAGAAAAAGAGGATAGCCAGACAGATAAAAATGAAGTTGCCAAGATTTTAAAGGAGATACATTAAGAGTGGACGAGGAGGAATGTGGAAAGCAAAAGAAGATCAAGACATGGTGAAAACTGCACACAAATGGGGAGAAAAGAGAGATGGGTAATTATCAAGACAAGAACAAACTGGGCCTGTAGCGAGAAGATAAAAGCAGAAAAGAAGGAGATATAAACAGCAGAGACAGGTAATGAAGCAAGAAAAAAAGCAGAAGCAGAAAATGTATTTTAATGCTTCAAGTAAAGGTGCTGAGGATGTCTCCTAAATTAAGGCACAATGAAAACCATCAGTAATTAAAAAAAGAATTATGTTTTCCTCTCTCTAGGAATATACTGCAGGACAACTGAGGCAAGAGATCTGATGAGCTCTGGAGCTTTTAATAAGAAGCAGCTGGTATTCAGTATGAAGTATGGATTAATAAGAGAAGTGATAACATAAATGAGAAATTTAAAAAGGCTGCACCTAGCTAATTGCTGTCTCTCATAGACAGACCTCTCACAGTGGTCATAGACCTCTTATAGATCTGTTTGCTTTTATGCTTTGTTAAACTTTCAGTTTACTTCCTGCTTTATTTTGAAGGATAATTTCTCATGTTTTATTTCCCTCCTTTGTTCTTTTTCCTGCCCTTGTTACTGTCTTGATCAACTTTGCCTTTGTCTTATTACCACTGAGTTTCTCTCGTAATTTTTCGAGCTTGCTCCCTGTTTTTAGTTTTTTAAAAAAAATTTTTTTTTCAGTAGTTTTGACTAACCTGTCTTCTGGTGCAGTGCTGCTTGTGAGTCAATTCATTTTCCTTTTACCTCTCTGCTTGTTTGTCAGCAGCAGTTGGGTCCAGCGTATAAACTTTACAGCCAAATATGACAACACCTTGTCCATATCAACATGAGATATACCTCCAGCTTTGTGGCCCTGGGAATGAAGTGGACTAAGTAAGACAATTGCTAACCATTTCTATGAACTGGTTTCACTGAACAGCTGTAAAACACACAAAGAATCTGAGACTAGAGAGCAATGAAGAAAGCAAGTCAGATCTCCAGGGATTCATTGTCAGCACCTGCTTTCAGAGAGAGATATAATCAATACAAGCAGGGGCAGGACCAGACTCATCCCCACTGCACAACACCCCAAAACCCCCTGCTCTGCTCGCCTGGACAAACTGGACGTGTTGTGCTAAATTTTCTCTCCATTCTGTTCACCTGGGCCTCGTTTCCCCAGCTGCGTTCACTTCCCTAAATTATCATATGTCCTTCCTTTGTTCTTTTTCAGATTGTTTGTTACTCTTCCCTCTGCCTGGATTTTTTTTTTTTTTTATGGACTTGTTTGGACTTTTCACCGGTAGTCTTAAAGCTGTGTTTTCAGTTGATTCAGTTTTTCTTGACAGTCTGCATTTGGGCTCTCACTCTGTGACATATGGATTCTTCTTCCTCCTCTGCATTTTTCCGGCTGATTGCAGTGTTGTAGATGCTGCGACTGCTTTAACATTTAAGTTTGCTGCCTGCAAAACTTAAAGAAAATCATTTAAATTTTTTTGTCAATCCTTAAAGTACTCTATTTAAATAAATGCAAAAACAATGAATGTTTGCCATTTAGTCTGATTTCTGACTAACTTACACATTCCCCAGGGCAAGGCAAGGAAGAACGAAGAGAAACGATGAGATGGAAAAACTGACATAGTTGACATTTACCTTCCATAATCTTCAGTAAGCAAGAACAGGAGGGATGAACAGGAGAAGGACAGACAGTGAAAAGGGTGAACGAATATATGACTGTAACTTTGCAGCTGTATAAATATTGAATATATGCTACACTCCTGTCTCCCAGTAGAGGGGCAGTCTTCAAATCTGATGAGTTTATAAGCAGTGTGGTATTCACATCACATGAGAAAGCTCAAAATGACACTAACAAAAATCATAATGCTAAATATAAAGATAAATCTGAAAACTGTACATATACTATGACTTTAGAATTCACTGTCTTGGTTGAGTATTCAGCAGAAGATACTTACAAATGTACTTGACATGCGTACCTCATTTCTGTCCACATCACTTTAGTGTTATGGGTATGGATGGCTATGGTTTGTTATTCTGTAAAATAAAGATGTGGAACTGTGTGTTTGCTTGTGTATGTGTGTCTATGTGTATCATAGCTTGTGTGCGCGCTTTCGTGCACATGTGTATTTGTGTGTTAATGTTTTGTTTATCATCCTAAGAGAGGTGACTAGTCACTGATTCAGCAGAAATGCCCAGCGTGGGATGCAATCTCTCAGCGGTCATACTGGAAAAACATGCTGAAACACATGCACGCGCACACACACACACACACACACACACACACACACACACACACACACACACACCCATTGCCACAGACAGACAGATGCACACATGCACAAACACACACACAAACTACTGTCACAATTTCCCTGAAACAGAAGAGGTTTTGTTTTTGCTTCCTCATTTTTGCCTTTCAAACTTTCCAGTAATGTTAACCCTCCCCTCCCTCACCTTAATTCACAAACCCTCTGCTTTGTGTCTCTCTTGGGTCTTCCTCCGCCAAACCAGAAAACCAAACTGGCCTGAGGCTGACAAAAATCTCCCACTGTGAACACTGTGTGTAAAGGCATTCTTCGCTTCCTTGAATGTTGGTTTTCTGTGGTGAATGTGAGTACAGTGATGGAAAACTGCATCTTTTTCCATGGCTGGTTTAACAAAATGAATTCATCACAACTGTTAATCTCTCTTCTTGACATACTTATCCAGCCAACAGCTGTCCTGTATTTTTCTATGTATTTTCCCCATGGCAGACAAAACTGTTTAAAATGGTTAAATGGTTTGTGAAGATTGTCTAAACCGTCTAAATGCAATGATATGGTATGACCTTGTCATATGAGGTTCCTCAACATTAACTTGGCCTAAAATGCATTTTTTATTTACATTTCTTTAAAATTTGCATGCACTCATTCATTTACATGGTTTGTATGTGTGTGTACCTGCTTGTAAAAAAAAAGGCAAAGAATGTTGTGTTATCTTAAAACTGTTCAGGCTGGATGTGCCACATCAAAGACTTGTGTATTTGCTGGAGTTAAATCCAAGCTGCAGAAAGCCTGCCTCTTTATAAATCTGCTAATAATCTGATTTGTCCTAGTTTAGATGGTCATTAGGGGAGCAACATAAAATGCTGTGATGTGTCAGTTACATGCATCAAAGTGTTCTTCATGGAAATCTGTAGTTTCCAAAATCCCACAATACCTTTAGTCTAAAGATTATTATTATTATTACTCTTAAATTCAGGACACTGACATGTCAGCATCCTTCTAAACCTACTAAGTAGTTGTGTTGAACTTTATTTAGTTAATAGTTAATACTCTGAACAGCAGTGCTTAGTGACTTAATGAAAAGTTGAAATGGAACAGCATCTGAATGTGAATGAAAAGAAGGAGATATAGCGCCAAATCACAACAAACGGTTGCCTCAAGGTGCTTTATATTGTTGGTAAAGACCCTACAATAATTACAGAGAGAGTCAAAATGATCCCCTATCCGCTTGGCGACAGTGGGAAGGGAAAACTCCCTTTTAACAGGAAGAACCCTCCAGCAGAACCAGGCTCAGCCTTGTTGGGGCTGAGGGAAGAGAGACAGGACAAAAGACATGCTGTGGAAAAGAGCCAGAGATTAATAACTAATGATTAAATGTGGAGTGGGGTATAAACAAAGTAAAAAGAGGTGAATGAAAAGAAACACTCTGTGCAGTCTATCCATCCATCTTCTTCCACTTATGCAATTCAGGATTATGATTGGGATGGAGCCCATCCCAGCTGCCACAGGGTGAGAGGTGGGGCACGCTTTGGACAGGTCGCCAATCTGTCGCAGGGCTGTGTTTGATTATTATTATTATCAAAATATGACACAGTACATTGCCACTGTATTTGTCATTATCTACAAAACCTCTAAGTCCTCAAGCACTGATCTTAAAAATCCCCTTTTAATCCTACCTTTGATGTACACTTTTTGTCCAAAGGATTTGGTGCAGTCACTTAAACTTTCCTCGTGTTTGGAATTTTTCAGAGATTTTAATTGAAGTCATTGCCTGTAATTGGTCTGTTCTTAATAGAGCCAGTATTGAGTATTTTTGCCTGTGAAAACAGGAGACAGCAGCACAAACAGTTTGTCTGCTGCATGGCTCATCAATCAACTGGCCAAATCCAAGAATTCATAATAATGCTGCAGACTGTACTGTAAAATAGATCACCTAACTATGCTGAACATGGTGTTTCTATCCAGTCACAGTCTTATGCATAAATACAAAAAAATATGCTGTTACTGGGCCATTTCTTTTTCTCTCCCACTTAATCCCACATGCTCTACCATAACATTTTTTTCAAATACATAATTGTAGTTTTGTTTTTAAGCTTTGTCTAAGCACTAATTGTCAGGAGTGTCATTCCTGCATATCAAATTGAGCTTGATTAATATGTCCCTTAAAAAAAAAAAAAACATAAAAATCCCTGCAGGGCTGCTGTTCAGTTTTCTGTCTATAATCACCTGACGAGCGTGAGCATCTGCTGCTAAAATACAAAGGTTCAGGCCAGAAAACACACAGAGTAGAGGCCCAAGGCTGCACCTGTTTTCCTCAGTGTGGTTTAAAAGGTAAAATTTGCCTTCACTTCTCAGCTGCAGGGTTTCTGACGCCAATTTTTCATTCCCTTTTTTCCCTGTTTATATTTATCCCCATCTCTTTATGCTCGCGTCCTTCTGTCTTTCTCATCCCTCTTTGTTTCTCTTTCTCCCCCCTTTTGTCTCACCTCCACAGGTGGCCGAACAGCTGGGCAGAGAAGCAAAGTACTCTGATCCAGACACACACCTGGACAAGACAAGACAAACCACAGCAACACCAAGAACAAAGGAGAGACAAGGGGTGAATGTTCAATAGCTCTGCGGTCAAAGTGCTGTTTTTTTAATTTTATTTAAGAAACTTTGTCATATTAAACAACAACAAACACAAGATTACAATGTCAGTTGCACTATTACCAACGATGAAGACAGCTTCCATACTCTCCCTCTTTCTCACAGTGAATTTGAGTATTCAATTTGTCTCCTCTCTCTGAAGCCAGTGTCCATGGCAGCAGCTTTCACTGGCATCAAACCTGAAGGATGCATTTTTTTTTTTTTTTTTTGTGGGCAAACAAAATCTCTTCGGGACAGCTGCCTTTACATGACTGTCCAAGCAATGCAAGCACTATTCACTTACTCGTTTCTGCTGGTTTACAAAAAAAAGTTTAAAAAGATGAAAATACTAGAACATCATGCAGCTATTACATTCCCTGCCTGTAGGTGGTAGAGGCTGGACTGAAATAAGTCAAGATCTGTAGGCGATGCAACGGCAGATAATTGTTTTGGGTGGCATCTGCTTTCCCTTGTGTGAGATCAGTGAATCGATGGCTGCATTAGAAATCAACTCTTTTTCTCTCTGTATTTCCATATAATTAAATGGATGTATTTTGAAGTAATGCAGCATTTTTTAAATGAGCATACCTCTATGTGTCTCTGAGTTTGAATGGCATTCTAATGACGCATCTCAAATGTCTCATACAAGTATTACACACTGCTCCAGCAGCAGGATTACTGGTGTTATGTATAGACGTCACAAAAGAGCACTGTGCTGCCATGCGCATGCAGCAGTGATCAGAGTCGGCCTGTCCTGTGTGTCCATAGGGTAAGTTAAGGAAAAGGGCAAAACACTTTATCATTTTTCTCTCATAGGCCAAAACTGACCTGATAAAAACCACAAATGAGATTACCAAAATAAAACTCTACTACTAAAAAAAATACAGTTTAGCTCTCATGTGAATTCTTGCTTTTTAAGTGTTCAAGCTAAAAATGTAACAAACTAGTCAATGCTTGTTTTTTTTTAACTAACAATAGCAGCAAACAAGATTTACATTAGCTTACATTAGAAAATACATTAGAGCAAAACAGACATATTCAGAAGTATTCCAGCGCTTTTCATTGTGCACGTCTGCGTCTGCACTCTATTGTAATATATCTATGTATGTAAATGCGCATGTCTTAATGTGTGTGTATGGATTCTTAAGGCAAAATGTGTGTGCGTGTGTGCCTGCATGTGTGTGGGCAGAGGTTAATTTAGCCCAGCAGTGAAGAGCCCTTGATAAAGAGCAGCCTGATCCCTGTTTAATTACCTTCCGTCTACATTTCATTGGCATACACTGGGCCATAGGTGTGTGTCTGTGTGCGTGTGATGAATGTGGGATTTGTCTCTGAGCAGGGACACCCACGAGACACGCCGCATTCAGTGGCTGTGAGAGCCTGTACTTGTCTGACATTTATCTACGTGTGTGTGAGTGTGTGTGTGTGTGTGTGTGTGTGTGTGTGTGTGTGCAAAGTGTCTGATGTATGTGATTTGACATATCATCCATTTCTTTCACTGTTTTTAGTTCTACTTTATACACTTTAGGAGGAGCAGTCTTATTCTGCACTGGGAAAGAATCAGTCTGTTATTTTGTATCAGAATAAAAGGCAAATAAGTAAGACATCACTGAAATCATGTTTTGTCTTTGCAGAATTTATGTTAATTAGTTACTAAAAAGCGCCCGCTCAGACAGTTGGAATACTGACGCAGGATAATAAAACATCAAACATCAAAAGGCACAATTTAAGTTTATACAAAAGTAAGAAGGCTACAGTATTAAACTCTGCAAATAAAAAGCTGTTTTTGTTAAACTTAATAATGGATTGTATGCATATTTCAGAAGGTAAGGGCTCCTGAGTGGTTCTAATATTCTTTTAGATACAACAGTCTGCCAAAGCATTTATCCAACCCTCAGTCACAGTTTAATTCTAATGCTAATAATACAAAAAACAACAGTATCATTAAAACTAATCTTTTACTCTGAGCCTTTTTGAGGACCCTGCCTTTGTTATATTTGCCCATTTCGGCCCCTGTAATTTAGTTCCACTATTCTCCTCACTATGACACCCCCGGTGTGAGGGCACAGAAGGAAGAGCAGTAAAACTGAAAGAAAGAAGCTGAGGCATGTGGAGAAAGATGGTCAGCAGGTGGGAAACAAGAAAACCAGTAAAATGTGTGTATTCAGGAAAGAGAGTTTGAAAAGCAGACATGGGGGGCAGATAAGAAATGGAGAGGTTCCAGGATAGAGGGAAAAAGAGTGGAGGCAGAGAGAGGTAGTGAGTAATGATGGCGCATCCCTGCAGCGCTCACACACAGAGAAATAACTGTGACTGAACACACACACACACACACACACACACGCACGCACACACACACGCGAATGTGCTAATTCTTATTTTGTCTTAATGCTGCATAAAGTCACCATGATGGATGACACCAGGAGGATAAACCTGACTTTAACTCTGTGTGTGCCTAATTATGTTTGAGCTGCTGCACTCGTTCTTCTAATAATTTAAACAACTACTTTAAAGGAGAAATATTTCTTTTCCGATTTTACTGGCTAAATATTGGGTAATTCACATACACAACTCAGAAACTATCCATAAAAGGATACAGTTAAAATAAAATAAAAAAAAAAAAAAGTGCACATGCTCTCCAAAATAACCATAAAGATTGTATTTTTAAATCTACACAAAGACACGTCGTTCCTCGTGACACTGCCTCTGCTCTGAGTGTGTTGCTGACGGCAGGACCAAAATAACGTTAATTTAATTAGGCCTAATAAAACGGCTGAGTGCAGCAATCAGCGACCCATCACTGGGACGGGAAACGCTACTAGAATTAAATGACTGCATGTGGATGTGTATTAAAAAGCTAATAACATAATTACACACACAACAGCTCGTCTTGTCGCTGCTAAACAATGCTGGCAGAATGTTAATGGCCGTCATGCAGCTCTAATTGTCTTTCTCTGCTAATCTTTTTTTCATTATTCTTTTCCCATCACTTGATCTCTTTCCCTTCATTCATTTTCTCACCTCTCTGCCTGCTGCCTGTATAAGCCTGATAATGTTAAATACAGCAAACAGATAAAAGATTCACTGTCTGTAGAGGGTCTACAGTATGTTTTAGAAAGTTTACCTTTTCCTTATCGCACTGTAGAAAGAAGGCAGCTCTTATTTAAAGTTTCACCACTGTAAGTAATTACTTTTAACCACTGAAGTGAAAAATAAATAAGTGTAATTAAAAACTAAGAGTTCACAGTTAAAATAAAAGTGTGCATTAAAATCAAACAGTTTTTCTTTTGCTTGTACAGTATAGCCCTATTTTTTGTCTCCTTTACTGAAATAATAAAAATTTTATTTACTTAAAGGATCTATTAATAAAGACTATTTTCTGTCTCTGAATTTGTGCATTGCAGGTTTCAGGTTTTTCTATTTTGTTTTTACTTCATGAGTCAGAACTTCTGGATATTGTTTTAAAATGAAGACTTTTTTTTTTTTTTTTGTGGCTGTTTTTCTGTAATTTTGGATTGAATTTTACCATTTACCGTTCATGGAAATGTAAATACAAGACAAAAACAAACCAAAGAAGGAAACAAATAATGTACTGGCAGGAAATTACCTGGACATTTTCTGTGTTTATACTTTTTTTTTTTTTATTTAATCATGTAGGCTGTATATAAAATAATCACTCAGTGGTTTGTGGACAAGTATTTTGAAGCCCTGAGTAACATATTTTGGCTGTTGCCATCACCATCTTATTCTATTTATTTATTTTTGTGTTAATATATTTGCACATAAAAGTATAGCTGGGACATTATGAGCTAACACTACCACTGGCTTGCTCATTCGGTTAGCAAAGTAAGAAAGAAAGTGTACTTACCTGACAAACTTTACACCAGCCACACCCCTCATTTATATATAACACCTTTAAACAGGTGAGATATGGTGAAAGTGTTTCGCCAAGCTTGAAATGTCACTTTAAGATGTGACTCTATATTGATTGTCTCTTTTCTTTTTCTTTTATAAGCTCTGGAGTTTGCTGCCTGGTGTATTTTCCACTGACATGTAAATAGCTCTCACATCAGCATCCACATCATATTTACTGCTGAGAGAGGTGACTTTATCGACAAATTCCTGTAAAAGTCATTTTAGCCACCGCTCAAGGAATTTAAATTCTAAAATTTAATATGAATAGCGTTATATGGACAATTTCACTCTGAAGTAAACTGAGTCAACTGTTGGTGTTTTAAATATCACAATTTGCCTGCTAAATTTTGATGTTTTTTTAGAACACAATAAAATATAGGATGTAGCTATTGTATGTGCCTCTTATATGTTGGAGAATCCAGTAATGAGCGAGAAGTAGTAGATAATAGATAATATATTAGATAATACTAGAGAGACAATGGTGAAAATAATAAAAAAAAAAGTCTGCACTTAAAAAAAACAAAAAAAAAACAATTGCAACCAATGAAATTATTTTTTTTGTGACTGGTGGAAAGCTAGCAACACAGTTTTTGCACAGGTATATTATAACTGGCTATGGTTCTATTTTGGATGTCACAAAATCATGCTTGTAAGTGCAGATGTTAAACTGCTACATCTTTGCTGACAGGTTGCGTAGCAACACTTGTACTTTTCCTCTTCATATAGTTGCTTCCTTCCTCAGTTTTCAGGTATTAGGTTTTCTTTTCCTGTTCGTCTTTGGATTTTCTGTACACCCATGAAATTTCAGCTACATTCTAATCTTGACGTAACAAATAGTAATTGTGTGCCTGAGATTATTTATATTTAATGAAATGAAAACTAACTTGTAATAAGACAGCTACATTTGTAAATGACAGGCCTGATAAATATGTTGGTTATAGTGTAGTGTAGCATTATTGAAGTATCAAACAGAGCATAAATGCTCATTTGCAAAACATGCAGTTTCATTAGAATTGGTCATTAGAATTTTTGCTAGCTGTAATTGCAAACCCAGTGTCATGGCCGGGGAGGGAACGGACGAGGAAGGACTCACATGAAGGACTCCAGAAGCAAACATAACTAAAAAGGGGATTTATTTCAACGGGGGAAACACAAATACAAAAACCTTGGAAGGGAGGCACAGGGAGACGAAGGGCAGGCACAGGGAACACAGGAACATACGGGCACAAAACATCAACGACGCAACAGAGAACAAAACAAAACTGAGGGCTTAAGTACACACTGGGTAATCAGGGCAAGAGGAAACAGCAGGGAACAACAGGTGAGGCAAATGAAACTAATTACACAGGGGAAGCAAAGCTGAACACAAAGCACAGGAAAACCAGACTGTCAAAATAAACAGGAAGTGACAAACCAAGGAACATACTGACTAAACACGGGGAACAGGCACAGACTCAGGACAGAGACGCAGACATATCACAACACTAGGAAATAAACTAACACAAAACGCTGGGCCAACGGCCCAGGACATGACAGTACCCCCCCCTCAAAGGCCGGCTCCCGACGGCCAAAACCAGAAAACAAAACCAGACAAGGGCGGGAGGCGGGGGACCAGGAGGGAGGGCCCGAAACAAAAACAAAGACAGGGAGCAAAACAGAAATCACAGGGCGTGAACAAAACAAATCAAACCCGTACAGGAAGAAAACAAAAACACAGGACCAGAACAAAAGGCGACGGCACAAGGCCGGAGACAGTCCAAAACAGGGGGTCGAAACAAGGAACAGTCCAGGAGCTATGACAAAACAAAAAACAGCAGGGGAAAAAACAGTCCACAGTTCAGGGGAGTCAGTGGGAAATCCAAAACAAAAAACACACAGTTCAGGAGGCCGCAGAGGCCAAGGGGCCACAAAGCAAAGTCCCAACGAGGGAGGCCGACCGCGCTCCCAGCGGCGGCGGCGACGACGAGGAGAAGTCACTGGAGGCCGACCGCGCTCCCAGCGGCGGCGGCGACGACGAGGAGGAGTCACTGGAGGCCGACCGCGCTCCCAGCGGCGGCGGCGACGACGAGGAGGAGTCACTGGAGGCCGACCGCGCTCCCAGCGGCGGCGGCGACGACGAGGAGGAGTCACTGGAGGCCGACCGCGCTCCCAGCGGCGGCGGCGACGACGACGAGGAGGAGTCACTGGAGGCCGACCGCGCTCCCAGCGGCGGCGGCGACGACGAGGAGGAGTCACTGGAGGCCGACCACGCGGCATGCGGCGGCGACGAGGAGGGGTCACTGGAGGCCGACCGCGGGGCGTGCGGCGGCGGCGACGGGGAGCAGACACTGGAGGCCGACCGCGGGGCATGCGGCGGCGGAGAAGGGCGACCCCGGGCTCTGGTGGGGAACCCTCGGGTGACGTGGAGCGCTCGGACTGAGCAGAGACCCCCACCGGCTCGGACTGAGCGGGACCCCCTGGCTCGGAGCGCTCGGACTGAGCGGAGACCCCCATCGGCTCGGACTGAGCGGAGACCCCCATCGGCTCGGACTGAGCGGGACCCTCTGGCGCGGAGCGCTCGGACTGAGCGGGACCCTCTGGCGCGGAGCGCGCGGACTGAGCGGGACCCCCTGGCTCGGACTGAGCGGAGACCCCCATCGGCTCGGACTGAGCGGAGACCCCCATCGGCTCGGACTGAGCGGGACCCTCTGGCGCGGAGCGCTCGGACTGAGCGGAGACCCCCATCGGCTCGGACTGAGCGGGACCCCCTGGCTCGGACTGAGCGGAGACCCCCATCGGCTCGGACTGAGCGGAGACCCCCATCGGCTCGGACTGAGCGGGACCCCCTGGCTCGGACTGAGCGGAGACCCCCATCGGCTCGGACTGAGCGGGGCCCTCTGGCACGGAGCGCTCGGACTGAAGGCGAGGGGGAGCGACTGGAGCTAGAGCTGACTGAAGGCGAGAGGGAGCGACTGGAGCTAGAGCTGACTGAAGGCGAGGGGGAGCGACTGGAGCTAGAGCTGACTGAGACCCTGCTGCTGCAGCTAACGCAGAAAACCGATGCGAAGGCTTGGGTCTGGCTGCCCCCACCCGCGGAACAGGTGCGGGTGCAGAGGTCAGCCCGTCCGTGGCTGCCCCCACCCGCGGAACAGGTGCGGGTGCAGGGGAAGATGGAGCTAAGGGAGCTGGAGCAGAGGGAGCTGGAGCTAACTGACGAGAGAGAGAAGCTACAGCTGACTGGGAACACGGTGACCGAGGAGGAGCTGGAGCCACAGCTGACTGGGAACACTGCGACCGAGGAGGAGCTGGAGCCACAGCTGACTGGGAACACTGCGACCGAGGAGGAGCTGGAGCCACAGCTGACTGGGAACACTGCGACTGAGAGCTAGGGAGAGCTGCGGCTGACTGGGAAGGCTGAGACTGAGCTGGCACGACAGCTGTCTGGGGAAACTGAGAATGAGCTGGCGCTACGGCTAACTGGGGAAACGGAGAATGAGCTGGCGCTACAGCTGACTGAGGCGAGAGTGACCGTCTCCGCGGCGTTATACCGCTCTGCTCCCGCGGCGATTCTCTCTGATGCTGCCGGGAGCTTGGTCTTCCTCCGTCAGCAGCAGGCAGTGGTGACGCGGAAGTGGTGGGAGGCCAGGGACCCCTGTGACCCAGGAATCGGAAAAATGACTCCTCTGGAGTCATTCCGGGCGCTGGCTCCAGGAAAACGTCTCTCCGCTTCCTCCGGTATCTCGTCCTCCGTGGCTGCGGCGACTGCTGAGGACAGGAGGGGCCAGCGAGCGGAGTGACAGGTGAGGGAGCGGCCGGCGCCAAAAACAGTCCGCCCACGCGGCAGACCTGCGGTTTAGGCGGGGGCGGTGAGCGGCGTCGCCGGGGACCGTTCAAAAAAGCTGGTCCCCCCAGCGCCAGGCGAGTGCCATTGTAGCGGCCGGAGCTTGCAGGGTCTTTAGTATGGTTGCGTCGTTCTGTCATGGCCGGGGAGGGAACGGACGAGGAAGGACTCACATGAAGGACTCCAGAAGCAAACATAACTAAAAAGGGGATTTATTTCAACGGGGGAAACACAAATACAAAAACCTTGGAAGGGAGGCACAGGGAGACGAAGGGCAGGCACAGGGAACACAGGAACATACGGGCACAAAACATCAACGACGCAACAGAGAACAAAACAAAACTGAGGGCTTAAGTACACACTGGGTAATCAGGGCAAGAGGAAACAGCAGGGAACAACAGGTGAGGCAAATGAAACTAATTACACAGGGGAAGCAAAGCTGAACACAAAGCACAGGAAAACCAGACTGTCAAAATAAACAGGAAGTGACAAACCAAGGAACATACTGACTAAACACGGGGAACAGGCACAGACTCAGGACAGAGACGCAGACATATCACAACACTAGGAAATAAACTAACACAAAACGCTGGGCCAACGGCCCAGGACATGACACCCAGCAAAACTACAGTCCAAAAACAGAGAAGCCCAGGCCTCCCTCTCCCCAGCCACATCCTCCAGCTGATCCGGGGGGACCCCAAGGCATTCCCAGGCCAGGTGAAGATACAGTATAATCTCTCCAGTGTGTCCTGGGTCTGCCCCGGGGCCTCCTCCCGGTAGGACATGGCCGGAACACCTCACCCAAGAGGCACCCAGGAGGCATCCTAGTCAGATTCCCAAACCACCTCAACTGGCTCCTTTTGATGTGGAGGAGCAGCCACTCAAGGACAGCCCAATCCATTTGTCAATCTCCTGTTCTAGTCACTCGTGAACAAGACCCCAAGATACTTGAACTCATCCAGCTGGGTCAGCAACTCATCCCTGAGTCAGAGTGGACACTCCAGCCTTTTCCGGCTAAGGACCATGGCCTCAGACTCGGCTGCAAACCATTTCCCTGCGAGCTGGAGGCCACCACCTGATGAAGCCAGCAGGACTGCATCATCTGCAAAGAGCAGAGATGAGATTCTGAGGCCACCAAGGAAGAAGCCTTCCATCATTTGGATACACCTAGAAATTCTGCCCATAAAACAGAGCAGAATGATACTGCTCAAAAAAAAAAAAAAGTGCCTGAATGTGTGCAGACAAAGTATAGCATCAAGTCAATTAAACTTCTGGGATATTGATCCAGTAAGTTAAGTAGCAGAGGGGGTTGTTCATCAGTTTCAGCTGCTATGGTATTAATGAAATTAACAGTAGAGTGTCATTCTGCCACTGGTCTGTGTGGTTAGCCTCTGAGTCTAGGAGGAGTTGAGCAAGTTTCTCCACCTTCATGGGTGGAGTTCGGAGCCTTTTCAATCCCTGGTTGAGCACCTGTATCAAGCCTCATTAATTGCATTACTTAGCTCAACCATCCAGTCTCTACCAGATTATCTGCCTCCTCAGTGGCAACAGGTGCAATTTTTTGCTTGTTGTAATTCCTTCTCCCAGAGTTGGTCTTCACTCTCACAAGGCAATAATCAGAAACACTCACCTGTCACTAACCTGCGTGCTCACCCTCCTGCAACTCACCTTTTCCTCGGAAAGGCAACACAACCAGTGGTCTTGGGTTCCCCTCTCTCAGGAATTTCCGCCGGAAAACCTCCAAGTAAGCACTGTACTGTTACATCCTCATATCACTTACTGGAAAATATCTCTCAACCTTTCTGGAAGTAGCATTAGGACTGACTCTCATCTCTACCTCTCGTCCCCACCCCCACCTGCATGACTCCTTGGTTCCCCATGCCTCTTTGTCCAGCTTTAATCTCGTGTGCAATAAAGAAAAAGTGTTTCGTCCAATCCATTCTTCGTGGCGCCTTGTTTGAATTCTGCACTTGCGTTCTCATTCATGATTCTTGACATAGAGGGGCAGTAAGGAGACAACCCCGAAAACAGGAATGGAAGGCCACTGACATTTTTTCCCTCCTCATCTTTTCTGTTTTTTCACTAGTTTTGCATTTGGCTAGGGTCAGTGTCACTACTGGTAGCTTGAGGCAATACTTGGATCCCACAGAGGTTGCACAGGTGGTCCAATAGATGCCATTGCGAGAAGGTCTGCTGTGTCTCCTAGCACAGGCTCAAGAGCATGGAGGAGATTCCAGGAGACGGGCAGTTACTCTAGGAGAGCTGGACAGGGCCGTAGAAGGTCCTTAACCCATCACCATTACTTTGTGCAAGGAGGGACAGGATAAGCATTGCCAGAACCCTACAAAATGACCTCCAGCAGCCGCTGGTGTGAATGTCTGACCAAACAATCAGAAACAGACTTCATGAGGGTGGCCTGAGGGCGTGACATCTTCTAGTGGCCACCATGGAGCCTGAATGGCATTTGCCATAGAATGCCAAAATTTACAGCTCCACCACTGGTGCCCCGTGCTTTTCACAGATGAAACCAGGTTCACCCTGAGCACATGTGACAGATGTGAAAGGTTGTGTAGAAGCCATGGAGAATCTTATGCTGCCTGTAACATCATTCAGCATTACCGCTTTGGTGGTGGGTCAGTGATGGTCTCAAGAGGCATAACCATGGAGGGATGCACAGACCTATGCAGGCTATCTGGCTGCCAGGTATCAGGATGAAATCCTTTGACCCATTGTCAGTCCCTATGCTGGTGCAGTGGGCCCTGGGTTCCTGCTGGTGCACGACAGTGCCTGGCCTCATGTATCACATCAATCTTTGATTTTTGGGGTGAATTGAATTCAGCCCTCTGTAGGTTGATCATTTTCATTTCCATCAAGCAATGTGGCATATTTTCTTTCCTAACACATTGTCCAGTCCATATTAGTATAGATATCAAGAATGATTTTTTTTTTCTCCTAGTGAGATCTGATGTGTTTTTAAAGCGTTCCTTTAATTTTTTTGAGCAATGTATAATCAGAAATCAATATTACATTATGAATACACAGTAGAAATGGAAAACACAGTTATGAACAACTAGAAATTTTCAAAGTGACATGAACTGTCTGGAACAAATACAGTTGCCTACAGCTAGAATTGAAACCCCTCTTACCCCTTGGATTGTATCCCTTAAAGGTTCGATCCTCCCCATCAGATGTCACATCAAATGGAGTCAGTACCTTTGAGAAAAAGCTATAACCTCTGGTCCAGTGGTAGCCCCCTACTAGCCTGATTTGCATTTTGATTTATATGTGAAAGCCTCCTCTAGACCTAGGGGTTAGGAGGTGAACTGGCAAGCCTTTCAGGCTCGTAGGCCTGCCAAAGATTTTAATTCAGTGTCAATTCCAGACAGTTCCCTGACATTTTCTGCACTCTTCTGTTGCCTCTGATTGTACTTTTACATTTCACACCTGCCTTTCTTTGAAGCTGAACCCAAAAAGTGTCACATTTTTAAAGGAAGTATTGTAAAGAGGAAGAGAAGGAACTGCCTAGTTAGTCGAAAATATGTTGTAGCATAATATTATATAATAAGCTTGTTATTCATGTCCAGTTATTTACAAATCAATACCTATTATCTATTACCTACTCCTTCATAATGTTTGTGTAGTCAAATTAAACATCTGTATTGCTGCCCTTATCTGATTTTTACTGCACAACAAACTTCTTAAAGTGTGTTGAATATATATAAAATACAATGCTATTAGCTTAAAATTAAATACTGCCCGGAGAGTGAGCTGCCTTGGTGGAGGTTTGTACTTCTGGAGTGTTTCTTGTTATGTTTGCAGCTACCTTAGCTAACTAAAGTAGCTTTCTAACACACAGCTAATTTACACTCCAGCCTGCATGAATACTGGAAAGTAGGGAACGATATCAGAACGATATCAGCCAACATATTATTAACTGACTCAACTCTTTCCTGCTCCAAATTATATTTGCCTTCAAAATACACCATTGGCTGACTTGTAGTTTTATGTGTTGATATTTCCAGTAGAGTGTATTAAGAGCACATATATAATTTTATGTTAAGTGTTCGGGGTCTTGACATTGCCAGAGCACCCTTAATATATTTATATGTGATCGTGGATGTTCTCCATCACTCTTTGAATAGCTTTCCTCTGTTAAGATTAAAACTTCATGTCTCTCTTCTTGTCAGGTGCTCTCTCCATCACTTTCTCACTCTTTTCCCCTCCCCTGCCTCTCTTTCTCTGTCCTTGAGCTGAAAATGGAGAGGTAGGCTGCAGTGAAAAGACAGATATTGGTTTGACACTCTGTAACATCTTTTTGTGAGCACCACACACATTCAGAGGTGTGTGTATGTGTATTTGTAAATGGGTGTGTGAGCCTGTGCACAAATAGTCATGTATGAGTGTGTGTCTGTGTGTGTTGATAAAAACTCAGTGAGCTGACTCAAGGCTGGGGCTGTTTATGAAACTGGTGAACTATCTGGCAGATTTCAATGAACATAAATGAACATGTGAACAACAGTGAGGGGGGGGGGGGGGGGGGGGGGGGGGGGGGGGTGGGCAACTGATGTGGTTGTTGCTAGGCAATATCAGTATCCTTGATGGATGGATGTAACTTTTAGTTAAAGAAGCCAAAGACATTTGTACTCACTATAAAATTATAACTTTACTACTTTTCTAATTAGTACGCTCAAAAACTGTGCAGTACCTTTGCAGTTGGATAAGGTACTCTTTGTAATCATTAAAAATATGAGATGCTTCTTTTTCCTTGAGTACCTCGGGGATTTGGTGCTGACAATGTACAGCACAAGTCACTGTTTGCTGCTTTATTAGTGATGCATAGTTTATCAAAAGCAAACCATGTGTACTTTGTACGCTGTGTCTTGAATGCATGGGCAACTAGATGATTTTTAGAAGTCCATACTTCGATAGCACCCAACCTGTAAATATACAGCAAAAATGTTCATTAATACCTACAAACATTGTTTTATATCCTTAAGCTATCCTGCACAGAATGGAGGTAAATTACATACTCTTCTGCTGATTAGCATAGGACGAAAAGCTCACGCTGTGTGTTCATGTAGACAGATATAAAGAAGCTTTTCTATTAGTGGCACAGTGTCATCAGAAAGAAAGGAAAATCTATATTTTGATGACATTTTGGTTAATTGTGTGCAGCTATTAACAGTGTTTTAGTATAATTAAAAGGACTCAACTAATATTTGAGGGGAACTTTGATAACAATGTATAAGGTTGTTTAGTGTAAGTTGTTTTTATTGAATAATTTTTTTCAATAACTATACCTAAAGCCTCATAAAGCAAAACCTCACCTTTAAAAAAAAAAGGTTGCAGTATAATGAATTGGAGACCACTGATGTATCGAGTGATTTTTTATGACTATGTTAAGAGTGCCTTTATTGAATATCTCTTTTTGATGGTCCAGCGTGTAGATCAGTGCTTCTCAATTATTTTCTGTTACGCCCCCCCCCCTAGCAAGAAGAAAAACTATTCGCGCCCCCCACTCCCCACTGTGACTATCCATCTCTGCATAACATTTTATCCTTATTAACATTAAAGAAAAAAGAAAGACATATGGTCAAACTTACAAAGAATAACTTTATTAAATCGTGTTTTAAGTCTGCAACAGAAAAGATTTTAAGTGCATCATTGCCTGAAATTAAAATAAATAAATCCTTGTTTAAACTGTAAACATGTTTGACCAACTAGACACAGCAAACACACCGGTCTTTCCTCTCTCCAACTGTAGTGACAGTGAAGCCAAGCGCTAAATACGCTTCGTCGTATTTCCTCGTCTTAGCTTTCGGGTGACTTTCTTTTGTCTCATTATCTTTGTCTCTCTCCGCTTTTCTTTTCATCCCTGTTAAAAACTTTTTCATGTTGGGGGTTGTTATGTTGAATAACGGAGGCTATAGGCAGAACGCAGTCGGAGCTTTCTGTTGACTCAACACTGCTAACCAAGGCAAACCTGTTGTCTTGTAAGTCGTAAAATGTTGCACTGTCGCAAACGTGACAGAAGTAACAATGACAGCGCCACTGCCGCCTACTGTAGTGGATGCGCAATTACACTTTATACTAGTACGGCCCCCCCCAAAAAAAGCCTGTTCCCCAGGGTCACACGCGCCCCCCCAGGTATCGCACCGCGCCCCCCAAAAGGGGCCGCGCCCCACTATTTGAGAACCACTGGTGTAGATGGTCCCTGCACACTTGCTGTAGCCAGATGTATAAATGTTATTTGTTCAACCCAGAAGATGTCATGTTTTGATTACAAGTAGCTCATTGTCATTCTTACTACAGCTGGAAAGAGACATTATTTGTGTTTTTACAGCTTCCCCCTTATGAGTTATTGATCCAGGAAGTTGAACTCTGTGAATATCTTCCAAACTAAGTAACAGATGAAGTCCACTTAATGCTCTGGGGAGAAAGGCAGGTCTGTTGTACAGGCTGTCTACATCATATACACAAACTAAAATATTGTAAGAATGGTATCTATATGATTAATACAAGGAGCACTGAAAAATTCTGAGCAGTCCAAGGGATGGCCTGTTTCACCTGTATTGAGCCTTTGACCTCATGTTGTCATTCACAGCCACAGCAGAAAAAATGGAAATGCCACACTTGGAATCAACTCCAGAGCTTTTACCTAGTTCTGTTACTACTGTGCCAAGGCTTTGGAGCGCGTGTTGAGAAATCCAGGAAGTATTTTATGAAGCGCGTATGGAGGCTTGCTTCATTAAGGGCGAGTGATGTCACTGGTGAAGTTTGAAGCCTCACTGATTCGAGTGATTTAAGTGTTGATGAGATTTATGAAAACGCAAAATTTGTTAGTGTTGGAGTTTCACCAGTTTGCTGTGACACAGAGGAGCTTGTTTTAGTGGCGCTGCTAAAAGGAGAACAGTTTCCCCTTTATGGCAACACTTTGGGCTGATCTCTCCAGTAACGCATTACACATAATATGCCTATAGCTAATGTGTTCCTACTATAACTTTCACAAGTCCAAGGTGAAGTGTTTGCAACTGGGGAAGAACAGCAACACCTCATCTATAGGTACCATCTAGGCAGAGGTGCATATATCCAAGCTTACACAGGCCTGCTGTGGGATACAGCCCTGCCTCCTCACTACCACGTGAAAGGGCTTTTCTCCAAAGCCGGGAGGTTATTTCCAAAAAAGAGAAGCCGACTGAGTCCAAGCACAGTGGAAAAATATATCTTAATAAAAATAAATAAAGTCGCCATCATCAAAGCTTTTCAAGGGATGCTTAATAACTTTTGAGTCTCAAAAAAAAAAAAAAAAAAAAAAAAAAAAACTGAATAAAAATGTCTGTAGTTCTTCAGCAGGTATTACAATACTTTTGTCCAGGTCCTCAAATCTGCATTTGACTGTAACCTCAATATCTTTGCTACCAAGATATAAATAACAGAAATTGTATCACTCCAAAAAATTATTTACCTGAATATCTCACATCACTGTGTGGCAGGTAGGTTGTGGACCCAAATGACTTGTGAAACCTAAAAAAGCAGCTTTAATGCTGAAGTCTCTTCCAAAAATAGCAGAAAACAAACCTGCAGACAGAAATACAGCAGAAACCACTGAACAAAGCAGCACACAGCTTCAGTGTGTGACAAACAACTGAGGAAAACCGAGGGCTTAAACACACACATGAGGTAATTAGGGAGAGAGGACACAGCTGGGGAAAACAAGTCACAGGTGAACAGCATCTGACTAACAAGACAAAGGGAAGCAAAACTGAACACAATGCAACACATGAGACATGAGACTAGCAAACTAAAACAGGAAGTAACTAAACACAGGAACATGAATGCAGATTTGACACAGAGCACGGGAGGGCAGGAAAACAAACTCAGGGAATTAACTATAATTACAAAAAGAAGCAGAACCAAGACTGAGAATAACATCATGAAGAGAAATAAGCTAGAATATGAAACTCAAAATGGCCAGGAAAGAAAAACTAAGCAGAAAGATGCAGAGTTGAAAATATAAACCATAAGCAAACTAAGAAACAAACTGAAGATATTTAACAATAACAGAAATTAAACTAACAAAAAACACACTGGGCAGAAGACCCAGGACCGTGACATTATTACAATATTTACAGTAACATGTAAAGAATAATTACAATTTAGACTGGGCTTTTTTGCACATATGGTAATACCTGAAAATAAACACATGAAATTGGGAAGACCTAAAAGGTTGTCCCTGAAATTTGAAGTATATTTTTCAGGACACATAACTGAACAAGATACTTTCTACACATCTGTGACTACCATATGTTAATGTGTGTAATGTGTGTCACTCAGGCAATCACAATAATTTATAGGAGCTATTTATTATGCTCTCATGTTCCCTCTGATTTGCTCTTTTTTCTACACTTTCTCTTAGTAATTCAAGTTCCCCATCAGCTCATCACCCATTCACCAATCTTTCTTTCAGAGTCACATTCCTAAATCCCACTTTTTTTTTTCCTGTTACATCTCTTACTCTCTCCCCCCCTCTATCCATCTCCCTCCTGCCCCCTTCTCTTTCCTCTCCCAGTTGGTTATTAATGGTTTTAATTTACAGAGAGGAAAGACCTTGGTACCCACAGAGGCATTCCCTCTGCCCCCAGTGTGTACTTGTGTGTGTGACATAGACGAAAAAGAGAGAGGCCCCTGCTCGCTGCTGTGTAACCGAGCAGCAATAACGCTTTGTCTTCTTTAACTGTGTTGCTCCTTCAAGGTATCCTACATCTTTCTCTCTCCATCTTCTCCTGCAACTATTTCCCTTTGTCCATTTCTCTTAATTTCTTCTACTTTTCTTGACTCGTCTTTTTCCTTCTGTTATTTTATCATTCTCTTCTGGGTTGCCTCTAAAAGAAGATGCCTCAAAGCATCGATTGAAGATTCTCAACCTCAATTCCACTCAGATTCTTCAAGTCAAGCATCACTTTATCCAATATGACAATATGTGTTGTGCTTGTGGTCAACTGATAAGACAACCTGAAATCTGGTGTGGAGTGATACTCTTGTTAACAATTCAGTGTGTGACAGGTCCAGTGTTGTTGGAAGTAAAGTGTCTTTACCAGCACAGGGCCGCTGTAGAGTGCATGCTGATGAGGTAATTAAGTTGCTGTAAAAAGCTTTGAAGTGTCTAGATATGCCTTATTGTAATAGCTATTCAAATGCTGTGCCTAAAAGAAGGGAAATAAAGGCCTGGTTGTGGTGGTTTTTGTTACAAAGCAGAGACAGAACCGAGTACCACAGCACAGTGTTTGCATTTGTGAGTACTTGGATAGTATCGTGGCATGTATGTACCTGCTGATCTAGACTCAGTTTGGTAGGATTTTGTTAGAAATACAATATTTAAAATACAGATTTTTTTCTCATATTTACCTCTCCCACCGTTATGTGAAGAGGTTATGTTTTTGTCATGTTTGTCTGTCTGTTAGCAGGATAACTTGGAAAATTATGAAAATTTCTAGAGCTGTTGGGGGTGGTACAAGGAACACTTGATTACATTTTGGCGGTGATCCAGATCACAATCAGGATCCAGGAATTTTCAAAAGGATTCTTTACCATTGTGACATAAGGACAATATTCACATAATCGTGCTATCGCGAAAGGTTTTGAACCAAAATTGATTAAACTTAATGGAAATATTCTTTAAGGGCCCAAGAATATATGAGTCCATTTTCAAGGTCAAAGGTCACCAAAACTTTAAAAAAAAAATTTAAGAAATCCCTGTCTCACCATTGCTGAAATTTCATATCTCAGTGAATTTTTCATCTCTAGTGATACAGATTGGTACTGGGGTATAAACAGTTAGTGTTCATAATTCATTGTCTTTTTCTATTTTAAATTAAAATATTCACAATAATGCAAACTGAACTTCAAACCCTACACACAAATCACACACACACACATCTCGGTAAATGTTTGTTTTTCTGTTCTCATTTGGTTTTTTATAGAGGATGCCATTAGGGTACATAAACATAAAATGTATCCAGACTATATATGCCATAATATTTTCATTTTAAAAAATAAAAATATAAAACCATATTTTGCAGTATTTAAAAGCCATTAAAATGAATTTGTAGTCTTTCTGATCTAGTAATTTACGATGTAGTATGACAGCACTGGGTGGCATCTATTGCAGCTATTTTACAGCAGTGTGTCTCTGCCTGCCTGTTCTCACTGCAGAATTGGTCTGAACTGAGTTAAAGACACAGCATGAATCTGGAGGGCTTTTTAAAAGTTAAAGTCAAGCTTGGTGAGGAAGAACTAGCATATCACTCAGCAGCAGCAAACATGACAAACTTCTTGAAACAGGTGCATCACACAGAGATGCTTAAATGCTTAAAAGTGAATAATTCTGTGAATTTCTTGTTGCCGATTCATTTCTGTATGCTTATGCACTTATATTGTTCAAAGATAAGCTGAAAAGGCTGAAAGACCTAGATTCGAAGATTCATGTGTGCTGCCCGGCTTAATTTGCTGCCAAATCTCTACAACATTCTGTCATTAAATGCCATCCGAAATAAACAAACAAACAAACAAATAAATAAATAAAAATAGCTGAAATAAAACCTGCGGTAACCCCATTTTCTTGAGAAATACTGGATGTCGTCACACTGCCTATAGCCAGTTGTGACCAGTAGCCTTGTGGTTCAGTGCTTCCCCCGTGGTTTGTTGAAAAGGTTGCTTGTTATTACTTGTGGTACCATCGTTGTTGCTGGGTAACCATTGATGAGGTGTTGCATGTGTCCCAGAGGTTACTTGTCAAATAGAGTTCAGCACTATTATGTACTGCATGTTTACTACCCTGTCATTTGAAGCACTTCCTTTGGGTCAAAGGACTTGTCTGGGAACCGCCTACCTGAGTGCAGACAGAATATACTTGGTTCACAATACATGAAACAGAACACAACAACTATTAAAATTATTTATATTTGCAAATTATCTCTGTAAACAGAACCTGAGTGCTTAATTAGAGACCGATATGTGCACAAAATTAACATTTATCTAAGAGGACAAAAGACCTTGATGTATGATTTTGAGGAAGAAAGAAAAGCACAAAGGAAATCTGAAATTTAAGATTTTATGATACATGATTATTGTATCCCACGGAATGCAAACATTTGAATCAGTGCAATAAATTTTATGCTTCTGTAGCTCTTAGACTCTTTCATTTTTAGTTCCCACCTCCTAATTACCACTGTGACCAGATAGCTTGTTCTTTGTTGCTTTCCTGTTAGCCTGAGCATCACAATCAGTCAAGTATTAAAACTGATTCTGCACAGCCATACAGTTGTTTTCAATTTCACAGTAAATTAGAGCATTAGGCTGAAGCAGGGTGGCACTATGCTCACAGCCACTTTATTAGGTATACGTTGCTAGTACTGAATTAGACCCCTTTTTGCATTCAGAACTGCCTTAGTTCTTCAAGGTATAGATTCAACAAGATCCTGGAAGCATTCTTCAGAGATGTTGGGCCATATTGAAATGAGAGCATCACGCAATCTGTGTAGATTTATTGGCTGCACATCCATAGTGTGAATCTTGCACTCTGCCACACATATTGGATTGAGAGCTTGTGATTGTTTAGGGCCTATGAGTACATTGACACTGACATTGACTGTCATTTTCAAGAAACCAGTTTGAGATGATTTGTGCTTCTTGACACAAATCATCTCATCTGCATTATGCTGCTGGAAGCAGCTATCAGAAGATGGGTACACTGTGGTCATAAAATGTGCGTAACAATACTCAAATCGGCTGTGGCATTTTAATGGTACTCAGTTGATGGTAAGATGCCCAAAGTGCACAAAGAAAATATCCACCATATCAATACAACAGCATCACCACCCTAAACTGTTGACACAAGGAAGGATGGATGCATATTTATACCAAATTCTGACACTATAATCTAAAAGCTTACAGCAGAAGTTGAGACTCTTTAAAGCAGGAAATGATTTTCTAATCATCTAGTGTCCAATTTTGGTGAGCCTGTGTGGTCTTCTGCAGTAGTTGATCTCATTCTAGCTTTGATTTAGTTCAGTTCAATTCAATTCAATTCAATTCAATCTATATAGTGCCAAATCACAACAGTTAGTCACCTCAAGGTGCTTTATACTGTAAGGTAAAGGTAAATAATACAGAAAAAACCAACAATCAAAACAACCCTATGAACAAGCACTTGTGTGTCCTTAGGGGAGGGAGCCCAAAAGACTGCTTTGAAGTTTGGTCTTGATGGGCCAAAGCATTGCAGAGATATAAGCTCACTTCCTTTTTGGAGGCTTTGCTATCAAATTGGATTAATTGTTGTAGGCAAATACTTCCGCAAACCAAAATGAAATGTGCTAACTTTTGTGAGACTTACTCCGAAGATCATAGCCTATATACCAAGTTTAGTGAAAACTGGAGAAAATTTGCAACCTGTGAAAAATTTATTTCACTTTGTATAAAATCCAATATGGCAGCTCAGTCAATTCAGTCAGTTCCTGTTTGACAACTTTGCCATCAATTTTGATTGGCTCTGACAGGCAAGCAGACTGATCATTTCTATGAGGCTTGTCCTGAAGATGATCGGAGTCAGTTTTGGTTAACATTGGACAAACTTTGTGACCTGTGAAAACTTTTAAAAATAGCTACATAAAATCCAGTATGGTGGCTCAATTAATTTAGTCAACATAAAAACTTGGCACTTCAAGACTGTTGGAAAACCATTTCAGCCGATTACCTCATGAACCTGCTTGAGAAAATGCCAAAGCTGTACTCAAAGCAAAAGGTGCCTACTTCGAAGAATCTAAAACATATTTTGGTTTGTTTAACGTTTTTAAGTTTACTACATGATTCCTAATGTGTTCGTTTGTAGATAGTTCCAGTCTTGAGTTGCCCTTGGTGAGAGGCGCTAAGCTGGGGTGGGTATTCTTGTATCCCCTCAGCTTACTGCCTGTACGTTGGAGTTTCACTGGTGGACAAGAGGGTTGCTTCCCTGCACCTTTTGGCCGGGGAACAGGTCCTGACTGTTGTTTGCACTTACGCATCAAATGACAGTTCAAAGTACCCACCCTTCTTGGAGTTGCTGAGCAAGGTGCTTGAGGGTGTTCCATCTGGTGACTCCATCGTCCTACTGAGGCACTGACAGTGAGACCTGCAGGGGCGTGATTGGTAGGAATGGCCTGCCTGACCGGAACCCGAGTGTTCCGGTCAGGCATGGTGTTGTCCATAACAAACACCATGTTCGAACATAAGAATGTCCATAAGTGCTCATGGCACCAGGAAACCCTAAGTCGCAGGTCGATGATCAATTTTTGTAATCGCATCATAGATCTGCAGCTGTATGTTCTGGACACTCGGGTGAAGAGAAGAGCTGAGCTGTCAACTGATTACCACCTGGTGGTGAGCTGGATCAGGTGGCGGGGGAGGATGCTGGACAGACCTGGTGCACCTAAACATATTGTGAGTGTGCTGGGAATGCCTGGTAGTTTCCCCAGTCTGCAAGATCTTCAACTCCTATCTCTGGCAGAACTTCGACAGCATACCGAGGGAGGCGTAGGACATTGAGTCCAAATGGACTTTTTTCCGCACCACCATTGTTGATTTTGTTCCTGGTTGGTGCCTGTCTTGGTGGTATTCCACAAATCAGATGGTGGTCAGGGGAGGTGAAGGGAGCCATCAAGCTGATGGGTACCGGCAGGCCAAGCGGAAAGTGGCTTGGGCGGTGGCTGAAGCAATAAGCGGAAAGTGGCTTGGGCGGTGGCTGAAGCAATAAGTTGGGTGTGGGAGTTCGGTGAGGCCATGGAAAAAGACTTATGGACGACCTAAAAGCAATTCTGGCAAAACATCAGGGGACTCAGGAGGGGAAAGTGGTGCAAAGTTTAAATGTGTTTTGACCATTGCATATGATCAAAACACATTTAAACTTTGCTACAAAAAAAACAAAAACAAAATCAATTTAACACAGGTTGGATATTGGACAGGTTAGTTAAGGGAGGCATACCCTTCAGTGTTCACTGATTGTTTATTATATATTGCAACACCCCTGGGCCTGCACCTGTTGCAATTCCTTCTGTTTAAAATAATTTTGTAATACAGGCATGTTTAAAATTTAAAAGGCCATTGTCTTTTTTTTTTTTTCAATTACTTTTTCTTTTTTTTAGTTTTTGGCATAAGATGCCACCCCCCCCCCCCCCCCCCTTTTTTTTTACTGACTTTACTTTTTTTTTTTATTAACTTTACTGACTTTACTAAACTATAAGGGATAACATCCAGTTGCTGTGGCATTTGCATCCATTGCATTGTCCTTATCTTCTGGCTTATACTCAGAATGACACCAATTGTACGGGTATTGAGATCCATGATGCTTTATCACAGTGCTTATTTTAGAGATTTATAGACTTAGATTTATATATAAAGGCCAACCAATGGGAAAGTCTGCAGACTTACAGAGATGGCAACTTAGCAGCAGCAGAGAACAGTGGTGTACACAATTTGCAAAGTCAGTAATAAAACGTAAAACACAATGGTGGTGAGTCTGACACTGAATCACTATCATGTGATAATCAAACAGCAGCAGGAGGTTGAGAGGTTATGATGAACTTTATTTCATCCTTTCACAGATCTTAGGTGTTGGCAGAGACTACCTACCAACCTTTTCCATCATCATTCAGCCACTACAAAGTCCTGCAAAATATGTGTGTGCCATTGTGCTGTATTGAAAAGGAATTGAAGGCAGGGCAAAGAGGCTCTGTGTTAGTCGGGTAACAGGGTAAGTTGTTCTGCCCTGAGAAGTGCAACAAAACTAACTGGAGAATTACCAACACCAACTGAGTACAGTTTCTACGCGCCCACATGATCCTAAGAAGAGGTCCAATCAAACAAGTTAAAAAAAAAAACAAAAAACACCCATGTGTGTGGACTCAGTCTGTGTCCCCCACGAGTCCCATGTAAACAGTCCCATTTAAACTCGTACGACTGGAAAACCTGAAGTGTGGCTGAGGAGGTAGAGCAGGTCACCTGCTAATTGAAAGGTTGGTGGTTTGAGTTTACAGGATATTAACCATATCTGCATTATGAACTTTAGCAGGTTTAGGTTTTCCACAGGTGGAAAACTCTTCTGACTTTTCTTTTCAGAATTCCTTTTGCCGTTGTTTTTATTCTCGACTTGCTTTCTCTGTCCCCAATTTCCATTTAGCTCCTTTTCTTTCTCTCTACCTCTATTCTATTGCAGGTACCTTTGAATCATCCTACTCTTACTCTTCTTCTCAAGCTTTTTCGATCTCTCTCTCTCTCTTTCTCTCTCTGTCTTAGTACTCCTTTCTCAACCCAATTACTTCAGGTTTCCTTCATGTTAGATGGCCACACAGGTCTCAGATCTTTGTCTCTTTTTCTCTCTAATTCACACACACACACACACATGCACACAGACACAAAGCCTCCGTCTGACTGGGAAGTCACGCACAAACACACACAAGAGGAGGATATCAAGCAGGCGTACTCTCCATTAATATTTTACTAATATGACAGTTGGGTATGATGTGATGTGATGTGTGTGTGTAGGTAGGTGTGTGTGTATGTTGTGTACCCATCACTTTTAATGAGGGCAGGAAAAGCATATGGAGAGAGACAGAAAGGCAAGGCGTTTTCCAGTGCCTTTTTATTTTCCCTTTGAATGCAAGTGTGCATGTGTGTGTGCGCATTTGTGCAAAACTGAAACAACAGTAGTGAGAAATGACGGAGTGTGTGCGACTCTGTATGTGTGAAGCAGACTGCTGCAAAGTGAACACATTGTGTGAAAAAGACAGATGTCAAGCATTTCAGAACTGAAGCTCAAACTTTTTTCTACATCTTATTTAACCAGGAAAGCTGCCTAAGAATGTCTTATTATTTACAGCAACAGCACAGGATGACCAGTCAGAGGGGTGTGGAATTTAATGCAAGCACATACAGTGATGCACAAAAAATGCTTCCCATGTGAGCCTTTAAACATTCTGCTGTAGCATTTAGAGCTTTTCATCCAGGTTTTATGACTCATTTTGGAGCACAAGAGGGTCGAGCTGCGAACAGTAAGTGTAACACACTGTTATGACCACAGTTTGGCTATTTAAATGTGGTAGCTCTGGATGGGAGCAGAGAATGAAATAATCAAAATAGACCGGGCTATTCACCCGCATCACCCCAATAGAGCATTTCGCTCTCAGACTGCTGGCTTACTTGTGGTTCCTAGGATACTTAAGAGTAGAATGGGAGGCAGAGCCTTCAGCTTTCAGGCCCCTCTTCTGTGGAATCAGCTCCCAGCTTGGATTCAGGAGACAGACACCCTCTCTATTTTTAAGATTAGGCTTAAAACCTCGCTTTTTCATCATGCTTATAGTTAGGGCTGGATCAGGTGACCCTGAACCATCCCTTAGTTATGCTGCTTTTCAGCAGCTTGTGTTTTGTCCTATCTTCCTCCCCTCACCCCCAACTGCTGGCGGCAGATGACTGCCCCTCCCTGAGCCTGGTTCTGCTGGAGGGTTCTTCCTGTGAAAACTTAGTTTTTCCTTCCCTTTGTCACAAAGTGCTTGCTCATAGGGGGGTCATTTTGACTGTAGGATTTTCTCTGTAATTATTGTAGGGTTTTCACTTTATAGTACAAAGTGCCTTGAGATGACTGTTTGATATGATTTGGGGGTATATAAATAAAACTGAACTGAATTGAGGGCCAAGACAAAGAGGGATTATGCATACTGTAAAATTGTCAATGAAGTAAAGAGAATAGCAAAGACAGAAGCAAGTAAAACAAATAAAATACTTAAAATGTAAGGGAGTATGTGTGTGCTTAAAGATACAACATGTTGCTGCTGTGGCAGGCAAGGAAGAGGGCCCCAAATGCAGGACTCAGGAGGCGTGACTAAAACTAAAGCTTCAGCGTTTATTGCTTGAAAAAAGCACGTAACAGAGTTGGTCAGGTGCCAGCAGAATCATAACTGACATGAAACTCTGACTAGAGTTAACTTAATAACTTAGCTTGAACATGAGCAACAGCAGAAGCATGACATGAGGGCCCACAGCAGGAATAGTAGGTGACTGAAACGAGGACACAACAACAAGCAGAAGAAACACAGGACTTAAATACACAAGAGGGCTGACGAGGGGAGTGGAAACAGCTGGGAACAGAGGTGAACCACATACCACTAATGACAAGGGGGAAGCAAAACAGAACACAACACACTGGGCCAGAAAACTAACAAAATAAAACAGGAAGTCAGACGAGAGAACAAAGACGCACACTAGACACTGAACACCGGGGAACACAAGGAAGTAGAAATCAAAACATAACCAAACCTCACAACAAAAGAAAACCAGAAAAGATAAATGCAATACAAAACAAAGCATAAACAAAACACACTGGGTCAAAAGGACCCAGGACACGACACAAGATAAGGAAGAAATGAGTTACAGAAGTGTGTGTGTGTGTGTGTGTGTGTGTGAGAGAGAGAGTGTGTGAGAGTGAGAGAATTAGGACCAGGCAGTCTGAAGGCCAGACACTGAAACAAAATTAGAGTCTATGGTTCTGTTAAATGTCAGTGTGTGTGTTCACGCCTCCTCCTGCAAGCCCTAAACTCCCCTTACCCCTACAGACACACACCCACACACCCACACACACACTCCTACCTCATTAGCAGCAGGACATGACATTTCTGGACCATTTCGGCCAGGCAATGGTAGGGTGGGGCTGGGGGACGTGGGGGGCATGACAGAATCTTTAATTCCTCGTTTTGTCCACATTCATTCTCGCTTGCCATTAAAAATCTGTGAAATATGGAAAAATCCTTTTTAATCCAAAAGGAGGTTACAGAGGAGAAATTTATTCCACACTGGCCAGTTCACTGACTTTAATAAAGAAAAGTCAGCATAGTGTATGTGTTGAAAACACATTACACACCTGATATCAGTTACTGGTAATATGTTTTAAACACAGATTCAATCCCCAAATTCTTGCTGCGGTTGTGTTTTCACCACTTCTTAGAAATATTTTCATATGACAAAAAGGATGGTCGCAGCAGAGCGACATTTCACTCTGCTGCAACAATGGAAGACAAAACAATGGCAGTGCTTTGCCATCCTTATTGGGAATTCTCAAGCAGTTGTTGTTCTGTGATGAACCCATAATACAGAACTTTCTCTTGCTAAAATCAATATAATGTGCTTCCAATAAAAAACACCTTCAAAATGACAAGAAGCCACCCCAGAAATGGAAAAAGTACCTTTTCTGATTTCCTTCTTCTCTGACTCTGTGTCTATCAGGAGGACAGTACCAATTTTAACATTTTAATGTATTGATGTATTTGCAGAAATGAGCCCAAACACCTGCTATAGACCCATATTTTTTGTTACGTACAAAGTCAAGCATATGTGGTCATATCCTGTTTGCATCCACCTCCTCAAGACACAGAGTGTGTATGGAGCAAAGGACAGACAACATAACATTATATGAAATTCCAAAGATGTCAGACATGTGTGACTCACAACTGAAGTAACACAAAGATGACACTGCTAGAGCGCGGTAGCATTAAATTCATGTTATCTACACACATTTTCACATTGATGTGTTATTAAGGTGCTGTTAGCATGTAAAGTAAGTGTTAACAGTGTGTTGGCAATGTGCAAATAGTGTCTTCATAATGTGTAATGGCGGTTTTATGTGATTTTGACCTCCCTGGCTTTCCACAGACGTGCATACTCCACAGGAAAAGAGATGAATCAGTGTGTCATACCAGCTCACCTGCTTTACAGCACCATAACCATGAGAAGCTACAGAGGACAAAAAACACACATCTCTCAGTATCTCCACACACACTCACACTTGCATGCATCTCTTCTGCTTAAACACACATGCTCATCTTCATCCACAGTGCTCCTGGTGTAGCCTGGTAGCAGGCTGCTAGTTAATGACTGTGTTAATGTCAGTAAGCTGATTGGTCCGTAAGGTCATTTTGATGTTAGAAAAAAATCCACAAGGCTAGATGACTAACTGCTTTGACTCACGTTGCGTCATTTTGCATCTATCAATCTATTCCTCTGTGCAGGCTTGGTTGTCATACGGAACAATATTACTTTAAAAAATCTGTAAAATATTTGTCTTCCCAGCACAGATCATGAAAGCTGCACAGAACAGTCTCATATCTTCAGACAAACCCCCTAATTGCGATGTTTTCCCTAAATTACTATAATTAGATTTTTTTTTTCCTTCAGTGGCATGCATAGACACTTTTTTCATGCACTGAAAGACACAAACCAAACCTTAGACGTGACTACATGTGAAATTATGAACTTTCCCTCCAAGATTTTATTAAATTCTGAAGTTTCTTAGAAAATTATCAGATTTTATCTGGAGGTAATACTGACCACTGAGCAAAACAAAGTGGAAAAAAAAAAGACAAACAATAAATAAGCTTATATTTGTTTTCTTATTTCTGTTGCATCCTTTGTTGTGCTGAGTGATTGCTGACAGGATGGCTCAATTACAGTATGTTGGTTCAGCACTTTCCCCTTCTTGGCCTGAGAAGGTTAAAAAGGCATGGTGGGTAAAAGGGCTACTATGTGGAGGGAATGGAAAGAAGACTGGAAAGTCCTAGAAAAACCATTTCTCTTCTTCCTTCTTTATCGGCTACTGCTTTTCATCTCACTTCTTCTCTCTGCCTCGTCCCCCCCCTCTCTCTGGCCTTTCCATCGTATTGATCAGCGGCACCGGCAGCAAAACAGAGAGGAGAAAACGCTTTGTGATATTTTGGCAGGTGAGAAGGAGGGAGGCAGAAAGAGAGATACAGAGAGAGAGGACCAAAGAATAGGAGACAGGGTGGGAAATGAGATGGAGAGAAAGGAGGGGTAGTCTGTTTGAATTTTCCATTAAAAGAATCAACTGCAGCAGCCCAGGAGAATAGAGATGGATGAAAAGACAGAGAAACAGAAAAAGAAGGAGACGATGGGTTAATGTCTCTCTCGATCACACTCTGACACACGGTGTACACATACATGCACACAATTCAGAATCGATGAGACCTCCTGGAATTGATAGTATAATTCTGTCAAAGTCCAACACCTGCGGTAACAGAGACATCTGTGTGTGTTTGTGTGTGTTATAGACAGTGAGTCTCTTTATTGTAATTCCTTTTTTCTCTGTACAACCACAACATAATACTGTACCTAAAGGGACTGTTCCAATATTAGACTCCAAAAAGTAACAATTAACAAGTAAAATTTGATGCTTTTCTGTGACCAGTGTTGCAATGACAATTTCAGACAATATCAATATCAATTGTTAACAAAACTTGCACCAAGCATCACATATGTCTGCCATTTCAGCATGAAAATGGTGTTTGCATACGAGGAAGGAAACTACTATAAATACAAATGCAATAAGTCCACTTTTCAGTTGCAAAACTGATATAGTACGTCTGATGGAAAAAGAGGGTTTTGCACTGGGGAAGACTGTGAGTAAAACTAGTTTTATTCATTTCAATTGAGTTCAGTTTTATTTATATAGCACTAAATCACAACAAACAGTCACCTCAAGGTGCTTTATATTGTAAGGTAAAGACCCTACAACAATTACAGAGAAAACCCAACAGTCAGAAAAAAACCCCTATGAGCAGCACTTGGTGACAGTGGGAAGGAAAAACTCCCTTTTAACAGGAAGAAACCTCCAGCAGAACCAGGCTCAGGGAGGGGCAGTCATCTGCTGTGATCAGTTGGGGCTGCGGGGAGAGAGACAGGACAAAAAACACACTGTGGAAGAGAGACAGAGATTAATAACCACTAATGATTAAATGCTGAGTGGGGTATGAACAGAGTAAAAAGAGGTGAATGAAAAGAAACACTCGGTGCATCATAGGAACCCCCATGGGCCTATAGCAGCATAGCTAAGGGAGGGTTCAGAGTCACCTGATCCAGCTGTAACTATAAGCTTTATCATAAAGGAAAGTTTTAAGCCTAATCTTAAAAATAGAGAGGGTGTCTGTCTCCTGAATCCAAAGATTCGGGACAATAAGAAAAAGATTGGGTAAAAATGGGAGAGTTCAAGGCAAAAACCATTGCTGACCAAAAGGAACACAAAAGCTCATATCATATTTAAACCCCCAAAATTTTGATGTTCCCCGAGACTTTTGGAAAAATATTCTGTGGACTGTGGCCAAAGTTGAATTTTATGGAAGGTTTGTGTTCTGGTACATCTGGTGTAAAACTAACACAGCATTTCATAAAAAGAACATCATACCAATAGTCAAACATGGTGGTGGTAGTATGATGGTCTGGGGTTGCTGGACGAGTTTCCATAATTGAAAGAACCTTGAATTCTGATCTCTACCGGAAAGTCCTGAAGGAGAATTTCCAGCTATCAGTTTGTGCCCTGAAGCTCAATCACACTTGGGTTATGCAGCAGGACAGTGATCCAGAACACACCTCTTCAAGTCCACCTCTGAATGGGGTGAAAAAAAATGTCGATTTTGGAGTGGCCTAGTGTAAGCGTGAACTTAAATCCAATTGAGATGCTTTGGCATGACTTTAAACAGGCCGTTCACCTCCAATCAACCTCCAGTTTGGCTGATTTAAAAGCCTTTTTACAAAGAAGAGTGGGCCAAAATTTCTCGATGGAGATGTGAAAGATTCTTTGCCAGTTATCACAAATGCTTGATTGCAGTTCTTATTGCCAAGGGTGGCACAACCAGTTATTAGGTTTAGGGGCCAAGTAGGTTACGATAACTTTTTTATCCTTAATAAATGAAATCATTACTTAAAAACTGCATTTAGACTTTACTCGGGCTATTTTTGTCTAAAACCTTTTCAGAACACTGTACTTCCTATTGAAATACATACATGAAATACAGATTCATCACCACCGTCTTCTTTGCAGCCAGAAGTGAACATATTTGAACAAGAAAGCTAGCAAGTTTGGTTAGCAAGGTGTATCCATAAACTAATGGTGCATCACACAGACATGTGTACCTGTTAAGTAATAAGTAACATACAGATAAACTAGAATTTCACCCAGCAAACCTGGAGCACATATGGTTGGGCCATTTAATTTGTTTTTTACACCCCAATTTGCACTTGTACTTTTGTCAAACCTGAGCTACAGTGCCCAAATAAAAAGTGACATGATAGCCAATGAAATCTGTACGTACTTACTGAAACAACATTTTTCTGCTGTGTAAAAAAAAAAATGATACAGGAGTCAAAGATGCCGATGACTTCAGCAGCTGACGTCTTTGTTCAGTTAGTCCTAATATAATATTCAAAATCTAATAGAGTCCTAAAATCCCAAATGGATAGCAAGTCTGTGCATGTTGCTGTTTGGTTTTTGTTATATCATGTGTTTACGTCTCTTTCAATTATCCTAATAAAGCAGAATATAAGTATAATAATTTTTTCATCTTTATATCTCTTGCCAAGCTGGTCTTTGCTATCTACATTATGAAAGTGCCTGAAAGTAAACTGTGTCTAAATTAATATTGAACTGAGCTGAATTGAATTTTATCCACACAAAAGAACTCTGTGGTATGCTGCAGTCTTTTATCCTCAAGGTCAAGGTGTTTTCATTATGCTCACCTCCTCGAAGAAAGAATGTTTCTGTTTGAAAGGGTGAAGAAAATAAGACAGAAAGGCACAGAACATTCATTCAGCACAGTTTTGATGAGACAACAGATGTTCTACCTTTCATAAACCTTGACCTAGGCAAAAGAGGAAGAGGACATCAAACAGAAAAAGAGATGCAGTGAAACACAAAAAAGGAGACAGGAAGTGGGTAAGCATCTTTTCATCTCCTTCATATCTTTTTATGCAAATCTAGTGCATACTTTGAAGAAGGATGCCTGCTTTGTCTATAATGTGTTGAAGCCCAGTGAGTAGGTTGTCAGACTGAAGAGGCAGCGGAAATGAGAGCAAAGGGGTTTCTTAGGGCAAGGTTTTAAAGTTTAGAGAAAATTTGAAGATTCAGTGAATATCTGGACTGTAATCTCTCAGTAAATCATTTTATTCGCTGCAGATATTCGCTAGCAAAAGTGTATTTCTCAGCTTAGTTTTATATTAAGTTGATAAAAACTAAACCTAATCTAATTTTTGTCAACTGACTTTCATCCTGTTCTGTTTGTTTTAATTTTTTGATTTGCTGTGATTACATTCTAACGCATTTGCTGTTGACACGTAAGACCATCTGAGTATAAATCCCCCTATTAGAGTCATCACTGCACTGTGTTCTCCTTCTGTGTATGGGTTATTTATTTTTTGTTTGTTTGTTTTTTTGGTATGGTGTGCATTGGACTCTACTGGTAGATTTTTAAGAGCAGATCAGGCAAAAAAATATTTCTTCCTTAAGCGCCTGGCCACTGGTGGCACCCTAAGTGATCTTCTAGTTGGCCCACGCCAAAATCTGGCCCCGCTTCACATGTCATTCTGGTTTTTAATAACACAGCAGATGGACTAAATCAAGCTGTAATTTTCAAACTCTTGTCTGTTACAATAGAGCATATCTCTCCCTTTGTTGCTCACTCAGAGGCTATCTGCGTTCCCCTCTGCAGAGCAGCAAATCAAGCTCTTTTAACTCAACCAAATACAATTCATTGACTGGGTGTAGCTTGAGAGACAGAGAGAAAGAAAGAGAGAGATATAAAAATTTGTTGACCACCAATGTTATGAACTTAACATTGCTCTTTCCTTCTGATAGAAAGAGTAAAGATAGTTGACTGAAAGGGGTTTTCATGTTACATCTACATCCACCGCAACGGATAGATTTTTTTTCAGTAGCTTACCTAAATGAAAGCAGGTTTGCTGACTGCATGTTTTTGTGGTTTAGCCCAGTTGTTTTTTTGTTGCCGCTTCAGTTTTCTGGAATAAAAAAATAAAGGTAGATTTATTCCTTAAATAAAAGCCGATCTTCACTTAAGCCGTAGCATTTGTGTTGCACCTCGTTACTGTCAATTATTTCATGGTTCTGGTTTTACAGGGTTAAACCAAATAGAAAGTTAAATTAAACTAGTAATGTATGAATTTTGACATTTATAATCTCATGTTTCAGCTTTTCAAAATATCATGGCATTAGGCACCGATAAACTACATATCTCTGGAGTTAGACAAACCTGATTACTCCCGTTAACTTGCCTCAATAATGGAGTTCAAGGATAGCAGACTGCCCACCTGCTGACATCAGTGGCATTAAGGATTAAGGAATAAAAAATGAAATTGGATTACCAAAACCCATGGCCACAGTTAGTAACATAGCATCACCATATTAGTACTGTTGTCTAGAAGTGGGTGTACATATTTGAGAAGGTCAGCCTCTTCAAACAAGTGACATTTCTTTTTCACAGAATAGAACCAAAACCTTCACAAGCACCTCAGTTGAGAACACACCAGTTGTCAGAGGAGGTCTGTGACTTTTATTCCTACTGTGTTTGAAGATGTGTGACTCAAATAAAGCGATAAAGCATTTATAAAAAGGAAATTGGTGGCTACCATTTGTAAAATGCCTCAAATGGTGCTTTATAGAAACTGATGGTAGTTTCCTTAAATGTTAAGCCCTTCATGACACAATTAAAAAAAAAAAAAACAGGTCCTTGATAGAGATAACAGGAACTCCTAATGAGTGCTGAGGAGCTGCAGTTCAAGCTGAATACATACCCTAGTAATCCAAGGTTTTCAAACTACAACTTTGAAAACAGTGACAGAAAAACATGTGCCAATATTCACACCTGAAACAATTTGTTGGCCAATATCCCTGAAATGTGGAAAAATCTCCTATTTCTACTTATCTGTACAGGTTTCTGTTCTGCTTGTTGATGTGAAATCCATGTGTGCATCTGTGTATAACGTGTTATCAGTATTTGCAAATGTGTACACATCACATGTGTGCATGCACAGTTTGACCTCTCCCAATTAATCTCCTCTGGAGAAGAAATGAGCACTATTCATCAAATTGCCATGCCATAGCCCCACCACAGAATTGGCTAAAAGACCCTAATCACCTTCCTTTGTCTCCCTCTTGACAAAATCTGTGGCTCCCCCCTCATTAATAGTAAGCTATGTTTGTGGCAACAAGATGCCTTTCCTTTTCATCTGCTCCAATTCTTTCCATTTTCTACTTCTGCTAAAAAATAATAAAAATTAAAAAACAGAAAAGGAAATATCTTGCTGATTTCCCTGAAAGTCCCCCAAAGTAGAATGTTGCCTAACTTTAGATTGCCTTTCCTAAAAATATGCACTATAAACAGGGGTTATGGTCACTGCCCAGGTACTTTTTGCAGCACTGTTTGTTTAACTTGTGTTAAAGTGGCAGGTTTTTAATCCCACTAAGATGATTGTGTTACTTTGTGCTTGCTTTACTCAAACTAAAGGCCATGGTGTGATGAGATTGCACCAACTACAGATACTACAGATCACTTTAAATGGCCGCATTTTATTGATTTATGCTATCAATTTCTTTAAACTTTCATACTATGCAAAAGTCTTGAGCCAGCACCCTTTCTCTAGATTTTGCATAGGAGAAGCAAGACTTTCACCTACTGTAATTTTTAAAGTGTTATCCAGGCTTTATGAAGGTATTTCAGAGTTGCTCTTTGGACATTGGCTGCTTTTCAATTCATTTTCAATCCAGTCCTTTGCAAGCCACTTAAAAATGCACTATGAATTACTCAAAAAAGGCACTTAACAATGGGTTTTATAGCGTGATGAATACAAATTGGAAATTTCTGTTCAAACTGTCATTGATAAGTATGGAGGAGATCAGGAGAGAAGTACAACAATGAGTGTCTACAGCTGTCTGTAAAACATAGCAGTTTTGACAAGATCTCCAGCACCACTGGATGAAATGCAGCCCCAAACCATGACAGATATGGTTTGGGGCTACATTTCAGCCAATGGTGCTGGAGATCTTGTCAAAATTCATTCATCAGCACAGAAAAGTCCCAAGCACGCTGCCGTTGCTGTAAAAGCACGCCTGGATGGAAAAACAATGGAACACTATCAGTCATGGATTGGCCTCTCAGAGCCCAGACTTCAACATTACTGAAGCAGTGTGGGAACATCCTGACAGAGAGCAGAACAAAAGGCAGAAACATCCCAAGAAGAGCTTCAAATGAACTTCAAGAAGCCTGGAGAACAATTCCTGAAGACTGCTTAAAGAAATTACAGAAAGCTGCCTCAGAGTTCAGACTGCAGAAGAATAAAGGTGCTCATGCCAAATATTGACTTTCAAGCTCTGTTTTAACCTTATAAACTACAGTTCTATGTATGTTTGCACATTTCAATAAATGGCTGCATCTATTTCCTGTAAAATATAATGAAATGAGAGATTTTGGTACAGTACCGTATAATGAGTGAATCACCAAATTAAAGTGTATTAGACCAGTGCTAACTTTATGCATGTGGGAGCAGGGAGAAGGTCTTTGTAAAGTAAATGCGACTGAGGCAGCAAACCTCACGGTGCCTTCCAGAAAACAGGACATTAGAAGACTACCAATAAAATGGCATCTAGAGTGTGAATTCCGTAAATTTAAGATTTTCCAACTTGAAACTGACAATCCGCTGTAATCTAATGATAGTCTGGGCCCTCGTACCTCTCTGCAAAAGTAGTTTTTGCCCTTAAAATTACTGTAGCAATTTACCAGAGATATGCAGAATTATTTTATTTTATCTAAAGGTGTGGACACTCTTTTTTTGGTCCCTCCCCTAAAGTGGCTTTTCACTGAGTGTTCACCCTAAATGTTTAGAGGAGAGCTCCACATATTTCTGCCTTATTTCATTAGCGCAGATACACACGCACATACAGCCTTGTTGCACAATCCCGCTGCTCTCTGTCATATCACCGAACCCAGCAATAATAAATTCAGGTTTAAATTTCAAATTTACTTTCTGTTTAAAACCATTAGCAGTGCGGTTAAATAATCATTTTATGTTTTCATGTCCAGTAGTCAGCAATAACGATCGAGAATAAGCAGCATGTTTGGTGTGCACAGCCTCTACTTTACTGGCTGCAAGCAAATATCTATATCAGTGATTCTGCTAGAATTATAGACCCCATGAGCAAATTTATATGTATGTATATACAGCGTAGCAGGCTGTAAATGAATGTGCTTCCATTATCATTGCTCCTCCTATACAAGATATTACCACCAGTTTTCCTGAATGCTGCTTAGGAGTGTTACCACTCGTGGTTGCATTGGTCACATCACAAGTGGGGGGGATCTCATTACGGACAAGGTTCGGCCACAGACCCGCCACAGACGGACCAGCCGGCCATTTTAAGTGGCTGTATCAGTATAAAGTCAGTGACTATTTGGACCACAACCATCACTGAAAATATATGTTTTTATGCAAGATAAGGGTACCTCGTGTTGGAAAATATGACAGACTCACAGAGTAAAAACACTACCAGGTATAGTTGGTCAAGAAGATCTCGTATGCCTGTGCCTACAATGACAACAAAGTTTATCTTATAATTCTGAAGCAGTCAGTCACGATGTAGAAAATAATATGACGCCCTCACATCCAACCGGTCGCATCAGATGGCCGCCCCTCCCTGAGCCTGGTTCTGCTGGATGTTTCTTCCTGTTTTCTCACTGTCACCAAGTGCTTGCTCATAGGGGGCATCTGATTTTTGAGGTTCTCTCTATTATTGCAAGTGCCTTGAGGTGACTCATTGTGATTTGGCCCTATGTAAATAAAATCGAACTGAATTGAATTCAATATGCTCGGAGAGTAAAAAGAAAAAAATCTCTCTTAGAAATCAGTTTTTATGCGTCAGCCTGTTCTTTGGCCATCTCAGCAAACACTGCTCAGCTGAAAAACCTCACTTGACACTGTATTTATTCTGGTGCCCAGCAAAAGGCCTGCCGAGTCTGAGGCAGATCTGATGGACAGTTTTTGAGATAAGTGGAGAACAGCCAGACATACAGAGATTACTTGATTTATTAGTGAGACTTTAAAAATTTTTTAAACATATCCTAAGCTATCAATATTTGTTGAGTATGATAAAGAATGGGAAAGATTCATTTGGGTTACTAGACTGATAAACTGAAGCATTAAGTTAATTAAAAAAAAAAAAGTGGGGAAAAATTAATCTGTGTTCTTCTCCAGATGTCTTTTACATGTGTGCATAATGGCTCCTCCTCACTAGCATACACCTTCATGGAGAAGACAAACTAAAGAAGAAAAAGAAATGAGAGGTAAAGCAGAGAGAGCTGTGATGTGAATTGGCTGCATTCAATACCAACACCATGGCAACCCATCAGTCACCTTGAACCAGACAAGAGGGGTGCCATTGTAGGCAAAGTTTTAAAGGCACATTATTGTACGCAGTTCTCAAAGCAAGCGAGATCAGTCGTGACATTCAGAAGAAGCACAGCAACATTGGCAGCAATAGTAGACATCTCAAATGATCTGTGCACTGTAGGTTACATGTGTATTTCTTTTTAAATCCTCCTCATATGTTGCTACAATGAGCCCATTTTAACCTGTTACATAAAAAAAAAGAAATATTGAAGCTGGTAAACATGATGCGTTGGCTCTCGGTGGTTTTCTGTTCTGTTTTTTCTCACAGTCGATCTGGGAAAACAAATCTCAAGTCACAATATTAGGATCATAGGTAATTCTATTAAAACACAATACCCACTTCAGAGTGTTTTCAGATCCTTTTCAATTCAAACCTCCCTCAAATCAGCTCAGCCTTTAAACAGTTTGTTATTTGCTGTATCAGTAATAACAAAAATCACTACACAAAGGCATAAAACTGCACCAAATCAATGATCTCAGGTGTTCCAGGCAAAGGGAATGCATTCGGAGATGAAGAGAGAAGTGTGATATACAGGAGTTGGATATAAATGTATTTTACTTGGACTATTACGTATGCATACATATACAGTGCATAATGCACATATTAAAATACCCTTTAAAGCAAATGTTTGAATGCAGTGAACCAAATCTTGAGCTGTAATTGTGTAAAGTTTATTTTTAAGAAATTAAATCTATAAATTATTATTAATTAGTCAACTGACACCTTTTACTAGCAAGATTAATGCTTTTGATTTTTGTGCATTTACTGGGCGCAATATTCAAACACAAACAAACAGGGCAAGTGATCCCATGCAATTAGCCCACAAACACACTTTAATATCACAGCAACAAAATGGCCTTCCACATCAGACACCAGACAGAGACACAGGTTTACAAATGGACGTAATTAACTGTTCTGATCAATAAGACTTTAAATGAAACACACTCATCATTGTATCCTCCGGTTTTGGTACAAGCTGACATCATAGTTGAAATGTATAACAGCGGTAAGTGAGTGTGTGACTCTGTGTTTGTGTGTTTATCCAATGGGTAAAGTGGAACACTATTAGCTGGGGTCACAGGGAGTACTTAACGTTGACAGAGACAGAGGGAAGAAGAAGAGGGGAGGTGCAGGCTTGTGTGTCTGTGGAGGTGGGGTGGGTTTAAAGCATTTGCTGAGGCTGTGTTAATGTTTCAGCCTGCTGGGAGGAAGGTGTTAAATTTCCCATCCTTGAGGTCTGTCACCTGCAGGCATTTGTCTCTCTGTGGCAATTAATGAACTACACCTACTGAACTTGTTAGATTTTCAACATGGGAATACTGGATAGTCTTGTGATTTGGGTCATGTTGACAGCAAAAACTATCTTGTCAAAAGTAGTCAACAATGCGACAGCATGGGTTGATTGCCATTTCTACTTTCTACAAATGCCATGCTATTTTATTTATTAGATACAATAAGGCAAAAAAAAAAAAAAAGAAAAATGATAGTACACTTACCTACATCTTTACTCTGATGAAGCGTAGATATTCACACAATTAGACGTGCCCTGAACCTCTTCTGCAAGCATGCTTCACTGCAGCAACATGTTTGGGTGATATGTAGAGGCAACACATGGGGCAACAGATATCTTTTCAGGATTTCTTTTTTTTTTTACCTATTCTATACTCAGGAATTTGTTCATTCGTCAGTTCTTATTAATGTTTTGTATATATTGTAAACATATATACACTCATTTATTGTAAGTTCTGGGTGCTTCCTCTTCATGCAGCGAACTCTAAATTGGCTATATATCGATCCTAAATTACTGTCATGCTGTCAGCATAACTTCTAAAATAACCAACGCAAACGTAGAAAACAGAACGGACAGTTCAAGGTGCCGCATTTATGAGAGGAACAGAGTGCTGGAGTGCAAAAATCTTATAATAACAGAAGTTGGAGCACTGCTGTCCTCTTATAAATGCAAACCATTATTACATTAATTCTTGTCATCAATGCCTGTCTTCTACGTGAAACGTGGCACAAACATTTCCTACATTGATTTAAGATGACATACCCTGTGTGTGTCCGAGGCAGACCTCTGCTGATGTTCATAATGCCTGCAGCTTACTTCAGCCCATACCTGCACTCTGTGTTCTGTACTAAAATAAAACTGATGACACTGCAGGTTGAATACATGTCATGATCTAAGACCCCCCTCACGTCATGTATTTTTTATTGAAATACATCCAACATTACGACCCCAGCTTGTGCAATACACAAGGGGATTTGTATTGAGGACATTAAAAACAAAACAAAAGCTATTGTAGGTGATTTCTTGCCCTTGAGGTTTAATTTAACAGAGTAAGCAGCCTCTGTTCTGCTTGTGTCACTGACCTCAAATTAGACATGATTTAGGTCATGTGATGAGGAGCATGTGTTTCTTTGTCTGTATTTGTCAGCCATGTGATGTGACCTGCCCAATGTGTACTTCTCACAATAACCAGGCTGGGATAAGAATGCACTTAAAAAGGATGGATGCTCAGGGTTGTAGACAAAAAATATTCCTGAGGATCAACAGAGATTGAGCTTTTCATTTATAAAGAACTGAGGATTTTCAGATAGCTGGGAAACACGTTGCCACAATGTCATGATCATTTTATGTAAAAGCAAGTAAAATTTATAATATAGACTCCCAAACCCAGATGGAAGGCAATACAAAATAGTATAAAGTGGCAGGAGGGAGTCCTGGAAAAGTCTTTTTTCGCATGGCACATGCTTGGAGAACTCTGGAGCTGACGCAACTGGGGCCGCAGCCTTAGCTAGAGTTTACTTAGTGCCCTTACCTGTTCAGCAGTAATGGTCAGCAGATTGGAGGTGTCCTTGCTGGGTCTGATCAATGTTGTCAATGTGAGGCTGCACGTTGAATCGGTTCAAGAACATCCGCAGTGTGTCCTTTTCCTGATTTCTGTGGGGCTGGCTGGTGTTCTGACTGCCATGCCGGCTGGCTTCAGGATGATCAGCTGGGACAGTGGAAAAACAAAGCGTACGAGTCATACCCATCGTGGTCAAAAATGGCACAGCAAGAAAAATAAATGAAAATTAAATAAGTTGGAAAAAAACCTTTTGGCTTTTGACTACTATTCAGTTCTCTTTTGTTAGTTACTCCACATGCTAGCACCTTCAGAGCCAACACTGTTGTCTTTGCGTGACATTCTACATTGTTTATGTTACCATTGCTTTGGTGTCCAAAGGAATTATGCTTATTTAATCCCATATTAACATCAGGGCTACAGATATATCTTGAAATATAAATAAATAAAGAGATAATTAAAGAGAGGCAGAATGATTGGGATTAAGAGGCGGTAAAGCAGAGGTCAGAGAGGGAAGCAGGTATGAAGAGCAGAAAGTAGAGACAGTAAAGGGGTAAAATATGAGGAGAAAGTTGAGTGTTAGTTGTGTTCCACTTGGGCTGGGGAGGGAAAGAGCTGTGGAGGCCAGAAAAACAAGCAGACAATAAACAGATCGAAGGAGAGAGAAGAGAAAAACAGGCTAAAAGGGAGAGATAGGCACGGAGGGCTGGAGGCAAGCTCAGCATGAACTGCAGAGAGGAGACAGTGACAGACAAAGGAAGGAAATAAATGGGGAAAATTAAATGGAGAGAACATTAACAATAAAGAGAATAAAGTGAAATAAAAAAAAATGAGGGGATAGAAAAAAAGACGGAAAATGAAAATGTACCTACAAAAATATACCAAATTTTGCATGTTGTCTCCTTATTTCTGGTGTCAGCTCAGGGTAAATTACTGTGCATGTTAACAAAGTCAATGAAAGGCAGACATAAAGAGAAAGACAGGAGGAGATGGACAAAATGATTGTGAAAGACAACAACAGAGACACAGAGGGTGAGATGATCAAGGTGAGCAGAAGAGAGAAACAGAATGATGAAGAAAAATAAAATAATCTGGAGAGATGGTTGAATTGGCTGTCAGAGCTCTCCTATCTTTATTACTTTTCTATAGAGTTGTTTGGAGGGAACAAAAGAAGAGTCTGTCTTCAATGTGTGTGGGTCCTGGGCGCCCAAGGCTACCAGGAACCTGCCTGTGTGTTTGTGTGTATGCACACACAAAAGCCACACACACGTAGGAACAGGGTGCTCATGCTTGCTGCTGGGGTATTTTCATTGGAGCCCAAGGCTCAACCTTCAGCTAACATAAGAGAAACACAAGGCCAGCAGGACTGAATAGAATAGAACACACACACACACACACACACACACACACACACACACACACACACACACACACACACACACACACACACACAAATGTCTACCTACGCCTCCTCTCAATGACTCGCTCCTTTTATCTCCCTTTTTTCATAATTTTTTCAGAAGTTTTTTTTTTCTGTCCAGTCACTCTTCTGCAGTAGATGAGGCAGGCCTATATTATAGATTTTATTTGTATTGTATTGTTGTTTCCTTCTGAGTCCACTACAACATTTCTTTTCGAGTCTGTCCAGAGGTTTCAAATGGAAGTAGGCAGTTATAGAAGCATAGACTGTATATAAAAGATGGATTTAATTACTGTGGCATCATTCTCTGTTTTGAAACCTCAACATTAACATTTTAGTCCACAACATGTTGATTATTTGGGGTGGGGGGGTTAGGGTTAGGATGAATGGATGCTTCACAACATTGTTGTGAGTGAATTTGTGCTGCATTTTTGCACCAGACTTTAAACATCTGGTGTAATATTTGGCATTTTCAAATGGGAATTTAAGGACTCCTATTTGAAAGTGGGAGTCAGTAGACTCAGTACCAGGTGTAGCCAGAGCCAGGTGTACCGATGCAAGGAAATACAGGTTTTAATTAACTGTTCGTGTATGGTAGGTAAGCAATAATCACTTGAACTTGGTGCAAGCAGAAACACAGACCAAGTGGATAATTACAAAAGGTGGAATTAAATGAGCATTTTTGACAGACTAGACATCAATCTAGTGGAGAATTTGCAGAGGTTTTTCTATGCATGCTGGGAGGCCTGCTGGAAAAGCAGGACAGAAGATGGGAGTGCTTGAGCAAAGTACTGAGTGGCATATTCAGAAAGGGGAATTTTCAAAGAATGCTACTGTTATGGAAATCTGAAATAAATCTATCTGTACAGATGAGTATAACATGCACAGATGAGTATATCTTGTATTGGAGGATTATATAAAGATAAAGCATGATACTTTGAAGCCTTCACTTCAGTCAGGTCAGCTTAACACAGAGAACAGCAGAATCTTAAAATTTCCATCACACTACCCAATAAAACGAGTCTGATAAAAAGCATCACAGGTGCACTGGCTGTTTGTTGCAAACAAGGACTGAAAATACACTGCAGCATGTAAGTATGGCCACATTTCGTTTAGCATTCAGTCCAAAATTCCAACATATTGTGACTCAACCTTATTCTAAGTACCTGTCATAAACTTTGAGGAGAGCTACATTCATGGTAAAAACCACCTTTGATACTGTCGGTGAAACATACTTATTTGCCAATGTATTGTAACCCAGGCCGGATAAAGACTTCTGCCAAATGGTCCGTAGATAATTAGCTGCTATTCATGTTCCCCATGTCTTCAATAGCTAATTTAGTGACTCATTCATTCATTTTCAGTGGATGTCATTCTGATTTCTAAAAGCGCTTAAAATTCAGAGTGTCCTACCGGCCTCCTATCTGAGAGGAAGTGTGTGTGTTAAATGAGAGAAGGAGTTTAATGCTTGTGCATATGATACAGAGAGAAAGATGGATAGATAAACAGAGACAGACGTACAAATAGAGCAGTTTTACATCCCCAGCCAGCTAGGACTTCAAAAACACAGTGAGAGTTGTGTTCCATCAAGTGGCAATTGATCACTGTGAGAGCACGTGTATGTGTGTAAAGGGAAAAGATGGGTGATGGTTTAGCTGATTGTGCTTGACACACACACACACACACACACACACACACACACACACACACACACACACACACACACACACACACACACACACACACCTGTTTTACTTTATTCTCATCTTGAGCGTTATCTCTCTTCTTCTTCATCACCCCCTCCTCTCTACTTCAATCCCTCAATCTAAGGAGTGGGTGTGCTCTACGCTGTCCTTCTCCAATCTCTCTCCTCAGTGTGTGTCCACTGCTACCATGGACACAGCACAGACACACACACACACACGCATATGCACACACACCTCTTCAGTCCCTTTCTCCTGCCTTTCCCTCTCCTTTTCCTACAACTTTCTCCCTCCTCTGTCCTTCTTCCTACCACCTTCTCCTTGCTCTTCTCCACCTTATCTGTTCTCACTTCTCTTCATTAAGCCTCCACCATCTCCTCTTTGCCCCCTGCTTAGTGCTCACTTATCAAAGCTACATTCAAAGCACAGGAGGAGATCGGAGGAGAGACGGGTCAGATAAGACAAATAAGTACAGAGTGTGTGTGCGACAAAAACAAGTGTGCATCTTTGTTTATGATTGTATGTGTGTCTCCCTATCTATTTTTTGCATGTGTGACTTCTCGTCTCTAAGTGTGTGGTTGGTGTATTCTCTTCCTTGCCTGGGGCGATGTAAAGCGGACACAGAATCCAAAGTAGTTTTACCCTCTGACTGCATCAACACAAGGCGATTACTCAGAGACAGGCATGAAGGCACCATCTCAGACGGCCTACACATGTAGAGGGTCGACAGCCCAATGCCTTTGATCTGGACTACCCATAACCTCGCTGTCTGAAAAAACATCTACTTTGTAACAAAGAAAATTCAATATTGCATTCTCATGATCATTTTGTTATTATTTGTTATTCTACTTCATGCTGCTGTAGTATTCCATTTAAGGCATTTTGCTGTTTATTTAAACAGCTGTAGTAACAAGGTATTGGACAAATAATAAATAAACATACAGTCAGATATACATGTAAAATGTCATGTCTGACGTCACGTCCATACCAACACGGATGTTATGTGGAAAATTTGACCTGTTTGAACTGAAGATCTGCACAGTTTAACATGCTGAAGCTTTGCAGATTTTCATATACTACTAAACGAGATTATCATGTATTAACATAAATATGAATGACAGCGGTACAACTTTTCCTGCGTCAAAATTATTGGAGTCTATAAAGTCAAGGCAAAAGAAAAAGTGCTTGAGTTAGAGTTTTCACAGCTCCGGCCATAAAAAATAAAACATACCTGACTTCAGTTTGGCCCGATATGCTCTAAAGGTAGATTCCCCGCACACCTGTGGGCTGCTTTTAGTGCAGCTACCATTTTTGGATTGCCTTTGCTCTGACCACTTTTATGTGTGCAGTGATTTTACCATGGACTTCAAACTTCAGCTGAGAGGATGCATCAACCTATGTGTGAAATGGACCCAATGTTCATGTCAAAGATCATCACTGGTGATGAAAGATGGGCGTCCTGCCATGACACAGGGACCAAACACCAGTTTTCTGTGGAAAGGCTCACGAGGCGCTGTGAGCCCAGATGGGATCACGACTGTTATTTTTTTATGTTGGGGTTGTGCAGCATGAAGTCTTCCTCTATGGTGAGGCTATAAATGCAGCAGTCTGGCATGAACTTTGGTTCCAGTTTTTTCTATTAAAATGCACACATCTATTATGATACTTCTTCCACCTTCTTTTAAGGAAAGAGGTTTTTTATAATAAGTTGGAATGCTGTTAATCAGTATAGTACCAAACATAATGACTATAATAAATACATCTTCTGTCACGTGAGCCTGAAAAAATTTGCTGCTGCCAGCTAATAATCTCATGGGAAGAGAAGAACCGAGGAAGAAGGTTAATGGAGTGGTGATGGGCATTAGCCTTTCAGTAATGTCCAGCAAGGTAATACAGCGAGGGTGAACTGCCCCCAGAGAAAATATAGAAGGTTAACTAGAGACACAGACCAGAGTGCCAACAAGAGCCCTGTCCCAGTCTGCATCACCTGACCAGTATGTCAGCTGGGCCTTCATCTCATCACAGCTATTCAGAATAGGAGGCCAAACATATCTAACAAAAATGTCATCGGCTTTCTACGTAATTATTTACTGTGAGCCAAGTGAGCCATATTTAATATTTAGGTAACCATTGTTACCTAAACAGCTGTCCATCAGGAGGATGGAGATCACAACTATTGTCCAACATGCAGTGTAAAGTAAATAAATAACAAAATTCTGAATATTCCGTGAAAGACCTCAATTTCCATATGCATGCATTACCATGCAGTTCACATCAGAGGCTACCCGCATGTTGATGAAGTGGACCTGCTTTCAATTTGAGTTGTTCAAACACTGTCATATGCATATAATGTGAATGAATGAAAAAAATATGTCTCACTCTGTTCAAAATATGGTCGATTCCTCTGCCCGGAATATGATTGGTGCACAAAAATAACTGTCATGTATTACTTTTTGTATCGCCATCCTCAGTGGTGGTAGATTTCTTACTTGATACACTGAAAGACATGCTAGATGGAGACATATGCAAATCAAAGAAAATACTGTGTAAAATGAGGAAAAGGTTTTGTTTCTGAAGACCAGATTTGCAGGCTAAGGTGTCCACATTTGGACAGAAAAGGTGAAATAACCTCTACACGTCTGACTGACATTTGTCAAAGAATTAGCAAATAGTGTCTTCAAAATTACACACTCTAACTTTGAAGAGGATGTAAACTATGCATCCTTTTAGTCGCATTAGAAAAACTTGCTGTTCCATTGTGACTTTAGGTGTACCTCTCACCACAGCATGGTGCACGATATTCACTCAGCTGGCAAATAACTGATGAAGGAACAAAATATATGTGCACACACCTGCTGTGGACACCACTTGCTTTCACTAAAGTGTGTATTATCACATGGCTGCGGTTCTACTTCAATGTGCAAACTTAAAACAGTATTCAAAGATGCCTTTGTTGGTACAGTAGTTCCTCTCACCCAGGGAGTCAAATACTGCCATTTTGTGAGAGATGGCGGCAGCAGTGTTGGATGCCAATAGATAATGTTCCTCTTTTAAAAAAAGCAATAAAGTCTGCATTAGGATGCTGAGGCAGGAGCAGCAAATAATGTTTTCAGTTAAATTTGAGTTAAAATATACCGCTTCACAATATTAACACTGCACCACTGCATGCTGAAAATTAACACAGCAAGGGGACCTTTCAGACTACGGAGTGAGACCTGTGTGAAAACTGTAATATTTGCAGAAAACTGATATATTTGCAGTCATCTTTGACCTTGGTCAGCATGACAGCTTACAAAGATGCACCTGCTACAGACTGACGACCTGTCCAGGATGTAGCCTGCCTCTTGCTCAGCTGCGATAGGCTCCAAACCGCATGGATGTATGGACGGATGGATGGATCTTTGATTATTTTACTACTCCCACTGAATTGATTGTGACTTGAACATACTGTATTTGCAAACCTGATTCCCTTGTTATTATTTCCTATATATAGATTTTTTTTGTATCTAAATGTTTGTGACAGTTTGACATTAAGCGCAGGTCTGTGCGGCTACTAGTTATTCCACATTCAGAATTTTCCTGTTTAATTTCCTACTGAAACCAATACCTCCAATCAAATATTGACGTATTTGCAAAATCCCAGCTTCACTCATTCACTTTCTTCTCTCTTCCATTCTCCTTTCCCTCCACGCCCTGTTCTGTCAATCATCTGCCACAAATTATGCAGATTTCTCCCTTTTAAAAACATACTGCATTCAAAATTACCATCCCTCTTTCCTCCCCTCTACACTTCCTTCCACGGACGACCTCAACTTCATTTACAGAAGCAATATTTCACGCTTACTCCTTTCCGTCTCGCTCTTTCTCTCTTTAGCATCATTAAAGGTTGCCCTGACAGGGAGGCGTGGTGCAAAGGGTTGAAGGGTACGTGAATGTACGTGTGCCCGTGTTTTTGCGCCCTTGCTTGTGCATTCGTGTCAGTTCACATGCTTGTGTGGGAGTACGTGTCTGTGTGTCAACATACCTCCTGAGGATAAGATATGCACAAAATAATGTAAGAGGAGGATGTGGTATTCATATAATGGTCTGACATAAACTTTTCTTTTGAATCTTTTGACCTTGAATGGAGCTGAGCTCGATGTACCGTGTGCTGAACCGATCTATGCTAGCGAAAGACAATTCTAACTAGGAAGACACCATGCTCTGACACTATGCTTTTTATTTTGAAAGAAAATAGATTCTAAATTTTAAAAATCTACTTGCAAATGTGTTTTATGATTATATCAGATATATGAAATAGACCAATTTAGTATACAAGGTGAAGCACTTAATATTGATCAGCACAGTGGAGACAAAATCCTAAAATATTTGGGAGTATTGATGGTGAATTAAGCCTGTTTACAACCTAGTCATATTTGTAGAGAGTTTTTCTAACTGGATTGAAGATTTTGATATTGTGGTAATCATGTTTGAAATCCCCACAATCTATCATTGCTACTCTCCTCACAAAAAAACAATATTCTGTAGATTTTGAGATTAAATTTCAAATATCTTTAGGTTTTTACTTTACTGTGCTTTGAGTAGCTCATGAATGAAGAAGCCAAGAGAGTGAGGAGAAAGGATGGAGTAAAGTTAGTGAATCAGGAAGCGCAAAGGATTCATAAGGAGGAAGTGAGGGCAGCTCTGAAGAGGATAAAGAATGGAAAGGCGGCTGGTCCAGATAGCATACCTGCGGAGGTATGGCGATATCTAGGAGAGAGAGAGCAGTGACCAGATTATTTAACACAATATTGGTGACTGAGAGAAGAACAATATGATGATTAATTATATCTGAACTTTCAGTGTATATGGATTATGATGACATGATGACAATCAGATATCTGCTTTACTTTCATTTTTGCATTGCTGCACAGAGTCTCCACCAGTATTGGTATTCCATTAGAGAATTAATGTTGAAGCCTGTAAGAGTTACTAGAACTATGATAGAAGTTGAAAAAAGTATAAACTCTTCTTTTTAAGTATTATAATTAATGTAGTTTTACCTTCAGCTGTTCCACTCACAGTAGGCTATAAATCAATCATCACTTCCATTTTTAAGTGGAAAAATCAACAGCAGTAGGTTGATAGCACCTGTTGATCGCAAATCTAGAACATAGGTTAGGTCTACCCCATAAGTTCCCATGGTGACGTACCGCATTAAGAAGTGAGCCACCTTCATAATACTGAAAACCCAGGATTAACCCTGAAGTTAGCAGGATAAGCCCAAATCCTGCCTTGCAGTACAGATCTCAGGAGGATGATGGGGGCATATCAGGTGGTGAACAAAACAGAGGTGAAAACAATCAACAGCAGCTGAAGACAGTAAGAGTGAACGAGACATTCACAAAGGAAGGAAGATAAAAACAAGCAGTAAAAACAGAAACAGGACAGATTAGAAAACGCACAAAGACATGAAGACTAATACAAAAATAGACGACAGCAACTGTGTAACACAGGAGGACAGCGGCACTAACATATAAATGAGACAACAGAACAAGAACCCAGACACAAGAACCCAGGACCATGACAAACTGCTTTAATTGCAAAAATGAATGCTGGTTATATCACCTGTTCCATCATTCTCCATAAAAAACACACATGACTGAAAGGTAACAGTGCACTCATACTGGACATGTCATACAATGGAAGAATCAGGAACACTTTTGATAAAAGTCCTTTCAAAATAATGATATAAAAATAGAAATAGAAGTAGAAAGCAATTGGCAGTCCCAGATAAGTAGCCTGTGTGCCAGCCACTGCCAGAAATCTTTTGTTCCAAGTGAAAAGAGCAGAGAACATTTCAGAAGAAAGAAATTCCTTTGCAGATTTGACTGCCAAGCAAAGATATATATGATACTTTTGTAAGCAGAGACAACCAGTCTGTCCCCAAACAGGCTGCATATAAAAAATGTATTTCGCCACTGGGACTTTTCACATGGTTTTATGAAGTCTTAAAGCCTCGAGCTGAACATTTTGGCCATTGCCATCTTGGTGTTTTTAAACCGCATGTGACAAATGGGAGGTGGAATTGAGTGAGAAACTGAGGGATGCTGCACACTCATAAAGTAGCTACTTGTCAACCACAAGGTAGCCCCCCCCCCCCCCCCCCCCCCCCCCCCCCGACGCCCCCAGCCTGACAAACAGGGAGTTTCAATACACAGAAAACCTACAGTACATAATTCATTCAGCTGGATAAATCTCACAGACCGACATCAAGTTCCAGTCTGGAGCAGGGAAGTCAGTTCTTTTGTTGGAAGCAGGTCACTTAGACAGGCGTGTATTTTTTACTGCCACTTGAAGCCTCCTATAATACTGCTATAATACTCCTTTAAGGTCTGTTTTTACAAATGGGGTGAATATGGCAGAACAGTGTTAATGCTTTTGCTGCTGGGACTGGATCTTGATAGTGCCAGAGAAGTGCCAGAGAAGTTCATTGCTAGGCAATGGCATGCCATAGAAAGTAGTGGACTAAAAAGGTAAACTAATATAGTCTGTAGAGGTTCCTTGTTCCAAAACGAGGAAAAGCCTGAGGAACCAAGTAGACCAAAGACTGCTGCTATCCAGAGGACATCAGTAATGGTTAGACCAGCCAGCACATGGGGACTTCTTTTGCCTATTGAAGAAGAGAGTGCTTTGATGGATGGCACTGCACATAATATTTCAGGATAAGAGTTGGTTTCCTTACCTGTTTGGATGTATGCTGTCATTTCTAAATAACTGTGTGCTCCCAGGAGAGGTTGAAATGATCAATATAGTAGACACTGTGGGCAGAGCAGGCCGATAAGAGCCAGGCGTGCAGAGCAGCCTGTTAAAATGATCAGCACAGAGGCCATAGGAGGGAACATAAAAGGAGCGACCAGAACAGAAAACAAAGTCGTTTTTAAGTATTTGAGGGTGTTTGTCCTGCGTGAACAAACGCCTTGGTAATGCCTGATTTGTTAATGGGGATTTCAGTATCTTGTGTTCTGATTTCATTAGTCAGAATTTCAATATCCTTTGTTAGGATTTAATTTGTGAGGATTTTAATGGCTATGTTAGTAAGACACCTTCCCAGTGACACCTGGGAAACAATGACCAACTGCTCACTTCCGATGATACCAATCTAGAAGCTCCACTCACCAAACCAGGGATGGGACCAGAGGCTGCCCATCACAATGATGGACACTTGAATTAGTGGGCAGCAGCTACAGACTCACAATGGGTCTGTGCCAACCTTGGGCAGGTGTTGCTCCAGCTTTCCCCAGCACAAGGAGTTCCTGACTCAGCTGTGACCAAACCACAGAAGCCTGGTATGATCTGGATTACAGAAAGCTTCTGCTGTCGTTGAGTCTAATAGTTGGTAAGTCAAATAGCATAGTCAGTATAGTGTATTTAAAAAATTGTAGGATTTTTAATGATGTTCTTTCCATGTATTTTTTGTGTGGTGCAGTCTCTCTCTCTCCTTCTTGATGATAGGAAAGTAGAAAGACCCACAAAGCTGCTTATCATGAATCACATCCAGCATCCTCCTCTGCTTCTCCTGCCTCACTCTCTCACACAAAAAGTTGTTGTACACATGCAAATATTCATATATACTTGTCATTTCATTGCCTGAGGACTGGTTATATATGCATGACTAAACTGTGCACTTTGACCCTCTACCCTACCTTTCCTTCCCTCTGTGTGTGTGTGTGTGTTTTCACTCACACAACCCTGAATACAGGATTACAAACGTGTGACAAAGAAGATCTGACCTTCCCAGGCCTTTTACATTTTTGTAATGACAAGCAGGGGTATTCAAAAGATATGAAATTAAAAAAATAACATTGGTGGAAGAAGGAAGAACAAAGTAAGGTGAAGGCCGGACGATTGAATGAAAACATTATGAAAGTGATGTTAGACACCAGGAGAGGTAGACTCATCGGCAAGGTAGAAAATGGTGATATGGAGAGAGAGCAGGAGGAAGTGATTGAGGGAGGGAGGGATTAAAAGAACAGTGGAAGATGTAGGAGGATGGGGATTGCATGATTTGGCAACAGGAAGAACATTCAAGCCACTGGATCCCACTTGGTTCACTCTTCATCACTTTTATTTTCTTCTGCCAGCTTCACACATTTTAATTTTAGTTGATTTGAACACGTTTCACTGAAACCTATGTAAGCAAATAACCTTAAGTTGACTTAATTGTTAGTTTACCAGAGATACAATACTGTTACTTTTATGAGGCTGATTACACTCCACAGTGTTAATTTTGACAGCAAATTTTGACAGCAAAACGTAATTTAGTTTTTGTCACAATTTAGTCATCTGAATAGTTTTAGTTTTAGTCGACGAAATTATAGTAAGAATATAGTCGACTAAATCTACAGTCGATTTAGTCGACTAAAATATAAAGGGTGCAAAATGTAAATGTTTTTTCTTCAGTTTCCTTGAATTAGTCATTATACACACTTACACAAATTAAACATTTATCAAAAGTTATGCAATATTGATGATGATGATGATGATGATGATACTTTATTGATCCCACAATGGGGAAATTACAGTTAACAGAACACCCATCCAAGAAGACAAACAGAACAATCATGGGGAGATAGGTGAACTGTGGCCATGCTGCCCCCCCTTCTGGAGGCGCTGCCACTAAAAAGACAGAAACAAGAGTGAAAACATAAAGGGATGAGTGAGGAAAAAAATCATCTCATACTTTGTATACATTCACACATACACAGTATAAGAAGAAGAAACAGCCTTTATTGTCCCACAGAGGGGAAATTTGGGTGTAACAGCAGCCGCAGTTATTATAAATATAAATAAAGATATAATAATTCACACTATTAAGAAAAGAATATATATAAAATCAACAAACAATATTAACCTTAATACTACTAATAATAACACTATATACAATGTACATGATGTGCCCGTGTGTTGAACCTTAACAGGCCGGACTATTTACAGTATATTATATATTATCCTACATTGTGTAGGTTATTGTGGTTTTTGTTGGGAGCAGTGATGGTTATAAAGTCTTACAGCTGCTGGGAGGAAGGATCTGCGGTAACGCTCCTTTGTGCATTTAGGATGCAGCAGTCTGTCACTGAAGGAGCTCTCCAGCTCAGCAACAGTTTCATGCATGGGATGGGAGACTTTGTCCATCAGTGATGTTATTTTGGTCAGAGTCCTTCTGTCTCCCACCACCTGCACTGAGTCGAGAGGACATCCTAGGACAGAGCTGGCTTTCCTGATGAGCTTGTCTATCCTCTTCCTCTCAGCTGTAGACAAGCTGCTGCTCCAACATACTGCTGCATAGAAGATGGCTGATGCCACCACAGAGTCATAGAAGGTCTTCAGGAGTGTCCCCTGCACTCCAAAAGACCTCAGCCTTCTCAGCAGGTAGAGTCTGCTCTGACCCTTCCTGTAGAGCGCATCAGTGTTATGAGTCCAGTCCAGTTTATTGTTTAGGTGAACACCCAGGTACTTATAAGAGTCCACTATCTCAATGTCCACTCCCTGGATGTTCACCGGTGTCCGTGTGGTGGGTCTGCGCCTGCGGAAATCCACCACCAGCTCCTTGGTTTTAGCAGCGTTGATCAGGAGGTGGTTCCGCTGGCACCAGTCCACAAAGTCCTGAGTCCACTGTCTGTACTCTGAGTCATCCTCACCTGTGATGAGGCCAACTATGGCAGAGTCGTCAGAGAACTTCTGCAGATGGCAGCGTGGGGAGTTGATGGAGAAGTCTGCAGTGTAGAGGGTGAAGAGGAACGGTGCCAGCACAGTTCCCTGTGGGGCCCCCGTACTGCAGACCAGCCTGTCAGAGACACAGCCCTGTGTCCTCACGTACTGTGGGCGGTCAGTGAGGTAGTCCAGTATCCACTCGGAGATGTGGTGGGCCACTCCTGACAGTTCCAGCTTGTCTCTCAGAAGTCCTGGCTGGATGGTGTTAAAAGCACTGGAGAAATCAAAGAACATGATCCTCACAGTGCTTCCAGGCTTCTCCAGGTGGGTCAGAGCTCGGTGCAGGAGGTAGATGATGGCTACTGTGGGGCTGACTCAAACTCCCTCCTCAGCTAACAGTTCTGATAAGATGTAGAGTTCATCAGCAGCTAGGTCAGGGAGATCAGTCCAACACAGGTCAGAAGAAGACAGGACGGCGGGGGCGTATTATTAATAATATTAACATTTCACCTGCTTCCACACACCTGATCATTAACACCACCTCACTGAGATAATACAGTGTTTTACAGCAGGACGCTCTGAAAGGTACAGGGCAGTGTTCAGGACTAAGATTAGGAAAGGCTAATCCACCGCGGTGTGGAGATTTTCTCTGATATCTGTATATAGTGTTTGACGTGTGTGTATATGTGTGTATATGTAAATATATATATATATATATATATATATATATTTATGTATATAGTGCTTATGTATATGTGTATAGTTTTTTGCTATTTTATTTTATTCTATTGAATTTTAGTTTTAGCTTTTAGTTTAGTTATTTGTTCTTACTCATCCTTTTCATTTTTTCTCTGTATTGAGCTGCTGTAATGCACAAATTTCCCCGTCGTGGGATCATTAAAGTTTTATCTTATCTTATCTTAAACACAAACGCTAAACTGGGAAAAACACTTTACCCTGCATGACATTAAAATGTTTACCTTTGCATGGAGATCTGGGTGACTGGTTTGCAGATGTTGTTTAAGATTTGTCGTGTTTTTACCCGAGATAGTCGCCCCACGTGGTTTACACATGGTTTTGTTTGTCACGGCATCAAAGGACAAATGTGTCCATACATCGGCTCTTCTCTTTCTCCCTGCTGACATAGTTTACATAACTTAGTCCTATCGGAAGGAACGACCAATCACAGGCTAGTTTGGTCTTCCCAGGTTTAGAGCAAATTTGTGCAACTGATTGGTTATTTTCCTAACTTGTCCCGCCCTGTCACAAGATTAAATAAGGTCTGATTGGATGTCGTTCCTGTCAAGTATTTTCCTCTCGTTTTTATTCGTTGATTAAAGTGTCAATTAATTTTGTCGTTTTTATCCCTTGAGGTAGTTTTTATTTAGTTATTGTCTTGTTTTCGTCATGAAAAAAAGGGTCGTTGACGAAAACTATGGCAAAAATATTCCGTCAACGAAATTAACACTGACACTCTGAATATCACCAAGTCACAATATGGCCACTGGGCTAGATAAATGAGAATGCATGAGAGAATTTTTCTTAGTTGACATGCTTATGTAGAGGGTTGAAATGATCTCACTTCTGAGATTAAGTATCAAACAGTGATAAAGATAAAAACAGTCACCCCTAAAGTTTTTTTGTTTTGTTACATTTGTAAATTTGACTGTCATTTACGCACTGTTGTGAGTCCTGTGCAGTTTCACGTATTATGGTGCCATCCCACAGCAGGACGCTAGAGGGCGTATCGCGCTCGGGGTATGGAGTAGCTTTGGGGCACAGAGGAAGAATAAAACTTCCTGTTATGAAGCTACGATAGCTCAACGTGTGTGCCTTTTGCTATTCTCTACCACAGGTCAGTAAAAACACCTTACAATGACTGTGCAATACAGACCATATGTGTAGAGAAGGTTGTTATGAGAGACTTGTACAGGCCGGCAAAAGAAGCCGTTTGTGAAGCGATTGGTGTGTAAATCGTGGCTTATTGATGTATGCTAAGCGATGCTAATGCTAGCGGACTTGGCTAATGTGGAGTAGAGTGGGGAAGCTAACCAAAACTAAATGAGAAACTGCTGGACTCACATGTGAACTTTTACTCATGTGCACTCTATGAACAGTCATATGTTATTCTTCTGGTTATGATGTTTAGTTAAAGTACAGTTTTGGTGGTTTAATACCGAAACCAGTAATGTAATTTGGTAAGGTGACTTAGTGAGTAATGGCGACTGTCGATGAATGACTCTTGATGAGAGAGAAGCGCCATTAAAGGAGCATTGCATTTTATATAGCTGATAGTTTGCATTATAGCATTAGATGTGTTTGTTTTATGAACAAAGCTAATTAATTGTGTAAACAAAATGGAACAACAGCTAAAGGTATGTAAAAATACAGTTCATTCAGGCACTTAATGCTGTAATAGGTGTTTCAATGGTTAAAAGCAAATGTGTTACTGTCTGTTACACATGTAGTTAAAAGGATCGAGTTAAGAACAGCAGTATGAGTGTGTTATGTGTTTATCTTTAAAATGAATGAGTTCTTGTTGTACATTGTGATTATAATTTGTTGATGGACTCAAAGAGACTACTGAATAGTTTTATGAAGTTGTGGAAATGTTTTGTGATTCATATTGTCTTGACTCAGGAGCACGATGGCCATGTTTTGTAAAAGAGACTAAAGTGAAAGGCCATTGGTTTATATTCAGTTTAGTAACACTTGAGGTATGTTTATAGATTTTTTGGTGAAGAATAAAACTTCCTGTTATGAAGCTACGATAGCTCAACGTGTGTGCCTTTTGCTATTCTCTACCACAGCACCACACGTTGGCACAGGAAGCCAGTTGCCCCTCAGACGACAAACCTAGGGAGGCAACAAATTTGGGGGCTCGTCCGGGATTAGCGCCCCCTGGTGGACGGGTGCTAATCAGCCAAGAACTGTGGGAGTCACATCCCTCTGATTAACAGAGCTAGCAACCAAAGCAACTGACTCCAGCAATCCACCGATGGCGACTCTACACGACCTACGGTGGGAGATCCAGCAGCAACTTCACCAGCTGACCAGTGCTGCCAACAGAGACTTGCTCTGTCAACTTGCAGTTTCCTGCAAAGAAGAAGGGGGTGACGATTTTCCTGGTGATGATGCCACGGAGGTGGAGTTCTTTGATTTCATCACTGACTTCTTGAGAAGCAAACGACTAAAGAATCTCGAGGATCAGGGGATGTCTCGTCTGCTGGTGTTTCGTGACCTCATCGATGAACTGCAAGCGGCACAGGTAACTGTTGAACACAACCAAGCGTCTGATGAAGAGGATGCTGCTTCGGTATCAGAGACTGAACCACCTGTAGTAGCATCAGTAGTGAGTAAGAAAGTATCAAAATCAGTAGTTGCTGATCCAGCGACTGGTTTAATAAAACTGACTGATGTAGCTGCATTGTTACCACATAGAGACTTTAAAATGCATGGTGGTCACATCTCAGATTTGGACTCTGACTTGAGTTTTAACAGTATGTGTAAGCAAATAGATGAAGGGCTGGCCGAGGGTTTCTCAGAGGCTGAAATTTTAAGGACCGTGCTTAAGATAATTAAGCCTGGTACCTTAAAAGACATGCTTATGACCAAAGATAGCCTGACCCTGGCTGAGCTAAAGCGTTTCCTCAAAGCACACCTTAGGGATAAAAGCAGTACTGAATTATTCCAGGAATTGAGTAACGCAAAACAACATGACAGAGAGAGCCCACAACAGTTTATGTACAGACTGATGGGGGTGAAACAACGTATTATGTTTGCTTCTAAACAAGGTACAGACTTTCAATATGACAGCAAACTGGTGCAAGGAGTGTTTCTTCATTCACTGTACCAGGGAATGAATGAAAAATGCTCATACATCAGACGAGACCTTCAACCCCATATCTCAGACATGGGTGTGACTGATGACTTTATTCTCGAAGTGATTACGAGGTCACTGAGAGAAGACACAGAGAGGAAAACTAGGTTGGGCCAGGTCTATAAACAAAAGACAATCAGTGTCAACACCGCCCAGCAGGATAGCGATAGACAAAATGCAGGTCAGATGCAAGCCGAGGTGCAGGCTAATCGCACTGCTATACAGGAGCTGACTGCACAAGTGTCATCTTTGGCCAGGAGCTTAGAGAAAGCCCTCACACCTGTTGTGAATGTGGCAACAGAAAACACTTATCTGCCTCCGCCACGTCCAAAACAGCCAGCCAAGCTGGAAGTTAAAGGCAAATGCCACCAGTGTACATCCCAAGGAAATGACACTTGCTCACACTGTTTCCGGTGTGGAAAAGAGGGACACAGGGCTATTGGCTGCTTACAGAAGGGTAATCTGTCGGGAAACCGGGTGAGGTCACTGGGGGGGGACCACCAGTGACCGCATTACAGAGAGGCTGCGCCCCAAAGAGGAAATCTCATCTACCAAGTCCACCAAACCACACCAAGTGTCCAGAAGGGAGCGTGTGGCCCAGCTGATTGGTGGTAGGTGCATGGTAACATGCTGCTTGGATGGGGTCAAACTCCAGATGCTATTGGACAGTGGGGCCCAGGTAAGCATAGTGGATAAGTCTTGGGTGCAGAAAGCTTTACCCAATGTACCAATTCAACCACTAGAAAGCCTACTGCAAGACCACCCCCTCAAAGTCACTGCAGCTAATGGAACAGATGTACCTTTCGATGGGTGGATAGAAGTCCTTCTTGAAATCACAAGTAGCAAACATGGCTCAGTTGCTCTTCATGTCCCGATGCTAGTGAGCCAAGCGGGTGTGAGCAGCCCATTACTAGGTTTCAACGTAATCCAAGAGATTATTGCAGGAAACAGTGATCAGACTGCTAAGGCCAATTTAGTGGATCTATTGTCAGAGGCTATGAAAATTAAGAAAAATAGCATTGAAACTCTTGTCTCTGTTGTTCACACAATGCCACACCAGGAAGAGTCAGAACGCTCAACAGTGAGAGTGGGAAAGAAAGGACTCACCATCCACAGCAGTCGGGTCTGCGAGGTGAGATGTCGAATTAGAGCTTTTCCTGCAGGTGGAGTCATGTTGTTTGAGCCAGATATAGAGTGTAGCTTGCCAGATGGGTTGGAGTTGTTTCCTGCTCTTGTTGATGTACCGGCTGGTGCCTCTAAGATTGTAAGAATCCCAATCCAAAATCCCACAAAGCATGATGTTTTCTTACCTCCGAAAGCAGTCTTGGGATTCATCGAGGAAATTGTTGAAAGTACACCAGTGAACATTCATCCAGTTACCCAGAAGTCAACAGAGCCACCCAGTGACCCTCTCCTCTGCACTACTCAAGTAAGTTCAAACCATGATGGATGGAGTGAGGGAAGAGGAAATTACAGGACTGCCCAGGGTGAAGAAAAATGGCACCCTGATGTCAGTTTAGACCATCTGTCTGAGTCTGACCAAAGCAAGGTACGGCAATTGCTTTATGAGGAATCAGATGTGTTTGCTCGTGATGAAGGACACATTGGATGCATCCCTGGCTTACAACTAAAAATCAACACAACCGACAATACTCCAGTCCAGAAGAGCTACAATTCCATCCCACGACCACTGTATAAAGAGGTAAAGGACTACATCCAAAACCTCTTAAACAGGGGGTGGATCAGGAAATCTGTGTCGGCCTATTCCTCGCCAGTGGTGTGTGTGCGGAAGAAGGACAACAGTCTGCGCCTTTGTGTTGACTTCCGGGAGCTCAACCGTAAGACCATCCCAGACCGTCATCCACTACCGAGGATCCAAGATCTGTTGGACAGCCTGGGGGGCAACTCATGGTTCTCCATCCTGGATCAAGGGAGTGCATACCATCAAGGTTTTGTGACTGAGGAATCAAGACACTTAACAGCCTTTAGCACCCCGTGGGGACTCTACGAATGGGTGCGAATACCCTTCGGATTGACAAACGCTCCAGCCGCCTTTCAGAGGTGCATGGAGGGAGTCTTAGAGGGCATCAGAGATGAGTGCTGTGTGCCTTATTTGGATGATGTCCTTTGTTATTCAAAAACCTTTGATGAACATGTGAACCATCTGAGACAAGTATTTCACCAAATGCGACAACATGGTATCAAGCTTCGGCCCACCAAATGTGAACTCTTCAAGAAACAGATCCGATACATCGGTCGAATGGTTTCAGGAGAAGGGATTCAGATCGACCCGAAGGATTTGGAAGCAGTCTTGGCCCTGAAAGATAAGAAACCCCGCACTGTCGGAGAGATCCGGACATTGCTTGGATTTCTGAGTTATTACCGGTCCTTTATCCAAGACTTCTCACGATTGGCAAGACCCTTGTTTGCACTTCTCCAGAGCCCAACTGAGACAAGCAGTGCCGTCCGACCTCAGTCTGGTAAGGGAAAGGGTCAAGTAATCAAAGGGAACAAGGGACAACTCCCCTCCCGTACACCTGTAACTTGGACTAATGAACATCAAACTGTGGTATCAAGGTTGGTGGAGATGCTGACAAACCCTCCCATCTTAGCCTATCCAGACTTTGATCTTCCATTTGTGCTACACACAGACGCGTCAAATGAAGGACTAGGAGCTGTGTTATACCAACACCAAAACAACAAACTGCGCGTCATTGGGTACGGGTCTAGAACCTTAACACCTGCCGAGAGGAATTACCACCTACACTCTGGCAAACTTGAGTTCCTGGCCCTTAAATGGGCTATTTGCGACAAGTTCCGGGATTACCTGTATTATGCACCAACCTTCACAGTCTATACAGACAATAATCCCTTGACCTACATCCTGAATTCAGCAAGACTAAACGCTGTGGGTCACAGGTGGGTTGGGGAATTGGCCGACTTCCATTTTGATATCAAGTATAGACCCGGAAAGAAGAATGCGGACGCTGACATGTTGTCCAGGTACCCAGTGAACCTTCAGCAGCAGATGGAGGATCATACAGAAACGATGTCACCAGAGGTGGTCTCGGCAGTGTGGCAGGGAACCAAAATGGCACAAAATGATGAGGTCCCCTGGGTTGCTGCATTGCAATTAAACGTTGATGGTGGAAACACTGTGCCTTCAAACGGTGTCTCAAGCATCATACCCAAAGATATCAGAGCAGCACAACAAGAAGATCCAGCTATTAGAGAGGTTGTGTCTCTGAAGCAGAGAGCATGGACTCCGAATGAAAAAGAGAAGAGAGCAATGTGTAAACAGACAAGGAGACTACTCTATGAGTGGAACAAGCTAGAGGTAGAAAATGGACTACTCTATCGGAAAACACATCAAAACGTACAACTGGTCCTCCCGGAAAAGCTCAAATTGGAGGTACTGAAGAGCTTGCATGACGACATGGGGCATGTAGGTTCAGACAAGGTTATCCACCTTGCCCGAGAATGGTTCTACTGGCCGTATATGCAACAGGATATTGAGGACTATGTGACAAAAAAATGCCCTTGCATAAAACAGAAACATCCCAGTGTCCCACAAAGAGCTCCAATGGCATCCCTCACCAGCAGTGCACCATTTGAGCTAGTTTCCATTGACTACTTGCACCTGGAGCCAAGCAAAGGAGGGTATGAGTACATCCTTGTCCTTGTCGACCACTTTACGCGCTTTGCACAGGCATACCCAACAAGGAACAAATCGGGAAAGACAGCTGCTGAAAAGTTATTTCAGGACTTTATTCCTCGGTTTGGGTATCCAGAAAAGCTGCATCACGATCAAGGACGTGAGTTCGAGAACAGCCTGTTCCAAAGACTACAACAACTGTCAGGAATTGCACATTCACGAACCACCCCTTACCATCCTCAATGCAATCCAGTGGAACGACTAAATCGGACACTTCTCCAAATGCTGCGTACCCTACGAGAAGAGAAAAAGAGTGAATGGAAAGATCATTTGCCTCAGATTGTGCACGCATATAATTGCACAAGACATGAAGCAACAGGATACTCTCCATTTTTCCTCTTGTATGGCAGGGCTCCACGGTTGCCAGTCGATTTGCTGTTTAGCCAAAGGAAAGAGACTGAGGCACGTAACCACCAAACCTTTGTACAAAAATGGGCCGAGAGGATGCGAGTGGCTTATCAAATAGCTGCAGACAACAGCCTTAAGTCCTCAGCCAAAGGCAAGAAACAGTACGATAGACGTGTAAAAGGGGTCACTCTCCAGCCAGGTGATAGGGTATTGGTGAAAAATCTGTCAGAGAGAGGAGGGCCAGGGAAATTGCGTGCCTATTGGGAGAAGGTCGTACATCGCGTGGTGGAGAGAGTGAGAGATGGGCCAGTCTATAAGGTGCAGCCAGAGAGAGGAAGTAAGACCATGCGCGTTCTGCATAGAAATCTACTGCTGCCAGTAAATGACCTACCTCTTGAAGAAGAACTTCCCGTGGACGAAAAGACCAGACGGAAGGGACAAAACCAACCTGAAAAATATGTTGACCAAACAGCAACAAGTAGCTCTGATGAGGAAGATGAGTATACTTACCATCGTGACCTCCGGAGCAGAATCCCATGCTACAGACTCGCAGACCCTTGCCAGCAAGATCCTGTTATTCTACAGGAGCGTCCTCAGCAACGGGAAACTGTCATGGCACGGCGGAAATCGCTAACTCAGCGCAAGTTAAATGCAACAGCCAGAGAGTTCTGTCCTACTAACAGGCAAGAATCTGAGGGAGAGCAGGACATTGTGGAGACTGAGGAGTTGGTCAAAACAAGGTCTGACCAAGTGGATGAAACGGATAGAGGAAACATAGGAGAAAACGACAAGGTAAGGAGGTCACAGAGGAGAGGGCGACCAGCAGAAAAACTCACATATGACACTCTGGGTCAGCCATCATACCGCCATTGGAGAACGGACATGAACGCCCTCTCAGCCAGCCCACCCTACGTGTCCAATCCCGGCTTTCCATCCTCCTTTTACCCCATCCATCCCCAACCATACTACCACAACTGGTACACTCTCATACACTGACGGGTCCACACAAATAGAAACAAATGTCAGGAGACATTCTTTGAGTGGGAGAGAGTGTAGAGGGTTGAAATGATCTCACTTCTGAGATTAAGTATCAAACAGTGATAAAGATAAAAACAGTCACCCCTAAAGTTTTTTTGTTTTGTTACATTTGTAAATTTGACTGTCATTTAAGCACTGTTGTGAGTCCTGTGCAGTTTCACGTATTATGGTGCCATCCCACAGCAGGACGCTAGAGGGCGTATCGCGCTCGGGGTATGGAGTAGCTTTGGGGCACAGAGGAAGAATAAAACTTCCTGTTATGAAGCTACGATAGCTCAACGTGTGTGCCTTTTGCTATTCTCTACCACAGGTCAGTAAAAACACCTTACAATGACTGTGCAATACAGACCATATGTGTAGAGAAGGTTGTTATGAGAGACTTGTACAGGCCGGCAAAAGAAGCCGTTTGTGAAGCGATTGGTGTGTAAATCGTGGCTTATTGATGTATGCTAAGCGATGCTAATGCTAGCGGACTTGGCTAATGTGGAGTAGAGTGGGGAAGCTAACCAAAACTAAATGAGAAACTGCTGGACTCACATGTGAACTTTTACTCATGTGCACTCTATGAACAGTCATATGTTATTCTTCTGGTTATGATGTTTAGTTAAAGTACAGTTTTGGTGGTTTAATACCGAAACCAGTAATGTAATTTGGTAAGGTGACTTAGTGAGTAATGGCGACTGTCGATGAATGACTCTTGATGAGAGAGAAGCGCCATTAAAGGAGCATTGCATTTTATATAGCTGATAGTTTGCATTATAGCATTAGATGTGTTTGTTTTATGAACAAAGCTAATTAATTGTGTAAACAAAATAGAACAACAGCTAAAGGTATGTAAAAATACAGTTCATTCAGGCACTTAATGCTGTAATAGGTGTTTCAATGGTTAAAAGCAAATGTGTTACTGTCTGTTACACATGTAGTTAAAAGGATCGAGTTAAGAACAGCAGTATGAGTGTGTTATGTGTTTATCTTTAAAATGAATGAGTTCTTGTTGTACATTGTGATTATAATTTGTTGATGGACTCAAAGAGACTCTACTGAATAGTTTTATGAAGTTGTGGAAATGTTTTGTGATTCATATTGTCTTGACTCAGGAGCACGATGGCCATGTTTTGTAAAAGAGACTAAAGTGAAAGGCCATTGGTTTATATTCAGTTTAGTAACACTTGAGGTATGTTTATAGATTTTTTGGTGAAGAATAAAACTTCCTGTTATGAAGCTACGATAGCTCAACGTGTGTGCCTTTTGCTATTCTCTACCACAGCACCACACGTTGGCACAGGAAGCCAGTTGCCCCTCAGACGACAAACCTAGGGAGGCAACACTTATAATCCTAACAAAATTAAAATTCAATTGTAAGTCACATTGAATTAGTGTGACAGCAAACAAAAGTGCTTCATCTAAATGTCATTTAATTTCTGTCATATTCACAATACACTTCGCTGCTGCTGCTGTTCTTGTCAGGTTGATAATTTGGTCATTGGTTTGTTTGTTTATTTGTTCTTTGATTCATTCATTTCAGTATTTAATTTCAAGTACCATTATGATTTTTAAAAAATGAAGGAATGTCATGTTGACAAATCTGCAGAAATGATGCGATGATATGAACAACAGAGTTGAAATATTGACAAAAATGTACAAAACAAGAATCGCACATTTTTGCTATTTGTTGCTTACATGTGACAAACTCAGTCACTCACTCAAGAACCAAATTTGTATGAGCACATGGAACTGCCCATTCTGTGCCACAACCTTCCATCTCAGCCATAAAGAGAAATATACCAGCCACCTGATCTCTCAGAATGCTTTTACTGCTGCACTGTGTGTGTGTGTGTGTGTGTGTGTGTGTGTGTGTGTGTGTGTGTGTGTGTGTGTGTGTGTGTGAGCTCTTCTATCACTGGACTCTGACAGTGGGGTGTCAGAGCTCACTGACAGCTGCCCCGTACTGCCGACATGACTAATGAATGCACACACGCACACGCACACACACACACACACACACACACACACACACACACACACACACACACACACACACACACACACACACAGATTTCTGCCCAGTGTTCATAAATTTGATTTTCCCCCTATACTAATATTTCTATCTTTACACTCTGTCTTCCCCGTGTGTGTGTTAATGTGTGTGTGTGAACAGCTGTGCACTGCTGATCTTCTGGACTTCCCTGTGGACAATTCACACTGTGCAGGTGTGCACGAGCTCTCCTCTATATGTCCTACATACAAACCCACATCTACACACACAGACACACAGATACAGACACACACACGCGTGCAGCTGACAGCAGAGAAGAAGCAAAACAAGTTATAAAGTGTAAAAATGAGAAAAAAAACAATAACCTCGATATCCACCTCAATAGTGTTATGATGGACTAAGTCCATAAGAGCTATGGCACCAGTATCAGTTTGGGAACATTTTCTTTTATTTTGTATACTAAAACTTTATACAAAATTTCTGGGAGGAGCTCAGGATGTGCATGTTAGTAACATCTCTTACTATTATACATGAAATTTGTTTGTCTGCAGCCTCCTCCTACAAGATCAGGAGCTGCACAGCCAAATTGGCACACAGGTACATCTTAGCCCCCTCTAGCTTCTTACGTATATTACATATTATGATATCATTATGTTGCCTAGCAACCATTTAACAACAGGCTAAAATTAGCCATTGGTAGTTTTCAAGCATGTGTAACATTGATTGATTATTTTTTATTTTGGACATATAAAACAAACCAATATACACATACACATATGTATACACTTACACAGACAAAATCACAGAAAATCCACATGACGTGAAATAACAACTCAATTTTCAAGCCCAAAATGGAGCAGGAAGAAGTATGAACATACTAATTATCAGTCATCAATTTCATACCCTTCCGAAAGCATGTTTCAAAAGTATATTTTGGACTGAATAATGCTTGAACATTGCTGCAGGCCCACTGGAAACTGTTCCACAGTTTGCTCCACAAATGGAAATACAAAAGGTTTTAATAGTTGCTGGCACATTAAGAGTCTTCAAGTTTAACTTTCCCCTCAGGTTGTATGTGGTTCCCCTTCTCTGTCAACAAAACATTTCCTGGCAACATCTTATATCTGGCTTTATACATAATTTGTGCAGTTTTATATTTTATGAAGTCCGTGAACTTCAAAGTTTCTGACTTCAAAAACAGAATGTTGGTGTGGTCTCTGATTTTGCTTGATTAATGATCCTGATTGCTCTTTTTTGAAGTTTATATAATAGTTGGAGTGAAGTTTTGTATGGTTTGCCTCAGACTTCCACACAGTGCTCTAAGGCAATATAAGTGAAAAGTAAAGTAGGTGCAGTGATCTGTGGTGCAAAAGATGTTTTGCTTTACTCAGTACAGAGATGCTTCGTGATGTTTTCTGTGCAGCTTGCAGTACATTTTTTTATCTACTGTCACACTGCTCTATTTCAACATTAATTATCAACAATTTTAGGTCAATTAAAACTCCATCTGCACATTGTCTGTGATCCACATCTTATAAAAATATCTATCATTTTAATTTCAATGCAGTAACATCTAATTTATGTCCACTTAACTTATTATGCATTACATATTATGTCATTCTTAAGGTGTGCCAGATTTATATCAGTGGAGTAAAGACTAACAATGCCGGTAACTAAGTTTTTAATCAAATTATCAGCAATTATTTTTCCATGTAAAACCTAAATAATATTCATCTACTTTGAATCTTATACCAAAACATGACTGTTACTGGTTGTTAAGGATCCCATAGGGGCTTCTGCTTCTAGTTGACTTAATTGGCCACGATAACCATAATAAATGATGGAATATGACAGATCTGTCACAGAAAGGTGCTGAAATTGCAACTAAGTCTGCAGTTAAGGCTGGAATTTTAAACAGCAGCTCTGGACAAAACCACGAGTAAGCTGAAAGAACCTCATACATAACAGACAAAACAGACACTTTAGCTAAAGCAAGTCAAGACAGATATGGTGAAGTTAAAGTTAAAAATAAGGTGAGACAGAACTTAACATAAAACAGAGAACTTTCATTTCTTATAATCATCTTTGTGAAAAACAAACAAATGCTGAAAGCTGAGAGAAGATGGAAAATCAGTCAGAGCCATTGCACAAACATTAGCCATAGCCAGTACAACCGTTTGGAACATCCTGAAGAAGAAAGTCTTCATGGTGTACTAACAGATGGTAGACCAGCAATTGATGACAGAAACTTTGTGAGTGCTGTAAAGAAACAACTGTTAGTGAAATCAGCAATGACCTCGAGTTGTTGTCATGAACAAAATTACAGACACTTCACCAGAAGATTCAAACCACTAATTAGCAAGAACAGGAAGGCCAGGCTGGAATTTGCCAGACAAAGATGAGACAAAGATTAACCTTTACCAAGGTGATGGAAAGGCTGTGCTCATGATCCCAAATATACAAGTTCATCTGTGAAACACAGTGGAGGTAATGTCATGGTTTGGGCGTGCGTGGCTTCTTCTGGGACTGGCTCATTAATCTTCATTGATGATGTCACGCATGGTGGCAGCAGTACAGTGAACTCAGAAGTCTACAGAAAAATGTTGTCTCTCAATTTAAAAAAGATGCAACCAAACTGATTAGGAGATCCTTCATCATGCAGCAAGATAATGACCCAAAACACACTGCCAAAAACTGTGATGTGCGGGGAAAAGGGTGGATTGGTGGGATGGATGCAGGACAAGATGCAGAGGGAGACCTGCACAAGTGAGCTGATACACACCAGGAAACGCTGCGCAGCAAAGTCCCGAAGACAGAACGTGTCATAAGCACCGTAACACAGACAGTGAACTTTAAAAGATCCAAAGGTTTAAATCACAGCAGTTTCAGTCTTTTCTGGAGGAAATACCTTCTGAACTTGGTGACGTGCCTCATCTCACAGGTGCGACGAGCTGCGAGAGGAAATTTCTCAGTTCATGGAAAGTAAGTAAGAAATGGAATAAAAGAGGAAACTAACCTTAGCTTGTTGTTCCTTTTTTCTGGACTTTTTGCTGATATCACATCAGAGTTTTTATCTGAAAAATTAACAAATTTTCATCAGCTTGAGATATTCTAATTTTTGCAGATGTTACTTTTGAAGGAAAAATATAATTTTATATTTTATTTAATTTGTTGAGTAAAAAATGTTGCTCTTTTCTGGCTATTCAAAATCATATTGCTGATTAAAATATTTTCAGTTTTACACTGTTTGGCCTGAAACTTAGACTGTGTTTTCAATTTTGGCTCATTCTGTGATCGAGTTTGACACCCCTGAGATAGAACAACCAAAAAATAGATCACCAGCCATAACCAGCCTACCTGGACTCTAATCTATTTTAAAGTATGTTCATTTGAGCTGCAGGTATGCATGGCAATTTTGCAAACACTAAAGTTATTTATAGTTGTGACACTTAAGACACAATTGCCTCGTTGAGGGGATATTTGGTACATAACTGTCATGTCCTGGGCCGTTGGCCCAGCGTTTTGTGTTAATTTCCTGAGTGTGTCCTCCCAGTAGGTTGATGTGTTATGATATGTCTGCGTCTCTGTCCTGAGTCTGTGCCTGTTTAGTCAGTATGTTCCTTGGTTTGTCACTTCCTGTTTATTTTGACAGTCTGGTTTTCCTGTGCTTTGTGTTCAGCTTTGCTTCCCCTGTGTAATTAGTTTCATTTGCCTCACCTGTTGTTCCCTGCTGTTTCCTCTTGCCCTGATTACCCAGTGTGTATTTAAGCCCTCAGTTTCCATGTGTTCCTTGTCGCGTCGTTGATGTTGTGTGCCCGTGTGTTCCTGTGCTCCCTGTGGTTCCCCTTCGTCTCCCTTCTGAACGGTTTTTGTATTGTTTTTTCCCGTTGAAATAAATCCCTTTTAAGTTACGCTGACTTCTGGAGTCCTTTGTGTCAGCCATTCCTCGCCTGTTTCCTCCCCGGCCATGACAGAACGACGCGACCATACTAAAGACCTGGCTAGCTCCGGCTGCTTCAACGGCACTCGTCTGGCGCTGGGGGGCCCAGCATTTCAGAACAGTGCCCGTCAGCGTCCTTCATCTGCGGCTCCGCTCACTGGCTTCCCCCTTCCACTGCAGTCGCGGCGGCCACGGAGGAGGGGGAGTTCCCGGCAGCATCGGTGGGGGGCCCCCCCCAGACCCGAGCGGTATAACGCCGCGGATATTGTCACCGCGTCATGCGCAAACTACCGTCTCTGACCCCGCTGCTTTTCCCCTCCCTGAGGTGGCAAAGCAGACCATCATTCGGTGGGTGGACTCGTTGGTCTTTGAGCTGCTGTCTGACCCATGCGAGATTGAGCAGAAAGCTATCACAGCCAAACTGCAAGGGCTAGTGTGTGACCATCCTTGGCTGCTGGACTCTCTGCATGGGCTCGTGAAAGACTTTGTCATCACCACCCTTCATCCACAGCCAGCGCCACAGACCTCAGCTGTAGCGCCAGCTCCTCCTCAGTCGCAGTGTTCCCAGTCAGCTGTAGCTCCAGCTCCTCCTCAGTCGCAGTGTTCCCAGTCAGCTGTAGCTCCAGCTCCTCCTCAGTCGCAGTGTTCCCAGTCAGCTGTAGCTCCAGCTCCTCCTCAGTCGCAGTGTTCCCAGTCAGCTGTAGCTCCAGCTCCTCCTCCGTCGCAGTGTTCCCAGTCAGCTGTAGCTCCAGCTCCTCCTCCGTCGCAGTGTTCCCAGTCAGCTGTAGCTCCAGCTCCTCCTCAGTCGCAGTGTTCCCAGTCAGCTGTAGCTCCAGCTCCTCCTCAGTCGCAGTGTTCCCAGTCAGCTGTAGCTCCAGCTCCTCCTCAGTCGCAGTGTTCCCAGTCAGCTGTAGCTCCAGCTCCTCCTCAGTCGCAGTGTTCCCAGTCAGCTGTAGCTCCAGCTCCTCCTCAGTCGCAGTCTCAGACCCCTCAGTTAGCTCCAGCTCCCTCTGCTCACCCTGCTCCCGCTCCCTTGGCTCCAGCTCCCCCTGCACCCGTACCTGTTCCGCGGGTGGGGGCAGCCGCGGACGGGCTGACCTCTGCACCCGTACCTGTTCCGCGGGTGGGGGCAGCCGCGGACGGGCTGACCTCTGCACCCGTACCTGTTCCGCGGGTGGGGGCAGCCGCGGACGGGCTGACCTCTGCACCCGTACCTGTTCCGCGGGTGGGGGCAGCCACGGACGGGCTGACCTCTGCACCCGTACCTGTTCCGCGGGTGGGGGCAGCCACGGACGGGCTGACCTCTGCACCCGTACCTGTTCCGCGGGTGGGGGCAACCAGGTCCAAGCCTTCGCATCGGTTTTCAGCGTTAGCAGCAGCAGCAGGGTCTCCCTCAGCCTCAGCTCTGCCTAGCTCTCAGTCTGTCTCCACGCAGTCAGCTCTCCCTAGCTCTCAGTCAGTTTCCACGCAGTCAGCTCTCCCTAGCTCTCAGTCAGTTTCCACGCAGTCAGCTCTCCCTAGCTCTCAGTCAGTTTCCACGCAGTCAGCTCTCCCTAGCTCTCAGTCAGTTTCCACGCAGTCGGCTCTCTCTAGCTCTCAGTCAGTCTCCACGCAGTCGGCTCGCCCTCAGTCAGCTCTAGCTCCAGTCGCTCTCCCTCGCCCTCAGTCAGCTCTAGCTCCAGTCGCTCTCCCTCGACCTCAGTCAGCTCTAGCTCCAGTCGCTCTTCCTCGACCTCAGTCAGCTCTAGCTCCAGTCGCTCTCCCTCGCCCTCAGTCAGCTCTAGCTCCAGTCGCTCTCCCTCGCCCTCAGTCAGCTCTAGCTCCAGTCGCTCTTCCTTGGTCCCCAGTGTCAGCAGTTTCAGTGCCCTCTCAGTCAGTTCCCTCAGCCCCTGTCTTAGTTCCTTCGGTTTTGGTCCCAGTTCCCTCAGCTCCTGCTCCTTCTGTAGCTCCAGTAGTGTCAGCTCCCTCTCAGACCCCAGTGTCAGCTAGCTCTCGGTCTGTTTCCACGCAGCCAGATCTCCCTAGCTCTCGGTCTGTTTCCACGCAGCCAGATCTCCCTAGCTCTCGGTCTGTTTCCACGCAGCCAGATCTCCCTAGCTCTCGGTCTGGTTCCACGCAGTCTGCTCTCTCTCGCTCGCAGTCTGTTTCCACGCAGCCAGATCTCCCTAGCTCACAGCCCGCTCTCTCTGGCTCCCGGCCTGCTTCCACGCAGCCAGTCGTCTCCCGGCCTGCTTCCACGCAGCCAGTCGTCTCCCGGCCTGCTTCCACGCAGCCAGTCGTCTCCCGGCCTGCTTCCACGCAGCCAGTCGTCTCCCGGCCTGCTTCCACGCAGTCCCCTGCACCTCGGCTATTCCTCGAGCAGCCCCTGCTGCTCAATAAAGCAGCAGTGTGCCCTGTTCCGCGGTCCCAGCCTACGCATCCGGTGCCTCACTATGTAGGCCCCGTTCAGCCCATGGGCTCAGCTCACTCCAAGCCGATGGGGGTCTCCGCTCATTCCGAGCCGATGGGGGTCTCCGCTCAGTCCGAGCGCTCCGCGCCAGAGGGCCCCGCTCAGTCCGAGCCGATGGGGGTCTCCGCTCAGTCCGAGCCAGGGGGTCCCGCTCAGTCCGAGCCGATGGGGGTCTCCGCTCAGTCCGAGCGCTCCGCGCCAGAGGGTCCCGCTCAGTCCGAGCCGATGGGGGTCTCCGCTCAGTCCGAGCCGATGGGGGTCTCCGCTCAGTCCGAGCCAGGGGTCCCGCTCAGTCCGAGCGCTCCGCGCCAGAGGGTCCCGCTCAGTCCGAGCGCTCCGCGCCAGAGGGTCCCGCTCAGTCCGAGCGCTCCGCGCCAGAGGGTCCCGCTCAGTCCGAGCCGATGGGGGTCTCCGCTCAGTCCGAGCGCTCCGCGCCAGAGGGTCCCGCTCAGTCCGAGCCGATGGGGGTCTCCGCTCAGTCCGAGCGCTCCGCGCCAGAGGGTCCCGCTCAGTCCGAGCCGATGGGGGTCTCCGCTCAGTCCGAGCCAGGGGGTCCCGCTCAGTCCGAGCACTCCGAGCCAGGGGGTCCCGCTCAGTCCGAGCGCTCCACGTCACCCGAGGGTTCCCCACCAGAGCCCGGGGTCGCCCTTCTCCGCCGCCGCATGCCCCGCGGTCGGCCTCCAGTGTCTGCTCCCCGTCGCCGCCGCCGCACGCCCCGTGGTCGGCCTCCAGTGACTCCCCCTCGTCGTCGCCGCCGCCGCTGGGAGCGCGGTCGGCCTCCAGTGACTCCCCCTCGTCGTCGCCGCCGCCGCTGGGAGCGCGGTCGGCCTCCAGTGATTCCTTCTCGTCCTCGCCGCCGCCGCCGCCGGGAGCGCGGTCGGCCTCCAGTGACTCTTCCTCGTCGCCGCCGCCGCCGCCGCCGGGAGCGCGGTCGGCCTCCAGTGACTCTTCCTCGCCGCCGCCGCCGCCGGGAGCGCGGTCGGCCTCCAGTGACTCTTCCTCGTCGCCGCCGCCGCAGGGAGCGCGGTCGGCCTCCAGTGACTCTTCCTCGTCGCCGCCGCCGCTGGGAGCGCGGTCGGCCTCCAGTGACTCTTCCTCGTCGCCGCCGCCGCTGGGAGCGCGGTCGGCCTCCAGTGACTCTTCCTCGTCGCCGCCGCCGCTGGGAGCGCGGTCGGCCTCCAGTGACTCCTCCTCGTCGTCGCCGCCGCCGCTGGGAGCGCGGTTGGCCTCCCTCGTTGGGATTTTGCTTTGTGGCCCCTTGGCCTCTGCGGCCTCCTGAACTATGTTTTCTGTTTTGGGCCTTCCCCTGAACTCTTCTGACCTGTTTTTGGATTCCTGTGTTTTGTTTTGGTTTTCCCATGGACTCCCCTGCACTTTGTACTGTTTTTGGCCTGCCTTGTTGTTTTTTGTTTTGTCCCCTGTGTTTTGGTTTTGTCCCTGGGCCTTCTTCCTTGTTGCTCCCTGCCTGGTTTTTGTTTTTTTGTTTCGGGCCCTCCTTCCTGGTCCCCCGCCTCCCGCCCTGGTCTGGTTTTGTTTTCTTGTTTTGGCCGTCGGGAGCCGGCCTTTGAGGGGGGGGGTACTGTCATGTCCTGGGCCGTTGGCCCAGCGGTTTGTGTTAATTTCCTGAGTGTGTCCTCCCAGTAGGTTGATGTGTTATGATATGTCTGCGTCTCTGTCCTGAGTCTGTGCCTGTTTAGTCAGTATGTTCCTTGGTTTGTCACTTCCTGTTTATTTTGACAGTCTGGTTTTCCTGTGCTTTGTGTTCAGCTTTGCTTCCCCTGTGTAATTAGTTTCATTTGCCTCACCTGTTGTTCCCTGCTGTTTCCTCTTGCCCTGATTACCCAGTGTGTATTTAAGCCCTCAGTTTCCATGTGTTCCTTGTCGCGTCGTTGATGTTGTGTGCCCGTGTGTTCCTGTGCTCCCTGTGGTTCCCCTTCGTCTCCCTTCTGAACGGTTTTTGTATTGTTTTTTCCCGTTGAAATAAATCCCTTTTAAGTTACGCTGACTTCTGGAGTCCTTTGTGTCAGCCATTCCTCGCCTGTTTCCTCCCCGGCCATGACAATAACAGTACAGCTGTACAGCATGAAAGAACTTGTAGCAGCTCCACGCAGACAAGCAGACCACTTCTTTTTTTTCCTCTGTCTGTAGCACACAAACACACATACACACACACACACTCTCTCTCTGTCTCTCTCACACACGCACTGATGCCAGTCTCTCCGGTGAGGGCAGAGTCAAGTGTTCAGTTGATGTTTTCCTCTCTTCATGAATATTAATAAACTGCTCTCCATCAAAACACAACCAGTTCTCATTTACACTGCACAATCTCACACATGCATACAAGATGAAATGCATGTGTGTTTGCAAAAAAAAGCACACACACACACACACACACACACACACACACACACACACACACACACACACACACAGGTGACAAAAATGTGAACCTTAGTTTTAAATCCCTTGAGATAGATAGATAGATAGATAGATAGATAGATAGATAGATAGATAGATAGACACAGAACCCCACTATGCGCACAAATAACAGGAGCGCTCAAAGAAAAAGAGGGGATTATCAAGTGTAATGGTCAACTGTAAATAAGGGATATATGGAAATATTTGGGATATGTAATAAACAAGAAAAATCATATAAACTCAGGAGCAAAACAAAAGTCTTGGAAAAGCAATTCACTGAGAGACAAATGAAAGAAAGATTATTTATTACAGATAGAAGGGAGGTAAACTGGCACAAGTCAGAGGAGTGCTGAACCTAGATTTGTAGTCAATTAAGTTGGATTTACTGGGCCCATGATGATGGTGTGTTTTCATTTTGGACCAGGGGTACAGGTAAGCCCTGATGCTTTCTTCCTCTCAATCCCCCCAACCTTTTCTCTGTCTCTCTTATTTTCTTTGTCTGCCTTGCTCAGCTGTGATATGTACAGGCTGGGCTGTGCAACCACTAGTTGAGTACTAAGAGCCATCTATAATCAGGACTAAACTTCTTCCACTACTTGCCAAAAGGAGCTTCACAAAAAGTTTACAGCAGGGGTGGGCAATTTTCCCAAGGGACCATGTGAGAAACTGGGACTGCTGTGGAGGGTAGCACCATCCATCCATCCATTCCGCACATCCTGTTAAGGGTCGCGGGGGGGCTATCCCAGCTGTCATAGGGCGAGAGGCAGGGTACACCCTGAACAGGTCACCAGCCTGTTGCAGGCCAACACGGAGTGACAGACAACCTTTCACACTCACATTCATGCGCTCAGTCACACCTATGGGCAATTTAGATTAGCCAATTAACCTAACCCCAGTAAATGCATGTCTTTGGAATGTGGGAGGAAACCGGAGTACCCGGAGGAAACCCACGCAAGCACGGGGAGAACATGCAAACTCCACACAGAGAGAGGGAGAGGCCTGGGCCAAGGTGGAATCGAACCCAGGCCTTCCAGATGGTATTCTAACTGTGAGGCAGCAGTGCTAACCACTGCACCACCGTGCTATTGGTAGCACCAATAAGCTGAACTTAATTCTGCTCAACATGAATTTCATCTCTTTATAAACTGCTGCTGGTAAGATTAGATGTTACAATAAGGTAATAAAATGTGAAATAGGCATAGTAAAAATGTCAGAATTTTATAAACTATTTAATCAACACTCAACTAATTGTGAACAAAATGTGCATGTTTTTGCAAAATTTCAAAGACTTAACTTTATACCACGTGTGGGGGTGAGGTGGTTAAACAACTCCTTGGTGGCAGGACCCCTGGGGTGGATGAGATTCACCCTGAGTTCATGAAGGCTCTGGATGTTGTAGGGCTGTCTTGGTTGTCACGCCTCTGCAACATCGCGTGGAGATCTGGAGGGTCCCTCCATTAGTCGAACCTGAGGTTCAAGAGGAACAATGCCGTTTTTGTCCTGGTCATGGAACACTGGACCAGCTCTTTATTCTCTCGGGGATATTTGAGTGTCAATGGGAGTTTGGCCATCCAGTCTACATGTGCTTTGTGGACTTGGAGAAAGCATTCGACTGCGTACCTCGGGGTATCCTGTGGGGGGTGCTGCAGGAGTATGGGGTGTTTGGCTCGTTGTTGCGGGCTATTCAGTCCCTGTACAACCACAGTAAGAGCCTGGTTCGTATTGCCGGCAATAAATCAGACTTGTTTCCTGTGGGTGTTGGACTCTGCCAGGGCTGCCCTTTGTCATTGATTCTGTTCCTAATTTTTATTTCTATTTCTAGGTGTAGCTAAGTGGTGGAAGGCTTCAGCTTTGGTGGCCTCAGAATCTCACCTCTGCTTTTTGTGGATGATGTGGTCCTGTTGACTTCATCATGTGGTAGCCTCCAGCTCACTGTGGAATGGTTCGTAGCTGAGTGTGAAGCGGCTGGCATGAGAATTAGCACCTCTAAGTCTGAGGCTGAGGTCCTCAGCCAGAAAAGGGTGGAGTGTCCAAGTTGCTGCCCCAAGTGGAGGATCTTGGGGTCTTGTTCACGAGTGATGGGAAAAGGGAGCAGTAGGTTGATAGATGGATCGCAGCTGCATCTGCAGTGATGCGGATGCTGTACGGGTCTGTTGTGGTGAAGAGGGAGCTGAGCATGTGAGTAAGAATGTTACACTCAAACTGGCTTGGAAGAAACTGCCTCTTTCTCATGAAAGCCTTCACCAGGTTGTACATTCTATGTGCCAATAGGCCCTTGCCTTGAATTTTGGTATTTAGTTCACTCATTAGTGCAGCCACATCAACAGCTAATGCAAGATCTGCCTTCCATTCTGCATCTCTGCTCTGAAATGCACTTGCTTTTCTTCTCACAATACTCTTGAATTTCTGCTCTAAAGTCCTGTACTCTTTGTACCCCTTTTTACCCCACGATGAGTCATGTGACTCATAGGTAGGTTGTGTCAGCTTGTTCAATCTCATGCTCCTCTGAAAGTGTAACAAACTGTGTGTGATTCAGTGGACTTTCCCCAATGACGTTAACTATTGCACTTACAACATCAACAACATGGTTAATTTTTAGCACTGACTTACATAAGACCTCCTGGTGTATAATACAATGTAAAAATACTATTTTATAGTTCTGGGTTGATTTCAGTCATTTTATCTTGCATCTGCTTCAAAAGTACAAAATCTTTCTCTGTCAGATTTGGACCGATGGATTTATAAACTTAGCACAAAAAGTAAGAAAATGTGTGTTTTTTTGATTATTTCTTTGTTGTAACAATGCTTCTTGGCAATAAATCTTATACCGGTGGAAAGCCTGTTCATTTTCCCTTAAATGGTGCCACATTTGTAAGGAAAATGCCTTTGTGGGTTAAGAAGCAGAGTTGAGTATGTGGGTTGTGCCCATGAAGAACTTGCCAAATCGTTTCTGCCAATGCCAAACAGCTTATACTGCTATTGACTCTGGGTTGGTGTTGCTTATTGGATTGGATGATTGAAGTCTGAAGAAATGAGACATATCGGCAATTTCATATATCGGCCTTCAGTTTAGATATGGCATTAGACCTCATTCCAAATAATGCTGCAACTTGGTTTTATGGAACACCAGCTTGAAGTCGCCCTATGGCACGGGTCCTATCCAGCTCAGTCAAACCTGGCATGCTTGTAGCAGACACCAACTGACCACTGTATCAGGATCTGTGTTCACAGGTGCTGCTAAGAAGGCACCAGACAGCCACCTGATTGTGAGCACCTGGGATACCAGAGGCTAAAAATCAGGAATCAGTAGCAGAATAATTTGTTTGGCATTGGCAGAGAAAACTTGGCAAGTTCTTCATGGGTGCAACCCATACTCAACTCTTTTAAGCATAAGATTCAGCATTAATTATAGTCTTACAGTACTGGTACTGTATATTTTTATGATGGGGCAGTGTAATAAACACAACTATTCTGACCTGAGATTTGGTGCCAAGACCACCCCTTTTTACATCAACATGATCAGAGATGGATTTGGAAATTGTGGGCAGGCTTACCAAGGTGTTAACCACAATGTGATTTCTTTGTACAGGCCCCTGATATAAGTAAATGTGAACAGAGATGGCCTGAGTCCACAACGTGAGAACTGAGAACTGTTCTTGCATGCTATTTTAGCAGTTTATACCCCCCCCAACACCACCACCCCCCCCCCCCCCCCCCCACACACACACACACACGTAGCCTTCAAGGGTTTTCTCTTCATAATAGATGACTGCATTGAGGACAGCTGGGATTTAGCCTTTGTTTATGGGGCAAATAAAGTGGTATTACCACTGTGTGTGTGTGTGTGTGTGTGTGTGTGTGTGTGTGTGTGTGTGTGTGTGTGTGTGTGTGTGTGTGTCAGTCTGTCTGTCTGTGCACACGTGCATACATATCTGTATCACAAAAGAAGCTCGGCTCCTCCAGGGGACAGCCTGTCTTATCATACTTTATGCATGTTAGTTTTACATTAATTGCTGTTATTTATGGTTGATGGAGGAAACATTCATGTACTGTAGTACGTGTATCTCACTTCACCATATTTGTTTTACAGGAGCATTGAACAGGTTTGGTTCAATAAACGTTAGAATGGTGAGCTAATCTGAATATGTAGCTGTTAGCATATAATTATTTCTGCATTTTTTACAGGCTGCAGGAGTTGCTGCAAATAGAACTAATGATTTATTTATTTTATATTTGTTTGTTTTTTAGTGAGTTTTACAGAAAGGCAAATGATATCACTTCCAATTAAACTCAGCCCTAAAAATCTTAGAAACATAGTGTCTTACCTGATGCTTACTTTTGATGGCTTTACCTTGGCCTCCAGTAACACTGTGAGAAATCTTGGAGTCATTTTTGACCAGGATATGTCCTTCAATGCACATATCAAGCAAATATGTAGGACTGCTTTCTTGCATTTGCACAATATCTCTAAAATTAGAAACATCCTCTCAGCATGATGCTGATAAACTAGTTCACAGATTTATTACTTGTAGGCTGGACTATTGTAATTCATTAATATCAGATTGTTTTAAAAGTTCCCCGAAAAGCCTTCAATTGATCCAGAATGCTGCAGCAAGAGTACTGACAGGGACTAAAAAGAGAGACCATATTTCTCCCACACTAGCTTCACGTTACATTTTGCAGCTATTCAATATACTGGAGAACACGAGGAAGTCATTCCCATGCTTCTGGAGATGATGAAATAGAACACCTGAACATTTTAGCATCCCACTTCACCTTGGACCAAACAGTGAATGCTATATCTTTCCACAGGGATTGCTGTGTGTATTCTTATTCAGACTAAATGACTGAGCGGATAGTAAAAAAAGAAAAAAGAAGAAGAAGAAAAAAAAAAGACTATCTGCTGAGTGTAGGTTTAAAGATAAATGGATAAAGTCATCCAAGATCATGTTGTAATTTGACACATAACCTGCAGTACCGATAGCAAGACATGTCACCTAGGATGACAAGGGATTTGAATAATTACACTTACTGCTGAGTGCAGCTTTAGTTAGATCCCACAGCAAAAATTGTCAAGTTGAAGTGAAAACCAAAAAGTTGTATGAAAACTCTATTAGGTTGGTGAGATAGCCTGCATCATGTTGGCACGAGGACCGAGTGACAGTGCATATACTTAACACCCACTGCTGAGTCTGGAAAGGCATTCAGGTCTCTGTAGTAATCTGATACAAAGACTGCAGTGCTGAACATACTATCTTGCAGTATAGACAAAATGTTCATGTATTGCTGAATGTGGTTTCAGTGTGTTAAGGGAAAGCAAATAATAGATAAATATTGCTGAATAGACTTTTGAAAAGACAAATCTGTGCAGTCACTCTGGGTTTGAAGATGACACAGGCCTCTGGTGTAATCTGATAAACAGACTGCTACGTAGCCTGCCAACGTTTACCTGACAAAGAGACGACTGATGGTCTGCCAATGGGATGTGTTTAACACATACACTCTATAGAAGACAAAAAGCAATATTAAAGGGTGGCCAGCTTGAAAACTCTTAATGCTGGAGGCCATCTGGAAAGATAACAGCATCGAGATATTTTTACAGGACATTCATTACTGATATAACTCCAACAATCTTCAGTGTTGGCATTGTTTATAGAAGCCAACATCTTTAAAATACACCTGATATTGGCTGAGAAAAAGCATTACGTCCTGTTCACAGTGAAACTGAGAGCACATTTAAAGGATTACTACAATGAACAGTAGTCTTGCCAATTATGCTAGCTAGAATTTATTGTTAGATCAAACACTTTGGCTGAAGGTCATACTGGACACCAAGTGCTACTGTAGTTACATGAATGAGTCTTTGTTTCAGTTGATCCTGATTCATATTGGAACCAAACAAATGGTACCAGCTTAAGCACTGTATTCATTTACTGTACCCTGAAGGGAAATGGTGTAGTTAAATATATCAGGCACTCCCTAAAAAACAAACACAGCATTTTGTGTGATTCATACATTCAAATGTCAAAATGGAAATCAGATATCTGTGACTGTCACCTAGAGCAGAGGTCCCCAACCCCCGGGCCGTGGACCGGTACCGGGCCGTGGGACATTTGGTACCGGGCCGCACATAAAGAATAAATAACTTAAATTATTTCCGTTTTACTTATTATCTGCGCCTAAACTATATTTTATTTTGAAAAATGGGCGGATTCGCTCCGTTACTTCCCTCCGTGACTTCCTCTTGACGTATCAAGACGTTTCTGCTCACATGATACGTCACCGCTAAAATTAAACCCAGAAGCTTCAGGCCTGTCTAACGAAATCGGTTGGTTGACCTACATAACGCTTCTTTAAATTTTTGAGTGCTCAACAAGAGTAGAAAAGCGCTATGTAAGAACGAGTCCATTTACCATTTTTATTTATCAACACCGGGGATAGCAGTGAGGTAGACCCAGCCATCAAACTGACTCTCCAGCGCTTGACACCGCGGCTCTGCAGCCACGCTCCATGTGAAATCGGCCGAACCCAGTCAAACCAGAAGCCAGCAAAAATGAGTATCAGAGAAACAAGCTCAGGGGGCTTACACTGATTCAGTGTTATGGTGAGTTGTATTTTTCATGCGCTTTATACAGTAAAAATCACCTAAGTCGAAGTCGCACAAATCGGGTTTTCGCTCTAGTTGGATGGCATCTGCAGGTCCTGATTTTTTCTAACATTAATTCCAATAAAATCATCACATAAATTCGTCGGATATTCACCTACCTCGGATGAAAAATCTGGTCCCATTGTAATACATTTCCAGTTAAATGTGATCGCATAAACTGGATGAGTTTAGCGCTAAAACCCTCCTCAGCTCCTGTCCGCCCACTTCCATGCATCGGCTCGTTCGTGCACAACTACACACACACTAACAACGCCTGGAAATTGTTTTAGTGTTTATATCAGTTCATTTCACCGGGGACAATCGTGGCAAGTGTAAGCTACAAACTTGCACTTACGAGTAAAATTTCAGATTATAAAATTTGCAGAAGCAAATTCATAGATGAAGCAGAAGCCATTGCAGCGAAATTCGATAATAGACCCCAAACCGGGCCATTTGAATCCGACTGAGGTGATTTCTACTGTATTTGTTTTTGCGGTGTATCTTATTTTGAAGGCATGTTTTACCATGGCTCTAACAGCTGACCAGGGAGCGCTGTGGGCAGAGAGCCTGTTATTCATGTTGAGGCGGGATGTTACGAGAACACTGCTGATAGAGTTGCATACGAATACAAAGTGGATTCACGTTTTTTATTATTATACGTAGAAAATATCACACTTGGTTATGGTCGTATCATTTATTTTGACGTATTTATTCGCCACACCTTAAAAGCCGGTCCGTGGAAATATTTTCTAACACTAAACCGGTCCGCGGCTCAAAAAAGGTTGGGGACCACTGACCTAGAGTTTAGAAGGGACCTGTACCAGGAAGCCTCTTTCTAGCAGGGGGGTCCATAAACTCTCCAAAGGCTAGGGATGGTAGTCTTACCTTTTATTAAATGGTACTGAATGAAGGATAAAACTAAACTGGACTGACTCAATAAATTTGAATATGTATGTAGACTTGGTCTGCTACTGTCATGTATAATAGTTAAATGAGCTTTCTGTGCAAAGGTGAAGGTGTGACAGGACAAATGTTTGAGCTTTACTTTTTGCTGACATTGCCATCTGAAGATGGGGGTCCTTCTCTAACTCCACTTAAAACCTGCCACATTCATCTGCATCTTCTCTGTTCATTCAACACTTGGAGCTGATAAATATTTAGCATCTAACTCTAACACCAAAAGTCACAATGCAGAGGTAACCACCGGCACAGCTAAGCTGCAGAGCAAGGAAGTCTGTATTGTCTTGCTTTAATTTACCCTATTACTAACCCACTGCTTTAGCTGGGAAAGTGCCAACCTGTAAAACAATGCAAGAGTTCTGACCTGTTCTATAATGCTTCTCTAAAACTCCAGTCACTGCAGCCTCAGGGGGAAAAATGCACTATGCATTGTCCCACTGTCCTTTAATAGCAAGCTCTGGGTAAGAATATAACATTAGTGTTTACAGCATCAGAACAAACTAATGCAGTCTAGCAATAACCATTCCTAGAGCCTAATGTCCGTGCTCTAGAGACAGTTCCCAAACAAATCAATAAGCACTGTGGATGTAAGGATATGATAAAACTGTTCTTAGCTATGTTGTCATTTCAGACACTGAATTATTGTAACAGCTCAGATTAAAAGACCCAAAAATGTGACACAGGTAACCACAGGTAAAAACAGGTTTTATTAAAGTTAGTAAAGGTAACTGTATAAGGCAGTAGGGGCAGTCGGCCAAGGCCTCAAACAGGTGATGTCCACGTGTGGGCTGGAAACAAAAGCATGAGGTAATGACTGGAGAGCAATAACACGAAACAAGAAGTTAAAGTGAAAGCCTGACACATGGGGAGTGACAAACCAGGGATATAAATTCGGAAAACAGAGCTGCATTCACTCTGACAAAACATAGCAAAAAAAAATTTCTGGAAACAGATGTGGTGGCACACTGAACTGTAACATATGTTACCCACATGTTGCACCTAGGCCAGCAGATTTATTGCATGCACTTCCAACACATCCACCGAAAAGAAAAATATACCTTAAGGCCTGCTGCCCTCCACTGCACATTGTTATACATCATTTCAGCCCAGGAACTGTCGTAGAAATGCTGCACACCCTTTTCAGATCTGATTTTGGAGAGGCAAACATGTGACGTAGTATTATAATGACTGAGGACCTTTGGTGGGTTAAATTAAAAACAAACAAATTGAGACATATTAAGTTGAATCGTGTTGACTAGGGCTTTTGATACTCCAAATTTAAGTTGTTGTTTTTTTATGGTAAAGCAGTTTTGTTGAGTTAGACCAGTCTCCAAAAGCACACATCAAGAAAGATATTCACTTTAATAGCACTTTGATTTTTTTCCCTTCCTCTCATAAATAATGGAATCCTCCATTCACCCTATGAACTAAACACCTAGCTGGCCACACTACAAAGCAGAGTCAGTCTCAGTGTACTCCTGCTTTTCCTTGGAGGCTTCACAGAGGTCTCAATACATCTGTCCACATCCATTTATCCATCTGTCCATCTGTCTGTCTGTCCCAGCGCATGTGCCTCGATAACCTTACATCCCCTGTGTCCAATCAGCTCATCTGACTCAGCCAGACAGTCGAAGCAGCAGGTGCCAGATGCCTGACTATAATTGGTCAGTCAGGTTATTTATAAATACTGTACATTGTTAGTCTTGGGCCTTTCCTCACTGCACCTATATATCTTTGATGTTCATCATCAACCATTAGCAACAATTCATTGAGAAGTTATCATCTTTATAAATTGTTTGACCCTTGTGTTATGCATTTAATTTATGCACTATGCTACAGCACTGACAGACAAGCAAAAAGTACCAATGTCTGTTTTGGGTCATCATGCATTAGGGACACATTATAGCAGGGTTCTTCAACTCCAGGCCTCGAGAGACGGTGTCCTGCAGGTTTTAGATGTGTCTCTGCTTCAACACACCTGAGTCAAATATAGAAGTCATTAGCAGGACTCTGGAGAACTTGACTGCATACTGAGGAGGTAATTCAGCCATTTGATTCAGGTGTGTTGGATCAGGGACACATCTAAAACCTGCAGGACAGGGGCTCTCGACGCCTGGAGTTGAAGAGCCCTGCATTATAGTAATGTGATCACTTTTTAGTAGTGGCAAGTGTAAGCAATTGCAGTTAATAACATTGCAGCTCCATCCATCCATCCTCTGCCACTTATCCAGTATGCACATACTCTAGGAAGATCACCTAGTCCTAATAAAGTGGTAATTTATGTCATGGAACAGCTGTGTGTGGCAGGCAGAACAGGACCCAAATGGAGGACTCAGAGGACAGGGAATGAACTCAAACCCAGCTTTATTTAATGGAACTCACAGGGAAAAACATACTAAATATTCACAAGCTGGATTGGAGCCAGAAATACCTAATCTAGGAAACAGAGGAAACTTGGAACACATGGAGCACACAGCATGAGGGGAGAGGATGGGGGGACACAACAGAGAACTGAGGAAAACAGAGAGCTTAAATACACACACAAGGTAACTAGGAAGAGTGGGGACAGCTGGGGAGAACAGGTGAACTGAGTCTAACTAATGAGACAAGGGAAGCAAAACTAAACACAAAGCACTCGAGACACAAGATTAGCAAAATAAAACAGAAAGTAGCTAAACAGAAAACACAGAAACGCAGACTTGAGACAGTTCACAGGAGGACAGGAAAACAAACCATAATTACAGTTTACAACGGAAGCAGACTGAGAATGAAATCATGAAGAATCATGAATCAAGAATCATGAAACCATGAAATACATAAATCAAAATGGGCAGAATTAAGAACAAACTAAACAGAGATGGGGCACCTAAACCATAAACAAACTATGAAACACAAATGAAGAAATTAAAAAATAACAGACCTTCAAATACCCCAAAACACAAAACACTGGGCAGGACCACGACAATTCCAACCTAAACCTCAATCTTTCTCTTGGGGCCTAAGTCTTCCAGAGTGATGCATAATCTGAGCTAATGCTAAGTATCTATTGATCTATTGATGATCAACAACCTTTTTCTTTAATTAAATACATGTTATTTATACACCACTACTACACTCAATCATTAGCAATTCATTTTAAATTCTTGTCCCTATGTCAAGTTGCTCTCTTCTCTTTCCCTACTCGGCACATGGCTGCGCCTCCCTGAGCCTGGTTCTGCCGGAGGTTTCTTCCTATTAAAAGGGAGTTTTTGCTTCCCACTGTTGCCAAGTGCTTGCTCATAGGGGTAGTCCGATTGTAGGGGTATCTCTCTAATATTATAGGGTCTCTACCGTACAGTATAAAGTGCCTTGAAGCAACAGTTGTTATGATTTGGCACTATATAAATCAAATTGAATTGAATTAATTTAAATTAAATTATTAGTAACTTACTCAACACTAGTAATTTACCATACAACTTGAGCTCTCATGCAGCACTAGACCCTCAGCCTGTTTGAGAGCATATCCAAAGCAATGCCAACTCAGCCTTATGTCTCCAAACTGAATGATATCCAACAGGACCCCAGATAATATACACTGCCAGCTTCCTCTCTCTGTCTGTCTCAGCCTTTCTCTGGCTTTTATTCATTTTTCTCTGTCCCACTTTCATTATTTGCCCTGTTTCTAATTGTGATTCAATCCTTGCTGCAATTGAAGGTGTGGATGCTACTGCCAGGTGCCCTCTGCTAACCTTGTCTGTATTCTCTTACTAAAATGGTCCTCATTTACACACATATATGCACAAAGATATGAAGATAAAAAAGCACAGTCCAACATTTAAAATTAGCATCTTCTGAATTAGTTATATTTACACAATTCAGACAAACCCCACTGTAATTACAAGTTTTATGGACTTTTAAGAATACCATCAAAGTTCACCACACAAGCACAAAAAAACAAACAGTAATCCAGTGTCAGTTTGAGCCAAAGCTTCACTGAGATCAAGCCAAAAGCAGAGTAATCCGGCCATTAAATATTAATGAAGGCTATTAATGAGAGAAATTGAGATAGAAAAACACCTAGTGACAAAGAGTGTAGAAAAATAGACTGTGCGCAACCCATCTGTGATAACTTCCAACATGCATACAACTCTAAAGGAGAAAACTACACCTCCAGGACTGAATATACATGACTGGGCTTATTGTATATGTGAGCGTGTCTGCCTAAATACCAGGAATATGGGGAATGCGCTCGACAGAAAACTATTTATTTTCCACTTTTGTTTTTCAATGCTTCTGTGGTCAAACTAAATGCAGTAGGCTGGCTCTCACTGTTTGGTAGGGACAGCTGACATGATCTACAGGGCTAGCATAAGTGAGGCAGGAGGAAACTATTAAGTTGAATCAGTAACAATGATTTAGCAAGATGTACACATTTTTACCTGGTATTTAATAGTTAGCAGATGCTTGTTGTAATCTTTCCTCCCTTACTGCACTATTATTTATTAAAGAGCACCACAGGAAAAGAGATTCAAATTATGAAATGGAATTTTCATAATTACCTCTTCAAATGTCAGACAATCAAAGGGAAATTATTAAAATTTAAAAAATCTCTGACAAAACAAATAGGTAACACTGGGTTTATTTCTAGGGATAATTTGAAATGCAGCTGCAGACTAGGGATTAGTAATACCGTGCTGCTGTGACAAGACTTATGTAAGCCTTTCATGTAGAGGCCTCGGATTCAGCTGCAGTTAAGGATCTGTTTTCTGCCCCCTGTGGTGTTAACACAGCCTGTCATAAATGTTTAACCTTCCGCATAGGCACACACAGGTTCTAAGGCCCAGCTGAGCCCCAAATTGCAAAATTGGACTTTTTCTGTAGACCTGACACTACTTGAAAATACAATTTACAAGTTTACCGCCTATTTTGGTCTCTATAGCTAATATGCTAATATGCCCCTTTATGTCATTACTTTCAAACTATACTGTTTGCTAAGAATCAAAGTTAGGGGCATGGGTGCTTTGATTCACAGGAACACTATATCACCAAAAGTATTTGCTCATTTCCCTTCACACACATACAACCCATCCTTTGCAGCTATAACAACTTCAACTCTTCTGGAAGGATTTTCCACAAGGTTTAGGAGAGTGTTAATGGGAATTTTTGACCATTCTTCCACAAGAGGTCAAACACTGATCTTGGATGAGAAGACCTAGCTCACAGTCTCTGTGCTAATTCATCCCAAAGGTGTTCTGTCGGGCTGTGGTCAGGACTCTGTTCAGGCCAGTCAAGTTCTTCCACACCAAACTTGCTCATCCGTGTCTTTATAGTCCTTGCTTTGTGCACTGGTGCACAGTCAGGAACCATCCCCAAACGGTTCCCACAAAGTTGGGAATATGAAATTGTCCAAAATGTCTTGGTTGTTCCTTTTACTTTTTTTTTTTTTTAATAAAAATAAAAAAATGAATAAATAAATAAAAAGATTTCCTTTCACTGGAACTAAAGGGCAGGTCCAACTCCTGAAAAACAACCCACACCATAACCTCCTCCACCAAACTTTACACTTGGCACAATGCAGTCAGATCAGTACTGTTCTCCTGGCAACTGCCAAACCCAGACTTGTCCATCGGATTAGCAGACGGAGAAGTGGGATTCGTCACACCAGTGAACATGTCTCCACTGCTCCAGTGGCGGCATGCTTTACACCACTGCATCACCACTTGGTGATGTAAGGCTTGGATGCAGCTGCTCACCCATGGAAATCGATTCCATGAAGCTCTCTAAACACTGTTCTTGAGCTAATCTGAAGGCCACATGAAGGCTGGAAGTCTGTAGAGACTATGCCGAGGTGCTTGGTTTTATACACCTGTGGCCACGGAAGTGATTGGAACACATGAACTCAATGATTTGAATGGGTGACTGAATACTTTTGTCAATTCAGTTGTAGCTGTAGCCTGCAGTTGTCTGCTAGGCTTCAACTCCACTGATTCAAATTGGTGAACTATAACTTTTGACCTAGTTTGTTGTTGGTGGTGCTGTTTAAAGCATTTTAATGCAGTTACTGGCTAATAATGTAACCAGCTGTGAGATGCAGCTGTCAGAGAAGTTTGTGCTTCGGTTTTGGTGAGTGAAATTCTAGAATCCTATTAGTCTAATTTATTTCTTTGGTTTGAAATCCAAACCAAAAGAGTAATTGTTAGTAATCTGTGCATTGCACCTTCATGCACTGCAGTGTATGGGCATAGCTTGCTAGTGCTAACTGATAACTTAAGATCTTGCTTCAAGAGCCAGTGTGGGAGCATCCAAAATGCTAATGCCGAGGCTTAAAAATTGAGGACTCCAGAAACCAAGGGGTGATATCACTTTATATATTGGCCTATGCAATGGACCCAACTGGATGACTATGTTGGTGCAGATTAGTGGCCACCTGGGTGAAAACTGCTAAATGTACAGAGGTGCAAGATAATACGGCCTCGCCTTTTGCCTTAATAAGGGAAGCTAGAGTATGTGGATGCTTGCATTACACACACACACACACACCTAAAATGAACAATTAGGGAGTTGTAGAGTTGCGCAGTATAAAATTTCACCTGAGGTTATGCAATACAAGATTCATTTGTAAACAGTACTTTTGTAAAACTACTTGGAACATTAAACCAGAACAAATGACTATCACAGAAATGTAGATGAAAATAATTTAACACTGGAAAACAGCTAAGCAACCTTTGAGCAAAAGATTTGGTTTGACTCAAACCTTTTGGTTAGTTTGATTCTCTCCTTTAATCTGTGTTTAAATAGAACCAAGGTGAATTACACTGCTGTGTTATGGATCTCTGATTTTACTCTTACATTATCTTTTTCTGTTACTCTACATCTGATCATTTAATTTATCTATATACATCCATATTTTAATGTTCCCTGATGTTTCTCATTTATAACTTTTTTCTCTGTTGCTGTTCCTTTTATTCTGTCTCTCTGTAACTCTTTCTCACACTCTCCCTCTTTCTCACTGTCAATGCTAAGTATTGGTAATTACATTATCATGCGCTACCCTATGAAATATAGTTTCAGTGACATTGTGTGTGTGTGTGTGTGTGTGTGTGTGTGTGTGTGTGTGTGGTGTTGATGATGGAGAGGCTGTCTGTTTTTTTAATAAACACAACACTGCAATGCCCCACGCACTAACTGCCTTAGCATCGAACATCACACACACACACGCGCACACACACACTCACACACATAGAAGGATGCACGTGTAAACACACACACACACACAAACACACACGGAGGCATCTGCCAAGACTAGGCTCAAACTTGCAGGGAATTTATGTACAAATAATTACTTTTTAATAGCCAGTAATGTGATTTCCTGCCAAAGAAATATTCAAATGCATCTCAGGCAGTCCAGTATATTATCTGCCTGGAGCTACGGATGCGACTTAGGGGAGACGGCACAGGAAAGACAGATTATTGTTTGTGTGATAATAATTATTTTACCCTTGTCATCTGCGGAGGAAAATGGGAGATAATGCCTTTGTCTCTCCGTCTCTTCCCTTCACTTGCTTTTTGCTCCTTCTCCCATTCTCCTCTTCTCTCACTTTCTAAGTCAAACTGCTGCTCCATACTCCGTCAAGGTAACCAGAACTTTCCTTTGAATTCATTGATTGGTTTGCACGCCCGGCATGCAGGTAGACAAAACTCGGTTCAGTGCCAACTGCAGATTCATATTTCAACAAACACTTTTTTTTGTTCATTTTGTTTTGTTTATTTATTTATTTTCTTTTAATATTTGCAACCACCAAGAAAGTTCTGTGATTTGCTTGGTTTGTTTGTCTGATTGGTAGTGGGATTACTCAAAAAATTATTGACGGATTTGCATGAAAATTTTACCAGAAGTGGGGCCCTCACCCAACTTAAGAGTGATTAACTCTTTGGATCTGATTTCTATCGGGATCTTGTTCCAGGAATTTTTGGAAGGATTCTTTACGATGGTGAGATAGCAGAAAATTGGGCACTTACATCATCATAAATGCATATGAAATTGAAAAAAAAGGAGACATCATTTTAATGTTTTCAAGATAATATCAGTTGAGGTCTTTATCTAGGGACTCAATTCATGGAAAATATAATAATATGGTGATGTCATGTAGTCTCTGAGGTGCACCAGTATCCTTGCAGCACCTCAATTAACAGATATGTATAGATTTTAGAGTGCTGCTCAGTCACAGTACACAGGACAGTATTACACCCATGCTTTGTTCAAGTTCTTAGCTGATGGTGAGGCTTCCTAACCAAGTGTAAATTTGCCATGGCAACAGTGACTTTTTTTTTTTTAACCATGCGCTGGGCTCGAGTTGTGTTGGTAATTGTAAGGCAGCCTACAACTGAACAAAAACTCCAGTGTTTTCAAGGTTCTCCATCACAGGAGTTGCTGCAAATTGTTTTCCCAAGGCTTTTGGCTGAGGCACATTTTCACATCTCCGTTGTGCTCATCTTCTGTGTTAGTCAGTCTGTACTTTGGCATTCAGGTTTCAGGGTTGAGGTCCCCTTTTACCCATTTGTAATTTCAATCATACAAAACAGTAAAACACCATAAGCCCCTCAGCAAAAGATGTCGTACAGCTTTCAGCACTCTCCAGGTGTCAGCCCTTCAGCACTCACTTTCCCATTGTGTTAGGTATTTGTCAAAATTGTTACGCCAGTGACAAATCTATGTGTAATACATTTTCAGCAATGCACAATGTGCACCACTGGAATACCTAAATTAAAAGTGTTACCTTATAGTGCCATCTCTGTCTCACCTTCCTTGTTTCTTCCTGTCTCACACACAGGGTTCACAGTGTCACAGTTAAGTGACAATGAATGTAATGTGTAGAATTCATTTTTGGCATTAATGCCTGACACCTCCTTTAGCAGACTCGAGTTCCTAACACGGTGTGGTTGTGCACAGGTGTGTGATTGCAGGTTATAATCTATATTCTCTGTGTGTGTGTGTGTGTGTGTGAGCATGCTCGTGCATGTGATTGTGTGTGTGTGTGTGTGTGATTGCATGTATGCGCAAGGACTGGCTAATGACCTCTGGAAGAATGAGCCTGTTCAAACTGAACCTCAGGGAGCCTAACCAATTGCAGCACTCCAAGCATGTGTGGTTTTGAGCACCAGCAAGCGCATCACTCTGTCCAGTCCACACAAGCAAATCAAAGCTAAGTGCACCATCAAATAGCAATATCCAGCATTCTGCACATAAACAGGATTGAAACTAAGAAATAACATGTAAGTGAGTTATATAGATGGATAAATAGAAGCAGTTCACTTATTTTGTCTTGTTTTTCATTCTCCTTAGAAGCTTTCTCCTTTAGTTTAAACCCTTTTCACTTACCTCTTCTCTTCTCTTCTCTTCTCTTCTCTTCTCTTCTCTTCTCTTCTCTTCTCTTCTCTTCTCTTCTCTTCTCTTCTCTTCTCTTCTCTTCTCTTCTCTTGATGTTTTGCAGACTATGTGACTGTGTGTGTGTTTCAACAGACAGATAACTGTTTCTGTGTCTCCATGTTAGAGGAGTGTCATGTCTGTGTCTGTGTGTGTGTGTGTGTGTGCGCGTGCGCGCGTGTGTGTGAAATGGTAGAAGTGAGTGTGTATGACAGGGTGGTAATGGGACTCACTGTAGGCCATGCCACCTACATAGAAAAATATCTGCCTCAGGGGAACGCCGCACTCACACTCAAGCACACATAACATATAATTTCTCATAGTCGCACAGTGTAACACAGAGTAAGTCAGATCATTTTATAGTGACAAATCAACACACAGATCAAGTGCTCGCTCACACACGCAGAGGCACACCTTGCTGCAATTACTGGTTGATATCTCTGATGTCAGCAGCTCACCAAAGATGATTCTTTATGATTTTCCTTCTGCCTCAGTGATGTTTTCCAACACATATAGTGTCCCAATATTGATGTATGCTTTTTTTTTGTACTTACAAAAAGTCTACCTTAAAATAAGTAATTTGATTGTATTGCATAAAGTACCTATCATACAAATTTTCTCTACACAGATATGTTACTGTGAAACATTAAAAATGAATACAGATCATAACCTGTTTTTGATTATGTTTTAACATTTGGTGCTATGAAACATTTTTGAACCTGCTATCTTCTAAAATGAATCATTTAAAGCTTCTACATTTTCATATTCACAGGTCAAATTTATATACTTAACCTTTAACGAGTTACTTATAGGGATGAAACCCCAGAGAACTCAGATTTTCAGAGGCTCAAAAGTAATTGGACAATTCAACTCTCTACAGAGTTTTATGGATTCTGTCGAGTAATTATGTTTTTACTGCACACAGTTCTGGTTCACTCCCAGAACTTTCATCAAATAAACCCACCATACACTTCCTGCCCACCACCAGGTAGCAGATCAAGTTTGTGACAAGTTGTTGAACCAACTTGTGTATAGCAGCTAAAGTATCAGCAGTTATTTAAGGCCAGACTGGAGCTGCTCAGCTATTTGGTGACACATTCATTTTATTAGTTAATAAGATGTCAGTAACCCTCCTGTGACCAGAAACAAATAAATAATGGTTCACACTTTTGGCAAAACCACACTAAGATATTTTTTTAATTTCATGTGCCTAACTGAACTTAACTAGTACAGCACATGAGGCAGGTATCTACTAGACTTTGCTCTTTGCATGTGTCATATTGTTCTTGACCTAACACCCACAGAAATCACAGTCAGTGCAGGTTGTTGTACCCACTAATATGCAGTCCACTCTTTTTCTCTCCTCATCTCTTATTAGTAGCCATCCATCGCCACTGCTCTCCTTTTCCATCTTAGTTTTCCTAAATAATTCTAAAAGAATTCACTTTCTCTATTTTTTACCAATATTTTTAATACCATCAAATTATTTTTTCCAATTTTTTAAAATAAAAGTATTCATCCTGTTCTCTTTTATCTCACTATTTCTTTCCTCTGCTTTTTTTTTTTTAATTCTCTTACTCTCTCTAATGAATCATGTTGAAGCTTGCTTTCATACGCTGGTGATGGAAGCCCTCTGGCATGCACACATATTGCATACATTCATCACTGTTACAACAGAAGTTAGGCTTTGCAAGCAAACACACACAGTCACACACATAATGATTAACACTTGACCCTTCTCATGTGTATCTTTGTGTATGAAAATGAAGATAGTTGCAGATATGTATCTCTGATGGAACATATGGTGTCATGTACAGCATGACTGACAGTGGTAATATGATGTTATATGTCTCACTCTGCGGTTACAGTTTTTCAGATTTGCTTAAAAAAAACATTTCTTAAATTTCTCAAAACGCAAAAACACAAATCCAAAAATTCAAACTACAGTCAGAAAACCCCAGAATTTTCTTTCAAAATCAAACTAATCACCTCAAAATCAGTTAACCTGTGTATAAAACCAAACAGTGTGATCAGATCATACACACAGCAAGTAAAAATATATTCACTACAGAACTTTTGTTAGACACTACATCAAATAATTTAAGATACAGCATCCAGGGCATGTAGTTATAAGGACAGCGACAGTGCTGAATGCAGGTAACAAAAACAGCAGTACAGCACATGACTGCCCCTCCCTGAGCCTGGTTCTGCTGGAGGTTTCTTCCTGTTAAAAGGGAGTTTTTCCTTCCCACTGTCACCAAGTGCTGCTCATAGGGGGTCATTCTGACTGTTGGGTTTTCTCTGTAATTATTATATGGTCTTTACCTTACAATATAAAGTGCCTTGAGGCAACTGTTGTGATTTGGTGCTATATAAATAAAACCGAATTGAATAGGGCTTCCACTTTCATGGAGAGGAAAATTCCTCTATTGGACTCAGGAAGTAGTTTTAAGGTGGAACTTTTATGAAGCGCTTGTTGTTTGTGAGCCACACGCGTATCAGGGCAGCAGGATGAAAGTTCACATTGTGAGTAGGCTACACTTACTTGCGCATACTGATATTGTAGATCTTTGACTATTGCAGCGTTGCGCTCAAAGGGTACTCTGCACAGTCTGTTGTGTTGGAGGACATGGTCAGTAATTGGCAGAGACACACTGTTGATTTAATCACAGTTGACATTGTCTTCTGCTGGATTTCATGGAGTCGGATGGCATTATTTTGGAGGACCATGCTAACGATGAGTACTTCTTGTTGTCGGGAGGAGAGAGCGGTCCTTTCAACCTCATTTGGTCGTCTTGCAATTCTAGAAAAGGGTAAAATGCACTTACAAATGTATACAGCCAGTAAAAATAGCACTGCAATGAAAATTACAGTACTTACAATACACCATACTGTACGACAAATGTTGTACAGCAACAATTACCTGTTCTCGTCTCTGAATGTCCTGATGATGCTGGCCACAGAGACTCTGCACCAACTTGGTTGGACTCTTTGTCCTGCTTCCCTAATTGTTGTCCCATGAACAAGGACATGGTGTACAATAATCGCTTGAATATCATCAGTACTGTTTGTCCCCTTCCTCCTCATCCTCCACCTTTCACAAGACCTCTTCCTCCTCTACCTCTCTGTATGTGTCCATCCATTGTAGATGCACATGTGCCACCTGTGCACTCTGAACTGACTTTTATGCTCCCCAGTTAGTCTGGCCACATCATTAGAAGCATGTGTGTTCAATTGTGAGTTGCTTTGTGTAAAAGATGACAGCCGTGCTGTAGTAGTGTTCACATTTTCTGCCAGAGTTTACAGTTTTGCAACGCAAGTGTGAAATGTGTTTAGTGACTGAGAATGTGTTTGCGGTTGAGCAGAAAAGAGTGGTTGAGTTATGCTGAATGTGTCTAAGTGCCTGAACAGTGTTTGTGGTTTGGCCAATAAAGTGACTTGTGAAATAAGTTTAGGCCACTGAGGATTTCGTTTAGGGAATGGAGCTATGGCACAGCAGAAACAAACGGCACCATCAATGACCGGTGTCACCATTTAATTTGTAGGCTCAATGCAATGAGCTTCCTGCACTGAAACAGGTCAATTACTTTGGAGGTTGAAGTGATTAAGAAGTTGTACAAGAAGTTTTGAATCTGCTGTATATGAATGAGAGAATATGAGGCATACACACAAACCATGGCAGAGAGAGATGTACACGGAGGCCATATCTTTCTGCTCAGATGCTCACAGTTGCGGTAAAGCTTAGTGGTATTAAACTTGTCACGTTTCAGAAATCAGCAAGGCAGAATGGACACTGTATGCAAGATAAATAGAAATATACTGTCATGACCTCAATATTCAAGCAAACACACATATACGCCTGGTTCACAAGGAAACATTGTCTAGAGCTGCCGGGTGCATTTTCTAGTATCTTGTGGATGACAAGCAGCAGAATTTTAAAAATTAACATATAAAATAAAAATAAAAATATTCCAACATTTTGTGTCCACAGCCTTTACAGCTACTTTGCTGTGTTTTCAGACAAAATGCATGCCAAATTTTAGAGGTGACCTACTAACATAAAAAGACAATGAAGAGGCACAAATGAGCGCAAATGCTTCCACTTGGACTTTGGTTCTACTTCATAAACAGAAAGACAAAAAGGGAAGTAACAGAAGAAACTAGACATTGATTGGTGGCTGAGGTGTCATATAAACACCCAGGAACAGTCAGTGTGCTCAATTTCTTTTCAAGGAACATCACGCCATAACACTGGTTGGATTTAGTCACCTGTGTAATTGTCACAATGAAATATTAAGCAAAACATCAGATTTCGCTGAGATTCACTCTTCAGAACTGCTGCAATATTAAAGATTTTCCTTGGAGACCAGGCTGGATAATAGGTATGATGTTTTTGTCAAAACATATATCTGATTGTTATAAATGAACTCAAGTTGAGTAAACAACACAAATAATAAATATCAGAACAGAAAGAAATGAAAAATACACCTGAAAGAGTCATCATGGGTGGATATGTGTCTGCACATAACAGATAGGACAATTAAACATATATTGTTTACACAACCCAATATTAACCACATATCATTGGCCAGCTTACGGCGGCCGCCTGTGACATCATCAACAAAGGACAGGTCAATACTAATGAGGTCAGAAGGAGGGGATGAAATCTGATTACGGTCCCCAGTTCATAAACAATATATTTCTATTAAAATCCAACTTGTACTCAAGGACAAAATGCCAGCGAGAGAGAAAGAGGGAATGAAACGAATGACGGTAAAGAAAAAGGGACATGCATGGGAAAAGAAAAGGAAAATCTGTTGTAGTTTTACAGAAAGAAAATTACTGGTCTGGAATAAAGAAAGTTCAAAAACTAATGCGTGGGCTTAACTAACAGCTTAACAAATGCAGGACCAGACTGACTAACCAGATATGAGTAATTAAAATACTGAATCATTGTTGTTCCCATCAGCCCCACTGTAATAAACCTCCCCTTGCATTCCCTCAGGCTATAATGGCTTATTTGAAAAGGAACAGACATAAGTATGAAAATCATCCAGCTGCTTGATTAGATTAAGTGTACAAGTACTACAAACACCATCAGATAGATAGATAGATAGATAGATAGATAGATAGATAGATAGATAGATAGATAGATAGATAGATACTTTATTGATCCCAAACGAAATTAGATATAGAGATATTCAAAGATTTTGGACATGTAGTAATATAAGCACATGGTCATAGTGGTGATGAAAAAAATATCAGTGTAACATTGTTATATTGAGCCATGGAAACCATTCCATGAAGCTCTCTATGGACTGTTCTTGAACTAATCTGAAGGGCACATAAAGTTCGGAGGTCTGTAACGACTGACTCTGCAGAAAGTTGGTGACCTCTGCACGCTATGCACCTCCGCTCTGTCATTTTACATGGCCCACCACCTCACAGCTGAGTTGCTGTCGTTCCCAATCGCTTCCACTTTGTTATAAAAGCACTAACAGTTGACTGTGGAATATTTAGTAGTGAGAAAATTTCATGACTGGACTTGTTGCACAGGTGGCATCCTATCACGGTACCACACTGGAATCCACTGAGCTTCTGAGAGCGACCCATTCTTTCACAAATGTTTGTAGAAGCAGTCTGCATGCCTAGGCGCTTGGTTTTATACACCTGTGGCCATAGAAGTGATTGGAACACCTGAATTCAATGATTTGGATGGTGAGTGAATACTTTAGGCAATATAGTATATATGTTTGGCTGTTTCCCTCAAAATCAAACTTGTCACACCTCCACCAAAGGCATCAGGACATATATTTTGGTTAGTTGGGGCACTGACAATCTGTACAAAACTTAATGGTGACCCAACCAGCGGTTATTGAGATGTCCCACTGGCAGAAGTGGCAAACGTACAGATATTCTGTACTTAAGTAGAAGTACACGTTCTTGTGTTAAAAAAAATACTTGAAGTACTGGTTCAACTTATTTACTTAAGTAAAAGTAAAAAGTACAGGCTCTGAAATGTACTCAAAGTAAGAAAGTAAAAGTAGGTTGTATAAATGTTGAATTCAGTGAATGAATCTAATGGTACATTACATGTAACCTGTAACTCAGACCATGAACACAGCCTCTGTGCACCAGTCCACAGCAGAGGTTCTTTTAGCTAGCAGACACACTGTGTGACAAACTGCAGACACTTTTTGTGTGTTTGCTGATATTTGCTGAGCATTTAGCAAGGTTGCATTTAAAATTACCTGCCACACGTTATTCCCTTTATGCTCGCTCCTCTTCAGTAGGGCTAGCTAAGATGCTGAAAGTACCATGAAAACAACTCAGGGACACCAGTACTCAGTCTGGCCCACTGTAACCCCTGATTATAGCACTATAAATGATACATAAATTATATGGTTTTGCCTCTTTAATCTGTTTGTATGCGACAAGCCCCAGTGATGGAGGCTACGCCAGTACAATTGTCTCTTATGTGTTATTGTTCCACTATTTAGGATCAGATGTTTGATGGCACAGTGACCGGAAATGAAAACTTCTCTCAGACGTGTTATACCTAAAGTAATGAGTCTGTTTTGAAAATGTAAGAAGTAGAAATTTTTGTAAAAATATAGGGAGTAAAAGTAAAAAGTAGTCAGAAAAATAAATACTCAAGTAAAGTATATGTCATGTCCTGGGCCGTTGGCCCAGCGTTTTGTGTTAGTTTATTTCCTAGTGTTGTGATATGTCTGCGTCTCTGTCCTGAGTCTGTGCCTGTTCCCCGTGTTTAGTCAGTATGTTCCTTGGTTTGTCACTTCCTGTTTATTTTGACAGTCTGGTTTTTCTGTGCTTTGTGTTCAGCTTTGCTTCCCCTGTGTAATTAGTTTCATTTGCCTCACCTGTTGTTCCCTGCTGTTTCCTCTTGCCCTGATTACCCAGTGTGTACTTAAGCCCTCAGTTTTGTTTTGTTCTCTGTTGCGTCGTTGACGTTGTGTGCCCGTGTGTTCCTGTGCTCCCTGTGTCTGCCCGTCGTCTCCCTTCGTCTCCCTTCGTCCCCCTTCCAAGGTTTTTGTATTTGTTTTTCCCTATGTAAATAAATACCCTTTTAAGTGATGTTTACCTCTGGTGTCCTGCGCGGTTGCCCTTCCTCGCCTGTTTCCTCCCCGGCCATGACAGAACGACGCGACCAGACTATGGACCCCGCGGATACCAGGAGCCCCTCCGAGCAAGAGGAAGTGATTTTGGAGCTCATAGATCTCTCCAGGAACATCATTCATGCCACTGATGAACCCCGTCAGATTATTCAGGCAATTTTCTGCTGCAGACTTTTTTCTTCCTCCACTTGGCTCCTCACCCATCCTGACACTGCCTCCCTTGCCCATTCCATAATCATGCTCCGGAAAAACTTACAAGCTAAACTGTATAATATTGGTCGCCCTGTCCAGGGCAAAGACACAACCTTTTTCCTCCAAGCCATCACTAATTCACCTCTCCTGCAGCCGGTCATCTCACCTCCGTCGTCTCCTCCGCACCACTGCAGCTCAGCACCACAGGCGCTGCCTCGCTTTCCGGATCCGCCGTCATCCCTTCAACTCACCTCTCCCACCTCGTCATTTTCATCCTTTCACCCACAGCCCACCGCCTCCCCAGACCTCTCTTGGCTGCCAGATGATGTGGAGATTATTGATTCACCTCTGCTGGTGGACATCCTGGATGCTGAGAATCGTGCTTCCCACTCCAACAGAACGCGAAGGAAGCAGCGCTCCCGGCGTCGCCGTGCTCCTCCCCAGCCACTCTCGCCTCAGTCAGCTGTAGCGCCCGCTCAGTCGCAGTCTTCCCAGTCAGCTGTAGCTCCAGCTCCCCCTCAGTCGCAGTGTTCCAAGTCAGCTGTAGCTCCAGCTCCCCCTCAGTCGCAGTGTTCCAAGTCAGCTGTAGCTCCAGCTTCCCCTCAGTCGCAGTGTTCCAAGTCAGCTGTAGCTCCAGCTTCCCCTCAGTCGCAGTGTTCCAAGTCAGCTGTAGCTCCAGCTCCCCCTCAGTCGCAGTGTTCCAAGTCAGCTGTAGCTCCAGCTCCCCCTCAGTCGCAGTGTTCCAAGTCAGCTGTAGCTCCAGCTCCCCCTCAGTCGCAGTGTTCCAAGTCAGCTGTAGCTCCAGCTCCCCCTCAGTCGCAGTGTTCCAAGTCAGCTGTAGCTCCAGCTCCCCCTCAGTCGCAGTGTTCCAAGTCAGCTGTAGCTCCAGCTCCCCCTCAGTCGCAGTGTTCCAAGTCAGCTGTAGCTCCAGCTCCCCCTCAGTCGCAGTGTTCCAAGTCAGCTGTAGCTCCAGCTCCCCCTCAGTCGCAGTGTTCCAAGTCAGCTGTAGCTCCAGCTCCTCCTCAGTCGCAGTCCCAGACCCCTCAGTTAGCTCCAGCTCCCTCTGTTCACCCTGCTCCAGCTCCCTTAGCTCCAGCTTCCCCTGCACCTGTACCTGTTCGGCGGGTGGGGGCAGCCACGGACGGGCTGACCTCGGCACTCGCACCTGTTCCGCGGGTGGGGGCGGCCACGGACGGGCTGACCTCGGCACTCGCACCTGTTCCGCGGGTGGGGGCGGCCACGGACGGGCTGACCTCGGCACTCGCACCTGTTCCGCGGGTGGGGGCGGCCACGGACGGGCTGACCTCGGCACTCGCACCTGTTCCGCGGGTGGGGGCGGCCACGGACGGGCTGACCTCGGCACTCGCACCTGTTCCGCGGGTGGGGGCGGCCACGGCCGGGCTGACCTCGGCACTCGCACCTGTTCCGCGGGTGGGGGCGGCCACGGACGGGCTGACCTCGGCACTCGCACCTGTTCCGCGGGTGGGGGCAGCCAGGTCCAAGCCTTCGCATCGGTTTTCTGTGTTAGCTGCAGCAGCAGGGTCTCAGTCAGCTCTAGCTCCAGTCGCTCTCCCTCGCCTTCAGTCAGCTCCAGTAACTCTTCCTCGGTCCCCAGTGTCAGCTGTTTCAGTGCCCTCTCAGTCAGTTCCCTCAGCCCCTGTCTTAGTTCCTTCGGTTTTGGTCCCAGTTCCCTCAGCTCCTGCTCCTTCTGTAGCTCCAGTAGTGTCAGCTCCCTCTCAGGCCCCAGTGTCAGCTAGCTCTCGGTCTGTTTCCACGCAGCCAGATCTCCCTAGCTCTCGGTCTGTTTCCACGCAGCCAGATCTCCCTAGCTCTCGGTCTGTTTCCACGCAGCCAGATCTCCCTAGCTCTCGGTCTGTTTCCACGCAGCCAGATCTCCCTAGCTCTCGGTCTGTTTCCACGCAGCCAGATCTCCCTAGCTCTCGGTCTGTTTCCACGCAGCCAGATCTCCCTAGCTCCCGGTCTGTTTCCACGCAGCCAGATCTCCCTAGCTCCCGGTCTGTTTCCACGCAGCCAGATCTCCCTAGCTCCCGGTCTGTTTCCACGCAGCCAGATCTCCCTAGCTCCCGGCCTGCTTCCACGCAGCCAGTCGTCTCCCGGCCTGCTGCCACGCAGCCAGTCGTCTCCCGGCCTGCTTCCACGCAGCCAGTCGTCTCCCGGCCTGCTTCCACGCAGCCAGTCGTCTCCCGGCCTGCTTCCACGCAGCCAGTCGTCTCCCGGCCTGCTTCCACGCAGCCAGTCGTCTCCCGGCCTGCTTCCACGCAGCCAGTCGTCTCCCGGCCTGCTTCCACGCAGTCCCCTGCACCTCGGCTATTCCCCGAGCAGCCCCTGCTGCTCAATAAAGCAGCAGTGTGCCCTGTTCCGCGGTCCCAGCCTACGCATCCGGTGCCTCACTATGTAGGCCCCGTTCAGCCCATGGGCTCAGCTCAGTCCGAGCCGATGGGGGTCTCCGCTCAGTCCGAGCCAGGGGGTCCCGCTCAGTCCGAGCGCTCCGCGCCAGAGGGTCCCGCTCAGTCCGAGCCGATGGGGGTCTCCGCTCAGTCCGAGCCAGGGGGTCCCGCTCCGTCCGAGCGCTCCGCGCCAGAGGGTCCCGCTCAGTCCGAGCGCTCCGCGCCAGAGGGTCCCGCTCAGTCCGAGCCGATGGGGGTCTCCGCTCAGTCCGAGCGCTCCGCGCCAGAGGGTCCCGCTCAGTCCGAGCCGATGGGGGTCTCCGCTCAGTCCGAGCGCTCCGCGCCAGAGGGTCCCGCTCAGTCCGCGCCAGAGGGTCCCGCTCAGTCCGCGCCAGAGGGTCCCGCTCAGTCCGCGCGCTCCGCGCCAGCGGGTCCCGCTCAGTCCGAGCGCTCCGCGCCAGAGGGTCCCGCTCAGTCCGAGCGCTCCGCGCACGAGGGTCCCGCTCAGTCCGAGCCGATGGGGGTCTCCGCTCAGTCCGAGCGCTCCGCGCCAGGGGGTCCCGCTCAGTCCGAGCCGGTGGGGGTCTCTGCTCAGTCCGAGCGCTCCACGTCACCCGAGGGTTCCCCACCAGAGCCCGGGGTCGCCCTTCTCCGCCGCCGCATGCCCCGCGGTCGGCCTCCAGTGTCTGCTCCCCGTCACCGCCGCCGCATGCCCCGCGGTCGGCCTCCAGTGACCCCTCCTCGTCGCCGCCGCCGCTGGGAGCGCGGTCGGCCTCCAGTGACCCCTCCTCGTCGCCGCCGCCGCTGGGAGCGCGGTCGGCCTCCAGTGACCCCTCCTCGTCGCCGCCGCCACTGGGAGCGCGGTCGGCCTCCAGTGACCCCTCCTCGTCGCCGCCGCATGCCGCGCGGTCGGCCTCCAGTGTCTTCTCCTCGTCTCCGCCGCCGCCGCTGGAAGCACGGTCAGCCTCCGGTGCCTGCTCCCCGTCGCCGCCGCCGCTGGGAGCGCGGTCGGCCTCCAGTGACTCCTCCTCGTCGTCGCCGCCGCCGCTGGGAGCGCGGTCGGCCTCCAGTGACCCCTCCTCGTCGCCGCCGCCGCTGGGAGCGCGGTCGGCCTCCAGTGACCCCTCCTCGTCGCCGCCACCGCTGGGAGCGCGGTCGGCCTCCAGTGACCCCTCCTCGTCGCCGCCGCATGCCGCGCGGTCGGCCTCCAGTGTCTTCTCCGCGTCTCCGCCGCCGCCGCTGGAAGCACGGTCAGCCTCCGGTGCCTGCTCCCCGTCGCCGCCGCCGCTGGGAGCGTGGTCGGCCTCCAGTGACTCCTCCTCGTCGTCGCCGCCGCCGCTGGGAGCGCGGTCGGCCTCCAGTGATTCCTTCTCGTCCTCGTCGCCGCCGCCGCTGGGAGCGCGGTCGGCCTCCCTCGTTGGGATTTTGCTTTGTGGCCCCTTGGCCTCTGCGGCCTCCTGAACTGTGTGTTTTTTGTTTTTGGATTTCCCACTGACTCCCCTGAACTGTGGACTGTTTTTTCCCCTGCTGTTTTTTGTTTTGTCATAGCTCCTGGACTGTTCCTTGTTTCGACCCCCTGTTTTGGACTGTCTCCGGCCTTGTGCCGTCGCCTTTTGTTCTGGTCCTGTGTTTTTGTTTTCTTCCTGTACGGGTTTGATTTGTTTTGTTCACGCCCTGTGATTTCTGTTTTGCTCCCTGTCTTTGTTTTTGTTTCGGGCCCTCCCTCCTGGTCCCCCGCCTCCCGCCCTTGTCTGGTTTTGTTTTCTGGTTTTGGCCGTCGGGAGCCGGCCTTTGAGGGGGGGGTACTGTCATGTCCTGGGCCGTTGGCCCAGCGTTTTGTGTTAGTTTATTTCCTAGTGTTGTGATATGTCTGCGTCTCTGTCCTGAGTCTGTGCCTGTTCCCCGTGTTTAGTCAGTATGTTCCTTGGTTTGTCACTTCCTGTTTATTTTGACAGTCTGGTTTTTCTGTGCTTTGTGTTCAGCTTTGCTTCCCCTGTGTAATTAGTTTCATTTGCCTCACCTGTTGTTCCCTGCTGTTTCCTCTTGCCCTGATTACCCAGTGTGTACTTAAGCCCTCAGTTTTGTTTTGTTCTCTGTTGCGTCGTTGACGTTGTGTGCCCGTGTGTTCCTGTGCTCCCTGTGTCTGCCCGTCGTCTCCCTTCGTCTCCCTTCGTCCCCCTTCCAAGGTTTTTGTATTTGTTTTTCCCTATGTAAATAAATACCCTTTTAAGTGATGTTTACCTCTGGTGTCCTGCGCGGTTGCCCTTCCTCGCCTGTTTCCTCCCCGGCCATGACAGTATAGCTACCTAAAAAAATCTACTTAAGCACAGTAACAAAGTATTTGTACTTCATTACTTCCACCTCCCACTGGATATGCAGTCGCTGTGAGCTGCTGATTCATCCTGCTGAGACAATGACGGTGCAAAATTTTGTAGCAATCTATCCAATGTTCATTCAAGATATTACAGTCTGAAGTAAAGAAATAAACCAACAATGCTGCCACACAAGAGACTTGAGAAGCACGATAGGTTGGATTTTGCTGTGATGGGTGACCATATAAATTTTTGGATTTTAAAGGTGCTACAAAATCTGAATACAAAAATAGAGCAGTGCCTTTTCTTTTTTTTTTAGTTAACTACATGACCGTAAATGATGATCCAAGTACAGCATCAGAGGAGGTCAACATGAATTACTTGGTTTTGAGCAATATGTTGTGGATATCATGCACCGCTACCGATCGATCGCATTTTTGAAAGCTTACCTTTCGTGCTTTTCTGTACTGCCAACATGCAGACTCATGAATCCTGAACTTAATGCCATCTCTGTGTCCCATACAGATTGCACACTTCTGTTCTGCAGACATTCAGGTGTGTAATCTGCTTCAATGAAACACATTAGATTAATGACAACAAAAGGAGGAACTGAATACGGCCAATCACAGTGCACACATAGGTGAGAAATGGGACAAACACAAACCCACACATTTAAATATAATTAAACTCCAATTTGCACATGCACACACTTTATGCACACAGCTATTAGACAAACACAGAGGCACACGTGTTGTATATTCTCCCTTACAAAAACACACATGCACAAGTGTGCATAAAAGCAGCAGTGCTATGTGTGTGTGTGTGTGTGTATGCTTATGGCAGCAGCTACTGTGGCATCTGTTGCCCACTGAGCCAGTCTGCTGGAGCTGGAGTCAATTATAAACACATTAGACTCTGTTTCCCATAACACACAATGACAGAAATACCTGTACGTGATCGCTCACACAAGAACAAAGTCGGATGCACACACACACACTGCAGCAGCAAAGCTATATATCCATTATTACCTCTCAATACTCAAATAGAAAAAGAGGTAGGAAAAATGCAAATATGAACAAAGTATCTGCTTTACTTTAGGGGAGCTGATCTCTAGAAATAATCCAATCTCTCTTAAAACATGAGTAGGGGGCAGAAGGGGTGTGTGTGCGTCAGTGTGCGTGTGTTTGTCGTGGTACTGGTGGGATGTGGTGGTACCTCTCACATTTGATATGAATAAAGATTGACTTCGAAACTGAGAAAAATTATAAACAAAATACCTTCAGACCAGTCATCTTATAAAACTCAATTTGTTGAAGAACCCACTTGTAAAAATCACAGGCATGAATCCCATTCCCAGCAGACCTCTAAATGCTAAAAGTATCTGCGCCCTCAAAGACGGCGGCTTTGGATTAAGCGTAGCTGACAGACTGAATAGAAAAGAATATCTCTGTCTTTCTGTGGGGTTTCTTCCATTAGCGCGCTAGACAAGCCGTCACGAAGAAGGTGCATGGAGGCGAAACACGTAAAGATGTTTGGGTGTGGGATTGCGCGTGCACCCTCAAGTATTATATGAAGGCATGTGCTTGTTTATAATGTACTCTGTGGGTGATTGCTTCTGTGAGAATATTTCTCAAATAGAGCAGAGCAGACCTTTTGCGTATTTCTGTGTGTGTGTGTGTGTGTGTGTGTGTGTGTGTGTGAGACAGCTGACAAACAAGCATCAGTCTTTCTGAGACTGACTGACAGGACGACTAAGGGAGAACAGAGAACGCACAAACACGCACTGAGACAGTTGCAGAATTCAAAGATACAAAGAAACACATATTAAACTTGTTACAGAGGGTTTTTATCACAGCTGGAAATCATTAACACGTACAGATTAGAAAGAGAATTCATAGGAAATTAGACGGTAGGTGATGAGAGGCGAGATACACACAATGCGCACAAATGCATGGGAAAATCCTCAACTGCATTCATAGCTGGGGGGCACAGGGGGTGGATATGGCACCTTGCTATATTTAAGAAGGCTTTATGATCAAACTGCTGTCAGTCAACAGTTTGATCTGATAATATTCTGTCAGTCAAAGTTGCCTCAACACAGAAAACCTGAAACATCTCTGCATGTGTGTGCATTTCTGATCTCACCAGCGCTTGTTCACTGTTACTACTAAACAGCGGGGAGAAATGTTTATAACATTAAACAGTTGTTTTAAGACCGCGTGTATGCGTTTCATTGAGACAGAAGTCAGACTCAGTCAAAGCTGTTTGCTGGCAGTCAAAATCCCCCCATGAAACTGTATGAATCCGAGACTGAACCGAAACGTTCACTTATGACTCACACTGAATTTGGAGATTAGCAATAGCTTTTCGACAACTACATCGATATTTTTTAATGTTTTCCATCTTGTGAGCTTTGGAATGAACACTGGTCTGAGGTCAGTACAGAGAGGATATCTGCTGAGGTAATACTGATGCATTTTATACAAATCCGTCACCCCAAAATGGAGGAACACTGTAAAATGTAAAGAAAATTCCATGATTTGCAATTAAAGTCATCAGTTTCACTTAAGTCAATTCGGAAATTATTAAAAGTTGGAACTGAGAATGTTCACTATTTTATTTTATTTTATTTAAGCTCAATGAGCATTTATTGCAGAACTGCAGAGAGGAATACACAGTCCAAAAACAGGGAACACAATCCAGGAGTCACGAGGAATGCTGGGAAAACACTGGGGAGAGCGCAGCTAAGAGGGATGACACAACAGAGAGAAAGGGGAGACTTTGACAATAAATGCACACCAAGTAATGAGGCAGATTGGAAACACCAGGGAGCACAGCTGAAACTCATCAGGGAAAACGAGACTGGGGAAAATTAAACTGAACACTAAACACATGGGACAAAAGCTCCCAAAATAAAACAGGAAACAGATAAACAAAGGTACATCACACAGATATGATAATACATGGGTAGTACTGGGGGAGGGGGCAGGGTACACTGAAAGAAACAATACAACAAACTCAACAGTAACTGCAGCAAAAGCACAAAGCACCGTTACCAGAAACTTCCCAAAACCCAAAACAAAAAAAGAAACCCAGGAACCATGACACCATCACCTCTGCTTTTGACAACCCACTGTACATTTTTGGGAACAGCACTACATTTTGGGGGCTTCTGTTGTTGTATTATTTTTATTTTTATTTTATTTTTTGTATTTGATAATGCACCAAAGAATTCTGGTGGGTTACAGGTCTGGACTGCAGGCAGAACAGTTTCAGCACTCGGACTCTTTTTTTTTTTATGGTGCCATGCTATTGTAACACATGCAGAATGTCTTCCTAAAGCATATTTTGCTGTTACATCTGTATGCATCATGCAGCATTAATGGTGCCTTCACAGATGATGCTAATATCATGATACTAATATCATGCCCGATCTTGCATATTTAGCACCGGTTTGTCCAACAGAGATTTCTGTGGATTCTCCGAATGTCTAACAATCTAATATTCTTGAGGCGAGAGCATGCACAAATTGACAAACTTTATTCATGAATTGCTGAAATGTGAGCCTGTGCGCTCTTTATCAGGGTGGTAAAATCTCTCTTTTTATGCCCAGTCATGATCTGCTGCTTACTGGCCTTTAGTGATTTGCAGATATTGTGTATAATGTGTATAAACATTGTATCTGTTTTCTATAGGAAGCAGTAACTTCCTTAAGCCCATCTAGTATGACCACTGATGGAAAAGGTATACCTGGTATAACAATAAGAATAAGAGTAATTCTCCTGAGAGCCACGTGCTTGTTATAGGAAAAGTGTAGTCCAGTCTTATATGTGGTCCTGACTAATGACTTCTGGGATGGTTTAAAACACATATTAGTAAATCTTGCTTAGATAAGGGACACTGGGCCTCTAACTTGAAGTTAACATATATGCTTTTCACTGGAAAAAAAAAATCAAGGCAGACGTGTAATTTCATATAAATTTATAATAAAGATGAAATTTAGGAAACGGTTTGTTTAGATTTTTTTCTCTCTCTCTCAGTTTTTCACTTTTGGGTCAAAAAGTCCCTGAACAACCTCAAGCGTGTAGCACATGTTCACAGGTATGGATCACTTCAGATTCTTTCCTTTCTAGCTTTATTTGCTTCCGTTTGGTGTATCGATATTATTGTAAAATAAGAAAATGTCAAAAACAGCTAATACTGCAGACAAAGCAGAGTGTAATGTATTTATCTTGGTAAACAGTATGTATGTAGTGTCTTTGTGTATACTTCTCCATGGTGGCTGCGATGGTGCTTGAAAAGAATGTATAACAGTACCTCACTCCTCCTATTAAGTGTCCCAAGATGCAGTAAAGTGCCCAGGGATAAAATATGTGTGTGTGTGTATGTTTGTGTGTGTGTGTGTCTACAAGAGAGAGTATGAGTGCGATAAGTAATATGGCAGTGTCATAGAGGAAGCCACTGTAACCTTTATACAGCTCTTTACTCTGTCACTTTCTATAAAAACACACCTCCATCATTTATAGGGGGAGAGGAAGGAGTGAGGGAAACATACACAGAGACTGACAGAGGAGAAAAAAGAGCAAAAGAGGAGGGAAGGGGGTGTAGGAGAAGAGTAAAAAAAGAGAGGAAGAGGCAGCCATGTAGGAGAAAAAAAACAATGTGAAAATTGAGCCAAGAGGGGTGAACACAGAAGTGTTACAAAGGATAAGGAGAAGGAAAAAGATGAGCTGAGGAGGCCTGGGGTATAATGACCAAAAAAAAAATGAAGAACAGAAGTAAAGAACCACAGGAGGAAAGAGCAATAAATGAAGATGTTTCATATTTTCAAGGTCAAGTGTTGCTGCGGTCATGCGCTGTCTGCCGGCCTGCTGCCCAGAAACAAAAAACTGAATACGGGATAATCAGAAGAAACATGGATAGAAAAAGGCAAAACAACAGAAAAGAAGATGCTGAAAGAGCTGCCTGCTAAAATAATAAAAGAAGTTAAGGACAAAAAGGACGGGCTAATAATGTAACATTAACCCCTTAACACTTGCTGGCCTCAGTATGGGCATCTGTATTGACACATACTTGTTCAGCCAATGTGTGTTGCACATTATTTTAACTGTAAGAGTTCAATGAACAAAATGCTTTCAAAATTTTTGTGGTTTTTGTCTCTGGAGTTTGAAAAAAGGGCGACTGGACTTCTTTTTGTTTCTTAAGACATTTCAGTTCTCAAACCAAAAGGTGGAGAGACCCAGGTATTTAAACCCCAGTGGGCATAGTCCCCTGGAGGTGGTTGTGACCCACTGTTGTTCATGTGCATAATCACATGTACCAAGGTGTGAAAGGAGGCGCGGGTCATTACAATCAGTGGTTTCGGGTGAAACCAATTTGGGACTTGGCTCCATTCTATCAAGTGACCTATTGAGGTCATCTGAACAAAGGTGTGAATGGGGGTTGAGGCGCCTGGGGAGGGAGCTCAGGACAGCATTATAAGCGGGGAAAGTTGGCGATGTAATCCACCTCCTCTGTTCAGTGATGGTTGTTCACAGTGGACCTAGATGCTTCTTTTACTCCTCTTTTGAAAGCATCTGTCTTCCCGGTCCAAAATGTGAATGTTCGGCATCCTCAAAAGAGTGACCTTTGACCTTTAGGTGCAGATGTACAGCTGAGTCTTGTCCTGTCGAGGTGGCTCTTCTATGTTGTGCCATTCGTTTGTGAAGAGGCTGTTTGGTTTCTGTAATATAGAGGCACTCTGCACTGCACTGGACAGCAGACACTACGTTGCTGATCTTGTGTTTCAGAGTTTTGTCCTTGGGATGGACCAGTTTTTGCCTTAGAGTGGGACTAGGTTTGAGGTATACTGGGTTTTAAATACCTGGGTCTCTCCACCTTTTGGCTTAAGAACTGAAGAAGCCTTTTGGATGAAAGGTGATAGGTCTTCAAGAAACAAAAACAAGTCCAGTCGCCCTTTTTTCAAGCTCCAGAGACTACTATGACCTGGATGTCTGAGAACCTACACAGACATTACAATGTTGAGTTTACAGGTAGGTGCAATGCAAAAAAAAAAAAACATGAACGGGCTAATGAAGGTGAAAGGACAAAATGAAAATGCAATACTGTGAACAAAAAATGTTCAAATACAGATTTTTCCCCCCCTTTTCCTCCTGAGAGACTGTAACTATCCTAACTCTTGTGTTTTTCCAATATTTCAGGCACGTCACTCTCAGCCAAAGGGATCAGACATGTTCCCACAACATCACTGAAGACCATGTCTATCTGTCGCTCTACCTGTCATCTGGCTGTTGTTACATGAAATGGCATGAAGACGGAGCTTGGCTGTGTGATCAGTAGTGCAGCTGAATGATCAAAGCCCAATACAGGAACACAGGAAGGCTGCATGTACACGGCATCTGTTAACTTCAACACGTGAATAAAATTGCCCCTCGCTGTGAACCCTGTTAGTGTATTTAGCTTTCATGACATTTTAAAGGCTAGCCAGGTGAGACCAGCACTTTGCCTTAAATTAAGATAATTCCTCTGTCTCTGTCATTTTGTGCGACTGAATGTAAAGTCCATACAGTGCATGGTAAAACATGTCATAATCTAAACGAATGCCACGTCTTTATTTAATTATTCACACGTCTTACATTCTGTACCCACTCAGAGCTCCAATGAGTACCATGCCATCACGCTTTAGCCTCAGCTTTGGATGAGAAAGATCATTCACTCTCATGTACTGACGGTGAGAGGCCAATATTGCACATTCAGCTACATGTATATAGTTCTAAGGCGCATTGCTGTTTCTGTGTATGGCCAAGGGTCATCATTCAGCAATGTTTTAATAGGTTTCATTCCACTGCATGACAATGAGTTTCATCAATACTGTGCCCTTTAGACAGAAACAAAGGATTGACTTTGAGGTGACCTTTCTGCACAGTAAAACATTCTTCATGATCACCCACATGACAAGGCACTAGTTTGGAAAGATTGAACTCTTGTATCACGATAAGAAAACACAGAAGGGTCACAAGTAGTGCAGTAAACTCTTTTACTAAATGAAGATGTGTGCAAAATGGGATGTGGAAGACAGTTAACTAATGCTTTTGCAAAAGTGTAGCTATTGTATACATTCCTGTGTAGGAAAGCTGTTATATTTACACTTATTTACCAGATAAAGACATGCAACTAATTAAAAAAAAAAAACACCATTCCCATAACACAAATATCTTTAACCATAAATCTCAAAGAATTTCCCCAAATATGGGGTAAATAAAACAACTGCTGTCTTATATCTATGCACACATGAACATACTGTAAAGTCTACAGAGGCAGAAATTTAGGTACAACTCTATTGTGTATTTGTAGAAAACCTACCTGTGCACATTCATTTACAGTGAGACAAATAAAAATCAAAATAGGATGACGTGTTTGACACGATTACACACGCACAATGCCGGGAATCACAGATGCAAAACTGCACCCTACCAAAATGATTTATAATTTGAGCCATACTACGGTCTCTTTTTAAGGATGTGAATACAAGAAGGCCTCCGATACAAACATACACAGCTGATGCTTTGATCAGGATTGTGGAGGTTATTGCAAAAATCATTACTTTGTGATTTGTTGTCCAAGGTTGTCTCTCCATGAGTGTGATGCTGTTTTTTTTTTTTGTTTTTTTGTTTTTTTTGGGGGGGGGACTTTCATCCTGGCCAATTACTGTTTAAAGTGACATCAAAGAACAAAGAGAAAATAAACTCAATTGTTCTCATAATACTGACAATACAGCTGCAGACTGGAGCAGGGAAGTTAAGAGGACAAACTAATAATAACAGCTGAAGATTTATGAATCCACGGAGACCACGCACACCAAAATTGTTTCACCAGCTTCAAATACTGTTTAACCTCATGTCTTCTTATGAGTTTTATCTCACTCTGGTCACAATTAACCTATATATGTGACTACATTATACATGCATACATGTCTGTTTTCTAAAAATAAAAAAAGATGTAATAAAATCCAATCAATGAATTAAAACTGTACAGATAGGCGTGTTTTCTTAAATTCTCTCCTGTGTGGCCTTTGCTATATAATGACACCATCATACCTGCATTTACTACAAACAGGTGCTTCTGTAGAAACCTTGTCTAATGCCAGATGCCACTGTTTATCAACTATAACTAAAACTGAGGAATAAGAAATAGAAAAGGAGCAGAGTTTTTCCCCTTCTTTCTCCTCCCTGCTTTAGCTTATGCTATATATACTTCTGAGCTTTGCCATTTGCTGCAGTGCAGATGGAATGGAGGATGAGGAAAGGCAAAAGCACACACACGATATAGCTTCCTGTCAATCTCTGCCCACAGGTGCCTCCCAGGTGTGTCAATACGGCTGTGAAACTGAGAAGAAGAAGGAGAAACTGAAGGAGGTACAGCAGCTTTGTCCTGATACGATGACACCCCCACCCCCCAGCACCTGCTCACCCCCACACACACATAAATACACAGTGAGACAATAATGAGTGTAACGAGTGAGCAAGTGTCTGACGTCAATCGTTTCATGCTAATCTGAGATGATGAAGGTTATGATCATAAATCAACTGTAAAATTAAAGCTTCGCAGAAGAAGCAGAGTCTGGGAACTACTGTAGGTGGATGACTCGCCTATCACTGTTGCTGAGGTCAACAACATGGTTCAAAAACTATTCGATGGCTTGGCCAAAGGGTTGGATCAGATTGGTTTTGAGTTCCTTAAAGATCTGGATGTTGTGGGGCTGTCCTGGTTGATATGTTTTAGTGACATTATGAGGAGTTCAGGAACAGTAGCTCTGGACTGCCAAACTAGGGTGGTGCTTCCACTTTTTTAAGAAGGGGGGCCAAAAGGTGTGTTCCAGCATTCTCTAGTAGGTTGCTAGAGAGGAGAGTCCATGCACTAGATGAACCTCAGAAACACAAACAATGGAGTTTTCATCCCAGTCGTTGAATAGCGGTGGGCGGATCCATCCAAATATCAATAATATCGATACCCACGTTGGTGTTGGTATTGATATTGATCAATACAGTGTAATGAGATCAATACTTGAGCTTCAGTTTCTCTCCTATATGCAGTGCTGTGGTTTCATCAAATAGGCAAGCTGACTGTCTGTTTACAGTAAGTATCGCTCCTGTCACAGCACAGCACAGAGGAGGCACACTTTTCTCTCTCCCCCCCCCCCCCCCCCCCCGCAGTGTTCTGACGCAAACAGCATAATTGTAATCATCCAGTGACTTGTATGCACGTAACTTCTCTCTGGTGTATACGCTGGGTTTCTCCACCAAATAAACGTATATATCCGCCCATGGATATTGGGCCACTTGCTAACGTACCACAGGGATCATTGAAAGCGGACCAGCTCTTTACTCTCAAAAAATTATTCAAGGGTGTTTTCCGGTTCAGTCTGTATGTGATTTGTGAGGGGGTTCGCAAATTTTCACTTCCTGGAAACTCTAAGAAGGACGTCCAGGCGATGTTTCAGGCGTACTTCAAACTGATGTCTAGGCAACATTGACAACATTTTCAGATGATGTGATCCTTTCGGATTATCGAGGCAATGTGTTCCTGCCTACAGTGGGGCTGTTTGCCCTTAGTGTGCTAGGAGTGTTACATCTACTGACCCTGTGGCCTCTTCCTGAAAGAGAGCTGTTCTCTCCCTCCTTCTCTGTTCCTGGTCTTGCCACAGCTGAACAACATTCTGGTCTTTGTGGAACTGCATACATAGCTTCAGAGGTGGGAAGTAACGAAGTACAAATACTTCGTTACTGTACTTAAGTAGATTTTTCAGGTATCTGTACTTTACTTAAGTATTTATTTTTCTGAGTACTTCTTACTTTTACTCCCTACATTTTTACACAAGTATCTGTACTTTCTACTTCTTACATTTTCAAACAGACTCGTTACTTTTTAACACGTCAGAGAGAAGTTTTTATTTCCGGTCAGTGCGCCTCAAACATCAAACGATCTGAGCCTAAACGGAGGAATAATACATAAGAGACAATCGTACTGGCGTATCCTCCATCACCGGCTTATCTCGTACAAAGGGATTAAATACGCAAACCCATATAATTAATGGATCATTTATAGCGCTATAATCGGGCCGGACCGAGTCCGTAAGTTGCGCTGCGGCACACAAACAGCTTAGCTAGCGCTACTGAAGAGGAGCGAGCATGAAGGGAGTAACGTGTGGCAGGTAAATGCAACGTTTCTAAATGCTCAACAAATATCAGCAGACACACAAAGTGTGTGCAGTTTGTCACACAGTGTGTCTGCTAGCTAAAAGAAGAGCTGCTGTATTTCAGGGAGAGCAAAGAGAGAGAAGTTCACTCAGAGATGGAGAAAGAGGACAGAAGAGGAAGAAGAGAGGTTAGAATTAAAGGTAAGGAGTGAAAACAAACTGAAGTATGCTGACTTTGTGTTATTCAAAGATTCTATGAAAATACTGCAGTTTAGTGTGTAATAAATAGGTTAGCTTGTTGTACTTACTACAGTAAAGCTCTGTGTTGGTGCACAGAGGCTGCGTTGATGGTCAGAGTTACAGGTTACATCATTGCAGCAGAGATGAGTTTGAATCAAAGCTGCTGATGCTGAGATTCATTCACTGAATCCAACATTTCTACAGCCTGTATGCTGTCAGTGTAGGGGATGGAGATCAGCTCAGATAGCTGTGAAATACTGGGTTACATCTTTGTGAGTTCACTTCATCCACACAGAGCAGTAAACCTCAGAGCAGCAGCAGCAGGTCAGCTGATCACAGCCTGCACACCAACATCATTTACTGCAGCTCACAGTAGAAAGTTCTGATTCTTCTCCCCATGCAGAGCCACTACAGCTGATCTTAGGGTTCCTCCACCTTCTGAATCCCACTGTAACCCCTGAGTATCCTCATGTTGGTGTTTAGGTGGAGGCACAGTCACCCTCTACCATGGAGGACACAGAGAACAGAGCTGTGTTTAAATTCACTTTCACAGTTTGTGTCCTACAGAACAGATTCAAGCTGAGAGCATTCATTAGAATTAAAATTTAGATTGGAATAACATTTCTATTCTCATGTATTATTTTATATTATTACAATAATATATAATGAGGTTCGGTTAGTTTTACACAAAAATAGCAGGTAGAAACATCCTCCAAAGAACTACTTTTACTTTCTTACTTTGAGTACATTTCAGAGCCTGTACTTTTTTACTTTTACTTAAGTAAAGAAGTTGAATCAGTACTTCGACTTTTACTAAAGTATTTTTTAACACTTGTACTTGTACTTCTACTTAAGTACAGAATGTCAGTACTTTTGCCACCTCTGCATAGCTTCAGCAGCAAGTGCTCCCTGCCAATTGGTCACTAGGATGTGTGTGTGATTGCCGCATTAGTGCTGTTTTTTGTAGGTGAAAGTGACAAACTTTCTTGTTTGTTTTTCTGTATTTGGTAACATTATTTGTTTTATTAGTGGAAGCTTGGTAGGGGTTCTCTGCCATTTTGTTTATGTACATTTTTCTCCTGTTTTGTGGCCAGCCAGGGAGCTTACGCACCGTATTTTTGTTCCAGCCTAGAGCTCAGTATTTCTTTTCTTTCTAGTAAGAGTGGGGGTTTTTTTTGTTTATTATGTTGGCCTTGGAGACCCTGACATCGATTTGCTTCCTTTCTCATTCCCTCCTATTTATTTTAATGGCATGAGTTAATTGTAAATAGTTAAATTTAAATAAATTCCTTTGATTGTACAGTTATCGTGTTTGGAGGCTCAGTTTGCTGTTTGGTCTGCTGACATGCTGTTACACTCTGTGAGTCCCCTAGACTTCATAGGTAAGGGGGTGGTAACAGACAGACTGTGCGCTCCAGGTTGGAAATGAATTACCGTCTCAAGTAGAAGAGCTGAAGTATCTTGGGGGTCTTGTTCAAGCGTGAGGGATGAACAGAGTATGAGACTGACAGACTGGTGCTGCATCTGGAATAATGCAGATTCTGTGTTGGTGTGTTGTGGTAGAGAGAGAGCTGAATACAAAGTCAAAGCTGTAGATTAACTGGTCCACCTACATTCCTACCCTCATTTAAGGCCACAGGCCGTGGTTACTGATGGAAAAAAAAAAGATTATGGCTCAACCTTATAGCTAGGGTCTATAACGATGGATGTTTTGCAATAATGGAGAGATTAAGTATTTAGGATGGTTTGGGAATGCCTGGGTGTCCCCTCAGAAGAGCTGGAGGAGGTGGCTGAGAAGAGGAAGCTCTGCTTAAACTGGGCTCCCACAACTTGGACTCAAATAAGTGGCAGAAAGTGGATGGACGAATGGCTGGATGGATGCACAATAAGCTACATTTTTGGACATAATGCACCAAATGTTTTCAAAGGGTGACAGGTCTACATTACAGGCAGACTAGTTAACATGATGCTGTTGCCATCTGTGTGGAATGGGGTTTCTCTTTGTTGGAAAGGAAGGTGTAACTTTCCTTGAAAACCACTCTGTCTGGGTGGAAGTTACCCAATCTTATCTACTACTGCCCCCCGTGCCTTCACTGATACTGACTTTTGAACTGTGTGCTCATAATAAGTCAGATAGTCCCTCTCCTCTTTAGCCAAGAACTATTTAAATTTGCACTGTGAGACTACAGTACTGTTTTCCACTTAAATGAGCTTTGGTCCTGAGATGGTGCCATTTCTGTGTCTTGCTTTTTTCCTCTGTGTGGTAGAATTTTAATGAAATGTGTTCACAGTGGTTTTCATTGTGTGTTCCTGAGCCCATGCAGTGATTTCCACTACAGAGTCATGTTTGTTTTTAGCGCAGTGTGGCCTTTCAGTATTAGTTTCAGTCTTGTTCTTTTGTACAGAGATTTCTCTGCATTCTCTGAATTTTAAAATATTATATACCTGTGATCACGAAATCCCCAACAAGTGGCCCAATACCGCTAACATTCAGCCTTAGACTCATAGGTGGACGATGTATGAAAATGATTTAACACTCCGAAACTAAAACAATGTAATATTAACATCACTTAATATTGCTATTAACATCATACCTCCTTACTGACCCCCTTCAATAACATCACAACTAAACATACTTTCTACATTGCCTTTTCCTTCTATTTAATTTAACAGAGTGGTCGAAGCACACATGTTCAATTTAAATGCATTCATTAAATTCTAAATTAATTTAAGGTCCGCAAATGAGATTTTCCCTGTTGACGGTGGAAGGTCCAAGTCCATAATATGAAGACTGTGAAGCTCCCTCTGACTGCAACAGTGATTAAGACCTGCACAAATAATGATGACATGAATTTATTTACTCTTTTGCTACACTGTACTATCACTGAAAAAGAGTATTCAAAATAAATAAATTATTCACTACATTTAGACAGTAACATAAATCACAGCCAGCATAAAAAGGTCAGCCATGATTTCTGTATGAGGATAAACAATTACAAATCAGATAAAGCTGCATAGTTTTAATTAGGATATTTCCCACAGGTTAGCACTTCCATAAACCTCTGTGACCAAAAAGACTCTAATGAATGGCACATCTAAGTCTTTTTCTTTCTTTTTTTTTTACACTGGATTAGTTTAGGCTATCATGCTTCAAATATACTGCAGGTATGTCACAGTGTTGGATGTACAAGAGTTCTCCCCTCAGCCACAACCAGTCGTGGCAGATGACTGCCCCTCCCTGAGCCTGGTTCTGATGGAGGTTTCTTCCTGTTAAAAGGTTTTTTTCTTCCCACTGTCACCAAGTGCTGCTCATTGGGGGTCGTTTTGACTGTTGGGTTTTCTCTGTATTTTTGTTGGGTCTTTACGTACAATACAAAGCACCTTGAGGCGACTGTTTGTTGTGATTTGGTGCTATATAAATAAAACTGAATAAATATCTGTTATTTTTTTAAACATTCAGCTGTTTTTGAACAGATAAAAGATAAAATAATATTAACATTAATGGAATAGTTTAACACTTTGAGAAATATGGATATTCAGTTTATGCCATTAGATGAGAAACTTCATATCTGTTTAGGCTTCTGTCAGGAATTTTAAAGTGTACGATAGGATAAAACTGGGAGAAAAAGGAAAATAGTTTATCTGGCATCGATACCAAACTTCACAGAGCAGTTCCCAAGTCTGGAATTTTTTTTCCAAACTCTGCTTTCAGCTAAAAAAAAAAAATAATAATAATAATCATTAAAAAAAAAAGTCCAGCAATTCCCCTGGAAATGATGAATTGTTCTGTGAACTTTTAAACTTCAGTTTTAAAGTAATTTATATGAACATTAAATTAATTACCTTAAGAAATGATGGTAGGCACATTTTGTTCTGTTTATGGACAGGTAAGCTAGTAGCTTCACCAGCTCTCATGTACAGACAGGAGTCTGTCATCTCGTCTTCTCATCTAACTTTCTGAAGGAAAACCAGGCACAGTTTCCAGAATTGCTTTAAACAACATGTGCGTCATTTTATAGTCGTTTCTAATCATCCCTCCAGCTGTTTCTGTAAACTAACATTTCATTGTTTATTCAGTGCCGTCAGCACTACTGAACAAACACATCTAAACAAAGAAAATGGTCTGGTACTCATATAACATAGTTTATTCTAACTAAACACTCAAACCACTTTTTATTTAAAGTCACATTCACCGAAGTGATTTCTAACTATCGCACACTCTCACACTCAATTTGGAGTTCATTATCTTGCTGAAGGACCACTGACTGTCTCCTAAGCAGGTGACCAGCTCTTCCCACTGAGCCACAGCTGCCCCAAAACTATCAATATTACTAAAAAAATAAAAAATAAAAGCTTGGCTTGAACCTTGATAGTAATTATTTATTAAGATGTGCATTTGTATTGGCCCAGTAATAAGCCTTTTAAATCCAGCACCGAATTAAAGGTCGACATCGGTTGTGTTGTCTTTTCAACTTGCATTAGTCTAAAGTTGTAACTACAAGATGTGCTCAAATTTTTTTTCAGCTTTGTCCATAAAAAGTCCAAACCTTACCAGACCTTTAGCCCTTTAAGACCTACAATAGAACAAGTCCACCAGACCATATCTTTACAGTTATACATGCTGTAGTACCATCTTGTGGAATATTTCCAGAACCCTAATTATAATACTACGTATGAAGGAAATCCATAGTAACTACATAAGGTAGCTAAAAAGTGCACTAACCCACAAAGGAATTGAAAACCATTATCTGTATCTACATATTATGCTAGATACAGAAATGCCATAGCTGTACAAGCTAATGCACGTGATAAAGCGCATTGAGGATGTTATGTTGTTAGCACTTTCTACAGGATTTTTCTGAATCCATTAGAGGAAAGATACAGCACTTTGGGACATGTTGAATGCATGATATGTAAGTGTATATCCTCTGGTTTATATGCAAAAAGAATTATTGCTCTATTGTATGTGGTTGCAATTCTACCAGCATTTAAAAGCAGTTAGCAGTTGGGAGCGCCGGTGCTCAATCTGCCGGTGGGTGGTGGTGGTGGTCATTACCTCTACTAAATCAATTTTTTCCCCCAGTGAGCATAAAAATATATCTCCCCCTCTGATATTTAGAGATGCATCTTGAAACTGTCTACCACACAAACAGCAGTCAACTCAGACACTGGCTCTCACTTTCTCACAGTCCCTTGACTGTAGCAATGACCACAGAGGGGGGATGATCTGGATCCGTTCCATCCCAGCTTTTCATGTTACTAAGCACTGCTGTTTCAGAGCAAAAAACAATTGTTAACTAAATAAAAAAAGAAATGAAACAGATTCAGAGAATTGGGAGAATTAAAAAAAAAATCCTAGGAATATTCCTGAATTCCCTACAAAGGTGACTTGAGCAGCTTCTTCTTTCAACTTCTTAAATTACAACTGTACACATGGGCTGCTTTCTGTAAGATCCTGCGTTATGAAGGGTGTCTCTGAAAAAATTTGCTTGCATGGTTTGCTGGCTTTGCAAGTAATGGTGCAACTGCTGCGATGGGCTGATTGAAAGGAACAGACACACTCCTGAGTGAAAAGGTTGACCCTAAACTGACCGTCACTCACAAGTTAGAGTTTGTGGTCCAAGATGCTGTATACGGAGGCGAGAGCCATTTTCACATATTTATTAACACTCAAACTCCAAAAGTCTGCTGCTGATCTCAGTAAGGGCAACAGCATTGCCTTCTTCCCTCTACAGAGATTTACAGATTTATGTAAACGAGGGGCAACACACTGCAGATGAAATAGCAGAAAAAGTCATCAAAGTAGACTGATATGAAGGAATCTACTGAAACAGAATATTTATTTATTATTATTTAAATTGCCAGCATTTCTTATTGTTGTAACTGGAGGTAATTTCACAGTTAATCTTGAAGTTAAAAAACACAGCTGGCCAAATAGTGCAAATAGTGCAAATAAGTTAAAGGGCGATTTAATTCTAGCATGTTGAGTCATTTGTGTTATATTTGATTTTGTCTGACTAGGAAAACATTGTGATTATATGATTAAATTGTGAACTTGTTTAGTTGACTTCATACCTGTTCTACAGTACAAATGGTACATTAGCAGCAGTACAGTGATCAACATTCAACACTGTTTTTTACAGATCACACCTTCAAGGTCACCTCCTTGTGCACTGCTTCCAGTGCTCCTCTTATATTTGAATCACTCCTGTTCTGTACTGGGTTACAGCACCTGTGATTGGACCATGGAAATCAAACTTGCACAAAGCTAACAGTGGTGTCACACTGACTTAACTGGGTAATGACCCAGGCACCAAACAGTAGGCTTCACTGAAAGACCTGAATAAACTTTGACCTTTGAATAGAAACATGGTAGAGAAGCAGCATTACAGTTTATTTCCAATAAGATGAAAACTGTAATGAATTGCAAAGCTAAACACATTTTCAGATTTTTTTTTTTTTTATGAGACAAGACTGCAAAATGTTTATTTGTCAATCATCCATCTGTATTCTGTACACCTTTAAAGTACGTAAGAAAACAAAATACTTTATTCAATATATCAGCTATGCCACCTACGTGTTTCTGAATACAAAGCTTGCAGATGCAAATCCCGCTGGTGGCTTATTTATGAAAGTCAAAGGTTACAGCAAAGACTTATTACCACTGTTGTGTCAGGTGGCTAATCCACAGATACAGTTTGTCAGTCAGTGACAGCGACAAAGCATGTGGCAACATGATGATGGTGTTTCCAGCTGTGATGAAAAAAAAAAGACTAACATGCATGTCAAAAACTCATGCTGAGTTGCCACTTGTAAAAACACAAAAAACGATGCATGAAAAGGTTAAGATAATTTTTTTTTTCATCATTCCTACATAAGATTTGAGCAGTTGTGCAGACACGCACACACAAACACGTGAACACATCAGCGCACACGAAACAATGGCAGAAATTAATTTGAACCAACAAAATGTGACACAATATCTCAGTTTGTGATCCCAATGAGCGTGCCTGTTTGTGTGTGGTGGGGTGGAGACCCAGGGGGCGTTTGAGTACAGCAGATATGAAACAGGGCATTAATTGAGCTTCAAACTAAAGGGAATAGAAGGGGCAGGGGGAGGGAGGATAGTGGAAAGAAACCAAGTGTGTGTGTGTGTGTGTGTGTGTGTGTGTGTGTGTGTGTGTGTGTGTGTGTGTGTGTGTGTGTGAAAGAGAGAGAGAGAGAGAGAGAGATGATGTGCGTAAGAAACAGACAGACGGATGCAGAGAGAGAGAGAATCATGCTGAAGGGAATAACAACTAGTGATGCTCATTAAAACTGATTATTAAAGCAGTAACACTGAAACGCTGCATTCAGGCATAGCCACAACATCCCTAATGTGTTCACATGTTTCTTGCATACATATATGTGTGTGTGTGTGTGTATGTGTGTGTGTGTGTGTGTGTGTGTGTGTGTGTGTGTGTGTGTGTGTGTGTGTGAGTGAGAGAGAGAGAGAGAGAGAGAATCTATTGTTACTATAAACAGCTGCTGAAGCATTACGTTGCATGCAGTAAAAACAAACCTGATTTTCATAAATTAAACATTTATCTTGTTCCCTGATTTTTTTTTTTCCAGTGCAGTCACACTTCTCTTGTCTTCGCTCTTATGCATGAGTGAGCAATGATGTCCTGCTGTCCAACAAGTGCTGTCAAAGTGCACTCATGCAAGGCACTTCAAGCAGACACCTCAACTGCCTCATGGTTAAATGTTGGAAAATGAATTAGGCAGCTGCAGGTGGGAAGGTCTGGCAGACTTATGGTGTTAAAAAAAAAACTGTAGGAGGAGTTTGCCAACTATTTGAATAAAATTACTTAAACACCAAGACTGTGGGAATTAAAAGTTTGTAATTTTAGTAAACTTCCTTTCTGTCTGAGCAATACCACGCTTAATCGGCACTGCCAAACCACCAAAGTTCGGCATAATTTTGAGTTGCATGTAAAAGAATTAACACCACCACTTCACTGAAGGATACAGCCCTCTTGTAGCCTTGTAGAGGCCATGCAGGTTGTGTTATTGCATGTTTTTCAAATCGTGCTTCACAAACTCTTCACAATCCACAAATACTTATTGGAATTTCTGTCTGTGTATGAAATAAACTTGATGGCCTTGATAAGCTCAGCTATTCACCTCCTTTTATCGTGTTTAGTTGCCGTATTTCCCTTGTTGTGTTTTACAGTGTTTACTGTTGGATTTCTTTTCCAAAATGAGTTTAGCCAAACTGAGCTTCAAAGAAAAGGTTTGATGATGTCACTGTGCATAACTTGTGCTCCTCAATCGTCAACTGTACCATCCACAAAGTCACAAAAAACACTGTTTTCTTTCCAAGTTTCTCATTATATCGCTCTTAATGTGAAATGCCCAAAAATTCAAAATGGGTCTGTTTTTTTTCAACAACTACTAAGTGAGAATGTAACAGTTTAGACAGCTCTCTCTCTCTCTCTCTCTCTCTCTCTCTCACACACACACACACACACACACACACACACACACACACACACACACACACACACACACACACACACACACAGATGATCTGAAACGGTGTCAAACTCCAGGTTTGGGTAAGTGTCAATAACACATATGAAATCATGCCCCATTTTAGAGGCATTGTTATTCTAAATGCTTTACAATAGAAATTCATATTGTATGAGAATCTCTCAATATAGTAAACTATCCTTGAGCTCAGGAACCAACGATAGATGAAGTCACTGACATAAAGAGCAGTGGTAATTTCTTAGAAATCTTCCAAATGTGGGCGGCAGTGTTAAATAGATCAGTTTTCAGTGTATTAAGATTCTACGATGCCATTTGAATTACTATGACATGAAATGCAGATAATTTCTTTTTAGTGACATTAAAGGCAGATGAGATGAACACAAACCTAGCTTTAATTTAAGATCACGTAACCCCAAAATATAGGAGGATGGTTCAACAAAGTCCAGAGAAAGAAAGCAATCCAAAAACATATAAATGCCATATGAAATATAAGGATCCAGAAGGAACACAGGGGGATGAACACAACCAGGGAGTCCAAGCAGCAACAAGTAGGGTGTTCATCAAACCAGGCTTTCTGCTTCAGGCTCTGTGAGCGCTCACATAAAAGCAGACAGTTCATGTATCATGTGAATCTCCTTAAGTATGAGTGCCACCTGCTCCAATCAGAGATGTTATCAGATGATGATGACAAAATGGTAAAAAAAATCTATAAGTAACATTAAAATATACCAGTAAAATGCAACAATGCTCCAAACAAGACAAGATCAATGCTGATGAAAACTATCAATCTCTGGATTTTGGACATAGAGCAGTAAAAGAAACATTTTACATCACATTAATTATTTTAACACTGAGCACGCTCTCAGTGCTGCTTTTTATTTCTAATGTGATCGCTGCACATTACAGCTATGCAACTTTAAACTGGATACATTTAAACATTAAAGGTTACTGTCCTGTAGCCTGATAGAGGAGACATAGACGATATTCTTGGTGTGTGTTCTGTAATTTCAAATGTGCGTGAGACTTAGCAGCAGATTAGCATCAATTTAAAAACATTTGTGCCTTTGTGACATTAGTGAGGTACGGCTTAACAACTTGCACATGTAAAATGCATTTGCCCAGTCTTTGCTGTGTAGCAAAGCTCAAAATCTATCTCCGTATAACTCCGAATATAAGGCTGAATATTTTGTCTTGTCAGTGTGGAGGGGAATAAATAAAAGAATAGAATCTCCTGAAGGGCTTTTTTTTTTTTTTTGACTACAGAGGTGTGTTTGTGAGAGAAAAAAAAAAAACACATTTTACAGAAGACAGACTAACTGTTGCCACAAGCATTGCCTGAAGCTGAGAGAAGGGATAACAGGTGTCTATTTATGTCTTATGTAACGTTACTGTTGCAGTTCCAAGATAAACAAATTAATACATAGTCCTATTGCATAAGCCTCTACATTTATGTAGGAAATACTACATAACTAATGCTATATCAGATTAACAATGAATTAATATGTATTCTAGCAATGAAAGTATTAATTTGATCAAAACGACTGAGATTAAGCGGAAGAGAAAGAAAGCCTTTGTGCCTCTTGTACTACCTCTCGAGTGTGTACTTATATACGACCAAAGTAACAGTAGTTTATGGCTTGACACTGAAAATTAGGTAGAGCTTAAACTACTTTCTCTATCTTATTTCCTCCTGGATCTTTTCATGCAGGGTTCTTAAAAAAAATACTATAACGTTAATAAAAATGTATCCAGTTATGGACAGTTTTAACTAATGTCTGTAAGAATCCAACCACATCACACCCTCAATTTAATGTGTTTTATTTGCACATTCTTTTAAAATACCATCAGGGGTGTTTTTTCTAGTGGTTTTGTGTCTGTATTTGAATTTACTGAAGAGCTGACACTGGACGTGCAGTTTGTGTTGGTTCATAAATCGGGAGGTGGTCGGCACAGCCGGTTTCCGTGCCAATCACACTAATAAAAGCAGGTGATTCCTCTTCAAAGCATCGCATGGCATATCACTGCAAACTGACGTGGTTGGACAAAAACCCTGTGGGTTTGATTTTTCTTTTAAAGAAATTCATTTTTTGCTTGTTGCAGGTTTTTTTTTTCTTACAGTACATCAGTGTCATTGCACAGTTTTCTATGGCGCATGTACACATATGTGCCATAGAAAACATACCTCATTTGTACCCTTTCTAGAATCTTAACCACATGCATAGAATAAATTGGGTTTCCACTCTGGATCAGGCAGCCACATTCCACCATTAACTGCTTCTTTTTGTTTATTATCAAGTTAGCAACTGTAAAATGACCTTTTCTTTTGTTTTGATAGATAACCACTATAGTAACATTCATAGTCTTTATATTTATATGTCCTTTATCCATCATTATAATCAGTAATATTCAATTCAATTCAATTTTATTTATATAGCACCAAATCACAACAAACAGTCGCCTCAAGGTGCTTTATATTGTAAGGTAAAGACCCTACACTAATTACAGAGAAAACCCAACAGTCAAAACGACCCCCTATGAGCAGCACTTGGCAACAGTGGGAAGGAAAAACTCCCTTTTAACAGGAAGAAACCTCCAGCAGAACCAGGCTCAGGGAGGGGGGGTCATCTGCTGAGGGGGGAGAGACAGGACAAAAGACATGCTGTGGAAGAGAGACAGAGATTAATAATAATTAATGATTAAATGCAGAGTAAAAAAGAGTAAAAAGAGATGAATGAAAAGAAACAGTGCATCAATAGAAAGTAAATAGTAATAGCTAAGTCTAAGCTTATTTGGGTTGGTTCAGCCATCATAAAGTCTCCATAGGTAACGTTATCCAATGAAACGTGATTGGTCCAAATAAAAATGGTTTTAAAGTAACATAAAAGGAAATATTTGAATTGAATTGTATTGCCAGGAATTGTGAGAGTTTGTTTCAGGCTCGGTAACCTATAGTAGCTGTTGATTAGTATGTGCTGTCTGCACTCCATCATGCTCCACACATTTATTAAGAACCCTAGATATCAGTACCCTATCATTATTCATCAGCCAATTATATTAATTATCTTCTCCCTCGTGTACACAAGCCTTCCTCTCTTGTCCTTTACTCTTCATCATCAATTTGCTCTGTTCCTTTTCCTACATTCTCTCAGTTCCAATTGACCCTTGGCTCATGTTTGAATCCCCTGTGATAGTTGTTAACTTGGACAAGCCATTACAGCGCATGAGGAATTGATAAGAAGCTGATGGTGATTTTGCGGCTTCCTTATGCTCTGTTTAGGATTCAATTCAGTGAATTCATCAAAGAATGAGGTGTAAAACTTTCAAATGGAGAGAAAGTAGAAACCACACATGCTTTGAATTCAGTACATATTAAAAAGAAAACAGCGAGGTCCGGGTGAGTTTGCATGTTTCTAAGTGGACTCTCTCCAGTTACTCCAGCTTCTTGCCACAGTTCAAAGACATACTTGTCGGGTTAATCGTGATTCCACATTGTGAAAGATTTTAGGTTTAACAAAATTATTCCATTAATCGGTTTAGGAATTGCAGATATATTCAGAGGCTCAGATAAATGTTTTTATGGTCAGATGAGGTCTGCTTCTGTCATGGTTGCTGTGGCAGGCAGGCAAAGGCCAACCCCAAATGCAGACTCGTAGACCGGAGTAAACTTAAAGGTGGTTTATTAAGGAGTGACATGAAACAATAAACACAGCTACACTGGAGCTGGACGGGTGCCAGAACTAAATACAAAATTAAGAGGAAAGATGACACACAGCAAGGGAAACACTGACGATGATGCAACAAGGAACAGACGCAGACTGAAGACCTAAATACACACACAAGGTAATCAGGGAACAGGCAACAGGTGAGGGGCAAAGCTGAACATAATTAACCAAACGAGACAAGGAGAAGCTAAACTAAACACAAAGCACAAGGAACAAAGGACTATCAAAGTAAAACAGGAAACACAAAGACACAGGACAGAGATGCAGGGGGGGGGGGGGGGGGGGGGGGGACAGGAACCAAGGGAACCAAGAGATCACAATATAAAACATAACTAACAAATAAACACGAAACTAAGATGGGTAATGAAAACCAAAACAAACTCAGTGAAAAACAGAACTAAACACAAAATGCTGGCCACACGGCCCAGGACCATGACAGCTCCTTTATTTTTCTTTGACATATTAAGCAAATAAAAGGTCTGACATTGATGCCAAGTATTGAACTTGCATTTGGTATCTTTTCACTGAAATTCTTTACATGGGGTCCAAAGAGATGTTGATGTAAGTTGAGGGTGCCATCATTTGGCTGAAAAACTAAAATAAACCCATGAGAAAGAGGAGATAGGCATTTCATTATCAATGTCTGCAATCAAGAGACCCTTTCATGAACATAAATCTTAAATCCTATTTTGGCTGCTCCCTTTAAGGGTTGTCACAGCGGATCAGCAACCTCCATCTCACCCTATCCCTAGCATCCTCTTCTGTCACACAAACCTTCTGCATGTCCTCCTTCACTACATCCATAAACCTCCTCTGTGGTCTATCTCTTTTCCTCCTGCCTGGCGGCTCAATTTTTAACATCCTTTGTCCATTATATCCACTATCCGTCCTCTGCACATGTCCAAACATTTCAATCTTGCTTCTGGTATTTTCTCTCCAAAGTGCCCAGCCTGCACTGTCCTTCTGATATAATCCTTCCTAATTCTGTCCCTCCTGGTCACTCTCAATCACGAATGTAAATACAGAGGTTTTTACATCAAGGCGCAAAACCACTGGTTACACTCAAGAACAAGAAGTCACTTTAGACTTTGACAGATCTAATATGTCTGCCCAGTCGTGAAAAAAATTATGTGGACAGATAAAACCGAGATTCATTTACAGCACCGTAACAATGGGAAGAGGAAAGTAGGGAGGGGAGAGAAACAGCTCATGATCAGAAGCATACCACATCATCAATCAAAAGTGGTGATGCAGCGTTGTGGCATGAGCATATATATATATATATATATATATATATATATATATATATATATTTGGCAGTAGAACAGAACACTAGTATTTATTGATGATATGACTGCTGATAGAGGTTGCAGGTTGAATTCTGAAGTGCGCAGGGCTATAACCTCTGCTCAGATTCAGCCGAATGCTGCAAAACTGATCTGACAGCGCTTCACAGTGCAAACGGATAATGACTCAAAGCAGGCTGCAAAAACAACCTGAGGGTTTCTCACGGCAAAGTAGTGGGATATTCTTCAATTCCAAGTCAGCCGCATGATCTTAACCCAATAGATCATAATTTTTGATTGCTGAAAACAAAACTGAATACAGAAAGACCCACAAACAAGCAGCGACTGAAGGTGGCTGCAGTAAAGGCCTGGCAGAGCATCTCAAGGGAGGCAGCAGCACTTTCTTATGTCCGTGGGTTCAAAGGATTCTCATCCAGGCATTAAAAACAATCCTTATATTCACAATTATGTTTTTTTGTTTTTTTTGTCCAATTAATTTTGAGCCTCTAAAAATGAGGGACTGTGTATAAAATGGCTCTAACAGTTAATGCAATACTGTAAAAGCTTTAAGTGTCACTGTCCAAATCTTATGGGCCTAACTGTAGACGAGGTCTTTCCCATAAGAATTTAGCAGTTGTGACTAAACATTTTTTTCTTTCTCTCTTTTACTCATCCCTCCCCCCATACACACACACACACACGCACTCACACGCACGCGCACACACATGCTCTTACACACACGTATGCAGTAGAATGCCTCATCTGCCAAATAAAAAGATGGAGAAAAAATTGAGGGCTTTGTAAGAATAAAAAGCTGTGTGCTATAAGCCTGAAAATAGGTGCAGACAACAACAAAAGCATTTTCAGGGAGCTGAACACAATGTGATAGTAAAAAGAATGGAAACCAGGAATGTCGTGCATAGATTCCCCCCTTCTTTCCCTGACTGTGTCTTTCCATCTCATCTGTCCATCCCCACTCCTCCTTTTCTCTTTCCCTCTTCCATCCCCATCTCTGCTCAAAAGGTTAGTAAATGTCAGATGGGAGTTGTCATCATCTTCAATGGCGTCATCTTTCTTCATAGAAACACTGTCTTTCTCTGTGTATGTTTGTGTGCGAGAGGAAAGTTAAAGGGAATACTGTGAACAGAATGAAATAGAACAGGATATTGAAAATGGGAAATTACTGCTTGCAACAAAGAAGGGACACACACACACACACACACTCTCAGGCATGCACAGAAAAAGAACTGAAATAGAGCTGAGAATGTACAGCATATACTTCTTACTCTATAGCAAGTTTTCTGCCTTTCCATTTTCCTCCCTCTCTGTTTGTCATGTTGAATAAGAAAAACAAAAAAACGTCAGGGAGAAACTTAGCATCAGCATAGCTGGCTGTGACTTATCCAACACACACACACACACACATGTACGTACACACACACACACACACATCTCAGCTCCCTCCGTCTTGCTGCTGTGTCTTCATCACAGCCTGTATTTGCCTCTCTATATATTTTATGACTAATAGAAGTAGCGGGCCTTTGTAGCGATGACAAATCCCCACACTCAGACAGTTTTACAGCCCCTAAAGAGCCCCTTGACAAACGACAGGGCTGTAAACCCAATATTCTAATGCTGCGTGTTATTGTAATGGCGAGTGTGTATGCGTGCATGAGTGAATATTTAGGAGATGTTAAGAATTGCTTATCTCTGCCAATTAGAAAAGTGCTTTAGCATCAAAAACAAATCTCAATACAGACACACAGGCGCACTCACAGAATGGTTTATATACTGAACATTGTTAATATGCATTTACCAAATAATGCAGCATGTGAAATAGGCACATTCCCAAAGCATCAGTGTGCACACAACGACTTGGTTGTATGCAGAAATATCTTTGTGCTGAAACCATTCATTAACTGGTGCAGAAAAAATTTAAAAGATGAGTGTACATCTGTGACAAAAGCATGTAATAGCAATCTATATTGCACTTCTTCACAGCTAAAGCAAATCCATTTTAAAGATGTTTGGAGATGCTAATCAGTGCATGGCCACAAGCGCAAATATGAGCCTGGCTGGTTAATAAGGTGCTTATAAGGCTTTACAAAATTATACCTCTAGGTAATCATAAAACCTTAGAAGAAACTTGATAGCAGTTTACTTAAGTTTTTGTTAATAGTTATAGAACATATTTACTGAGTTTAGCTGTACTTATTATTAACAGTTAATTATGCACGAATTAACTGTCAAGTACACTTTTTTAACATCAAATTTATCAAGCATGTTAATTTGCTTAATATAACTCACACTTTGACAAGTGCCATTTTAACAAGAATGTTGTAAATGTCATCACTTGACATTTTTGTAACCTCACTGTGTGTACATGTTGGTTGGTAAAAAATTGTACATTGTTTATTACTCATGATAAATCCATGCAAAACTACTAAATCCTCCAAATATATCAAAGAGCAGATCTGCATGGTTTGGGAGAAAATTTTAATTGCACTACAGGTCTAGATTTAGTTGGAGTAAAAACAGTGTAATTTACTAACATACTAGAGGAATAATTCATCTCATCCCAAGATAGCATACCCTGAAATACATGACTGTGTGCAATCTTAAGGTTATCACAGACCTTCTTGCCATCATGTTGGAGTTTACTCCAACGTTAATTTAATATTTTCTGAGAAAAATTTCCAAATTACCCACACAATCTTGAGCTCACTGAAAAATGTGTCAAAAGCATGCGTGTAGTGAAAGGGCCTTTCATTTATAAGCTTGATAAATCATGAATGAAGACCGCTGTTGTATCTGTAACACCTCAGGGTCGACATGTAAAATCCTCCAGTCATACAGTCTTACAGTGCATATGTCTCACACCTTTTCTTCCTTTACTTGTCCATAATCCCCAAATGGCTGCATGCAGTTATTTCCCCCGAGGGCCAGTGAGCCGCTCACTGCTGCGGGAATGCATTAAATTCAAGAGTTGTTGACGCATGCTCAACAGAAAGCAATAACCTGTGCAGGGTCATTTTTTCCCCCCTTTTCCTTTCATTTTCTGAGGTTGAACCAAATTGCCTTTTAGTGCTAGTGTGATTATGTTCCGTTTAACATGGGAATTATAAGAATTACACGCACGAGTGTAGCACAGCATGCCTTGAAAAGATTAAAAACAGCTGCACAGGGAGGAAAAAAAGACACTGAGGACCAGGGTGGAGGGGCAGAGTGAGATGTGTAGCTTTACAGTTTTAATAATAATATCAAGCCTTTAACTTCTTGAGGATGACTTATAGTTCTGAGGACTGCAGTCTTCAGCCTGTGTGGCTTTCTTCACTGTAGCCATGAATGCCAGGCAATGACTTCTGGCTGCTCAAATTTATGTTGTCTGAACTGCCTCAAGTTGGCTGTTGGGAGAGTATATTTTATACTAACAAGATGCTTCCCTTTACTGGCCACCTGCTGCCACCTGCTAAACACCCCTGGCATGCCACAACGTGTATTATGGGAAATAAGCTGAATTGTTTGAGTGTTAACCAGGTTCACTAGTCAGTCAAAGTAGAAAATCACTATATAAGAACCAATCCATCCAAGAAATATGGCAATTTAGAGCCCCAATCTATGACCTGCACTTTGTATAATATCATCAATAAAAATGGAAGAAGGTGAAAATGTTCAGCCACTTACCCTATTACCCTGAAAATCATTCAGTGAAAGCCTGGATTGTCACAATAAAATCGGCATCATTGGCAATGGGGAAATCCCAAGTACCATCACCCTGAAAGGCATAAACTATGGTCCCTCTGGCCTATCGCTCAGCATGGAGCGCAAAAGGAAGCATCTAAATTAAACGGCTGGTTGAAAATGAGTGTAAGAACCTCACTCCTCTCAATCTGATTTGGACTAACTTAATTATCAGAATCAGAAGAGGAGCCTTTTCAAGCTGCTGGCACAAGACAGTTCATTAAAGACCCATCACCGCTTTGTTGCCCCAGCAACTCCAAGGGATCGATGTGTAATGTGCTTTTTGTTTATGGAGACAGAGAAAAAAAAAAGGGGGGGGGGCGAGGACAAACTAATTGAGCTCCCCAAATTATTATCCTGATAGCCTCATGACCCTCTTCATTGCGGGTTAGTGAGCCAGCGCAGCAGAGATATCCTACCAGTTAGTAATTACAGGTGCATTTTCAACTCAGAGCTGTCACACAGATGTGACTGTACTTTACTGTTACTGGTCGGTGCATTTTAAGGCAACTTTGAGTCCTCCTGCCTCTCGTCAACAGAAAAATGAAATGACTTCACTTTATTTCCCTTATCTTTTTCTTTATCGACAGCCAATAGGATGAAATGGTAGGTATAATTAAATTTCACACGCTTCACACACGCATATAAGAAGCGTAAATAGCCCTCTCAGCTGTTAGTAAAAGTAAACAGCACTAATATGATGTCTCACGCACAGTAATTACAACACAATCTGTGGTTCTTTTCTTTTAATTGCCGCTCTCATTTCCCATCAATCCTTTCTTCTCCTTCTTCTCCCTCATCTGCTCTCCCTCCATTCCAGTCTGTCCCTTCTCAACATACTGCATTTGAAGAATTAGCCGCACTAACGTAGACCCTAATTGGCTGTCACTGTGTGCTTGAAAATGTGAAGCCACTTCCTCGATATAATCATGTTTACACGTGAGCGCCGGGTGCCAGACTGCTGGGCTTGTCTCTATTGAGCTTGTTTAGGGAGTAATTTACTGTAAAATTGGCTATGATAGTCAGTCACTGTGATAGAGAGAGAGAGCGAGAGAGAAGAACCAACTCAGCGTAAAATGGGGGTTCTTGCTATACAATGCCTCTCCTCACTGTGCAGGTTATTTTTTTTAATTATTTGAGGGAGGGAGTTTGCAAGGTAGTATCAACTGTGATGAACCCTATTATGAGCAAATGAGCTAAACCAGTTTAATACGAGTGTAACAGACTTCATCAGTGTATTAGAAGAACTAACAAATCACATAAGATGGATTACAGAACACTGAGCACTTGAAGCAAACAACATAATTATCTTGCTGCTACATTTGTTTACACACAATTTCTTTCTGCCACTTCAATTTATCAGACTAATTGGAGGCAATAAAACACAGCCATTTCAGAAAACAAATCAAAACAACATTTAAAACAAAAAAAAAACCCAGAATGGCCATAATTTTTATGTCACCACACTTCCATTCACTTAAAAAGACCTTGATGAGGAAGCAATTGCTTTGACTAGAATAGCCAAGTTTCATCTTTATACCATAGGTGCAGTTTTCCATCATTCTGAAGCCTGGTGACTGAAGGCTAATGATCCCAGGAATGTATTCCTTATGAGCTGGCCCCGTTAATTCCTATTCCCAGCACAGCTAGGGCTGTGGTCCACTTGAGAAGTCTGCACACTGTGAAGTAGACCTGACATTTTTCTCCTCTAATTGTGTTTTCCTCTCCTTTTGCTTTGGATTGCAGGAGTGCGTTTATTTGTTTCAGTTTGTGTTTGTGGCTGCGGCTGTGCAACAAAATATGGCTATATGTTTGAGTGCCTGTGCCTGTGCATGTGCGCAGACATACTTATTCATCTCTTTTTGTGTGCACAACAACCCTGTGTATGTTTTTTGCCAATTAGGCACTCAATGACAGGACATGTGGTGAAGCAGCTAGCTGAGCTATTCATGGATCAGCAGTTATGGGCGAAAATTTCAAAATACCAACTGGATGCACGTGCACGCACGCACGCACACGCGCGCGCACACACACACACACACACACACACACACACACACACACACACACACACACACAACACACACACACACACACAAAGAGCCACAGTAATTTCAATAGCTCAGTGAATAAATCTGATCTTAGCAGCTCGCACAGTGGTTGCTGTCTGTCATCGGATCATGTGTTGACTCAGTTGTCCTTCTCTCATGTCAAGTACAGTTTTTCTGTTGGATTTTAACAAGTGAGCTCAAGCAGAGCTTTTTCAATATGCAAAAAATATTCTGGAATCAGCATTTTAAAGCCTCCACATTAGCTTATTACTATGATTATTACTGTTATTATTATTATTTTATAGAGCCAGATGTTACCATACTTCGATGAGAGGGTTAGTTATCAGCTAATGCTAGCAAGCTTCATTTACTATATAAACTATATATCTACTAATTAATGCCAAATAATAAAATACGTCTTGGTATTATTTGTCAGATAATTCAATTAAAAATGTTCCAGGAGGCATCAGCACCACAGAGAGGTCAACAGAAATTGGCTCTGCCGAATTCCTGCCGAAGGTCTTACTGGAACTGTTGTCCTTTGAATACATATGCTATAGGTAATCACATATTTAACTGAAACCTCTCAACACTGAATTAGCTGCGATGGCAGTGATTTTTCTGACTACATTCATATTTGAAATTTATGTTTATTTACCAGTTAAAATATTAAATATGGGTGAGTTACAGCATTTAAATAAAAGGACTCTGGAATTGGGGCATAAATGGAAAGTAGTTTTTGGCCTTTTGGCCTTCCTACTTCTGGTATCTGCCACAAACTTCAACCTTCGTTTTAGTCTCAGCTATGTGATCGCACAGTTGTGATGCTATTGTATTTACGTAATCTGCCCACAGATTAGCGTATAAAATACTAAATGAAAAAAGTAATTTAGCCAAGATCCAAATACATGTTTGAAGTTTTAAGTGTCATCTTAGAAGAAAATGCAAATTTTGGGGAGATAAAATATGCACAACAGATTATGTTGCAGCAAAAAAAAAAAAAGGACAGGGAAAAATAACTCCAATTTATTTTACAAAACTAAAGCATAAAGTAAGCAAAGGTTTCACTAGTTTTCTTCAATAAGTAAACGGATTAAAACGCTTATTGGCCATGAGGTTGGTGTATCCCTTTAAATACAGAAAAGAGGAAAAACACGGGCAAAGAAGTGACAGAAAAGCTGCAATTTAAGAAAATGTGATGCGAGGGGAACACAGAGCAGAGCAGGCGTGAGTCAAGAGGGACGGAAAAAGAAAAAGATGCAGTGGCTAAAGAATAATGATCCCTTCTTCTCAGTATCTGGATGAAGTAAAACCTGTTTTAAAATCAGTGTTTTTCTGTTGTTTACTTTTGAATTGAAACATGTCCATCCAATCCTGAGTAGATTCTCTGTGTGATAACTGTCGCCCACTGGACCAAATGTGCCCTAAGTCACCTCTTCCTCGATCAATCAACTCAACTCTTGTCTCCTGAAGGGATGCCATATGGCCTCTCTCGCTCTCTTCTCTCACTCCTTTTCGCTGTCCTAGTGAATTTCTCACCTACTTGCCTTCTCTCTTCCATCTCCCTCTCTTCGTCTTCTCGTCTACCTCCTTTGTTCATCTGGTTATTCTTTCTCAGTCCCTTGCTCTCCTCCTTTCCTTCCTTTTCTTTTGTCTGAACCCACAGCTGTACAAGGACTCACACTTCCCCTGCTGCCACCAATTTTTCAGGGCCAGACCCTTGCACGAGTGAGAGATGTGCCCTCCCTTTACCTTCTTCCTACTCACACGTTTGCCTTTACTACTTGTTTCTCACCTGTCTCAGCCCTGTTTAATCTGATGTGTGGAGATCAATACAGCAGCAGTCGAATCAAAGATGTAGAAAACCACCTCTTATCAATGATTTTATGTGGGGTTTTTTTGTTTGTTTTTTATAGACGTCTGTGTGGACCGCTCTGTGTGTTTGGTAAAGGATATTGTTGGAGTTACTGTGTTAATGCACAGCAAATGTTTTTAAGAATTAAAAATCACAACACTGGCTGTTAAAAAATTCATATCACTCCACTTAAATGAGGATTTTCCAAAATCACACAGTGTCAACTTTGCTTCTGTGGTTGCGTCACCTGGATAATTTTAGCTTTGTGTATTGCCGAGCATGGATTTTAATTATTACAACTTTGAGTATTACAGATTCTGAACACGCTTTGTGTTCAGAAAACACTTTAATAATTTTGAAAATTTTTACTTGTCTATGCAGACAATAAACATGACTTTTAGTTAGTGCCCTTAAAAACTCTGCTACTCTTCAGAATTATGAAATTATCAAATTATACTACTTTTTCTTGCAATGATTATATTAAGAGATACATGACCTTCACAGTATTGACAGAAATACGGGGCATGGCATATCATCAAATGCACAAGTAAATAAATTCGTGGAAAGGGCACATACAAAATGTAATACATCACTGATGTGCTCCACCATTAATGCTGTTGCTACCACAGCGCTGCTGCCTGGTGCCAGTGTCAGCAGCATGAGTAGTCGGATTGATGCTTTCACACCAAATATAAAGGGAAGTTTCAGGTTACTTGCATGAATACACAAATAATGTCACCTAACAGCTAATAGTACAACCAAGTTACAGACTTTAGAGTTATGACAGCTAACTCTAAAGTCCTAAAAATCCTGAATTTCCTGTCTCTGGAAGCAGACTTGAACCATACAGAAACCCAACCCTCAAATGGCACCAGGGAATTCCAGTTAGTTTCTTTTCTTGATGCAGCATGAAGCAAACTTTTCACTGAAGATGAAATATTTTAACTTGTGAAAATGTGCATTTGAAACTACTCACAGTGCACGGATTACACAGACTTTGTATAGTGACTCAGTGGCCCCTATTGCTGTTAGCTACGCTAGCTAGCCGAGCGTTCTTAACCTGGTTCATGTTACCTGTTTTCACATGTTAAGCTAGGCAGCTACATTGGAGCCACTGTGAGACTGAGAACTGCAGGAGTTTTCCAGATTTCTGATCTTTGCCAAAACTGTTACATAAAAAAAGGTAAACGTGGGGAAAATGCATTCAGTTCTGCACACACTGTAGAAAGATGCCACCACAGTAATATCAACTTTGCGTTGCGTTTATTACTTTTCCACATTTATGTATAAACTGTCACATCAGATTAAGGACCCAAATGCAGAGCATGAAGCAGGTCTGATGAACAAAAATTTAGCTTTAATTGGAGTTCATGAAATTCCCAAACACAGGAAGATGGTTCAGCAAAGTCCAGAGAAATAAAGTAATCCAAAATACTAAATATGCCACAGGATAAACACTGGGGATGAATGCAACCATGGAATCCAAGAAGCAACCAAGTGAGTGAGCAGGTGGAAAACAGGTAGATAAAGGACCAGTGAACGCAGGCAGAGCAAAGAAGGACCACAGAAATGGAGACATGGAGAAGGAAACGCAGGCGATACTGGAAAAAGATAGTAGCTACAAAACATGGGAGGTAAAACAATCTCAGACCAAAACTTCTCCAGACCTTAAAAACATGACATGAGCCTTGTAATTTTGCATTTACCTTCTTCTACGTAGTTGCTCCTCCAATCCTTCACTTTCTCCCAAACTCAGCTGACCAGACTGTGGCTACCTGCTGGATGCCGCAAAACCATTAGTCTGGTGTGAGAGCCTCTCATTGCAACCCTGCACGTCTCTCCTCTACACTGAACTCTACTTCTCTACTCTGCTCTCATTTCATCTCGATTCTTTTCATCATGTAACCTCTCCTGCTGTTCTTCTTTCTCTCTTCCTTTCCTTCACTCTCTCCTTTCCCTTCCCCCTTTTCATCAGTTTCATTTCCCCACAACTACAGTACCCAAGTCTAGTTTTGGTCTTCACATATTTTTTCTATTATCTTAGCCTTGTCTTGATCATAGTAAGACTTTGTTTTCTCTTATCCGGGACACAAATACTTTTACTTACATTTATGTTAAAAATTCCCCCTCAGTCATGAGTCTTCACATGGTGCCATAGGTTTTGGTTGTTCGTGCAGGTACCGTATATATTCATGCATTTTCACTTTATAGATTAAACTACCTGCCTCAGGTGGGCCCATATGTATTCCTCTCCCATTATATTACCAAAAGCAGTTATCACAAACACATTTAGAAATCTTTGCATCTTTTACAGTGACATGTGCCATCCTGAGAAAAATGATAAGATGAACTTAGTCACCAACATCCTGCATCTAATTTTGGCCCACCTCTTCTTGCTTTGAAAACTTTTGTGACACGTTTGAGGCTGAGATAATATGGATTCACACCTTTTCATCATCACAAGTTTAATTTGTGTCTTGATTGGAAATTGTCCTCCTGTATATGAAGGTGTTTAGCATCATACTCATGAAGTCAGGTCCTGCGGGTCCTGTGCTGGTGAGACACAAAAATTCCAGACAGAAGAAAATGAAACACGAATGAAAGAAAAAAAAAAAGAATATTGAATTAATTATCTGATAAATATTAATGTGGTAATCAAACAATCATAAAAAATGTTGTGGGATTCTAAAAAGAATGATTTATTCAATGTGTCATATTCTGTTGTAGTCTAGATTTTTCCATAATAAATTACTGTCTGCTCACGGATGTCATTGTTCCTGAAGTAAAACACACATTAGTTAATTGATACATTATCACAGCAAACATTTTAGCATGTCGCAGCAGAAAAAACAAACATAATTAATATAAGAAATAAAAGGAGCACATTCAGGTATTGTGCATGCTTGTAATAAGCATTATTATCATCATACTTCCATGATCTATATTTAGTACTCGGACTGAGTGGGAAACAAACATTTTATTGAATGTAATCTTACTTACTTTCATAATTAACAGCTGTACATCTGTCCCTGCTGCCGGCTGCACAAAGCCCACCAAAATTCATTTTTCAAGTTTTGCATTACTTTTGCAGCAATGTTTGCATTTCGTCTGACCCAGTTAGGGTGCAGTGATATAAGCTTGTGTCCGAGCTTTCAGCAACAGCTAGGGGTTCAAAGCATCTAATTGTACTAACAAATATTGGTGGTTAAACATAATACATGACACTGTAGCATAACAGAGCTGACTGTAGCCCTACTTTGGTTGTTTAACACTGACTGCATGCAGTGGATCTGTGTGTGTCGTCACAGAAGCATCAAAGGTTCATCAGCACACTAATGTCCACCGCAGCTGGACACATCCAAAACAAAGACAAATAATCTGATCTATGCTCCTCAATTTCTAAGACACCGTCTGATGTGACCTCTACTCTACCTGGAAATAACGCCGAATCCGTCTGTCTGAGGTTCGGTTTTTGCCGTCATATGGCGACCAGTTTCAACCAGTCAGGGTTTCGACCACGTTTATGGGGAACTTTTTCTTTACAGAAACTGGAGCAGATCTGACACGCAGCGTTTAGGTGTTAAAAAAAAAAAAAGAAGGACACAACAACAGAGTTTGTCACTCTGAGTAACAGAATGACAAACCTGACAGTGAGTCATATATACACCAACTGAAAATGTTTGGTGCATCATGAAATGAAAAATATGACAAAGAAGACTCAGGACTGTTGAGCAGATGAAATACTCTAAAAGAAGAGTGGATGCTACACAGTGGCAAACACGGGCCTGTCCCAATTTATCTGTTCCTGTGCAGTTTTGTCTTTCTTTGTGTTGCAGGAAATATTTTAAATATTAAGTAGTTCAGTAGCCCAAACTGTGTGTCTGCAAAATGCATACATACCAAAATATAATGAGTGGCAGTTGGTTCAATTTATTACACTGCTCAAAAAAATAAAGGGAACACTTAAACAACACGGTATAACTCCAAGTAAATCAAACTTCTGTGAAATCAAACTGTCCACTTAGGAAGCAACACTGATTGACAATCAATTTTACATGCTGTTGTGCAAATGGAATAGACAACAGGTGGAAATTATTGGCAATTAGCAAGACACACTCAATAAAGGAGTGGTTCTGCAGGTGGGGACCACAGACCACTTCTCAATACCTGTGCTTTCTGGCTGATTTTTTTGGTCACTTTTGAATGTTGGTGGTGCTTTCACACTCGTGGTAGCATGAGACGGACTCTACAACCCACACAAGTGGCTCAGGTAGTGCAGCTCATCCAGGATGGCACATCAATGCGAGCTGTGGCAAGAAGGTTTGCTGTGTCTGTCAGCATAGTGTCCAGAGGCTGGAGGCGCTACCAGGAGACAGGCCAGTACACCAGGAGACGTGGAGTAGGCCGTAGGAGGGCAACAACTCAGCAGCAGGACCGCTACCTCTGCCTTTGTGCAAGGAGGAACAGGAGGAGCACTGCCAGAGCCCTGCAAAATGACCTCCAGCAGGCCACAAATGTGCATGTGTCTGTGCAAACGTTAGAAACCGACTCCATGAGGATGGTATGAGGGCCCGACGTCCACAGATGGGGGTTGTGCTCACAGTCCATCACCCTGCATGACGCTTGGCATTTACCAGAGAACACCAGGATTGGCAAATTTGCCACTGGTGCCCGGTGCTCTTCACAGATGAAAGCAGGTTCACACTGAGCACATGTGACAGACGTGACAGAGTCTGGAGACGCCGTGGAGAGCGATCTGCTGCCTGCAACATCCTTCAGCATGACCGGTTTGGCAGTGGGTCAGTAATGGTGTGGGGTGGCATTTCTTTGGAGGGCCACACAGCCCTCCATGTGCTCACCAGAGGTAGCATGACTGCCATTAGGTACCGAGATGAGATCCTCAGACCCCTTGTGAGACCATATGCTGGTGCGGTTGGCCCTGGGTTCCTCCTAATGCAGGACAATGCTAGACCTCATGTGGCTGGAGTGTGTCAGCAGTTCCTGCAAGATGAAGGCATTGAAGCTATGGACTGGCCCGCCCGTTCTCCAGACCTGAATCCGATTGAGCACATCTGGGACATCATGTCTCGCTCCATCCACCAACGTCACATTGTACCACAGACTGTCCAGGAGTTGGTGGATGCTTTAGTCCAGGTCTGGGAGGAGATCCCTCAGGAGACCATCCGCCACCTCATCAGGAGCATGCCCAGGCATTGTAGGGAGGTCATACAGGCACGTGGAGGCCACACACAATACTGAGCCTCATTTTGACTTGTTTTAAAGACATTACATCAAAGTTGGATCAGCCTGTAGTGTGTTTTTCCACTTTAATTTTGTGTGCGACTCCAAATCCAGGCCTCCATTGGTTAATAAATTTGATTTCCATTGATGATTTTTGCGTGATTTTGTTGTCAGCACATTCAACTTTGTACAGAACAAAGTATTTCATTCATTCAGATCTAGGATGTGTTATTTGAGTGTTCCCTTCATTTTTTTGAGCAGTGCATATCAACAGCCCAGACCTGATTGGTGGGTGACAGACTCAGTTTACCTCACACCAAAAAGATTCAGTATATTTTATCCCAACATTTCAGACATGTAACATTTTTATATGGTGTATGTAAGATTTATAGATCAAAGACATATTTTGGATCTATCTAGAGGAACATAAAACACAGGAAACATATCTTTGTTTTAAAAAATCTAAATATATAAAACTGTGAACAACAATTTATAAGTTTATAAAAAAAACATACATTCAAAGGGAAATAAGATTGGTTTTAATACCTGAAGATATTTATGTTTATGAATATCTTACATCAGTTTGTGCTCTTCTCAGAACACCATGTATGCTGTATGGGTTTATTTTTCTGTGTTCATTATATTCTCTCCTCTGTTCTGTCTTGTACCTATCTATGATTCTGTGTTCTGGTCTCTCACCTGCACTCCCTCATCACCTTAGCTCATAACACAAAATCAACACAGGCAGTTTTGCTTGTGATGCTGGAGCCTCAACATGTCACATATGTCCATTCTCTGATAACTGATATCTACCTTTGAAAATGAAAATTTTCAAAGGACAGTAAAACAATAGATACATTTTTTTTCAATGTTTTTTAGTTGGGCTGACTGTAATGAGTCCCACTTTGTTGCTTCAGAGTTTAGAGATACAACTTCATTAATTTACTTTTGTTGGCCAATAAAGTGGTTATTTACAGAGAAGATAATTCATGTGTCATTATAATTATGTAAAACTACATTAACCTACAAATTTATGTACATGTGGAAAAGGCTTTTGTAATTCAGCCAGAAAAACTGCATCCATCTAAACCTATTTGGAAAAATAATTAAATCATATATATATATATATATATATATATATATATATATATATATATATATATATATATATATATATATATATATATATATATATATATATATATATACTGTATAGTGTATAAAGGTAATCTCTCGGAGTCTGTCATAGTTTCTACTCTATTTTAGTCTGTTTTTACTGCACTGGAAATTTCAAAGTTCAGCATCACATGTGCAGCTTCTAACACAAAGTCTGCCACAATTTCTCTCTGTGGTCTAGAAAAGCAAAACAGCATAAAAGGGAAACATGGGTCCAACTTCAGTAAAAGATTTTCAGTAAACTGTACTTGTTACAGTTAATATCATGTATGTCTCTCTGCATTTAAATGCATGAACTCATCATATTTGCATTATTTTATATTTTGAACATGAATCTTCCCATAAATACCAGGATTTTCAGAAACTGACCTTTTTTTTTTTTTACTTTGTGTTTGTTTGTATTGTTTGAGTGATAAAGGGTGAGACAAAGAGGAGGGCCGTAGGGAACGGGTGTCATATAATATGGAAATGGCAGCGACTCAGCTAGCATGGCTTTATCTGTGTTTCTGGGACTGTATGTGACCTCAGGAGTGGATGAGCTGGGATAGAGGTCATGGGTTATCTTACATTTGATACAAAAAAATGTGCTGGTCTGTTATTTTTCCCTTATCTAGATGTCAGTCTGACTTGCTCTCTGTTAGTGTTTCCTTTGGAATGTCTGTGTGTCTTCATGCCCATCTGGCTGGAGTGAGAGGGCACGGGGGCAAAATGTGTGTGGCAGTATGAGCTGAGTGTGTGCATACTCTTGGAAACTGTAAACAAGTATGAGTGTGCACATTTCCATAGAGCTGAAAATATAATGCTGCATCAGGCCCAACTGTCAGCTTTCTCATGACATTGAGAGGAGAGGAGAGGAGAGGAGAGGAGAGGAGAGGAGAGGAGAGGAGAGGAGAGGAGAGGAGAGGAGAGGAGAGGAGAGGAGAGGAGAGGAGAGGAGAGGAGAGGAGAGGAGAGGAGAGGAGAGGAGGGATGGATGGTGGAGTAAGACACTGGTGGGGAGAACCCTGGAGAGTGAAGAGTACAAACACCAAACACATGCACGCTTTGTTTGGCATGGGATGACCTGCTGCAGACAATTATGTCTCCTCTGCTCAGCCACAATCAAATTACTGGTGGAGGACAAGGCCTCTGGAGAGACCCACCGCTGTGAGGGAAATGAAAACGCAGACACACACAGCCCCTTGCTTTAATACACACACACACATTCCATCATGCACACATGCACCTATATTATTTTGTAAATGTTACCACTCGCATTTATGTGCCAAGACACATTTGAGTAGACACAGTCTAATAAAAAATATAACAAATATTTGCACCAAAGACTAAGTTAGAAACTAAGAGATGGATCATAAAACAGCAGCAGCCCCTTCTTTATGGACAGAAAATTTTTGTAGAAAAGGATGGATCTGGAAAGAAGACGGCCTTGAAGGTAGATTGGCCAAATTTAAATCTGGTATAATTTGATTTTTACAGACAGACTTGGTGAACTTTGAGATTCCACCCGGTATTGATTAGCAGGTAATGCTGGAAGGAAAATAAACAGAAAATGTAATTGTAAATCCCAGCAATAAATCCTTACTCACTCAGATCTATATACAATGTTCAACAGAGGAGCCCGAAATTCCACCCATGAGTTGACAAAGAGACCTGTCAGACGTACAGCAGGATCCCGACAGCCTGCCATCTGTCACAGTTTGTGTGATGTGTGAAAGGTACCTGAGATCAACTCAACTGTTCCACTGAACAGCACAAAGAAGAATGTTGAAGATCAATATAAAAATTTTTTTAGGAATGAAAATGAACCTGGAAACACCCATTATTAGTCAGATTTGAAGACAGGCTTTGTTTTTGCATCCGTTCGGTAGAAAAAGGGTTGAAAGTGAGAGAATGAAACATATGTACACTGCACAGAGGGTCATGTTGCAACCAGGTGCAATTATGGTACACTGCTCTGAGGAAAAAAAATGAAAGTCAAATGGTGTGAGTACCTCTGAGCACCTGCAAGACAGTGTCCTTGTGTATGTAATAAACAGTAACTATGACACCCCAAAACTATTTTTTTTTTCTTACTGACACCCCACACACAGGCATGATTGGTGCCACTGAAGCTTCTGGATTCTGATTGTCTGGTCCATGTGAGGAGATATTATATCTGGACACTTATGATGCATGTATTTGTTTACAGTTCTAAATTAAGGCACCGACATTCAACTGGTAAAGCAAGCCACAGTGGGGGATAGCCGCAGGACTACGGTTATTTGTGTAACCAACAAAACAGCAGAAAAATAGAGTAAATAATGTCTCAGCTTTTTAGCATGCAAATGAAATTTTTTTGATATTTGCATGAATCTGGATGTTCAAATTAACTAACTGTCAGGAGGAAAGAGAGGACTTAAAATAATGTCAGCCGTGGTGAAGCCTGTAAACTGTAGGTGCTGTGAAAGGATAGAACACCAGAGAGGAAATATGACCACACTCATTTACCCTTATAGAAAATAAAGAGGTATGTATGCCAGTGAAGGTGTGAAAGAGAGGGCGAGGGATCCAGCTGCGCAGATGGTGGAAAAAGAGAGCTTTGCAACATTATTGCCACTGAAAAACTGTTTAATAATAATGTAGTGGATTTTAAAACTTGTCAAGATTTTGGTTATGCTTTTTAATCCTCTTTCTGTTTAGCTACAAAGTAATGCAATAGCAACAGAAATCTGAAAGCACAAATATGTTTTTGATATAAGTGCAGACAAACCAACTCCACTTCATCCATTACAATCATACCACCTAAAATATCTGGTATTATCCTTTAAATGATTCATATGAAGAGTGGCAGTTTTTTTTAAGCAACAGTCATTTGTATCGATTATTATGTTAAGATACTGTATGTTGTAAATGCTAATGTCAAAACACTGTAAGTGTACAATTAATACCTTTTTGATAAATAAAAAAAGAAGGAAAAATCACTCCAGTGTGCAGAGCTCAAACAGCAGATTTCACCTTTCCTCCTTAAAGAGTGAACCAGCTGTCAGCTGTGTCTCTGCTTTAAAATATTCAAAAGAATTAATGAACAACAGTTTTCATAAACAATAAAGAAATGAAAGCCACATCAGGCTGAAATTTAGAAAGATTCCTGCAGCTCTCCCTTCTCAGCAATGATTTCTGATCAGCTCTTTCAGGTTAAAGTCCTTAAGCCAGTGCTCCACCGCCTCTTTGCATGAACTGCTTTGGTCATTACGCTGCTTAACTCATCTGATGTGTGTTATGGAAAATGTTTTTCAGCTAGACTTTCTAAAGCCTGACAACAGAGGCCAGATGAATTACAGAAATCTAGTTCCCTCAGGGACCAACTGACAATATGCTCAAAAACATGTTACCTAACTTAAACTAATTTTTCTGCCAAAAAGGTCAAACGTGGGCTGTATCCATTTTTCTTCTTTTGGCCTATTATGGACTAAATGATTACTCAGAAACTTAATCCAGTGGGTCATCTTCAGTGCTCTCATCTCATCACCATATAAGCAGACTGACTCTTCTCTCATGCCGCTCTGATTCATACTATAGGGCAAACGAATGGTTAGCTTAGCATAGATTGCAGATATAGAGGAGAAGGAGGATATTTCTAGAATTTAACAAATAACATCTGGAAGTTAGAAATTGTATACCTTCAGCCTAGAGACTCATCAGAGGCCATCAGGCAACCACTGGTTGCGAGAGCAAAATGTGTATTCTGCAACTGGTTGCTGAGTGTTCGCTGGAGGTTGCTGGTTGTTGCCGGGTGAAAAACCTCATTGTGATTTCTTTGGTTGCTAGCAGACTGGCGTTGTGTCCTGTATTGTGCATGGAAGATGCACTCGTGCGCAAATATTTGCTATCTAGTAGCTGAGTCATGGTAAAACTTGAAAAAGTGTGATGCAAACCAGAAACAGAGAACATCCTTCAAGGTAAAGGTTGTGCCTCACGGCTGCAGCCTACATGTTTCAAAAGGTGCAACTTTTTTTTCTTTTTTTAAGGTAAAAGGTCTCCATTTCCAGTTTGTGTTGCACTTTTCATGGTTTCACAGGTGCTTGAAGAGTAGTTGACAAGCATTTGCAGGCAAGTTGGGGGTCTTCCAAAGCAACCTGCTAGCAACCAAAGCAACTGCAGGGAGGTTTTCAGTGCAGCACTGTATACCTCTTTGCAATCAATCTCAAGTGTAGCAACCTTAAGCAACCACTTGCCAATCAGGAATTCAGATTTTCCCTAGCAGCCTGTGGTTACCAGGGGGTTACTGGTCTCAGGGGCTGTGTGACTGGGTCCTTAACAAAGCAGTTGCATACCTCATCCTCAGAGCACTCACTGCCTTTGTATTAAAAATAGAGAAAAAAAAAGGAGCTGGACACAGAGACAGTGATACAAAAAGAAACAGAGAGAGAAAGAAGAGCAACGAAAGCTTCTCCAGCAACAAAAAATGGCTTCACATTTTATATTCCACAACTTGAATATCAAGATTTAAATATTTGCCAATATAGAATTTGGCAATTAAAATGAAGATGTAGAAGAAAAATAAATACCATTGAGATGGGTCTGAAAAAGAGAGAGACAAAGACACTGAGGCAGATACACTGAACAGAAGGAAGTTAACGGAAAGATGTGTAAAAGGAGGAATACAGTGTTGGGAAAACAAGCAATGAACGGAAGACATGAATTCAGACAAAAAGAACAGTGAAAGCAGGAAGAACAGGAGGAAGGAGGGATCAGGGGGAGAAGAAGAGGGGAGATGATGTTGATGTTTTGCTTGTTATTCCAGCACTAATTTTCCCCCTGGAGCTCATTAGAGTCTGGAGAGAAACGAACCACAAAACCTTAAAAACCAACAGAGTGGGGAGAGAAAGAGAGGCAGAGAGGGGTGAGAGAGAGTGTATGAGCATTCAAAATAAATAAATAAATAAATGGAACAGGAGGAATGAGAGTGAAGGACCAGGGGAGACAGAAAGGAGGACAGAGGTAGTGGAGAAGAAAAGAACAAAAATCAAGTAGATTTAGGGATAAAGTGTTTGTACAAGTGACTCTCTGAAAACAAACAGAGGTATGGAGGAGACGGTCCAAAACATACACACACGTACACACACTCACACACAGTCATATACAGTGAACACAGCCCACCTTTACACATGTCAACCAGGGAACGTGTTTGTTTCTGCTTGTTTTCAGACGTTTTGCCAGATTCTACAGAATAAACGTCCAGGACAGGCTTAAAGTAGGTTTAAGAAAAATAAAAGTACCATTTAGTTTTATTGATTTCTTCAGAGCAAATAAATAAGAAAACAGTAGATAAATTGATTTGATTGATTCATAAATCAAATATTGTCATAGTCTAAATATTCACATGTAATTTACAGTCAAATAATAATAATAATAAAAGTACTTTTAGCTATAGTTTCTTTTATATAAGTAGTAGTCTCAGCTTTTTTAGCCACAACTTGGTTTGACCCAAAACAAAAACAAGAAGCATGTTTTTAATCAGAAGAGCAGAATGGCAGCCTCAGGTTTCCACACAATCACTAGTAAGTTTCATTTAGAATATTTTTTCATTATATAACACTGAAGTACGGAAATACAGATACTGCAGTCATCAACCAGATTAAGTTTCCAGTATTAGTATTACCATTATTATCATCATAAAACCAGGAGAATAGAAACAGTGGCTTAGGTTTCATTATATTTATATATCCATTTGTATGTATCTTATATATACTGTGTACGCATATATATATATATATATATATATATATATATATATATATATATATATATATATATATATATATATATATATATATATATATATATATATATGATTTTATAAAGTTGAGGGTTGTTTCAGTGTCCACAGTCCACATTGAAGAAAAGCAAGGAAGGATCCGTGCTAGGAGGCAAATGAGTACAGCAGCAGATAAGAGTACAGACATGAGGGAGGGGAAAGACATGGACTGTTGAGGAAAGGAGGATGGAAGGGATAACAGATGTGTACAAAAAAAGAAGAGAAATCTGCACTTGTGGGTAAACAGCATAGTTGAAGAGAGAAAAGGGATCCTGGAAATGGGATGCGATATGAAAAGAAACAGTGCAATGATGGTGAGACCATCAACAGAGGAAGAGAAAGAAGCAGACTGACTAAGGAAAGATGAGAGTGTGGGGAAAGGACGGATGGACAGAGCGGAGCTGGATTCAGATGTTTGTGCGTTGGCCAGAGTGATGATTAAAACAGTGAAGGAGCAAAGTAAAGCATTACTTTTTTGTTTGGCTATGTGACTTGCATCAATAACAATGTTAGGTTCATTAGATACAGACACATGAGATTGACAGAAAAGTACTCGATCAGAAACTGGATATGGTTTATTACATTTACCTGTTCTGTCATCTCCTTCTGTTTTCTGCTTTCTTTCTCCCCGGTTACATTTTGTATGCAACTTTAGTGACTATCTACTTACGTACGACAAGTTTTAGTGGCTGGAGGGTAAACTGGATGGCAGAGTGAGTGCAGATGAGTTTTCGCCAGCAAAAATACTTTTGTTTATTGTAGGAAAAGGTTGCGGCTTTGCCTAAATACACACAGTAAAGTATTTAACTAAGATTCTGATCTTTTCCTGACCTTGACCCTACTGCTACGAGTGCTTAACAATAACCATTAGAAAGTTTAATCCTGCTACATGTAATGATTAAATAACAGACAGCAGGAGCGATGGAGAGGAGAAACAAGAACAAACTGTAAATTGATCATAAAAAGCGAATGATTGTAATGATAAATATAAAAGACGGCTTTACAGGGAAAGTAAATGCTTCCATATCCCCTGATTTTGTGATCAGAGTTTACTGTTTACCCTATAAAAATGATAGTTTAGCTTTGGGGAAGAGGCTGATCCAAAATCAGTGCAGTTTATGTCAAGCATAAGAAAAACACAAATACACATATGGGCACGGTAAATGGGGGTTTGTGGGAAACAGTTCCTCAAGTAATATTTGTCAAAGCTGATGTTGATGGTGATCAATGAATAAATGACTGGATTAGTGAGCGTGGAGGATGGGAGGGGAGGGTTACTCGTGGGCTTCAGAACACTCTGGACCATATAAATGATCAATTGCGTCTGTCAGCAGAGAATAAAAAAAGTTTTGGCTGTCCAAAGCTGCAGTCAAGCCACAGAGAAAACAGAGGGAGGAAAAGGATGCATGAAAGGATGGATGAAAAGAGGAAGCAAAGTGAAGAAGCTGACCGTACACTCTCATGTACTGGTTCCATAATTCTCTGACATCACACTTTTCTATAATCATGCTCATATCTCTCTAACATCTCATCCTTCCTCATCTCTCCCCCCTCTGCAGCATCCCAAACAGAAGTCTGTTGTCATTTCCCTCTTCTGCTTTCCCGCCATCTTAGCCATGTCCTTTTTCTTTTTCCTGTGCCGCTCTTCCTCCTCCATCTGCCTTTTCATCATCTTCGATTTGCTTTCCAGCTTCCACCAGCTTATCCTCCTTTGTTTCCACCCCTGCGCCTCCTCCTCCTCCGCTTCCTCTCTACATGGGAAACACCAGGAAGCCAGAGAAGGTGGAGTATTTCCATCCTCCCATTAGGTTTCCTCTCTCCAATTTGAGGTAGGCCCGGTCTCCCTTCTCCATCTGGATCAGAACACCATTGCTGGCTGCCTCGCGTGTCACATCCTGGTCACCGGCAAATGCCGAAATCACAGGCCAACCATTGTGCATCAGGCTCACCTGGATGAAAAGGACAGATAGTGTACAGAATGAAAAGTGGGGAAAAGCTCATAGAAGCAGGATCATGTGGTGAGAGACTTCCAAAATACTCAAATAATGATGCTCCCATGTGGATTAAGAGCATCATATTTTGGGACTTTTTAGTTGCCATATTTTAAAGATGAAATATATGCAATGATATTATTTGAAGCTTTGCGCTCTGCAGTCAGCGCATTATCCACTTGTAGAAGATTTAACAAAGACTTAAGAAAGATATTCACACACACACAGTGCAACAAAACACTCACACAGTGTCTGACTCAACAAATGTTTCAGTGGGGAATAACATCTTCTTCTTACAGGGAAAAGTAGCTGTGAGTGATGTGTTCCCTCCCTTCCCGGGCCAGCCGGCGTTTAAACCAGACAACGGCTTTCATCGCTTCTCTTTGGAGCTACAGCAGAAATACAAGCACTCCCCAGATATATTTCCCCCCCTTATGCTTCACTTAAATAAAATCATTGATTCATTCTACCTCTGGTACCAGTGTGCTAGGAAAACAAACTGAAACGAATTTTTGGGGAAACGTCTGTTTATGCAGGATCACACTTTATAAACCCTGTGAGATTATAGACCTTCCTGTGAGAAGTCTCACTGCAACCAGATAAGAGAAGCAACACAGAGTTATTGTTGTACTGCCTTTCTTGATGTTCTTGTACAAGTCTTGTTTTTACAATACTGTGAGTACATGTTTGGCTGATGCACAGACTATCTGTGAGTTTGTGCCACGGCTCATTTGTGAATATTTTTAAAATGGATTATAAGGTATAAGATGTTAATATCTGGATAAAATTAATTATTTTTATGCAGGAATCACTAATGAGATGAGAGCTCGGTCTTCAGCTCACACCCAGCACCGGAAAGCGGCACATGAAGACAGCGACCTGAGAAGGATGCTTGTTGTTTTTTTTCTTCTGGCATTCACAAGGCTGTGTGCGGTGAAGGCTCTCACCAGGGTGAAACTGTCAGCACAGAGTTCGACTGCACATTCCTGCAGAAACAACACGAACTGTGTTGTGTTTTTTTTTTTTTTTGGTCACACAACACAATCTTTGCATACCACACCCCTTATTCACAGGATTTACCCCACTGAGGCTTTGTCTATTTCCCCAAAATGAAAATCAAGTTAAAAGGTTGTCTTTTTGACACACTGATGGAGATCCAGAGTACAGTACTGCAGAGGCAAGTGGTTACAACTATCTAAAAATCTAGGAATCTATAGGGGGCTGGAAATGCACAAGAAGATTATCTTGAAGGGGAAATCAACCATCGGTATTTGATTTTTGATCTTCTGAGTTCCAGAACTTTTTTGGTAACAGGAAATGTAAAATAGTTAATGTAACGGAGTATAGAGCATATTGTATTTGAAGCTTGGATGTAGACAGATTAATGGGGGGACTGCACTAAATTGGCTGTTCATAATATTTTTTCCCACTACACAATATTGCTTTATGAGTGACAAAAATAAAAGCATTACAAATCCCCAAAATATATTTTCACCTGCTGCATTGACAGCTCCTCACAACAATTCATATTTTGCATCTTAAGTCAACAAACTCACGTGTAGTAGTGTTCTATTTTGTAACAAACTAACTGTAATTTAAGACATTTTAGAGATAATGCCTTCACAGACCCAACCTCATGCAGGGGCACGTTAGCTGTGCACATGCATCTTTACAATATCTGCACATTAGTCGGGGTTTTCAAGGTAGAATACCTGTTTTCAAATAGAATTTTACACCTGAGCTCTAAAGATGCCCAAATATTTCTGTATGCCCTCGAGGTAAAAAATTGTAAAACTGTCACTAACTGATGGAACACAGTCATAAACATCCCATAATTATACACTTATCCAAGTCATTCTGCCTGATGGTCAGGAGAGTGAGTACGTGTGTGTATGTGTGTGTGTTTGTGTGTGGGCAGGAGATGGAGAGCCTGTCAGAGTCAAGGGCTCTCTTGGCCCAGCACTCCTCTTAATAGCAAACTGAACATGGCGACTCAGACTGTATATGTGTGTGTGTGTGTGTGTGTGTGTGTGTGTGTGTGTGTGTGTGTGTGTGTGTGTGTGTGTGTGTGTGTGTGTGTGTGTGTGTGGGTGCATGTGAATAGCCAGCTTGTGAATCTGATGGAAACCACTCAGACTATACTTAAATTATTTTTTTTAATTGTCACAAAGGAAACATGGCACAGGTCACGGCAAAATCTACATTTCACCATAGGCTGAAAATGTAGCCACTGAAGGCTGCAAAGAGTTTAACACAAGGAGTGGTTTGCTTATGTTTATGTAAGATTGCAGTACTTACCTTCAGATTTACTTTTCATTTTGACATGTAGCAATTTAGCTCCTTACATTCCCCAGTACCATCAGGCTAATAAGTTCTGTCTTTAGTCCCTGAGCTTAACATACTAAACAAGATAAATGGGAATTACATTAATTTAAAATTATGTATTAGCAGAAAGACATATTTGTTGCCATGTATATAGTATCAGTCATAACCACTCACAACAACCACCATAGGCTCACTCACGGCTTTCAGTTAAGTTAACTAGTTACAAACAACAAAGATATTTTAGTGGCCAAAATAAAAAGTTACTGTTTTGTGTCACATAAGCTTCCATACTGTTACATTAATTGAGGTAAAAAGGTATCCGGAAAACAGAAACTTAAAGCAGACATTCTGGGCTAAATACACTGATTAACTATTATGCAATTCAAACCTGCAGGTGAACTCAAATATTCATCTGAAAATTCTACTAAAACATGATTTGCTAGTAATATATTAATATACATGAAGCATGAAAAATTTCTTGCCTCCCTTTGGCTAATGTTTGCTTGCTCGGTTAGGGTTAGACGGTGGGTTAGATAGTCAGTGTAAGACCAAACTTTCAGGCTCAGAGCCAATCAGACACAAAGTAGCAGCAGGTCAAACTCTGCAAGAGACGCAAGCAGCTCATTCATAGGAGAGTTATTCCAGAGATTATACTACAAGACTACAAAAATGTATCCTTCAGTGTGGTGGACAATCTAGTCAAGTTTGCCGATAACCAATAATTTCCCTTGACAATTCATCTGGTAATGTTATCACAAATACCAGCAACACTACTGTATGCGTCGAATTGGAGATGGTGTTCGGCATTTCTGTTGCAACTCCAGGCTTCTGACAGTTAAAAGAAAAAGTCTGCATTAGCATGGGTCTTGATTGATTACAATCATTACGGTGCTTCCAAGAGTCTTCAATCACTGAAGAAAGATGAACAAGAAGCGCTTCAACACAAATATACAAACATCAACATTGGATCTGATCCTGCTATGCAACCTTCACCTTCATCAATAACTGCATCACTCCAATTTAGATTTGAGGGGTAATGACCAAAGGGAACAAGTACATAAGTAGGGAAAACTAATACACCTCTTAATCTGACTCATTTCTTTAAGATCTTAAGCAGTGCTTGATGGCTACTAAATATGAATGTATGAACTTATATTTTTATTTATCACCTATTTCTTGTTTCAAATTAAAAAGAACATATCAAGTACTTCCTCCACCATGAATGCCAAGCTGGGCCCAGTACACTTAGAATACAGATGAGGAACACGAAGCTAAAGAGGACATTTCATGTGGAGAGAAGCTTCCGAAGACTTCAGGTTAGCCTTATTAACCTTCATATCATTATATAAAATAATCATTAGAAGGGACACGATGGGGGAAACAGAAAAAAAAAAAAAACTAGGCAGAGATAGCAGGATGGAAATATATACAGACAAAAACAGATAATACAGAGACAGATGAAAAGTAGGCCATTAAACAGAAGAAGAGACAGAACAGACAGAAGAGGAAAACATGGATGGAGGGGATCAGGGAGTAGGAGGGAGGGGGGGGGGGGGGGGGGGGGGGGGGGGGGGCATGGTTTGTGTCCAGTGTGCGTGTAATGCTTCCAAAGAGAGACAGAGATGGCAGACAAAGAAAAGCCAGCATCACCACATCACTCCGTTACCCTCAGATAAACACACGAGCACACACAACTACCCAGCCATTCAACCAAGTCACTCCTGGGGACACCTACAAACCAACTCTCCATTCCCCCAATCCCACACGGTTCCCCACATATACATAAAACGCACACAGACTCGCTCCCCATTTAAGTCCAAATGTGTTCCCTTGTTGTCCCTTTAGACCTGGAAACTTTAAACGTTGCCAGGCGTCTCTATCAGTTAAAATTGTGGTGGAGGGTTTTTTTGGGTTTTTTTGGAGGGTTTTTGGCTTTCGCACAATGGCATCAGTTGTGAAGCATCGCCACACGTACTCTGTTAAAACATGATGATTGGACAATGAATGGACAGTGCCAAACGGCTTGTGTGATATTTGTCCAGCCAAGTCAGGCTCCAACATCTAAAAGACAAGAGCAGCTTACAAATCATTTGATAGCATGATGATGATTTTAATTCATTCTTTAACACATTAGGTCTGCTCTATGTAGATTGCCAGAATATGAAAAAAATATTATGGGAAACAGTGAAATAAAAGCTATTTTTCAGATCTTTCTGTAGTACAAGCAGAGCCTGAGAGGGTCCGAGTGTGGTGTGTGATAGTGATATATGGTGCTAATAAAGTTGTGACAGTGGCATTGGAAGGATGAGACTGTGGTCACCACACACAGAAACAGACACACACACACACACACACCTGTATGAACAACAATAATGCATTGGTTGCGCTTCTATGTGGCTGTCTACCCACCCCACCCACACACACTTTCAACTACACCTACACCCATTCAATTAGCAGCCATAAATATAAAAGCATGATAATAGGGCTTCGCGTCATGTCAGACTGCGATCGATCTGCATTCATTAATGCATAAGCACCAATTAACTGGCTGAGTAATGGAAAGAAGAGACAGAATAACGAAGGAGAGAGAGGACGGGGAGGCAGAACGAGGAAGCACGGAGAAAGGAAAAGAGAGATGCTGCACTGGCAGGAGAATGTTGGAGACGAGCAAGAGATAGCAAAGAGAAAATTTGTCTTTCGATATGTAAATAGAATTTGTCTAATGTCTCAGTGCTGCACTTAATGTTTAACGACATGATGACATCCTGTTATTGCATCATCAATTCCTGTCCAGTTGACTGCCTTGACATGACAATGATACTCTTCTGGTTGTTTTTCTTTTTCCCCCTCTTTTTAGCTTTCTCTCTTTCTCTACATGCTTCTCATCTTTCTTTTTTTCAACACTCTCCCTTTTCTTTCATTTCTACATCCTTTCCTTTGCCTTCCTTTTTCCCCCCCGGCAGATCTTTTGGATTCTTTCATTTTGATCCACACTTTTTCCCTCTCTTTACTGACAGAGACAGAGACAGGGTGATGATACATAAGCTACATAATGGTGCATCTGTCTGAGGACTGTGACACCCCCTGTCTTTAAAACAGCAAGTTTCCAAAGTTTCTGAAAGTTTTTTGAAAAGTTCTTCCAGGGTCATTCTGGAGACGGGTACAGATAACAAAAACAAAAGACGCAAGAAACAGGAAGGAGGTGTACCTGGGTAAAACAAAAACTGGCATCAGTGGGTGCAAGTAAGGATAGATAGACTGCATATACTGTACACAGTCTACATATGTCAAAGTGCACACAGGCACTGCTAAAATGATTCAACAGTAATACTGTTTGAAAAATGTTGAATATATTAATTGTTGAGTTAGGCCTACAGTTAGCACTGAATTAAACCGATGAAAATCTAAGTCAACTGAAATTGTTCTTCAGCTCACTATTGGTGCACTGAGTGCACTGTACCTGCTAATCTTACTCCCCTAATTTTCAAAACTAGAATCATATCAAGTGATTCCAGCACAAAAATTATTGAGCGCTAACACTGATGGGCTTCATGGCCTGAGCAAGAAATTAAACAATTTGCATCGTGCCACCCTTTTTCAGAAGTTCTTCCACAAACTTTACTGTCATCGCCCATAGATTTTAATTCAGGGTTCTTTAAGTGCCACGTCTCTCATATTTTGTCTCTAGCTTCATATCCCACTCAGTGGATGTTCCAACCATTGCATAATGATTGACAGAACAAATATATTTAATCACACACAGTACCTTCAAACAGAAAGCCGTTTGCACTGAACATGAAAGTTGTCGAAGGATCCTAACAAAATATTAGGCCACTGTAAAAGAGCTGTTTGGAAAGCTCACACTTAACCTCTTGGCCATCCATTTTAACAAAAAGCAGCCACAATAATGACTTCTTGTGCTTGAGCGGGGGGGGGGGGGGGTAGCACAAAGGCAGTCCGCGGGGTGTCACAGTGGGTCGCTGTCCGAACGGAAACCAAATTCCGCTTTAGTGTCAGTGCCAGTTTGGAGCTGCCTATGAGTAACTGTTGAGGTAATGTAAACAGGTAGTCTGTTCCACCCACTGCCAAAATAATGGACTGATTCTGGAAGGCTTTTAATGCAGCTCTGCTTTCCTCACGAAAGTAACGCTGGTGATTGTTCGACCAATAAAGGATCTTTGCACATTAGCAATAGGTTATACTAGGACAAATGAACAGCATGAAAACACCTGGTGCAACACTGAATTAACAGAAGGACTAGTGGCAAAAAAGCACCTACAAAGGAAATATGCATAGAAGACTGCAGTGATACCACTTCTTAATGGATCCTGTTAAACAGTAAATCTGAGGTTGCTGGCTAAATATATATCACCCACAACGAGATACCTACCACGCAGAGGAGGAAATTTATCATTTCCTCTAACATGCTTTGAATTTTGGGGAGAAAGCTTTCACTGTTTCACAAGCTAAATCATTATTCGAATCTGGAGCATCTTTGCTGTAATTTAGGTCATCTCTGTGTGTTTATTTCCTGCTATCGACCATGTTCTCTATTTTCAGATTTTCTGCTTTTGTTGATACGGCTTTCCATTAGATTTTGAGGAAACAGCAGTTGCTTTCTAGAACACAATAAGGAAAATAAATTACTAGCATGCGACGCTGAGTGGGTAATGGTTGTGTTTTGTAATCATTTAAAATAAGCATGTTTTTGTGTTTGCGTGGACTCGGTGGAAAGGAAACTCCTTTCCACTGACACAACTGAATACTGCTTAAAAGGATTATGGTATTCAAAATGATAAGTTACGATTACTTTGAGGTCAAAGAAAAGCCAACTATCAAGCATGTACACCCAGTATATGCACAGAAACAAAGAGTTTTTGTCTAGGCTGTGAAAGTTATTGTTAACCCAGATATATGTTCATAACAAATATTACAGAATGTATGCTACATATCTGACAATCCTATTTTAGAAAGTGCTATAACACACAAAAGACAGATCTGGCCTCTCCAGTCTTCAAATGAATTAAGTCTCCATCAGTTCCACAGTGATAACTGCTGCTTCTTCTCCTTTGCCAGCTGTCTGACTGTCACTGTCCTTAATTTCTGCTTCAGTACATCTGATTGTTTGTTTGATAGCAGGAAGCCTCATTAGGAATGAATTTCCAGATGCCATTTTTGAAAACAGGCACAGAAGAAATAACTCACTGGCTAAAGCAGGTACAGAACTTTTAAAATGAAGCACACAAATGCTGTTGTCACAAAGTCAACTATAGTTGAGCCTATTTCTACATCACTAAATTACATTGTAGTAACACTACATCATCAGATGTAGTGCTTTTGATAATACTTGCTCTATTTTAGGGTAAAAATAAAGAAATAACTGCTGTTATTATGAATTTTGTGTGAGCCTCATGCTGAGCAGGTTTGAGGTAACATGCCTCTGGAGTCTGGGGATTTGGTGATCTCCTGGCAGTTCTAACTTTTAATACCCATGAGAAAATCAGAATGTGTTATCTGTGGTGGGTATCTACCACACTAAGTTTTTATCAAGCTGAGTTCAGTCAAACTGAACAGCGGGACCCTGTGTGACCTGCAGTGTGTGTTTCATTGAGCTTGTAGTAAAAAGCTCAACTCTAGAAAAACATTATCTTTCATGTCACCTGATTTTGTCCCCATCACTTCTTCTTTGTCCGCTGCGTTCGTGTGTGTCAGACTGAGTGGAGAGGCTGCAGCTCAACCCTAAATTACACCGCATCATCCTGACTGTTGTTGTCAATCTTTGAGAAAAAAAAATTAGGGCTTTTGTGGTTGCTATGTTTGATAAATATTTGTATACATGCTCCTACATGCATTTTAGTTTGTACACATCCATTTTTTAATTTTTTTTTTTTGAGCCTTAAAATTGTTTCTGTAGACAACCACACTGTGTTACTGTGTTTTTTGTGTCTTGTTTTCCTTGGGTGTCTGTTTGCTATGCACTGATGAAGCTCTGACTGCTGTTTGCACAATTAAGGAATACTTAAAGGAGTGCTAAAACTGCGTCCCAAGTTAATAACTTATTCTGAAAACCTGATATTGAGGTGAGACTAAAATTGATGGGATACAGAATTGGCAAATCCCATCAGCATTAAAACTGTAAGGCTGCACTCAAGACACCAGTAGAGCGGCTGCTTTGCTAAAGCAGCTCCAGACATAAAGAACGCTGGATTTCTGAGTGTTTTCTGAAGTTGCAGGTGTTGCACCATTTTCCTTTTTACGTAGATTATATAAGAATTAGCTGCATTTTCAGTAAATGCAGTAAAACAAGCCTGCATTTGCCCTTTCATTCATGACCAGAGATCACAGAATCTAAACACAACACAGCATCAAATATGATTTCACAACACGGTCAGCTTTGTCATTATTAGAGGATAGCTCTACCAGCTATGTTAGAAGTAACAGCAGCATAGTTTGGCTAGGTGCTGTTCTGGCACCCGTACCATTCAGCCAGATGTTTTGAGGCATTTGCTGCTCTTTTCTGACATGTTGTGTTGCAAACAATCAAATTAATGACGACTGAGCAGCTTCACTTTCAAGAATATGGATTGGCACATGCTGACTGACTGTCATCCACTGGCGCTAATTATTGTTCTCTGTGACTGATCTAAAAAAAAAAATGAAACCGTATTTATTCAAACAGATGGAGGCAACCAGAGCAAAGGTCAGAAATGAACTGAACTGTTTATATCACAGACCCACACAGGCACAAAAACAGATCTTAACAAATGTCAGCAGATCGCACCAGTCTTCATCAATACTGCCTCAGGGAACAACATCATTAATTTGAGGAAACCACTGGGCAAAGCCTTCAACCGTCATATTTTCTCACTGGTGCGAGGGAGCAATACATGCAACTCTGGATGTGTTGCCAAATGTCATACCATATGAAAGATAATTAAGACAGACCATTTGAAAACCTCAACGACACCAGATGGCCCTATGATTCTCTTTAATATTTACATTACTCACACCATAACCCAAGAGGAAGTTTAATATACCCACAATGTCCTAATGACTCATTTGTGTCTTATTAACTTTGTTCAATTTAAAGAAAAATAAATACCCAAAGAATATTCAATCAATCCTCTCCTTGACACGAGCACAAATCAGTGTAGTCTTTTGGAAGACCGAGGACAGGTTAATTAAATAAATATGACATCAAGCATCTGGCTGGCAGACTGAGTCAGTGTGTATATGTGTGTGTGTGTGTGTCAGTTTAATACAATCAAGTCGTACCCCCCATTTTACAATGGAAAAGAATTTACAATGTAAATAATTTAATTGAAAGGATAAAAATATAATGTCCTTTGAAGCAATGAAAACAGTACTGTGTGTGTGTGTGTGTGTGTGTGTGTGTGTGTGTGTGTGTGTGTGTGTGTGTGTGTGTGTGTGTGTGTGTGTGTGTGTGTGTGTGAAATATATATTAACAGGAGAAGCTCAGAAGCTTCTTCTTTATTAAATGTGCAGAAAATAGAAAGTTTGTATTTCTATGTAAATCATGTGATTCTATCTATTAACTACCTCTCATAAATATAACAATGGGAGGCACATATTTTTCTAAGTACAGTATGTTCTTTGTATTTGCCTGTTTAACACACGGACTTCCTAATTTGTTAATACATCACTTTAATCTGGAAGAACAGACTTTTCTAATCAAATTATTCATCTTCTGACAGTTGATAGCTATTACCACACAATCTTCTCCCAACCAAATTCATTAAAATGTCAGACTGTACAAAAGAACTAATGCATGGCATACGCTGAAAGGTGACTTTCTATTTGACCTCCTGGCATATTTTTCAAAACACAGCCAAACGGCATAGCTCTGCATTCATAGATTCTTATTAGCGTTGGTTGACTATTGATGAGTATCAGTTAATTGGGAAATTTGCATGATCTGTACACTATAATTACCATGAAGTACTTCCAAGAATAGAAATGGGTGAATGTTTTGTATCACACTAATGTATATCCAGAGAAGCTTATTAAGGAATGTGTCTCTTGCTTAAAGTATCACCCTGGATGCATCCTCACTGCCTTTAACACCCAGCATAATTATTTTTGGCTAGCAAGATTTTAACAAATGTATTAGATAATTTAATAAATCATATTAATTTTGCTTCTTGAAGCATTTTCTGCACATTCTCACCTTTTACTGGGTATTTAAGGGGAACAGAGCCAGACAGGCACTTAGGAGATAGGGACAGGTATGACATACATCACAGGAATAAAACGAAACCACAGATGTGTGCACTGTAACCATGGAGCTAATAGGCCACTACCAAAAATTAAAGTTGTTTACAAATTTTGTACAAAGAGATGGTAATGAATACAGGACATATTGAGATTTTCATGTGAGGATGGCACCAGATAACAGGATCACCCAGTGCATAAAGGGAAGAAATATGTATCAGCTTAGTCCATACACAATGTGCTGTCCATGCAACAGTTTTTTCATGTAAAATCACACATGTGACATATATGAACCAATGTCAGTGGATATTTGGCATTTCCGTGGATAAGTGAAAACTTTGACCTGCTGGTGATGCAGGGGATCGTCAAGTCTGTGTGTTATGTACGCTACACTTCTGCTAATGTGAATAAAACTGTTCCTACATCCATACTGCAGAGTTGTTTCTGTGCTGTACCACCCTTGAAATGCATTGTCTGTGCGTAAGACTTGACAACTACCAGAATATACTGTCTCTGCAGCTTTCTTTCTGCTTAACCCAACCATACTTTCAAAGTCAAGAGAACATAAGAACTGATAAGATGTTTATTTATGTGGCTTTGACTCGTCTCATTTTCCTGCATCTCCACTGTATAGAATAAACACTATCTGAACCAGCAGCAGTGGAGTAGTGTTTCTGTTATTTATTTGTTATATTTCATATAGCTCATTCTGTTTGCACTTGTGGTGCAACAGATCAATATGCAGTACTGTCTGCTACCCAAATATGCTAGTATTTCTTACATTGTCTTGGTCTGGGTCTGTTATTTTAACTGTAGCAGAAGTGAGTCAACTATTTCCTGTTCCCAATTAAAAAAAAAACAAAAAAACTCTGGGCCAATTCTGGTTATAGTGCTTAAGGCAAATGTATACTGTCCTCTTTCTTCTCTGCTCTGCTGCTTTGCCCGGAAAATGGCAGAACTGAGCCAGTAATTCAAACATCTTTGAACCACAATCTTGTGGAGTGAAGGTAGAAAACAAAAACAGACGAGAGCTACATTTACTTTTTTTATGTTGCAACTCTACATTATATACAAGTGAGGCACTTTGAGCAAGTGACAGGTGAGCCTTTGCTAACTGGCTACAAATGTGTCATCTTGGTTTCTTTTAGAGTAACTGCATGATTCACTGATCCTTATTACTCTGATACCAGGCACCGGTGCAGCCCTTCAGTTGATCCATTAAAACAAGCTGTTTTAGCTCATCTCCTTTTAAGGCCAACCTCCCTTCATGGCAACTTTCTCACGATTGGCTGCACCTCACAAACACAAACAGAATATCTGAACAGCAGATGGGCGGGCCTTTTGTGCTCAAAGCCACCACAACATGCCTGAGATGACCATATCAAGGATATTTGCTGTATTTGACATCATAAAGAGTCAAGAGTAGAAGTGTTTAAGCATTTAATGTTCCATTATTAGAAACTTAAGTCATCTTTCATTCAATTCAATTCTGAATTGTGTCAGACTAGGCAGGAGGCTCTTTTGGTCCTAGCTGGAAACTATGAAAAGACGGCATTTTCAGGATTTTTTTTTTTTTTAACTTTTTGGCATGATAATTATTTTCCACGTCTTAACACAGTAATAACAATTTAAGACATCTTACTGGTAACAATTTATCACTTGAGGTAAAGTGGCAAGCCATTTTTGTGTTTGTGTCTCATACATCTGTTGGCTGTAGTGGAAAGCTGCACGGAGGAGTCATACTATATTAAATAAACTGTTTGAGGATATTTAAGTACGTTTAGATGGGACGTGGCTTATGCAAATTTCTATCTCAGCGGCCTGTGCACGTATCAATCTTTAAAAGTGTTTTTAAAACAGAATTTGGCAACACTTTAATGAAGTGGTGCTTGTTTGGCATAAGCACTTGAGACATGACAAAAAAATATATTTTAATCAGAGAATGGCCCTATGTAACACAATAACACATATAATGCCACTTATAGATTATATTAGAAGGTTTGTTTATACACTGGAATTTGCTTGGAGTGTACACCTGTCAAAATATATTCTTATTTATTAAAATGGATTTTTAATAATGTGTGTTCTAAAAAATAGATTTGGCCAAAACTGTTTAAAACTATGCTCTTTGAAATATTTTTAATACATGTTACTATGTACTCAGAATAATTACTTTTTAATGTAACTTCTTGGGCAGCTAATCAACTGTGGATACAGTCCACTGAGATCAAATCTAAAATATCCAGAATCTACTGCTCAAAATACGGAGTGGTTGAATATTTAAAGTTTGGCTTACACTTTATAAACTGACCTTCTTTATAATAAGTGAGATACGCATCACATGAACCTGAATTCATGTGTCACAGGAAGTAATGATGATGGTGATGGTAAACATGCATTTCAGTGTCAGCGTGACATAAATGTAGCAAACTGAAATAATACTGGACCCCAGTGGTATTACTGTTATAGCGTACTGTACACGGTGACTGCATTTTCTGCACTGCACACCTGAAATCATGTTAATGAGAATAAACAAGGGTTAACACTATAAAAGTTGAAAGGATTCAGGTTTGTTAGGGACATATGCAACTGTTTGGTCTAAGCCCAACAGCTACATGTAAAAGGTAAGGGTTCTTATTATTGGGGCAGTGTGCTATCAGCACCTTGAAGTCAAGCCTCTGGGTTTTTGCTTTAAATGGGAAAATCAAAGTAACAGAAAGGCCTATAATACACACAGCATGAGGCATTTTAGCTGTGTTCTTTGTGTCACTTTCAGAGCTACAGGCCAGCTTTGACTTGAGGCTTTTGTGAAAGCCACTTCTGATTGCTCAGATGCTTAAAATACTGTTGTAAAATATCCCCTTTTTACACTGTAAAACCACACCAGACTGCCATATACGTTTCATAGTACTCCACTGGATGCTTTACTGGCAAAACTATAATTGCTTTCAGCTTGCTAAAATTAATATTCAGTACACATTTCACAGAGATAACTGAAACCAATTTTTAAAACAATGTGAACATTTACTTAGCAATAACAAGCTGTTGATAATAGACTGTCAGCTTGTTATTTGTTGCTGAGCAGTTGTCAAAAAGCTTATTAACCTCTGTCTAATACTTTCAATAATTTTCAATAGAAATGATCACACTCTTCAAAAATACAGCAAAAAAAACCCCCATATAATTAAAAAGATAGCCTATTAAATCTGAGAGTAACTCTTAAGGACTCATAGTCTACCTGCATCTTGTGTGGCTGTCTTACTGATATGTGAGCTCTCGGTTTCAAGCCACAGATAAAACATTCAGGGTTTATGACATGGGATTTATTTGTTTTTTATTTCTAATAATAGTACAGTGACACATGTTGGGAATGCAAACAGTTTCACTAGTGGCAAAATATTTCATATGTGTATAGCAAGTGATTTTTATTGTTTTTATTTTATTGTAAATGAGCTACCTATTAGCGGGCACAGATGACTAGAGTGATAAGAGTTCCCTTTAGATCTGAGAAGATGCCGCATTTCCTTTGCAATACGCATGTTTAATTCAGAGGCATAAAGCAAAGACACCCACATCACCTTTCTCAACCTCACAGATAAACAGCCAGATCCGTGCACAGGAAAGGCCTGATGAGAGCTGGAACAAACTGTTTATCCTTTCGTACATGTATGCAGCATCTACTAATCAATAGCAAGTCATGAGATCTGGCTTTTTTCCTATCTCATTTGCCCCTGCTGAATATTTCTTTTTCTTTCTCCATTATGTGTCCTTTTCTCGTTCATACATTTCTATCTCTCCCTTCCATTTCTATCATCCCATTTTCTCTTTACTTTCATTTTCCTTTCCTTTGTCCTCTCATTACACCCCCCCCCCCCAACCTCGGGCTTCTTTTCCATCCCCTTGCTGCCCCCCCCCCCCTTTTTTTTTTCAAATTTACTCTCAACTGCTCTCCTTTTCCTGCTGTCTCTTGTCTCCTGCATGCACCACAGTAGCTGCCTCTAAGGCAATCAAACAGTGGGAGTTTTCAACACAGCAGATGCGCTGGATGGATGGGAGGAGGATGAGTGGAAGAGGTTGAGGGTGAGCAGCACGCAGGCTGGATGCTTGGAGGAGAGAGGACAACCTACACCGGTCTTTTTTATGTCAGAAAGCGTGCCAGAACAAAGCTTTTTTCTAAACATTCAGAATCAGTTTTCAAGAGTTATTGATTTAAAAATGTTTAAGACTTCAGAGGGTTTAAGCTAAACAGGACCTCCAAAGCCCAACGCATGTGCTTTTAAAAGCCTAACTAACAATATCTCACAGCTACAAATGGTAATGTGACAGGTATCATCACCAGATTTATTTACATCAGTGTCAAGAGTCAAGCGTTTGCCATCAAACATCTTCTGCGTACAGGAACACAAAAAATGACTGGAAGCATGTGGCAAGCTCGACACAGCTTTCCCTCTCAAATATTACCCGCCCTCCTTGTTGTTGTTATTGTTGTTTCTGCCGCTGCCATGCTAATTAATTCAAGACTCCAATAATAATGTATAAGTAGCAAAACATAATGCCAAAGCCTCAGGGAGCCAACAGCATAATTACACAACGGATTAAATTGCAAGAGTTACATTGTAATTAATGCTGTGTGGCTTGTAAAGTGTCATCATGTGCATGTTAAACGCTAGAAATGGGCTCAGGACTGCTTAAGAGCTTCCTATCACTTGACACATCAAAAGAAATGTGGAGACTGCAGCTAAGGCATTATAAGAGGAGTTATTAGAAGAGTTGTGATGGAGCACACTGCAAGCAGCGCATGCGAGTGAGTGTGTGACAAACGAATATAAAACATGTTATTTCTACATAAAACCTATTTGCGTGTGACTTTGAGTGCTTGAGGGAGAAAATTAAAATGCCTCTCTGTGTTTGCTCTCTTCAAAATGTACTTGATGTTTTAATCTTCTGAATAATCAAAAATCTCAGCCAGCCTGCTGTCTCGTTTCATCAAGAGAAACAGAGAGAGGGAACCGTCGCTGTCCGCGGTGCTGAAAGTAAAGACACTGGAGCCACGCGCCCCTCGCGCTCACCACAGCAGCCCCACCCTCCTGCTGGTTGCATGAGCTTCATTTGGCTCCATCCTCTGTGCATGTATTGATTAATTATGATTGGCCCGGCAGGTGGTGGAGGGCTAGCTTTCATCTGTTAACGGCCGCCTCCGTTGTTGTCTCCAGGGAAGGACATCGCAAACATCTAATGACCGCCAGTGCGGTTGATGTTCAACTTTTATGGGGAAAGAACAGCCAGTTGTCACGCAGTGTGGTCGGAGAGCAGAAAAGCGCACACACACACACACACACACACACACACACACGCACACACACATAAATGACAAACACACAAACAGGTGTTACCTGTATAGTTTGACGATTGTAGACTTTAACTACGTGGAAGTTAAAACTGTAAATTCCTTTCCGTGGCGCAATGAAATTACTTCTCTCTTCATCAAAATTTCTCCCAACATTTACTAGAACCTGAAAGAAAGAAAGAAAGAAAGAAAGAAAGAAAGAAAGAAAAAAAGAAAGAAAGAAAGAAAGAAAGAAAGAAAGAAAGAAAGAAAGAAAGAAAGAAAGAAATAAAAAAGAAAGAAAGAAATTCACTGATACAACTGCTTTAACAGGCTATGTGAAACAGTGTTGCAAACAGCTAAAGATATTTTTATTTAAAAAGTGGCTTGAGGTGGACACAAACTAAGTCACGCTCCCCTTTCTAACAAGATGTATTCTTATGACACTTCATCCAGAATTTCCTCTTGTTTATGTGGCATCAAACCTACTAATCTATTCATCCCACGTGTTAGTGATGCAGATTCAGGTTTCTGGAGCAGACTCTAATGTTGAGTCTCTGTTGAGACTCTAATGCCCCCCACCCACCCCAGACCACACATTCAGATTCATTCATGTAAAGGGATAACTCTCAGCTTTTTATCTGGGATTTTTCTCCTTCTCAGAACTTAATGGGGAATGAAGGGGAACTTGATCAGTCTTTCAAATGAATTTTTCAATTATGCACTCCTGCAGCCAAATGTCTGGTTTTATGGATGGAGGCGAACTATGACGTGTAATTGAACGGCAGTTTGAGGGAGAATTAACCTTTAGCGGCAGCCGGATAGGATCTCGCTCTCGTGACCTTCCCTTACTAAATTATTTGGGGAGATGTCAGTTCTCATATCCCATACTGTCAGCTCAGAAAGTTGAAATATTGAAAAGCCTTGCCTACCTGGCTACACAACCACTTCTGAAATGAAATATATTACCTAAAAAACGAATAGATACCGAGAATGCTTCACATTTAGTTATCTCTCCGACAACCTGTACCAGCGGGGACGAGATGCATCTGCGCACAGCTCCAGTCACTGTGCCATATATCTATCCCCCACGTCAACCTGGTTACTTGTTTTTTCGTCTTTCTAAAGGTCTTACGCAACATGTCTGTTGACTAAGTGGAGTATTTATTGCGCACAGTCTAAATTCGTTGTTTGGAGGGGTTTTTTTTAAGGTGCCGCAGAAAGGCGAAGTCGAACATTCTTGCGGTGGTCTGAGGTGCAGGGAAATAAATGGCAGTTTTATTTCTGATACCTTTGTAACAACGACTAAATTACACTCCCCCACCCCCAGCCTGCCATTAATAGGGGAAACTGTCGTCCCTTCTTATTGATATAATTCACCTAAACAATCAGGTATCATATATTCGACACAACAAAAACACTTAAACTTTTGTGCGTGCTGGTCTACAACCTTCCTTCTTCAGGTAGTAATAAGAATACAACTAAAACTGATGGCTGCAAACCACAGTGAAATTGGCCTTCTTTTCTTCTCTGACACAGTGGAATATATATTTTGCCTCCTACCCGATCGAAGTAGATGACCATAGTCCGGTTGCTCATCTCGGAGGGCTCATGGTTGGTGTTCCGGACTGCGGAGAACGCCACCTTTGCGCTTCCCGAGCGCACCGAGATCCCGAGCGCCGTGCCCGTGGGGTCCGAGGTCGGGTTGGAGTCGCACACCACTAGGCACTTTCCCTCCAGGACTATTGGTTCCGTCTCGTTCTGAGCGCGGACCGGGCTCGCCGCAAGCCACGCGGCACTTAAAAGGCAAAACGCCAGCATGCCGGACCGGAGCGGTGAACTTCTTCAGGTCGTCTTCACACCTCAAACCGTGGGTCTGCTCCCCTTTAAAAAAAAAGTAAGGTAGGAAGAATTTCCCACTGTTCCCCCGATTAACCTTAAAAGGTTCGTTTTACAACTGGGCGCCACTCCGCTTTCTGGGATTTAATTAGCCTACTGTAAACTCCCTGGCAGAGAAACCAGACGGTTTAGTTTTAGGCGTCTCTCCTCCTTTTTTTTTTCAACAATTAGTTTATTAACCCGTATCTCCAGGCGAGTCCCCAGTTTTCACCTGTTCTTTTCCTCTTTTCCCACTTCTCAGCAGCTTATCTGTCACTTGGAAACACAATAAGCAAGAGTCGTGCGCGCAGCGGAAGGGCCCTGGACGAGTGACGAGGCAGCAGAACTCATAGCGCAAAGGGGGGAGCTCCGTCTGCTCTCTCGCGCGCGCTTGAATTATTGATATGTGAGATATGAGCGTTTCAAACACAAAAGGCTCAGAAGGGACGCGGCGCGCGAGCGAAAGATGCTCCCGCCCAGGTCCCACTTTCTCTTTTTTTTTTTTTTTTTTTTACAGATCCCCCTCCTCCCTCCTCTCCCTCTCTCGGTAACGGAGACTCATCATCGGATTAGCGCGTGCGCGTCTTCGATATTTTCCAATCACCGCGTGTCGACCGCCCCCTCCCCGCCCCACTGCTTGAGCGAGCCTCTCTCTCTCGCTTTCTCTTTCTGTCCCTCTTCCTGCCTTGCTCCATCCCAAACTCCTTTTATAATCTCCATCTTCATCTCTCAGTACAAAACAATGCAATGCAATAGGTTTTATTACCATGAATGTAAGTTGATTAATAAGACCATATTTACCATAGATAGATAGATAGATAGATAGATAGATAGATAGATAGATAGATAGATAGATAGATAGATAGATAGATAGATAGATAGATAGATAGATAGATAGATAGATAGATAGATAGATCCCTTGGCAGCTATAGAAGATACCAAAATGAGGTGTAGCAATGCAGAAAGTGTGCCAAATGAGCACCATGGGGAAATAAACCAGTGGGGACACATAAACATCACAAGTACTTTTCCTTAAAGATTATTCCAGTGATTTAGTGCGCCACTTCCATAAACTGCCCTGTAATGAGGGGTAGGTGTATTGATCTCCAAAGAATCAATGCATCCAGTACAGTGTAAGAATCAATGCTGCATCAATAGAAAAACACACATGCAACATCACAGTCTGGTTACATGAACCCTTTTCTTAGAGTTGTAGTATTTTTATCTCTGCTACTGCTGTTCACACAGTCAATATTTGTTATTTACCATTAAATAATTTGGTAATGATTGAAATATAATCAGAAGTATCTTATAATCCCTGGACTTAGATTTGGTTGAAGTTAGTTCTTGTTTATTTTCAGGAGCTCTGTTTGCTTTATGATTTCTTTGTTCTTAGATCTGTTTATCATATAGGTTTGCTCAGTTTCCTGAGCCTTTAGTGTTGCTTGTATTTTAGTTCTAGTTACTGCTTGGATTCATAGAATCTGATCATTCCCCTCACTGTTGGATTCTGTGTTACTCCCTCTGTTATGTTCATTCATATTTCTGGTTTCTGGTTTCAGTTATTGTTAATTGTTTCCTGCATTGTTTTGTGCTTAGTTTTACTTCCATTCCTATCTGATTATCTTTATTATCTACACCTGTGTCTAGTTTGCCTCACCTGTTCCTTCATTAGCATTTTGTGTACATGAATCCTGCTAGTTAGTTTCCAGGTTGTTTTTGTTGTTGTTGTTGTTGTTGTTGTTGTTGATAACCTGCTGTGGATTACTTGTTCTTTGGAGCATCAATAAAAATAAAGGTGTACTTTCAGGTGTACTTGAGAGTCCTGCATTTGAGTCCTTACTCAGCACTTTAAGACAATATAGTTATTACCAAGGTTATTACAGCGAACTAAAATTAAAAGTAGGGTGTGAAAAATTTGTTTTCATTAACAAAAATAAAAATGGAAAGCACACTTTTGAAAAAAAAAGATCCTGAAAACTAACTAAAAGGACCTATCCCAGCTGTTGTTGGGTGAGAGAGGTACACCCTGAAGGGGTCGCCAGTCTATCCCAGGGTCTGAAAAGATATTGCGTACTCATAAAGCTGACTAAAAGAAAATTTAAAAAACATACAGGAAATGAGGAGATGTCTCTCATTTTAGTCTGGGTGTATTTGGTCAAATTTGTTATCCCAAGCCTACCTGCTGAAGCTTTGTCGAACACTTTTATTGAGCATCGATGAATTGTGTCATGCATTATCCAGCCCAACCCCGGCAAGCAGTGAACAAGAGGTGGGGTACACCCCGGACAGGCTGGCAGTCTATCGTAGGACTCTGGAAACTAGCTGAAAGTAAACTGAACTGAATTCAACACATCAAAATGTAAAAATAGAAAATAATTACAAAACTACAATAACCTTGCTTCTTGTTGTAGAAAGTAATTTGACTCTGACATATAAAGTTGGTTAACCTTTGTATCAAACATTGCATAATATGAGCCGAGGTTAGTCTATCTTTTTTTCTTTATGATCAGTCAAATACAGCCACACGTATGATGCCAATGACCCACAAGTGTGAAACACTCTTTGTAGAGTGTTTCACACTTGTGGCACACTTCATATTTGATTGGGGGGCACTGTAGTTGTGGGTGTTGTAGTTTGGGGGTTTTGTAACTGTTTTGTATCAGCAGACTTAATGAAATGAAAACAGACACTAGAATTCATGCTGAGTAAAAAGCGTAGTAAATGCAATGTAACTTTGACAACATTTTTAAACCCTTTTTCATTATCTGTTTACAAACTTTAATATTTCTCTTCGTTTTCTCTTTGTTTTCTTCTACATGCCTTATTCTGCATCATATTTAATTCAATTATCTTTTCCTCCCCCTTTCAGGTTTCTCTTCTTTCCATTTCATCACCACCTCCCCCTACTTCAATCCCACTTTCTCTTGTTTCCTGTCCTTTTCCTCGTTCCCCATACCGCTCTCATCTCTGAGCTTTGTGTCTTTGTCTTTCTCTCCATGTTATTTCTCCTCCCCTCTGTCATTCGTGCAGTTCTCATCCCTGTCTCCCCGTTGTTGTTTCTCTCTCCCAGGGGTTTCCTTCAGCATCTAATACAAGCTGACGGTGAATGACAGGCCAAAAGGACTTCTCTCTGATGCAGGGCGCCGGGGACAAGCCACATCTACTCTCTGTCAGTCTCCCGCACTCTCTCTCTCTCTTTCTGTCATACACTCAAATATAGATGCTGCCACACACTCAAATCCCCATTCTCCATCTTCTTACCCATGACCACATAGCTCTTTTGCTAAGACAGTTAGTATGGGGTGCTTGTGTGTGTGTGTGTGTGCATGCTTGTGTGTGTTAGTTGTCCAAGGTTGTCACACTTGAACTGGAGAAACAGAGCTCATTGTTTGTCAGGGTGACACTGGCCTGACTGCAGTTTAACTGGACTGACAGACAGCAGCAAGCTGTCACACCTACTCTGTGTGTGTGTGTGTGTGTGTGTGTGTGCGTGCGTGCGTGCGTGCGTGCGTGTGTGTGCGTGCGTGCGTGTGTGTGTGTGTGTGTGTGTGCGTGTGTGTGTGTGTCTGTGCGTGCGTGCGTGCGTGCGTGTGCGTGCATGCGTGCGTGCGTGTGTGTGTGTGTTTTTCCACAGATTAAAGCGTGATCATGGGTGTCATATTCACTGCTTCTGGACACAAGTCCTGTTTTCTGTCCGGACTGTCTGTCTGTCCACCTACTAGCCTAATTACCTGTCTGTCTGTCTTCCTCACATGTCTGTCTGTCTGCCTGCTGGCTGATGATGCTCTGTAGCTTCAGCCTCTGAGGATGCGCAGTGCTGCCATGACATTTTGGAAGTGAAATCACCAAAGTTCATCTTTTGGGGGATAAAAAAAAAAAAAGGGCATAGGGACCATAACTAAATCAAAGCTTGTGTGGAAAAGACTTATTCCTGTAATCATTAGTATAAAGACAGCATTACCGAATAAAAGCAGTAGCAAAAGCCAGAGTAACGTGAAGAAAAATATGGCTTTAGTCACTCAGCATATTGTCTGGAAAGAGTCCTATTGTCGTCACTGGACTAAAATGTGCTGTTTGGAAGTTAATTAGGTGTGAATACTGAGAGGAACAAGTATCACATTTTCTATTTGCAGGCATATTTTAGTCTTAATACTTATTGCACATGGATACATGATATGAAATTATATTTCTTCTTCTTTTACTACAGTGGAAACTACACTGTTGTTTTCAGTTGTATACATATAGACAGAAGTGTAAGTGTGTGCGCATTAGTTTCCTTAACACAAAAATCTAATTTATTTTGATGATATAACACATCTGTAGAAAACAAAATGTCCATCAGCAAGATAATTGCTTTATTTGATTATTGGATTGTGTGTATTTATCCTGCATATCCCTGAGTGTCATTACACAGCAGCACCATGGAACTGGCTTAAGGGCAGAAGGAGGCCTTTTAACTAAATCACAGACAGAGTTGTTTCAATTTAAACTGAACATTGCTTCCAAAATTACAGATATGGAGCTGACTACCCGCTACCACCAACCACTACTTTAGTGAGGGGGGGGGGTCTGACAAAGGAGGAAGTATGAAGAAATGCTGGATACAGTATTTATACGAAGTGCAACTGAAGTGGCTCAACAAAGAACAAGATTATTTGTATCAAACAATGAGAATGTTGGCAGTCAGTTTGTAACCAATTTGGAGCAAATCATTTTCAAGTTCTAAAATCTGTAATCATACAAACAAATAGAATTACAGTATTTCACACCTCCTACTGTGAGTTTCCACTTAAAGAGTACTAAAGAAGTCTGGCTAGTCACATTGTCCCCACCTACTCATCTACAAGAAAGAGAGCACCATAAGTCTTTTGTACCATGTACACATACAAATGTCTTCTACAAATTGCAAAAGTATTGCCACAGATTTTTTATTTATTTTATTTATTTATTTATTTTTTGGATAGCCTAAAAATTCCTGCTGCCTCCCATTTGAAGGCTGTTGTTTGTTTCACTTCAGGTTTTGCTATGATCACTTCGTGCCACCTCATTCATTCATATGTTTAAGTGGGCGATACGTATCAAAGTAACATCTGCAAGCACGCTGGGACCCAAGTAAACAGACTGTGTTATCCACTTCACCCATAAGTGGCTTTAATTTTGCAGCTAATTGGTAAAAATGCTGTAGTGGTGAGTCACAAAAGAAGAACTGAAAATAACTGAAGGTAGAAGTTGAAATCCTAATCAAATGTCTGCAATTACTGGCCGAGCCACCTTTTATAACACTTCTGTTGGATGAAATGATCAGAAAAGAGAACTTTGAACCTTGTGCAACATATTTGTGCAATAAATTGACCGATTCCCCCAAAGAGTTTTTTTCTTCAGCCAACAAAATCTGTTGTGTGCTACTTTTGGTTGGTATCATTATTGCAGTGCATAAGGTCCATTTACATTATGGTAAATCACAGTGCTGTCATTTTATATGTGTGTACATGTGTGTTCCCAGAGGTGTAAAAACCTTAATCATAAATTTTCACTGTATTAGGCTTTAATTTCATATGTGTAAATATGAAAGCTAATTACAGAAGAGATCAGGTGTCCATTTAAAAATTATGCATGCACACTGCTTCACAGGTGTTGACAGCTGCAGACATAAATGTACACACATAATGTGATTTTTCAATATATGAAAAGAACATCTCAGAAGAGAAAAGTCAGATCCCACAGTTTCCTGCAAAACAACCATAGACACACCCACACACACACATGTGCGCAGACACACATACACACACACAAAAGCTTGCTTGCACAGAAATACAGGCAGCGTTCCAGAATGAAATGTACACACACACGCACAGACACACACACACACACCCGTGTACACTCTCAGGCACACTGAGCCAGGTAAGCACAGAGGGATCAGGGTTAACCAGGCATCAGTGGGATGTACTGTCTGGTGATCGGTGGCTTCCCTCCTGAGACCCACGTTTGTATCTGTGTGTGTGTTCATGTGAGTATGCGTTCTCATTGCATCATATCTTTGCCTGAGATTTGCTATATCTAAAAGAAATAGTAGCAGGAGAGGGAAAAAAAAAAAGCCAATACCCACTGCTTTATGTCTGCCTTCTTTTTGTTTCATTGGGGAGCTTGATCTTTGCTTTCTGCCTGCTTGTACATGTCATACATCTCAGAGAAATGCGAGTGACTAAATTCAAAGAGAAAAGCAAAGAGTCAGAGGATGCGGTTCACCACTGGGACATTACACAGCAAGCTTTTTAAGGAGCCACTGATAAAGCAGACATGGAAGAAGCCGGTAAAATGATGTGTTGTCCCAATTACTCAACAAGCTGATACCCACTCTCCTGTTTACATGCATCAAACTGACTCAATCTTTGCACGCACTGTTTAATCAAAGAAGAGGTTCATGTAGTTCTGTGAGGTGGCTTGGTCACATTTTATGTTCTTTAATGTTTACATTTTTAATGGAGTATGCAACAGCTATTCATGCCTTAACTTCCATTTGGATCAAGCCAGGACAACCACTATCTGCAGCTAGAGTATATTTTGGGTAGGAGGTGTTGAGGCTTTCAAAGCCCAACAGCCTGAATAGATTTAGATCTAAACAAGCCACAGAGGGGAACATGAGTACCTATAAAACATTAATCTCTGGCTCAGCTTTTACTATATATATAGTGTGAGTATTGTTATTGTTTCTTTGTTAGGTTGTTTGTGTAACAATGCATTACCACAGAAAGAATGAAAACTAAGGGGGAGGGGGCAAAGACAGAAACCTATTTGATAGTAAAATATTACAAGGAAGGCTGTGATATTTTTAAATGATTTATTGTTCAAACTAATGGTAGTAACTGGCTGGACTGATAGCAGCTGCCTCTGTAATAGGCTCACACCTGGTGCTGACCTCGTTGTACATCACTGTGCTGTATTGTTTTCCCTTGTTTTTACTGATGTATCAGCAGCACGTCCTGATGCAGTGGGCTGCCACAAATCTAATAAGTCATTTAATGTACAGTTGTTCTTGCATAAGATTAATTAGCGTATGCGCTTGCTATTTATAGGCATATTTTTGAAGTGGAGCTGCCATTAACTGAATTATGGTGTGTCACCAGATATAGCACTTCTGATAAAATAATCAAATCCGATATGTAAAGCACAGCCCATAATCTCATTTTCTAGACATTATTACATTGTGTTGACAAGATATTGGCGTATCTGATGGTTGCTGGCCCTTGACAGCCTAGTGCACAGCAAGGATGTCATGTCCTATTTAAAATGCCTCTTTGTGTCCTGGGTGAAGATCATATTTTCAGAAAACATCAAATAAATGATTGTTTGTGTAATCAGTTCATTTACAGAAGCTATAACTGAGATGTTTTTATAGTTCATTGCAATAACACTGCACTAACCAAAGTGATTGTTTTGGATTTTGGAACTTTTGACTGGTACTCTGTTTCTTCAGACTAGTTTGAACCAAAGTAATCAATAATACATTAAAATGCCAAGTGAGTTTGCATCAGTGGGACATATAGCCTTCTAAACACATAGTGCTCGAGGGTGCAAAAGTAAGTGGAGTGTTGACTACATAGATGTGTATGTCTTTTATAATGATACTCTTTATATTATTTTTAAACAAGTTAGACAAAATAGTTTTCAGTATTTCAACATTAGTTCATTCCCAGGAGAGCTCACAGGTATTTTAGAGTTGACAGAAGTTGAGACTTTCCATTTAGACTGGAGTCAAGTTGTCTGTCAGTATGAGGCGTAAAAAGGTGTGCATGCCAAGTAGGAATATAAAAGGTAAACAAAGCATCCAGGTAAAAGTGCAAATAAGCATGTCAAAGCTAGAAAATAGCAAATGAGGAGGAGCACAAGTCTTTGCAGGCAATTATTTGCATGGTGAAGAAAAACACCCCTTTATGACTCCACAGCAGCTAAAGGGCGCTCGCCAGGATGTAGGCGTGTATGTTTCGTTGTCAGCAATTAAGAGGAGAGTTCATGACCAGAACCTCAGAGGATTCACCACATCTCAACTGCACCGTGACGAGCACAAGGAGATAATGGCTGCATGGTTAAAGGGTAATACTGGTATTGCTCGCAGAAACAATGGGGGCATTAATCCTTTATAAAGCTAATGAAAACTGACGTTCGCAACCCACGTGAAACAGCAGGTCATCGGCTTCTTGTAAGCCTTTTGATTTTAGTCATACAGGGTGCATTTATATCAGACCTCTTTAGCTGGTACTCTCAAGCATCTATATGGCTAATTTCTATCTATGGTGCACTGTAGTCCATCTACATTTGCTGTGAGTATGCAAGCCGCTTTGCAACCCACATACATCTGGACTTAAGCAATGCCATTGATGCCCATTCTATTCTGTGCTGGTGTCTTGCTGCTGCTCTACCTCTTTTCTAAGTTTACATGTATGCACATGATAGGGCTGAGAAGTGTGCTCTCCCCACATTATGCTTTCTAAGTGTCCTCATGGAAGGGCAGTGAGGTCCCAGAAGAGAGCCACAAATATTAATTACATCAGATGGAAATAACTATCTTCTTTTGACTATAATGGTCCTGACTGCTTTTATTTGGCATGCTGTAGCTATGGTCTTTTTTTAAAGCCCATGGAGAAAGCACTCAGCAGAAACAGGCAACAAACTCTCTGGGATATCTGCCATCAATATTACATGATATCCATCTACTATCAAAAACAAAATACATCCTCTCAGGAACAGGCGTAGTTATCTAAAACTGTACCTTGAGTGCATATGTTTTATGCGCAAATAGCAAATGAAAAGTTTAACCCATGTTTTTCAGATCTTCGAGGAAAACAAATCTGATGTTTTTAGAGGTAGAAAACAGGGGTTATAATTAACAGGGGAGTCACTCTGTTTATTACAACGCCTACAGCCTTAGTCTGTCTACTTTACTGGCATGTCAGAAACCTGACACTCGATCTGGCCTAAAAAATAATTGTAGGACAGTTCAGTCATTTCTGTTTTATTCCTCCTACCACTGCACAATCTCTACAAGTCTCACCTTCACTCTCAGACCAGTCTGTCAGTCTCTGTTCCTATAGGAACATGTTTACAATTGTACAGCTGTTATTAGTTGAGAGGATTTGGGAAAATGTTTCATTTTGTGCCTGGGACATGACTCACGTTGACATACTCCTGTGTGCACAAGTAAAACATGGCTCAACATCACACTGTGTATTACATCAGTGGCAGACAGAGAAAAAATAAGCAATGTCTAGAGGGGATGAATCAGTCTCTCATGGTTTCACAGTTATAATGGGTGATTTTAACAGTAATTCAAAAAGGCTTCTCAATTGTTAGATTCAAAAACAGATTTCTCCTTTTTTTAAAGCTTTTTTGCAGATTGACAGTACAAAGAAAATGTCAGCAATGTTCTCCGTCATTTTCAATAAATATTCAGAACATGTCTGTATTAAAACTTACCACTGAGTCATGAATCAGACAGACAGACAGACAGACAGACAGACAGATAGACAGATAGACAGATAGATAGATAGATAGATAGATAGATAGATAGATAGATAGATAGATAGATAGATAGATAGATAGATAGATAGATAGATAGATAGATCTATCACATGATGTTAAAACACTGGAATATTTCATCTTTGGCAGGGATAGTGCTAATATAATGAACTGAAATTGGCCTCAGAGCTGGTAGAAATTGCTGGCAGCGGTGCACCGTTTGTCTGGCAATTACCTCTGAAACCTCATCAGCTTCTTCCTTTAGATGAGCCCGTGTTGCCCAGTAGTACTAAAGTAATCCTTTTAGATCTTTTAAGAGTCTTCTCTGTGATTTTGAGTGTTTTTTTGTTGTTGTTTTTTTTGGTGGGTGGGGGGACAAGAAGTGACTATGTTCTTGTGAGAGAGTGGAGTGCAAAGTTATCAACTAACATTTGCTAGCTTGGTGTATCTGTAAAGTATACATCCAGTCACAATGCAGAGACATATACACTCATTTGTGCTCAGTGAAAGACTGATAAAATGCAAGAACATCACTCAAAGGTCTTGGATAGGCTGTACCTCAGAGCAGGCCTTTTTATTTGTCAGATAAAAGCATTAAAATGCTTTCAAACACACACACAAACATTGTGAACATGTCCAGTACAGCAGCTGGAATTAGTGAGGTAAGGCCTAGCAGTTATCGACAGCTGATTATGTTGTCATAGCTGTCAAAAGGAGCCTTACCTCTAAATTTAAACCTTATCAGTAACCCCATATTATGGGAGGTGTCCATTTTAATGCTGTAAAGCTAGGAATTTTAAGATAGGACTTTATGTTTACCTTGACAAAAATATGCATGTTATGGAAGTACTTTTATATCTGCCTTTAAGTGAATGAACTGTTTATCACACCCCTGGAATATTTTTTTTTTCCTGAGTCACTGTGTTCACAGCTGCATTTCCGGTTGTTGCAGGCTTGCATAAAACCTAAAACATGCTGCTGCAGTTGATTGCATGTGCATTTACCTGGCAGGTGATACTTTGTCCATTTCTCTACTCTAAGGTTGATAGCAGTATATTGAAAAGTACCATCTCTTAGCAGTTTAACACAGTTGTTATATTATTACAGCAAAGTACATAGTACATGCCCAGTCAAATTTTGTGGGGTTTGTGGATGTGTAATATTCATTTTAGCAATTGTTTGGAGTTATTTCTTGTTTTCTGTCAAAAGCCCACTGCAAAATATTTATATTATAAATATTTGTGATGACTTAATGTTTTTTAAATCTTCTGTGCATGCATTACCTTTAGCCCTCTGTTAGAAAGAACCAATTTCAAAGGTTGATAATCTGCTTGAATATTTCCACAACCACTAATAATTTGCAGAACTGAAAAACATAGAAGATGTAGAAATGATGGCAGTATTAGAAAAATATCATTGGATGATATCTGATTTTGACCGTTTCTGCTTACTCTCAGTCACACTAATACCCCCCTGTGCATTAAAAAAAAAAGAATTTCCCACAGTTCCCAGGGTAAGACCCCTCTTTTTGTTCCATTAATAGACTGAAATAACCTGATAGTGGTTCTGGTGTCCTAAAAGGGGTGTTCGCCTTGGCTCTTCACTCTCACACCAATCTGATTAACTGTCAACACCCCAACCCCACTCACCCCATCCCCACCCATTCGCTTTACCTACTTCTCAGTGACCAAGTTGCTTTGTTTCTCTCTCTATGGCCCTCGCTCTCTGTAAAGAACCACTTTCTAAGTCTCTCTCACATTGTCTTTTCACATTTTTTGCACATCTCTGAGTTACCGCAGTCTGGAGATTGCATACAACTGATTTGTTGTAAAAATAATAAAGACAATAAGGCCAAAGAAAAAGAAAAAAAAAACAGATGGTAAAGGGTTAAGAAGCGGTAGAAAAATAATTACTCACAGTAGAGATCTTCTGTGGGGCTTTTACTTTTATGGCTTGGCGCACATGGTGTTCTATTGTGCTTGCATGTATGTGCGTGTCGGTTTGTGCGCACAGATTGTATCTGTCTCCGGTGCGTACTCTCCGCCCTGTGAACAGCAATAATCCTCTGTAAAGTAACAGCCAAAGAATTAAACCTTCACCTGATGAGGTCCCTCATGGTCTTCACAATTAACACACACACAAACACACACACATGCAATGCATAAATGCCCATCTGTATGGTTCACAGAGAATGCCACCCACATAAGACTGCCATTGAACATTGGGAGCATGCATGCATTTGCACATACAAACTGTGAGATTTCTGCATCTCTAGAGTAAAAGGTGCCTGATGTTTATACTGCACATCTAAGTGTGTAAAAAGTGCATCTTGTTGCTTCCAGTGTTAGTCTGTGTGCATGCAGAAGTGTGACTGATTCTTCTACTTTCATTTTGAGAGTAGGTATATAGGATTCTATGTTTTGCTTGCTTGTGTGTATGTGTGTACAGTCTGTGTAAGGTGTATGTAATAAAGGTTTTCATTTGGTTATGAGGCTTCAGAAGGGCCGTCCAGAGAAGCCTTAGATTGGATCTGCTGTGTGTCCGAGGAGAATGGGAAATAACATCAGCTGTCAGGAGAGGAAAGGTGAAAAATAACCTGTCATCACTTCTCTCTCTCTCTCTCTCTCTCTCTCTCCCTCTCCCTCTCCCCCTCTCTCACTTGTTTCTGTCTCTCCTATGAGTTTCTTCTTGGCTGTCCTCAATCTCACCTTTGCAGCTCTCTCACTCACTCTCTCTCATACATTTCAAACTCATAGCCATTCTTGTCTCTCTGTACCTCTTTTGTAAAGATTTTAAATTACAAATCTAATAAAATAAAAAGTGCACCTTAAGATTGAAGTGTCCACAGAGACAAATTTCAGAACTAGATGTGACACAAATATCCAGATTTCTTTTTTTTTTTGGTCAAAATTGATAATAGACTTCAATGCAAGATACTCATGCATTGCCATTAAAAAGTAAGCATACCCTGAAAAGAACCCCACCATCCAGCCATGCTGAGTAGGTTTATTGCACAGTCTGCAGAAATGATGTTGAGCAAAGATACAGGAATATTACAAGTAGGCCTGGCACCACTTTGACGGTCTTCAGGAACATGTTCATACACCTTTTCTGCGTGGGTACCAGCATTTTAGCTTTGCTAGTTAAAGCAATTATGACAGTCCAATGAATCACACTGGGACATGGCCTTATGTCACATGTTGCATAATGATAATTAAAAGATTCAGAATCTTGAAACTGGATGAAGTCTGAGCTGGATTACTGTAATTCACTTTATTTTGGAGTCAGTCAGTCGCTACTCTCACGTCTGCAGCTGGTTCAAAATGCTGCTGCACGACTTTTGATGGGAACTCAAAAGAGAGAGCACATGACCTCTGTCCTGGCCTCACTTCACTGGTTGCCTGTACATTTTAGGATTCATTTTAAGATTCTTATGTTTGTTTTTAAATCTTTGCACAATCTTGCCCCGCCTTACCTCTCTGAGCTTCTTCACCCCTACATACCTTGCCGGTCTCTCAGGTCAGCAGACCAGCTGCTCTTGGAGGTACCAAGATCAAGAAGGAAGCTCAGAGGGGACAGGGCTTTCTCTGTTGTTGGTCCTAAGTTATGGAATGACTTGCCTTTGCAGGTTAGAGCGGCCCCTTCACTGTCCACTTTTAAAGTTCGTCTTAAAACCCATCTTTTTTCCTTGGCTTTTAACTCCAGCGGGATCTAGTTTTTTTTTTTTTTTTTTTTTTTTTTTAACCTGAAAGAGTTATTAAATTGTTATTTATTTGTGTTTTAATGTACAGCACTTTGTGTCAGCTGTGGTTGTTTTAAAGTGCTTTATAAATAAAGATGGTATGGTATGGTATGGTACAAGTAAAATCACTTTATGACTTAATGCCAAAACCTTCAATACAAAAAAAAAGCACCAAAACTTTAAAGTCCATGAACAGCGGATACAAATACAGTGAAGGAAACAATTATTTGCTGAAGGTTGCTCCCTTTGTAAGGGACCAATCGGGTTTGCACACATCTCAGGAGGGATTTTCGCCCACTCCTCTTTAGCGAAACTCTTGATATCTGCTTGGCAACTCAAAGCTTCAGCTCACTCCACAGATTTTCTACAGGACGGAGGTCTGGCGATTGGCTAGGCCACTCCATGATATTAATGTGCTTCTTCTTCAGCCACTCCTTTGTTGCCTTGATGGTATGTTTTGGGTCATTGACATGCTGGAAGATCCATCCATGGCCCATCTTCATTGTTCTGGCTGAGGGAAGGAGGTTCTTGCCCAAGATTTTACGGTACTTGGCCCTAGTCCAGTGGGCCCTCAATGTGGTAAAGTTATTCAGTAGCCTTAGCAGAAAAGAAGCCCCAAAACATAATGTTTCCACCTCCATGCTTGACTGTGGGGGTGGTGTTCTTTGGGTCATACTCAGCATTTATCTTCTTCCAAACATGGCGTGTGAAGCTGATGCCCAAGATCTCGATTTTGGTGTCATCTGACCACAGCACATGCTCCCAAGCCTTCTGTGAATCATTTAGATGTTCACCGGCAAACTTAAGACACGTGCACTCTTGAGCAAGGGGACCTTGTGGGTGCTGCAAGATTTCAATCCATTACAGCGTAGTTATAAATTATTAACAAGCTCCTGCCATGTAGTTTTGGGCTGATCCACCACCTTTTTGTGATCATCCTCACCCCATGAGGCAAGATCGTGCAAGGAGCTCCAGATAATAACATAATGAGCTGAAAGTATCTGTAATTGATAGACTGACTGATTGTAATCGATGTGCCCATCTGCGGGAGCCCGAATTTTGGCTCTGTTATAGGGGATCGAATACTTATAAATTGATTTGCATGTCACTGAGTGAAATAACTTTTATGTAATGCTTTTTTCTGGATATTTGGTTGATATTCTGTCTCTCTCCATTAAAATGAAACTACCATAAAAAGTAGGGGCTTTTCATTTTTGTGATGCGATGTCACATTATAATGTACTGTAGTTTTATCATTTTCAAAAATGATTTAAAAACTTTTACTCTAGTGTACTGTAGTTTTATCATTTTCAAAAATGATTTAAAAACTTTTACTCTAGTGGAAGTAACAGTCAGTTTGCTAATGACAAAGCAAAAATTTCATTTGGATGATAACTGTTGCTAACAATGTAAAAATCCTGATCTACACATTGCATTTTCTCTTTCTAGCTGCAATGTGCATGAGAAACACCGTGGACTTAACTACCAACTATACATAAACACCCAAAAGAAGTTACTGATTTGGATGACGTAGAGATTGACACATGAGTCTGCATGGAAGAATGACAGGTAAGCAGTGAGATTTAAAGTATGCAAATTGGAGACTGATTGGCTTGAAGTACGCAGGCAGAAAGATGATTGGACTAGAGCGATGATGTCAGCTTTGAGTTTGACGGCATGGAAAAGCAGAAGTGCTGTGAAGAATAAACTAGCAGCCAAATACCCAGGAAAGCAGACAGAGGAGTGAATACAGATCTTCCTTATTGAACTTACGCCTAAGCTTCATTAAAACTTTGGTGTAAAATGGTAACTGGAGAGGTCGGTGTTTGTAGTGATCCTCAGCTCTACCATCGCTATGAAATAAATCCACCACTACTTCAACTCCCAATTTAAATAAGAGGTTTTGCTGTGCAAATTCAGACATCCATTGAAGGCTAGCTCCATGACAAAGGCTGTAACCTGTTAAACAGAGGCAGTAATCTTTAGGAGCTTGGCCACAGGGCACACAGTACAGTAAACAGACTTAAATATGGTGCATGTGAGTGCTTTTATTTAAATGCCTGGATAAGCCAGATGAAATGGACCGGGTTAAGGAACAAAAACTTGTCTCTGGTCTGGTCTGGAAAAAAAAAAAAAAATCAAATTTTGGATTTTTTTTTTTTTAATTCAACTGCCATAGGATGTGGATGTCATGGTGAAAAGAGCTCCTCAGTAAAGGTCAAGGAAGTACTGGTTATGTCTAAAACAATGTTGACTACAGCAAACAACATGACAACAGTAAACGCCATGTCCAACCTTTCTTATGAGAATAGTCTTGGCAAAAGTCCAGAAATGAAACGCTGCACTCCAGGCTGAAAAAAAACATTTTTGTGTTTACTTTTTTAAAGATGATTTGATTAAACCTGAAGCTTCAATCTTATAATTTTTCAAATGGTAATTTTGTAGTTAATTATCTTCCACTTACTTTTGTTCTGAACTAAAAATCCCTTTAAAGAATGTAGCAATCCATTGTACTGTACTCTCACTCTCTCATGAGAGGGAGACATAAAAAAAACACTGTCATAAAACAGGAGATAATGATTAAAGGTGAGAGGGTTATAGCATAGAAGACTGTGTTAGCATGACAGTTGGGAGGTGGAGAAAAAAATGGGACTTGTGAGACGAGAGTGAGAGCAGGAGTGAGGGTGGTAAATTGAAAGGAAAAAATGTGGGAGAAGTGAGAAACACAGATATATATATAGCTGCAAGGCAGGTGCAGTGATCATGGTGGAAGAATTGTTTCCTGATTTCAAATGTGAGAAGAAAGCTAACTGTGTCTGTGAAGAATGTGGAAGCCTATATGAAATTTGAGACCTTTGACTCATCGACTGATTAACTGGTTTGCTGATGATCGACCAGTGAATGGGAGAGTTTGCTCACTGGAGTATGCACCTACACGGTGTGTTGTTTTGTTTTTTTTATTTTTGGTTTTTCCAGCAAAAAGGTCTCGTTCGTTTTTGATCAACCTCTCTGGCTAGTTTTGTTCATTATTTTCTACTAGTTCTAGAAGCTGTGTGAAGTGGGCACGTGCTGCAAAAACAGCTACAACAAAAATAGATTAACTCCTTTGCCATAAGCTTTATGAAAAGAGTGATTTAAATAGATTTGAATGGGAGGTGTAAAGTGGGCAGCAAGTGAAAACACTACTGTGCCACCATAGGAAGCCAGACATGTTGGAGAACATTTGGTATGCAGCACACCCTGAAGAGAAAAACAAGTCACCATGGCCAACAGTGAGCACTGGATGCTCTTTTTGTGAAGCTGTCCCAATGACAGCAGGTGATGTCTTCATTTCTAACAAGGTGAGCAGGACAAAAGATTGTTTTGCATCTCTGTTTATCTAAATGAAAATCTTGCCAGGTCACAGTGTCACTTCTGAGTGTGCGCGTGTGTGCGTGTGTGTGTGTGTGTGTGTATGAGAGGGGGGGGTTCCTTACATCATTTTTTGATTGTATGTGTGTGTCACTGTTTTAATGTTTGTTTGCATCTGTGTGCAAATATCAGAGAAGCGTGAGGTGTTGTGTTGACTCTGGAGATCGATGGTGGAGCCCATAGGAAGACGAAAAGGCCAATCTCCTACTGTAATAACACTGGCATACTACATGTGTGTGTGTGCGTGTGTGTGAAGATTTTCATCAAGCACACAGCTTACATCACCATCACATCATCATCTGATTTATTTAGCTGTTTTTTGCATTAGTTACCTGTTTCATTTTATCCTTCACATACCGTGTCCCTCCTACATTATGCAGACATCAAGGACAAAAGCATTTTCCAAAATCAAATTAAGGCAAAATCTGAATGCTTGCTCTCTCACTTACCTGGCAGGAAATTTGTTAGTAAATTATTCAATGCTCTTAAACAGATTTTGTGAAACCAAAGGTTAAAACATTTCCTCTGAACCATGTAAAGAGCAGCTTAAAAAGTATCATTGTCCATCCATCCATCCATCCATCCATCCTCTTCCACTTATCCAGGCCAGGTTGCAGGGGCAGCAGCCTAAGCAGACAAGCTCAGACCTCCCTCTCCCCCTCAAGCTTATCCAATGGAACACAGAGGCGTTCCCAGGCCAGCTGAAAGATATAATCTCTCCATTAAGTTTGCCCAGGGGCCTCCTTCCAGTACGACATGCTCAGAACACAGGAAGCTCATTTCCACTGCTTTTGTCTGCAATCTTGAGGCCACCAAGGTGGAAGCCTTGCACCACTTGCCTAAAAGTTAGTGCAAGTTAGCAAAAAACTGACTTCTGTTCAGTTAGCATGCTAATGTTAAAGGTCATGACAGTGCAATTCGAAAAAGACTGAACAAGTATGGCTCCAGACTGTTTATGCCAGCTTCTTACTAAACACGCTGTTGTCTTTAATCACAAGCTCAGTTGTTGCTCGTATAAGATTAAACTTTAGGGGGGACGGGGCCTTTCAGTCCGTGACACCAAAACTTTGGAACAGTCTCCCACTACAAGTACATTTAGCTGACTCTGCACACTCTTAAAAAGCAGTTAAAAACTTCTTTGTTTAACCAGGCTGTGACTTTTTTATTGACTGGAACTATTTTTAAACTACTTGTTTACTTTGTTCTGTCTCAGCTTGGTTTTGTATTGCTATTACAGCGCTTAATTTTCTTATTTATTTAACTCTGTTTTGCTGTATGGTGCTTGGTGACTGCTTGTCTGTGAAAAAGCACTTACTAAATCAACTGTACTTACTAAAAAGGACATGGCAGCATTAGGTTTGCAAAGTTGCATCTGAACAGACCACGAGCATTCTGGAACAATATCCTCTGGACAGATGAGACAAAAGTGGAGGTTTTGCCATAATGCACATTATCATGCATCATCAGCACAAACACCTCATACCAGCCCCCAAGGACAGTGGTGGAGGGGTGATTACCTGGGCTGGGAACCTTACAGTTATCGAGTTGACCATGGACTCTCTGTATACCAAAGTATTATAAAATCAAACATGTAACAGACTTCAAACCACCATAGACAAACCCAGCACCACACTTGGAACAGCTTTCACATTGATCATGTATGAGTTTATTTGTACAGTCCTTTACACTCCGGCACCGGTGTTCAAATCCTGTGCACCTTGGCCCAATCTGGCATGGACATGCGCACTCAGCATCAGCTTGCTCAGTCACTCAGTGGTTGCAGCTACACCAGCCGCTGTCAGTGTTTTCTCCAGTCCCAGCGTGCTACTGCATAAATAGGAGAGACTGATTAGACAATATGCAACAGCTGTGCCACTCAGCCTCCCCTGGCACTGAATCTCGAACCTCCTGCCCGAGCTCGCCTCTCACAGCTGAGCCAAAAACCACACCCTGCCACAAAATGTGAGGACATCTGTCCCACAGCTAAAATTTGGCCAAAACTGGGTCATGCAACAAGACAATGACCCCACGTACACCAGCAAAAGAAAAGAATCAAGGTGTTGCAACGATCCAGTACTCAACCAGACCGAAATGCCGTTGTGGGACCTTAAGAGAGCTGTGGATAAACAAATGCCCGCAACCCTCAATGAACTGCTGTAATGCTGCAAAGTGGGCCAGAATTCCTCCACAACAATGTGAGACTGATGAAGTCTTACAGAAAACAATTCATTCAAGTTATTGCTGCTAAAGGTGTTTCTGCAAGCTATTTAATTATAGTGTAAACTTTGTTTCTCACAGGACTGCACAGAGTCCCGTGAAAACTTTCTTTTTCACGACTGTATCCTGCCAACATGAAAAACAAGAAAAAAAATATTAATTGTTTAGTCTCTCTTCTTACATCGATCAAGAAAAGGTCGCTTGGAATGACGAAACCACAAACCACCATCACATGACTCCATTGTTTGTCAAATATTGATTTGATTTATTTAATTATTGAACTATTGATTTTGATTTGTTGTTCTTGGACATGAATGTTACATTTTCAATGTTTGAGGACACAAATCTTGGTTGGGCTTTGTAAGTAAAACGACTCGTTTGAGGTTCAGAAATGATCACTGGTTTGCTTGTGTCCATTTTCTTAGTTGCCAGGGTGACACATCCCCCCCTAAGGACTCTGGAGAATATATGTGATGCAGACACACAACCTACTTCCTCTTGAAATAAATGAGTTTAGTTGTGGTTTCTGTAACAAACATACGTACATGAAAAACAGAGATTGCATTTTCACGACTATTTTAGCTCTTCAGACCCTTTCTGTGTCTTTCAGTGGCATACCCAACTTTACTGTTTTGCCTTCCTGGCTTATATCATAGGACTGCATGCCAGCTGCATGTTGTGGTGCCAGCAGTTGAGAACTCAGGCTTTGAGAGGTCGAACCATACAACTTGGCAAAATAAACGACTGAGCGATGTATTATAACAATGTCCATCCATCCATTCTCTTCTGCTTATCCTGTTCAGGGTCACCAGCCTGTCGCAGGGTGACAATGTGTTATCATTAATCAAAATAGTGGCATAAGCTCGTAAAAATCATTTTCATGTCTTTTTGCATTGCCCACCCAATGACAACATTAGCGAAAACATTTTCAAATAGTCTTATATGCATACATTACATCAAATAGTATTAAACTATTCCACTACAGCTATCTTTACCTAGGAGGCAAAGCAGAGAGTAGCTCAGCACACTAATTAACACTCCCAGCAGTGTGTGTGTGTGTGTGTGTGTGTGTTTTTTTCAGTCTGTTAGTGTGATAAATGCACCTGATTGGATTGTGAAGATGAAAACTTGAGTTTGCTTCTCACGCCCCCAATTATTTTAAATATATGCAGAGAGGAGAGCCTGACTGGCCCATTCACTTCATGCAAACGTTAACGAAGAGACAGAAGCTGAAGGAGGGGGGGAGCTGCGTGGCTCTTGGTCTAAGCAACTTTGTTTGCCTTCCAGCTGAGATTACACATCAGGTGTATAAATGTGAGTTGTACAGGATGCTGCACCCAAAATCACGTTTTGTTTTTATGGGGCCACTTGAACAAACATATTATTATTGATAGCACCTGTGCAATGACTACTGATAAGTCAAAATGTCTGAATGAGTCTTCTGGTCAGGTCAGTTAAAGAAGTTACCTAAAATTCAACTGCTTGTTATCGTCACATCATCTTGTTTAAACTGTAATTTCAAGCAGTCATAGAGCCAAACGTATCTGTCAGAGCTGTTAATTCTAGGCAAACATGAAGAATTTGGAAGTAGTTCTCCTTCTTCATTATTCCATCCACTTTGTGCAATGTACCATTACCACTTGCAGCAAACAGCCCGAGAGCATGATGCTACCACCGTGCTTGGCCATTGCTACAGTGTTCTTAGGCTTGAACACTCCAAAACATACCTCTTGTGGACAAATAGCTCAATCTTTGTCTCATCTGACAACAAAACATTTCTCCAGAAAAAATTTGGTTTGTCCATGTGGGCAGCTGCAACTTTCAGTTGAGCTTGAAGGTGTCGATTTTGGAGCAGGGGCTTCGTTCTTGGTCTGCGCCTTCTGTCCTCGTCAATGTCGAATTTGCTTCATTGCGGACAGCCACGCTGATGTCCCAGCAGTTTCCAGTTCATGGCAGGCTTAAGCATTGGTGATTCCCGTGTTGTTCCTGTTGTTTCATCTGAGGGTGACAGTTTGGGTTTTCTTCCAGACCTTTGGCAAAGTGGTTACACATCTAAATAATTTGTACTCACACACAATTGTTTGAACTGATGATCTTAGAATCTGCAGTTTAGTTGTTGGCTCCAAGCGACCTCCTTCTTAGATCCTCCCTGAGTTCCTTGGACTTTCCCATTGTTTTGAGTATTGGTCAATCCAATGAGTGCTGTCAAACATGCAGGCAAAGAGAAACTACTAGTTGTAGTCAGTCATGATCTCTAACAAGAAGTTATTAGACCATAGCCTTGTCAAGTTAAAAGACACTGTAAAACCTTCAGCAGCACTTATTAAAAGATTTCAGTGAGTGTATGAATATTTTTGAACATGTATACTTTAGACCCTGTGTGGATTAAAGAAAACCCAAAATAAATTCAAACTAAAAACCAACTCTTGTTTTTTAAAGTCATTAAAGATGTATGCCAAATAATCATTTCACCCTGGGCAGGTCACATAAGACTATATAAAATAGAAGTGACTGTATACAGCGTGTGTTCACCTGTCTCTTTTTACCATCCTCGTCTTTATTAAAGCTCACTTTTTGTTGTTGTTTTTTTTTTCATTTATTTTTTCTCTCCATTTGGTCCCTTCTTTTTAAAATTCTTTTTATTATTTTCAAAATGCTCAAAACGCAGCAAAACAAAAGGTAAATTTAAACAAACAGGCACATTATTCTCTAATACTATTGTGATGGACTCAGAATATTGATTATATGTGAGTATCTATAAATAGTAGATTTGACTTCCTCTGGATTTATTTTTATTAGAAAAAAAAGCACTAACTATCCTTGTAGTGAATGACAGTCTGAGGTCCACGTTTCTCTGTTTCGCCTCTTCTTACCACAGGATTCTATTGTTTTTCTTGTCAGGTTGCATTTCTCGATGTACTTTGACTGTTCCCCCATCCACCATTTCAGCTGCAAGGCATGAGCTCCAGTAGCTCCCACTGAAGCAAAAGCCCCATCCTCTTCCTGTTTTGCTAGCGTAAACAGGACTTCACTTCTGAAGGCCAATCTGTAAATGGTGGCATACAGAAGTGCACAGAAAAAGCAAGGCTAAAAGCTGATGATGTAATTATTCTGCAGCAGCTACATTTTGCAGTCAGCATTTATTTCATATGAGGTATTAAAAAAAAAAACTGACTTCTGTTCAAAACTGTTTCTTGTTAGTTTCTATTGCACGAATAAAGTAAGCTAAATGAAACTAATAATAAAGTATAAATTCTTCTTCACATCTTTCCTTGACCTTATGATGTTTCCCATCAATTTAAAAAGTGATTAAGAAATGACACAAGAGGCTTTGTTTTAGTTTTCAATAACTTAGTGGAGAGGTGAAGCATGGGAAAATAAGGAACTCGATTAATTTTGGTGTCTATGCCTCAAACACTTTCACTCCTCCGATGGGTCAAATATTTGGAATCTGCAAGAAAGCAAAGGCTAGAGAAATCCTGAAAATGTCAGAAATTTGTGAAACATGAGTGTTTTTTATCTCTCTATTATTATTATTATTAATCTGACAGCCTCTAAGAGCTTGGAATTCTGAAGTAAACTAACTTTAACCTTGAAGAAGTAGAAACATTTTAGCCAACTACATTAAGTACTCCTCTTAACCACAGGAACTCTGTCTGCCTTTTATCCTGTCTTTACATGTTTTTTACTTTCTATATAAACCTTTAAACATTTGATCAGTGATTTCTTTCTAGCTATTATAGCTTAAAGAGTCAAAGAATGACATGTTTCACAGCAGAGGTTTGAGTTTGTCTTGGCAGGGAAACACAAATGAACTGATAGCTCTGTTCCTGGAAAAATGGCAATGCAGCAATAAGTGATCTGATTACACCTGTGTTACACCGGCATGCGCCCCAAAGAGGGACCCATTTAGATCACAGAGTAATTGTTAAACCACAGCCTACTGAAAACGTTGTATGTAGACTGCTAAATTGTGTTCCCATTATAGCCTATCAGCCTATTTATCTCAGATGATAAAACAGCTCAAGACACCATTTACTAAAAAATATAACAATGCAAGTAATCGTTACTCTTTTATCACAGGAAAGATGGGAGACATGCTGAGATTTGAAGTCACTTTATTCAGCTGTTATTTTTGTTTGCCGGGAATGTAGAGATTCCCTCTCCACCACTGGAAAGTAGAAATCTAAGAAAGCATCTAAAAATGGAACGTAGAGCGAAGCGACTCTGTGTACATGTCTTTTATAAGGTCAGAGGGAGGCTGGAATTGTCCCAGCATAAAGTGGGTGGAAGGCAGGGAAAAGCTGCCAGACAGGTCACACAGCCACGACACTGATGGCGCACAATAAACACAAACACATTGACATCTGCAGCCAATGTGGCTGTAAAATTTGGAAGTAAGCTCAAGCAAATGTATTAACAAGGCATGCAAAAAAAAAAACCCAAAATAACTTAGGGGATTGAATCAGGTCCACCAGACATGACAACAACAACAGCGTCAACAAATACTTTGAAAAAGCTGAGAGAGAATACGGGTAACGGGTGGGGAGGACAGCTAAGAGCTCAGAAGACAGAGGCCAGTGAAAAGCAGAAAAGCAGAGCTATTTAAAACACACTGAAGAGAGAAGAGGACCAATTCAACTAGCACTTACCTACAGGTCACATCCTGTTAATGGAAAAGATGGAGTGATGGGTAAAGAGAAGGAAAGATGGGGTGTGGAGGAGGGAGTGGGTCAGGGGTCCAGCGAATGTAATGCTAGCTCCCAAAGAAATCAGGGCATTGGAAGAGAAGGTAATACCTAATGGGTAGACAGATGAATGATGCAGATGGAACGTTTACACAACGGAGTAATAATTTAACTACGGCATGAAGATGTTGTGTAGCCTGATGATGTTAATGGCACAAAATATTGCTGAAATTTTCCTGTTTTTCAGAAAAAGAATCATAATAGCGATAGTGATCCCTTGATTTTTCCTGTTAGGCCATAATAATAATAATAATGTTTTAAACCAGAGATTTTCACTGAGTTTACAAAAAAATTGCTAAAATACCCTAAAAAATATAAACTGAGAACAGAAATTAAGCAAGACAAACAGGACGAACTGTTACTATTCTTTTTTCAGGCTTTAAAATAAAAATATTTGGATTTTGTCCTTTTAATTTTGCAGTGGTTTGTACAGCTCTAATATATAATGAACATGACTTTGAAAAAAGCAAGAATATTTATTAGCAAGCACACACAAAATAATAAACACTGCATTTCATGTTTTTCAGCTTTAACACATCAGGCCGGACAAAATACTTAATTAATGCGAAACACGTAAACACCTTTTAGTGAATGTCTCTATTCAGGTTATTTTTGTGCACACAAACACACTAACATGATGGAGAGAGGAACATCATCACAGCTGTAACCAGATTTGAATTCACTGCTTTTTTTTTTTCAGTTTTCTGCGAGCCCTCATTGCTCACCTATGACTGGAACACGTTGCACAAGTTGGATTTTGGTGAGCACAACTTTCCACTTTCTCTCCACAGGAATACCTTTCACGCTGCTGTCACAATCAGCAGTGGGCTCCCTCCGCCTACATACAACACATGGGTGAATGCTACAAGTTCACAGCCATTCTGTGCTGTTTGTTTAAACTTATTCTGGGAAAGATGAAATTAGGAGGAGGATATTTATAAGATCAAAAAGTTAAAGATCCCTTACAACAAATTAACCTCTCGAACTTTCCAGTGCTACGCATGACGTGACATGATATTTAAATTAAATGTGCAAAATGTTCCTGATGCATATATCTTCCTTATTTCTGGTGTTACTTAATTGTTCCAGTTTTTTCAAATCCTTCAGCTGTGCCGACCACACTCACAACATTAATGAGGACCATGTGAGATGGTTAGAAGCTCCAGAGCAAGTGAGGTAGTCCGTAAGTTGAGAAAGTTTTTTCGAGACATCATAATTTATAAATCTACTGACGCAATTTTCAACTAGCTTCTAATATCACTATAAATTACCATTAAAAAAAATTATGTGTGCAGGTTCTTATCTTCCACCGCAATGCTAAATGTTAAGCTATGTTTAGGTGCAAAACACCTTTGTTAGAATTAGAAAACTAGTCATCTGTTAGTATGACCACAGACTGTATGAATGCTGTACACTGCACTTTTTTTCTAGTTGCAACCAACTAGAGTTTTGGTAGCATGAGTCAAAATCAGGATAAATAAAATATTTCTGCATTGCATGCTAAGTAGCTACACTGATTAAACAATAATCAGTAGTGATAATAGCCAATAACACATCCATCCATCCATCCTCTTCTGCTTATCCTTTTCAGGGTTGCAGGTGGGGGGGGGGGGGGGGGGGGGGGGGGGGGGGGGCTTATCCCAGCTGTAACAGGGCAGGGTACATCCTGGACAGGTCGCTAATCTGTCACTGGGCTGACACATAGATAGACAACTAGTCATGCTCACATTCACACCTACAGTCAATTTAGAATCACATTAACTGTTGTTTCCATGATTTTCCCTCCTTTGTGGTTGCCTGCCCTTCCCTCATTAGTCTTGTGTGTGTGTATATACACACAGTCTTCTGCTGAACTTTGTGCGTTTCTCTTTTTTCCCTTATTTTTTATCAGCTATTAAAGGTGATACTTTTTAGTCTGTAAATATTTGCAACATGATCCTCTCACCAAAGGATTCCTACCAGTAACTACTGCTTTTCCTGATGCCTGTAGCCTTTGTCCTAAGCAAGTCTTGGATTTTGGACTGTTTTTGAATTCTGCCTCTTGGCAGCCCTGTGTTTGCTTCATGGGCTGCTTACCTGTGTATGACTCCAATTTCATTAAAACTTTATGGCTCCTGAGTACTGTCTGATTGCTGCTTCTGAGTCTATTCTTAGTGCAGCTATTACATTAGCTATGTTGACAAATTCGCACAGTCTTTTTTTCCCCCTGTAAATTGATTTAAATACATGCATTTCAAAAATGTTGATAAAGGTGAAAAATGAAATGAGTCCTTTGCTGCAGCATGAGCTCGCTCTTACAGACTAATGATATTCAATTAGTCAAAACAGAGATGTCATGCATGGATGTCAAGATTTAATCAAAATGTTGCAGCTGTAGTGCCATTAGGGTTGAGAAGCAGTCCATTAGCGGGGTGAATCACTGCAGTGTCCCGGTCACAGTCTCTCTTCCCTCTTCCCTGTGAAAAATGACCGACGTGATATGGCAGGAAGGCTGACAGCTGTGTAAAGCAGCACACACTTACACCTGTCCAGTCACATTACAAGTCTGATTATTCTCCTAAAATAAACAGCAGCGCTCGCTGGAAAAGCACTCTGCATCCGCCATGCATTTGTAATAGAGCCATAGTCCTTACAGATGTTTCCCTTACCTTGCATTTCTAACTTTCACTCTCTTAACAAAGTGCCACACCTGGAGAAACGTGTGGCACAAAACAATAGAAAATGTCTTATTAGTATTTCACATACCATGAAATCAGTTTGAATTACTACAGAATCTTTGCAGCTGCACAGTGAGTCCAGCGAAGAAAAGATTGTTTATTGGTGTTTTGATATTACAGACAAAAATCAATACCTGTTGTCTGTCTAGTTCAACTGCACCTTTGGTTACTAGTTTTTCTTTTGTTTGTTTTTTTGTCGTTTTTCGTACTTCTCCAGTGTTCAGTTGCCTTTTCTACCCAAATCTTAGTTTCTCCTCATGTGCTCTTTTGCTGCTTTGTTCTTTTGTTCTTCACTTTACAGTGCCAAGGTGAGGGAATCTATGCTATCTCTGTGTGTGTGTGTGTGTGTGTGTGTGTGTGTGTGTGTGTGTGTGTGTGTGTGTGTGTGTGTGTGTGTGTGTGTGTGTGTGTGTGTGTGTGTTGGTGGTTTTGGGGGAGTGGTGGGGTGCAGGTAAAGGTCAAAGCTGACAGCCTTTTAGCAATGCTGCCAACAGTTCACAGAGGAAAACACATAGATGGGTGGATGGAGGAAGAAATGTGTGCAGAAACAGACATAGAGAATGAGAGAGATGGATGGCTGATGTGTGGAGGGAGGGAGAGAAGGGATAAAGGGGTGGCTAAATAGCTGTCCAGATGGATGATGAATGGATGGGTGGAAGATGAAAATAAAGAGCAGACAGACAAAGGGATGGATGGATGGATGGATGGATGGATGGATGGATGGATGGATGGATGGATGGACAATAAGCGAGGGTTAATAACAATTGAACTGTAGGCTGAACAACTAAATCATCATTCATAATGGTGTTAAAACACTGGAAAGTATTGAGGGGTACTACAGACACACCCTGAATGCTGAAACAAGAGTTGTAGTCACGCTTCCCAGCCGACGTGCAGCTTTCGGGTTTGGACACTTACATCGCTGTTTGGTGTGTGGGTCACAGCTGGAGACCGGGATCTCATCAGCAGTGATTATTTTTGACATGAAGGTCAGTTTGACACACAACCTGATGTTCGCTCTCTGTTTGAGGTCCCCGTTAAAGTGATCAAAACAGGATTTCCGGGAAGCAATCTAAATGTAGCAATAATGCTCACAGTGCTTCGCAATGAGATAAAGTGCACAGGGGCCAAACTAAAAATCAGGTAAAGTTTTTGCTTTTTTTGTTTTGGGCAAAGCCCTCAAACATTTTATTCATGGCTTCCACTTTCTAAACTTAGACGAAGCTCTCCATTGGCTCTGCATAGGACAAATGCACAACTATGTTTAAGCCATAATGCTGTAAATAAATCCTTTTGTCCAAATGCCTGTTTGTTAATGGACAAAATTCAAGTCAAGTCAGCTGTGTTTTCTTCATTGCATTGCTTATTATAACTTATACAAAGATAAAACCTACACAGTATATATCTATTGCACATCTGTTGTGTTTTGACAGCAGGTTAATGACACAAAGCCTGGAAAATAGCATTCTGACTCATCCGAGCCCTTCTGAGTACGTAAAATGTGATTCAGTAGTGTATGGATACTTCTATTAAGCTTCTCTGTTACAGTGTGCACACTATATATGTACTTATTTAGGTAGCGAATTTTACAAGGTAGTGTTGTATTAAATAAAATTTTTGTACGTAACAGAAACGATGCAGCAATTGAAGCATCTGTCCACAAATTACTGAATCCCTCCAGTGAAGATGGCGATTAAACATGCATAAAGTCAATCAACATGTAAACATGTTAAATGATGAACAGAAAGAAAAAAAAAGCTCTACTGCCGCTGCTGGCTGAAAATTGATGGTGATCTCTTTCTTAAGTGTACAGCGTTACATATTCAGACTTTTGCCAAAAATTGTTTGTCAATTCGAGTACAGTATGTGGGATTTCATGTAGCCACATCTGTCTATGTGAGCCCATTTATACATTAAAAATAGCAAGTTTAAGTATGTGAGATGCAGTATTGGTGTTTTACTCTCATTTTGAAATTCATGTAATGTAGTGACACATAATAAGTAGCATAATGCGATACAAGCCCATGGTTCTGAAACCCTCTGCTTCTACAGCTAACCGAACGTTTTAAAGCAGCAGCATTGCACATTTGCAGGCTGCTACAACCAAAACCCCTCCCTCCTTTTCGATGTCTGCCGTTAAGTTTAAGTTCAGTATCAAGGATTGAAAGCAGGGACAAGGGTGAGCCACACATCCAAGGAATGGCTCCCCAGAGAGGCGCAAAACAAGTTAACAACAAGTTATCGCTTCTAAAACCAAGAAAGATGAAGAAGGCGGCAAAATAAGGATGTATGAATGGAAAGGCGGGCAACAAGGAAATATGAGGAGAGGAGTGATGCAGAAACAAGGAAAAGGTTGCACATGGAGAACAAGAAAAAAGAGATATCAAAGGCCAATGAGCTTGAGGGGGGGGTCGCACTTAAAAAATGACATATATCATAGGTCTTGTTCGCCCAGGTTTGTTTCTCTGTCTACACGTGTGAGTTAAGGATGAATGCACCTGCAGGAAGGGGGAGACAGATGAGAGACCCTGACTGAAGTGACACTGCATCCCTCCTCTGATCATCCAAAAGACTCAGGAGGCTCTTGGCACACATGCACATACATATACACACACACACACACACACACACACACACACACACACACACACACACACACACACACACACACACACACACACACACATTAACTACAATGGTGGTATAGAGGTGGATTGAGAAAGCAAAGGAAAAATGAGAGATCAGTCCATGGGGAATAATGAAGATAGAAACAAGTGACAAGAACATCGGCAACCTGAAACATTCAGTTCCATGTCGTCGAATGACTGCTCGGTTTCAAAGTAAAACAAAGTTATCTTCATACAGGACAGAAGAGGGTTTTACATAAAGTAGAAGTCACGCTTTCAGTCAGCAGTCACACACAGCAGGAATGGACAGAGGAATCCATCAAAAAATACACCAAATTATTTCAGAATCTGAAAATTGCATATCCCAAAACAGCAATAGAGCAAGAAACGAGCAGCATCACAACACCTGAAAGGGCTGCTTTATCTTTATCGTAGGCCCCGGTGCAGCAGATTCTGGAATGGATACCCAGAAAACTAACTGGAGTAATGCAGAAATGATAACTGTTCGGACTATTCTGGAGTATCCAGATACGATCGCAGAGACCACTTACCACTTGCACATATTTTTTTTTTAGGTTTGCTGAGATATAATCATATTAAGGAGTTAACATTAAAATCAACTTCTTTCCCAGTTCATTCTTTCATTCCTCCACCTGGAGCTTAACTCCCACTGGTAGTATGTTAGAAGAAGGACTCCGAGATTAGATCAGCTCCTGCATTGTTCAATAATCTGGGAATCATGCTCAGGAAGGGTTCCAAAATTCAATTCAATGCAATTCAATTTTATTTATACAGCACCAACTCACAACAACAGTTGCCTCAAGGTGCCTTATATTGTAAGGTAAAGACCCTACAGTAATATTTCACTACAATCAAAAATCCATGTTCATCAGAGTTAAAGGAATTAATGAATCTTCCGAATCAGGTCAAGTAAGGAAAGGAACTTTTCTCATTACTCTGTTTTCCAATATTCTGAGGTATAACTAGCACTGATGATGGACAGGGAATTTAGATGTGCTGTTAACACATTTAAGAGATACAATAAAAGTAACAATATGATTAAATAAATGATTAAGACTCACAGATAAAAACTATTGAACATTAAACAGAGTCTGCCTGAAGTACAAAGGACAAAATAATGCTGAGTGTACTAAACCTTGACGTTGGTATTCGCACATCTCAAAGATGTATGTTAACTGTGATTTGTAATGGTTTGGTTTTGAGGCCACAGACAGAAAACTGGAAGAACAGAGGGGATAAATAAAGTGTGTATTTTGTCATTTAATTGGCAGGGCTTAATTTTTTATTTTTTTTGCATACATTTAATAAGGTGACACACTAATGAAGCTTACCTGTAATTTCAGTGAGTTCCTCCTGATCTTATGGCCCGTTGCTGCCGCTCAGTTTTCTTCATCATTTGCATTTTTCACTGTGAATGCCTTCTTCTTAATTTCTCCATAAGTGCTCTTGTCCAATGACACTTCTCCCTGCGTTCTCTAAGCCAATCAGCCTCTTGTTCCTTTAACTTAAAATTATTGTGTCACTCTTCCTTCCTTTTTTCACCTCACTTGTGCTGTTCAGAACATCTCAGCTGAAGTCTTCATCAGAAATTTGCTTCCACTCTTCTACCACCAGCAGGATCTAATCTCCTAGAGGGCCTGTCACCACCAGTGTTGTGTGTCACACGTCCCACACATTATTATAATCAAATTACTTTTTTCAGTAGCTGTTCACTTATGTAACATGCTATTGTACTATAATAATAATAATACGTTAATCACATTACAGTGACAATTATGTTGTTACTTGGGTTACAAAGTTCTTAAATTACCTGCATGACAGGTAGATTACTTACTTGGGTCCTCCAGTTCCATGAGGAACATCCAGGACAGAAACAATTGCACTGTACTGCTAACACATTGGCTGCACAGACAGCATGCTAACTCAGAGCTAGCAAAAACCCAGAGCTGTGTTCATGGCAAACTCAGTCAAGCAGCCAGACCCTGAGCTTCAGCATGTAGCAAAGGCAGTGATGAGCAGTCAGGCCTGTAGCATTGTAGCCGCTGTTTTTACCTGTAAATGTTTCCACACTAAAAGAAAGATTGTATGTGAGTCCTCGTTGGGATGGGGCTTAGTGTCAGTGTGTGAGACTGTAGCCTCAAATTTATATCGATAACTAAATATGTGACAGTGCATTTCAGGCCATAACCAGTAATGTGAAAGATATTAATATAACTTGTCCTTACTACTAAACATGCCTTTACTAGTCCTTTAAAACTTTTTTTTTCCCTCTTCTCTCTCAGCCTGTCAGCTCTGGCATTACAAGGACACATGTATATGTATGGGAAAAACAATACAAATAAATAACTAAAATGAAAGGACAAACATTAACCAGAGGAGCCTGTAGAGAATCTATAGAGCTCATCTTGGAAGAGTAAATATGACTGGCACAACAGTGCAGTCCGATCGCTATTCTGTTTGCAAAATCTGCCAGACATGACAAGCTTAAAAAAAAACAAACTTGTGTTGTAATTCAAACTTTGGAAACCAAAGTCAACCCCATACTGAGCCAACAGTGGCTTACCTGAGACACCAACTGATCCACACATGGATTAATGTTAGCTACTTAAGCTATACTATGCTAACTGGGCAACTGTAATAAAGTACAAAGCATTAAACTCAGTGAGACCTTGTGTAACAGCACCCCATTAGGGTCTTTACATAGTCTTCAAAAGAGAGTTTTGTGGAGAGCAGCAGGTAGCATAGCAGACAATAAAGCCTTCTATATACCCCCAGATCTTAACAGAACAACCGTTTTCAACATAATCCACAGCGAATGTCTACTGCTCAAAAAAAAATTAAAAGAACACTTTTTAATCAGAGTATAGCAGCAAGTCAATTAAAGTTCTGGGATACTGATCTGGTTGGTTAAGTAGCAGAGGGGGTTGTTAATCAGTTTCAGCTGCTTTTGGTGTTAATGAAATTAACAACAGGTGCACTGGAGAGGCAACAATGAGAGAACCTGTTTTTTTCACTAGTTTTGCATTTGGCTAGGATCAGTGCCACTGCTGGTAGCATGAGGCCATACCTGGACCCTACAGAGGTTGGACACGTACAGTAATCCAACTCCTCCAGGATGCCACATCAAACATGCCATTGCCAGAAGGTTTGCTGTCTCCCAGCACAATCTCAAGCGCATGGAGGAGACTCCACAGGCAGTAGCTCTAAGAGAGCTGTACAGGGCCGTAGAAGGTCCTTAACCCATCAGCAGGGCCGGTATCTGTTCCTTTGTGCAAGGAGGAATAGGACAAGCACTGCCAGAGTGATCAAACAATCAGAAACCGACTTCATGAGGGTGGCCTGAGGGTCCGGCGTCCTCTGGTGGGCGCTGTGCTCATTAACCTACATCGTGGAGTCCGAATGGCACTTGCCATAGAATACCAGAATTGGCAGGTCTGCCACTGGCACCCTGTGCTTTTGACAGATGAGAGTAGGTTCACCTTAAGGACATGTGACAGACTTGAAAGGGTCTGGAGAAGCCATGGAGAACGTTATGCTGCCTGGAACATCATTCAACATGATTTATATTTATATAGTTTCAAAAACTGCATGTGCTCACAGGTAAGAGAGAATTACCTGTCTTCGTACTTAATGAACACATTTAGGCCTCAAGAACGTTTTCCGTTTTCCGTTTTCGTTTTCGCAAAGTAACGCGTTCAGACAGAAACAGCTCCCCCACCCCCACTGAAGGTCAGCGACTTCAAAACCCCAGCCCAAATATCGCTCTCTTGCCCGGATGTAATTTTAACACAGTACATGGTCCTCTTTGGAGGAATCATTGACAGGAAGTATTTCCTCTTTGTACTTTCCCAAACTGTAGGGTGATGTTAAAAAGAGGGATTTTTTGCTTTTTCTCATTTTGGTGCTTGTTGTTCAGCTGTCGCACATCATTTGCATTACAGTGAAACTTTTGTCGCCTCTTAATCATCCAGTGTGAAATAAGGGACTTCCTGCAGATAAGAACCCTCGTCTCTGCATGGCTGTAAAGCTTTCTCAGTGAATGTCGCTGTTAGATAATTAATCACAGAAGATTTGTCAGATTTTTAGATTTCTGTTCAAATCCTGTATTTACAAGTATGCAACCCAGAGTTCATTAGCAAAACTGTTGCTAACACATCTGCAAACTTTGTGACATCATGGTGAATTTACAATAAAGTGTGATCTAAAAATATGCAGGAGTCATTTCCACCTGATGGAATGATCTGACAAGGTAGAACTTGCCTGTTTAGTTTCTTTAGGTCCACTCAGTCAGTGAAAACAGTTTCCAGGTTTATGCTGTTTTGCATTGCAGAGCTGTGTTCATGAAAACTCTTAACCTCCACATCTGCTTTTGGATCTATGAGGAAGATTGTGTGCAATAATATTTTTTCTTTATTTACTTTTCTTTGAAATTGTATCTGAATCTGTAACTGGCCGACAGCCGGCTGGTAGCAGCAGTTCTAAGTGGCTGTATCTGTATCCATGGAGACCTCTACAGGCCAGGCAATGGCACCCTGACTCCCATTAGGCATTGGGATGAAATCCTTGGTCAGACCCTATGCTGGTGCAGTGGGTCCTGGATTCCTCCTGGTGCATCACAATACCCGGCCTCAGGTTGCGACAGTATGCCAGCAGTTTCTAGAGGATGGAAGAATTGATACCAGTCTCTGGCCCCCCACCGCCACCCTCACCTCATCTAAATCTAATAGAACGCCTCTGGGACATTAAGTTTCAGTCCATCCGAAACCACCAGGTTGCACCTCCTACTGTCCAGGAGCTCAGTGATGCCCTGGTCCACATCTGGGATGAGATCCTTCAGGACACTCATTAGGAGCATGCCCTGACATTGTTAGGCATGCATACAAGCACATGGGGACTAAAAACTACCGAGTACCATTTTGAGTTGCTGCAATGAAATGTCACCAACATGGACTAGCCTACCGTGTCTTTGAATTCACCCTCTGATCATTTTAATTTCCATCAGACAATATGGCATTACCCGGTCCGTATCAGTATAGATATCCAGCATGATTTTTCTGATATGAGAGCTGATGTTTTCAAAGTATATAAGAAAAAAATTGCCAGAAGTTACTCACTAATTAAAATTACCAACTGATTCTATTGTACCTTCCGGTATTTTGTAATTTTGTAATATTGTGCTATAGTTATAGCTCTAATATCTCTGTATATTTGCAATTTGTATACTTGTATATTGTCTTATAGTTTTTATACTTATTTGTTTCTTTCTGTAAGCACGAAGTACCGCAGCAATTTCCTAATGCTGTGAACCTGTTCACCCATATGGCAATAAAAACCTTCTGATTCTGATTCTGATTCTGATTCTGGTAAGTATTTATAGTACCTATAAATACTTACCGGAAGGTACAATAAATAAATAAAAAAATCACCCTGATTTCAGTAAAAATACACTGGAATTTCATATTAGATCTGGGGGAATTACAACAGGCCATATTATAAAGTTCTACCAAATGTTCTACATGGTCTACATTTGTCATCACCTCCTGAAATGTGACACATTACTCCTGTCACTCACCAGCTGGTGTGAATGAACAGCTTACATTAGCTCCAGAGCTCCCTTATGTCTTTGAGGAGAATGGAGAAATATCCTTGGCCGATAAGAATCCTTTGACCCCAGTGCCCGTAACAGTACTTACAAATGTAGATCCCTTTGAGAATATGAGGATGCTGAGGAGTAATACTGCACTGTTTGGCTTCAGTTTATGGAGTAAAACTAGGCAAGCCTTCACAATGAAAGGAAAAAGCAAGGACAGGTATACAAAACAGTCTGAGTTCAGTTCAAATGTTCCAAATTTTATAGTTCTTTACTGTCTTGTCACAACTCACACCATATGATCAGTATTCACCATCCATCATCAATTCAATTTCTAATCAAAAACTCTAAAAGGATGTTTCTTGTAGGTGTGTGTGTGTGTGTGTGTGTGTGTGTGTGTGTGTGTGTGTGTGTGTGTGTGTGTGTGTGTGTGTAGTTCATCACGTGTAATAAGAAGAAACTGCAATTCATAAATAAAGTGTGAGTCATCTTCCATTCAACATCAAGGCTGAATAGATAAATTACGTTTTTTCATAGCCAGAGTCATTGAAAATAAATGATCATTAGTTACAATATTTCACTGTTTAAATTCTAAGGAATAAATGGAGGAGTTATGAAAGATATGTTTAATTAAAAGTTTCAAGTTCTGAAAATTCTGGCAATAGTTCTAACCTTTACACCACCAGTAAAATGTTGTCATTTTATATTTGGTTATTCCTCTTGTTAATTCAGCCTGTGCTCCCGGAGCCGTTCTATTACGTGTGGAGCAATGAGTTCAATGGCAGCAAAGCCCGGCAACTGGACCACTTCTCTCAGAGATAATACCATGGCTGGGGCTTAGCAGGGTCTACTAAGCTTGTGCTAATTCAGTCTTAGCACACATTCATTCTGCCTATGAATATAAAGATGAGGAAAAACACAAAACATTCATTTGTGGGAAGTTTTCAGTGCGCCAAGGAATTACATTACCTAACTGCCTTCATCATTCACTGATGATATACAAATAGAAACAAAATAGATTGAGAAACGTGCTCAAGTAGCTGGGATAGTGTACAGAAACATCTGTGCCACTGTGGATAAGATGCTGTGGGACTTCAAGAAACCAGTGGTGGCTGACAAAGGGCAGAAGGAACAAGTGGAAGGTAAAGTTTAAGTGGTGGGAACATTTAGGGCTGTAACCCCCAAACTGGAGAGTGGGTCCTGGAGATTTTCGGGCACAACATCAGAGGCCTCTGTCCAGAAGAGTGCAGTCAAAGCAGCAGCTAAGATACTGTGCAAAACTCTCAAGCTCCCAGGACTCTGTTAGAGGAAGACACACAACACCCCTTAAGAGTGAGGTTATTAATTTAATTAATTAACTAAACCTTAAAATGAACATGATTCATTACATTTGGAGTTTCATGAGTTCCAAACTAAATTATAGAAGGAGTTAGGCCATTACACTGAATAATTTTACATTTCCAGTCACACTTGGACACTGCTCCTTTTAAGTGAAATCCAGAAGGCATAAACTATTTAGGGATTAGCTTTATTTTGACATGCACTATTTAAACGACAGTATCTCTGTTACTGTTTGTGCTAGAGAGAAAATTCCAGCAGTTTCGAAAAGAAGAGAAAACGAGTTTTATGGAGATACATCACGGTAGCGCAAAAAATTCACAAAGTACTGCTGTCTGAACAGAGACAGAAAAATCTGCTCCTCCTTGATTTCACCATGTTTGCTTGACATTGCTGTAACTCCTCAAGAATTTTGGGCTACAGAGAAAATTCCAGTGGTTCCCAGAAGAGACACATGCATCAGATTTTCCTAACACAATAAACAGAAGACAGCAAAAAAGTGGACAGTTTTGATTGTCTGTGGGGTAGCTCTGAAATTATTAAAATGAATGTTACCAAGGCTGGATTTTTGTATGTCAACCATATAACCCTCAAGCCCACCTGCTCTCTGACTTACCCAACAAAATATTGAAAATACTGCAAAACATTTGACTTTGAGTGGAATATCTTTGTAACCATGCCTTTTTGGGACAATTATTTGTTCCCTCAAACAGATTCTATGACAGCAGAACAACATAAAGCAGGTGGGTCAAGTGATCAGAAATCTAATTCCTTCTGATAAGTTGAAAACAGTTTGCCTGAAAAATTCAGAATTTTTTTTCTCTCATCTGCAAATAAACTCTGTTATGAAGTTGACATTTTCTCAGGGTAAGATCCAGAATTGGCTGCAGCTGGCGGGTTGTTATGATTTGCGAACTTTACCAGTAGCTTCCAATGTGAAGCTATAACTTGGGCATATCCAGAAGTGAAATACAGAATATCAAATTGTTACAAAACAAAATTGTACAACTAAAGAAAATACACGGGGCAAAAAGGAAAATTGATCATACTTGATCCCAGTTTTGTTGATATGGATGTCAAGCAGAGGATATGCTAATGCATTTGTAAAGACCTATTATACTCATTTCTATCTCCATATATTAAACTTAATATCTGAATAAAGTAGCTTTACATGATTCACAGTTTTCAAGTGTAGACAACAGCGGAACATTTAGAGCATCTGGAGCCTGAGTTTTTTGTCAGAGTTAGGCTGTGTTCAAAATACAAAATCCCAAAATCCAAGGTCAGGCATTAATCCATAATGTGACACACTTGGAAACCAAAAGGGAAGGTGTGCGCGTGCACACACAGGAAATACAGACGGTGCCACAGTGAGGAACAGTGAATAACTGAGGGTTTAAATACACACAAGGTAACTGGAGAGAGTGGAGACAACAGGTGACACAAAGGGAGCAAAACTGAACACAAAGCACAGGAAAAAAGGGACTGTCAAAATAAAACAGGACGTGACCAAACAAGAACAACATGGGAAGATGGGAATGGAATACTGTAACTACTGTATAACTAAAAGCAGAATTCAAAATCTATAACAAACTAAAGATCAAAACCTGTAAGCAAACTCAGAAGACAAAACACAAACCACTGGCCAAACGGCCCAGGACGTTTAGCTTTCGGGGATTATTTGCACATACACTTATCTCATTATTTGATCCACCTTATACAGTGTCGGTTGAATATTATGATATATTTATCATGGATTACTATAATAAAGATATCATTGTAACTCGTGCAAGTTGTGAACATGGTAACTGAAACCAATAACCACACAGAAAAGGAACGTTATACAGTCCTGTGAGCCTCACAGAAGTCATTCAAGGATTTTATCTACAGCACTTTATTGCAGTCACTGTCATTGTTTCTTATAAACATTTTAAACGATTACCTGCCTAATAGCAAGAAACACATTTTTGATTGCCACAGATATTTGCACATGTAAACCTACAGATACGTTCATGGGTTATAGGAAAAGAATGGCACCGTGGAGATCACATGTCTTAAAGCCTGCTAAGGCAAAGAAACCTGTTTCCATTAATATTTCAAAAATAGTGTCATCTGTTAAACGGTAATAACTGAATTCTTAAAAAAGAAAACCCACTACACAATATACTGTATGTACCAATGTTTTATCATTTCACGGGGCATTATTACACACATCTGTCTGCCTGCCTTCTCATCTGGGGTCTGCAACTATGTTTCAGATTCTCCCTGCAATATTTAAACAGGCCTCATGGAATCACACACTGATGAGTTTATGTTTCACGTGAGGTTTCTTTTTTTGTTGTTGTTGATTTCGTTTTGAATAACATAGCTGAGAGGAAGAATACGGTAAGACGAGATGCTAGGTGACATGATCAACCCCAGTTACCTGGGCAAACATGAAGAAATGAGGTTACTGTTTTTTATTCAGTGCGCAGTGGAAGTGAGCACACGCAGATCTTTTATGATGTAAAATAATTGGTATCTCTTTCCAGGTGAATTCAGATGAAGTCGAGCATTACGATGACCCAAGTGTGTGAGGATATGTTTTACCATTTCTAACTTGTTCATTCATATGGTATTATATTACCATGGCAACAACTAAATTAATTACACTGATCTCTGTTGTTACCTGCAAGATTTCAATATCCCACTTATATGTAGCAATTATGAAAGTAATGCCCAGTAAAAGTTTATACCGTTAAACATATATCCTGGTTAAAAATAGCTCATAGAGACATTTAAACAGAAAGCATTGTGCATTTTTCACATTTTTATACTGCTGCAGCGTTCTTGTTAAGGATAGTGAACGGTCTCAAAGTTCTGTCCTGTGAAGGCTTCATTTAAATAATTATGCAGCTGCGGACATGTTTGTATTCCTGGATTTCTTAAGCACAGTGTTGGGTATAACACGTTACAAAGTAATATGATTAAAGGAATGCATCCCTGTAATCACATTAGTAACACAATAATTAAATTCAGAAATAAAATTACAGTTACAATCGTGTCGTTACTTATTTTGCAAAGGTTCTTCCATTATTGGCAGGATGGCTGGATAGAAACAAAAAGGTGCAAAGCTTTCTTAGTAAGCTAAGAAAAACAATGATACTTCTTCTGTATCTAACGTATGAGTAGCAGAAATATTAATAAGTGGATGCCACACAGCTGAAACTGTTGTGAACATGTTGTACTGTACGTTTCCTGTTTGGCTGTTGTAACGTCTCTCATACTAAATGTTACTTTGATCAGTGCAAAAATGTTTCTGACTTGATTCCCAGCAATTACATCCACAGTTTAACATGAACCTGAAATAAACAAATGGCCATCAGTTTAAAAGAAAATTTTTTTTTTTTAGAGGAATGCTTAGTCTGACATTGAGGCATGGCAGATGGTGGATCCAAACGTTCCACAAGCTTTGGCTTTGTTGCTGTGGGAAACTAGACACATGCTAAATGAATCTAACAAGACCCACAGTGCAAAAGCAAATTCCTTCATTTAAGGAAGAAACTTAATCATTACTTTTTTAATACTAATGCATTACACTGCATTATTACTTCTTAGAGAACCTCCTACTCATTACACTACTTATGATAAAGTCCCATACACCAGCATAAAGCTCGCTAGAGGACATATATATGAATATTTTCATTCTTTTTTAATACTTAAGAATGAACACAAAGCCAACAACACAAAGTAATGTTGAAGACCAGCCCAAAGAGGCCTCAAAGCGATCACCACTCTGAATCTACTGCAGAAACATATACAGGTAGAAATGGATGCTACTATGCTACAAGCCTGACGGTTCATCACTGCCTGTTTTATAAGCCAATGATTTGCCAGCACGATATTTTCACTTATAGTTTTCTCCCAAATCATTTAGCCAGGAGCTTCAAATTTAATGCTTGTTAACTGCCCAGAGGCATCACTAAAATGGCTGCCAAGTGGTTATGCTGGATCATGATAATCCAATTCTTGAAACCACAAAAGTTCTTCTAAAGAGGAATTTCAGAGCCATCCTAATGCCTCAGGAACTAAAAACAGTTTTCATCTCAATCTAAATGAATGGGATGAGAGCTGTAACTTTAATTTCAGTGACATGCTCCTGAGAAGCGAGGAAAAAAAACTCTTTTTTTTTTTGTGACCACTACAGAGGACATAAGATCTCAGGGAGATATAAAAACTGCATGATAGGTCAATTCAATTCAATTTTATTTCTGTGGTGCTGAAGGTTTTGCCTCCCATTCTACTTCTAAGTATCCTAGGAACCACAAGGAAGCCAGCAGTCTGAGATCGAAGTGCTCTATTGGGGTGATACGGTACTATCACTTCTTTAAGATAAGATGGGGCCTGATTGTTTAAGAACTTGTATGTAAGAAGAATGATTTTAAATTCAATTCCTGATTTAACAGGAAGGCAATGAAGAGAAGTCAGTACTAGTCCCTGTCAGTACTCTAGCTGCAGCATTTTGGATCAGCTGAAAGCTTTTCAGGGAGCTTTTAGGAGGGTCTGATAATAATGAATTACAATAATCCAGCCTAGAAGTAATAAATGCATGAATTAGCTTTTCAGCATCACTATGAGACAGGATGTTTCTAATTTTAGAAATATTGCACAAGTGCAAAATAGCAGTCCTAGCTTCCTGTTTTATTTTGTGAGTTGTTTATTCCCTGTGCTGTGCTTTTAATTTTGTTTTCTGTGTCTCGACCTTCCCAGATGTTCCCGCTTTCCTCATTACCTTGTGTTTATATTGTCTGCGTTTTCTCCTTGCCCTTTGTCAAGTCGTCCCTCATTGGTAGTGTATCTTCTTGTTCTCATGTCCTGTAGGTTCCTTGTTCCTTGTTCGTGTTCCTTTTTGAATGAGTTTGGCAATAAAGCTACCTATTTCAGAGTTTACGCCTGTCTCTCAAGTCTGCATTTGGGTCCTCGTCCTGCCAGCCGCACTGCCATCATATGACATTAAAAGGCTTTATGTCCCACGCTTACACTTATGCACAAAGTTACATAATCAGCATCTTTGACTCACACTGTAGCACCGAACAGTTGCTATTAGGAATCTATATTGGGAAAACAATAAGTAAAAAACAAAACAAACTAACATATAGCTATATTTTCACTATGATAGCAAACATATATGCCTGCTACCACACAGCTGACATAGTTGGTGTGTGTGCAGCAGAACTGACTAACATGTTTCCTGGTACACATGTTAAAAAAGCAGATGCCATCTTTGCCGTGCTGAAGCTGCTGTTCAGGATAAGCATAATTTAAGTGTCATATCTGCCTTATAATGCCTCTGATATGACCGCCCAAGCTCATTAGACCAATTTTTTTTTTCTTAAGGGAAAAAGGAAACATTGATGAGTGACCACAACAAGAGATCTAATTACAGAACAAATTGGAGAAGGTCTAGAACCAAGTTAGGCCTCACTGGACTCAAAAATAGCTAAATTATAGGAAATGCGCTTGGCTCTCTGGGACATGGAGTTTGTAAGAATACAACTCCATGTCCCATGTCTCACCATAAAGCTAATCAGTGCACACTGTTGTAATTGAAGTTAGTTTGATCACATGCGTACACTACATCTGCACATCTTTGTTAAGATCCAGTAGAAACTGTTTATCTGTGGAGTATGAACAGGTAACACAACTGAATTGTTTCTCTGAGCTTTATGTGTCTGATACTGTCTGTGTGTACGTATGTGTGTGTGTGTGTGTGTGTGTGTGTGTGTGTGTGTGTGTGTGTGTGTGTGTGTGTGTGTGTGTGTGTGTGTGTGTGTGTGTGTGTGAACGAGAGAAAAAAAAAATAGAGAACATTTGTTCTGCCTCCTCCTGTCAAGTAACTCTTTGATCATTCACTGTGTTTGGTGATAGTTACCATGACAGTCACATGATCAGAGAGCGTTACAGGTGTGTGTGTGTGTGAACATAGAAACCGTGAAGCATGACCTTGTACGGTACACATGCACACACAAAAACTGCTACTAGCGCTTTCCTCCCAGACTGAACACACACGCAAACACACACTTACTGTAAGGACACAAATATAGTGGTGGAGTAAAACTGGTATGGCCTACATGCATACACATACACACACACACACACACACACACACACACACACACACACACACAAAGCACAAAAAGATCTATTGTGACCTTATTATTAATGAGCGTCAACCTACTGGATGGACATGCAGAGGGCTTAATTGAAAGAACACTGCGAACCCTTGACCCCCACAGTAAAGGGATCAGGTGGCATTCTGCTGACATGGTTTGGGTCCACTTGTCTCCTTTTTAGAAAGGATCTCTGCCAATCAATTTCTGCTTGACTACTTTTATCCTATGATATTTCTACCATAATGGGAATGGACTCATCCAGCATGATAAAGCCCCATCTAAAGGTCATGAGGCATCACCTAACGGTTTGATAAATATGAAAGCTTTGACAGTCATCAGACTTCAACCCAGTTGAAGAGTTATGTATGCTACATAGCACTCACCATCATTTCTGGTGGTACATGGTGGCCCAACACACACTCACAGTAAATTGTGGTGTAGTGGTGATTAGCACTGCCACCTCTCAGCAAGAAGGTTCAAACCGCAGCCGGGGGCTCTTCCTTGTGGAGTTTGCATGTTCTCTCTGTTCTTGTCTGGGTTTCCTCCGGGCACTCCAGCTTCCTCCCACAGTACAAAGATATGAGTTTTAGTTTAATTGGTCATTTTGAATTGGCCGTGGATGTGAGGTAGCCACAAGTGTACAGAATAAAGCAGTGTAGGAATATTTTAAAAAGTACTTGTAGTATAAAATGCTGCATAAATGCAGGTAAATTGCCTGTGCATTACATCTGCTTAGCATTAAACATATTTGGTATAATATTTTTTTCCCCAAATATGTTACTTGCATGCATCTGTGTATACAAAGAGAGACAGGGTGTTACTCAAGGTGGCTCGCTAATCTTACTTTTGTTTTGACTCGAAGCCTATTGTTCAGTTGGTCAGTGTGCGGCTGAGACTCAACTGTGGTTATTAGTTTGCGATCAATCAAACTTTCCTCTTTAGTGATTTTCACCACACGCTCACACACACACATATACGCACACACACACACACATAATAACAGCTCAGGGAGAGGAAAGGACTGGAGGGGTTGAGGTAAAAGAGCAGAGAGAGGTGAGCTAAAGAGAGAAGGAGCAGTGAAAGGCAGAGAGGATGGCGAGTTTTGTCTCAACCTTTCTGTTTGCCTCAGCATTGATCTCTGCCTCACCTCAACACAAAGGCCATCCCCCCACACACATATACACACACGCACACATATTTGCTGAAGCCCTGGCTTCGACCGACCTGACTGGTCAAATTAAACCCAGATCACTGCAAGACTCCAGGGACACACGGACGCACGTGCGCGCGCACACACACACACACACACACACACACACACACACACACACACACACACACACACACACACACACACACACAGAAGATTTTCAGCACTTTTTTACATCTTTATAAGGTTTTAACCCAACAGCACTAAAGACTTTTTAAAGGGCAAATCATGACACACAAACACACTTTTACAATCACCCTACAGCCTAATATTTTTCAAAGACGCGTATGTTCAGGTACATTTTAGTGTGTCTGTTCGAACTACATGTGAATAACATTTAACAGCACGTGCGTATATGCGAATGCATGTGTGGGTGCGCGTGTGTATGCACTTGGATGCGTGTGTGTAAGAGTGTGAGTGTAAATTGTCTCTTCATAGTTCTGCTGTGTCAGCAGCTCAGACAGACAGCACTGTTGTTGTGTACCCACAGAGGAAATAAAATAACAGCCCACGTCTTTCAACCCACAGACAGCCCCCCCCCCTCCCTTTTCTCCCTCTCAGTGTGCCTTCCTCCTTTCCTCCTTTTGTTCTCTCCTTGTTTATTTTTCCTCATTTTGCCCCTTTGTGCTCAATTTCTAATTTTTCTATACCTCTCCTGTGTCCGCTCCTTGTTCCCTGTTTAGCATTTCCCTACTTATTTGTACTTTGCATGAGATAAAAGTGATTAAATCTTTATTCATAATAAAGATATAATCATTTTTCATGAAAAGGAAATGTTAAAAAAAAAGGTTCCCATGTCAAAATACAGGCTGATCAAAACATATGATCTTGTTTGAGTGGAAACATAATACTTACTGAGGAAACACACACACACACACACACACACACACACACACACACAGAGAGAGCAGAACTAATTAATCATGGCCGATCCAACACACTTCTCTTTACAAAAGTATGAAATAAGGCTTTATTTTGCTATTTTTCATGTAATATCTGAAGAACGTCTGTGTTTGTTTGTTTTTCAATATAACTGGAATTTCTATTTCAATTCACTTGGTTGCATTGCTGTTACAGGAAGGTTATTACAACCCAGAGGCACACACACACACACAGACAACACAAATCATCAAAATCTCTCTCTTTTTTTTAATCCATTTTTATATTTTTAAAGACCAATTTCCCATGCAAAGTTATGTATTTTTGCAGTTGAAATAAAACGGGTGCAAGAAGGAAATACATGAAGGATGAAAGCTGAAAGATGAATAGGAGAAGGAAAGAAAGAGCAGATGGATAAAGGTAGGAAGAGATACATGGGTGATGCACTGCAGACTAAAACAGTATTACCAACTATAATTAGTGCAAACAAGTGAAAGTGGGATCAGACTGAGTCACAGACATCGGCTTTTCTTCAGGGGGGAAAAGTGGGCGTCCAAAAAAAAAAAATCAAACAACAATTGTTTTGTGTTTCGCTGATATTCTCCCCGTCCACTGGCTGAAGTGCGCGTTCTCCAATTTGAGGTGCAATGCTGCCATCTGCTGGTAAACTACTGTAACTCACATTTACTTCCTGCAGAACCCTGCTTCATCTCCTAGAACTTTCCCAGAACCTTCAAAGCTAAACAGAAATATAAGAACGCGAAAGACTCTTGCACAGAGACGGTTTTCTATTTTGCAACCTGAAATGTTGGCTTTTCAAACGATTTGGCGTTATGCTTTTTTTAATTCTCGTTTGAATTATTTTCATTCTGTGCAAAAGAAAAAAAACTACAAAGCTGAAGTTTTGATGTAAGGCAGACCAGAGAGCTCAGTTCTCCCCCAGTGTCGATGGCGTATTTTGGGGTTTTTCAAAACAGTGACCCCAGATGACATCGGCATGTTTGGCTGCTTCCTTTGCCCATGTTTTAAGTCCACGTTTTATAAATATGGACAATTAGATTTTGCATAATCCTGCTGACAAACAGAAAATCAGCTCATTTTGCTGCAGTAAGGTTTAACTACATTTATAAATGGAAAGGAAAAGTGAATATGTGGTTAAAATATTTAACATAAATGTGTTCAAATATATATATAAACACATGAGTCAGTCATAGTAATGATTATTGCTATTTATTACAAATTTTGTTGCATGTTAATCTGGATAACTGAGTAAATCTGCTTGATGCCAAAGCATCAGGTTTGGAGTAGGCAGGCGTCTGAATGATGAATTACCTACAATTTCCATTTTTACTGACCAGCTTCCACAATGAACTTGTCATATACAGGTTTATGCCAATTTCAGTTTTAAAAAAATGTATACAGCACCAATCACAACAGCAGTCACCCCAAGGCAACAGTTGCCATAAACAGCATTAACAGTAACAGTACTGGTAATTATCAAAATAATTTTTATGTTTCTGTAACAATTAATCCACCAGTTTCACAATCTCCTGAATCAAAATTATATTTTTAATGCTAAAATATATTTATTGTTGTTATCTATGAATTTTCAAATTAACAGTTTTGCAAAAAAGCAGAAAAAAAATTGTAAAGTACGTAATTTTTTTTTATTATGATGCCAAACTGCAGTTTTTTTTTACTTGCATTCCTAAACATAAAATTTTTAGTTGTTGAATGTTGCGCTTGATTCATTTCTGACCTCTCAGAGAAATCCAGTGTGTCGGCTCAAATTTGGGTATAAAAATGTGAATTCAGTAATTATTCTGTAAAACTGGTGACACATAACTTTCTGTATTAAGTTAACTTTTTCTAAATGATTCTGGATTTCAGATGTGTGGATTAAATATTTTGTGGTTGGACTGATTCTTGAGCATCTGTCTCCAAACAGCCACAGTTCCCTGAAACTAACTCCAGGTTGTTTTAGTCACTTGAATGAAATGAAGCTTTACTAGTAAAATATTAGAAGATGCTCAGTTCAGCTTTATTTATTCAGGAAGGCTCCTTCATGAATAATGAGACTAATTAAGATCCAAGTCAACCATCCAACACACAAGGCCACATTTACTAAATTATTCAAAAGTACTAATACTGCAAATATGAGTTAGTAAAACTTTAAAGTTTCTCAGGCCTCGAGCCATGTTGCAGCTCATTTCAGTCAAGGTTGTTTAGACTTTCTTTCAAGTAGAACCTCTGTTAATGTTTGGCTACAAGCGATGAACTCAGGATGTTATTTCTAACAGTGCTATTTTTTTAGCAGTTTAAGGCTTTGCAAGTGAAGGCACGGATGTGATACCAGTGATGACCATAAATTCTTTTTATGCAAGTCAGAGTAGAGAGTGTAATCTGTCTTCTTCAGTGAGTCGAATAAAACACTAGTTTAATGTAGTGGAGGCAGCACGAGAATCCACAGTAACTTCATGAGCTAACAAAAAGCTACTTTCGGCTGCTGACCTGCCACACGGGGTAACCACAGTGGGAAGCTCCACATGTTGGATTTGGCACCAGATGCCCTTTCTGACACTAGAGAAGGAGAACAGTAATATCAGGGCTGTCAAGAAATTAAAATAAGCACTCATGTTTTATGTCCCACTTATGCTCATTAGTCACTGAATGCATTCTTATCACAGGAATGAAAAGGTAGGTTGTTTTTTTCTATGTGAAGGGCACTGAAAAGGTGAATAGACCAATGAGAAATATGTGTTACCAATTAAGCAGCTGTAAGGTGTTTATTTTTATCTGGTGCAGCTTATCAAACGCAGTGATCCCGGAACAGGAGGCGTGTGCTCTAATTATATATTCATATTAAGCTCAAGCAGAAAACTCATATGTAAATTTAGCGGGGGAAATTTTAAAATGAGTATTTGCTATGAAAACGGAGCACATTTTGCACAACTTGAACATGTTTAATTTCATTTTGGATGCTGTTCACTGTGGCAGTGTTGAGACGTGCACGCTCGCACTTTAAGACAAAAATCTTTTCAGGTTTTCTCTTTGAAAGGATTCACTTCCTGCTAACTGACTCCTATTCTCCTTTAACCCAAACAGCAGTCTTACACATTCACATGCGTGAACACAATGCTCACGTCTAATTAGCATTCCCACTGTGTGTGAGTGGGAGTGGTATGACAGTTTGACAGTGCTTGGGTCCCAACAGTCCTATGTCAGCTATTCATCACCAGGTCCCATGACATCGACGCCCCCTTTCCCACCCTGATCCTCATCCTAACTCTCCCCACCCCTCCCAGCCTCACCCATTAGCCCCATCCTATCACGCTTACCTACTGCACAGCTGAGTACAATATGAGACTGAATTAATTGTTTACATGCTAATGATGAGACATGAATACATTACTGTTTTAACCCCGTCATGTTGTTGATTTATACAGTACTTATGTCCATATTTGGCTGTTTCAATCATGAGTAAATAAAACACCAATAAATAAAACAGCAATAAATTCCAGAGTTACGGTCACATTTGTAGAAATTTAAAACTGCTCTTTGAAATGTAAATAAAATCAGAGGGATTATTTCATGTGAAAATAGACAGTGTATCAAATGAGGAAATTAGATTTCAGTTTTTAAATATATGTTCTCTCTTACTTTGGTGGCATATTTCAAAGTGCTTGGCAACAGATGAGGAGCATAACTGGGTATAGGAAGAGCACCACAGCACAGCTTTCAGAGGTACAGAGAGGGAGGGGAATAATAAAAAGTTCATGTATGTGTTAAAAATCTTTTAAAAATAGGTAATTATAAATCCATCTTTTTCAGTAGTGTTTTTTTAAATTACAGCTGTAGGAGGAAGCTGTGCAAAATTGTGTTCATCAGATAACGTCATCGTGCAAGTTTTTTTCATTTTTCAAATTTCATCATTTATTTGGAGTAAGAAAGAAGCAAAAACCTGCCTCTAAATCTCAGCTCTTCTTCACTTAAATATCCAAATAAATGTCGAATTCAAGTGGCAGTGATGGCAATAAAGACACCAGATTTAAAAATAATGTTTCTAGAAATTAAAAAAAAAACACCTCTCTGGTTCTGTTGCATTCATCTTGATCTAAATTTTCCTGTTAAAAAAATCTTTCTGAGCCCAACAGTCTTAATGAATAAATCAGAAATATTTAAAAGGGTTTGGATTGCACATCAATGTGTTCCATAATGTTTCTCGACCTCTCCGACCTGGTGAGCTTACTTTCATCCCTCCCTCATGTATCTAAATTTCTCCAGTTCTGGACACAGACTCAACTCTAATAATTTCTTCAACATCGATTCATAATTTGAGGAAAAAAAGTCAAGTTTACTACAGCTGAATGAACAAGTGAAAAAATACTTAAAGACCTTCCATCAAACCTCCAAACTGATTTTTTGATTTTGGCATATTCAGTGTTTCTTTGTCATTTCTATGGTTTCAAAATGAACTCGGTTCTTTGGTCTTATTGGTAAGTAGCAATTTTTCACATATTATGGTGTATTCAGAACAACACTAGAAAGAACCTCTTTCTGATACATATATATATATATTAGTACAAGCAGTCTTTTATTTAATTATATAAGCATTTCTCATACTAAGCTGTGACAAACTGCAGACTGGATGTTATTTAACAGCTGCAGTGTTTTGAATTCAGCCACCAGGTGGCATCACAGCAACTTCAGTTTTTTTTCCATCAGTGATTAAAAACTGTTTCACATTTCCCATGACTCTTTTCACCTCCTCCACCTGCACCTACAGTAAATACTGTATGTTCATCAGATTAAATGTGTTGCTGTTGTTGTTTTATGTAAATAATTATAAAAAAAAAATAGTAACTTACTATCAACAAATCATGAATTTTTTCATCCATCCATTCTCTTCCGCTTATCCTGTTCAGAGTCGCGGGGGGGGGGGGGGGGGGGGGGGGGGTTGGAGCCTATCCCAGCTGTCACAGAACAAGAGGAAGGGTATACCCAGGTCACAGCCTGTCGCAGGGCTAACACACAGAGAGACAGACAACCATTCACACTCACATTCACACCTGTGGGCAATTTAGAGTGACCAATTAACCTAAGCCCAGTAACTGCATGTCTTTGGACTGTGGGAGGAAACCCACGCAGACATGAGGAGAACATGCAAAGCACCAGGGCACAGTGGATTCAAACCCAGACCTTCCCACTGTGAGGCAACAGTGCTAACCATCACGCCACCATCAACGAATCACATTTTAATAAATTATTTTAACAAGTCTTATCTGTTTCACTTTAGCAGTAAGTTTTCTTACTGCCTACCAGCAACTAAATACCCATCATTACAGCAGGTGATACGTACTTTATGACCAGCTATTGCTAAAAACTAGACATTTTAGAAAATTATTTTGCCTTAAAATTAAACATTTTTTTAAGGTTGTGTATACTTGGTAGATGTCAAATATCATCACACATATTCTTCATCTAAAGTGCATTAAAACCTCATAATTTTAATTGAGTTGTAAATGAAACTTAATGATTGTGTCACTGTAAATGAAGTTGTGCACGGAAGGTGACGGGATCTGTCATGCCTTAGTGCTTATCTATCAAGTCACATAATTGGCTTTCTCACTTGTACAAGCACCTGCAGGTGAGGCGTACACACAGATGCACGTATGTTCATGCATCCACACCGTATAAAAGCTGTGACAGGCAAACTCATTCTCATATGCGTTCAGGTGTGTGTGTACACACAGCATGCTACTACAAGGAGTGTGAACACACCTCACTTTATAACACGAAGATTCTCACACCCTGCTTGACATATGTCACCTGCTGCCAAACTTACACATATCATAAGAAAGTAGCCGAGGCACTCTGTTACTTCCACTCACTAACTTCAGCCTTTTTTTCCCTTTTGTGTCAAATCCTGATGAAAACATTTAAACCCAACTGAGATTTAAATGGGTCAAATTTAGGGTCTAAACTGAGGTTTGTCCCCAGTAGCTCAATGGAGGACAATAAAGTAACCTCAGCCAGAATTGCACACAATTATGGAGAAAATTATCTGGAAAAAAAGACTGTAGACACATTTAGATCTGGAGCTCTTAAAATTTGAGGCTATTTCTTCTTCTTTCTTTGCTGGGATTGCTCCCTCCCCGTCTTCCCCTGAGCCAAATGTAGAAATAGCAACTTTACCTACTAGCTCAGCAGTTCAGTGTCATTAACCCTGTTCCCAGCAACTAGGGGCAGCTAGCTTTAGCTACAACAACAAAAAAAGCTCAAGAAATACCCCCTGCAGAGCATTACCAAAGTTATCATGGCTGACACATGAAGCAAATAACTGCTAAAGACCAAGGAAATTACCCTCAGGATTTGGTAAAGACACAATCAGAGCTGACCACTCTGACCATAAAAAGCACAATCTATCTTAAAATTAACCCTGAGACGAAATATTTTAATGATTTGGCTGGAAAGTATTGCTATAGTAAGCAATTGCATGGTCCAAAAAAATTGGCTTTATTACATTAATTTATTGTGAGTCTTAAATATCAGCTTTAAAGCTGCATATTCATGTCCCTTCATCTAACTGCTGCAAGTGTTGCCATCAAGTACTGGATCTCAGTATGTCTGTTAGAAACTTTAATAGCTGCCAGCATGAGACACTGATCAGCCAAGCACATCAGCATAGTGAGATCCAATATGTCACCACCACGCAGAGAGACAGGGAGAGACAGAGCATCAGAGAGGGGGGGGTGGGGGTGGGTGAAGAAGGCTAGCTATGTGTGTCTTGTTAGCAAAGGGCATAACAGTGGAAGTGATGGTAGTAATGTGGGAATGACAAAAGAGCTCTTACTGTGAGCTATATGAAGACGTGTGATGAGGGTGAGTTCTGTCACGTGTGTGTGTGTGTGTGTGTGTGTGTGTGTGTGTGTGTGTGTGTGTGTGTGTGTGTGTGTGTGTGTGTGTGTGTGTGTGTGTGTGTGTGTAAATGAATCCTAAACAAGAAATCACCCAGACCTTCATTCTAAGTCCAAAACGGGTTATAATAGCTGTACAATCGTGTTAGTGTTGGAACATTCTAAACCTTCAGCTCTCTTTTTTAACTAGTTTGTTAGATAATTTAGGTTTTTTTTTATTAATTTCTTCTTCTTTTTTTTTTAAATTCTACATAGTTTAAATAAGTGTTTTACATAAAATATTTATTTATACACTTATATCCATTCATCCATCCATCCATGAGTTTTCTTAACCGCTTATCCAAATCAGGCTCATGTAAGCGCTGGAGCCCATCCACTTCAGCTTTCAGAAAAATCTTTATGCTGCTTTCTTGTCAAAAATAATATATTATATTATGTAGGATTTTTTTTTACTTGCCTTTAATATTATGTTCCATGACTGGAAATTATACACATGATGCATATGCAGGCTTCCTTGATTATAAGAATTATGAATAATTTTTCCATAGGGAGGCTTACTTTAAATTTTTCTTTTTCCACATTTGCTGTCAAATCAAGAGCAAAATATTGAATGCATTTAAATTTTTGGATCCACAGCAAATGTAATAATTAGTGAAGAGAGCGTGTTGACATGGTGGAAGGAGTGCTTTGAGGAGCTGAAGAAAATGAGAGAGCGACAGAGAGCGAGAGAGAGAGAGAGAGAGAGGGGTAGGTGGGGAGATGGAGGGTAGTGATATGAGTAACAGTGATATGAGGTTAGATACTAAGGAAGGAGAAGGACTTGTATTGATTGGCTAGACAAAAAGTATGAGCTGGAAAGGATGTGCAGCAGATTAGGGTATGAATAGAGGTGGGAAGTGGAGAGAGTGTTGAGAAGATGGAAGGAGCATTCTGAAGAGAATGAAAATGAGAGACAGGATGGATGGAGGAAAGTTAGTGAATCGGGAAGTGCAGAGGATTAGTAATGAGGAAGTGAGGGCAGATATGGAGAGGATGAAGAGTGGAAAGGTGGCTGGTCCAGATGACAAACCTGTGGAGGTATGAAGATGTCTAGGAGAGAGGGCAGTGGACTTTTTAATCAGATTGTTTAAACACTTGGTTGGAGAGCGAGAGGATGAACAAGGGTGATGTACAGAGCTGTTGTCACTACAGAGGAATAAAGCTGATAAGCCATACTATGAAAATATGGGAAAGAATTTATGAAGGTAGGTTATGAAGAGAGGTAACATCAGTAAGCAGCAGTATGGCTTTATGCTGAGATAGAGCACTGCAGATGCAATGTTTGCTTCAAGAGTACTGATGGAAAAGTATAGAGGAGGTCAGAAGGAGTTGTGCTGTGTCTTTGTAGATCTAGAGTACGATAGGGTGCCAAACTATGGTACTGAGAGAGGTGGAGGTACGCTCTGGAGAGAAGGGGAACGAAAGTCAGTAGAAGCAAGACAAAATCCATGTGCAATAATGAGTGAAGATGCAAGGAGCAGACAGAGTAAACATAGATGAGTTTAAATACCTGGGCTCGACCTTCTAAAGCAATGGACATTGCATAAAAGAAGTCAAGAAGAGAGTGCAGGCAGGGTGGGGTGGGTGGAGATGAGTCTCAGGGGTGATTTGTGGCAGAAGGATAGCAGCAAGAACAAAAGGGAAGGTTTACAAGACTGTAGTGAGACTTTCTGTAATGCACAGTTTGAAGACAATGACACAAAAAGACAGGAGCCTGAGCTGGAAGTAGCAGTGGTGAAGATGCTAATTTTGGAGACAAAGTTAGAGAGGTAAGGCTGAGATGGTTTGGACAAGTGCAGAGGAGGGACAGCAGATGAATTAGACAAAGGATGTTGAATATGGAGCAGCCGGGCAGGAGGAAAAGAGGAAGACTACAGCGAAGATTCATGGATGTCGTTAAGGAGGACATGGAGAGGGTTAGTGTGACAGAGGAGGATGCTAGGGGTCAGGTGAGAGGGAGGAAGAGGATCTGCTGTGGTGACCCCTTAAAGGGAGCAACTGAAAAAGAAGAAGAAATGTTTGCAACAATTGTTGCCCTCATTGTTGCCCTCATTACCTTGAAAGTTGAGTAGACAGGGATCACATTCTGGAGGATGAACCTTGGTATCTTTAGTGATCCCTTGACTACACCATAGACTCAGTGGCATTTTGATTTGTGTTGAAGTTTCTACTCCCCCTCAGGAAGAATAATATTATAGTCAAATTTTTCATGTTTCCAATTCTTTAAACTAAAAAATTCCATCAGTCTCAGCTGTGTGTTTGACACATGTGAATACTTATATCTGCTAAAATATTCTCCAATATTTGCCTTTTAATGTTTAAATGGCCTGTAAATAATGTAGTTCTTCCTCTTAGGACTTGATGTGAATGTTGCTGCCATCTGAGCATGCTTATGCAGACCACCAGCAGGTAGCAGCAATGCTGATTGGATTTATTTAATAGACCAGGAAAGATTTCCTAGCCTTGAAATTAAGAGCAAATTAAACGCATCTTATTTCATTTCACAACTTGTCTCTGATAACCCTCCCTTCATTTTGCCATCTTTTCTCCTTTCTAATTCCCTCCCCTCTAGATGTGGGCCTGCCTCCGGCTCTCAGCAGGCTCCACGGCTCCATAGCTGCAGCAGAGGCTCTGCTTTGTGGGAAGGTTGCTGTGAATGCTGAGGCTCACTGAAGCGATCTGTGAGGTCATGGCACAAAGACGTAGAGCAAAACGGGCAGACCTTCTAATCTTTGCTTAGGGCTCCACGAGGCGTCCATTTATCCATCCATCCATCTCTGGAAGAGCATTTAGTGACAAGAACAGCAGGGTCAAGACCAGAGAGATAAACCTGACACTAGAGGGTGCTGGTGGTTCAGCGGTGACGTTTCACTACAGCATACGGTACAGTATGTGCATTTCAGCCGAAATAAACTTCCGACTGGGTATTAACCTTGATATGAAATGTTTGTTTTAAAACAAATAAATAAGTCCCCATTTTATGTGTGCATACCCTCAATCCTAATCTTCTAAGAATACTAAAGAGTACTTTATAAAATTGCATTACAATCAAGTGACTTTACAGAATGGATCCCTTCAGCTGTAGACGAGGCTGAAAGGGGGCTTGGGGTGTTAAGCTTTAATTTTGAAAGATGGACTTCTGCTCATTTACCTGACAGTGTTTTTTGCCCACTGATTATAATTCCTTCACTCCCCTTATTTAGCAAACTGTAAACAAAGGATGTGTGAAGCACAGTTATTTACTTCTGCCAGTCTGTAAAATTAAACACATTTACAGACTATATTTTATTAGCTCATTAGCTTGCCATCTCGTGCCTCAGTGCAGCTGCCATATTGTTAGGGGGCAGCTATTTTTCCTAATGTGTGTTTATGGAGGCAGGAGGTCTGTGCACATTAAAATCATCATAACTCGTTGAATTTTGAAGTGCCTTTGTTTGTTTTTTATTTGACTGAATTTTCTGATTTTCCATGAGCCCCTCCTGACTGATTGTTGGACCCCCACCTGGGCCACCCCCATTTAAAAAACCCCAGAAAACACCCCTGCGATCCTCTGAAAACTGAAGCTAAAATCTTAGATTATATACTTTTTTTTTTAACCAATAATCTTGCATATTTAGTATCCTACTCTCCAAATCCAAGCAGTAAGCTGAAGATTATTGTCATCAAACACATTTTTCTATTAAACAAACCACAAAAAGTGGAGTTAATAAATCTTTATTTAAATCAAAAAGCAGATAAAAACATTAAGGCAGATGAGCAGCGAGCGCTGAGCTGCAAAATGGAACGTCAGAAATTTAACTATACAAGGCTTGATCCATTAATAAAAAAATAGAAAATTATAAAGCCAGAGAAAACAAAACAAAACACAATGTGACAGAGAGCGTGTGTGTGTTTATGAATGACTGTATCTGAGAGATTTATTGTGTTGTGTTGAATGTGCATGCAAGTGAGACGTGATTGAACCTGTGTATGTGTGTGTGTGTGTGTGTGTGTGTGTGGAATGATGAAAGAACGGGTTCTTGCAGGACACGTTTTCAGACATTTACTTGGTAAAACAATAAAGTGCTGTTACTATTGACCTTCTGTGACTGAAGGGATTTTCAGCCTAGAAATAAAACCGAGTCAAGCAGCTAGACTCTCTGCAGAGAGTAACACCCAGCTAAAGTGCACGTGTCACAGCATGTTGTTTTCCAATTCATTTCCCATAAACTGCCACAGACTTGTGTGTTAAGTTTCATATTTACAGTCAAATATGCACCACAGCGCGGAAAAGTTCTTTCATTTCAATGTGATGATTCTGAGATGTGAACACAGGAATAAATTCAAAGTCTGAGTGCTTCCAACTGCCTGTGAACGACTGCAAAAGTTGAACCGTTAACCAAATGGTTAACTATTACAGAAACAGGTGAATTACATCACTACGAAGGGCGTTCTGTGGCCTCACTTTGAACAAAAATGCACCAAAGTCTGGGTGTTAAAATATGAAACAGGCAAGGATTGCAAAAACGTAACCAAGCTAAGCTATCCAGCTGAGCTGACCAGTGTTGAGAACACATGTTGTGGACTTTTGGAGACTTATTTTTTGTTTGGGGGCTGCCTCAAGCTTCCTCACAGAAACAGAGCTTTTGTCATGGAAAGATTTCAGCCTGCAGGCAAATATAGGGAAAACGCCACAGACCACAAAGGCCTGGCTTTGGTTTATGCCACTTAAAACAGACAAACGAGATTCATACGTATATGAGGGTATGGTACTGTGCAAAAGTCTTAGCTGCCCTTCATTTCTTTTTATTGTAGGCTTCTTGAAGGACATTCAAAGCTCTTCTCTGGATGTTTGGCTGCTTTTTGTGCCGTCCTCTGTCAAGATGATTCCACATTGCTTCAATAATGCTGAGGTCCAGGCTCTGGGAGGGACTAATCCAGTACTGACAGTGTTCCATTGTGTACGTTTCTATTTAGATATGCTTTTACTGTACTTGCAGTGTGTTTGGGATCATTGTGCCAATCAGATGCTTTCCAGATGCGATTGCATGGTGGATCAAAATCTGACTGTACTTTTCTGCATTCATAATTTCATCAATTTTGACAAGCTCTCCAACACCACTGGCTGAAATGCAGCCCCAAACCATGGCAGAGCCTCCACCATGTTTTACAGATGGCTGTAGACCCTCTCATGATGACCTCCAATTTAAACTAAAATGATCAAATTTGGATTCATCCCTCCATAAGTCCAGCTGCTTCTGATTTTCAGTCCAGTTCTTGTGTAAATTGGCATGCCTCAACATTTTCACCCCGTTTCCCTTCCTTAAAAATGTCTTCTTGACAGCAACCCTTCCACTGATACCATTTCTGATGAGCCTTCAGTGAACATTAGATGGATCAACTGAAGGACCAGAGGCATCCCTCGGGTCCAGTGTCAGGTCTTTGCTAGATTTTTTCCCATTTCTTAAGGACATGACTTTCAGGTAATGTTTCCATGTCTTCTTTCAGATACACTGCACACTATGACAAGATATGCCAAGTTTTCGGCTAGTAATACTTTGAGAATCACCTTTTTGGTGTAAAAATACTATTTTATGCATGCCAAACTGTTATTTTTGACATTTTTCATACACTGAACTGAAGAAATGGGAACAAATTGTGTTTTTGTAACAGACTGCTAGTAATGAAGTGCCTAAAGATACAATTTAAAATTGGTTCTTTGCTAAGTTTTCTTCTGAAAATAGTCCGCTACAAGAACTGAACTGAAAATGAAAAAAAAAAAAAAAAGCAGCCAACGAGCTTCAGAAAGCCTGAAGAATTATTGCTCAGTACCACTTAAAAAACAAACAAAAACTACAAGAAAGCCTGGTTCCTTGGAAGCAGAATATAAAGAAATAACAGTTTGCTCAAGACTTTTACATTGTGTGTATATATATATATATATATATATATATATATATATATATAAACATCCACTTGTGATTCTCTGTATTATTGTAGGGTCTTTACCCACAATACAAAGCGCCTTGAGGCGACAGTTTGTTGTGATTTGGTGCTATATAAATAAAATTGAATTGAATTGAATTGAAATTCAGACTTTCCCCATTTTGCCTAATTTTTGAATTTTTCTGATGACCTGCATAACAATAAAGAAATAATCCCCTTTTAGGGAAACATTTTTACTTAGTTTTGTGCTATGAGTGAGATGCTAAACATAAACCCACCTTCACTAGCAAAGTTAGCTTAGCATAGCACAAATACTAGCAGCAGTAGATCGCTGGGCTCTGACCAAAGGTAACACGATCTTCACATTATATAAAATGTTAATTAGTCAGGTTTAAAGGTGGGTTTTTGTTACATTTAGTGAGTGCTGGAGCTCACTAAATGTAATGCTTCAGTATTTTCCATTTTGGTACTTTGCCAAGCTAGCTGACTGTAGCTTGAATTTATTTTTGATATGACCACCAACTGTCTCATTTAACAAAACAAAACCAATTCTTTCAAAGAATTCCCTTCCCACTCCTAAGAAGTCTTCATATTTGCCCCCTACATCACACCTATTTGCTTAACAACCATTTACAAATGTGTCCATCCAGAGAAGTTCAGATGGCCACGGTCTGTTGAAAAAGACAGGAATTGTTTTCTTTTACTGAGCTTTCCTAAAACTGTGCATACAGAGGGAGACAACAAATAAGTCTGACCACCTTCTTCATTTGTGGATTTATAAAATATTAAAGCCCGCTAAACAGCCTCTAATTAGTAGCATATAAAGACTTAACCATGAATGATGGGTTTTTCAGCAGTGTTTGCAGTATTGCTGATTTGTTTTTTTACATGTGTACATGCACGAGTGTATTCCTAAAGCTACAAAAAAAAGCTGGGCAGCATCAAAACTTCTGTCACTAAAAAATATCAAAGAGAAAATTCTGCATATGAAAAGATCTAGTTTCCCCACATAGAGGGTGAAAAGAAGGTGCTTTTAAAAAACTAACCACAATGGGATGAGATGGTTTGTTTTACTACATCTTGACCATTTTTAGGGATGCATGTATTATCTGTTTATTACAGTGTGGCTTTGCCTGTGAGATCAGCTTACTTGAGACACAGGAACATAAGATGGGATTTGTAACTTTGTGGCCTGATTTAAAAATTTCACAATCATCACATTTTTACCTTTATGAGTATAAATGCAGTTACCAGAATTTAAAAGAAGGTGATGATGTTTCCTGAAGGAGCTTTTAATTAAAAAAAAAGAAAAGAAAAGAAATCCAATGAAGACAGTGACTGAACGTTTGACTTCCAAATTTGTTTGCGTGTGCATGTGTGTGTGGTGTGGTGTAAGAAGCTGCCTGCGACAGGCAGCGTGGTGTCACTCCTGGAGAGCCCAACCTCCAGAAACCTCCTACACCTACACACCCCAACAACACCACCACACCTCATTGGTTAAACAGGCCTACAAACGCACGAGATGAATGGGTGTTACAGCAGCGTGTGCTCGTCTAGTTATGTCCTCACTCGTCTTCTATAATCAAAGGTTGTTAAAACACAGTCTCCAACATGTATATAAATCATTTGAACCATTGATAGATTTTGTTTTTTTGTTATTTTTTTTTTGCAAATGCAGTTTCTTTGAATGTTTGCTCTTCAGCAAAAAAAAAAAAAAAAAAGCAATAAGCACAGATACAGGAGTAAAATTTATATGCATTTGTCTGTTTCTCCTCATTTCTATTTGTGTTTATTTCCATCTGCATGCCCATCCCTCCATTCATCCCTCTGTGTATTTGCTCATAAGTCAGTTTTCTTTGCCCATGCCAGATCATCTGATCGTGGTTTCTGCCCTGTAAGGTGTTCGATTAATCTCTCCATCCATCTCCAAAAGCTCAGCTGGTCCAGAGGATAGTTACACCAACCTGAGAAGTAAGGAAACATGGGGTAAAGAGAGGAAGGCGAAGAAAGGAGGAAACAATTACAGAGGAAGAAGGAAACGCATTAAAGAAATTACAGAATCAAACAATACCAGGACAGGGCAAAAATGTATTTAGTGTCAGAGATTTTTCTATCTGGAGTTTACAATTGATTGTGTTGACTGCTATCTGCAAATAAGATGGCATGTTCCAAACATGAGTCAGTCACCTTAGACTCACATGTATATCCAAAATACATGTTTAAAGCCTGGTACAAAAAAGTGTTGAAGCTCTTTATTGTCAATTTCCAGTTCCTGACAACTACACTCACACACCACTTTGTAAGGTACACCTGTTCATCTGCTTGTTAACACAAATATCAAATCACCTGATCACATGGCAGCAGCTCAGTGCATTTAGGCATACAGACATGTTCAAGACAATCTGCAGAATTTCAAACTGTGTATCAGAATGGGGAAGAAAGGTGATTGAAGTCACTCCGAACATAGTTGGTGCCAGATGGGCTGCTCTGATTATTTCAAAAACTGCTGATCTGCTGGGATTTTCCCACATGACCATCTCTAGGGTTTACAGAGAATGGTCTGGTCAGCGGCAGTTCTCTGAGCGATGTCAGAGGTCAGAGGAGAATGGGCAGAATGCTTTGAGCTGATAGGAAGGCAACAGTAACTCATATAACCACACATTACAACCAAGGTATGAGAAGAGCATCTCTGAACGCACAACACTTTGAACCATGAAACTGTTACAGCAGCAGAAGACCACACCGGGTACAGTTACTGCCAGCTAAGAACAGGAAAATGATGCTACAGCTCATGCAGGCTCACCAAAACTGGACAATAGAAGTTTGGAAAAACATTGCTTGGTCTGATGAGTCTAAATTTCTGCTGTGAGATTCCTATGTTGGAGTCAAAATTTAGTGTAAACAACATGAAAGCATGGATGCAACAGTTCAGGCCGGTGATGCTGGTGGTGTAATGGTGTGGGCGATATTTTCTTGGCACACTTTGGGCCCCTTAGAATCAACTGAGCATCATTAAAATGCCTGAGTGTTTCTGCTGAACTTGTCCATCCCTTTATGACCACAAAATATTCATTCTGTGACCGCTGTCACACAGCTCAAATCATCTCAAACTGGTTGAACATGACAATGAGTTCACTGTACTCAAATGGCATCCACAGTCTCCACAGGGATGTGGTGTTATGTTAGATTTGCATTATGGATGTCCAACTGACAAATCTGCAGCCACTCTGTAATGCTATCATGTCAATATGGACCGAAATCTCTGAGGAATGTTTCCAGCACTTTGTTGAATCTGTACTATTAAGAATTAAGGCAGTTCTGAAGGCAGAGGAGGACCGATCCTGGTACTAGCTGTGCCTAATAAAGTGTCCAATGAGTATATATTTTTCCCTCCATCAGTACCCCAATATTACTTAACCCCCTGTCCCACTCTCATCATGTATAGACTACATTTACAGGGGATGGAGAGAGAATGTTTGTCCCACTAAGACGTGAAAACGTGCACTGCACATGCTCACACACATCTAGTTTCTCCACTCTTGTGCAGTTTACAGCTGTGAATATATTTCCTGAGATAATTACATTATTGTATGTATGGATGCAGCCAAAGTACATCAACATGTACACATGAATACATGCATGACTGTACAATAGTCTCTGAATACACGTGACTGCTGTGAAATAATGCTGAGCGCATTCACACAGTCCCGTGACGTTTGAGATGAAAATCCATTTTATCATTACCGCCAAAGACACAGGCTTAAACACAAATTCATGTCTCTGTATGTAGATACACCTCACAAATGCAACTTTAGCTCAATAACAAAGTCAATCTCACAAAAAAGACACACAGAGAGAAATGAATCAAACAGAAACATCCACACGAGCCCTGTATACTTATGCTACACTTGTGACAGGCTCACGCACCACCAGCCATGATGTGTTTGCATAGGGTGCATGCTATAGCTGCAGGGATGTGTGGATGCGTGTCCCTCCGGTGACCTTCTCTTGGTTGGAAGACGTCAAAGCAGCCAGAGGTTTTGTTTGATTTCGCTCACTGTACCTCCATCTCTCGCTCCACTTCTTCTTCTTTCACACTCCCCCTTTTTTATTCCTCCAAATCCCTGCTTTCTACCCACCCTACCGTTCTCCCTCCCCCTTTCCTCCCCTGTCCTCAACGCCCCCCCTCTGCCTGTGAAGTCCTATTTGTTAGAACAGACAGCAGGTTAGCATTAAATATACATGGGGATTGTCAGCCGGTGGCGAACACAAAGGCAGCTAGGCGAGCCCCAGTGGAATCCAAGCCAGGCCCAGGCAGCCAGGCTCGGGGAGCAGGGGGCCGTCGCCATCCCCTGTGGCCCCCCCTCCTCCGCCCTAATCCCCACCAACCCACCTCCCACCACACACACACACACACACAGACACAGGTTAGAAACCAAAGAGAAGGTCAAAAAGACTAGCACACAGATGCTTGAGTATGCAGATGTACATAAGTGTGTGTGTGCATGAGTGTGTACAATTTCACTGTGCCACCCCCCCCCCCCCCCCCCCCCCCCCCCCTCGGCTCACCCACACTCACACACACATCTGTCGTCCACTGGGGCACAGGGTGACGTACAAGCTGAATCCCCCCTTGAGTATCCTCCCCTCTTTTCTCTCTCTCCCTCTCACCCAGATGCACGCAGAATACCGAATGTGGCTCGATTACGGAGGCCTCGGGTCTCTGAAGACCCACACGCACGCAAACAGAACAGTTTCTTTTAGTTATTTATAAGAATCAGACAGACAGACACATCCGCCATTTCATTTAAATCTGCAGAGAACTGCAAGTGAAATTATTCCGGAGTCATCAGCTTCAGTGATGGTGATCTAAAATGGCCGCCCATGACGATCACACTGACAAACATGTAAACAGTGATGATTAAGGTTTGAGTTTCCTGACAGATGAGTAACTAAATGAAGAAAGTTTTTTTTCTTCGGAGGGGCCGGGCTGTCTAGAGTTAAATTATGTGACTCACACAGATTTGACCTGTTCTACAATGGACATAGAAGAGGCTAATCTTACCACTCTTCAGCAGCCCAGAGATCCAAAAGTGGCCAATGGTGTGCCACTGCCGCATTTGCTGATGCTGCAACACCCAGCTGCTCCGTAAGCAATCCGATGCTGCTTTACGCCGGTGCTCCAGGAGCGATCTGTCGCTACTGCCAAACAGTAACTTAAGCCTGTGCATTTTTGGGGGTCGGCCTCATTAGCTGCAACCTCTCAGTCAACACCTTGTTTGTACACAGGATACAAGGTTATATGATCATTTGTGTCATTCTGCATGCACACAAATCTGCATGAGGGGGCACTAAAAGATTTTCTTTGTACAATGCACTTAGGAGTCAGTTCTCAAGTTCTCACGTTCACAAGATTTTCAGAAAACTTGACCTCTGACCTTTACCTTTAGGTCAAGGTCACCAAGATTTGAACGCATCTGAGATTTTTTAGTAGATGCATCTATGGTGAAAATTGGAACATCCAAGGTCAACGCCAAGGCTATGACAATACTTCCGACTTTTTCTTGGAAACAGCCGAGCTAAAAATGATTTTAAGTTCTTTTTGGAACATTTTGTTTGGCTCATTGTGAATAAAGCCCAGATTATGTGGCCACTGTTAACATTTAATTATAAGCGGTGTTGTCACAGACCATTATCACCACTTAAGTGCAGTGTGAAAAGAAGATCTTTTAGTGCCCCCTCATGCAGATTTGCATGCATGCAGAATAACATTCATATAATTTGCTATCCTGTGTACAAATAAAGTGTTAACAGAGAGGTTGCATCTAATGAGGCCGACCCCCAAAATATTGCAATAGCAGCAGATTGCTCCTGGAGCACCGGCGTGAAGCAGCGGCAGATTGGCTCACTGACTGGCTGGCCGTTGCAGCATTGGCAAATGCCACAAGCTGAGAGCAGCATACCATTGGCCGCTTTTACCAAGCGGCATACCAACGGGCAGACCATTTCAGCAGCCACTTTCAGTGAGCAGCTGGCCATTGCAGCATAGGCAAATGCAACAATCTGCGAGCAGCATACCATTGGCCACTTTTGGATCTCGGCATCTCTCCCAGTTATTGACAATATGAATGGCAGCATATTATATACATTGAGTTTGTGTAGTCACGTCTACACAAACTAAATGACTTTAACTTTAATACTCTTGATCCTAATACTAACAACTATTAGCATCAGCTATCACTGATGACAGCTTTGCTCTTTCAAAATGTGCTTCTATTTGTAAACAATGACAAATAATAGCCTGGCAGTCATTCCAGTTTGTATCCCGCCTCTCACCCTGTGACAGCTGGGATAGGCTCCAGCCCTCTCATGAGCAGGTATTGGATAAGCAATTAAGAAAATTGATGATGGATTTGTAAATAATGACCAGTGGACAGAACACGAAATCTTTCCCCGGATGTCCCAGCTGTAACAAGTACGATAGTGAAAGTTGCTAATTACAGTGTATGATAGTAAGAAACCTTAATTAAGGCTGAGAAATCATGTTATTCATGCAATGCACTTCACCAAAACTAAACTTTAAATTGTCGAGTATAAATGGTAACAAGAAGACAACAAATCCATCCATAATGCAGTTAGGTTTCTGTATCACGTTTGCTGTTTTGTTTGCCTTTCTAATGTAGAGCAAAGCATCATACCTGTAGTAATGCAGTAGTAGGTCTCATGTGGCGACACGTGGTGGATGCGGTGGTGTTTCCGTGGCAACACCAGATGCCAGTCCTGGAGCAACGTGACCCATCGTGGGAGGCCAAAGTAGGAGTGGCTCCACTTATGAATCTGATTAGTCAGCGTCACGAAAACCGCCAGGGCGAAGACGTAGCAGTCCCAGGGGTAGGAGTCCGCCAAGGCCTCTGAAAGGTGACACAGACGTATTGTACAGAGATAAAGAAAGAAAGACAAGGTAAAGTTAATAGAATAATTGATCAAACTGTTAAGTGTAATGAAGAAGGCCAGCATGAAGGTGTAGTGCTCCCACAGAGAGGATGCTGGCAAGAACCTCAGAGAGATGAAGTGTGTGTGTGTGTGTGTGTGTGTGTGTGTGTGGGGGGGGGGGGGGGGGGGGGGGCAAAGAAGAGAAGATAGAGAAAGAAGAGAAGACAGGAACAAGTTGGAGCAGAGGAGAGAGAATTAGACAAAAAAGATAAGAAAAATACTGTAGATAAAGTAGAAACAGTGTGAGACAGCCTGAAACAGTAGCACACTTACATATTTTATCTTAAAAAAAAAAAAAAAAAAGACCATAAGCAATGGTTGTCATGTTTTCTAAAAATCAGAACATCAGTCATCTGACATAAACTAAACAAATTAGTACTTTTTTTTCTTTTTTTAATCCGAGTGTGAACACTGAAGCACCACAGGCATTAGGAGGCAAATTTTAAGAGTGAGGCACTTAACCCTCCACACTCACAGAAGAAAATGAGGCCATGTTTTCATTCCATCTCTTCTTTACCAAGCAAGTAAGTTCCTACTGTTGTTCAAATATAACTATGATTCATCACCAATCACTTTTAAATATTCAAACAACTTCTGCAATCCAGGGTCTGAATGGTCCATGTGCTACAGACTAAGTCACACAGTTTTATATAATACGAGGTCACTGAAAGGTGTCATCCAATGGGATGAGTGGGGAAATGGATTTTAAGACTCCTTTTATTGAGAAATGGGAGGAAACTGGGAAAAAAATGAGATTTAAATAAAAAGGTCCCTTTTATTTATTCTCAAACTAAAATTTATAACACTGTACTTCTCAAACAGTGCCCAGATGCTTTCATTATCCTTACCAAAGAGCAGACGTTAGTTTGAGACAATATATGACGAGAGACATATATTTTTTTTAAAAATATTATGCTCCATGTACAGCCTGATTTGATGTCAAGAGTGCCAGACCAGTAAAACTACTGCATAATCCTATGGAGAAAGAAAAAAATCCACCCATTCATTTTCCTTCTGCTTAGCTCTTACCCTATCACAGCTGGGACAGCTCCCTAAAATGTATCCACTTACCAAGTGTAAAGAAGTATAAGTACATTCTGATCACATTCACATTTTTAACATCAGCCATCCATTTATAAAATGATGTTGAAGAGCCCGAGATGCCTTAAGAAAAACGAGCGATTTCACCACTATGGTTTGGTCTTTAGACATTCAATGAGTCTACTGACATTATGTGCACATTAAAATGTGCAGATCACAAAGGAAAAACACCTTTCAGTCAGAGTTTTTGTATGTAAAAGGTCAACGGTACATTATATCAATTTTATACTTGTGCTTAACCATCTGAATCCAGTGTGTTAGCATGTAAAAATGTGATAATCTTAAGTTTAAAAGTGGCACGTCAATACTAGTATTTTATCTTAACTCATTTTATAATTTATGTTATTGATCTTTGCATAGTAATAGTAATGCTCATATGTACACTTGAGCTAAATGTGAATATTAACATAAATTAGAGAATTGAGTTAGGGTGTTTTTGTTTGTTTTCCTGGTCTTTCCTGATGTCTAAAAGATTGGATATCACCTCAGGCACACGGTGAGCACAGAAGCTCAATCCTTCTGTTTTACAGGGAGCACCCAATCAGAAGAAAGTTGGAATCAGAAGAGCTGGAAATGCATTTATTTGGTTTGGTTTGCTTTAATGAAAACTTTGACCCAATGACAGTGACACTGATACTGATGGACTGACTGACTGACTTAGACCGACAACACTACAACTATGATGCAACTGTTGTCAAAAATGTGAATAACCAGTGTCTGTCCATTGAGCTACAGTGTTAATTAGATGTCCTAAATGTAGACTACTGTCATGCACACAACTATAAGAAGAATTTTCAAAGATGTCATTGGTAGCTGAAAATTGTTTATTGTGTCAGTGCTGATTTGAAGTGACAGGTGACAAACATGTCAGGACTCAAACACAGAAGCAGCTGTGCACAACATTTCTGACAATAATTAATGCACAAAAATGCTGTGTTGTCAACTGAACAGTATTGGGATGTGGATGCAACTGATCCCCCCACACACACACGCGCACTTAATGAAATTAACTTGGATTATAAATCTGGTTTCTCATCTGAGATCTGCAGTCTCTCTGTCACACTGCTAGCTCTTGCTATTCACTTGAGTCTTTCTGTTGGCATGACTTACAGCTGTCCTCTCTCTGTCTACCTCCATCCCTTGTCCTTTCTCTTTGGTTAAAACTACAATCTCTTGACCCCAGTTCAAGTGCAGACATGACAGCTGGAGATGTCACCTCATGGTTTTCAGATTTCCCCGTCTACTTCTGTCTCCGTCTTTGTCTGGTGACCGCTCATCACTGTGAGGAGCTTGACATGACAGGTTTAGATGTCATCTTACCACTACATGACCCTCTGCTGCCCCCACCCCACGCGCTCTCTCACTTCCTCTCTTCTCCGAGCACCCTCGCCCTCTGTCTCAAACGCTTAGCGCTGACCTCTTAAGGTGCAGACATGACAGGTGTAGATGTCACTGCATCCGCTTGGTGACCCATTGACTCCCTGTGGTGTGTGACATGACAGGTGTGGATGTCACCTACAAGTGGACCTCACTACTGCTCTCTCCCCTCTAATCTTTCCTCCCTCACCGCCCTGATTCACTGATCCCTCCTGTGGACAAGCAGCTGAACTTTTAACATTTTCATTCTGCTTTTCTTTCCTCTCTTGATTTATTTCTGTAGATTTGTCACATCCTTAATGTTTGTCTCAGAATTCTCAATCCGTTTCATCATAAAATCATAGATGATCTTTTGCATTTGTTAAACACAATAACCCTTTTAACTATTTTTTTTTTTGCATATTTGACATTACTGTGGTGCATGTGTTGTTGGTCATAGTTCACTTTAATAGCCTGCTATAATACTTGAGCATAAAAATTCAGTTTACGCATGCACAACACAACTGAGCACCTCCTTTGTCACAGTCTTTACATTCTATTGCCCAATCTGTTTAAGCTTTATGCAGCTATAGAAAAAAAAAAGAAGAAACTTAAACCATGATGGTATCATGTTCTTTGAAGAGGCATAAATTTAATCTGAATAGAAGACTTTTTTCTTGTTCAAATTTCCACAGGGATGTTTTGCAAAAGTGCATCAACATAGTTCACTTACTAGACCCCCATGAACACCTGCTGAAATAATAATGACAAAGCACTGTTTAAGAAAGGGCATTATATCAAAGTTTTATATGTTTACACCCCATTTATCAGAGAAATCACATTAGGTAAGTACATGGAAGGAATGTCTGGAAACTGAAATCCTTGCAGAGAATTGGAAAATAACTTGGAGCTGAATACATACCTCGGACTAACACTATACAAGGTTAATGCAAACATACGTAACTCATGCCTCATTAGGTGGTTATAGCGAATACATTCCAGAAATACGCACAGAGGTTCTTGAAACATTGTTTAAAAAGAGAAACATTTTGGGAAGAGATCAGAGTGACACTTGAGAAGATTAATCAAAATTTTGTAAATGCCAAAAAGCTGACAGCAAAATAAACTCATAGACTAAATGTTGCACACAGTATAGGAATGATGTCAAACTGTCTATTAGAAAAAAATAACATTAAAAAATTAAATGATACAGTTATAAAAGTAAATTAAGTTAAAGAGGCAAGGCTGAGATGGTTTGGACGTGCAGAAGGGGGGGATAGTGGATATATTGGACAGAGGATGTTAAATATAGAGCTGCCAGGCAGGAGTAGAAGATGGAGTGCACAGAGAAGCTTCACAGATGTGGTGAAAGTGGCTATGCAGAGGGTTGGGATAGGGTGAGATGGAAGCAGATAATCTGCTGTGGCAACCCCTAAACAGAGGAGGTGAAAGAAGAAGATGAAGACGAAGGAGGAGGACGAGCAGAAGAAGAGAAAAGAGGAGGAGAAGAAGTAGTAGTACTAACAGTAGTTAGGGTTTTAAATGAATTAAACATCTCGATTCCCTATATACTATATTAGCCTTTAGCCTATTTAGATAAGACTTGCTTTATGTAGCTATTTCACTTCTTTTCTTTGTCTTGGTTTATTCAAAATAAAGCCATTTTTTAAAGATATACTGGCCAGTTGACTACTGTATTTGCTCAGCTGTTGTTTCAGCACCATGGAGAGTGTCAGTGTTGGTTGCGTGTAGGACCCACCCTATGAAAGCAATAAACCAGAGTGAAGGAGATTATTTCAGAGTCTTCCTATTTTTTGTGACTTTTGTGGCCCTAATTTTAAGGTGAATGAACTAGCAGAATATGATTCTACAACAGATCAATTGCTTAAAATTATTGAATGAATAAATTGCACTTGTTTTGATTCAACAAGCAAAAAGCAGGATGTTGGGTTCCATTTAATTCAGTGTTGCCATAACTAACTGCAGGCTGTAGAGGTATTAATTTACACTGGCAATTCATTTTGTCATTTAATCCAGCTACCTTGGTTTATCACTTTGTCAGACATGCACAGTGCTAGATGCTTGTGAGCAGCTTAACCTCACAGCACGGTAGCTAACCTAGCCTTTAACCTAACTAACTGATGTCAACTCCCCTCCTCTCCTCCCATCAGTGACCTTTCTGCTCAACTCGTAGTGTAGCCATGACGGGTGGAGATGTCACCTCTTCAATAACAGCTAGCTCAGTTTCTCCCGCTGATCTTCCTCCTCCAGTCCCTCCCACTTCTTGCCCTGCAGTTGTAAGGTCAGTGCACATGATTACCAGCAAAACTGCCCTATGCGTTCCCAGAACTTCGCATGGCTTCCCATAGTCTGGCACCTTGCGATACTAAGTCACGGCGGTAAGTTGTGTGACACTGGAGCTGACCTTCTGAAGTCCTTGCATTTTCATTGCGAGTTTATGGAATTTAATTGTAGGAAGTTAGCTTTGGTAGAAGCTCTTAGCTATGTTGGGGCATCTGTCTATAGGGGTTACACCTCAATCCTCTGCAGGTGTTACACCTTCAAGCTTCTCAATAATGATGATAATGACAAAGTTTTTCTACAAAGGATACAAAGGAAAGGTCTTTGGCAACTTCAATGTCACTTCAATAAGTTTTCCAATGAGAAAGCCACAAGTGCCATTCTGTGCCCTAGCTTTCTTTTTTCACTAAAGAATTACTTTTGTTTTCAAAGATTTATACAGTCCCCCTATCTATCACACTCACACTGGCTGAAACCCCAACCATCTGATTAGAGCATAACCTTCTGAGCAACAATCATCCAACAGCAGAAGTGACTGTAATGTCAGGAATCCATCTGCTTAGCAGTGTAAACATCTGTCACGTACATGTATGTACTCGACTCATCTTTGTTTGCACATGATAATCAACTGAGAAAATTCAATTATGCATATGTATATGTGCACGCATATGTGTGCATTATTTACCTGGTGTGTAAGTGAGGAACTTGTAGGCCATGTGAGCCAGTGGGAGGATGGGGATCATGCAGTTATCACCATTGGTTTCGATGAAGTCGTGGCGAGTGATGGCGGTTGGATCGATGTGGTGTTCCCTGAATGGCCGAAGAAATGCCTGCAAAGAAAAGGAGGCAGAAAGAGAAACGACAAACATAAAATTTAAAAAGTGCTCTCTGTGTACAGTTAAACACCCTGAGCTCTGAGAAACATTTTTTTATGCTTGTAAAATTCAACTGGCCTTAGAATTGAGAGGCAGGACTTTCTTTAACCAATCATTACCTTATTTTTGTATGATGGTGCCACTGAAATGACCATAGTGAAGTGTGAGCCTTGCTAAATCAGAGTGAAGACTCAGTGTCCTTTTATTCTAAACTACACTATATTTTTGTAAATGTATCGCATCAACTAGGGTTGTGCAATATTAACAAAAAAATGCTCTCTCGATGGTGGTTTGTTCGGAGATGATGGAACAGGTTAGCAGTCGAGCTATCTTTAACGGCAACCGCTTTCTTACAAAGTCTGCAAACTGCCGTCTTTTGAGCAATGTCAGTCTTTTCAATCCAAACCGCCTCCATGAGAGTGAAGATGATCCTCGCATAGAAATTAAATCTAAGGCGGTAGACTGCGAGGCTGGCTATGTCTAAATTTCTTCCCCTGGCGCAGTGTGTTCACTCATTGCCAGCTTTAGGTGTGTTGTTTAGGCACCTATGTTAGCCACAGTATGGGCACTTTTAATGCACACGCACAGCAGCCTATAGTGAAAGCATGAAGTAGTGAACGCGTTGAGTCGAGGCGTTTTGATTGTTGTTTTTTTTCCCCAGTCATTAGCGTACTCGATAACGTCAGCTCACGCATCGTTAACATGCAATTAAGATATTATCGTAGATGATGTATATTGCACACCCCTAGCCTCAACCATAGACTGATCAAGCATAACATTATGACCACTTGCCTAATATTGTGTTGAACCCCTTTTGTTGCCAAAACAGTCCTGACCCACTGAGGCATGGACTCCACTAAAGCCCTGAAGGTGTGCTGTGGTATCACGATGTTAGCAACAAATTCTTTAAGTCCTGTAAGTTGTGAGGTGGGGCCTCCATGGATCAAACTTGTTTACCAGCACATCCCACAGATGCTCAATTTGGTGAGATCTGGGGAATTTGGAGGTCAAGTCAACACTTCAAACTCACTGTCATGCTCCTCAAACCATTCCTGAACCCTTTTTGCTTTGTGGCAGGGCACATCCTGCTTGCAAGAGGTCACAGCCATCAGGGAATATTGTTTCCATGAAAGGGTGTACATGGTCCGCTTAGGGAGGTGGTATGAGTCAAAGTAACATCCACATGGATGGTACGACCCAAGATTTCCCAGCAGCATTGCCCAAAGCATTACACTGCTTATGCTGGCTTGCCTTCTGCCCATACTGCCAGGTGTTCCCCAGGTAAGCGATGCACATGCACCCAGGCATCTACATGATGTAAAAGAAAACACGATTCATCAGACCAGTCCACCTTTTTCTACTGCTCCGTGGTCCAGTTCTGATGCTCATGTATCCATTGTTGGTGCTTTCGATGGTCAATAGGGATCAGCACGGGCACCCTCACTGGTCTACAGATATGCAGACACATTCACAGCAAACTGCAATTCACTGTGTATTCTGACACCTCTCTATCAGAGCCACTATTAACTTTTTTGGCAATTTGAGCTACAGTAGCTCTTCTGTTGGATTGGACCAAATGGGTCAGCCTTCACTCCCCACATGCAACAATAAGTCTTGGCCGCCCAAGACCCTGTCACAGGTTCTCCACCGTTCTTCCTTGGATGACTTTTGATACATACTGACCACTGTAGAGTGGGCACATCCCACAAGCGCTGCAGTACTGGAAATGTCCTGACCCAGTTGTCTAGCCATCACAATTTGGCCCTTGTAAAACTCGCTCAAATCCTTATACTTGCCCATTTTCCCTCTTTCTAACACATCAATTTTGTGGACAAAATGTTCACTTGTTCCCTAATATATCCCATGCAATAACAGGTGCCACGATGAAGCGATAATCAGTGTTATTCACTTCACCAGTCATTGGTCATAATGTTATGCTTCATTGGTGTATATAGGGATGCACCAACTGGATATTTGGATAGGACATTAGTCCAATCCTGACCGGAAAAGCTGGATCAGACCAATCCGTTCAGTTCCATGTTGTTCTACGGTTAATATGCAACTTAGCAGTAGTGCTAACACAACATAATTTTAAATACAGAATTAGATTTCAGCTGCACACACAGTGCATGTGTGTGAGGAGGTGAAGAAAAGAGTAACTAGCAGATTATAAATGACAGCAGTATTTACACCTAAAGATTCTCACTCTGAACCAAAATGGGATTAGTACAAATAAATACATATAAATTTTGGAACTGATGTAATTTATTATTTTATTAATAGATAGTAATTCTGAAAATTGTGTGTATTCACTGTCACATTTCTTTTACGAAGTTAATAAAGCATAGTTTAAGTCAAGTCTGATATTGCCTTATGCATAAAGAGTGTTTACAGATAATAAAAATATCAGGATCAGGTTTCTTTCTCAGTTAGGATAACAGCTTATTAATAATAAAAGTCAAGGTATCAAATTGGGATTTGAAAAAGTGGATCAGGACATTCCTAACAACAGAATACTGTATAAATCTGCCTGATCTTGGGAAAAAAAGGAATACACACAACAGTAAACAGCTAATGTAGTTTGTGCTAAATGAAGATGTTATGTTAGAACACGCACAAACATGCAGAAGCTGAAAGCCACTGTTAGTCCTCTACTTAATTTACATTCACTTTAAACCACAATACAAAACAATGTTTATACTCTTTGCACCAATGCAGATCAAACAAACACACACACACACACACACACACACACTCTCTCTCTCCCTCCCTGTCTCTCTCTCTCTCTAAGCGATGCCGAGCATCCTGTGCAACCCCAAAGCTCATATCCAGCATCCTAATAAACCACAGAACAGCAGTCAACTTGTGCACACACACTCATACACAAATGACCCATGGACACCCCACATAAATTCAAAAATGTGAGCTTCAAAACACACACACACACACACACACACACACACACTTGCAAACCCCACCAGCACTGTGCAGAGGCAGACACCTGTCTGTGAGAGCACGGGGGTCTCAAATGAAAGACTGAATCTGAATCTCAGAAGCACAAAAGAGGACAAAAAGAAACACACCCACATGCACACAGAGGATAAAGGTAATTTATTTCCCTCTGTGGAAAAAGCAAAAAAAAAGGAAGGTTTGCATAGGTTTTTTTTTACAGTGCGCATTTATCCGAGTGTGTGTTTGTGTGCAGCCATGGAAGCATCAGCATGAAAACTCATTACTGTCAGGTCAGCTGCTCAAAACAATCACACATGCCTATCAGTGAACATTGTTGGTAGGTGCCACTGCAAACACTGAAACTATCTGTTGATATCCTCACAATTATGTGCCCAGCTCCCTTCTCTTCTGCTGCTTCCCCTTCCTCCCCTCTGCCATCATCCCCCTCCTCTCACTGCAGCCCTCAGCTAGATGAAAGGCCGGCTAAGCCGTAGAGGTCGTGCCGAGAGGGGCGGCACGGGTGCTCCCAGTTAACGGTGGGCCACCAGTCCCTGCGTGTCCTCTAATCCCACACCGTTTAACGGCCTGCCTTGCACGACATCCGTTAATCACCAGCTCACATCGCCCATCGCCCCAGCAACCAGCGCTGTCCCACAGCTTGGACAGACACGCCCTTCCACCCCCTTCTTTTTGTCCTTCCAACCTCTTCGACTGTATTTTTTCCCACTTTTTGTTAGTTTCTCTCTTTTTCGGGCCAAATCTGATTATGTTTTTACTAGCACATTCCTTTTTTCCGCCCTTTAAGTAAAAACTGACTTACGTCATTCAATTAACTCTCTTTCAATGCTCCAATCAGCCTCACTAGAGAGTTGCCTTGAAAGAGATATGTTCGTTAACGACACAAGGACAGAAGTAGTGATGCTTTTAAAATATGACTACAGAACTGAAATAGATGGGGAGAAAGGATCTTAAAACATATATCCCTAAACTGTAAGCACATCTGGCAAATTTCAGTGTGAATCGAGCATCATTGGGAACTAATGAGCGTGACTTTGTCCTCAAAGTGGTGTCATTAGAGGACTGCTAAATCCTTGTTGAGTCAATTAAAGCTCAACGACATGATGACGACAAAAAAAAACACAGCGGCCCAAAGCCTCCTAAAGGAATTGTTCTAAACACTACAGGGAAATTGTGGAGCACTTCTTAAACTAGTGTTGCAATTTTCACTCTGCTGTGGAGAGAAAATGCTTTCTTGGGCTCAAATAAAAAAAAAAAAATAAAAAATTGTTGTTACACAATTTCTCCCGGAGAGCAGCAGCCAAGCAGTACACTTTGTGGAATAATTCTCGCCCTATTTTGTCTGAACAACAATATATTCAAACTCTGACGATGACAGAAACACATTTTACTGCACTCTCTGAATATGTGTGATTTATGTTTTTTTTAAAGTGTACTACTAATATTGTAGGGTCTTTACAACAGAAAGCACTTTGAGGTGACTGTTGTTGTGATTTGGTGCTATATAAATATAACTGACTTGAATGAGTTTTTGTAATTAACAAGATATTTTGGAGGAACAGTGTTGATATGATGTAAATGTGCTGGATTTTATAGACTCCAGAGTAAAATGGAAGTTATTGCTATAGCAATTCATCGAGTAACTCAAATAACTCATTTACAAAAAAAAAGCTTCAGTGCTTCCTTTAATCCACAATTATTGTCACCATGTAAACACAAGCGTTTCACCCATATTTGCAACTAAAAGGAAAAATGTATTCAAGAGCAAGCATGTGAATACAAAGTATTATATTAAAGATTCAAGATTCAAGATTCAAGAAGTTTATTGTCATGTACACCGCAAAACACTGTGGTTATGCTGAGCAATGAAATTCTTACTTGCGACTGCTTTACAAACAATTAAAATAAGCAACTAAGTTAAAATAAAATTTAAGAACTAGTATATTAGGAAAGTAAAAGTAGAAAATAAAAATAAATAAATAATAAAGCAAGTGCAATATATACAGATATATACAGATGAATGAAAACCCAAGCAGCCCTCACTTTTCTCAACAAAAAGACTGATAACACAACAGCAGCAGTGAAGATGATGCTGTCATTGTTTAACATGGGAATGTTATTCTAATGTACAAAAAAGCAGTGCTTGTTACTGGAACTGCCATAAAAACCTTTACTGCAAAAAGGCTAGTGGGAGTCCTCAATCAAACCATCGAAAAATCTACCTGCTCCCATCCACTGCCATTTACACAGCAAAAAATATAAAGTAAAGTTAAAATATAGCATGTGTATGCAGATAAACTGTTAACCTAGTCTGACATGATGTTTAAGTCAGGCAGTGTGCTGAAGGTTGTCAGCAGCCGTCCCACTTTCTACAGCAGGGATACCTGCAGCATGCAGGGGTGAGACTAAAAGGGGGCATGAGATGTACCAGATCCTATTTATTTCAAGACTTTAGTATTATTTTGCAGATTTAGTGTAAAATATAAATAAATTTATCAATTAAATTGCATTCACATATTTGAAAATATAAAAAAAATAAGCCTTTTTTCTGCCGGCAGGCAAGTAAAACTTTAAATTGGCCAGTAAAACTCTGAGCCACTGGCCTGGGCTGTTAGGCTGGACACTTAATTAGTGTTAACATTAATTAATAACATGTACACCATCAGAACATCTGTTTTCTGCAGCAGGAAAAGTTGCATCGAAGCACGGGGCAAACCTCAGGTCTGAGGATGCCGTTATGCTCACTCTTCATTGCAGCCACCACATGCTCCTTTAAAGTTGTTACTATTAGTTATTTATTTTTTGCACTTAACAAAATGATTTTAATATGGCACATACATACACTGAAAGGGTTTCGTTCTTTTACCGTATGCAGTTAAACTAATAAAAATACCACAATGGACACCAACGAGGATGAAACCAATTCACTGTAAAAGACCTCTCCTTTCAACTACTGCACATTAGTAAGAAAAAGTTTTTGAGACAAATTTAGAGAGCAGCAGTGACACGAAAACATGGCCCACAATCTAAAGTGTAACATGAGATAAGAGATGTGTGTAGATTTCACCCAATGGCCTTTGCTGCTGGCAAAACTGTGTTACAATGAGAGCAGATTTGTGACCAGGTATGGCGACGCTTAATGCATAAATACACACAACATGTCAATCTCAGCAACATCTTTAAAGAGGTCATAGACAGATAAAGGCAACAGGGAACTGGAAACAAAATAAGCGCGTACAAAAGTATACACAGGACATACACAAACACCAAAAAAATAAATAAATAACAGAACAGACAAATAAAGAATGGCACTAGCTTCTAATGTTCTAATGCAACCACTATTAGCCTCAGGTGTTCTGAATCACGCTCGTCTTTGATATTCAAACTAGCGTTAACTGGAAGCACGGGCCGGCTTTATTCTCAGACTCAAAACGCAGACTCAAAAATACAACTGAGGTGTATGCCTTTCTTTTGCCATCGCGCACGTTTGCACACACATACACACACATACACACACTCTTTATTTTCCACCAGCCTATTGTCACCCCTCTGTTCTCTGTATAAGTCCATTCTTCTCTTCGAGTTAAAGTCTTTATTAGAGGTCTCCTACAGTGTCCAACACACCATGCAAATCTGTGACTGCTGCTGTGCCTTTGGTCCCAGTAACTACCCCAAACCTCAATAAATGCCACATTATAAATAAACATCAAACCAAATAATACCTTCTGCAAACACAAAAAGTAACACAGGGATCCCAAAGTTACTGCTTAGATCCATCTGATGGTACAGTGCATGTATAGTGCTAATATCCAAAAAACGGAGTGATTAAATAATCCTTAGGGTAACATTTAAAAATACAGTCATACACAAGGCAACCTTACACCCCAAATCAAAAAACAATAACAACAACCATTAGAAAGCATCACATGAAGCAAACTGTCAATACTGCAGCCAATGAGTGCCAGAATGCACTGCAGTAATGGGACTTATCTAAAAGCTATGATGACACAGCCTGAAATCCACCAGTCCCCTGTGTAGACATATTAACTCATAACATATTACCATTTTAGAGGCTAAAAAGTACAACAATGTAAATCAGTGAAATGCTCAACTCAACTTAAATAGTCAACAGTAATGTACCGTTTTTTCCCCTCTTTTTAACCTGTGCAACTGCTGTAATTCACATACCATTTCATTTAATAGCTGATAAACATGTATGAGCATCAATGCACCAGTGTGTTTACTGCTATATCTAAAATTGGTGCACTTACTAAATAATGAGGTCTGATGATCACAACCAGCATCTTGATTTGAGTTTGAGCCAAACCCATTTACATCATCTATCACAGTGTAACAGACAGTGGTACTGAATCAAATAGTATTTTTGTGGTAAGCTGCCAAATATTACAGTATGTAGTATTTCTGTCTTCTGCAAACACCAAATTTCCCAGCATGGGGCTCAACAATATGTCATCTCACTTATGCCATATTCCCTTTGTATGTATTAATATCAGTGTATATTGAATTCATATATATATATATATATATATATATATATATATATATATATATATATATATATATATATATATATATATATATATATATATATATATATATATATATATATATATATATATATATATATATATATATATTATTTTTTCCTTCATAAAACCATCCCAATAAATACAGTGTTGGTTCTTGGGCCTCTAGCTTTGGCCTTTAGCTGGATAAAGTTAGTAATTGCTATTTTGAAAATCTAATTTTCAATCATTCATTCATTCATTGCTTGGCCACTTAGCAAAACCAGATGTAAGCAATGCAGTGAGACATTATGGCACTGCTGGGGAACAAGGTGGCAATCAGTTGCATATTTACAAATCCTGCCTTTAAGCTGCTAATTGATCCACTATAATCCATTCACTAGCTGGTGGCTAACCATCCTCTGTTACAACAGATTTAATTGTTAAATAGAAAAATGAATGTAAGCAGCTGAAACAAATGTGGCACTATATTGCATAGGAATCAACGCCTGCACCTGTCATCACTGACTCCTCCAAGGGCTCCAAGAGACTATATATAAAACTGTTATAAGAAGTATAACCCATATTTTTTCATGGGTTGCCATTTTCCAGTCCATGTGACAAATGGCATGAATTTTAATCAAATTTTGAACACTATTACATCATTATTAATCATGCATTGATAACATGTGGTCAAAGCGTGATTAATACCTATTGTTCTTACGGGGATGCTTCAGGTTTCAAAATACACATTAGCGTCAATATTTCCACAGGTTATTTATGTATGAATAATTCATAAATACAAGAAACAGTAGATGAAATACACACTGACTCACTAAATTCACATCATTAATCAAAACAAAGTTCACATGAACCAATCTGCATGCTGCACCTGATCATCCTAATTTTAATTGGATGAAATGAGGATAACCTTTACTTTAATTGGCTGAGGGAACTGTGTGTGGATTAATGTGGGTAATGTGTTTTAATGCAAGAATTAAGTGTATGTATATCCATCTTAATAAACCCACCTAAATATGCATACATGTCTTCTGGCACTTTATGGTGAGAGGTTGCGGATATTCAAGGTGAGATCATTCACGTGTGTGTGTGTGTGTGTGTGTGTGTGTGTGTGTGTGTGTGTGTGTGTGTGTGTGTGTGTGTGTGTGTGTGTGTGATAATGGACATTATTGTCTACAGGGAAATGCCGTTGTGTTACAGTGACATTTAGTTTCCAGGTCACTATGGTAGTCTGAAACTCTAGGGATTAAGGTGCAACTGCTACCATGGAGATGCAGCCTTAGGAAAGTGGAGAGACTGAATTTTAACAAAATCTCCTCTGGTTAAAAAAAAAAAAAAAAAAAAAAAAATGACATACAGAAGAATTTAATATAATTTCTTTGTAAATGAAAACTGTGTACCAAAAGATGAAAAAAAAACAATCTTTCACTATAGCTGTCATGTCATTAAAAGAATTTTTAAAATAAAAACAATTTATAAGATGCTCTTCTGCAAGTAAAAAAAGGAGTAATTCCAGCTGCCTCTTCAGTGTGTCTCTCATCCTACAGACGTGCTCCAGCTGCCACCTCAGTGAGCAGCACATGAACCAATTCTCCACCTGCGGCAGGTATTAGCTTTAATGTCCTTCCAGCTCAGAGCAGATTTCAAGTGCAGAAAAAGACTGCTGTTGCCAGCTGTTGTCCAGGACTGTGGAGTTGTAGTCTGCACAATGGCCAGATGAAAAACTCACCGGTGAAACAACTTAACTGAATATTGTGGCCTATAACAACAGTGACCTGGCCGGTGAGCCAGCCAATGGGGAAACGGACACAGAAAGGACTAGGGCTAGCTGATTAGCTGGACTTTCCACCAGTAAAAATCAATCACAGATGGTGTTGCACTTCTGGATGGATTAAAAAAGTAAATTAAATAATTGCCAAAATGAGTCTCTGAAAATGCACACGATTGGGTGATAATACACTTGGGCAGTAGGCCCATATAAAGTTTAAACGGTGGGTCATGTGACTTTTTCTTGTATTTTTGTTTTGACTAGTCAGTAAAGCACTTAAAAAGATACAAAATACAAAACACACTTTGCTACTATTACTACTACTGCTGCAGGAATATTTTGGAGTTTGAAAAGAATGACTTCTATTTCTTTTCAAGAGAAGACATCACTCTCCTGTCTCTGTTTAAAATATGGAGCTAGAAATAAGAGAGGAATACTTTTCTTATTTAACATCAAGCCTTGAAAAAATAAAACAGCTGCCTGTAAGAAGGTGGAATCAGTTTTTTTTTTTTTACAAGGTGACTACCAAATGAAAAGTTTAATTATTAGCTTATTACTCATATGTTGAGGGACCCATTAACTATGAAGGTCTTTTAAACACTCAGAAGTCAAATTAACTATGAGTGATTTAAAAGGTTAGATTTCCTCAACTTAAGTTTACTCAGGGAACTTGAGAAGCAGGTGGTTGCTGGTTGTCGCCAGGTAAAACTGGTCGCAAAGAAGGTGCCATACCAAAAACTGCTTTGGCAGCTCGCAGGTTGTTGCTGCCACCTGTAGTTTGTGTGGAAGACACCAACTTGTCTGCAAACATCTTCCATTCACTCCAGCAATTACTCGCCAATGGGTCACAAAATACACACTTTTACATAGTAACTGGTGGCTACCAGAGGGTTACTGAACAGTCTCTATGCCTGCGTAAATGGGGCTTTAGCAATCAATTTCACAGCAACTGTCAGCAACAACTCGCAAATGTTCAGGGAATACACACTTTTCCCCTGCAACCCATGGCTGCATGGTCTCTAGACCTGTGTGACTGAGGCCAAATAGAACCAACACTAGAGAAACTGTTACACTGTTATGCTTAATGACGTACGCCTGATTTGGTGCTGCTGAATGGAACGTGAGGAAAATTAAACTCAACTTTGGACTGAATCGATCTGGAATTATTAGAAGGTGTTTAATACAGCCTGGCTCTGTGTGTGTGTGTGTGTGTGTGTGTGTGTGTGTGTGTGTGTGTGTGTGTGTGTGTGTGTGTGTGTGTGTATACCTTGCCAATAACAGGGATGTCCACAGATCCCCAGGTATCTGCTCCCCAGTGTACAATCCCCGATGCAAAATCTGCCGTCACTATTCCTAGGACTGGTGCAAAATACAGTCATAGAGAGAAAGAATGAAAAGAAAGAAAAAAAACATTAGATGTGTAAACAAACACATGAAAAATTACAACCAAAATCACAGTTCTACAAATAACAGACATAACAAATAACTTAATAACTTTGGCCATTTTGCTGCCAGCTTACCGATGCCGAGGACGATCTTGTAGATGTGAACAGTAGAGAAGTGCAGGAGGAGGAAAGAGAAGTTGATGATGAAAAGAAAGAGGCACAGAATCACACACACCCACTCCTGGAGCCGTTTACCTGGGGAAAAACACAAATGACAAGAAAAAATATTTATGTAAGCATCACAAAAACAGCCTACATTGCTGGGCAGAGAGGGGAGAAAAAAAAAAAAAACGAGCAAAAGCAGTAAAAAGCTGAGGGTATCCTGTATTAATGAACTGGGTGAGGTCCCTGCGACCACTGGCAGAACAAGTCACTTTTAACTCGGGGTCAAAGGGCCAGTCATCCACAATGAGTGTGTGTGTGTGTGTGTGTGTGTGTGTGTGTGTGTGTCCAGAGTGTTAATATGTAATCACTCAGATGAAGACAAGTGTACTCCAGGCAGCAGGGTCACGACCTCTCACATGTGAAACACTGGCACTGATGCAGCACCAAGCAGCACACACACAAAGGCTGTTTCAGGTGGGAGGTAGGTCTCTGCAGGGACAAGGCCAAACTCATAGGTCAGCAGTATCAACTAAAGAACGGAGGAAAAGGGACTAACTAAAAGTACTCAATTGCAATTCAGCAATATTAGAAGGGAGAAAACCCTCCAGCCACACAGCACTGAAGATCAGAGATAATACATTATTGAAAACGCACACATAGCATTGAGCACATAATCTGGCCGAGCACCCTCCGCTTTCCTGATGGCTTTAGTCTTCCACCAACTTACGGTCCTATGAATGTCACTTTGTTTGCTTCTTTCAGTTTTTGCTTGTCTGACCTGCCAGCTCAACAGGAAACTTGATATATGACATCATTCACTTAGAAAATAAACTACAGACCTTACAAATATAAACCACTGCTGTTCTGTTTTTAGCTCACTTTCTTCTTTCACACCCCCCCCCCCCCCTTCACCACTCTTCTAATCCTTCTGTCATTGCCAATCTAATGTGCCTTTAAAACTTTAATGTGTTCAGATCCTAATGTATCACACAGCATTAGGAGCCTATAAGATATTCATGACAGTTTTTTCTAATAAAGCACACAGGCCTGTGAGCGTGCACGCCTATAGACCTGAGCGACTATGAATATGCTATCAGCCTCTCACAAGGTATGGACTGAAGCGGTCACGGGAGATTTAGAATATGTGATTATGGATATTTCACGAATCATCAAATGTGACCTTTCACCTTCTAAAAATAGACGGCATCAAACTTGAAAAGGGACAGATGGCTAATTCAAGTGGAGATGAAAGTTCAACTTCTAAATGACTTTGACTCTGCTAGCTGTTTTTCGAGTTGTTTTGAAAAACTTTTCTGTTCCTCTCGCTGCCTGTGTCGGACTAAATATTTGCAGACAGGTTTGTATAAATTAGTTTATCTTTTATTAAAATGCTGGGTGACTCCATACCACACAAATATAATGAACTGATTCTTCATAACCTTGATGGCTAATGCTAGAGAAACACTTCATTTAAACCATATCTGGTACATTTGGCAGATGCCTCTCTGCCAGACAGATATATTGTATTATAGAGGGTGACAGCATGTGTTATGAGAGATTTCCTGTATTTGTCCTTATGGCAGTGGAGCTGAATCAGTCTGTTAGAGAAGGCGTTCCGCTGCCTGTCCAGTAACTGTTAACCATCAGGATGATCCATGATGGGTAACAGTTTGTTCAGTGACCTCCTCCTCTCCACCACAGCTTTAAAAGTGTCCACTTTGCTACCAATTACAGATCCAACTTTCCTAATCAGTTTATTCAGTCTGTTGGTTCAGCTCCAATGCTGCTCCCCCAGCAGATCACAGCAAAGTACACTGCACTCGTCTAAACTGAGTGATGGAAGATCTTCAGCATTTTGCTGCGCACATTGAAGCTTCCTACCCTCATCCCCTTTTTGTGTGCAGCCTCTGTGTTGGTCTTCCAGTTCAGCCTGTTGCCAGTGCAGATGCCCAGATACTTGTACTCCTCCATCACCTTCCTGTCCCAGGATAGACACGGGTTGTGTAGTCACCTTCTTCACTGTCATACAGTGTTTCCCACAGAATTAGACTATTTGTGGCAATAGCATTTGGAGGGGGTAAACTGTGGTCAGAGTTGCCCCTTCAGCTCGCAGCAGGTCTCCAGCTATCAACAGATGCACTCTAAGACAATGAGGAGGAGGGGAGGCTGACTGGAGAGGCAGCTGAGAGGTGTTAGCTATTTGGCATTGAACTAACTTTTAAAATAATACTGTACATACACAACGTAGTGGAAAAAAAATATATTTCTAAGAAACCTGGCATTAAACATAATGTGAATAGCCAGTGATTTAAGAGCCCAATGAAAAAACTGAACAAAGTGTGACAAAAGAATAAGGGAGGGAGAGAGAAGTAAGTGTTTCTGTCACCACATGTCCTGTTACTCATTGGCTGCCCTGTGGTACTGCTGAACTATTGTACTTTTTTCAATCTCCACCTTGGCAACACAAAACCTAACCTCTCTGGATGATCTTTTGTCTGTGGGAAAAATAGTAAGTCTTCCCTGTGTAAAGCTTCTCTGGTAATAAGGCCGTACAAAATGCATGCAGCTGCATCAAGCACTACGTCTGTGGACTTCTTACATGTTTATGGTACAAAGCAGAATGAAATACTGTGTCCTGTACATGTGACGCAGTACCTTAGTGTGTTTACATCATATACACATCCACAGTCCATACTGAGGTTAAATAGACCACACTTAGCTCTGTTGTCTCCAAGCTTCATCTGACACCATTTTCTAAACTCTGCCCCAAGGTACACACACACACACACACACACACACACACACACACACACACGCACCTCAGGGGATCACTACACCAAAATTCACTCTCCATCTCTCTCTGTCTGCATGCACACACAATCTGCTAACACAGACACACATTAATAGACATACCACAATGCTCAAACTGATGGATTTCCTAACACATTTTCACATCTCTTTCTATTACACACACACACACACACACGCACACACCCTTTGACACATACACAAATTCAGACACTCCATCTCCTTCATACACACACACACACACACACACACACCCACAGTGCAGGGCCGCGGAGCAGTGGGGCGGCTGTCAGGTGATGTGCGTCAGTCCTTGGATCCTCCAGCTCCCTGGTGAGGGGAAGGAAACTAGGACAGGCCTCCGCAGAGCGCGCACACACACACACACACACACACACACACACACACACACACACACACACACACATAAGCCCTTGTCCCTCAGGCCATGGCATTGCTGGATATCGCAGACACATACAGACACATACACAAAAACAGTATGGACATATGCTAGCATGCTTGAACACACACACACACACTCAGCAAACACACACACACACACACACACACACACACACACACACACACACACACACCTGACCTGCCTTCACTAGGCATAACAACACCAAAATTAAATGCATACATATAAACATACACACACCCATACAATCCACACACACTCATAGGGCCAGAGCAGCGCACTCATTAATATCATTCTGACAACAACTGGCTCCCTGGCAACCTCTCTGCCATCGCTCACCCAGCAGCACCCCCTGCCTGCGAGCGTGCACGTGGGTGTGCACGGGGATTTAACCTGGGCGGAGCCGGGGGAGGGGAACGAGGGGTGCTAATAGGCTGAAATTAATCAACGCCGGCTGATTCGCTGTCTGGGGAATGAGTGGCGGGCAGCAGGCAGGAAGGCAACACATCCTGAATACTAATGGCTTAATGGATAGGGAAGAAGTTGAAAGTAGATCCCTTTACCTCTCCATGTGTTGTTTGTCAGGTAATGAGTATATAAAGTGAGTGTTTACAGCATGTTAAACGGTATTGAGCATGAGTCATTTTTACTTATATTAACAGCTATAGTACAAGGCAAAGTGAAAGAGTGTCCTACAATCACTCCCTTAAAAAAAGACAAAGAAGAATAGCAGGGTCAAGCATTCTCTGCACTAAGCCGACTAAATTTCAAACCACATCTGTTCCTTCCTCTCCATTTTGGCCTTTCACCCACAACAAACTGGAGCAAGAATACATTTAGTTTTTCCACGTATTCTTGTTTTTTTTTTCCTCCTTATTTTGGTGTGTGTGTGTGTGTGTGTGTGTGTGTGTGTGTGTGTGTGTGTGTGTGTGTGTGTGTGTGTGTGTGTGTGTGTATAACTTTTTCAAGACATTCAGACACGAGATCACTGTGTTTCATTGTGAGGAGGAAGATGATAAACAGAAGCCCTGATGCTCTGTGTGAAGAAGCATAAAAGGCAGCCAATCAGGGGCTTGTTTGACACTGAGCCATTGATTTGCTTTTATGCATTTTTCCAGTGGTCACACAGGATGTACAGTGGTTCCTAGGAAGGATTTTACTGTCTTAGAAAGCTGGTGGCCATCACAGCAGGTAATTAGGCCACAGAAGACTGACAATTTTACTGGCTTTTGGCTCAATGGGAGTTATCAGATCATATCCATTATCAGAAAGCCAAATGAGACCCTATCCCCTTATGACCTGCACGGGCAAATGATGGAGGACAGGAAAAAGGGTAGCGAGATAAATGTAGGACAGTTTTTGATGTGTGCTTGGTTGTAGGCATGTGAAGTTAGCTGGTGTGTCAGTATGTTTGTAATTTATCAAAAGGTTTTGGAATTCTTGGTTTTAACTGTGTGCACATGCTCTGTAAGTAGCACATTTAAGAAAATAAAAGTAATCCTACCTTTAAAGAAAGAAAGCATTGCATCATTTTCATTGTTATGCAGATGATACTCAGCTTTACCTATCAATGAAGCCAGATGACGCACATCAATTAGTTAAACTGCAGGAATGTCTTAAAGACATAAAGGCCTGGATGAACTCTAATTTCCTGCTTCTAAATTCAGATAAAACTGAAATTCTTGTACTCGGCCCCACAAATCTTAGAAACATGGTGTCAAACCAGATACTTACTCTGGATGGCATTACTTTGGCCTCCAGTAACACCTGGTCATTTTTGACCAGGATTTGTCCTTCAATGCACAAACAAATATGTAGGACCTCTTTTTTTGTATTTGCGCAATATTTCTAAAATTAGAAACATCCTTTCTCAGAGTGATGCTGAAAAGCTAATTCATGCATTTATTACTTCTAGGGTGGACAATTGTAATTCATTATTATCAGGTTGTCCTAAAAGCCTTCAGCTGATCCAAAATGCTGCAGCTAGAGTACTGACAGGGACTAGAAAGAGAGAGCAGATTTCTCCCATATTGGCTTCTCTTCATTGGCTCCCTGTTAAATCTAGAATAGAACTGAAAATCCTTCTCCTCACCTACAAGGTCTTTAATAATCAGGCCCCATCTTATCTCAAAGACCTTATAGTCCCATATCACCCCCAACAGAGCACTTTGCTCTCAGCCTGCAGGCTTACTTGTGGTTCCTAGGATACTTAAGAGTAGAATGGGAGGCAGAGCCTTCAGCTTTCAGACACCCTCTCTATTTTTAAGATTAGGCTTAAGACTTTCCTTTATGATCAAGCTTATAGTTAAGGCTCGATCAGGTGACCCTGAACCAGCCCTTAGTTATGCTGCTATAGGCCTAGGCTGCTGGGGGGTTCCCATAATGCACTCTTTCATTCACCTTATTTACTTTGTTTATACTCCACTCTGCATTTAATCATTAATTGTTATTAATCTCTGGCTCTCTTCCACACCATGTTTTTTTTTTTTTCCTGCTCTCGGTTGAGACGGACGCATTTTCCTCTTCTCCCCAGCCTTCCCTCTGCTTTTTGCTGCTTCGAGCGTCCCTTTACACATCCCCGAACTGGAATTTAAATTATGGATCTGGTCATCTGGTCTCTCAACACTATTGATGATCAAATTCTCATCACAAGGAGATTGGGAGAAGGGGAACCCTCTTTCCTCTGGCCCGGCTACATACCCGGCTGGTTATGTTATGGATTCCCGTGGGGATGGAAGATAACGTTCCTGGCTGCACTGTGTGGACGTGGCATTTATATTGATACCAGAATTTTTCCCAAATTGGACCTGGGGATACCTGGTTTCTGGGCAGCTGTTCAGGCACTAGTAAGGCTGCCTATGAGGGATGCAGAAACAGTACGAACTCAATCAGACTCAGTAGAGCTGAATCGAAATGGATTACATCTGGAGGAGTGTTGGAGTCTCTGTTCTGCGTGGCGGACTAGAACCAAATTTGGATGATTGGATTTCTGAGAGGTAACCAGAAAACTGTAAAGGTCTGTCAGCAAATAGTTATGATGGCCTGAACCAAAACAATTGCACTATTTGGAATTTGGCTCCCAGACGGTCTTGGATGGCTGTCTATCTAAAGTGTCTCCTGGAGATGTTTGTAAACAGATGCTCTTCACCCCGCCCCATGTTGTGACCTGTATGAACTGGTATCCTGGCAACCAAGGCTGACTGTACCATCTTATCATGAACATTGTCATGAACTGCTGGTCTTGGAAGCTGTGTGGCCATCACAGTATCCTGCTCGTCTCCGCTGGCAGCCCCTCCCCTACCCACCCTAGTGCCCTCCAGGCTTTAAATGTGCTGCTGCTTTGCTGAGGTGTTTTTTTGGAACCTCGTAAGGTGTTCATAATAAACACAGTACCAGATGATTTTTTTTTAACCTACCTATCCCGGTGTATCTCTTTCTGTTTTCCTGCTAAAGGTAGTGCCGGTAAAACGGCTGTACGACCTCAGACACCTGTCCCCCCTGTTTGTGTTTGTCTATGTTGTATTTCTTGGATGGGTGTTCTGTTAACTGTAATTTCCCCATTGTGGGACTAATAAAGGTATTCGTATTCGTTGGTATTTTCTCTCCCCTCAGCCCAACCAGTCGCGGCAGATGACTGCCCCTCCCTGAGCTTGGTTCTGCTGGAGGTTTCTTCCTGTTAAAAGGGAGTTTTTCCTTCCTACTGTCGCCAAGTGCTGCTCATAGGGGGTCATTTTGACTGTTGGGTTTTCTCTGTCTTAAAACACCTTTAAGGTTCACAAAGCTATTACTTCAGGGGTCCAACCGCTACTTCATTCAAACTTAAGATATTTTGTAGGAGCGACTTCTCTCATTGTACTTTTGTTTCCTTCTAGCTGGCTTGGATGATAAAACTGCAAATGTCTAAATTTTAAACTCACGTATGATGACCAATGGAAACTGTAACTATGACTGTTGCTAGTTAGTCATGAATGTTTATACTAAAGGTGTGTGTGGGGGGGTGGGGGGCGAAAGGACTTTAGACTCGCTTAACTGCTGAAGAGGAAGGACGAGTTTCGGTTTCTCCTGTGGGTTCTGTTCCTGCTGTGCAAAAAAAACAAAAAAACAAAGCTCACCTATCAAACCTTTCATCTCTCCTCATCATTTTCCAATAGAAAAGTGCAATGGAAAGCATGTGCATGAATCACATCCCAGTACAAGTGCACAGGAGCCATCGGAGCAGTGTGTGGGGTGTATGGAGTAGGCTACAGGTGTCCATGAACTGAGTCAGATAGTACCAGTCAAGAGTTTGGACACTGGTACTGTATTTAATGAATATCAAATATGCTGCTTGTGCTGCTTTTTGCAGGGTCTAGCTACAGGCTGTTAATTAGGCATCTTTTACAAACTATAGAGCCTCTGAATTGTTAAGATAATGAGGCTGAACGTCACAAAGTTGGAGCTTTCTTAAGTTACTTGGAGATGTTAAAAGGTAAACAACATCAATGAGGGAGTCAAAAATTATTCTGATTCAATACATGGATTTCACTTTTAGAGATTAGCAAACCAACCAAGCATCAAGTGCTGTAACGTTACTGAATACAAACTGTTGGTGTATGCAAACAGGCACGTACAAGACCTGTGCTGTGCATTTGTATTCATTTATAAAATGTCAATATGTTTCCACCGCCAATGACATATTCCCATGTTAAATGAGGGGGAGGGGGGGGAGGGGGGGCTCTTTTTGATACAGTTATGACCAATCAAGTGAACACATATGCACAGCGAGAGACAAAACCAAAGGCGAGAACACAAAAACCACAAACAACAAGCGAGGCAGCCACACTGAAGCTGAATAACCACCTACAGGGCCTCTGACAAAAAGGATCTTACACACTCTGAACAGTAGCCTGACAGCGGCTCAAAAGCCGAGTCAGAGCTGCCAACATACCTCGACCACGCCTTTTCTCCCTTTTCCTTTCATTTTTCCCCATCACCCACAGACTCTCTCTGAGATAGATTCCATTTACAAACACTTACTCGCTCTGATGTAGAGACTGCTAACATATTAGGCACCAAATCACAGGGGGTGACGATATACTGTATGCGCGAGCAATATACAGACAGCTCCGCTACTCTTTTGATTCTCTGTCTGTCTGTCTCTCTCTGCGTCCCCTGGTTGGCTCTCAGTAGACTGTCTTCAGATGGGACTTGGGGAGAGTGAGAAAGGGAGAGGGGGAGAAAGATGTGGGTGGTAAAAGTGGGTCACATGCTCAGAGAGAAAGCGAATGAAAGGGGGGAGACAGAAAGAGAGAGATGAGGGAGAGTGACAGAAACATGGAAACATGGGTGGGTGAGTGAGGTAGAGACACACAAAGGAAGGGAGAGAGAGCGAGCGAGAGAAGGGGAGGTCGAATTCCCTCGTTCAGAAGGAGTGGATCAGTCACAGGCCTCTTTCCTTTCATCTGATCTCAGCGGACGGCAGAACCTGGGACACACACACACACATACACACACACACACACACACACTAACAGTACACAACACAGGGACGCAAGTAAACACACACACACACACACACACACACACACACACACACACACACACCATCATTGGTACATACATACACACAAAAAACCAACATCAATGCAAAGTACACATACCACAGATGAAGAGACACACAAACATAATATGTATGTCTTTATGTGCGCGCGTACACACACACACACACACACACACACACACACACACACAATCCTGCCAGACAAACTTAATAAATCCATTACCCTGTAGATTCAACAGCAACAAAGAGAGGAATGTAGCAAATGAGATTCAGTAATGGCATACCGACACAATGGCTCGCACACACATATGTGCACATTGACAAACAGATGCATATATCCAGCCACAATAACACACACACACAGACACACACACACACACATTTAACCCACATGAGAGTCAGTGTAAGTAGGCCCTGCTCCAGCCTCTCTCCCTCGTGGAGACAAAAAAAAGGATGGACAGATCCCATCAAGTGCATGTTTCTTTGTGTGTGAAAGCACGAGTGTGTATGTGTATGTGCTGTATGCCATCCCCTCATCTCTTGGGTTTTCTACTACCACCATATTCATCTGCAGCTCTCATAAGAACAATTACACACACACACACACACACACACACACACACACACACACACACACACACACACACACACACACACACACACACACACACAGCTGATGTTTGAAAATACACATCATTCCCAGCTCCTCTCACGCGTTGGTCAAGGTCAATAGCAAAATCCTGCCTAGAAGGCTTGCCTAAAGCCACAGATGCACTGTGTGTGTTTGTGCAGTGTGTGTGTGTGTGTGTGTGTGTGTGCCTGAGTCTGAATTTGTGTTCACATCATTTATGTGAATGTGCAGTGCACAACAGCTTTGTCTGCAGGTTCATAATTAAAGAGTTAAATCACAAAAGGTATATTAAAAAAAATAGAAAATCAGGAAAAATATTCCTGATTTGAATATTGTTCCTTACTGTTCACATTTCCTGGCAAAGTGAAGCTTAGTCCTGCAATTCTGCAGGAATTCACAGTAATTCTCTGCAACATTTTAAGTGACTCATTTTAGAGTCATGTTCTTTATGCAACCTGTACTGTAAGCTCTCCGTTCTGATTGGCTGAAACACGTGCATGCACTTTGATGCCAGTGAAACAGGTGGTTTTTTTGTGTTGTACCATATTAAAAACAAGGTAACAAACAGCAACAAAAGGTGAATATCGTCTCACTGAGGACAACGCAAAAATAACTCCAGACATGTTTGTTGCTGGCAGGAATCACAGGGGGGTGGCATGAGAGGACTTTTAAAGGCACATTAGCTGCAATGAAGCTGGTGAGCCTGCAGGTCTGGACGCTAGCTGCAGGCAAAAGCAGAGCAAGTATAAAGTTATGTGGAGAAGCTTCAGGTAAAAGAAGGACGTAGAGAGCTTATATGTCTCTGGGTGTGTGTGTGAGGGAAAGAGAGACAGATGGAGGAGTTTGGGGCAAAGTAAAGCAGTCTGTGTGAACATAAGTGAGAGTGAGAGAGAGAGCATGCTAAATAAAGTCACTTCCCCTCAAAAGAGAGTTATGAATTACAGTAGTATTCTCTCTTCTCAATGCTTGAGTAAAACTGATTGGAGAGCAGGGCTTCCTCCGAATAATCAGATGTCTCTTCAGTGAGTTCCCGAGTAAAGCTTCACGGCCTGGTGGACATTCCAGGCTGCAGTTGTCTGAGTAACCCTATAATGTATTTACTGCTCTACTGTATGTCAATCAACGGTATCCTTTGCTTTCATTGGCGGTCACTTCAATCACGGTTCACGATTACTGAAGATATGCTAATTAATGATCACAGAATTTTCCTTCAATTTTCCTTTATTAGGTTCTCCAAGAATTCAAAAAGCATCTTTATTCATAACTTTCACATAATCTTTCAACCCAGTCTGTTTATATAAGATATTTGCAACTTATAAGATAAATTGCTTGAATGTGCTTAGCTTGACCAACGTGACCTCCGCGCACCAACTTCTACTAACTTCATCCATTAGTCCAAGAAGACTTTTGTTCATATTTAAAGAAATTTCCTCAACCTGACAGCATGCTGCCTCATCATTAGCAAGGAAGCATAAACAAGCACAGAACTGTTAAAATCAGCAATGTCACCAAAGACTTAAATGAAGAAAAGGAGCATCATCCACATATACAGAATATGTCTGATTACTTTTCAAAACCCAGAATCATTATTGCTCCTGACCAAAAACATTTCTTAATGAATCATCGATAGAAAAACTGAATCACTAATTGTCCTGAATATTCACGTAAAGCCCCAAAAAGGGTGCATGATGGATCGCAATATTTTAAAACTGCAAACGTTTGCAGCAATAGTTTATTTTTAATGTGTTTGCAAAGTTTATATACATAACCTAAAACATGCACACCATGTATTTGGAATTTTTTCTTGGAAAAATGTTAAACTTCTAAGTTGGAAATGTGGAGGAAATAAATTAAATCAATTTTCACATAAACAAAAAAGAAGAACATCTCAAATTACAAGAGTATTTACACATGACATCTGAAAATTTACTTCATTTTTCAACACTTTATATACTATAAATTTACACTATTTTAATTTCCATTTTGACATCTTGAACTATACATTAACCACAAACACACATATTAATTTGTGTGTTTGTGATTAATGTATACATTTTTGGTAAATTTCTAAATGCCTACACATTTTGGGAATGTTTTTCACATAACAAATTTGAGAAAACGAAAAAAAAAATATCATCTGTCCTTCTCTATTTATTAATAATCCAGGCCAAAAAAAAAATGTATTGGGGCAGTTTAATTCTGCTGACTTTACAATAGTAGTCCTCTCTAACCTAACAGTAGCCACACACACACCCTGAGGTCACAATCACACATAGAGGTTAAAACTAAGTACAACCCACATGTTCCTGAGGGCTCAACACACATGCTCAAAAGGTTTGTGACCCCTGACCTTTACGCCTTTATGGCCCTGGGGTTAGCAGTTAGGGGAGTCAGGCAGCGTGTGTGTTGTGTGTGTGTGTGTAAGTGCAAACTGCTACACATGAGAGGTGAGTGAAATCAGAGAAGCTCATCTTTAACAGAAAGAATCAGATTTTAGGTGAAAACTGTCAGTGTAGTCTTGACAGTAGGAGTCACATATGAAACATTTAAGGATATATACGATAGATATATAGAATGCAGTTTTATGCTATCAATACTGATTAATCACACAAAACAATTAAAAACCGACGTGCCCAGAGCGTACCCTCTTTAATATGGTAAAAATTCTAGTAGAGAAAAAAAAAACAAATACACATTCAAATCAATAATCCACCTTTGTAAAACTGAAAGTTTGGTTCATGAATAAATATGATGCAGACCACATGCCGTATATAAAAGATAGATGTAGCATCATATCTGTCACCATTTTTCTTTTTGGAGCCAAAGGTATGCATATTTAGAGAGCTAGCTAACAGTAGCAAACTGTATGGGTGCACTGCACAAAACACAGACAATAATTGCTATTAATGAAATAAAATACTACAATTGCACTCAGCAAAACTCCAAATACGATTAACCACTCAGCAAGCCATGCTACTTGTCAGACAACTGAATTAAAATTGCTCCAAGTGACACCAACATCGAAAGGTCCAGTTTAGTGACTCAATGAAGGATATTTGATATAGAGACAAAAACCTTTTTGTACCAAACTTTAAACCTGTATGTTTCATCTGTAATGTTGTAATGTCTGCAAGGAGTGACTCAGTTTTGATTCTAGCCTCAAATAGCCATTACAGGAAGTGAAGTTGCCGTCACTTCCCTTTGGCCTCCTTGTATTTCACTGTAGGTCGCTAACTTTAAGATGAATGCGAGTTTTGATGTGTACACAAAGAAATAAAGCCCAATATAGTGGGTGCAGACACAAGAAAAGAAATTACAGTAACATAGCAGTTAGTATTACTGAACTATTAATATTTTTTTCTAGAAATTATTTTTAAAAATCAAAGTATTTTTTGCTATCAAAAAACCCCCATTCCTAACTACAAAGTCTGTCTCTGTATTTTTGAATATAGTAGCTTTTGAGTACATTGATGACTAAATAGACACAGTAATGCAGTCCATTTCATTCTGTTAAAACATTCAGTTCCCGGCTGCCTTGTCATTAGTAGTGTTGTTTGTTAACAGCCGGACTGGGATAAAGCTGTAAAATCTAAAGTTACCCACTGAGAAAAAAAGAAGTGCAATTACACTAATGCCTTTTCAGGTGCACAGCAGGAAACAAACGCTTGTGCTTCAGGTAGACTCTTTCAGGTCAATTTTCCAACCCTTAACTTAAAAACCATACTTCTGTATGCATACACATGGGTGTGACTAGTAAGCAGTGACTGAAAATGTTTAAATTATACAGCATGTTAAAGATTTTGGCACTGTAGGTCACGCAGATGGGAATTCATGACAAATAATTTAGTTATTAAAAATGTACATATGGCTCTCTCTCTCTCTCTAGTTCAAAACTGTGCTTACTCTTTCACCACTTCTCTACAACACATCAGGTTTAACCAGCCTCCTCGCTACACAAGTCAGTTTATTAACAAAAAAGACATATGACTGGTTAGATTTACAGTACTGCACGCATAAGGAAGTGCTCTTCAAGAAGCTGCTATAATATAGAAGGTCTTTGTGTGTTTAATGGGAGGAGAGTGACATGAGCTCAAAGAGCAAGATGAGCTGAATGAGACTGAAGATCAGTATCACTCTGAAGATCACTTACATGCACTGACAGAGCCTCCCGGGTAACTCAAGATCACACACGCACACACAAAGAAGTCAAAGAGAGTCATATACTGTACAAATGTGCAATACATGCAAGCCGATGATAATATGAGAGGAGAGGAGAGGAGCGGAGCGGAGAGGAGCAGCAGACCATGACACTTCAGACATACGGAAGGACCGAAGAGGGACGAGGGGATGAACAGAGAGTTGGTGAGAGAAATGGAGAGATGCAGAAACAGAGGGAGAGGGAGATATATCCAGCTGTTTGTCCATCCTTGCTTTGCTGTAATGAGCCCATGTTTGGCTCTATGGAGCATTGCCAACGCCTCATCAAACTTCTCCAAACTCTAACAAGCCAAACTGCTATTTAGATTTACCTCCTACTGGCGCTGAACCGAACCCAAACAACTAAGCACATAACAGCGTGATGCTCCCTTAAATGGACACTTTGACATTTTGAATTTTAGCTGTTTATTTTTCTTTAAACAGACACTTGTCAGCATGTGGGGGAACATTTTTGCTTTTAAGTTTTCATAAAATGGCTCGGCAGCATTGTTAGCTTCACTGAGCATATCTTCCACTTGCCGCCTGCTGTGTCCTTTGGCTACAGTGAGGGAAAGCTTCATTTTAGCCATTTAGAGATTCACCTGGTGAAGAAGCAAATTCACATGCACACGCACAGCCATGCTCTTATTATAGCCAGGAAGTTACTGGCCTCTAATTTTAACCAAAAAAAAAAAAAACATTTTCCTCCGATTTAGGCTATTATACTTTATAAAGTATGAAATTGTCCTTCAAAAACAGAACTTGTAGATTTGTGACACTTAAGCACCAACACTACTAACACTAATAACTCTAAAGCTTCAGCTGCTGATCTGATATCATTCTGATTTCCTTTATTTTTTCCCCTTTAAAGACAAAATATTTCTCATCATCTCTAAAAATACATTTTATTTGAAAAGATTATTTTAAATCTTTACTTCAAAAAAATAAATCTGCTATAAGCCAAAAAGCTATCATACTAAAAACATGCCATAAAAATGCTATTTTTGTCCCCAGATGTTAATCCTCATCTTAGCAATATTTATTCAGCACTGAATCCTAAAAATGAAAACGCAACATTTACAAATTCTATGTCTTCATCCATTGTTGTTTACGAACGCTTCTGTGCAAAGAAAGGTCCAACTTCACCCCAAAAAGTGTTTATGCGCTGCTGCCTCGCTCATTTTTGAAAATGCGTCTTTAGGGCATTTGGGAATTCAACTGCCAACCCCACAAGAGATGGATGATCAACTGTACCACCCAATCAGCCTTATTTTAAAAACCATAATTAAATTCTCAAACACCAATGTTCCATGAACACTTTTAGATCCTTCTTGTTGTTTTAGTGGAAAATCGAAAATGACTTAAAAATAAAATTAAATGTGAGAATATTTATATTAAAACACTTGTTACACTCTCAACCAAAAGTTTAAAGCAGTTGATTCAGGTGTCTTACCCTTGACTTCTTTTCTACAAGGCCAGGATACTGTTAGTGTTTGACTGGGTCTTTGCTGAAATGTAAAAACCTGGGCACATAAAACCCTTATATATGAGGACTAAGCCTTTAAAAAGCCTTGGGCCACATTTTTGCAGGTTATGATGGCTTTTTATTGCTTGCATTCCCAGTAAATTTTTACTGTTGACTATTCATTGTTCAGAAGAGTTGACCTAGTTGCCTCAAGTATGTCCCGAAGTTATGATTCACTAGGTGAACACAGAGACAATACATAAGTAGAAATGAGTGTCAGCTGACAGACAACTGCTCAGTTGTCCGACTTGTTCTCGTTTGTCCGTTCTTTATTTCCTTCTGAAAGCGTGAGAGCAGCGTTAGCAGCAAACCTAACAAAATGTAGACTTTTATTTGCTCTTGGAGGTGATTTAATGGATTTGCACAGTATAAAAAGAACAGTCAGGGACAAAGCCTCTCGAAAGCTTCAAGTTTAATGACCTAGTATAAACTTTACTGCCAAGTAACACACCTATCCGAAGTTTAGCTGCGGCTTGTGTTGCATCATAATGGTACTGATATTACAGCCTTGTGTGGGCTATTTTTACCCAAAGTCCGTGTGCTGACTAAGCTCTGTGGCCACTAAGTGAGAGGGGATAAAGTGTCAGGACCCCAAATGCATGTGTGATCCTCTTAACCATCAATCAGTGCTACACTCAACAACGGGCGAGTAAAGCAAACACGAAAAGGTTCTCCATCAGTATCCTTATCATTCGCATTTCATTATAGCACATCTTCAAACTGCTAAAAGTTCTATCAGGCTTTATTTTCTCATTCCAAAATTCAGTTATTGTAACGTGTATAAAGAAACTGGCCAATATATTAATATATTTAATTTGATATCTGAGTGTTTCTTAGTTTTAGACTACTCGGTTAGTCTAATTTTATTTCCTGGTTTAGTCGACTAAGAAATTAGTCGCCAGGAGCATCCCTAGGACGAATATATTTTCATCCAAGAGAAATCAAAAACATCAATTTAGACTGAACCCCATAACAGCCGAGGCCAGCCGGCATGTTTCTACTAATGTTTGGACCGGGTCCGCATCCGCCCCTTTGGTGGAAGGCTGACTGACATTCCACTGCTTACCTCAGCTGTAAATGCTGGGTGAGAAGCGTTCACCTTTATTTGTTCATACATCATGAACAGGGTACTCAAAGGTCCACAAAGTTGAACAATTTCATGTAGGAACTTTTAACACTAACCAAAACAAGCTGGCATTACAGCTCAGCCGGGTGGCTGGAGTTCAGAAGAATAAACCAATTTTAAATTTTAATTTTCACTCATGCTGAATTGCTTTTGTTAAAAGCTAAGGTTTATAATTTTAATTTTTAATAATTATTACTTCTCTTTGTACAGTTGTCTGCTGACTACCAATACTAGTGACATAATTCTGTTTCCCACATACTGAGTTAACTTGGCTGGGCCACGCAGATAAGTTAATGTCCACTCCATTATTTCTGCTGACACATTTGATTTATTTATTTTTTTTAAGATCTGTCTGAAAGAATGATTCCATTTGCTATTCACCAGCAGATAAACTCATCACCCTGAAATCCCTTCCCCAGGGAAAGTGCCCAGTCTGGGTCAGGAAGGAGTTGCTGCCCTAATTGGAGGAGTTTAAATATCTTAGAGTCTTGTTCACAAATAAGTGAAGAGTGGAGCGGTAGTGACTGAAAGAATGAGATCACAGACACAAGTGGCAGAAATGTGGCTGGGCTCTCTCTGGTCATTCAGGAGGGGCTCAGAGTAGTGCCACTCCTCCAAAGGAAGAGGATCCAGTTGGGGTAAATCAGGCATCAGTGTAGGATCCCTCCTGAATGCCACCTAAGTAAGGTGTTTCAGGAATGTCATACTGGGATGAGGCCCTGGGGCAAACCTAGGACACGCTGAAGAGATTACATCTCTTGGCTTGCTTGGAAATGCCTTGGTGTCCCTCCAGAAGAGCTGGAGGAGGTGGCTGGGGTGCTTCCGTAACCCGGACCCAGATGAGTGGCACATGATGGATGGATGGATGGATGGATGGATGCTCATTGGCTAATACCTTGTCAATTTAGAAGTCAGTGGCTAGTGAGCATGCAATGTCCTCAGTTTCACAGGCTGATTCTCTACTCGCTCATAACAGTAAGTTTCAAAACAAAATGAGTGTAACAGCAAAAACGCTCAGCTCGAGGCTTTATAGCAGGACTACAGCAACCAGTGGATGACATCATGGTGCTGTTGTTATTATGAACTGTTTTATTATTTAGCTGGATGGACAATTTAACAAGTGGTAGCACAATGGCGTGGTGGTTAGCATTACTGCCTCACAGTTACAATGACATCTAGAAGCTCTGGGTTCGATTCCACCTTGGTCCGGCCCTCTCTGTGTGGAGTTTGCATGTTCTCCCCGTGTCTGTGTGGGTTTCCTCCCACAGTCCAAAGACATGCACTTACTGGGGTTAGGTTAATTGGTCATTCTAAACTGCCCATGAGTGTGAATGGTTGTCTGTCTCTCTGTGTTAGCCCTGCGGCAGGCTGGTGACCTGTGTACCCTGCCGCTCACCCTATGTCAGCTGGAATAGGCCTGAACAGGATAAGCGGAAGAGAATGAACGGATGGATGGACCTGCAGCAGGTTGAGAACGGGTGTCCCGCACCAAGCTGGCTGCAGAGCCAAACAGGGGCTACAACTCCATGCTGCAGTGCTACGGTGCTACATCTGCAAGATGAGAAACTCACTCGAGATGCGGCCGATGACAACGCTCATTTATTTGGACTAAGCAGTTAAGATCTCTGCAAATGAGAAACTTATAAATTATATTATTTAACAATTTGTTGAAGAAAACAATATGTTTAAAGTGTGCTCATTTCACAGCACACTTTACCCCAAAACAGAGAGAAACTAAATCTGAGAAACATACCTGTAGAGTCTGTCACATTTTCAGATAGGAAACTGTACATGGAAGCCAAACAATTATGTCACTTTTCAAAAGGTTTACATCACTAATGCTGTAACATTGTCACTAGTCAATCAGTACTATGATCTATAATTAAAAAAAATATATATACACATCCACACAAACAAAAAAATCCAAATTCTGGTCAAACATCCCTCTCACTGCATGTAACCCATTTCACCTAAATAGTTAAATAATCTCTTGTGCGTGACTGCCTGTACGTAAGTAAACTCATCTGATTACATTAATGCGTAATGTTTGCGTTGCCTGGCAGCAGAAAAAAAAAAAAAAACAAATGCCAGAGCTGAGATGGTTATCTCACTAATGTAATTGCACTGAATGATAGCGTAGATCCAATTCCACTAATGGAGAAGATGACTCCTTCACTCACTGTAACTAAAAATAGGACACCTGGTCTCACCAGGTTCCAGTGAAGTCAAGGGTAACGTAAGTAACATTTTAATAAATCTTGAAGAGCCTTTTCAGTGAGTCGCTTTGGGGCACAAATACTAGAAGTTTGCAAATTTGAAAAAACACTGGAAGAAATTTGGATTTAAGTGACATGCGTTGCACACTTCTATAAAGTTAACTATAATGTGGATATAGTGGTGCAAGCTTTTCTCTAAACATCATTCCTTTTTTTAGAAAGTGTCAACAAGTTGCCAGCATAGCTCAACCAGAGGCAATTAAAATGCTCAGTGAAGTGAGTCGCAGGGCAGATGGTCAGGCAAAATGTGGCACAAGCCGGCTTGATGCACAACTGGTAACACAGGTTGTCTTTGCTTAGGTCTGGGCCACAGTGTGCCTACCATCATGCCAAAAGCAATATAAGTCCAGTGATAAAATAGCTCAATTTATCTTGTGGTATAAAATGTTGCCTTCCATTTCACTAATCAATAAACCTCAAAATTGAGCTATGATGTCTAACGTAATGTCAGGAATCATAAACATCAGATTGTGAAAACCTGTATGTGGTTAATTTAGCAAGAAATATCAAACTCTTGATAATTTAACAGATGAAGAAGTTAATATGCTGAAATATATTTTTTATTTTTTTAAAAACTTAGAACATAAGAAATACAAAAGAGGGAGGATGGAAAAATATTCAAGAAAACCACAATGCCTTCCATCACAGGAGGGTTCAGGATCATGTCACAGAAGCTACACCTTGTTGTGATGGGTGTGTTTGTAGCCTGTCCCTACAGTGGTACTGGAATTTTCTCCTACAGGGTTCAGTCTGCTTCCTTGTTTTTTTGTTTTTGTTTTTGTTTTTGTTTTATTATTCTGCCAGGCAGTTTTCTTTCTAGATACCTAATCACAGACTTACTTGGACTGGGACACCAGGTGAATTTAAACTACCAGGCAAAAAAGAAAACTAGCAACACTCTGGGCCCCAAGGACTAGATTGGGGGATTACTCCTGCAGACAATGTCACACACATTGATTTTGTCCTAGAATTGAACACCTGAAGGTAACAACTTTACTAGACTTTAAAAACTATACCCATTAATCCTATGGCAGTAAGGTGCTTTATCCCTCAAGCTGTGCCATATCATATTGTCCACAATAATGCAGGTATAAATCTTTACGTGATATATAAACATCATCTTAATACCATTGCTATAATAAGGCCATGTTTGTGTTCCCCAGTGCACACAACAATGAGACAAGCCCAGGCATGTCTGAGAGCAAGAGCTGCATGTCAGCCACGTCCAATGACGATTTAAGGTCAGATTTACTTACTAAAGTGTTGAACAGTTATTTTATATTTCTACTTAAAATTTTCAGCGAAAACACTACCTTGGATACTTTGGTGCTTACATTTGACTTAGGCTGTCACTGGATATGACGCTGTGTTACTACTATCACACAATAATGCAGCTGCTGCAGGTGCTGGTGGCACCTTGGTCCAAAAGATTCACAATTTAGTTAAGGAAGTGTTTTATCAATGACAGTCACCATACTGGAAAAGAAGGATTTACATTTATAAATCCTGCTGCATGCAAGCAACAATAAATCACTGTTCAGTATTTCTGTTTCTACATCACCAGAAAAATCGTTAACACAAATTTTCTTGAAACATTATGATATAAATAAAAACTATATCGCCCATCCTTATTCATCCCTGAAATTTGACTGCAAGGTTTTTCTATGCTACAAGTACTTTAAACACAAGTACTTCACAAGAGTTGGATTTAAAGACCCAGTTTATGCTTAGCATATATTTGGAGTATTGCAATTTAATGTTGGGGGACTTGTGAGAGAGAAAAAAAAAAAGATACTGATACTGAACCCCAAGTTGTTCCCAATGCATTCATCGGAGTGTGAATATTAGATGGAAAGCTCACGTGTGAGTGAGACATGCTGTATAAGGCAGTCATATAAAGTAGAAAAGTGCTACAGTATATAAGAACCATTCCATTTACCGTTTAAAGTATTTGGCAGCTGTGAGAACCCGCTCTTTTTCCCTTGCGATGTTTTGCATACAGTGCAGGTATCGCGCGAGGTGATAATTTATCTTTAGTCCATTAAGTTGACCATTTTCCAGAAGTCACCATGTTTACTGGACACTCATCTTTGGCCACATTGAATGTAATTCCATTAATGATTTCAGTGCATCTTTGTGAGCGGCACGGATATGCTGATGTGCTGTACAGGCCGGCATTTATGGACCCCCGAGCTGATGCTGGACTTTGCACGTTAGCAACCACTGCACTGTTTTTCTTGGCCTTAATGCATTCGTTCTACTGCAGTTAGAGGTGTGTTTTCAGGTAGCTGGAAAAGTTAGTTGTGTTGCTTTGCAGTGCAGACACACAGCACTCTTTCCATATGATTTCTTTTTGGTTAAGGTCACTCACCCTAAATCCAAAGTATTTCCAAACAACAGATGATGATGATGATGGTAATGATGGCGATCAAGGGACAAACTCTTGTTGTGCAAGACGATGACTTTTGTTTTGACAGTCCGTTATCTGTTGTGCATCTGTCGTATTTAGTCTAAATTCAGAAAACTTCAAGCTGCACAGTGCAGGGAACAGCTGCGATTGGTACATGCCAACAAGTCTCATGCAATGATTTAGGGAGCGCTTGATTTGCTTTTACTTTATCTTCTATTGGCAGAGCACGCGTTTTCATTGTCGATCAATCATATTAATTAAATTGCAGAAAGGCAAAATTATGACTGTGCAAAAACTACTTTGACATGACAGTTTAATCAAGCTCTTCACTTACATATACAAATAAACTTGTAATCAAGTATATAATGCTTTCAGCTGACAATACAGAAGGGATAGGAAATAATGTGAGACAGAGAGGAAGTCCCTAGACATTAGTGACACCCAACTACCCCTGCAGGACTCGTGATATTTCAGTTTGAAACTATAGATACAAACACACACCCCAGACTGAGTGGATTTTTAATAATAATTAAAAAAAAACTGTATTAATGCACACAAGTGTTTCTGAGTAGGTCAATGTATGCATCCTCATGAGCTTCACAGAGGCCTGAGAAAGGGTACAACTTACCTTCTCTTAGGCCTCTTAAGTTAAGGTTTGTCTTTTCTGGCAACACATCTGAGTGAGACTGGTGTTTAAAGCATTGGTGACTGTTATTAGTCACTGTGTACATGCTCTAGCAGATTTTAAGAAACAAACATATGAGGATGGTGTTTTTCAGTCAGCTGAAAGCTGTTCTCCCCTTAGCTTTTAGACATTAGGGCCTTCACAGTATTTTAATGCAAGAATTCACAATCTGGTGCACAGTCGTAGTAATTAGTCATTAATTACATATCACTGCTAAGTTTGGATATGGCCATAGTTTATCAACAGTGTCATCATTATCAGCATCCCTGCGTCTATCAGCACTGATGTCGCACTGTGGGCTGTTAGGCCTCTACTGATGTTGACCCGTTACAGAAAGTAAGTCACATCAGCCACAACACAAACGACGACAATTAACACGTTTTTACCTGGCGAGTACAGCCGTGCTAGCTGTCGGGCCCCGGCGTGCTGCGGTCCCCAGCGAGGCGCCGCGCTGCGTGCGGCCGCCCCATGCTCGTTGCCGTTCGGATCCTCCTCCGCCATGGACCGGTGCCTGATGTCGGTCTCGGAGAGAAGCGACGCCGCCATAGCTCCTACCCGCTGCTCCCCGCTTTGGCTTTTAGCTACAAGACATCAACTGTAGAGCTGTCCCGGGCGATAACTGCTTGGTTTAATTTGTATCAGGGCCTCCGGTTATCGTTGCGGCTCAGCGGAGGAGGTAGGCTGAACCAACTGATGCTAGCTGGGATGTTACCGGAGCAGCCTCGTACCACCCGGAAATACACAGACGGAGCTGCGCTGACACACAGACCTATTTCACAGGGTTTTTAACTGCTACATCATCGGTCATGAACCGCAGTTAAAAAAAAAAAAAAAAATAGACAAAACCATAAATGCAGACGGTTAACTTGCATGTAATATATCACCGCTTCATATAAACAAACTTTATTTCTGCATCCACAGAAAAAGAGATTTTCAGAGTTCAACTAGCTGTCGCGTCAGTGTTAGGGACCGTCTGCATTTGGCAGTGATATCAAAAAGTGTACTGCGATCTAAAATAGGCACCTGCAGGTACGCACGTCCACATCACTGAAACAAACCAGGTGAGGTGAAAAAAAAAAATCACCTGGTGTGTGTGTGTGTGCGTGTGTGTGTGTGTGTGTGTGTGTGTGTGTGTGTGTGTGTGTGTGTGTGTGTGTGTGTGTGTGTGTGTGTGTGTGTGTGTGTGTGTGTGTGCCCGTTTTTATTTGTTTTTTCCCAGATAAGAAAGCCAAAGTTAAATCCAAAATGAACCTGCTAATGTATTAAAACCTGCTTTGTAAAGCAGCCCTCTGAAATATGTTGTTAGCATTACTGGTTTGTTTTTGTGTGCTTATGTGTCTTCTCTTGTTGACTTTTACTACTTTGTCTTCATGTGCCTAAATAGTTAAGGCTTTCACTTTGCAGTGTGGGTTTTATATATATATATATATATATATATATATATATATATATATATATATATATATATATATATATATATATATATATATATTTGAAACAATTTCAAACTGTCCCTTTTACATAGAGCAGGCAACTCAATTTAACTGTTTTAATTGTCCTATTATTTCTCCTTCCATCTCCTGAATGTGTGCTTTAGTGAAATGAGTTTGGACACTAAGAAAGGAGAAATGGATTTGTATCGATTGGCTAGACAGAAAGATCAAGCTGGAAAGTATGTGCAGCAGGTTAGGGTGGTTAAGAATAGACATGGAAATTTACTACCAAGTGAAGAGATTGTGTCAAGAAGAGGGAAGGAGTCATTTCATGAGCTGATGAATGAAGAAAATGAGAGAGAGGAGGATGGATAAAGGAAAGTTTGTGAATCAGGAAGTGCAGAGGATTAGTAAATAGGAAGGGAGGGCAGCTATGAAGAGGATGAAGAGTAGAAATGCGGTTGGTCCAGATGACATACTTGTGGAGGTATGGAGATGTCTAGGAAAGAGGGCAGTGGATTTTTTTTTTAACCAGATTGTTTAATACAGTGGAACGAAGAAGTTTACTAGTACCAATTTTCAAGAACAGGGTGATGTAAACAGCTGTAGTAACTACAGAGGGGTAAAGTTGATGAGCCATGCCATGAAAATATGGAAAGGAATTATTGAAGCTACATTAAGGAGAGAGGTGACAATCAGTGACCAGAAGCAAGCCTTCATTCCCAGAAAGAGCACTACAGATGTAATGTGTGCTTTGAGAGTGTTGATAGAGAAGTACTGTGTAGAGAAGGTCAGAACAAGTTGTGCTGTGTCTTTGTAGATATGGAGAGCATATGATAGGGTGCCAAACTATGGTACTCTATGAGAAAGTCAGGAGTGGCAAAGATGTATGTGAGGGTGGTGCAGGATATGGATGAGGACAGAACAGCAATAAGGACAGAGCATCTCCTTGGTAAATCCTGCACTTAATGGTGACTTGTGCAGTTGGCTTGAAGTTGACCTCTAGTGTTGTTTTCCACGCCCCCACTGAGTTCCTTATCAAGGCTCTTAGGGTCCTGTTGATCTTGTACAGTTCTAAGCATTCCAGGCATTGAGATATAGGCTTTCTTGTAGTTAATCCAGGCAGTGCACAAGTTGGTCAGTCTGGTCTTAGAGTCTTGAGTGGCTATCTACTGGTGTTTTGCTTCTCTGGTGTTAATTACAATTCCTTTCTGGTATCTACTCATGTATTGAGCCATGTACTTGTACATCTTAGCTGCTATGATGCCTGACAGGAGCTTCCATGTTGTACTGAGACAGGTTTTGGCCAGTAGTTGGATGGGACCAGTCTGGGGATCCTAGGACTGTCCGGCCTTCAGTTCTTAGCCATTAGCAGGTGGTTCATTTGTGCTGCCAGGTAATCATGGAGTGCAGTTAGCTTCTTTTGCCAGTAGGTGTGAATCATGTCAGGGCCCGGTGTGTCCAACTCTTTATTTGAGACTTTTTCTTAGATGTCTGCCACTGTGATAGTTACTGGATCCGGTTCAGGATGGTTGCTGTGGTCTGCTCTTAGATCTACTAGCCACTGAGTATTGTTGTTATGTGTTGTATCCTTCTCCTATATGCTCTTTCAGTATTGCTCCATCTCCAGCCTTGGTAGAGGGGCTCTTCTCATATTGTTCGGTGACTTCTACGTCTCTGGTATACCTCTTCAAGTGGTTAGCCAAGGCTGTGACTCTTTGGTTGGTAATTTCCAAGGTCTCAGGTATTAAACTGTGAATCTAAGTGTAAATGATTGTCTGTTTCTCTGTGTTAGCCTTGTGACAGACTTTGGTAGTATGGTAACAACCAGGTGACAAAGCACACATTCAGGAGATGGAAGGAGAAATAATAGGACAATTAAAACAGTTAAACTGAGTTGCCTGCTCTATGTAAAAGGGACAGTTTGAAATTGTTTGTATTTTTCAAAATCTGCAATACATTGATGATATTCAATAACAACTTTTTTTTTTTTGAATGACTGATTATATTTCATAAAAACAGCTAAAAGACAACACATGGAATATTGATATATATATATATATAGCCTTATAATGTTTCCAGTAGTGTGTTTTTTACAAACAAAATGGGCCAGGACCAACAAAGGAGTGGAAAAGTTGTATGTGTACCCTAGGAGCAATTTTTTTTTTAGAAAAAATGATGTGGAGGTGTTCAAGACTGCATGAATAAATGGTTCAAAAATCTGTATTGCATGTCTTCCCGTTGCCTTGGGTTCTCTCAGGACCTTACCCCTCGAATAGGGGGCCTTCACCTGGGACCTCCCTCTCCCGTTTGCTGGTGGGCATGTGGTTGTCGTTGGAATGTGTGGCCACGTGTCTTCAGTGCTCTTGATGGGTTGCGGACAGCCAGCATGTCCTGGATCCTTCTCTATCCGTCTCTGGCTTCCGGGGGGCAGAGCTGCGGGTTTCCACCCTCCATAAAAATTACATTTCATGACACTTGTTGGACACAGACACTCACGCTTACTCAAGCAGGCACGGCATAGCATGATTGTTGGTTTGTGTAGCCATGCTTTGTTTCTGTTTTGCTTTTTCCTTATAAATGTATTTTTCCAGGCACTGTTTGTTTTTTTTACTTGTTTTTCTTCTTTTACAAGTGCAGCAGTTGATGAACCATTGTGGTTTATTTGCTGGTGCTCTGTTCTCGCTATCCCCTTTTCCTATTTTATCCCCTTTCTCTTTTCTTTGTTTTCCTCTTCTCTCTCAGCCTGTCAACTCTGGCATTACAAGGACACATGTATATGTATGGGAAAAATAAATAAATAAATAAAATAAAAGGACAAACATTAACCAGAGGAGTCTATAGAGCATCTATAGAGGTGTGATCAATCCTGTGCCTGGGTGTGATGACAGTATAAAGGCTGACAGCACAGAGTCCATCATATACTTTTTTCTTTGGAGATTCAGATTATGGAGTAGCAGTTGTCAGGCTGTAGTTTTGTCTTCATGCTCTGAGCAGAATGGACATTTTGTTTTCAGTGCAGTTCTTTGTCACTCTCAGTGTAATTTCTCACTCTGTGGGGGGTTGTTGCAGTTGTATAATCACAATATCAGGAGTGACACAATTGGTGGACCAATAACCAAACAAGCAAGTTCATAAATCTTTTCTTTTGAATAAAGTCACATCACACAGTAGGTCTTTATTTGTCATTTATTTATTCCTTTTATCTTTTTTTTCTGTACTAGATTATTGCAATCTGGTTAATTCACATTCAAAAAGCAGTCATTGACCAGACGCACTGAAATCGATGATATTTATTTTTTTACAATAACCATTATAGGCCCCATAGAGACTGGAAAACCCAATCCAAAAAAGAAACATCTGTATGGTTTTCTGCACTTTATTTTTGTTTTCATGTCTTTTTTTTTTTCATAGTAATTACAAAAAGGAAAAATATATATAACAATAATCATAAAAAGGATAGTTTTGGGGAGGAGATTTAGGAATATTACGACTGGCAAACAATCACAACACAGCACAAGTACCTACTTACTGCAAGAAATGAAAGGTACAAAAATGAAAACAGAAGCAAATAAGCGCATATGGAAAAAGAAAAATCAAAGAAAATGGCACCTATGAAGTTGAATAACACAAGCAACTGAGGGGACAAGAAAGTGTAGCTTTTTCCTACAATCTATTAAAAAAATCCCAAAACAAAGGCTGTTTTCTTGCTTTTTTTTCCTTTTCTATTCATTAAAAAATAAAATAAAAATGCATGACCTGGGGAGTGATTGGTGGGAGGAGAGGAACGGAGACGGGGAGGAGGAAAAAGCTGGTGGGGGTTTTGGCAGGGACAATAAAAAATACTGCACGTACAATACCTTCGTTCTCTTTCCTTCAGCTAGCGCTCGTCGCTTTCCTCACCCACTTTTTCCTTTCTTTATTTAATAGCATATCCCATTAATATTCCTTTCCCCCGCTGCTCCTAATAGCCGCGCCCAGTGGCGCGATCGTTAGAGTTTTACATGTGAGTAGCAAATGACACTTTGATTGGCTGTGATGTGGAGATGGGGGTCCCCCGCCGGCTCTGGGTCGGGGGCCCCGGCTGAGCTGAGAGTTCCTGCCGAGCCTCGGTCTCACTGCGCGTGCTGACTCAGTGTGTGGTTCTGGAGGGAGAGAAGGAGAGGGAGAGATAGGGAGAAAAAGTGAGAACACATGATGAGAGAAATAATGGGCTACATGAACATAGTGCTTTCCACTTGCCCCCCCACCCAATAATAGAACAGAAAAGAACAGAAACACAACTGCCTCCCACAGCACAGACAGCAAGGCCTCCTCACTTTATACATAGGCAGACGAAAGAAGGGAAGGAGAACGGGAGGGGGAAAGATATGGAAACAACTCTGTGACATAGTACTAGGTACAGTGCATAGCCTCAGATGTGTCACTGCTAACAAAAAAGAAAAATGCCAGTTTAAAAGCTATTTAAACATTTTTGACATGAATCCTAACGCACATCTCTGGAACATTGCCAAGGGAGGCCTCTCTGACAACAATATATCACGTTAGACATTTTTGCACATTTTGACATATTCAAACAGAATAACAGGTCCAGATCAAATAACTCAAGACCATATACTGTAGTATTTGTTGTCTTTCATTTCTTATCTGTAGAAACCCGGCGCCTCGATTTGTTTATTCAGATCCGTGAAACCCTCATGTCTTTTGATATTGTGATTAATATTTTACAGAAAGCGTCTCCATACCTCGGAGACACCTACACTCACATCCCTCCAAAGGCATCAGCGCGCTACACATCAATACATAATCACAATGCACAAAAAAAAAAAAAATCCACTTTTTCCCACCTTTTTTTCAAAATTAAAATTCATAACAGCAGTGAGAGCACAAAGAGAGACTGATGCAGTGATCTCTAGGTAAAAACTGGAAATGATGAACTGAGACTTGCAGACAGATTTGTGTGCAAAGTGAAGATGGCAGGCAGGCACAAAATCAGTCAAATATACAGTGAACATGGACATACAGTAGAGCTCTGAGCTCCTCAATGAAAAAAATACATGTAAACATAACTAAAGGTAAGCTGGAGTGTGCATAACTCTCACTGGGTGTCTGGAGGGCTAACACCCCCCCATAAACAAAAAAAACCAACCCAAAAGCATGCTTCATGATCTCATGATTTTGAACGCACACATACACAGTCGGTCCTCTGTGGCTATTCCATATCAGCTACAAATGGGAACTGAACTCCTGATAATCTGGATTTGCCAGTTTGGGTCTTAGCTAGCATAACATCTAGAGTTGGGGCAATACTGTTTTGGGTGTGTGTCTGTGTGTGTGTGCATGTGCGTGTGCGTGCATGCATGTGGAAGGTGGGGAGATGACTGGAAAGATTTCCTTGGAAATGAGTCTGTGTATCAGAGAAAATTCCACCAGGATCCTTTCCTCCTCCTCTTTCCTCATTTTCCCTGGACAGTACTGCTTTCTCCCTGTGAAACTTACACACACACACGCACGCACGCACACACACACACACACAAATTTTTTCTGAAATCTTTCTCTATCATCACACACATACAGTCACAGACATACACACACACCACACAATTCCCAGTGAGATCTTCCCAATCAACGCCCCCCACCCCAACCCTTCACCACCAGTAAAAGCAGCTTTCTCAGATTAATCGTTCTGTCTCACAGATAGGCCCCACTATGGAAAGGGAAAAAAAGGACAAAAAAAGAGGAGGGGATGGGAGTCTGAAAAAAAGAGGAGGGGATGGGGGGATGAACAAAACAGAGAGGCGAGGAGGGGTGGATGGGGACAGAAATGTGAAGGATTATATGTGGTTTGGGGTTGATAAATACTTATTTGTCATTCTATGGCCCTTATCTTGCTGTGCATGTTTTGTTGAGCCCTTTGGTGTGGTGTGTGTGTGTAAGAGTGTATGTTTGTGCATGTGTGTGTGTGAGAGAGAGTTTATGTTTGTGTGTGTAAGAGAGAGAGAGAGAGAGACAGAGAGAGAGAGAGGAAGAAAGGGAAACAGAGAATATGTGTATGCTGTACAACTGCGTATGTGTGCTTAAGAGTCTCTGTCACCCGGCTTTAGAGGCCAAGCTACCCTGTCCAGAGGAAAGCAAAGGGTATTAATGCCCTACACTAGAGAGGCTTCTCCAAACACACACACACACACACACACACACACACACACACACACACACACACACACACACACACACACAGTGCCACATGCAGGGTTTCATAGAAATGGATGAAAATGAGCAAAATAACGAATGGGACAGTGAAAAACAAGTGTCTGTCTCCATATGTGTGTGTGTGTGTGTGTGTGTGTGGGACTCCAGTGAGACGGGAGATCTCACTGGGAGCCACTGACCCCATTATGATAGAAAAACCCTCCTCTCTCGCTCACTGACTACTGCATCTCACTCTATCGCCTTCACTCATCCTCTGCCTCTCCGCTCCATTGCTAAGCTAGCTGGCTCCATTTCCTCTTGCTGCCAGAAGAGGTCAGGCTCATTCCTCTTTATGTGACAGAGAAGAGATGAAAAGAGGAGAGCAGAATTTGTTCGGTGCATGTTCATTTGTTCATTTCCTAGAGGAGCACCATGCATATCTGGCTTTTGTCTTTGTGCACTTGCCTCATATATGAGACATTAAAAATGTGAATGGAGAGGAGAGAGAAAAGTAAATATGACACAGTAGTAGACGGATCAAAACCAGGACAAGGAAAGTAGGAGGGAACTAAAGAGGAAAGAGAGAGCGAGAGTGTGTCTGTTTTCCCTCCGGTTCTTTGGGTCCAACTGCTGGTGTATTGATTTGTAGATGGAGAAACGGATGAAAAGGAAGGACAGAGGACGAAGGAGGAGGAATAGAGGGAGGGAGGCTGCGGTCACTCCCTGGAGGGGTTCACAGCGCTGCAAATGACTGCTGGAAATAGCCCAGAGGAAAGGAGCAAGGAAAGGAGAGAAGAGGGAAAAAGAGGGAGAAAGATGAGAGGGAGGGATCAGAGAGGAAGGTAACACATGGATGGATGACAGTCTGCAACACTCCACACACAGATACAGGCAAACACACACTCGGACACCTCCTAGTTACTTCTCTTCATTTACGTAGTTGTGGGCTTGGTATTGATTATGCAGCACTGTAATCGATCAGAGTGTGTGTGTCTGTGTGTACGTCACAGTGTGACATCTGCTCTACAGCAGAGTAATTGATATATTCCAGAGGAAAAAAAAATGGGTGACAGAAGAAGGGGAGAGAGCGAAGGGTGGTGGAGAGAATAAACGTGTTTGTGTCTCGTGTTTACGTGTTTACTTCTTACCGTAAATTCTTAAATAAACCCGCCTTTAAAGAAACTCCACACCTGTGATATTTTCACAATAAAAGCCTTCCAGCAAAGTGATAGCATAGAAGATAGCACATTTCTATCCCCTAAATTGTCTGGAACATTTTAATGTAAAACTGATGAAACAGCTGAGCAAACATTTGTATTCACAGTAATGTACAACTTCTTGTAAATAAAGGCTAACAACTGTCTTTATATAAGAGTTTTTGAGCAGATCGGTTTGATTAAAAATGAAGATGAATCCTGGTTTGAGCTTTGTTTCACTATAATGCTACTTTTTTTTTTTTTTTTAAATAGCGGAGGATGTTCGAGATATAGCGAGAGGCCAGACCAGACCAGTCGTTACAGAGGCCTGTCATTGTTTTTCCTAAACTGCTTAGAGAGAGCAAGGCTAAAGCCTGCAGAGCCATGGGCCCAGGGGAAATATGGCCCTGTCGCATTACCCACGTGCAACTCTGCCACATTGAGACACACACACACGAGTAGAGTCATAGACTTGCACTCACAGCTAAGGGCACATGCATGTACAGACACATTCCAAGAAAAAAAAAAACTGAAGCAAAATAGAAAACTAGAACACACACCAGACCATCCACGCACACATGAACACACACATCCTCATGGGGACAGGGAGAAGGGGATAACAGAGGAAAGCAACAGATAGAGATAAGAGAAAAATCTAATCTGCCTTGTCCTGCTTCTCTCTGCTGTTCCACAACATTACACGCACACAAAAAGTGCGGGTGCATTTGTGTTGGGTTTTAGAGGGGGGAGGAGCTCCACTATCACCTCTAGTATGTATGTGTACGCGCATGCACATGACCATTGTTAAGCCCGGTCAGCCTCATCTACATAGTGGAAGCATATGTGTATGTGTATGGACAAACTGCCCTGAGGTGCAGTGGAGAAAATAATCCCCCCTCCAGCCAAGAAAGATAAGAATGATAAATGAGAACAATCAGACTGACACACATGACACTGACCTTGTTTTTTTGGGCCATATCAGTCAGACTGCAAGATAACTTCCAGTTACCTGAACATACAACTGCACACTTTCCTGTTAATGATGTAACAACTACACCTTGAAAGGCAGGTGCCAAGTCTCTAATAGTCACAGGAAGAGGAAGCACTGCTGTTGGAACAATGCCGTGTGTCTGTGTGCGCTACCTACACATGAGCGAGCGTCTGTCAGTGCGTAAATTTGTGTCAAATGTGTGTGTGTGTGAGGGGGTAACTGGAAGCAGTCCAAATGCTGTGCGTGTGTCTGTGTGTACATGTGCCCCATCTCTGTTGCTGTTTTTAACACCAAATGAAAAATCACCTTAGTCGTCTTGTGGTCTTCTTTGGGTTCAGTGTATTTATAGCTCAGAGTTGACACTCTTCCAACAGCATGAGCACATCTATGTCTGTGTGTCTGCGACTAGCAGATGGGCTGTCTTAGTCCTCTTCCTCTGCTCCCTGGCTTGTCTTTAGCCCCACCTGTCCAGGACAGGATGCTGCCTCGGGAGCAGATCAAAAATAAATGCACCCCCTGCCCTTAACATCCCGCCGACACGTATTCCCTGCTCTCCTCCTGCTTTTCCATTTCTCTCCATCTTTGTCCCAATTTTTTTCCCCGTTATCTCTCTATAGCGCTTCCTCCTATTGTAAAGAACAATATATGATTGTCAAATTATCAAAAACTTCCTTTAGTCCTGCCTCTTTCTGAGTCACGATGACCCCCCACCACCTCTCCACTGTCACCACACCCAGGGTGACTTCTATGACCATGTCCTGTTTAGAGTGCTCCCTCCCTTTCTTTCTCCCACAGGGACTTCCCCTCTCCTGTTGCTACTGGCCCATTCAGCCAGGTTTGGACCAGAACACACAACCCAAAATACACTCACAGCATGAAGGGCACACACAAACACAACGTCAAAGGCAAACACGATTGACTCTCCACCAGATTCATGGCAAAGGTTGTGCCTCCCTGCTGGAAGCTGTTACACAAAATAGGAAGTGACCTCACCTCCAGCAGAAATAACCGATCATTCCTGAGCACTACACGACACATTTGAGTCACACCATTACAGAGAAAAATGTGTCGGTTCAAGTGAATGAGCTCTCTGTTTCTCACACACAGAGCACTCTCAGTGCTGAGGAATGCGGTCCTCACACACTATAAAGTTAAGTGCCAGATGACAACTGGAAAGCACGCATGCATGGTTAACAAGACGCACATAAATACACACATCATTCACAATCACACGCAAAAAAAAAGTTACAAAAGACAACCAAATGACAAATGACAACATACACATTTAAAATGGAAAGGGAGGGGTTAAAGACGGGCAAATAAATGCACAGACATGATTCATCCAACACACACATGCTCACAATTCAGCAGAGCCTGCTGGCTTTCCGTGTCACTGTCATATTACTGCACACGCCCAAACCCTAAGGGGGGCAGCCTTTCTTTATTCTTTTCTCTCTTTTTTTGGGATTATCATGCACTCTAAACTAGCAAAATGAGAAACTGAGAAATGATGAATGTAAAATAATGGATGAAAGGTGGGAAGACAGGGTTGTCATAGATGAAAAATTGAGGTATACATGGATGAAAGGATGTAGGTGAAAAGGCCAGAAATCCATGGGTTAGTTGGACTAGATGGATGGATAGATGGCATGATAGACTGATGAAAGACAGAAATGGAGGTGCTTTATAATAAATATTAGAAAATCAAAAAGGACACACTTATTAAAGAGTACTGAGAAGCAGAGAGAGGGAAACAGAGCTAAGGCAGTCGGCAGAGCTAAGGCAGTAAGAAGCACTGACTGGAATTAAGTATTGAATTTGAGCAATCAAAAAAAAATAGCAGTGCTTTCCACCCTGGGGGGTCAGAATCTCCCAAGAAGTTTCAAGATAAACAATTTAAAAATGAAAATACGTCCATACCATCAGGTTCATATTTACTACAGCCTTCTTCTCATATATTTCAAGAGAGATCTAAAAATTACTGTAACAATGGCTTTTAGTTTGTTTCAAAATTAATTATACACATTTGTAACGTTGACACTGCTGGTCAAATGACTAAAGATAATCTGAGGATCCAACGTCTCGATTTTGAATATTTGCTGGTCTTAGTCTTATATGACAGTAAAATGAATTTGACTGATGAACGGCCGACTGGTAAATATTTTCACTAAGAACAAAGAATGAATGAATGAAGTCACAGAACATTTGAAGGGACCACAAATTACTTCATGTATTAAAAACTTGCTTAAAATGGCTTTAAAAAAATAGGGAATCAATTTTAAAGATGATAATATGTAAAAGTTTAAGGAGTAAATGAATACCAATCTTTTATCCTATATTCATACTTTTGCTTTACATTTGAGCCTGTTTCACAGATATGTAAAAATAGTGAAAGAATCTGATGAAAAAAGAGGAAAAGAAAAAAAATAAAAAGTCTAGTTAAGTATACACCAACTGTCGACACAATAATATCCACAGAGCCAAATGAATGAATGAAGGTGCAGTGTGTTTGCATGCTCGTATCTGAGTGTGCTTTGGCAGGGCTGCTGTAACACTACACCTTGCAGTGCCTATCCTGTTCTATGACACATTGCCACTGTTTACCTGTCCCACATGCACGGACACCCCCCCCCCCCCCCCCCCCCCCCCCCCCAAATGACAGGAACACGGTCCAAGCTGTTAGAAACCCTCCAGGTGTTGGCTCAAATAGTGTCATTCCATTATACCTGTCCCCCTTTTTCTCCCTCTCCATCTGACTGTCTTTGTCTCTGTACATCCACTTGTTTATTCCACAGCATCAAAGCAACAAGTAACTACTTTTGACTCATTTTTTTTCCCCTTTCTCCTCCCTCGGTGAGTCCTACTGTGCATCCCTTTTACTGTTTTCTAATTCTAACTTCCTTAAAGCATAAATGCAAATGCATGCACACATACAGGTGTACACACATAGAAATTTAAAGTTTCCAGATGATTCACTGGTCCCACATTGAGATTTTCTTTCTTCTATGTAAATGCAACATGAACAAAATGTGCTTTGCATTCACAGCATGAGCCGATGAGGACCGCAAAAATTCCAACGGTGTTAACAGCCGCAGACACAATTTGTATTCAATTTTTCCTTAGGTGGCCGGAGGGGGGAGTCGAGTCGAGTTTGAGGACAGCTGTTGTGACAGTAACATTTTTCCTACTTTCCTTTTAACATATTTCTGTGGCTTTATTAAAGCTGCTTTTGCCTCAACTTCTTAAACTAATATAATAATAGCTCCTTTTATTCAGCATTTTCTATAATTACAGTGCTTTTAGCATTAGCAGTAGTTGATGTGCTATCGTAATCAGCTGGCTTGCAGTCTCTGCCTGCCTCTCCACCTTTCTCTTTTGTTTTGAATCACTTTTTGTTTCTGTCTGTCTTCTCCCTGCTGAAAAAAAAAAAACAAAAAACCTTCAAGTCTGGGGATTCAGGGACGTAAGAATGTGTGTGTGTGTGTGTGTACGTGTCCCAGGTCCCCATTCTAATAACACAGAGTCTCCCAGTGAGCAGTGGGGCAGCTGAGTACGCTCCCCTGGAACGCCACAGGGATCTACGGATCAAATTCATGCACACACACACACGCACACAAACACATACACACATGCACGCACACACGCACACACACAGAGGCAAGGAATACATGGATCAGAGAGTATACACTATGACTTGATATGACAGAACTGAGAGCAACACCCAGATACAAGCAAGCAAACAGACACACGCACACACATATCAACACTATTGCCAGTTCAGCCACATCCACACCTTTCCATAATTCAGTTAGAGTGAGACAGTGAGGCTCTTAGATTCAGACAAAGACAAAGATAACATTATTCACAGGCAGACTACTAAACACAGCTCATTTCACACTCACATTGTGCCCTAATACCAACAGCAGCCAGTGAGCATGTCTCTTCTTTGCTCTGCATTAACTACCAAAGCAGAGATTTTTTTTCATTACGTTTGCTGTGAGGGCACAGATTTACATATTTCTTCTACTTTCTAGGTAGAGACGACATGCAGTAACTGCTAAGAAGCTGGGCTGATGTCTTTATGCTGCTGTACTGCTATAGTGTCTCTAATGTTGGGAAGAAGACCATCCTAAAATGCAACGTGAAACTGGACTTTTGCATATTATATGTATTTGTTGATCTATAATTTGTCTACCCTGCTCACTGTCATGCATTCATTACTCTACAGTATGTTTAAGACACATAGATGAGCAGTTTCCTACTTATCTTTGTGGTTTTGTATACATGCTCTCCAATATTCAGCAACACTGAGGCAGTAAGAAGATCCCATGGAGGAAGCTAGCACATACACACAAACAAAAGGATCCCCCCCCACACACACACATCCATCTTTTTATTCATCTGACCAACTATTCACTCATCTAGCAGTGTTTAAATATTTACTAGAGCTAAAGGAAATGGTGAAGCACAACAGATGAAGGAAAAAAGGGGGGTGATTTGGGAGGAGTGCAAGAGTGATGAACGAAGTGAGGGATCGAAGGAAGCATTGAGGGCAGAAGCTGCAGTCTAGCACCCCCTGGAGGCTCAAGAAGAATGTGAAGATCAAGATGACTATCAGGGAATGTAACGAGGGAGGGAGCCAGAGCTGACATAGAGCTGGATGACTATTTAGAAACATCCACAAGAGGGAAATGCAGTCTTCAGGATTCATACAACTACCGCACATAATGTACATATTTGGATAGAGATAAAACACTGGAAATAATGCAGTCTAAAACACAGTATAAGGTATGTTTAGATATATTTTAGGAATGTACAAACATTTATTGAAAGGGGGAACGTAACTCACCCTTTTAACACTGATACAGTGATGCTAATTACTAAGAAAAAAAGGAGCAAAGCAAGCAAGAAAAGAAAGAAATAAAAATGAGAGAATGAAAAAGTCGTCTGTGAAGTCTGGGAGTAAAGGCAGAGAGAGATCCAGAAGGACCTCACTGATCAGGGCCACAGCATTTTTTATTTACACACCCACATACACACATGCAGACACACACCAAAACATCTCTTATTTACCAGCTTACGTCTGCACTATTTATGGGGCACTGGGGAGAGGCACAGAAGAGAGGAAGAGAGGAGAGGGGCTAAAATATGCATAGGGGCTGGTTCTTCTGGGACAGACGGGGGGAGTCAGAGAGAGAGGGAGGAAGACAGAGCAAGAGGAGGGAAAAAGACAGGAAGGGAGAAAGAGAAAATTCGGGTATGTCTGTGTTAGAGATGGAAAGACGTGAAAGTGAGTGATTGAGAGTGGTAGAGAGAAAGTGAGAACTTTGTATGCAAAGGGAGAGACAGAGATGGAAAGAGGGGCTGAAGGAGTGCAGTCAGGAGGGAGAGAGGATGATGCAGCGGCGTGTCCATGCTGCAATTACCCTTGGGGCGTAATTGTGTGTGTGTTTGTGTGCGCGCGTGTGTGTGTGTCTGTGTGCACGAGTGAGTGAGAGCGAAAGAGAGTGAGCTGGACATCATATGGCCCCTCTGAGGGGTTGAAAGAGGCCAAAGCCTTTTCTAGCTGGCCAACCAGCCTTCTTCATCCATCCGTACCTCATTAAAACACGCACACATACACACAAATTACCCTATTCCACTTCCTCTCTCAGTGCCATGCACATCCACACACACCCACACACACAGACGCACACATACATACACACGAAAACAGCTAGCAGTGGCATTAACCTCCATGGTTGTAGCTCTCCATCTCCCCCAGTCAGCCTTTCTGTCTAGCCCACTTAGAGAGACCTCCCATGGGGCAGTGGAGCTGTGGCAGGTCAGGCTCGGGCTGCAAGTTTTCGCACACACATACTCACACACACTTGGGTCAGGACCAAAGAGTAACAAGATGGATATAGCCACAGTGCAACAGCCAAAGAGGAAGAAGTAGAAGGAGCTGAGACAGAGAGGGGAAAAAAAGCTGAACTGAGCTCAACTTAGTTGAAATAAAAGCAAAAAATAAAGCTCATCTTAGCTAAAGTGATACACTGGATGAGTAGTTTTCTATTGTTTAGTCAAGTCAAGCTATAGAACCACCTGCTCACTAAAAATTCTTGTTGGAGCTTAATATGAAGTAAGATGGTGCAAAAACAAATCTGGTCTCTACTTAAAACAAGCAAATGTTTTTAGTGGGTTAAAATTAATAAAAAAGATTAAAATCAGCATTGCAATATTTTATTTTGCATTTTTGGCCACAGTGGCTTTTATTGACAGTAGAGAGAGACAGGAAACGGGGGAAAGATACAGGGGAAGACAGGCGGGCAGATTGGCGACAGGCCGGGACGCGAACCCGCGCCGCAACGTGGCATATGTGTGTGGTCGCCGGCTTCACCACTAAGCCACCCAGGCGCCCCTTGTAATACTTTTTAGTTCATGATTCCATTACACACTGTCTGTGTTCTCTTGACTCCATTAAATAATGAACAGCAATAGCTAAAAATATACATGTTAATCTGTTATTGTTAGCAAACGTTAAAGCAGACTAAACCAAAAGATTTTCATTTATATTGCATGAGAGGTATTGTCCACTTCTTCTGCACTGAACCAAACAACAGTGATTTCTGCTACTGATCATTTCAATTCATCATTCTGTGAAGATGGCAGGAGAGAAATCATCTGGGATGGAGTGTATGTGGTGTGGGAGGTGAGGGTATTTGTGTGTGGCATACAGTGTGTGTGTGTGTGTGTGTGTGTGTGTGTGTGTGTGTGTGTGTGTGTGTGTGTGTGTGCAGAGAATGAGCGAGGTGTGAGTGTTGCCTGTGTGTGGACATTAACCGACAGGGTCCAGCAGTCACCCTGCTGTTAAATGGACTGGCCAGCCATATGCCCACCACTATTGGCCCTATATTATTGCCACTTTGTGTACGGTTGTTTGTGTGTGTGTGTGTGTGTGTGTGTGTGTGTGTGTGTGTGTGTGTGTGTGTGTGTGTGTGTGTGTGTGTGTGTGTGTGTGTGTGTGTGTGTGTGTAGGGTGGCTGGGTCAGGCCTTTCCAAAAAAATCAAATAATCCGTATTACAATTTATTTTCTTTCTTCTTTTTTGGAGAGTGTTTCTCCTTTTCTGATTATTTAATATATGAAATAGACACAGGAGAAAACAACAAAAGAAAGCAAAAATAACACCAAGAAGACCGTGAGGCTCTTGAATATGATAATGGTGCTTTTTGCTCAAACAGAATGAGAAGTTTATCACCTGTCCTGTTTAATGGAGACACACTGTCCCACAAATAATAAATAATTATAAACCCATAAGTAAATACTTAAATACTGATTGTGCATTTTATATGGGATTCCTCAATGGCCATCTATCACCAGTGTAGCAAGTGATATCATAAATGGCAGATTTCACCTTTAACAGGAATGATGTTTGACCTGTAGATTTTACAGTTCACTGCTCAGCTGCCAAAGGCTTCAAGAGATGGAAGATGACAGGGAGGTTTACATCATCACAGACCTGGCCACAGCTGGTCCAGGACCTACTCTTGGGTGACTTATATCCACTCATCTCTTGCATACACACATGCACGCCCTTAATGTGTCTGGACCCTAATGACATGAAGCTTGCCAGAACCCTGGCCCGACCCCATGAGGAGAGATGAAAAAAGATGGACTAAAGAATACAAAGATAAACAGTAAATATGTGAATTCTGTGCAGAATCAGTAGATGGGAGGATATTAAAGTTAGTGGATGTTGAGGATGTTGAGGGGGAGAGAAACAGGGGAGGGGAAATGTTCGCCTAATTGTGTTTGTCTTGCTTGGGTCTAGGATATTAGTTGATTACACTTCCTGGTACAGTTACTCTTCTTGGGCGCAAAGTTCATTTACTACAGTGTGCTGTAGGAACGTCTGCTCCAGCATGCACTATTTTAATAATTTACCTGGAACAGTACACAGATGAGAAAATTAGGTCAATGTCAACACAGAGATGGAATTAGGGTGTCCTACCTGTAGTTCTGTCTGAAAAAAGAACTTCTGTGGACACTGGGAACAGTCGTAGATCTTGTCTTCCTGACCGTGGACGGCAAAAATATGTTGCTGGAGCTTGTTGGCCTGCACAAACACTGAGGAAAGGATGAACACAGAGCAAGTTACAGAGTGTTTAATTTGACGAAGCCAGTCATCCAGTGCTTATGTCTGCATAGATTCTTTCTCATCAGGTCACGGTGGACTCTTTTTGGTTCTTGAAACGACTTCACCTCTTATTTAGAGGCTTCCTGAGCTCCATCTGACTGGTGGGGAGTTCTGGGTACAAAGTGGAGTTAGACAATGGCTCCACAAGGGCATGGCACAGCTCAGCTCTTAATGTCAAGACCAAGCAGTCCGCCTCCATCTAAAGGATAAGGAGCACTCCTTTAAGGACAGGAATGTACACATTCCTGACAGATTAGAGAGAGGAGTGAAAGACGCCATGCCCTAATCATGGCATTTTTGGGGAGTCTTGGGTAGAGCCCTTTTGGAAGAGGATGACCTGACTGTTATGAATGTGTTGCTCCTATTAAGGACCTCAAGGAAAGCATAGGCTCTGTTTGACAGTTAAGACAGTCACTGGGTTCCCTGGATTAGAAGAAATATTAAAAAAGACTCAGTGGAAGATAAATTTCAGGACTGCTGTAATATGTGCTCATCTCTTTCCTCTTCTCTCTTTTGATATCTGGTTATATAAATAAATATATATACTGACCATCTCCTGAGGCAATTATTTCTACATGAGAGTAAACCTTGTTTCATTGTGTTTTTCATATTATTCACACCTGGATTTACGTTGAATTTCATGTTGCCTTGATTTATGTGAGTTTTAGATGAGAGGACCCACAGGTAGTCTTATATAAATGCCCAAACTTCCCACCAGTCAGTTAACATATGTAACGTTCTCAAGAAATAAAAAGAAGTCCAGCTGCCTTCTAATTAAGTGCTTTGGATCAACTGGTGATTTCTGCAGCTGAAGGAATTTCAACAGACCAATAATTGACAGCAGTGACCTTAAGAGGACAGTCCAGCTACGTTAGGCCAGGGGTAAAATACCAAATTCAATTCAATATCATTTCCAACAGTTTCAATCTGAACTTCCTGTCACAATATTTATCATAAGGCAAGTAATAAAGGTTTTTAACAGCTAAAATAAGGCTTTTCAGAGAAATGATTCCATGTTTATCAGACAAAGATAACAGACAGTCTGGGGAAATGATTTAGGTATATGATAAGTTGTATTAGTTAACTGGACTCAGATGACACTCTTTATACACCTGAACAATCCCAATGAACACTCCCAAGTTCTCCTCTATATTTTTTCTGGTAGAGAAACTTAGTGTATACTATAAATAACCTCCAGCCCCACCCCACACACACACACACACACACACACACACTTATACAAAGCAAATGTAGACTGGAAAGGAGGGAGCATATGGGATAGAATAAAAGGGAGAGGGAGCAAGAGAAAGAAAGAGAGAAAACAGGAAGAGCTATCCTCAGCAGACCATGTGCTATTTATCAATAAATTATCTCTCCTTTTTTTTTAACTTCCGCTCCAGTGTTGTCTCAGACTTTTTTCATTCTTTCTCTTCCCTTTGTTTCAGTAAACTTTTGCTTTTCGCTGTGAGTGTGTATGTGTTGAATTATTAAGCCTCCCCATAGGAGTGGTGCCCATCTTACTAATTCATAAGCCACCAAGGAATAGAGTTAAAGTTTAAAGCGTTTGTGTGTACCTGGGGGGTAGGCACACAACACAAGACAAACTCAACAACTGAGGGAGGGAACGAGAGCAATGGAGAGTCAGAGGGAGAGAGAGAGAATACAGGGATAGAGAGTCAGAGATGGAATGAGAAGAAGAGAAAGCAAAAAAGGTGCTGACTTAGTTTCTCCTAAAATAGGTGCTGAATGAAACTGTGAACACCACAGGCCTAATGTGGTCATCCAGCATTTTGTTTCTGCCCTCCAGTGTATTGCAAAGGTTTAAAGTACTCCATATTTGACCGGTCTGGAGACATTATTGTGTTCACATTTGCACACACAGTTCTGGCAGTAGCTTCTTTAGCAGCGGCACCCCGCTGCAGGGTTACTTCCACAGTTTGAAATGGTAAAACAATGAATATTCCTGATGTGTTTTTGCTGTTTGCCCAAAATCTAAAATGCCGAAGCCATTGCAACACATTTACTGAATGGTGTAAGCAATGCAGAGAGACGCCAGGTACAGGAGCTGATGAGGATCATTTAAGTGCATTTGTATTTTTACCAAGCTGGGATCACACTCTTCTTACAGACTGTATACTGAACATAACAATTTACCCTCATCTATATAATCAAGTTCAGAATAAAGGTATAGAAGAAAGTGAGACAACTTAAATCCACACAACTTTGGGAGGTTCTCCAAGATGCTTGTGGGGACCCTCCATAAAGTTTAACTATTTGCGCACAGACACTGTGTACAGTTAAGTATTTCTATGTTTCTGTATCTGTTTAAAATCAAAGCAAGCTTGAGAAGAGAAAAGCAGTTTCTCTGTGCTCTTGTCCTTGAAGGTAAATTTGCAAGCATGTGTGTCGCTCACCTGTGAAGCAGACGGGACACTTGAAGGTACCTCCCATGCCTTCGAAGCTGTGCTCTATCAGGTGGCAAAGCAGCTTGGCAGGTGAATCAAACATCTGGTTACACAGCTTGCACTCATGATTGATGCCTTCCTCTGCAAATGGGAGACAGACACGCATGTGTGGGCTGGATTAGGCAACACAACACGGGAACATATGACATGATTTCAGAATATTAATACAACATTCATGGTGGATGTTTTATGTATGCTCAGAAATGGTTCAGGACTGTCAGATATGCACATATGTACACTGGTGTGTTTAAAGAAATAACACAAAGAATCATTTGTAGACATAAAAACAAAATTTTTTATCCTTCCATTACTTAGAAACAATCATTTAAAAGGAATATAATTTTAGCTATTTCTTAAACAATGTCACTGATTTCAGAGATTATATAAGGGTGTAGTTTTAAGCATGAACCTTTGACCAGAATTAAAAGGAGAATTTATGGAGCTGAAGAAAAATAAGCAAATTGAACGGAAAACAAATGAACTTGTTCTACTGCATCACTCCAAACATTTTATACCAAATACCAATACCAAATCTTTCCCAACTGGTAATTGGCTGTCCTCCCCATCAGGTCTGTGGATGATCTACCCCTCCTACAGCTATCCCTTCCCTCCCTCTGTCCTCATTATCTGCCCTTCCCCACTGCAGCCACTGAGCCATCCTGCACATCACCCATTCCTTCCTCCATGTCCCCCTTTGTCTCTCTTGGTCCATCACTCTCTGATTAATTTGTGTGGATTCGATTCACACTCCTCACCCCATGCAACTTATTTTCACATACAATATTCCCATTTCCTTCTCCTTTCGCCACATTAGCTTTATCAGACTTGGTCATGCTTTACAGAACACATTTTCTATTCTGATTATCAATTTCTCTTATTCAGATTAAGACTGATTGCTAACTGATTTTTAGACATCACACCTTGTCACAGGCTGTAGTTCTGAAAAAGCAGTGCTTCAGTATAAATGAGTGATAATGAGCTCTCTGTGTAATATACATAAAATATTATCAAGTTTATCTTTATCACAAACACAAGAGAATATCAGCAAGCAGCCTTCATCCTCTCTAAGGGATTATAGTAGTGTTTATGTGTCTATTTTAAGAAGGCGTGAGTGACATCACAGCACCCATGGTGAAAGACCAGATGAAGGTGGGCGTCAAAAAGACACACACACACATAAAAAACACACATGTGCACCCCTTGGCGATCAGGTCTCCTGCCTGTTGTCCTTATCACCATTGTACCATACAGGACAAATGCCCCAGTCGCCCACACATGCAAGCACACCAGAGGACCGTACTGCCCGGAGACATCAGATGGTGTCTTCTGTGGGCCAATCTGTGACCTCCTGTGGAGATGTACGCACACACACACGCACACACAAACATGCAAATGCACAGACAATTCGTAGAGAGCACGATCTGTGTCTTTTCCCTTTTTTTCTCACTTATCTCATGCCCTGTGAGTGCAAACGTACACACACGCAAACACAGTGAAATAGTCTGTAGAACTTCAGCTGCAGAGCTGCAGGGGATCGCAAGGTTAATAACGTCTTCAATCATACATCCATGACACCCATACCGACTAATACACACAAACACGCACACAAAGATTCCTATCTCTCTTTGCCTCAAAGGCCGACACAAGGGTGCCCTAATCCCGTCTCAATAGCCATGGGGGACAGTGTGAGTGTGTGTGTCTGTGTGTGCATGTGTGCGTGCATGGTGGGTGCCACATGGGCTTATAAGAATGAGATGGTATGCTCCTTGGTCCTGGTCCCCAAACATCCCTGTTCCACACACACACACACACACACACACACACACACACACACACACACACACACAAACCTCAAAGGCTGCGAGGTTGTGTGGGGCGCCAGTGTGTCCGAGACACACTGAGACAGATAGAGGTTCATTATCATTTACTAGGAGATTGAAACAGCAGGAGAGAGTCACATGGAGTGAAGCACACAGAGAGAAAAAGGTAGAGAGGAAGAGAGAAAGAGGGGTCTACGGCACTACCAGTTTAATCAATTGTCATGTTTCACATTTTCATTATTTCCTTAAAAGTACTGCTTTATTTAACAATGCACAATTCTTCAGAACAGACCATTTCAACTGTATAGAAGCAAAAGACGGAAAGAGATGCGGAAAGACAAAAGGCACATGAAGGCAGAGGGTGAATACTGTAAGTAAGTAATGCCTACGCTTCAGTGATCTCAGCATGTGTATGTTTGTGTGCATGTGTATTGGGGGGGGGCTCTGTAGAAGGCACCTTAAAGCTCATGTCCTCAGTAGGGGTAAAGCTCTCTTCAGAAGTTGGCTCGCACTCTCCCACGCTGCCAGTATCAGAGAGAGTGGTCAAACATCAGCTACCTTTACATGTACACAATGATGTGCCCATTACCTAGAGTCCAGCATCTTCCTGCAAGTATCCAAGTTGTAGTTATAGAAACAGAAATCAAAAGTATAACTTTGGAAACCATTTTACTAATCAGAGAAATGTGTTTGTTTTAAACATGTTTGTGTGATATTGACGGTTAAATGATTTTCTCATGTGGGGATTCTCTCGTCATCTGTTTCTATGGCAAAATATCCAAAGTTTATTTCTTCACTGCTGTTAATTATAATGTTTTTATAGAGAAGGCATCTCAAGTGTTCTAACTAATGATTCTTTCACTATGGGGTTATTTGTCCGTCTTTTCAACCTAACTGTATTTAGCTGATAAAGTGAGAAAAATTAAAAATGCCCAGTAAGCTAATATGATATCTTAAAGTTCTTTTTTATCCACCAGCAAAGGGATCTAAAAGTCAAAATGTATTTTATTTAATTTGTGTGTCTGATTTAATATGCACAGATGACGTCACTAAAAACAAATTCACAAAAGAAACTTTTGAAGCCGCTTATTGGTCAATCAAATATAGGGTGAGTGTAAAAGTGGCCAAAGATTAAAAAAAAAAAAAAAATACAAAACTAGAGAGAGAGAGAGGGAGGGAGAGACTAAAACAGAGAGAGAGAGAACTGAGGGGAAAAACAGTGAGGTGCAGAGAGATAATTGGGCTGTCCGGCACAAGGGCATGGAGAGAGGCCTCCAACGCCTGTGTGTGTGTGTGTGTGTGTGTGTGTGTGTGTGTGTGTGTGTGTGTGTGTGTGTGTGTGTGTGTCTGTGTGTGTCCCATGAAAGAGTTCTCTTTTCTGACAAATACATTGTTTTGATCAGTGTGTGCGTGGGGACCACTGTCTCTGTGTGCTGTCCCCCTCTGAGACCCAGTCCATGTGTGAGCATGTATGTGTGTATGCGACCCATAGTGAGATGACAGAGTCATAGAGCATCCTGCCGTTACGCTTTGTCTCACAGAGTGCATTTGATCCACCAGTGCACGCACACAGACACACATACAACCCTGGGAGGCCTGTGCTGGGACAGAGAACACAGGGGAGAGAGGGATGAGAGGAGAGAGAGAGAGGCAGGGTGAAGGTTAGGACTCCGAGTTTGTTACCACCCAACAGAAAATTAACTTTTTCTGCTTTTTAAATGCACATCAAAGCCAATCTATGCCTTTATGGAGAACAGCTTTAAAATGTAAGCCACGTTTATTGGAGGAACATGGAAACAAATTTGCCTCAAAAGCATGCAGACTTTGCAGTATCAAAATACGATGGTGGTATTCTTTCTTTCTTTCTTTCTTTTATCTTAAAATGCTCATTGTCTAATGCTCATTAAGTAAGGGATTGCATTTTGTCTTATATAACTTCATAGAGTAGCACTCAGTTTCAGTGTTCCCTATTGTCTGGATCCTGTCTGTAATTATGCAATTAAGTAGCATCGTTCAATTACCATATCAGACAGAGACAGAAGGACAGCTTTCAATATGAAATTGCTGGAACCACATACAACAACTATTGAGGTTTCGCCTCAAAGAGAGAAAATATTAGCAAATGAGGAAACATTGTGAGGACAGAATGCAATGCAGTGTGTGCGGATTGCCAGAAGGCAGCAATAAGGAGGAAGACTGGACACAGAGGAAGTTCATACTGCAGGCAGACAAATACATCCTCATTGCTCATGCTCCCCCTCAGTCTCATTCTCTCGTTACCCACCTCTCTCAGTCTCTCTGCTAATTGATGAGAGGAGAAGGACCAGGTGGCATCATACCCGTCACACCAACACACAGATACACTCACACATTTACGCTGGCCTCATCACAGACCCCTGCAGCGTGCAGAGGAACATAAATGAGCTCCTTGGTTTGTGTTGGGGACACCTCCCTAAGGCACTTGCATACCACACACATCTGCAAGCATACACACATCTCTTAACCCTTTCTTAGTATAGGTTGGGGACTCCTTTGGGTGCCCGGCCCCCACAAACCTCAAACCCTCACCTTCCCCTCCTCTCTCCTCTCTCTCTCTGTGAATGGCTGCTAGGAGTCTCTTGGGCATCTACCCTCCATTACTGGCCTTCCCTGCTCCTGTCAACCCCCTCCATCCCCACCTATATGAATGTGCACGTGTGCGAAAGAGCAGTAAAATGTGTGTGTGTTTAGTCCCTCGTGGCATAAAGGCCGTAAACCAAGCCAGGCGACTGATGGGGAGGACGGCAAGGGAGAGGTAGCAAAAGAAAGAGATGAAGAAGGAAAGAGAAGGAAGGTGCAAGGAAGGCTGTGTAGAGAGGAATGGAGAGAAGGATGATGGGATGGATGGGGAGAGAGCAACAGAGGCGTTGGGAAAAAGAAAGTGTGCAGCAAAAGAAGAGAGCAGTGGACGGAAGGAGGAGGAGTATGCACCTCTCTGGGGGGCTTGCTCAAGGTGTGTTTCCATGGCAACCAGGGGCGGGGGGGTGGGGGGGGGCACTGATGCGCGGGGTGTGAGCTTGACCCATTGGTAGTGTGGGGGCTGGAGAATACACACACGCACACACACACTCATAGAAACACACAACCTGCTGCAGTGCTGGAGGGGTCCCAAGAGTGCCCCCACCTTTACTCACCCTCTCCCTCTCACTCCCTCTCCCTCTCACACACACAAACACACACAGAGAAAGAATGCTGCAGTGCTGAGGTCCCGTGAGTACCCAACACCCACACACATTCTCCCTCCCTTCTCTCATCTTCCATTTTCCCTCTCTGTTTCTATCACTCTCTCTGTGAGGTAATTGTTAATATTTCCATCATTTGTTTACTCCTTATCTTACGCTGTGGATTTTTACATAGAGTTGAATGAAGATGGGAGGCAGAGCTATGCCCCTTTCACACAGAAGAATCCCTCATGATATGAACTCCTGAAACAAACTGCTTTTGACCTGCTCGTTTAAAGACATTTAGATCCAAGTCTGCAACTTTCAGTTCATAAGCCTCCATGCTTAGCCGCAGAATCTCTGACATATGCATGACGGTGACTAAGTGCCGAGTACAGTTTTATCTTAACTTTAGTTTACTGGTTTACTTCGTGCCTGTTCAACAAAGCCAAGCAGGTTCTGAAAGGTTAAAGATCAGACAACACGCACTGGTTTCAAATAGAAAAGATGTTTAATTGTAGCACAGGTAGGACATTGCAATTTTTGTGCAGATGCAATTTTGCTAAGTGAAGACACACACGCGCGCACACACACACACACACACACTAGGGTTTTTATTTCCTACTTCCAGCATGACAAGAAAGCATCTTGAGCTGTACCAGCAGGTGAGCCATAAATCACAGTTGTCGTCACGTTCAGTAAAGAGTGAGTTACTCTAACGTGGACAGAAGACAGCTGAACTGAATGTAAAATGGTATAAGGTCAGAACTTTTTCCTGCTTCTTTATTACCTTTTATACTTCTACTTTATATGTGTTAAATAGTTAATGGTAACAGTGGGGCAACTGGGCTCACAGTAAACTGGCAGGAACCGTTGACTCAGACGACAACCTAACAGTGTCACCTTTTTGTAAGGTGCAAAAAGGAGGAATCTGCCCGGGAGACAAAGAGTTAATATGTGCAACATAGCTCCAACTTTTGGCTTTTCGGGTGAGGTGGAAGTAAGAGTCCACTGGAATTTATGGAGCATCTCTTTAATGTTAACATCCACTGCAAGCACTCTCCCTTCTTCTGAAAGAGTGCCTTTGCTCGGAAACAAAAATCTCACACTATCAGTAGAAAAAAGTAGCAAATCAATCCTTCACATGTGACAAATAAAGATGAATGAACCACTGATTATGCTCATCCCTCTGGACGCAATCCTCATTTGCACATCTAATATTACCCTGTAATAACTATTTTCAGTGGAAACACTCTTTCACACACATTAATACACAAACACAAGCAGACAGACATATTATTGGCAGACGAGAGCAGCATATGGTGATGACCAGTTTGTGCACAAATTGAGCATATTTGTGTAGTGCAAAAGTGCATGTGTGTCTTGGAAGGAGACTGTGTGCATAATGTGTGTGTGTGTATAGCAGCTTGGATTTTCCCTATCAGATTACATAACAGTAGGAAGCTGGAGCGCTCCGTCCTGCTGAAGCCAAAAGCCTCCTCACTAACACACATTCACATGTGCATAGATTTACACAGATACACACACAGATCATACATCATCGCCGTCTCTCACTCTCTCACTGGTTGTGGGTTATTAAGGGATACAATTACATTATGAATTTACGACTTGCTCACAAGCACAACTTTATTAGCTTCTGGTGAGCAGTGCACATATGTTTTTGTAGCAAAACAGAAAATAAAAGGTTTTTGTAACGTTGTGGAAACAGTGAGTCTGGAAATGCTTGCAACACAGAGAAGGACAAATGCACTGAAGATTGTGATTTCTTACAGTATGAATTTTAAAAAGCAGCTAATTGATTCTTCTGATTCATTTAAACATTTTTCACAGCTGATGTTGGTGTAAAAAAAAACACTTAAAGTGAGAATAAATGAAGCAAAGAAATTCAGTGATATCAGATGCACTATAAGACGCAAGTCAGACTACACTGTCAGTTTCTTTGTTGTTCATATGAAGGAATATTAAGGGAGTTCTTTGCTCTGGGATGTAAGGAAGCTCAATACTAAAACTCTACATGTTAACTGCACAGAGATACAAACGTTCTGCTGTTCAAAAATGAAAAACAGACATATACAAACACACTAACAGACGATGTTCAGTGTCATCTGGAGAGCACTTGACTGTAACAACAAGCAGCTGACATGTAAGTCTTTGTATTACCATATGTAATTAGACTTTAATTAATATTCAAGAGAGGTGCACACATCATTGCTCCGGCCTTGGAATTATTGCTCAGGACTTTCACAGGAAAACAGGGAATTACCGCTTTCTCCAATAAGCCCACGGAAAGCTAGTAACACACACACACACACACACACACACACACCCACTCACCCACACACAGACACACACATACACACACCTCTTTTTAGCTCGTTAGCAGGGATGAGAGTAATGAATGCAGAGTATATTTGTGTTTAGAATCTTAATTGAAAGCTTGAAAGTGGCCAAGTGGGAATAAGCCTAATCACTGTGTGTGAATAAACCATCAACACACACACACACACACACACACACGGACAGACAGAGAGAGACACACACACACACACACACACAAGCTTGCCACTCCCTAGGACAACATTTAAAACTGAAGTACCTGTCATTCTCTAGTCGTCCATTCTACCCTCACTCCTCCTTTCCTCCTCCTGTTTTTCCCCACATCACTCCATTCTCCCATCTGTTTACATATGTAAAACACAACTACAGACCCCTGGATGCACATCAATAGTATGTGTATGTGTGTTAATCTGTTTGTGTTTTGATGCTGGTTAAAGCTATAGCAGACATCCACAAGGAGTTATAAAGGAGTTTATGGTGGGTTAGGGCACGTCCCTAATTAATTACTGGATTTTTATTTTTTAACTACAGGTGTTTTTCATTCAGTCGGTGCCTTTGGTGTAAATATTAATCCACAATTCATAGAAAATAATTTATTTACAACACATAGTTAAAGTCTACTTGAATGCCTTGTGAGAGAGGCCGAATGATCAGCGAAGTTGACTGCATACTGCAGGTTTCACATAAACATCTGAAAGCCAGATTTAGAAGTCAGGTAAATCCAACCTACAAGTCCACTCTGGTGGGCTAGATTAGGACACACTCAGACACACAATCATCAGTCCTCACAGGTTAAAAAGCATGTCTGTATCCAGGGCTAATCACCACGGCAACTGTAATCAAGGCTCTGATCTAGTTGTCAAGGTGATGGAGAGAGGGTCACCCCCTGACCATCTTTGCTTTTCTCTGAATGACTAAATCGCTCTGTTTTTCAAACTGCTATTGACAACCGTATTGATTTATATAGACACGGATATTAAAGTTTAAAGGGCACCGCTTTAAAGGGCAAAGTGTGTATATAACACAGGTGAGAGACAAGAAAGTCAATGACGTAAATTGACAGGAAGTGCGATGATTAAAAATTCAAAAAACACAAATTTTTGGTGGTAAATCTAAAAGAAATGCATGTACGTGTGACTGTGTTTACCCATCTAATCCTATCCTGCTGTTTATTGGTGTGTGTGTATGTGTGTGTGTGTGTGTGTGTGTGTGTGTGTGTGTGTGTGTGTGTACAGTATGTCTATCACGATCTGCCAGTGTGTGTTTGTGTGTTTCTTTAATCTGTGCTCCCAAGGGGAGTCAGAGGGAGCTAGCAGGCTTATCCTCACTGCATCTCTGCATCCAAATACCACTAAAAAGCCAAACTCTAGTCCACAATAACTATATTAACGCGCACATTCACACACACACACGCACACACACACAACAGGAGAGGAAAGCCTGACAGACATGCTTAGTAATTCCGTTAACCAAAATTCCTCCCTAAATGCACCTCCCTTGCACACATACTTAAGATCATGTGCAAACATATGTAATAAAGAAGTTATTACAGAGGTAAAATCTAACAGACCTTTTCAACAAAACTACTCAGCCCCTATCAAAAGTTTCTGCTTTGTGTTTAAAGATAAATTATCAGCTTCCTTGAGTGTTGTGAACCATCCACATGTGATTTTGTGTAACTGTAAAACGCAACCTGTTAAAAAAAAAAAAAAAAAAAGTGACAGCGAAGGAAGAGGAAGAGGAGAGGAGGGGAGCGGAGCCAATAAGAGCTCACAGCAGGATGCTAATAATGCAGCTCCAGCTGTTCCAGTTAACCTGCAAACTGCCCATCTGGACCCAGAGAGAGAGAGAGACAGAAAATTGTATGGAGAGAGACGGAAAAAGACACACATGCGTGCGCACGCACACACACACACACACACGCGCGGGGAGATATATGGTGTGACACAGCCAGCAAGAAGGAAAGACAGCAAAAGTACAGGGAAGCCTAAAATTATCTGCTATGAGAGATCATAAAATAGTAAAAAAAATTAAATTAAATTAAAAATACAGATTTCTCAGAGAATTTGTAAAGATGCAAATTTGTACGCTGTCTCCAGTTGTATATTACATGTTAAAACACAATCACTTAGCCTCCAAGTACATCAGACAAATGTTCAAGTGATGGGGAAAAAAAACCTAAGCTGAAAGAGAAGGCAGAGAGAGGGAGCTGGCTGCATCCTCAGCTGTACAGGGTTGGACAAGCAGGCATGGATATAGAAACACAAACACACACACACGCACAGTAAGAGTGACCTTGGTCTAGCCTATCTGTCCTCGCCCCCTGCCCTGGCCAGCTAAATCCCCCACCGAGCCACCCTGCCTGCCTTTCTCTCTCTCCCTCTCTTTTACACACACACACACACACACACACACACACACACACACACACACACACACACACCACAGTGCCATACTAGGTTGTGCCAAACTAAACCATGCTGTGGTTATAGGGGGAAAAAAAAAAATACAGCCTCAAAGATCCTAGACTGCTAGGCTAAAGAGTAGAGAAGAAAAGGAAAGTGAAGGGAGACTGAATCCAGTTTTTTTTATTGATTCCAAAAACTCACACACCAAAATATGCTCAACTTTAACACAAGATGCGCAGCTAGCCAACTCTAACCTCCCCTAAAGCACAAATGTATCGCCCACACACACACACACACACACACATGCACGCATACACACACACACACACACATAAACACACAGAGTGCGGAATAGCATGCTAATGAAGACACTAAATCACTACTAGGTCATGTGTGGAAAAGCCTGCCAGATACCTGCATCCATGGCTAGAGACCTCCCTCAGCCACATACTGTGTATGTGTGAGTGTGTGTGTGGGTGGTTGAGCAGCAGAGATTGAGGATGCCTGTTGGCTGTAAACATGACTGGTACTCGAAAACAGAGCAAATACAGAAGAGGCACAAAACTACTAAACAGCAGTGTGAACAGTGAAAAACTGTATTTCACCGACGCTGAGCTGTGGATGGACGAGAAAAACCGGCAACACAATGAAGTCAGCAAAATGAAGTCAAAGTGGCTCTTTTTTTTTTTTTTTTACACGACACAAAGAAAGGGAAAGATGCTCATTATCCCACATGTTCCTCTTTTCCTTCTTACACTTGTATTTCTTACTTTGAGGGAAAATGATCAAACCCCAGTGGTTCACACCCAGGAGGCTAGTTCATTGTTCACCAGTAATTCATAATACAGAAGGTTTCATCTTTGACACAGCTCAATGTAACAGCAGCTCTAAAGCCTTTATCCTACACTGCTCACATGAAAGCTCTGTATTGCTGCTAGTGCCTAGATGTGTATCAGTGTGTACCCAAGCTATCCTAAGAACAGCTAATCAAGGTAACGTTTTAGTGAAAAGACATCTCCAGCTGGGTGGATCAGGTAATGATCAACCTTACAAGAACCACAATCACCCCTAAATCATCAGGATCAGCATGGTCACTTCTATAAAGGAACAAGCTGTCAAGTACCCGCCTGCTTTGAGTGAGGAAGGGCTGCATGACCTTGTGAGATTAAGCCCCAATATAATCTGATTATGTCCAATTACTCTTGAATTATTTTGTCTCCGAGGGCTACAGTATGAATAATAAAAAGATGCTGGGCCGATTTCCTACCAGAGACTTCACTTGACGGTGAGCCGTCAGTGCGCAGCGAACGACACGAAAACAGAAGAAATGTTTGTTAGTTGCTATTATGGATCATCAAGATCAGGTTGAAATTTGCTGACGAGTTATTCACAGTAGGAGGAACAGAGATGACACGGCACATCTATAACGGAGTTTAACTCGAGGAAAAATTACATCCATCAAAAACAATGGCTATCTTGGTGCCAGTCTGAGACAAAGGTTTTCTTTCTGCACACACAATTTTACACCTTTACACTGAGCAGAACATTAGAAAAGAGGCAGTGATACCACAGAGATTCAAAACCTGCTCTCTCTAACGGTCTATTGCTATAGTTATTGATCTCTTGACCTGTGAGTACAATCCAGTTTGCCAATATAAAACCACAAGAAAGAAAAAAAATAAGTGTGAGGAAGCAGGAGGATGAGGAAAGTTGAAGGAATATATGCATGCAACAGGGAGGCAAACAAAGAATTCTTCATATGAATATTTGGCAGATTTCCCTCCCTAATATATATATCCAGCACAGCTGTGAGATCTCTTCAGCTAGTCATTCAAGTTATTAATATAATTATACTTCATACTTACAAATATGTACTATATGCTAGTGTACCAAAGTATAATGTAAAATGTTCAATGTACTCCTTTTAAATAATAAAAATAATAACTCCTTCATGCTTTCAGACAGAAAGCACACAAAAACAAGCACAAACACACACTTCTCAGTTCTGTCAGCCTCAAATACAAACAAATAAATAAATGAACACAATGTTATTAATTATTCTGAGGCAGGAATCAAATATACATGTGTCTAGAGATTTGTGTGTGTGTGTGTGTGTGTGTGTGTGTGTGTGTGTGTGTGTGTGTGTGTGTGTGTGTGTGTGTGTGTGTGTGTGTGTGTGTGTGAAGACTTCTAAACAGACTCCCCAAAGATAGACAGAGAGGCATACCAACAGAGCAACTGACAGATAAGACAGATAAAAAAAATAACAATGCAGAAAACATATCTTAAGTCAGATAAACTGTCACATTCAGTAATATAACATCAGTAACTTTACACGCATGTTGGCCATTAAGAAGACATGCAGAAAGATGCATAATTTAATTAAGACGGCCACCTATAACACACTATGCATGTGTGGGCCTAATGTCTGTTTTATAAACAGATATTTATCTTGGGGTTACAGCAGAAAAAATATATACTTTAGACACCCAAGATTTAACTAATCTGCTCTCTACAGCCCTTAAAAAAGCTACAATATAAGCTTCAATCATGTCACACAAGAGATTTTCATTCAAAATGAAACTCTGCTCAATGAGAACGTCTCTCTCTTGTTCAGATATGTCATACTGTATGCGGCACAGTAAACGTTAATGTGCAGCTAAATTCTTTAAATCCATGACTTGTGACACCGACGGCAGAACCTGTTGTCTGGAAATTCAAAACGGGTCTTTCTTGTACAGCTAATGACTATAAAAACCAAAAAAAGCTGATCGAGGCTATGTGACAGCAGAATTTGGAATAAAAGCCTGACAAGCGCACACTAAAATGCACATCCACGCGCATACGTAGACAAGTGCTCTGCTAAAAACACTCCACCAGTCTATTTAAGAGAGTTCACATGCAGAGCAGAGCCACTACTGGGAATCACAGTTTAGCCCTCTTCGCTCGCGCGTCGGCTCTGCCTCTCAGTCACACAAACAGGCAGACGTGCGGGAACATACAGATGTGTTTATATTCACGACCCCTCGCACACATTCGATACACGACCGTTCTGCCTCTCTGTCAAGGCTCCATCTTATATCGTTAATTACACCTGACACTGCTTCTTGTGCGTTTATATGTGTGTGTCTACAATACGTCCCCAGAGGCCTGAGTAGGGAAAGTGAGGTTCAAAGACCTCCTGCCAGAATGCTAAATCAATATAATACATGCTCACACACGTGTGTGCTTACACAGGCGCACACACTTCCAACAAAGAGATGTCAGCGCAGTGGTTAGAGGGCATTGTTTCACTGTCTCTCTGGTGCTCTCCTTCCTTTCTAATCACACTGTCTCTTCTTTCTCCAGAGCTACTCCTTCATCTCCTCTCTCTCCTCTGTGCTGCGCTCCTTCTCTTTGGATTCTACTCACCTCCACAGACACAGCAGAGCTACACAATAGATACTGCTCCCATAAGCTCGCTGTTGTTTCTGATTGTTTTGTTGAGAAAACAAACATAAAACATCACATTCTAGAAGTCAGCATGTTTTTTTGTTTTGTTTGCTTTTTTTTTTTTGATGGGTAAGAAATACATAAACAACTTGGCAGAAATATAAGACACATTAATTGCCCGGTACTTCTCTTATCCTTGGCCTCCTTATTTCGTTTCTTTAAAACTATCCATGATTTCTATGCGCATGCTATAAAGAGAGTACCAGATTTCAATGTGACTGGAATATTTAAACAATTAAATGCTGATAAGCAACAACGACAGCAACAAAATCGTGGTCATCTCAGTTCTTGGAGGCTAATATCATTTTGACATGCCTCTCTACATTCATCTTAATTGTAAGTCACATAAAAAAAAAAAATGCATGTATAAAAAAAAATCACCATTTATTCAGTTTTGAAAAAAAAAATTGAATAAGATTTTTAAAAGCTTTTTTCCCTCCACTTGGCATATTTGCTGTTGCAGAAATCTCCCACAGATTTCAATTCAGGCCTCTTTGAGTGCCTTCTCTCTATCGCATACAATGTGTCTGGAAGTATCCAGTCAGACGGCAGAGAGGTGTTTATAGAGAGCACCATGAACAGGGGGAAACCTCTGATGTGTGTAGAACTAAAACCGCTTACAGAAAAAAGCTCCATTATGATTCATTTGAAACAATTTGTTAACTGTGAAATATAATTTTAATTAAAACGGTATATTTTAAAGACAGCATGAAACTGGTTAGAACAAAAATACTTGAACCAATACACTGACCGTGGTAGGCTTGAAGGTAAAGGCATCACCTTCTGACCCAGTTCAGTTTATGTGTGGCACCAAAGTCCAACAGTGATGCATGTAGTGCTCGTGGGGGGTGGACAGTGGGATTTTTTTGTTCACTCAACAATGCATAGGTGTTAGCAATTATGGGCTGATGTGAAATATACACAAACACTTGTTTGCATTAACTGGAGCGCACGCACACAGACACACATATGCAAAGTGAAAATAATTGACTAATTTGTAGGTACACAACAGCTGGAGTTGCAGACACATCGCCTATCCCAGCCTATGTGGCTTTTACTAATTGCCTCTCCACCCAACCATGCTTGGCCAAACATTGCCTCATGGCTGACTTCATAGCAGAGACTGTGTTTGTGTGGGGCGCGTGTGTGTGTCTGTCAGTGTTTTATCGTGTATTCTCTTTGTCCTTTGTCACTCAACGCTCATCAACATCAAATAACATCTGGTCAACTTCTGTACAAATACACCTGACAGTCACAGCTGATGCCTGGACACACAGACACACACTCCACGCCTCTGACTAAAAAACAGTAAAGTAAACACTAAAAGCTCACGATTTTACAACATAGTGTGAGTGTGTGTTTGTTCATCTTACTAGAGCACATCTGGGCATATTGTGCTCTCTCTGCTCCAGATGTGTGTTTTTAACCACCACAGGCTATATCACACCTGGACACCACAGAGATGCACGCACCCACACACACACACACAAAGCAACAAAAAGACAAAAAAACAAAAACAAATGATCCATGTCACCAATAAACAACCAAAATCAGTGAGTTTTGCTAAACCGTGCTTTGATACAGGCTTATGTTTGCGAGTTAATAGAGCAGTTTGAAGGGTGTGGAACATTAGAGCAAATGGAAACATCTTTGTCTTTATAAAGACAATTAATTTAAATGACTTAATTTCTGCGTAGCTTCCCCTTTGCTATCTCTCTTTCCCCATTTTTAAATACTCACACAAAGGCTGAAAGGAGAGGAGGCGCTACCTGTGTGGCCCCAGGAAGGACCCTCCTAATGACTTAATTGAGCTAATTAACAATGATAAGACATCCAATCAGCACGCTGGCTTCCTGAAGGCTCTTGTTAGGAGCTAATTAAAGAACCAATCACAGCAGGAGAAGGGAAGGTGCTGTGTCATGGTAACAGGGTGAAAGATTAAACAGAAGTGCTGTTCATAAGACTTGTTTTTATTAGGCCTAAAATTATAATAAATTGTAGACAACAATGACAGTTTAATACTAATGTAAAACATTGTAGTTACATTTTCATGTTTAGTTGTCCAGGATTTCAACATTTGAAACTAGTTTGTTTGTGTTGTTAATTTTTGTAGAAGTAAAAAGCAAATCAGTTACTTTTATTCTATTTGTGAAAAATGTTGGTTGTTAGAGCGATTTCTTTATAATCTAGCAATTTTTCCCATTTACGTGTTCCCGTCTTTCTTTTATCTAATTTGTACAGTCATCTTTCTATTAATGTGCCATCACTAAATTTCTTCCTTCTTAGAAATATAATTCAGTGCATTCTACCTAATTTAAGCAGACAGGTAGTGATGACTCTGTTATCAATGAGTACCTCATTTCCATTGATAAACTTCCACTTCCATCGCCTTCTAATCATAATCAACAAGTATTACTCTCTAGATATGCATTTGTGGCTCATCTACTATAACTGACAACTTGAATTATTACCACTGCTGCTTCTACAACTCAAAATGTTCTCACAACTGTTACTACTTGTAAGTAACTGCAATAACAATTACTTCTAAATTTCCTGTATTAACCCCCATCATCACTGTACTGTCTCTACCATCACTCCCTCCCTCCCCTCTCCTCTCCCTCCTCATCTCTGTCTTCCAGGGGTACTGTTCATGCAGCGTGGAGTCCTCTCTTCCTCTCTCTGTCTCTCTCTCAATCTGGGCTCCGTGCTGTGCCGGTTTAATTGCAACAGCACCCTCGTGTGCCAGTCGGGCACCGTGTGTGTGTGTGTGTGTGTGTGTGTGTGTGTGTGTGTGTGTGTGTGTGTGAAGGAGAAAGAGAGAGAGAAGAGATGGAAGGAGAGACCTCCTCAGAGTGTTCAAGGATAAGCAGCAGGGTGTCAGGCCACCTTCCTCTCTCCACTTCCACCCTGTTTTCCATTTCCTCTCCTCATGCTTCTCCTATGTTGCTTCACCTTCCCTCTCCTTGTTACAAGCTAAGTCATCTCTTGCTTACTTTCTCCTTGCCACTAGGCAACTGCAGGGACAGCACCTCTTATCATTCCACCTCCTCTGCTCTACTGCTACCTCCTCCTCCTCCATCTAAATCTAACCCCTGTCAACACTCACGCACCACCACTGTATCTTCTCCTACTGACACCCTTGTCTGTCTCACCCCTCTATCTTCCATCCACTGGCCCATCTGTAACCCCCATTCCTATCCTGGCTGTACCTCCCATGATGCCCAAGGAGACGTCCTGTCAGGGCTCCCCGCTCCTCACTCCTTTCCTTAATCAGCTGTCAAATATCAAACGCTCACTCCGCTCCTCTTCCCTCCAATCCCCCAGTGGACCCTCACACCCAGACATGCATATAAACGGACATGCACATATACAGTATGGCTGCCTGGATCTCCCAGTGACCATACACATAACAGACCCAGAGTACCCAGAGGTTGGTATGTGTGTGAACGCTTTGCTCAAACTGTCAGTCAGTATTATCTGAGCCCTGCAGGACAGTGTTGAGAAGATATCTGGGCATCACGATTCAGAGAACATGGAAGGCACCTGAACACACACAGAGGCGCACACACGGTTATGGATATCTCCCCATAACTTACACTCAGTTTATGATGATGGAGAGCTTGTCTGTTTCCCACCTAATGACAGCAAAACACTCGCCCACTCCGTCTATCTGTCAGAGCTGTGTGTGTGTGTGTGTGTGTGTGTGTGTGTGTGTGTGTGTGTGTGTGTGTGTGTGTGTGTGTGTGTGTGTGTGTGTGTGTGTGTGTGTGTGTGGTGTCATGTCAATGAGTGTGCATGTGGTTTATTAATTCATTCATCTCCTAATGTTGTGCAGCTAGGGAGAAAGAAGAAAGATGAGAGAGTAGAGAGGCAGAGTGTTTGGATGAAAAGAGGAAATGGGCTAAGAGAGATAATGAGAGAGGGAGAAAAGAAAAAGATGGAGACAAAGGATGAGACTGAGAGACGAATGGGTAGTCCAAAGTGGATGAAAGATTGAGGTAACATTGTTTAATCACCTCAGCTTCTGCTGCTGATTCTAGACACACAACACACACTTGTCTTAATGATTAGTCATTAGCCAATGAACCCACTGGCGGACAGACAGGCAACAATAAATCTAACAAAGCCATCATCAGTGTCTTGCAGGAACCACAAGAAAACAGAAACGCACGACCAAACACTGAGTTATAATTTCTATGATCTTGGACAGTCAGCAGCAGGAGATTTTAGCAGCAGCTGCTCAACACTGAAGCTGCTTTTGGAAAACCAGTGGACATATGTTACTAAAACAATGACAAGACAGACTCTGCAACTTTTTCCTGCATCACACGACTAGAAGCCATGTGTGTTTAAAAATGACGGCTTTCAAACACTTTTTTGGCATGCTCTCACACTAGATATTGGAAAAATGTTTACACTCCACCCCCCACAATTTTTATCAACTCACAAAAAAAAAAAAAAACGCATCTAAGTTAAATTTGAGTAATACAAAAGTCAGCATGATAGCAGCAGCAATCTTGTTTGTTTATTTTGCCTTCAAAAATAATATTTATTCAGCTTACTGTAGTTTTGCTCCCCTGGTTGTCCGAGGCCCACCTGCAGTGTCTTTATGCCCCATCAGTGGGGTCCATCCCATTGTTTGAGAACCACTGACTTAGAATAATGCCCATGCATGTTCATTAAGGATAGAGATTTATGAGATTTTATTGATAACATCATGCAATTATTGATTCTGCTTATTGGTCTGACTTATTCCTGGACAAAGGAGGTCTCCAGAGCTTTTTTCATGTCAGTCCAACTACTTTATGATCTGAGTCGGAAAATAGATGAAGCAGTAGAAAAAAGTCCATCAATGCATACCAGAATTAACATGCAGTATTAATAAGCCTGGAACAAGATGAATCTGATGGAACTGATTTTTCATGGTCACGCTGATTTAATTACTTAAGCCACTGTTGTTTTAATGAATATCATACAACACCAATATTCTTTATTTTATCTCTTATTAGTAACATTTGAGTAACAGACTGCTAAGGGTTAAAAAGCACTGAAATACAACCAAGACTGTTGTACGCAACACATGCTAGTTCAAAGAAAACATTTGCATGCCTGCAGAAAGACTTGCAGTGGATCCTGAACTTTAGTTCAACACTGCTTTATGTGATTAGATGTCTAGCTCTCTCTCTATTGTCCTGTCCTACTAGACAGGGTTTCCAAGCCAGTGAAGCAGGGGCCTGGTCCCAATGGCCCAGCCCCGCAGAGCTGCTGTGACGTTAATACACTTACACTCATACACATACTGTATAATGTAGAGGAGGAACCCTGGAGTTCAGCATCCTGTAGTGAAACAGGATAAATGGCAACCAGACGGCCAAGACACACACACGTGTGTGCCAACCCTGGGGAAGTGCTTGCGCCACCCATAACCTGATCTCCATCCACAGCTGCCCCAACATATGAACAAAAAACAAAACGCAGATGAAAAGTGACAAAAGTCACACGAAAAGAAACAATTATGGGGAGTTAAAAAAAAAAAGTGAAAGCAAAAAGAGACAGAGACAAGTGTGAAGTAATAGATTAAATGGTGGAACAGGGAGAAAGAGGGAGAGAGAGCACGAGACAGAGAGGTGGTGCAGCAATGAAGGGGCCCCCAGAGGCCGGTGGTGTGGACTGGTCCATTCAAAACATAGTAGGGGGTGCATTCTTCCATCTCTGTCTCCCTGCCTGGCATTTGCCTCTAACTCCTCAGTCACACACCTTGCACACCAGGAGATCTGGACCAATAAATTGGGAAAAGTGTGCGTGCGTGTGTGTGTGTGTGCGTGCATGCGCATATGAGTGAGAGAGAGAAAGAGAGAGATGATGTGGGGGGGTGGGGGGTAGTGAGAACTTTCATATAGTGCAGTGTTGTGTGTGTTCATGCTCTCTACATGTAGATGAGTGTGCACACGTGTTCATTTTTTGGCTTCAGGTGAACTCTGGTGCAGATTGTGCATGTGTGCGTGCATGTGCACGTGTGCTTAGCCCCATGTAAGCTGGGTTATTTCTTATATGAGACCTCTAGTAAGCTTTTGCCCTTTTGTGTGTACAGTGTAACTGTGTGGGTGTTTTTCCAAGGCAGGAGACAGAAAAGTCTGTTTAATCCACAGCAGCCCTGGACACACCAGCACAGCATGCTAACACAACCATAACACATGCACAAACACACACCAGCGCTGTTGTGTTGGTGCGTGTGTGTAGCTTAGGGAGCTGCCTTGATACCACACATGGGTAATCCATCCACCACCTCACAGAGAGTGGGATATAGCAAGAGGGAAGGTAGGAAAGATGGATAAATGTTTGGGGAGAGGGATACAAGCTTGAAAAAGTGGTAGAGACAGTTAGAGGGTGAATTTTGTCCTTAACTCACATTCTCTTTCTTACACATTTTCTTGTAAAAGTTACCTGTTGTTTATAACTTGTTTCAATACAAGGAGAAGGATCCAGCACTATTGGGCAACTGTCAGCCCTTTGTTTGCAGAAAATAACACCCTGTCAGCTTTTCAGAAGTCCTTCTACATCAAATATACTAACCATATTATCCATGCAAAACATAATATACAGTATATAACCTCTGTGTTACGTGGGTTCGAACCCCCTTTGCATGTTTTCCCCGTGTCTGCGTGGGTTTCCTCCGGGTACTCCGGTTTCCTCCCACAGTCCAAAGACGTGCATTAACTGGGGATAGGTTAATTGGCCATTCTAAATTGCCCATAGGTGTGAATGAGATGTTGTGGATGTTGTCTGTCTCTCTGTGTTGGCCCTGTGACAGGCTGGCGACCTGTACAGGGTGTACCCTGCCTCTCGCCCTATGTCAGCTGGGACAGGCTGCAGCCCCCCTATTAAAAATGGCCTATTGAAGCTTTGGCCATTTTCAATAAGAGCATCCACCATTGTCGCAGTATAGAACAAGCCCTCTTTAAGGAAAAGGTTGGTACAGAATAATTAAAGAGGATGTCATAATAAATAAATATTTTCAAATATGTAAAAATATATTAAAACTCTCAGAATTGCATAACATTACTTTCTTTCTTTCTTTTTTTTTTTTGCCATTCAACTGCCAAGCCTTTACTGATGCCTAGTGAGTCAAATGTTAAATGAAGGCTTGTTTAAAGCGCTTTTGAATACATTCCTACACTGAAGGTACAGAGTTACACCAAACAGTGTAGAAAGAGATAATATACCGCACAGGTCGGGAGACCAGATTGTATTTTATAATGGTATGAGGACACAGTATGCACCACAGCTCCCCATGGACTCTGCGTCCCCTCTTTTCTCAGTCTTCGGTCGTTCCCTTTAATTTAAACACCCTTTCCTTAAACGAGGCCTTCAACTGGGAAGCGACATTTCTTTAAAAGTGGCAGGTAAAAGGGCCATAGAGACAGTGCACAGAGAAACGAATGACCGAGTATGAGGGAAACAACAAAGAAAAGAAATCCTAATGACTGGCAGACCCCCTGAAAAAGTGCAGGAATGAAAGCATGTAGGAAGAGGTGCTGCACAGTCTGTGGAAGGACAGGAGAACGCAAAGGAGGACCGGTGAGGAGGCGGACGCAAAGATAGGATGGTTATTCTGTGTTTGACAATAACTGGGGTGGGGTACAAGAGGAGATTTAACACAAAGAAAAGGGAGAGTTGGGGGGACAGGGTAAAAGTGGTAGAGGAAATCAATATATGAAATAAAGAAAGAAAGAGGAAAGAATAAAAAATGAGTAGCTTTGAACTCTTTCAATAAGCTACTTAATTTACTGAAATCTGAGTTTTCAATTTAATGAGTATGTGCTAGTAGATGACGCAGGGCTTGAAGATTATTCTACTCCAAAAATTGTGAGTCATGCTATATAAGAACATCTCCTCAATGGAAAAATTTAAATGTAAATGTGAATGTGATGAGAAAGACAAGAGGAGGCCGTGTAAGAGGGAAGGAGAGAAGCATAAAACCATAATTTAATAAGAGAATAAATAGATAGAGAAGTAATGGATGGATGGTGTGAGGAAGGAAGGGTGGGAGGACCAGAGGGGGACCTGATGAAGGGACGATGCGGGGGGCCGAGATCTAAGCCTTAACACTCCTCCCTACACTCCTACCTAGGAAAAGAGGGATTTGCTCTCCCTAGGAGGGATGGAGAGATGGAGGGAGGCGGGGGAGGAGAGATGAGGAGAACAGGAGGACCACTGAGAGAGAGAGGGAGGGGGGTTATGGAGGGAGGATTGGGGATAAAGGCAAAACAGATCAAGAGGGAAAAAGAGGAAGATTTATCATAAAAATCATTCTCTGAAAAAAAAAAATCCCCACCATGCTCTCCCAGTAACTGATGCTCAGGAGACTGTTTTAATGCGGAAACACAGTGGAACATCATTTTCAAAGCAGACAAAAGGTCCTCGCTCACATAATGCAAAATGTGTTCACAACAGTTTTACACTCCTGTTCTCTTATTTGGTGTCCAGTCACAACGATTAAACAGAAGTGCCCAATGTAATTCATATATTTTTCATACCACAATCCCATATAAAATTTCAGGTGATACGGAATCAAATTTTTAGTATTCTGAGAATAATAAAATCCCCAATCCAATAAATCATGAGTCTTTAAACCAGTAAATTGATGGATTTTTTTGTTCATTTGCCTCTGTGCACGCGTGCCTTCGCTACAGTATTCACATTTTCATCCAAGCATCTCTTTACAAAGGGATGTTTCACAAGAGGAAAACTACCTGACACGAAACGATCCAGCTTAAAACAAAAGGATGTTTATGATGCGTCGCACTGCACTCATCCTTGCTTCCCGTATTCGGAGTGAATGCCAGTGTGTTTGTGTTGCATGGGTTCCAAAGAGCTCCAAAACAAACATTAACAAGCTGTACTCTACTGTAGTGTGCATGTAGACAAGGCACAAAGCACACACCTGATGTGACTCACTTTACAAAAATAAAGGCCGTTATGATATTTAAAATAAAGCATGTACACATGGAGATTATATCTCTCGGCTGGCCTGGGAACACCTTGGGGTCCCCAAGCTGGAGGATGTGGCTGGGGAGAGGGAGGTCTGCTTAGGCTGCTGCCCTCTGCGACCCGGCCCCCTGGATAAGTGGAAGAAAATGGATGGATGGATAAAACATGTGCACGTTTTTGTGTGTGATTATCTCAACAAATTATTCCTTGCAGAAAATCAGTGATCTGTGATGTTGAGGGGAAAAAACTCATTACAGCCCAAAACATCAGATCCACCATCCTAAACCTTTGTAGGAGTCTTTTGTCAGTATCCAGGTGGGTAATGGTAAAATACGAGGAGAAAGGCAGCTGGGACTGACATGAACCCCCACATGGCACCACCCAAGACCTTTCCATCATTCAGTAAGTGCCCCCCCCCCCCTTTTTTTGCTGTCCCCCATAGTGCCTTTACCTATTGTTCCTCTGATTACCCCCAACACCTTGTCCATCTTTTATATTTCCTTTTCCCAGTCCCATTTATTTCATTTGACTCAACGATCTATTCCTTATGTTTGTCTAAAGATATTTTAAAAAGTTCCTAGATTCTGACATATTGGCTCCTTTGTTTTCTAGAACTACATCATTAGCTGGCTCACTTGCGGAAACTTCCTTTATTTTTGCTGTGTACTAAAAAGGGCACATAATGTAAGATGGAGTGGGAGTTCATCTTTACAGATTATTTGCAGAAGGTAAATTTATTTCTACCAATTGGGCTTTTTAGTTCATATGTAACAGTAAACTTTGTAACCAGACCTTTAAAGCTGCACAATGAAAGCATGTTAACTCATTATTTATCCCTTTCTCTACTATTCATGAAGTGCTCAGGCCCTCCACTTTCCTTATGGGGAAATGGTGTTGGAAGTGTGGGAAATGTCAGGCTTCTTTATAATCCACCAGCAGGCCTTCACAGCTGCCAGTCAGCTACCAAACAGACATATACATACACATACAGAGGATGCCAAATGGCACTGAAAAGGATTCCAAGTGTGTTTGAAAGCGAGACCAGAGTCACGCAACCTGCAAAAAGTCAAAATTTTTACAACAAAACTCTCATCTCTCCCTCCATTTTTCTGAAGAAACATGCAAGACTTTTTCAGAAGCCCCAAGTGTATATCTCCATCCTTCTCTCTCTCTCCCACTCTTGCTGTCGTTCCTTCCCAACTCAAAACTCAATTAGTAAATTAGTTCCAGCTCGCTAAGCGATAAACAGCAGCCTGGGAGCACGTAAACACACACTCCACACTCCATTAGGGCTCCACAAGCACCATATAACCCAAAAACCCTCAGTACACAGGTACACACACTCATACACTCCCAAAGTAATTAATTTATCCACTCACAAAGGAATGTACATGCACACAAAGCAGTACACAATGCCCCCATGTATATGGTGTATTTGGCATTTTTGAATTAAAGCAGACAAATCTACACATAACAGACATACTGCAGGACCAGGGATTTGTTACTCAGTTGTTGCAAAAGTGAAAGGAGAAGAAAAGAGAAGATAGTGGGTAAAAAAATAACCATGTAGTAAGAGGCATTTAAATGGCACAAAAAAAAAGAAGAAGAAGAAGAAGCATCAGGTGCCTTCAACCCCCTCCCAGAGATGAGTGTTTACAAATGTGTGTGCGCATTTGCATGCAGTCACACACACACACACACACACACACACACACACACACACACACACACACACACACACACACACACACACACACACACACACACAGCACTAAAGTACAGCTGAGCTGGTTAAAAGCAAGCTTTCATGGCCTTTAAAAATTAAAACACACACACTCAAGCTCAGTGGTGTATTTTGACAGTGTGTGATGACCGTGGGTAAAGCACTTAAGCTGCTGTAATTAGCCTGATCGCCGTGGCGACAGAAGATGCTTTCTTTCATCCCCTCACTTCAGAAACCGGCATGACACACCAAGACACACTGACACAAGAAAAATGTGCACACGTGACTGATATGTCTGTTAAGCCCAAGTACAGACTCACTGGGGAGGGCACGTTACACACCAACATGCAAAAACACAGAGAACGAGGCTGACATGCACACATGTGCACGGGCACACACACACACACACACACACACACACACACACACAAACACAGTATGTGAGGGAATCGCAACAGTGACAAGCCGACAAAAAGCAGCTTGATCTTGGTTATATACCAAAAGTTGGCTGTGTAAAACTGAAATACATGCATCTCTGTATCTGGCATTGTAATTCTCTTTGTCTGTCTCTCTTGTAAGACTTTGGACTTGTGTGTGTGTGTGTGTGTGTCTGAAACTACTGGATTTAGATTTCTTTGATATGTTAAAAACTTTTTTTTATATATATTTTGAAGGTTATTAAGGATAAGCAGCCATTGTGGTGATGTATTTCACTGCATTTCCCAGATGGTACATGTCAATCAAAGAGAGAAGTTTTAGTATCTTTTTTCTTTGCCTTTTTAAGCTTATGTTAACTCAGTTAACCCAGTTCTTCCAGACTAACACTGCTTGTTGACCAGTAAAAACTTTCAGAAAGAAGACATTTGCTGAATTAACAATGGATGACATCAACTAGAAAAATCTCGCAATTGTGTATTTGCATTTTAGTAGCATTTTTTTAAAGATTTTAATATTTTTACAAAACCTGTGGGGAGACAAAAACAAATAATGCAGGGTAAAATTAGCATAAAGCAGAAAAGAAACATATTAAGGACAAAAAAAGGAGAGAAAAAAATAAAAGATGGGGAAGACAGCTAGAGGGAAAATGAAAGGGGGGGGGGAGGCAGTGGAGCCGAGCCAGGGCTGAACAAAGAACTACAGTAACAGTCCACTGGCCTTACAGCTGCTCTCTGCACACACTCCCTGGGCTCTGGCTCTGGGTATGCAGTGTGTGCGCTAGTGTGTGCATGTGTCAGTTTGCTGCTGTGAGGGTCCCCATAGGTGCCCACCCTTTCAGCAGTTGGACGGCCAACTCATAAACCCTCCCAATTTCCAGCTCCTCCTGCAGAGAAGAGGAGGGGGAGAGGAGAGTGGGTGGGGCTCAGAGGAGGAGGAAGGGAGGACAAAAACTGAAAAGGGCCAGCTGTGGTCTCAGGTGCTGGAATGGTTTGTCCACTACAGGCAGGTTTGGTGGCTGAACCTGAAGTTGCGCCCGATTACAAGCGAACACCTTCCACAGCAGCTCTGCCGCCATCGGTGTGTGTGTGTGTGTGTGTGTGTGTGTGTGTGTGTGTGTGTGTGTGTGTGTGTGTGTGTGTGTGTGTGTGTGTGTGTGTGAGAGAGAGAGAATGAGACAGAAACACTGTAAAGCACTCTGACCACCAGGATGAAAAATTGCTATGACTGCAGTCCATTTACCAGGGAAGAACTGACGTGTATACATAAAAACACCATCTTGTTTAAAGTGCGTACTGGTTTAACTACTATTTTATGTTTTACAACACAGCAGCAAATACTTATTAAGTTTACACTTATTGTTTATTAAGTATAGGCAAACACTTTGAAACACAAACACAGATCTGTCAAAGTGAAGCTGATCTTCTCACCGACAAATGTATTTCATTAATCAGCAATAACCTCCTCACACGCACCCACCCACACACACACACACACACACACACACCCACACACACACACACACACACACACACACACACACACACACACACACACACACACACAGAGGAACCCCTGCTGTTGTAATTAAAGGTGTCCTTGACAATGAGATAGACCGCTTTCACACTCTTGTGATGTTTGAACATCCGCAGCCCTATTTAAATACACGCGCACACCCCTCTTGCACCCACCATACCTTTCCACATCAACAGTTTCACGGTCCATCTGGTGAGTCAATACACACACACACACACACATACACAGCTGGGCAAAATTTGCCACCCTGATGTCTGCCCGCTTGCCTGCTCTCTGTTTGACAGAGGGTGCTAATATCTGACCAAAGTAGTTAATGAATGGGTGCACATACACATGCTTGAACACACTGGCCTTAAAGAGAAAAAAAAAAAAACTATATACAAACACACACACACACTGAGCACATGATTCTGTGCAATTGATGAATAATAAAGAAACACTTTTAACATTGTCACTGCATCGCTTTAAATGTATCTCTTCTTTTTGTTTTCCACAGTGAAAACCCTCAGAAGCATTGTCTTCAGCAGTGGATGTGTTTGTGTTACAGGCCATGTCTGTACTTTAAGCTTAGTGTTACTGCAGCGCGCTGGGACTGCTGTGTGTACTCAATCTGTATGCATGGTGTGTGAGTCTGTGTCTCGGGCAGAAAGTGTGTGTGAGAGTGACAGACGGAGAAAATGAGAGGAAGAGAGAGGGAGATGGTAAGTTGTGTCTGTCTAGAGTGTGCATCTGCATCGGTGTGAGTGAATGTGTGCAGCTGTGCACTATATGTGCGAGTGTGTGTACATGTGTATGTTTGGTCCAGGTGCTGGGACCTGTGTGTGTCCCTGGGCAGGGAATGCAGGGGTCCCTGGACTCTCCTCTGCTTCCTGCTAACGAGACACACATACACACACACCTTTACACGCCCACACATACATACACACCACATCGATCAGGGCGAGGATGAGGGTCGCTCTGCGCCCCGTTAGCTAACCGCTAAGGACTGAGCGCCTCAGGGCACACTGCCCCCCACCTACGCACATACGCACACACAAATACATACATGCAGATATCTCATCTGAATTCAGCCCCAGAGTCAGGCTGAGATGCTGCCTCACATACTAAAAAGGCAGAACTTGCACTTCACTGCTGGATTATGCACCATTTATAACACAACTGATGGTGAACACTGCACAATGCCAACATCTGATGATAACATGAAACCAATTATGGGCATCAGCCTACCATGAAAAGAAATTATTTAAAAGTGCACCCTGACCCAACCTACCTTTGACAGTTCTATATAAAACACACATACATAGGGATGAGGTTCAGATTAATTACAGCAGGAGAACTCCTGACATCTGGTCCAAAGTCAAGCATGTCTTGGGAGCGAGGCACAAAATCTGCGTGTCTGTCGTGGTCGCTGGTGGCGTACGGTGTGCCGCAGTTTGGCTCAAAAGCCTGTGACAGCTTTAAACTCGCATGTATCTTTCATCTTAAGTGTGGTGGAAATATGTTTGCGTGCATTTTTGTGCCAACAGGTTCATCAATGAAATGAAAGGCGTGCGCGTGTGTGTGTGTGTGTGTGTGTGTGTGTGTGTGTGTGTGTGTGTGTGTGTGTGTGTGTGTGTGTGTGTGTGTGTGTGTGTGCGCGTGGGGCGTTTTGCCAGTTTTTATGTATTCTGCAATGTAGAATTTCCTCTCACAGAGAAGACATGATTGGCCTACAGGGACCGCACACACAAATGCACACACCAAGGCAGCATCATTAAAAACCATTTGTAGACATTACATTACAACATTAAGTGACTAACAGCTACAACAGCACCAGGGTATTAAACTTTATGATCATATTATAGGAGATGATTGTTTGAACAATTAAAGACAGCAGGCAAGGTGTAGAAACAGTATGATTACATGAAACCAAAAGGACATCTGAGAAATGGAAAAAATGAGATGTACATTAATACTATTTGTACCTACAGTCCAGTGAATGAATAGTTCACTCAAGAGCTTTTTAATATTGTTGTTGTCATATTAATATCCTATTTGCTAAGTGGTGTTACATCTCTGCCTGACAGATACAATAAGTGGGTGAACAAAACATGCAATTACATACAACATATTAGACAATCTCATCAAAAGCTATAGTATAACAAACTGCAAAACCACTTTTCTGTGGCAACAGTAAAGTTATTAAAGATGCATTTACCTGGAACCACTTGTTTTAAAAAGTAATGGTGTGCTCTGAGTGGTATTATTAGAAAGTACAATAAAAGACACAGCACAAAGGCAAGAAAATATGCTGAACGCGGCAAGTATCTATGAGTAAGCATCTGGGTGAGTAAGAGGTTACAGAAGAGACAGAAACGGGGAGGCGGGGCTGATGCTCGGTCTGCTGTTCTTCTACTGCGGCCTGAAGAGAACCAGGGAAAGACAGAATGGAAACAGAGAGCTAGGAAAGAAGGACTGGAGATGCAGAGAGAAAGCAAAAGGCCAGTTTCTTCTCTGATGCAGCATGTATGCGTGTATGTGTGTGTGTGTGTGTGTACTTGCGTTATTTGTGCCTGTTTGTGTGTATGAATAATTCAGGTCCATGGAGAGGGCAGCCTGCTGCGGTAATGAGGAGGACATGCATTGATACCAAATATTGCTGGTGGGAAGCTATCGATCCAACAGCCATTTGTCCAAACTTTAGTCAGGGAGCCAGCACTGTCTGCAGGCAATACAGTGACGGATGGACAGCTGGACAGAAAGACGCTGATAAAAGGAACAGTAATTACTTCAGATTAGTAAAGATAAGATAGAGAAAACAAAAACAGACTCTGTGATTGGTACGGGTTTTTTTTTTTTTGTTTTTTTTTTTAAACACTGCAGCATAATCTAGAATCAAATATTAAGCACGGAAAGATAACTGACAACACACACACTGTCTTTCTCTACATGAAGTCAGGACCACCACAGTGTATATTAACCAGTTTTGACGTTCAAACTCGGCTCTTGCTTGGGATTCAATTTCCCTCTTGGAAATTCTCTCTTCCTATACTAAACTCTAAACTCTCTTCCTATACTAAAAATGTTAAAGTTTGCAGACGTGCGCATACAGTACAATACTTTCCGAAAAAAAAAGTCTCAGTCTTTCCTCCATGACTAAAAACCTAACTTTTATTAAAAGCAAGTTTCAAATCAAACCTTCCATTTTAAAGGCAACAGAGCCACTTGAGACTGCACCATACAATCATAGTGATGCATTCATTCCTATTTTTTTTTTTTTACCATCCAAACTCTGAGCATTTTGAGTTCTTTTCCACCATTTCTGGTATTTTTATAATTGTGCTGACACAATTATAAGACAGATATACCTTTGCATACTGTAGATGCACTAAACCTTAGACTGTCTGACCATGTAATAACAACAATAATGTCTGTCATTTACCCCTAAAGCCCTGGCTAGTCCTGTTTGGCCCCATTGTGGAAACCAGGCAGTTCCTGTAAGGGCTCACAAAGAAAAAAAAATAAACTGAAAACCCTTTTGAACCTCCTTGAAAAAATTTCCCATTTGCCCGTGTACACATGGGTTTACGCACACAAACACACACACACACACACACACAGACTCCCTTCCTTTTCTGGTGTCACAGTGTCAGATATTCCAGGTTAGGGAGAACACTGGGGAAATTACACTTCTACCTAGGCCTCTAGCGCTGTGAGTACGAGAGAAAGAGAGCGGGGGAAAGAGAGAGAGACAGTCCAGTGAATCTCACGGGTAAACCTGTTACCTCAGGGGAAGTGGACAGACAATGAATAGAGGGAAGTAGTGATGGGGTTGGTGGGGAGGGATAGGATGATGGAGTGTAGGAGGGAGCAGCGGGGATTAAAGACAAAGAGGACAGAGAAACAGAAGCCAACTATACCAGGCCATTCAATCAGTCCCATAGCCTCTCATTATGTGATTGGGGATTTCACATCACTGCATGTGAGATATTCTTTGCTTAGATGTATAACCAGTTTAACCCACATATGGTATAATCAATAGTGATGGTATAAAAATGCATTTGTAGTCACACGTGTAGGCAGAGATGGAGTACAGGTGGAGCTGTAAGATGCTGGAACCCTGCTGGTTCTGTACTTCTTGAAGCTGAAGGGAAAAAAAAAAAACACATCAACAGCAAAATTACGGATGTTGATGATCTTATTGTGTGGTAATAAGATTAACTAAGACAGACTATAGCCCAAAATTATTTGGACTAACTACAGCACAAAACTGCACCACTGAGACTGAGATATAACGGACCATATCTGCTGTGTTTGCATGGAGTCTCCTGGTTTTAAATCAGGTTTATGAGAATTCCCATATTAGATGACGCATTCACACTTACGGGCGATTTTGAATCACCACCAAACATGCATGATTTTGGACAGTGGAGGAGGACATGTTACATGTATTTTTTTGCTGCAAATATCTGATTGGTGGCATTCGTTTTGGCAACTTGATACGCAGCTTTTTTTTTTCTATGCCCACATTCAAATTTCAAGGTTGTAAATGTGAATGTAAATTATATTGCTGATTTGTGTTGCCTGCACAAACACATGGGAGTTATCAGGATACTGGTATTTATTATGTATACACAAATCACATTTCTTTGTGTTCCAAATAAAAGTAATTTCCTGAATATGATTGAAACTGATATAAGGCTAGAATAGTGTGCATGTAATCATAGTTATTCCATAAATTCTACCTGTCTGCAGCTTCATAACATTCATTTTTTATTCTTACTCTCGTTTCTTCAGGCAGCATTATTGAAGATGCAGCCGTCTTGTTTCTATTTAACTTAAACTATCAACTAACAAAAGGAGTCAGATGCCCTGTGCGTCCACTCAGCGTGAACGACACATCTCTGCAGGTCAATGGGAGAGAAAGCTCCAGGTTTTGGCCAAGCAGAAAGGCAAATAGAAATCATGTAAGTTAAACCAGCCTATAAGAAGTAAACAATAAAAGCACCTACATAGGAGCAAGCAGGCCAACGTCTTTTTATCACATGATTAATAAACAATTATAAGACTTTATTATATGGCATATAACCACAATTTAATGAGGACCTGTGCATTCATTTCTAAACAAGTGAAAAAGGGGGTTAGGTAAAGGTACTGAAAGCAGCTGTTCTGGAAACAGTGCAATCAACAGGCTCAAGTGGCTTATTGTCTCAGTGACATACAGAGTCAAAGCTTGTCACCTGATTGGTCTTTAGCACCGATCTATGTGACTGATGCAGGTGCTTTATTCCTGTGCTTCCTGTGGCACTAAAAGCTCCAATTGAAAGTGGAATGGCGGGAGGTGTTTCCAGACGCTTTTCACAAAGCTCAATTGCTTTTGGCTCTGTGGTTAGTCTGACACAAAGTGGCACCGGGAATCAAACCTACAGCACCACTCTGAGCAGCCACAGCGGGCACTGCCAGACCATGCTCACAAACACACACCCACACGCGCTTACACACTGAATGCCAATCATACTATAAACACACATACACACACACAGTTATAGTACACACAATTACTACCAATCACACTGTACTCACCCATTCACACACTTTCACTCTTTTCCTGTCTTTTTTGTGTCATACACACACACACACACACACACACACACACACACACACACACACACACACACACACACACACACACACACACACACACACACGTAACCACCCACCACGGACAGGAGCACTCCGACCTGAGCCTTTCCTTTACCTGTAACAGACCAGTAATTAGAATGTGACACCAGACAGACTAAAAACAGCCCTGCAATTAATACTGCGGAGAGGAAGTGTGAGTGGGGAATTTGTCAATTTCTACATATTTCCTGTAGATCTATGAATACAAATAGTTTCTTAATGGCACAACTTTAGACAATTATGAGTAATGTGCATGTCCCAGTATCCATGTTCCCTTTTCTTTACCACAACACGGTCCTAGCTCCATTGCAGAATGACTGTAAACTGCCTCCTTGCTGTCTGCTACATGATGGCTAAATTAGACTGGACAGTCTTATGAATCGGGAGAGAACCATGTTACATGTGAAAAAGGGAGACAACTCAAAACACAGAGCATCCAGGAGCAGGGCAGTTGCATCTAGGACACGCCCGACTCCTCAACTATAAAAGAAAAAACATCTGGATAGCTTCCAAAAGCACCATGCATCAACACACACACACGTACTTTCTCACACATACACACACACACACACACACTCTAATGAAGCCCCGGTAGTGACGAAGAGCAGCAGGGAGCGGCGTGGATCGCCGAAGACAAGTGTGTGTGAGCTTTCGTCGCAGAGTGTGCGTATGTGTGTGCGAGTATGTGCGTCTCCGGCGGGATAATTATGGCGCTCCTCAGCAGCTGAGCGTGCCAGATGTACTGGGAGAAGGAGAAGGAGGTGGTGGGGGAGGAGGACGAAGAGGAGGAGGAGGCACGGCGCAGAGCAGAGAGGGAGCCCAGCACCAGGAGCAATGCAGCAGGGAGTATACAGAGTTTTATGCGAATACATTAGTGTGAATGTGTTGTGTATCCATGCACTGATGTGTGTCCGTGTGAGTGTGCGCGTGTGTGTTTATACCTGGGAATGCATGTGTATGTGGCTACATAGGAGAATGTCTCTGTCTGCGCATTTCTAGATGGATCTGCATGTTTGTACGTACAAATGCTGCGTGCGCGTGGGTGTGTGTGTGTGTGTGTATATTTGGCATGACCAATTTTGTTTCTTGCCATCCACCATTAGCAGGTTGGCTCTGTCACAAATGAGTGTCTCTCATCCAGGAGAGATACAAGGATGAAGAGAGACAGAGAACATGAGATGAGGAAGTAGAGAGGGGTTGTTGGGGAAGGAGAGAGCCGTTAGAGGAGGAGAGAACAAAGGGTCATAAAAGTTAAGACAAAAAAAGTTCTGAAAATTACTAATCCAACCTAAACTACAGTAAGTGGCAAATCACACAACAGAACAAGATTAGCATAATGACTGCAACTGCTATTATGTTGTGGGTGCGGGGTTAACGCAGTGTCTGCACCCCCGTTCTGTATTCAGTCTACAAACATGCAGTATACTACCAGCTTTCGAAGTCTTTGCAGAGCACAGAATATACCCAGGTGATAGAGCGCTGCAGGTGAGATGTTTTATGCTGTGTAGGGCATTGCGGATACACATCAGTATCAAAAGCCTTAACAGATTTTTTTTACTACAGAATACAGGAACTCAAATTAAAATTTTAGAGCATATTTACTACATCGTGTGCAATGCTCTGAATGCCATTATTTGTTGAGGCAAAAAAACGGAGGATCTTCCAGATCTTTGAACTGCTGCCCACGTCTGCTAATTTAAATAACTCACATGGACATTGTGTTATCATCGTGGGTGACAGTTTTTCAGGTAAACAAAGTAGAAAAGAGAAGGCAGAAATATAAAAATAATGCCACAAAAATTGCAGAAAGAATGAGTTTTAAAATAATAGAAATAAACAACCCTATGGGCTTCTCTTTTAAATTAAAATGACAATGATGGGGCAGATTAATCTCTCATCGCCAATGGTTAAAATAGTTATACATCATTGTGTAGTAAGATTGCATATTCCGTGAATGCACACAAAGTACAGTGAAAGGTAATTATGCTGAAAGCTATAATGGAAAGAAAGATTAGAAAGAAAGAAAACAAGGACTTAAAAAAAAGGAGGGCATAAAGTAAGAGATTCCTTTGCGGCTGGCTTTGTCACCTTGCTCACCCAGGGGGTGGGGGGGTGGGGGGTGTTACCAAAGCACCTTGGGAAATTACTGAAACCAGAATGCATTGATTTATCCAGGATGATGTGCATCCTTGGCTGTGTGTGTGTTTTTGTCAGAAGGCCTTTGTACTGCAATAAAGAGAACAGCCTGGTCGACATCTGTTTAGAGACGAAAGATAAGAGCGACGGTGTAGCAACCTTTCTCTCTTCCTTGTGCTCACTCCTGCCTTCTTCTGTATTCTACCATGTAATTATGAGTCAAAGAAAACCCTTCAACCTCTCCCAGCATGGCTTAGCACCCCACCTCATGCTATGCTGTTTTAAACCATCCTCTCTTTCGCTCCTGGAACTGTATTTTGAGTGAAACGTGATTCTGGAGTCTGAATCAACAGAGAGCTGTGAAGCCTATATATTACTTATGATCTCAGGTGGTAGTGACCTTAAGGAACCGCTTTTTATGCTCTCAGAATATAGTTTTGCACATATTGTGCTTTCTCCACCACCGTCATCTCATCACTGTCATCTGTAGAACATCTGGCTGCAGGCACAAGCATACAGTTTGTATATCAAACATAAAGACAATCACTTTCAATATGTCATCGTAGCCTTCATGATGTCTAATGAGCCTAAGAAGCCATTAATGAATCCAGCCTGATTGATAAAGGCAGTTTAAGTCTTTACTACATGTGCATGAAGTGACAGGCTTAACACTTCAACACCAAAAACACGGGAGGTAAATTTAGCATTGCACTGACTTAATTTTAGTTAATTAAAGCTGTTAAATTTTTCATGGCATATATAGAGTCATGTGTAAAGGGAAGTTTTTACAGGACTCTATGGAGTCACGTGAAAAACTGAGCATACTCCATGATTCAGTAGCTTGTAGAACCACCTTTAACAGCAATAACTTCAAGTAATCGTTTTCTGCATGACTTTATTGGTCTCTCACATCACTGTGGAGAAATTCTGGTCCATTCCTCTTTACAAAATGTAATCAGTTCATTGAGGTTTACAGGCATTAGTATAGACACAGCTATATTAAGGCCCTACCGCAGCATTTAAATTGGACTTGGGGAGTTCTGGACTGTGACTGGGCCACTGCAGCGTCTTGATTCTTTTCTTTTTCATCCATTCTGTTCTAGATTTGGTGCTGTGCTTGGGATCATTGTCCTGTTGCATGAGCCACTTTGAGCCAAGCTTTAGCTGTCGGACAGATGGCCTCACATTGGACTCTAGAATACTTTGATATACAGAGGAGTTCACTACACCAGCGAGATCAGTTATGGTGTTTGTGCTGAGATGCTGTGTTTGGTTTTCTCCAAATACTATGAAACACACACACACACACACACACACACACACACACACACACACACACACACACACTGTCCTAACGACATTGTTCCAGAAGTTTCTCAGAGCAGTGCACAGTTTGACATTGGGGTGAATTTCCTGGGATGTCCACTGTGGCATTGTGTTAACACATACAACCAATCAAACAGCCAAAACTTCAGCTTTTATGGAGATGGTCACACTTGCTTATGGTCACGTTGGCCCAAAATGTTTCCCCTCGATAACTGAATGTTTGGAAGCTACTACTTCAGAAACCTTTGCTGGAATCACCTGTAACACTGTTACAGGTGCCTGCACAGTAGGGGATCAGCTGGTGCACAACATACCTATAATCAAAATTTCTCAAACTCGGATTTGACAATTGTCAGGTTCTGAAAAGATACACAACTCTGTTTTATTTCAACACGAAGGCCAAAACGGAAACGCTGCTGTCTGGAAGACTCTCCATTTTCAAATAAAACTGGTGCCACTGAGGAGCTTAGAGTCTTGATTTTTCAAGTGTCTCACTTGGAGATGACTAGAAAGTGAAAATAATTGAATGCCATAATGAAACAGTTTCCTGTGTCTCGTGTCTTGCATTGTAGTATTTTAACCATTACTGTGGTGGCACTCTAAGTATTACAATTAAATGTATACCTTGTGAAACCTGATTGTGCCGCCACATAAAGATATCCAACGTTATCCACCTCTATATTCATAGTTTTCCCCACAGTCATAAACTGTACTGTCAGTTTTTTGTATCTGCCCTCTACACCTCTGCTTAGTCTTCTACAGATGCATGCCATACTCTGTAAACATGTTTGTGTTCAACCATTGCCTGAGTAAACTACAGTCCATCTACCAGCTGCTTACAATGCAGCTGCATTAATAACATACAAAACGCCCACAGTGGACTGACAGTGTGTGTGTGTGTGTGTGTGTGTGTACTCCCTCGATTTCTGTTTTTTTGTCTGTCTGGCACCATCTTCCCCTCCCTCTGCTGGTTCAAACAAGGCGAGCAAGGTGACCCTGAATCACAGGCTGTGTGAGTGTGTGCATATGTGTGAGCATCTACTAGTGTGTGTTCATGTGCCTTTATGTGTGTGTGTGTGTGTGTGTGTGTGTGTGTGTGTGTGTGTGTGTGTGCATGCGTACAGTCCCAGTAATTAACACCAGCCACTAATGAAGTCCAGCTGCTCGGCAAGAGGACTAAGTGTGAGCCAAAATCTGCCAGAAATCACTCTCATCCTCTCCCGTCTCTCTCCTCTGACACATTCTCCTTCCGTCTCCGGCTTTAGTCATCTTGATCCACCCTTCCACGCCTCCACTTTCTCCACATTTCATTTCATATTGATCTGCGTTCACTTGTCTCTCCCTCACCTGCTCCCTCCAAGCCTTCTGCAGTTTCTATCTCTGCATCAGTCTGTTTCCTCTCCTGTGGTTTGCCATCAGTATGAATTTCACTCTATTGATCTGTAATCACCACTATTTTTGCTTCTCACTTACTGTGTCATTCTGGCAATGTACAGTATCACTTTTTACTGTTTGTTCCTCTATTCTATCCAACTCTCTCGTGTTTTCCTTTTTGTTACATTATATAATGCTTCCTTCAGTTTTTGTCCTATATTTAGCATAGCGTTACTTTTTATGATGGTTATATTTTTTTTATAGCACATACATTTAAATTTCCTTTATACAAACATCTGTTCATGTTTTTTTTAGATTCAGGGACAGACAGAGCTCAAATTCACAGTGTGAGTGAAATCTAACTGGTGCCTTATTTCCATTGTTTTAGGAGGAAATACAATCTATTCTCATTACCAGAGGATGGCAGCGATGATGGTAGCTCAGATGACATGTTTTTCACAGTATCATACAAGTTCAACAGCAGTTCCAAGAGAAGTTAGGACTTGCAAACAAACCTTACACTGTTTCCTCAACTCCCTACGTAGTACATGCAATTAGAGCTTTCTTTACAAATTTCCACCTTGAGAAGACAGAAGCTCTCACAAGCAAAGTACACTTCAATGAAACATCGGCCTTCAGCTGAGGAAAAGAAAAAGTGATTTTCAAACTTCAAACCCAGATGGATTAAAGACTGCCCCAAAAACAGAAATGCTTAAGAAAATCCTTGAATCCTTTGGAAAAAAAAAAAAAAAAAGAAGTAGTAACATCTGTCTATCCTTGCTCAACCCCAAAATGGTGGAACAGTAGCAAGTAGGTGATCTGTGCTGACCAGCCTGCATTTGGTAAAGCATCACAATGTGAGAAGTTACATGTGATAACAGTAAAGCAGAAACACAGCAAGCTAGATTATATTTTGCATTTACTACCACTGGATCCACATCACAAAGCAGAATTGAGAAAATACAAAATAAATTTGTAAATTTATTTCTTTCTGTAAATTTTTTTTCAAACATTCTGAGTAGATTACAATCAATTTATCTGAATATATGGCTGAAATATTTATTTGTCCAAATCAAACAGGCACCAACAAGCTACCCTGAGAATCAGAAACCCATCAGAAAATCAGTTTATGCAAACCCACACATTCCTGAAAATAGTTTAGATCAAGAAAACATTTTTTAAAAATCTTTCTGTCTCAGGTTTGCTTTGTATGACTTATTTCAAGCTGTAATCTCCAATCTCATTGTACATCCTGTATAATGACAATAAAGGCATTCTATTCTAATATCCTGCAACCTTCGTGTTGTGCTCTCTTTTGAACAGATTACAGGTCAACCTCCCAGAGCCGCGTCCCCCTCCTGCACCTCAACACATAAATGCAGAAGCAAACATAACCGTGACGCATCACTAAAGACGCACACATTTTCATAGTTCACACACTCTGCTGTCCCTCTCTCCATCTATTTCTTTGTGTCTCTGTCTTACACAAACACACCGCACAAAGTTGCCGCCGAGGCATTCACCTGTGGTACTTTATCCTACTCACACACTGTAGTAATCCACCTCGGTGTAGCCTGTTTAAAGGCAAAAACCACACTGCATTACTACGCAGGCCTAGCAAACGCACATGCACACACTCAATCGCTACCAGCTGTGACAGATGTGCCTGTCACAGGAGAAAATGAATTCAGAATAGTTAGTGAATTAAGCAGGGAGTTAATTGTTGCTTGGCCCCTGTTTATGAAGCGCATAAAGGCAAAGCGCCTTGTTTGTCTTGTGACAATTAGCCAGCAGAGAGAGAGAGAAAGAGAGAGAGAGAGAGAGGTGTGTGTGTGTGTGTGTGTGTGTGTGTGTGTGTGTGTGTGTGTGTGTGTGTGTGTGTGTGTGTGTGTGTGTGTGTGTGTGTGTGTGAGAGAGAGAGAGAGAGAGTGAGAGAGAGAGAGTGAAATGGTCCTGTTGTTGTTAGCAGCTGGTGCAGCCACACCTGGACGACTTGAGGAGGAAAAAGAGGGGAGGGGAATGTAAAGGGGGTGCTGCAGGTAGGGTACGCTATATATCCTTGCCCATAGATGCAACACACAGAAATGGCTAAGAAAGACATCACCCATACAAAGCAGACAACTTCTATACATGAGTTAAGAAAGCTGAAGCTGCATGTGTAAATATCCTGACAGGCATCAAACACAACACAACACACACACACACACACACACACACACACACACACTCTCACTCATTATTTTGTGTTCCGATATCTATCCTAGTTGGGTCTCTCCCAGACTATTTGTCAGTGTGTCCTATTAGGTTTCCAAACAGCTTGTAATGACTGGTAATAAACAGCAGAAGAAGAAGAAGGTAAATCAAGCGAGAAGACGACAAAATGAGCTCTCCAGGGGACCACTATGCTCCCAGCCTTGAAACACACACACTCACACACACACACACACACACACATACACACACACACACACACACACACACACACACACACACACACACACACACACACACAGGCAGAAACACACCAACAATTCTGTCTACGTATTCATGCAGTCAATAAAACCAACAATGGCAGGTTATGGAGACTAACAAAGAGCAAACATTTTATTTTAACAGTGTCATAGCAGTTAGAGAAACGTATACAACAGCAAAACAGACTGAGTGCATGCATGACTGCATGGACTCTGTTTTTAATAGGTTTGTGTGTTCTGACAAGTGGCACTGATAAAACATAACCACATTCGACAGAGATACCATGTTGGCTTAGGGCCAAAAAGTACAGAATCACTTTGGCTTTACTGAGCAGCTCCCAGTTGTTACCATTATGTAAATATGTTACCATGAAATATATTTAAATTTCCACCTTAAAAAGAGTTTTTTTTTTGTTTTTTTTTTACATCTCCAAATTAATGAACTTGATTTGGTCAAAACTAACACTTGGTTTATCTCTCCTCCCACCTTCCTTCCTTTTCTCCTCCATCTAGCCCTCTGTGGTCCCCTCTCTCTCTCGCTCTTCATTCCCTTGTCCCTTCATCATCACTCCCTTCCTCCCTCTGGTGTCACAGCTCACTGGCTCCAGGTGGTGAGGGAGGAAGGGAGGAAGGGATGTAGGGAAGGATGGATGGAGGGAGGAACTGAAGGCAGGAGGAGGGGTTTCTGTCATCTGTTCCTGTGTTCATACCATCACAACGAAGACCGACATCCTCCTCAGTGCTGACTCTTTGATAATTATCTTTTTTTTTTTCCTGTTTACATTGACAATTAACATTGTCATGTTATCTGTAAATAACAAGAAGGTAAATTAACACCTTGGTCAATTACTACCTTTATACAGTGCTACATTTAATTATATATTCTAATATCACTCTGGAGTGTTTGTAACATAGAAGCCTTTATATATTACTAATCATAATTTCAATAAAAGATGTATTTTAGACTTTAGAAATAAATGAGTGCAGAGTGAATGTGAGCAGCAGTAACAGCAGCACAGTGTTAATGGTGTTAAAACAGTTAGATTACCTATTCTAAAAATTTCAGCATTGGTAGGGAGGGCAAGTGTTTGTGTGAAGACTGATTACACTGAGAAGACTGTTTGCTGGATGAGTGGAATAGTTTAAGTAGCTTTTACTACTTCAGGGCACCAACTCAAGCTGTTGCCTGTGGTGCTACAAATTATCAAAAATCAGACATTTACACAGGTTTTTTTTTTTTTTTTTGGTTTGACAAGCTGTCTAATTTCTTCAGCACGCTTCTGGATCATGAAAAAAAAAAAGTTCAAATGTCCAAATCTCTTTATTTAGCATCTGTTAAATTCCAATATGAGTTTACAGCATAAATGCTGACCCACCCCCACCTCCCCACAAGATAAAAAACAAAAACTACACAAAGTGATGCACTTTCTTCAGTTCAGAGGCACTGGTTATACACACCAACAACAGAGAAGCCAGAGCAGTCTGTATTGTATTAGTTCAGGTGCAGCAGTGTAGAAAAGAACAGCAATGTTGGTAGCCTGTGGCAAAGACTCAGACACACACGCACGCACACACATACATGAGTGAGCCCTCAACCACATTATCCACCTCCATTGACTCTAAAAGCTTCTTACGCGCCTCATTAAGTCTTCAGTGACACAAAGTAACCACACCAGACCCTGCTCAGCACCACATACACAGACGTACGGATAGGTGTGCATCTGCGCACTGGTGTTAAAGGAAAGAGGGGAGAGGAGGGGCGACTTAGAAGCACAGAAATGTTTGTACAGACACACATCGGCTCAGCCACAGCCCGTGGGACAGCTGCTTAGACATTACTAGTCAAGCGCGTCACAGATTTGACTGCAGGCTAATAGACAGGTTGAACGCAGGTTTGAAATGCCAAATAAATGCAGCCTCCAGGTAGAAAATAAAAGCAAGCCAGTATTATTTAATGCCTTATTCCACACAGAGGGGTTCATAAACTATTTATGGTCTTCACCCAAAGTCACCATCAAATTTAAAAGGTGAGAGTGCCGGTGATTTAACTGAAATGTACCCAGGTTCATTCAGGGACCTTTAAGATGTGTTTGAAGGGAAAAATATCAGTCTGACGCCAGGTTTGGCCAAACGTGTATCAGACCAGCAAAAATACTGCAGTTTAAAAGCATGTCCTTTATGTACTGATTATCAAAATGTGAAGAATGTAAATAAGGGAGGGCTACTACAATTATTATGGTGCATTGATGTAAATAGGTAAGTAAAGCTCATGCTGAGGACACATCATTAGCCACCACACTCCACAGGGAGCACTTAGATCCAGGTGAGTGGCCACTCGATACCTCCAAGGCATCTGTGTGTGCATATGCGTGTGTGCGTGGTGTGTACGAGGTAGGGAGGACAATGAAGCATGCAGCTAGCAGCAGGGATTGGGGTGAATGAAGATTTGAGGTGAGGTGAGGGGTAGCTATGCAACGATTCGACTAAAATGTGTAAATCGTCCTTCATTTCTTTACATCTTATTATGCACACTGATTTCTCCTACTGAGTATTAATGAACAACTTCTGTGCTGTGCTGCGTACTAAACATCTCCCTTCCAGGTTTGTTTTCCACATCATGCAATGTGACTTTTACACGTTTGCTAACTGCTAGTGATTTACTCTTGTATTCAATAATAAAAGATTAAAGCTAATGCAGACTGAATATTAATCCATACAAATTAAAAAAGCAGTAAAATGTTTATGATGATGGGCAGGCAGTGGGACAGCATAGTGCTGCCTTGCTCATAGTGGGAGCTAAGGAGACAGAAAGGGGACAAACCTTGCCGACAGGCGGGCTCTTCTACAGGCCATCCATTTGGCAGGTGGGGATGGGGGAAAACGGAGGAGAGAATGGGCAGAATTAGTTATATGTACTGTGAATGTGCTGTGTGTGGGGAGGAGGCAAACGCAGTATTAAAGATAAATTAGCTCGCTGTCATCAAGAAATGCCATTTGAAATCCCACAGAAAACATCAGAAAAACCGAAAACCCTTTATTTAGGTGACACAACACTGCTGTTCAATAAAAGGAGCTGCTACGGACTAAAATATGTAAATCTATAAAATACTTTTGACACTAATCAGCTGCAGTAAAGTGCTACCTTGACAGAGACATGTAATTAAGGCTTAAAGCTGAACTGCTGGCTATAGTGATGGATAGAAAGAAAGTTTTAAGAAAAAGAGACAGAGGGAGATGAGTAGATGAACACAAAAGAAAGCAATGGCTTTGGCAGAAATTTTTACCAAAGGTCTGATCATGAAGAGAGCAAGGACATGTGTGCAGAGTTACTGGTAGATCAAAGTAAGCATTGTAACCAGTATGCTAATTGGAGACTGGTCCCTGATTAGTGCCAATGGAAAGGGTTGACAACATGCTGTGTGTGGCTCTATTGTGCACGTATGTGTGGCTCCTTTGTGCGTGTGTGTGTCTGTGAAAGAGAAAATGTGAAAGTGTGCGTGCGTGTGTGTGTGTGTGTGTGTGTGTGTGTGTGTGTGTGTGTGTGTGTGTGTGTGTGTGTGTGTCTACATGTGTTCAAGAAGTGAGGGCTCATGCTGTGAAATCTAGACTGAGGTGATTAGTAAAGCATTAGTGGCTGCATGCAACACTCAGAACACGCTGTCAAGGACCTTATTTACGGATGTGTGTGTGTCTGTTTTGTGTATGGTTAGTGTGTTTAGGGAGGGGTCGTTTAAAGGTCTAATGCATCATTTCTAAATGAGTGCTCTGCTCTTAAAAACCACCAAACGGAGGCAACAGCAATATTATGCTGCAGAAAATGCTCCTGTAGATGTACTCGATTTACACGCTCGCACACACGTGTTTAGATACACACCGGCTCTCGCCTTCACCTCACACTATCACACGGGGAGGGAAGTTCTTCATGATGTGCAGCTGCACAGCAGAAAACAATACAATGTGCCAAAAGTTGCTGCGGTGCAGTCCAAGGAGACACAAACACATCCACACACCAACAAATACACATGTGCATACAATGAGGGGGAGAGGGAAGAGACAATACAAAGGCAAATCAAGCCATGAGAAAACAGCTAAGCCACACATTACAGAAATAAAGGGAATTACTGCACTCTGATACAATCTTGCTAAGTCTTGGTGATGAAAAAGAGGTGTCATCTAAAATAAATAAATCTATTCCAGTGGCACAAGTAGTGTGAAGTTCACCTGTTTTGGTTTTTCTGTTAAAAAACAGCCCTGCAGAGATTCTAAAAAAACCCTGAAATTTATTATCCTTCTTTTCAGTGCTGCCCCTCCATCACTCTGGGCTCTGCCTCCGTCTATTTTTTTTTTTCTGTCATCTGACATCTCGTGGCTAACCCCCGTCGCATCTTCTCCTCACACGCCTAAAACACAAATAAATAATTTGCCTTTTACGTGGTCCTCTCATCTTCTCGTCTCCGTCCCCCTCCCCATTTCCACCTGCTTAGCAATGTCGGGGGGCTTGAAAAAGTGCACACACACTGCTCTGTGATTACAGACACAGACACACACACACACACACACACACACACACACACACACACACACACACACACACAGGTAGGATATGCCCTTATTGTGTGTGTAAAATCTGCAAAACCAGACACTTTTTGTCTTACAGGAACATGCTACACAGAGTGAGAGAAAGGTACTGTGCTCTTTCTGTTCTGTGATTATTCACATATAATATTTAAAAAATTGTTTAACTGTCTATACTCAGTTATTAAACCAAATTTAAACAGGTTCTCGCTTGCTTTATGTAGTATATATAGTGTACTTGCCCTTAGGCTTTTGTCTATCACACAAAAAAATGCCCCCCCCCCAAAAAAAAAAATCTCCAATGGCAGGTTAGTACCAGAGGCAAAAATGGATAGCTCAATTTCTTTCTCTCTATCTCTCCTCAGTGTGTGGGAGATGGACTGAGGCTGTGTGTGAATGTGTCCATGTGTGTCTTTAAACAGTGTGAAGTGTGGGCATTACCACTCAGCTCCACCACACTATTATTCTCTGTTCAGTACCAATAGCTGTACAAAGCATTTTCAGTGGTGCTGCCATATATCCGGCTTCACAACTTAATCCACCATATTGTTCTGTAACTCCTGTTGCTGTCCCACTCATCTGAGCAGCGGAGGCCACAGGTGTTATTCTGGTTACACTTTCTCGCTGGCAATCTAGATATCTGCTCAGGACTTTCTCTTATTTTTGAGATTAACCATATCAACAAACAGTAATAATCACAATAATAATCATCGTCATTGCCGTCATCATGTCAAGACCATGCAGATCAATCCACGTTTAATTGACTGCAACAACCATAATGCCGTACCAACAGCTTGCTGCAAAGCAGTACTTATATGACACTACATGAGGACACCTTTTAAGACCCTGTATTGATTCAAAACCAGTGCATGCAAAATCTGTCAAAGTGGTGAACAGAGCAAGATGGAAGGAAATTAAACTGTTAATTTCCTTTAGCCCCCTGCAACCTTCTTGCATGATTTCTCTTTCCCTCCTGTGGTGCCTCTCTGCTCTCGGTTTCTTCCTCTCTCCCATTCTCTGCCTCCAGAGCAGGGCATTGACCACATGGTGTTTTAATTAACTTTGTGCTGTGTAAGAGCCAAGGCTAGCGGGAACGCACACAGGGTGTGACTATACAGTCACAGTAAAGCCTAACATTTGGGCTGAAAACCAGTGGTATTTATAGGGTCCCCGTTTTAAATATTAAGTCTTGCAGGCAGGCCAGCATGTGGCAATGATTTCTGGTCTGGCCGTGTTCCAAATGTACAGTAAGTGAATAATACAGTGATTGGAAAGTGACATGTCTATAAAAAGACCCATCTTTCAACCTGCAATTTACCAGTAACACAAGAACATGCGGAAATCACCATTGTTCATATGTGGCCTCTTAAAAACTCAACTTTTGAAAGCACTTTGGAGGCACTTGTAAATTTCTGAAAAGCTAGAAAAATGTTACATGCGATAAGTGATTTATTCTCCTTATAAAATAAGAAAAAAACATGTATGACACACCACAACCCAATATACTCAATAATTTCTTTGAATAACAGTATGCTGAATGAACATAATAATGGACGATCTTTTAATTTCCAGTTTGATGTGATGGATTTAAGGCAACCTAAATTTCTGATGACTTAATCTATACACAGTGATACAGAAATATGTCTATTTGGCTTTGTGTCACAGTAAAGGCCGCTATGCTGTCTGCTTCTGTGTCTGGAAAGGTCGTGTAAAATGAAATGGATACTTTTAGCTCACGCAGAAAAAACTTTGTCGTATTTTTAAACATAAATAAATAATTTTGGAGTAACTAAGGAAAGCAAATTCAGTTGAATGATGAGCAACTGCTTTAAATGTCTTAAGCAGTAATACTGTATTTGAATAAAGTGACAAGCAGTAAGTAGTAAATATGTTTTGGTGAAAAATGTCACCTAAGCTGTTTTGGCTTTAGGCCAAAACACAAGTGGAGCAGTCTTCCTTGTAAAGATTTTTCCTCAGAGCTACAGGGATTCCTCTCTAGACTTCCCACTTTGACCCGCTCTCCCTGTATCTGCCTGTATGTTGTGTCTCTTTCTCTTCCTGACAGCGTAATTAACAGGACCATGGGGTGCACCGTGTATTACCCACGGAGTTATGTGACAATCACATTACTGGACTCGATTAGCCAGTAGAAATCTCCCTCCTCCCTGTTCCTTCAAACAGTCAAAACTGTCAACATAATGGTTAAAAAAAAACACTTTGTGGTTACTGACTGAGAATGAAAGGATCTCCAGACGGTATGATTTCACTTACTATGTTAGATTATTCACAATTTTTCTGTGACACACAGACGTGCACGAGGTGCGACAAAATCAAATGTTAGACAAGCACACTTAGAAATGTTGGAGTTACTGAATGTGAGAGCTGATGATCAAGTGTGCCTGCAGGTCCTGATGAGACTGTTAAACAGGCAGTAACACTTGAGCACAGATGAAAATTGAGTGATACAAGAAAAAAAAGAGAGAGAATTAAGAAGGTAAGTGGAAAATGCAATAAGAAAGGAGTCCAGAAAAATGTACACAATCAGGTGTACTGATACTGTGCCTTCTGGTGCCCAGGCGGGTATTTTCTCACAATAAATTCAATGCACATTCACAGTCTGAGCATGTGCACTAACAAACAGAACAGAATCAGACTATAGCTGACAGGCCTATAGCATAAACTCACAGCATTAAAGCAGCATGATTAAAGCTACAGAATTTAAGACCCAAGTATTACCACAGGGTTTTCACCAGCTCTAAAAATTACATTTTTTCCAGCACAATTCAAATATCCCACCTATAGAGTGTTGCTTTTCCTCAGAGAAGAGAAAAACAGAAACTGGGAGACAAAATAAATGAAGGAGGGTGGGGGGGACTAAAACCTGTTTGCACACTCTTTTGTAACCACAAACATTAAATCCATTGTGTTTCCCAATTAGAACAAATTGCAATTTATGTGTGAAATTCAAAATTATAAAGGAAAATTTATACACTACTTAACAAAGGAAATAAATATTTTATGTCAAAGTTTTGGCCACTTGGGTGATGCATTTATCTCGGCTTTATCTCTGGTCACAAAGCTTAAAGGCAGTTTAGATGTCTCTATTTTTGAGGCAAAGTCCAACTTTTTATTTATTACTGTAAATTTGTCATGCGTCAGTGCCAGCGGTGACCGAAAGAAAGAAACAATCTGCTATGAAGAAGAGAAAGATGACACATGAAACTGAGCATCTGGTAATTTTCTTTCCATCGGTGCCTTCAGACCAAATAAGATCTTTCTGTCACTTCAGTATTTGCTCCTGTCTTTGTTAAAGAGTGGGGGAGGAGAGGGCTGCGGGAAATGTAATAGGAACTGGGCAAGTTCTTAAAAATAATCTGCCTCAATTTCATAATTAATCTGCGCTAGGTTTTCACACAATTAGCACGTTAATTAACCCAAAACTGCCACCACTGTGTGGGGATGTGTGCATGTGTGTGCGTATGTGGGAGGTTGGAGAGAGAAGGATGAGCTGTATATCAGACAGTGGGAGGAGAGAGAGTGAGTGACTGGCGGGACTCTTAGGGCGTAGGGAAGTAGTGAGCACTGGAATGAGATCAACAAAGGTGAGGAGGTGATGGAAGAAGAGGAGAGGAACACGAGGAGAGGAGGAGGACAACAGCCAGAATGAAAGGGGTCATTTCAGTGATGTGGTAAAGAGCTAAGGAGACTGACAGGGAAAAGCAGCAGGTAGAAGACACAGAAACTACAATTTGTGTGTGTTCTTTGGCAGGTGAGCATGCGTGAGAGGGTTTGTGTCAGTGTTTGTGTATCTCAGATTGTGTGTGTTTGATAGCGAGTGGGGGCGGGGATGCGCACTAGGGAGTGAAGTAAAAGTTATTCCAGCTGTGCTTATGTCTCAAGCCTCTCTTCTCCAGACACCACTAGATGACACACACACACACACACACACACACACACACACACACACACACACACACACACACACACACACACACACACACGTACGCACACTCTCAGCCTGAGTCTGGGATTGCCTGTCAGGTTTGGCGAGGGGCTGAGGGTGTGGGCTGCAAAGCATTTGTTCCCCCAGAACAAACCCACGGGTCCACCTCGTTAATCTCCATGACAACAGAGATGCTAAGGCAGCAAATTAGCAGAAAGTAGGAAAAAAAATGTCACAGGGGAAGCGTTCAAAAGAACATCCAAGAGTTAGGTTTTAGTTAAATACAAGTTTTTAGTTAAACACACACTATTTCTATGACCTTTTCTCTCCTTCGATGATAATGGAATTAAATGAAGAAGCTTAACATCACTGCAGTGTCTTTAACTCTCTCATGCTTAATTTTTTTTTTCATGCAAAAGCAGCTGCACAGACAAATGTGGATTTAATGAAGCACCATGTTTGTCCTGCAGTGTCTTAGCTTTAACAAGGGGGTGCACATGTTTTTGCAATCCTATCAAAACTTAAAAAACATCATAAGTGAAGTGCATTGTAATGTAAAAACATATTGTTTGATTTCATTTCGCCCAAGCTTTAAACACTCAAATTTGGAAATATTATGATGATTTGAAAGCCTTTGTTTTACAGTGCACACCTCTAAAGTTTTATCTGTAATTTTGACTGTTCCTAAGCCAAGCTTTCCAACTCTCCACGGTGCAGCCAAGTGGTAAATTTGCACAACAGCTGGTCCACACAACCCACGAGTCAAAAAAGAGGTCTTCATTCCACCTCTCTCACACCTCCATGTTCATGTGAGTGCATGTTTGTGTTTGTGAAAAGAACACATTGTTTCGTGCTTTCAAAGTGCCATTAGATGAGGAGATGAGACGTTCGCAGTCACTGGGTTCACACCGAATCCTACACTCGCACATACGGAAAAAGACATGTGCCTCACTCACCGATCATGTGATTTGCGACATGAATCTGGATCTCTCTTTCCGTCTCGAACGTCATTTGGCATTTAATACACTGGTAGGTCTTTTTCTATAACAGAAAAACACACAAACACCGAAAAACTATTATCAGTACAATAAAATACAGAGTGTCCAGGCAAATTAGAAACATGGTTACATTTTAAACACATTGAATACATAAATAACCATTTTTTTTAAAATGTGAAAAAAATTGTGAAAAAATGTAAAAGCAAGTTTTCAAAACTCATGAAAATGCAAGTATAATTAGCTTAGAAATAACAAGTAAAGGAAATCAAACACATTGAAAAAGGGGTTAAAAGTAAAACATCTGTGTTTGGAAAACTGCACTTTTGCCGTATCTGCAGTCAACCCGTAACATGTGAGCCATTTCAACCTCACAAATTCTTGCACTGCAAGTGCAAGTCTTTAGAGACTTTGAAAAAAAAAGAAGAAGAAAAGGTATGCAGCTACACAAACACAAAAGCTGGATCTCTGCAGAGAAAGTGAGAGAAAGAAATTAAAAAAGGAGGGTGTGAACAGGAAAAAGATTAAGGGAAGAAGCAATGAAACAGAAGGAATGGGTGTAGAAAGAAAAAAAAGGACAAAGGAGAGAGAAGGAGATACAGAGCGAGGAAGAGAAACAAGAGTGAGAGACACAGAAACAAAGAGAGAGAGAATCAGAGACTCTGCTTATCCATTCATAGCACATAGTGATCACTCATGCACAAACACATACAAAATACACAAAGGCCCCACTTCCACTGTCTCTCTGCTGCTTCAGCCTGGTAGAATGAGTACACACACACACACACACACACACACACACACACACACACACACACACACACACACACACACACACACACACACAAATCCTACTTTGTCTGCTTTGTGCTGTTAGACTAAGCAGAAACAAAGGTGCAGGTAAGACAGAGGGTCCCTGGGAACTGTCTCTCAACACACACACGCTCACTTGCAAGTACACACTCTCACACACATAGACACGCGGCAGGTCCCGGGGAGCCTGACTGTCAATATCAAGTAGAGCGAACAGCTCCCACAATGCCTCAGCACGCCCCAGCCGCAGGACCCAGTGGGGCTCAGCTGACACACACCAACGTACACGTAAGCACACATATGCAAGCTACAGACACAAAAAACAGCAACACGCACCAAGCCTCATACAAACCTCATGCACACATAAAGTTCAGGAGGAGTCTTTTGCAACCTTGAAAATGTCTCCATTTTTTAAATGCTCTTCAAGTTTAAATGCATACCGGCCATAGTTATATAGCATAATGCTTCATCTATCACTCCACTGCATAATAGCAAATCCAAGAAGTATTTAAGATGCATCACAGTTTTCAGTACTCACATAACTTACTCTTTATAGCAGAAACAATCAGGTATTTTTATTGAAACATTCTCCTCTAACAGCTTCTATCTTTTCTATCTGATCATTAATTCTCACCTTAGGTGCAGGTGAAACCTCAGCTTTCTTTCCGGCTGCGCTGGTTTCAGGGCTGACCTCGGGGTGATCTGTCTGGACGTGACTCTCCAAGTCCTCCAGGCTTTCAAACTTCACCCCACACTCTGGACATCTCAGCCCAACCATGGCCTTCTCTGCCGGCGTGTCTCCGGGTGTGGCAGCTCCTCCCTGGCTGGGACTCTGGCCGTTCGTGCCCCTAATTTGATTTGAGCATTTGATTTGTTTAAGCTGATTTCAGTGATCATAACTGTTGCTAAACAAAGAAAAAAAAACAAAACTGTTTTTATATTAGTCTGTGTGTCGGTGTACTCCATGTTAAGAAAAGAAGAGGTCCAGCTCTTCATTATATTTGAAGGCTCTTTTTTCATGAGCCTTAGTAGTTCTAATGAGTATATGTGAAACAGATGGAGCCGAGAAAACAGAGAATATTGTGTCCAGAGATAAGTTTGTGAAAGGACCTTTTAAAGACACTTAAAATATTCTTGTACTGTTATCAGTGTGTATTGCAGAATGTATTTTAAGAATAAATACACCTTTATTCAGACAAAAAGCTTCAAAGAAATTTAGCAACAATTTAAGCAAACGTCTTTTTTTTGCTACTGGTGATCATAAGCACACGCACTTTTTTTTAACAAGGTTCATAACATGGCTGCCTACCTGCTCATGCAACCAGCACAGAGGCCATAAGGCAGGCCATTGACATCCAGCTTCACCAGCTCGCCTTTGTTCTTGAACTCCTTTAGGCAGAAGGCGCACTTATACAGCTTATGCTGCTGCAGCTGCCCGTTAGGGGATGAAGAGGCTGAGCCATTTCCTCCAGCTGCTCCTCCATTCCCGCCTCCTCCTGCAGCTCCTCCGAGTGATGCGCCAGTGGAGATTTTCTGCATGTGGAAGGTGCCGTGGATTTTAAGCTCCAGCGTAGAAGTGACCGTCTGCATGCAGACAACGCAGCGGAAGCCAGTGAGGGAGTTGCGGAGATCAGGGTGCATTTGGCAATGCTCTATAAACTCCTCTTCGCTCTGCAACGGCATCTTACAGATTCGACAGGTTCCTGTGTCCAGGCTTTTACTGTGGGTCACCTGAAAAGAGTGAAAATATATATATAAGGATGATTAATGTAATGATAGTAATTTTACTGTATCAATGTTTGAATCTAACTTTTAGCAAAGTGCAGAAGAAGACCTTTTAAAAAAGACCAAAATATTGCATCACTACGCTGCATTCATTTATTATTTATTTATTAATTAGTAAATTAAATTTTCAAAAAACCTCTACATTAGCATAAGAAGACATGGTTGCTATGATAACCGACAGAAGCTGTGTTATGTAACACATTTGCTTGACTATACAAACATTTTTCCTGTACTTTGTTGCAGCACAAATTGCCTCTCTTAGGAGTATTTAACTTTGTTTTAAGTCTAAAGTCAAAGCAGCCAAAGATGTTTCAGGATCAAAATACAGGCACACAAATAGAAAACAGCAAAAATGTCACACAAGAGAAAAGCAAAAACATGTGTCTGCACAGTACTCTGCATCGTTGTACCTGCGAGGGCACCCATACTGCGCTTGCTCTATCAGTATGAACCTCTAAATTATTTGCTGAACTAAAGGCTCCTCAAAAGAGATAAATACAGGCCTGGAAAGCTGTAAAATTACGTACCTTGTGCTCAGTGAGTGTTAGGAGAGAGGGGAAACGTTCGCCACATATTGGACACATATAGTGTTTGGCAGGGCCGCGGTGCGTTTGAGCGTGCTCACGAAGCCCATTCTCAGAAAAGAAAGTTCTGGAGCACACGTTGCACTTGTGGTTCCCTTTGATGAAATCTGCCTTCTTCTTTCGAGAACCTGTTGTATATAATTAATATGTATACTCACAAATATAATAATGATGCATAATACAAAGCATTCCCTTCTAAACAATAAAAGGACATAAGCACATTACCAGCATCATCTTCTCCTGGCCGGATGTTGTGGTCACGCAGTCGGTGGTTCTGCAAAAGAGACTCCATGGTGTAGGCAGCTCCGCAGATATCACAGGCATACATAGGCTCTGAATTATCCAGTTCCTCTTCTCCCCCGCTCGCCTCATGACTGTTGGCTGTATCTGCCCCCTGGCCCGATCCTGCTCCCACAACTCCGCTCTTCAACAGCATGTTCTGCAAGTCTGCTTGTTCAGCAGCTGCAACTGTTGCTCTTTCCACGCTTCCTGCACCTCCGTTGCCACTTCCTCCTCCCCCTCGCTTGGAGGTCTGCGCCAAACCATTAGGCGTCCCATTCTGGCTCCCGCTGCTCCCTGTGCCACCTCCATTGCCGGTGATGTTGCTGCCATCAAAGATGCAGTGCTTTTCTCTGAGGTGTCTCTCCAGCAGTGAGATGGCGTGGAAAGCTTTGCTACAGAAGCGGCATGTGAACTTCTTGCTGTGCGTGGTGATGTGACACTGGAGTTCCACCTCTGTTCCAAAGGTCTCCCCACAGAAGATGCACTTCCGGGGCTTGAGTCCTATCAGTCAAAGATCAAATTAACACGAAGATTCAAGTTTAATCCATCCTACAAGACAGCTGTCAAGTACACATTGGACTTTGTGGTCCAATATTATTTGACAGCTGTTTATCACAGGAACAAGAAATGTCAGATTTTATATGTCTATAGTATATTTTGGTCTTTTTGCATCACAATCTCTTCATTTTTTCCAAATAATCTGGTTTACTTGTTAAATATAGCCTTGCAGTGATCCCAGCACAGCTGTACAGTACCTGCACCGAGACCTCCTGGGAGGCCTGACCTTTGACCCAGATGGTTATGCTTAACATGAAGCTGAAGATCTGTCTCCTTCCGGAAGTCCCAGGCACAAGCCGTGCAGCGAAACAGCTTCTTCTCATTGCTATGCTTTACTGCCAAATGCACCTGGATACGAGAAGGTCGAAGAAAGGAAAAAAAAACGTTGCATCTTTTAGGAAAGTCTTAATGCATTTACACTTTCTACTTGTTCATGCAGTGATGGGAGAAATCTTTGTAATAACAAACATGCCATTTCTCATTTACCTGTATAGAGACCTTGGAATCAAACACCTCCTGACACAGAGTACAGTGGTACAGGACGAACGTGTGCATGTCTAGCAGGTGTTTCTGCAGGTCATCCACTGATGAGAACTGTTTATCGCAGCTCTCGCAGACATACTGGGTCGACGTCGTTGTGTAGTGTACTGTCAGGTGTTGAAGTAATGCATCCTGTGATTCAAAGTCCTCCTTGTTGCACTGGGGGCAGGACTGGCGCCTCAGCAACATCTCCAGGTGTGACTTAAGGTGAGCCTGGAAACCTTCAAAACTAGCAAATCGCAGGTCGCACTGGTTGCAGGGATAATCTCCATTGCTCCCCATTGATGGAGTAGAGTCTCCTCCGAGTCGGTGGCGTTTCGGGGAAGAGATCTCGATGTCCGATGAGGCGGGGCTCAGGTCTGCAACTTTCGCTTGCCGTTTGTTGTTAGCCAATGGGATGTTCTTGTGGTTCTCCTTTATGTGCTTGGTGAGCTTGAGGAGTGAGCCGAAGATAGGAGAATTGGTGCAGTAAGGGCAGGAGTAAACCTGTACATGGATAATAACTCTTTATTTTTTAAGATTATTACACAATGCAATATAGTGAGTCCTTATAGAGTGATGAAAAAGATATGAAAATGGGAGAGATAAATGAAGAGCAAGACATAGGCCATAAGCTAAAGTCATATCCATAACTCTGCAAGCTTACAGATAAATAAAATATTACATTTCTTATTACCAAATAGTGAAAATTGCTATGTTTTTGGCTTTTAAAGTCCAGGCTTATGAAAAGCTAGGACTCAAGCTGACAATCAGTCATGTCCAAATAGTAATAGAAACGTCTAGAGTCTTTATTTTTCTTTTTGGTGTATATGCTTGTTGTGTAGTTCCTGTGATCAATAACCTATAAAACTGCAGTTTGCAGCAGCATCTTCTTTTAATTTTCAATTCTCACCTCCATGAAGGACTGAGATCCAGCCTGTAGTACAGGGGACTCGAGTTTGGCCACTGCTCCTCCTGATGCACTTCCACCACCTGTTGCAGAGGTGCAGTGTGTCTGCTGAATGTGCTCCGTCAGTGAAGACTCTGTCAGGAAACCCATTGAGCACTGGTTGCAGAAGAAGGCATGGTTCCCTTCTAGGATGGAGACGTTAATTTTTATTGTTTCAACAGCAATTACAACACATTATGACACTGCACTTAAAAGTTATGTTCAGCACACTGACTACATCACAACAGCCTTTATCTAACCTTTAACAGTACCGTCTTTCATACATTTTCAGCCACTTTAATTTCATTTAATTTTAAACTCACCCAATGTGGTTGATCCAGCCATAATCCCACCGGGCAGGCAGTGGGACACCCTGATGTGTTCTTGCAGAGAGTTGATGTCCCCGAACATGTCGGGACAGTAGTTGCAGTGGAATGCTGTGACGTTGGTGAACTGCAGCAGGGGAAAAGCTGCTGCTGCTGCACCCACCGTTCCTCCACTCGCACGGTGAGCTTTGCGCACGTGTTCGTTGAGGTTGTAGAGCGTTGGCAGAGTTTCCAAGCAGAGCTGACATGTATGGCTCTGTTGTGGCTTATCTGCATGGATGGTCTTCAAATGGATCTCCAACACTGCCAGACTATGGAAGTCTCTCTTTGAGCAGTAAGGGCAAGAGTACGTCACTTTGCTCCAAGTCCCTCCCCCACCTGTACAGACAGATAGGGTACTTTAGAAATCCACAAAGGCATTTAAAACTAACAAGTTTTGACTATCAAATCAAATAATGTAACTGCTCTGGTTGCTTTGTAGATAAGTGACTAACATACCTCCACCTTGATGGCCCAGGTTTATCCCCATGTCCTCCCCAGTATCGGTTCCTCTTCTGCGGCCACGTTCACTGCCCTGGCTGTGCTTGAGTGTAGAGTCGGGTGTGGAGCCTCTCTCCAGACTGGCACTGGAGTCTGGAGTGGCTGAGCTCATTGAGGCAACACTACCCAGTGCTGGGTCAGGACTGGCAGCGCTGTGATTAGAAGAGTCAGGCTGACGATGGCTGTCTAGGTGGCAGTAGACGTCCTCAACAGAGGGGAACTGTTCTGAGCAGACGGGGCATCTGTGGATATATAAAAAGATCAGTCAAAGTGAAGTTCTTTTCCAGCATTCCACACTAATAAAAATCAGTGATTTGAGAAGTTTAAAAAGCCCTGAAGTACTTGTGTTTGCGGTTGGCATGCTGCGTTTCAATATGCGTGAGGAGCGAAGCCTCATCTAGAAAGATCTCAGGACAGTGGATGCATTGCAAGTCAGCTCGGTCCGACAGCTGGGGGTGTCTGGTCAAGACGTGTTTCTCTAGCTCGTCGGTCTGACTGAACGTCTCCTCGCAGTAATCACACATATACAGGTCCTGCTCCAGGTCGCCCTCTCCTCCCGTTCCCTTCTTTCCTCCATCTCTCTCACTCCTCAGGGCCAGATGCTCTCTGTTCTTACGGTGAGCCTGCCAGAGTCACAAACGGTCAGACTCGAGACCCAAGGAAGCACGTACTGTAAAAGGCCTCAACTCACAGACTGTACAGTCATATCACATAGCTGTTAAAATATTACCAGTTGTGTCACTTTCATATTTTGATCCTTTGCTGCTTTAATTTTTAAGTAGCCATGAGGGTAATGGGCACCCGTGCTTACTACCCTCATTGTTACTAAGTATAAAGGGGAACAGTAGCACTTACCTGCATGTGGCTCTGTAGTGATGAGGTGGAGGAAAAGCCACGCTTGCACACACTGCACTTAAACGGTTTGCTGGAGCTGGATGTGTAATTTTTAAAAAGAAGTGTTACAGAGCATTTAAGAAAAGACAATCAATTTTGATCAGTTTATTATGTTAATAAGTTAAGAAGCAGGTACCTGTGCGTCTTGAGGTGGATCTTTAGGTGATCAGAGCGAGAGAACGCAGCCTCACACTCCTGACAGCTATACTTCTTATCTCCTAAATCATTCGGCAGTTTGATCAAAGACAAAAATACAGAGAGTAGCATCATTGTTGATGTTAAAGCGTTCAAAAACAAAATCTAATTTTTAGGTTTTCTTTCATTACGGCATTAACAACTTTAAAAATGGCCCTGTAGTCGTAGATGGTTCTTAGAGAACTCGGACATTTAGCAGTTAAAAACAGGCGAACTGAAACACTGCCATGACGGGCTTAGCAGACTTAGACAAAACAAACTCAGTACAATGCTTCTTTGTGGATATCATGTTTGTATATACCTGTGTGGAGTTTGACGTGGCGGTCTCTGCTCCTCTTGTGTTTAAAGAGGCGACTGCAGAAGGTACACTTGAAAGGCAGTTTGTCGCTGTGGATCTGCTCGTGTCGCTTCAAGTAGCTCAGACGGCTAAGCAGAGAGAGAGAGAGAGATCCATGAATAGGCAGGATACAATGATAACAATTGTCATCTGCTATTTCAGCAGCACTTTACACTGTGGCTTAACAAAAGCAATCACCCTTAACAAGATAAATAAATATATTAGTTTAAGATTAAAGTGACTGCTTTTAATGAACTATTTTTAAAAAAAACAAGGCATGCATTCATTCAAAAGCAAGACAGGATAACAGCGAGGACAGCTACATAGAGTGGGTAATATAGAGGATAATGATGATGACTCTATGGTGTGCGTATGACAGCTGTTCTTAAAATGGTTCTTGACTCAGTCCCTTGAGAGGTTAGCGAGAAATGTATTCACCTCATTCTCTTCACTGTTTGCCTTAGTGGTCCATGTTACCATGGTAATATTGAGAATACAGTTTGTTCATGTACATATAGTCATATATATATTTATAAGCAGGATATGACAAAGCATCTAAACATCCAAATAGGACACTGGTGCTACCGTTTCATTCTACTGCGGTGGCACCTGCAGGATCTTTAGGAGCCAAATGTGTGAACTGGGTACCTGAAGGACTTGTCGCAGAACTGGCATGGGTATGGCAGGCCTGCGCCTCCTTCCTCCTCGCCGCCAGTGGCCATTCCAAGGTCACAGCAGCCATCGGGCATCTGCGAAGGTGACGCCACATCCTTACTGGAGGGCGAGGAAGGCACCCAGGATAAACCCGCTGGGTCATCATCGCCATCTGACAGAGAGGGAGACGGACACAAAAACCTTTACAACATGTTTTTTTTTACTCATCTGCAGCAACAAAACACAGAATTAACTGCTTCTCTCTCTCTCTCGCTTTTTTTTTTTTTCTCCTTAAAAATCACACCTGCAGGTTAGCAAGTAAAGACACAGGTGAGCACTGTCAGAAATATTGGGGGTAAAACTGAGAGCAACAGTATAATTAAGAATTCTCATCGTTCTTGGAAGCCAAAAGGTGGGAGAAGCAGTCTGTGGATCTTCAAGAAAAAAAAACATATAAACAAAAAAAACTGTAATTTATCCTGTTTACACACACACACACACACACACACACACACACACACACACACACACACACACACACACAAAAAAGAGGATGGCAGAGATAGCACGAAACTGAAGACGGTGAGAGAGAGCGACACTCAGGCAGTAGCAACATCTAAATAGAAAGCTCCAAGAACTATGTATCCCCGAAGGAGCCCAGAAATAAGGACAGAGTGTATTTTCTCTCCCTTCATTCTCCCTCTGCAGCCATCCCTCGTTCCATCCCTCTCCTCACCTCCCCTCCTCTCCCATCCCTCCATCCCTCCCCAAGGACCATAGATCCGCCTCATCATATTTTCATTAGGGCCTTGGCAGATTGAAACGTCGGAAAAGCGATTAGATGATGTGGAGAGCAGAGCGGAAAGATGGCGATATTCACTCCCTTTATCTGTCATACATAGGAGATTATGCATTGCTCTTTTCCTTTTTTTTCCCTTCTCTCCTTTTTCCTCCCTCCTGTGTAGTCTGGCACAGAGGCGACAAAAAGGCCACGACTCCTTTAATAGACACTTCAGAATGGATTTGAGGCGACAAAAGGGAGGGCTGAATAATGCTTGATATTGTTCTGTTCTTCTTTGTGAGCTCTGCGAAGAAGCACAGCGTGGCTATTTAGCATTTGCCTGAAAAATGTAAAGGAGAGAGGAGATGAAGAGAGGAAAGGAGAGGCTGCTTTCTTTGCTTTTATCTGATCGCTTTATCAACTAGGCCAGCAACAAATCAAAGAGAGAAAATATGGAAACTAGAGTGAAAGGACAGAGAGAGAAGAAAAAGTCAGATGTGATTTGTGCCAAAATTCATTATGAGCACAATATTTCTGCAATGCAAACACTCCAACACATCACGCGCAGTACAGAAGTTTCTCCTGATAATTTCAGAAACCTCTCCAAAGCACACGCACCGTTTTACCTCAACCAAATCCAGCCACAATGTTGTGTGTCTTCTGTGTGTGTGCGAGATGGCTCTGCTGTGGATTATGCCTCACAGAGAGGGAGTGGAAAACAGATTCTTGTGATGAATCGATCGTGGGGAAAATGTAGGCATAGCGATGAGCAAATAGAATTCTGCAGGGGGGTCTGGGTTTGAAAAAAACTGTAAAGGCAGTGAATTATAAATTTGACTGGAAGCATGAAGGAAAATTGTAAAAATCTTAAGAAAATGTCCAATAGAAGGAGAAAGAGAGGGAGAGACAGCAATACCAATAAAAATTATTAATAATTATAGTAATAACAACAATAATTAAAACCGCAAGCGGTGATATCGGGCCCTCGCACTCCGCGCGCGTCGACCTGTGGCGCTCGTCGACCCGTGCCGCACTCGGAGGTTTTGTGATCGTGATGGGTCTCTAGAAAGTTGAATTCTTTTATAGGAAAAGGTATCTTTTGCTCTCGGCATAGACGCAATGGAATATTTGGGGGTGTGGTCACGGCTCCAGCATGCAAAATAGGGCATGGGTCTGATTGACTTTTTTGATGGGCTGTTTGTCTAGATGATGTGGAGCCAATTTGGTCTCACTGGGTGAAATGCCCTAGGAGGAGTTCATTCAAATAGCAGGCCTGAAAATGGCAAAAATTGACACTTTCAATTGAAGATGCTGGACTTCCTGTGGGGTTTGGAGTATGGCTCCAAGAGACTTTTTTGTATGTCTTAGGATGTTACATGACTGTGCAAAATTTCAGAGCTGTAGATAAAATGTAACTCAGGGGCTAGCTAAAAAACATGGTATATTATGATATTTAAAGCTGCCAGTAGGGGGCGCTCTAACGTTTATGGACTTTATGCATATCAATGTGTTCAGGGCAGGAGGCTTATCAAATAGATGAGGATTTTGTAAGGAATGGTGAAAGATATTTCATGTATTTCAGAGCAAAACTAATTCTGTGGACGGTCATACAAATTTTCATTTGCTTCTGTAGGGGGCGCTATTGCGCGTACAGTCTTGAATGTGTAGTTATGGATTCAGCCTGGGTGTGTACATGAGTGATTAAATTTTCAGCCTGATCAGACAAAGCATGTGCGAACAAGTGCACAAACAATTTTGGTGGTGAGGGAGAAAAACAAAGGCCAAATGTAATGGCCTGGTGTGACAAGGCCGTTTAATATTTTGTAAAGATTTCCACAATATTTGATGGGCTACTTGTGTAGATGATCTGGAGCCAATTTGGTGTCAGTGGGTGAAATGCCCTAGGACGAGTTCGTTCAAATAGCAGGCGTGGAAATCGCAAAAATTGACACCTTCAATTGAAGATGGCCGACTTCCTGTAGGGTTTGGGGTATGGGTCCAAGAGACTTTTTTGTACGTCTTAGTATGTTACATGAGCCTGTACATTTTCATACATGTAGATAAAACGTAGCTCCGGGGCTACTCAAAAAACTTGCTATTTTAAGATATTCCGAGCTGCCACTAGGCGGCGCTCTAACGTTTATGGACTTTATGCATATGAATGTGTTCAGGGCAGCATGCTTATCACACCACTGAAGTTTGAGCCAGATTGGGCAAGTTGGCTTTGAGTTACAGCCATTTTTGTGTTCATGGCGAATCATCGAACTTTGCCGTCCCATAAGGGTCACGCCCTTTTGTCAAAAACTCACAGTTTTAAAAACACAGTAAGTCCAAGTTCTTAAGGCTTTCCAGGTGAAATTTGAGATGGTTCTGCTAAACCACCTTGGAGCTGGACCTCCAAGTGTAAAATATGACATTTCCTGTTCCCACTAGGTGGCGCTGCGACTGATATTAAATATTGTCATATGTATGTGTTCAGGGGGGCACCCTCATCCTACTGGAGAAGTTTGATGCACATTGGATCATGTAGGTATGAATGAGAGGCAATCAAAATTTCATGGCGAATGATCAAAGTTCAAAGGGGCATAAGGACCCCTCCCCCTTGGCAAAAACTCACCATTTTCGAGATTTAGATTCCCCTGGGGGTGTAGGTTAGACAAACCAAATATGAAGATGATAACGTCTAAAACCTCTGAGTTATTAGAAAAAGTGTGAGGGCTGCAAATCGCCAAATTTGCATAATTAATTCAAAATGGCGGACTTCCTGTTGGGTTTAGGGCATGGCTCCAAGAGGATTTTTTGTGCGCCTGGACATGATATACATGTGTATGAAGTTTCATTCATGTACGTGAAACACAGCGGTGGGGCTCCAGTTTAGGGGGCGCTAGCGAGCCATTTGGGCGCGCCCTTGCCCGAGCCCATTAAAATACTTAAATTTTCACCAGGTGTGACGCATGTGCAAAGTTTCATGAGTTTTTGAATATGATAAAGCCCCCAAAAAGCCAATTCATTTGCCTGAATAATAAAAAAAAAAAAAAAAAAAAAAAAAAATAATAATTAAAACCGCAAGCGGTGATATCGGGCCCTCGCACTCCGCGCGCGTCGACCTGTGGCGCTCGTCGACCCGTGCCGCACTCGGAGGTTTTGTGATCGTGATGGGTCTGTAGAAAGTTGAATTCTTTTATAGGAAAAGGTATCTTTTGCTCTCGGCATAGACGCAATGGAATATTTGGGGGTGTGGTCACGGCTCCAGCATGCAAAATAGGGCATGGGTCTGATTGACTTTTTTGATGGGCTGTTTGTCTAGATGATGTGGAGCCAATTTGGTCTCACTGGGTGAAATGCCCTAGGAGGAGTTCATTCAAATAGCAGGCCTGAAAATGGCAAAAATTGACACTTTCAATTGAAGATGCTGGACTTCCTGTAGGGTTTGGAGTATGGCTCCAAGAGACTTTTTTGTATGTCTTGGGATGTTACATGAGTGGGCAAAATTTCAGAGCTGTAGATAAAATGTAACTCAGGGGCTAGCTAAAAAACATGGTATATTATGATATTTAAAGCTGCCAGTAGGGGGCGCTCTAACGTTTATGGACTTTATGCATATCAATGTGTTCAGGGCAGGAGGCTTATCAAATAGATGAGGATTTTGTAAGGAATGGTGAAAGATATTTCATGTATTTCAGAGCAAAACTAATTCTGTGGACGGTCATACAAATTTTCATTTGCTTCTGTAGGGGGCGCTATTGCGCCTACAGTCTTGAATCTGTAGTTATGGATTCAGCCTGGGTGTGTACATGAGTGATTAAATTTTCAGCCTGATCAGACAAAGCATGTGCGAACAAGTGCACAAACAATTTTGGTGGTGAGGGAGAAAAACAAAGGCCAAATTTAATGGCCTGGTGTGACAAGGCCGTTTAATATTTTTTAAAGATTTCCACAATATTTGATGGGCTACTTGTGTAGATGATCTGGAGCCAATTTGGTGTCAGTGGGTGAAATGCCCTAGGACGAGTTCGTTCAAATAGCAGGCGTGGAAATCGCAAAAATTGACACCTTCATTTGAAGATGGCGGACTTCCTGTAGGGTTTGGAGTATGGGTCCAAGAGACTTTTTTGTACGTCTTAGGATGTTACATGAGCCTGTACATTTTCATACATGTAGATAAAACGTAGCTCCGGGGCTACTCAAAAAACATGCTATTTTAAGATATTCCGAGCTGCCACTAGGCGGCGCTCTAACGTTTATGGACTTTATGCATATGAATGTGTTCAGGGCAGCATGCTTATCACACCACTGAAGTTTGAGCCAGATTGGGCAAGTTGGCTTTGAGTTACAGCCATTTTTGTGTTCATGGCGAATCATCGAATTTTGCCGTCCCATAAGGGTCACGCCCTTTTGTCAAAAAGTCACAGTTTTGAAAACACAGTAAGTCCAACTTCTTAAGGCTTTCCAGGTGAAATTTGAGATGGTTCTGCTAAACCACCTTGGAGCTGGACCTCCAAGTGTAAAATATGACATTTCCTGTTCCCACTAGGTGGCGCTGCGACTGATATTAAATATTGTCATATGTATGTGTTCAGGGGGGCACCCTCATCCTACTGGAGAAGTTTGATGCACATTGGATCATGTAGGTATGAATGAGAGGCAATCAAAATTTCATGGCGAATGATCAAAGTTCAAAGGGGCATAAGGACCCCTCCCCCTTGGCAAAAACTCACCATTTTCGAGATTTAGATTCCCCTGGGGGTGTAGGTTAGACAAACCAAATATGAAGATGATAACGTCTAAAACCTCTGAGTTATTAGAAAAAGTGTGAGGGCTGCAAATCGCCAAATTTGCATAATTAATTCAAAATGGCGGACTTCCTGTTGGGTTTAGGGCATGGCTCCAAGAGGATTTTTTGTGCGCCTGGACATGATATACATGTGTATGAAGTTTCATTCATGTACGTGAAACACAGCGGTGGGGCTCCAGTTTAGGGGGCGCTAGCGAGCCATTTGGGCGCGCCCTTGCCCGAGCCCATTAAAATACTTAAATTTTCACCAGGTGTGACGCATGTGCAAAGTTTCATGAGTTTTTGAATATGATAAAGCCCCCAAAAAGCCAATTCATTTGCCTGAATAATAAAAAAAAAAAAAAAAAAAAAAAAAAAAAAAATAATAATAATAATAAACGAAGCAATTACAATAGGGCCTTCGCACAGTTCGTGCTCGGGCCCTAATTAAAACCGCAAGCGGTGATATCGGGCCCTCGCACTCCCTGCGCGTCGACCCGTGGCGCTCGTCGACCCGTGCCGCACTCGGAGGTCTTGTGATCGTGATGGTGTACAGAAGGTCTGTAGAAGTTGAATTCTTTATAGGAAAAGATATCTTTTGCTCTCGGCATAGACGCAATGGAATATTTGGGGGTGGGGTCACGGCTCCAGCATGCAAAATAGGGCATGGGTCTGATAGACTGTTTTGATCAGGATGATGTCAAGAATGTTGAAACACATTTTCATACATTTCCGAGAAACTAAGTTTGTGGATGCTATACAAAATTTCATTTGCTTCTGTAGGGGGCGCTCTTGCAGCTACGTATAGCCTTGAATCCATAGTTATGGGTTCAGAGTGGCTGTGTACATGAGTGATTACATTTTCAGGCAGATCGGGCAAAGCATGTACGAACACGTGCCCAAACAATTTTGGTCGCCATTGAGAAAAATGAAAGCCAACTTCAATGGCCTGGTGTGACAACACCGTTTAATATTTTGTCAAGATTTCCACAATATTTGATGGGCTGTTTGTCTAGATGATCTGGAGCCAATTTGGTCTCACTGGCTGAAATGCCCTAGGAGGAGTTCATTCAAATAGCAGGCCTGAAAATGGCAAAAATTGAAAAAAATTGACACTTTCAATTGAAGATGCTGGACTTCCTGTAGGGTTTCCAGTATGGCTCCAAGAGACTTTTTTGTACGTCTTAGGATGTTACATGAGTGTGCAGAATTTCAGAGCTGTAGATATAATGTAGCTCTGGGGCTAGCTAAAAAACATGCTATTTTATGATATTTCAAGCTGCCAGTAGGTGGCGCTGTAACATTTATGGACTTTATGCATATCAATGTGTTCAGGGCAGGAGGCTTATCAAATTGATGAGGATTTCGTAAGGAATGGTGAAAGATAGTTTCATGCATTTCAGAGCAAAACTAATTATGTGGACGTCATACAAATTTTCATTCGCTTCTGTAGGGGGCGCTATTGCGCCTACAGTCTTGAATCTGTAGTTATGGATTCAGCCTGGGTGTGTACATGAGTGATTAAATTTTCAGCCTGATCAGACAAAGCATGTGCGAACAAGTGCACAAACAATTTTGGTGGTGAGGGAGAAAAACGAAGGCCAACTTCAATGGCCTGGTGTGATAAGGCCATTTAATATTTTGTAAAGATTTCCACAATATTTGATGGGCTACTTGTGTAGATGATGTGGAGCAAATTTGGTCTCACTGGGTCAAATGCCCTAGGACAAGTTCGTTCAAATAGCAGGCGTGGAAATGGCAAAAATTGACACCTTCAATTGAAGATGGCCGACTTCCTGTAGGGTTTGGGGTATGGGTCCAAGAGACTTTTTTGTACGTCTTAGGATGTTACATGAGCCTGTACATTTTCATACATGTAGATAAAACGTAGCTCCGGGGCTACTCAAAAAACTTGCTATTTTAAGATATTCCGAGCTGCCACTAGGCGGCGCTCTACCGTTTATGGACTTTATGCATATGAGTGTGTTCAGGACAGGGTGCTTATCACACCACTGAAGTTTGAGCCAGATTGGGCAAGTTGGGTTTGAGTTACAGCCATTTTTGTGTTCATGGCGAATCATCGAACTTTGCCGTCCCATAAGGGTCATGCCCTTTTGTCAAAAAGTCACAGTTTTGAAAACACAGTAAGTCCAACTTCTTAAGGCTTTCCAGGTGAAATTTGAGATGGTTCTGCTAAACCACCTTGGAGCTGGACCTCCAAGTGTAAAATATGACATTTCCTGTTCCCACTAGGTGGCGCTGCGACTGATATTAAATATTGTCATATGTATGTGTTCAGGGGGGCACCCTCATCCTACTGGAGAAGTTTCATGCACATTGGATCATGTAGGTATGAATGAGAGGCAATCAAAATTTCATGGCGAATGATCAAAGTTCAAAGGGGCATAAGGACCCCTCCCCCTTGGCAAAAACTCACCATTTTCGAGATTTAGATTCCCCTGGGGGTGTAGGTTAGACAAACCAAATATGAAGATGATAACGTCTAAAACCTCTGAGTTATTAGAAAAAGCGTGAGGGCTGCAAATCGCCAAATTTGCATAATTAATTCAAAATGGCGGACTTCCTGTTGGGTTTAGGGCATGGCTCCAAGAGGATTTTTTGTGCGCCTGGACATGATATACATGTGTATGAAGTTTCATTCATGTACGTGAAACACAGCGGTGGGGCTCCAGTTTAGGGGGCGCTAGCGAGCCATTTTGGCGCGCCCTTGCCCGAGCCCATTAAAATACTTAAATTTTCACCAGGTGTGACGCATGTGCAAAGTTTCATGAGTTTTTGAATATGATAAAGCCCCCAAAAAGCCAATTCATTTGCCTGAATAATAATAATAATAAAAAAAAAAAAAAAAAAAAAAAATAATAATAAACGAAGCAATTACAATAGGGCCTTCGCACAGTTCGTGCTCGGGCCCTAATAATAATAATAATAAACGAAGCAATTACAATAGGGCCTTCGCACAGTTCGTGCTCGGGCCCTAATAATGTGATTAAAATGAAGATATAGAAAAATACAGAAAAATTCAGAAAAATAGGTAAGTGATTACTCTGAATAATTTGGTATAAATTTTCAGAATAATTCAGTGGTTTCTAAATCTCCAAATTTTGGGAGTTTTTTTTTCCCCTCAAAATACGAGAATGTTGTAACTTTCAGTGGTCATAATATATCAGTGTGCCTTTCTTCACCTGATAAAATATAAAACTGGTTCTTAAATTTAAGATCCAGATAAACATCTAATATCCCAGGAATGAGATAGCAATCCAAGGAATTACCTAAAGGACAGGTTTTAGTGTGGGCACTCAACGATTGATCCAATAGCAGTGTTCTACTTCCTACCTCCAAATGTACCAAAATCTGTAGAATCAACTGTGTGTAACTCATGGATTAAATCTCATTTACAATAACGTGAGGCCAGGGATTGGTGTGGCTACCCTGAAGTGGCTGATAACTGGGACTGGGACCGTTCACATCAAATTGCTGCTACCCTTAATAAAGTATTACCTTTGAAACCATTGCTGCATTCTTAAAATTTTGTTGTGTATTTTATTTGTCTTACTGTTGCCACATATTCACTGACACACATCCAGCATATTAAGTCATGCAGAGTACAGTACAGGTACATATTCAATGTCATAAAAAAAAAAAAAACAGACAACCACTATTGTTACACAAAAAACTTCTTTATACTGTGTGTTATTGAAGTTCAACCTCCAAGAATGCAAAGCATTGCTCTCACTGTTAGTGACATCAGCAAAAAACTGTATTTAAGGCCAGTCTACAAAAATATACTTGCACCATATGCATGGAGTACGGTTGATGCTGTAAAATACAGTGCATCTATAAAATGCCAATCCAGACACCCCCCTCCCTGCTGTCTTCTCAACAGGGCACAGGTATTGAGCGAGGCCTGAGAAAGATTACTGATGTGGTCTCAAACACACATACAGATCCCTCGTGTCGTTTGACTCTCTCTCTTGACTTTGTCAACCAAGACTCAGGTAAAACATGAACAGGAGGAGTGAGTGTGTGGCTCAACCCACAATGGTTGGAAAAAAGAAACCAAATCTCAAATAAATGTTAGAAAAGTAGCAAATAAAAGGGAGTAAATAACCCCCCACCCACCCCATGTTTCTTCACAGTACTGTCTGAAGAGACGTTGGTCATTAAAGCCGTGTATGAGTCAGTAAGTGGTAATGTTTCTGAGATGGGAAAGTGGGATGAAGAGAGGCAGAAGGGGGAGACTGTACTATGGAGATTCAGTCAGAGCAAGAGGGTGAAATCACTTTTTTCTTTTTTTGGGGGGGTGGGGGTGTTGAGAAAGAAGGGGAGGAGAGATTAGCGTCATTAAAGAGCCCTAATCCTCTGACTAGCGTGGCTGGCGCTAAAATGGAGGATCACACGGCTTTTTAACGGCGCCTTTGTCAGTCGGCCACGAGGGGACCTGGCAAGACAAGGCCGAATGGCAAACTGGGAGAAACTGGAGGACAGGGAGGGGGGGAGCGAAGAAAATTTCAATGAAAAGTTAAATTAGAGAAGAATCCTCGAGAGGAGAGAAGATGAGGAGGATGGATGGGAGGGGTGGGGGGGCTGGGGTGTAGAAAAAAGAGGAAGAGAAAGTGTTGGAAAAAAAAAATAAGAGAAACAGGCAGGAGCAGGCGGACGCCGACACACGCTGTTCCTACCCCCGTCTCCTCCTCCTCCTCCTTTCTGTTCTTCTCTGGCGAATGAAAACGAACGAGCGGAGCAGAGTGGACCACGGGGCCCCAACCGCTCCGCTCCCGCTTTATCTCTCACTCTGCAGTCTTCTCCTTTCCCATCCATTCCCTCTATTCTTCCTCCCTCCCTCTGTCCTCAGCAGTCCCTCTACTTCTCTGTCTTCATCTCTCTTCCACTACCTCCCTCCCTCCCTCCGTCACCTTTCATGTTGTTACTCATTATAGCACTGACATCTCTCCCTCTGTCCCTCCATCTCTCCAACAGTTTCTCCCCTACTGGTGTTGGCCTTCACCCCTGTGTCTCGGCCTGGACGGGACCGAGGGAGAGAAGGCGGGGGAGGATGTTCCAGATGGACAGACTCTGAACTCCAAAAGAGAGAGAAAAGATGGTGGGATGAAAGAGGAGACAAAAAGAGAGGAGAGGAGAGGAGAGGAGAGGAGAGGAGAGGAGAGGAGAGGAGAGGAGAGGAGAGGAGAGGAGAGGAGAGGAGAGGAGAGGAGAGGAGAGGAGAGGACCCAGGGGTCTGCACTAAAAAAAATGGAAAACACCAGAAAGAAACTTAACGGACCGCCTGAGTCTACCTGAAACGACAAACAAGCACACAAACAGATTCATGCAAACAACACACCCACTCTCCCCGCATGTCTCTCTAATAGGCCAGACAGTGCGGCAACGTGTGGAGGACACAGCCTTGGTGAAACACTCTAATGAAGAGACACACACGCTGATCGATTTCTCTTTATGTTCCTGCCACCCCCGTCTACCCCCCCCCCCCCCCCCATCCAAATTGAGTAAGTTTGTCATAACTGTCACACAGAGAGAAATTTTTATCAAAGCTGCACAGTTTATAAGAAAAATCAAAATTTAAAAGAAACTTTGGAAACTGTTGTGGTCTTCATCTGTAATGATTAGAACTTCCAATAATTACACGATGTATGAAATCCTAAAAAAAAAAAACCAGTTGGTATATTTGAAATATTGCATAGCGTATCTGGCACCAGTGGGGCTGAGGTTGTAAACTGAACAAGTGATGAAATAAGTCAATGAACTGACAGGGAAGAAAAACTCAAGAACATCAGTTCATTTAGTTAGCTCTGGATAACGATGTCGGCTAAATGCCTGAAATGGAAATACAATCCATGTATGTCATGCTTTCTCTCTTTTATATCGCTTTGATGTTTGAATCAAAGAAGCTCAGCTGGTAGCAGCAAAAGGGTTTCAGGTCCCAAGGCTGCTGCTACGAAAGCTAAAACTGTGTAAGATAGTGAACTGATATTATAAATTAATTTTTTTTAAAGTGATCTGTTAGGTTAACCTCCCAATTAGCTGTCAGAATAAAATATTATTTAAAAGAAAGAAAGTGTAGCAGTGAGGTTGGATGATCGAATTTTAACCATGCCTTTAATTCTAACTTGAGTTTAATTTTGCATAAGTCGACCAAGAACAATTTTAACAGAGCTGTTATTCCACATATTCAAAATATAACTACTTTCTCACATCCCAGCTACATAAATGTGTTCACCTTGAGTTTAGCAGTCTACCTGCTCAATTTTTAATCCCCCTATCAGCCTGTCGTTCTTTCCACCTCCCCTTCTGACTTCCTCCCTACACCCCCAGTTCCACCCCTTCCTGAATCCAACTCTCCATTCCACCTTTGTGGCTGGCCATCCGCCCAGACCTGCACCTTTTCCCTGCAAGACCCCCACTGACCTTCCATCCCTCCATCCCTCTCTCTCTCTTCATCCCTCCTTCAACCGCTCCCTAGGCCCCCTCCGATGGCCCCAGGCTGCCCCAGGCGTGCACACACACACAGCCCCAGACTCACCACAGGGGGCAGAAAAACAACTTCCACCCTTGGCTCACTCTGGGCAGCCCAGCACACACTCATTCTGGCTTTCACTATCTCACACAGGCACACATATGCACACACAAACACAATTAAAGCACAATTCAATATCCCACACTGAATTAAGTTTGATGAAAAACACCACCTTTTTGTCATAATTTCTCTTCCTCCCTTCATTCATGTGACGAACATCCTGCAGGTTAAAATAATAGTAACTGTATCTTTTCAGACTCACGCTGGAAATCATTTCGATGGGCCGCAGCATAAATCTGACGATTACATTTCACTAATAAATTGCACAATTTGTGTTTTTTTGCACCCAATCATATTTTCTGAGGGGGTACTGGAAGGCTGCTTATTACTTCATTTTGGTGTGATGTATGAAGCGGAGTCGCAGTCATAGCTTGACAGTAACAGTAAGAAAACACACACGAACCACTCATTGGCCTTACCGGGCTCAAATAATCTGACGTTTTTTCCCCCCACATACTGCACGTAGTGAATTGGCACAGCCAAACAAGACAATCGAAGAAAGATCCCTACCTGGCTCTATGATTACCATATGAGTTGACATGGCAACCAGTCAGTTGTGCTTAGCTTACTGGTTGCCATGCATTGAAAATTGCACAGTGGGACTTTTACTTTGACCAGTCAGATTGTTTGAGTGAAACTACCTGTTGTGTAGTCCATCTAATGGAACTGTAGGAAAAGTTGAAAGAAGAATGCTTTCCCTCACAGAGAATACATTTTCATAATCAGTGCAGCAGATAAAGTCATCATAAGTGATCAGTTTCTGACTTTATCTTCTCTTTTGGAGATGCTTGGAGAACATCAGATGCTACATGGTTTAGATGCACGCACGCGCGCACGCACACACACACACACACACACACACGCATAAACAATATTTTCAGGGTTAACATGGTGAAACAGTTTACACGTATGCACACACGGATGCATTTCTGGCCTATGCTTAGAGGGCCCACAGTCCTCTGCTGCTGTCCTTGTGGCTCGCACGGGATACAGTCTGTCGGGAAAAACACACACAAATTAATACACATGCGAGCCACAGTGAGGACAGATAGGGAGGACGATGCGGCAGTCTGTCCGGGGCTTGAGCCCATGAGAACACGATGGATGGACACGCACAGAAACACATGCATTCACACACACTAAGCAGGCTGCGGGGACCCTCACCTCCTGCCCTGGGAATGGGTCCGGCTGCTTTGGACGCTTTTGGGCGCCAACTGCTCCATATGGGCAGTGTGCATTTGTGTGTGTGTGTGCAAGTGTGTTTGAGGGCAGAAGGTTAGGGGCAGGGGGCTAAGGATGGGGGTGGGTGGACAGTGGGCTGGCAGATGACAAGTTTGCCCCTAGCATACACTATAATAAACGGTATGAAAACATCAAATTACATGCATTACACACACACACACATGCAATATACACTGAACAGCTCAACAATTTTAGACAAGGTCAGAGCAGGTCACAAAAATGAAAATTGAAATTCACATAAAATAGTATTTGAGAATTACAGCTTATGTGGTCAAGCTGTCCGCTCTGTGATTAGACTGTGGATCTGCTGATTAAGCTTTCAAAATGTATCTAAGAGCATTTTATGGGCTTTAACAGATAAAAAATGCAAGACTGTTAATAGTAAAGGCTAACAAGTATAAATGGATAAACAAATATCTATTACAGTACAGCACACCTCTGTGATGTCAAGGATTACATATCCACTGCTCATCATAAGACCAATATAGTGTGTTTTAAAAAGTTTAAAAATCTTTGATGGTAATCGAAAAGCCAATAAAGTGACGGAGAAAAAAAAAAAAGCAGAGGACATAAAGAGGTACATGCAACAACAACAACAACACAGTCTGTCTCTCCCACACACACCATGTGGTAGAGGAGGTCTAGCATCTGCTTCCTCTTAACCACATTTCCCTCTTTTTTTCTCATCCTCTCTATCTTCAAACTCCTTCTCCTTTAATCTCACCGTGCCCCATTTCCCTTTGAATATTTATCTCTTCTTCACCCTCAGTCAAAAACAGAGAGCAAGGCACCTCACCCAGGAGGGTGAGTGGTTCTATTCCCTGTGTGGAAACTTACTCATCTGTCCCGTTGCTCTCTCTGTCCATCTTGTCTGCTGTTTGTTCACTCAGAAATGAGAACCAGCTGTCAGGCAGAGTGTTAGGTAAACAACAACACCATGCCAATGCACACATACACCACATATGCACACATGTTCTCATGAAGACACAACACGCACGCGCGTGTGTGTGCGCGCGCGCGCACACACACACACACACACACACACTGGTGTGATCCCATTGTGTGCATGCCGGCGGCCATATCATCTATTTATAAGAATGAGGTTTGGTGGACTGGCAGACCGCTCACTAACCTAGAAACACATTCACCTGAGTCACATGTGCACACACACACACACACACACACACGCAATTCACTGCTAGCGCAAACACTCACACACTTGCCTGTAAATGCTTGTACACATAAGGAGGCTCTTGGATATTTACTGAAATACCCACATAACTGCAATAATACACATAGTTATGAATACCAGGAGCTGAGTTATATTTCAAAGCATTGTTAGTGTTGCCTTGTGAATAATAATGGATAATTAGTGTTTAGCGAGAACCACACACAGGATCATGCGTGCATTCATCAATTTAAACAAACTGCATCTACTATAAATGGATGTGATTGATGTATCAACAATATTACACACAGACAGACAGACACACACACACACACACACACGCAGAGGTCCTCCCACATTCGCCTACGCATACGTGGGACCTATTAATAAGTGATGTATGCAGCTGGAGCTTGCTGTTCAAAACTCAAACACACTGTTACACACGTAAACACAGGTAAACAAACAAACCTATCTCTATATATGTTGTATAAATACACATGCAAACAGTGTTTTCAACCAAGCTCGCAACTTTAAAATCCTCTCCATCTAAAACAAAATAACTGAAGCAGCATAAGCTGCCAAGAGAGGGATTTGAGAAAGAAAGAGAAAGCAGGAGGAAAAAAAATGAGGGATAAAGAGACAGAGAGGCAATGAGGATCCTGACGTCCCAGGGGGGCAACAGTGGGGGAGGAGGGGGGAGGTCTTGTGCCCAGGGGAAGCCCAAGAGCAAGCTGCGAGAGGCGGGTACTGCCAGCCCAACCCTCCCCTTCCCTCCCTGCCCTTCTGGAAAACGGGATCCCGGACAGCCCCCTACTCACAACTCCTGAACCCCCCATGAGAGGCACGCACACACACACACACACACACTTATGCACACCCACACATATACACACACTGAAGAGGAGTCCCCAAGGGAGGAGTAGAGCAGAGCAGAACACCTGGACCTGCCATTACTGACACACTCAGGGATTAGTGGCACAGACGGCAGGAGAGATGGAAAGAGAGAATGCACACTGGGATAGACACGCACACTACATCCAGAAAGTAATATGCATAAACATGCACAAACACATGCAGGCACTAACTAAAAAAGACCAAAAAAATAAAAGAAAACTCACAGAACGCTCTAGTGTTTTTGTTCCTTTTCACACAGCAGAAACTGTGCAGACATTAACTGCAGCATGCTTCATGTGTGAGCCTGTGTGTAAATCACATTTTTGGTAGACCCGCCTGGAGTTCCAGGTTCAGAGTTGATTTAGTAATGAAACATTTTGTGATTCTGACCATTAACATATGTTAACAAATTATTACACTATCATCACGTCATACAGGGGAATAAAAAGTCATATTGCATCAATGCTTTTAGAGGCACTGAGATAGTCAGCACAAGCTTTGCTGCCCATTTCATCTGAAGGCATTTAATCTAACTGGGTTTTCTCAGTCAACATGTGAGGCCTGACAGCAGTCAGTAACGTAAACTGTACCCATCGATGACTCATCTCTAAATTGTACCTTTCTGTGCCTCTTAAATTGTATACTAGTGTATATGTATAAGTTAAGTAGTGTTAATCAAACACACACAGAGCAATACAGTCGGTCGCCTCATCCCTTTTGTGTCACCTGAACAGAGCGCGTGTGCTATAGAATAATTACTCATCTATTAAACCTTTCTCTCCCTTGAGAAAGGCAAGACTACGAGCTGAGGGTCAAGGACAAACAGAATAAGTAAAGGGAGGAAGAAGGTGAGGGAAGTGAAGGACACAGAATGGAGAGCAAGAGAGAAAATGAGTAAGGAATAGAAAGACATCAGGGAAAACCAGGAAGCAGATATACAACAAAACTGTAACAATGAATGGACAACAAACAGAAACTAGAAAACGTCCGGTACCAATATTTTCTCCCTCGCCTAGAGATTCTTCTTATTCATATGCAGATATCTTTTTACAGAGATTAGTTAGAAAGGGTAAAACCCAAGTAACAAGTTCAGAGTGATGGTGAAGAAGGAGAGGTTTCAAAACAAACCATCCAGAAAAGAGGCTCCTGTGTGAATTAACGACCACACACTGGCTGCAACAAAAAGCAGCGTTCAGACACACAGGGAGGGACGCACAGACAGAAACAAAGGTGGATTTGGTAAGAAAAAGTGTGGTGTGTGTGTGTGTGTGTGTGTGTGTGAGCTGGTGACATGAAACAGATCAAAGGGGGGGAGAGGTCGGCAGGGCAAAGTCGGAGAATGACAGAAAGAGAGAGGCCAGGGGGTCCCGTAATTACAACCTACATCCGCCAAGCTGAGCGTGCATGTGCGTGCATGTGTGTGTGTATGTGTGTGTGTGTAGAGGTAGTCCAAGCACGGCTGTGGAATGAAGGAGGGGTTTGAGGGTAAATTGCTCTCTTACACACACACCTCACTACTTTCTTCTCTCGACTGTGACTGCCCAACAAGAAAAAAGGCTCACACACACACACACACACACACACACACACACACAAACACAAAACAACAAGAACCCTGAGATATGAAAACAATTTTTTTTAAACCTTTATTTTACCAAGTAAAATGTTTGAGAAGCAGTTCTCATTTAGAAACATGACCGTGATATATTTGCAGAGCAGAGACAAACAAACGTTCAACAGAAAGTTTCAATTGAAATCTAAAATGCATCGCAATGCAAAGGTGAAGGTCATGAAAAGGGGAGTCATATGGTATAAAACATGAGTACACGTGCATGTGGTTGGTGATAAGAGAAAATGGGATGCACGTATACACACACACACACACACACACACACACACACACACACACACACACACACACACACACACACACACACACACAGTGGGGTGGGAGTGTCTGTGGTGAAGGGTTCAGATCAATGGAGACCACTGACTGGTTGGTCTCTGCAGCAGAAAAGCGGATTGCTCTGGGACCCAAACTATTGTATAGCACCACACACACACACACACACACACACACACACACACACACACACACACACACACACACACACACACACAACACACACACACACACACACCACAAAGTCAAACATAAGCACAGACAAACTACTTCTGTTTCTGTCTGTCACAGTAACTCTCTCTCTCACACACACACACACACACACACACACACACACACATACACACACGCACATCACTGACAGTTGACACGAATGGTCTAATAGAGTGCTGAGAGCAGAGAAATGGAAATGGCTCTTTGACTGACTGGGCTTCATTGTGCTTTCATGCCTTTAGAGGGGACCCCCTTGTATCACCACCACCACTAATCTCTTTTTTCTTCCTCCCCTTCTATTTGTTCCCCTATCCCAGCCCCTGTATCCCTCCCATCCTTCCATGATATGTCTCTAGCTACTCACTACCAACCCCATTACATTCCCTCCTTTTTTCTCTCTACCACTCTGTGTCCACCTGCTTAGTGTCCTGGTTGTCCTTTGCTAGCTCAGGTCCAACCTCATAAAGCAATAATCTTTATTCCATTCCGTCATTTGAAAGTTGTTTCGTTATTAGACGTGGACATTTGAGTGCACATGATAACATTTTGTCTGCTCTCAGTTGTCTAGTAAACTCCCATCCCGTATGTATCACCCGGTGCCTCCATCAAGCACAAACACCTGTATTGCTGTTCTTCCACCTGCAACAGATTCATCTCCCTGAGCAAACCTTGATATCGACATTCTCTCCCTCTTTGCATCTCTCTTCTCTCGCTCTCTCTTTTCCAACCCCCTCCCCTCTGCGGAGGAGCAAGCTAAAAGCACAAGCATGCCCCAAAAATTAATTTAAACGGAGGAATTAAATTAAAAGCAAAGCCTCGGGAGTTTTATTATGTACTAATGTTTGAACCGTTAACTTGGATTGTATTACTAAAATATGAATAATTAAGAGCTGGTGTGGGCTTTTATCACATCAAAAAAAAAGAGAAGAAGAAAAAAGACGCATTTTACCAACAGAATAGATTTAACAGAGTGTGCGAGATGCAAAAGTGAGTAACACAACAGTACTTATAGATGGTCGTACACTGCTGACTGTCCTCCTGCAAACGAGTGTGAAAAATCACACGTCTAATCTGCTGTTTTCAGTCTGTTTGAGTATATAAAAATGAAAGAAATACTGAGGATGTTTGATTATGACATTACACCCATATAATCAGACAAATAATTTCAGGAAACAAAGGAAGGATTCATTCTGAACCTGCTGAGAACTGTAAATATCCGGTTACCTGTGCAGGCCTTTAAAAGGCGGAGAGGTGTCATAAATATATTCAGCAGCACTAACTGCATTACTTTTGATTGTAGCTTGTACTGCAATCTCCCCAAATTCAGGTCATAATATCTCAGCTGATGTGACAACTAGAGGTTAGAATTGAACATATATTTAAAATAAATACATATTACAGTATATACAGTACCAGTGGGTGAGTGTGTCCAACCTTTTTGGCTGGTACTGTGTATTACAGTCATACCATTGTGTCTTTCTTCACTTTATGCTGGAAGGTTAATTCCAGGTTTGTACAAAGTTTACATTTCCGTACTTTTGCACAGCACAGCAGGAGAACATTACCACACAGAACATGACGCACAATTTGAAGTGAAGCTGTATTTCTGGATGCAGCCTTGTGTCGTGTCATTTGAAGAACCAAGCATTTCAACCACTGCTCACAGGCACGTGGCTTTTCTTAATCTTGTCTGCAAAAATGTGGACCTGCAGTTGGATTTTCCATTTTTTAAATAGGAGTGAAAATCCCAGAACAAATGGTATAACAAGACACGCAAAGACAATTTTCTAAACCATATCTGTGTAAGTAAAATACCCATTAAAGGTAAAAATAAATAAATAAATAAGGTAAATTATGAGGTAATTCAACTAATTTGCTCTCAGATTTGTTTTTGCATTAATATTTTGTCCCACCCCTACATGTAAATATGATGTTAAAAGCTTTTAAAGAAGCATGTTCACACATTTCCTATCCACACATCCCTACTGTATATCTTTCCGATTCATTTTCTTTCACTCAATAGTTTGAATCCTCACTTCCTTCATTGCACACACACACATACACACACTCTAAAGCTCCTCGTGGAGTATCCCACAACCCTATCTAGCTTTCCTTAACTTTTTCTCACACTGCCTCTCTTCTATGAACCTCGGTGCGTTGGTGTGTGTGGGTGTGCATGTTGCACTGCAGAATTATTAGTCTTCTCGTCATGTCTCTGATGTGAAGCCCCCCTTATCAGCCAGCAAGCAGTCAGCCCCCCCGGCCCCCCTCTGCAGCTGTCACTACACCCCCCCACCACACACACTATTCTCCGAGGACAAACTCCCAAACACATACACCAAATACCCACATACACTCAAAACACAGGCGCATACAAATCTCTGTACACAAGCCTTAGCAGTTTTTGACTCACATTTGCGCACACAATTTTATCTGCTCATTCGCAGGCCGCATGGCTTGGCAGCCTACAAGGGGGAGAAATATCCACCACCCATTTCCCCATATCCCCCTTCAAAATCAGCCCTAGCCTCAACACAATCCCAGGAAACAGGAGAGGGGAACACAGGATGGAAGCAGGCCCACGTAACAGTGCATCTTACTCAAGCTGGGCGCTCCCTCCGGCCACCAGCCAGCAGCACTGTACAGGAAAGAAGCAAGGCCTCAGTCAGCCTCTGAGCCAGTGGAGTGCAGTGTAATACTTCAGTTGAGCTGCTCTCATTAGGGTAGAATAAAAAGTCAACTCCTCCACCACCACCAAAAAAAAAAAAAAAAAACAGAAACAAAAAACACTAAGGGACAGAAAGGTGGGGAGATGGGTGGAGAAAGAAAGATTGACAGAGGCAGTAACTGCTGCAACTGGCTAATGCTGTGGAAAAGTTTCCTTTTTTCCTTCCCCACTCTTTCCTCCTCCATCTTTCCTTTTCTGCATTGTTGTTGTTTGTGTTGTTTTGTTGTTCATTTGAGTGCCCCTTCTTTCTGCACTTCCCGACAGGCCTTGCTCCTGACTTATTTAACAGTGTGTTTTCTATCATATTTGAGAAATGAAGAGCAGATTGGTTAATATTTTAAGACATCCCACTTGCAGGGGTGAGGTAGAGACAAAGATGGAAGAAGAGCTAGAGACGAGGGGAGAGGAAAGAGGGAATACGAAGGAGGAATTCTCTTGTTCCTTAACCCCAATTCTAGGATTCATGCTGGGAGCAGAAGCACGCATGAACACACAAACACACGCACACGCAGAAAACACACGGAAGAAAAGCCTACATACAAAATGTTCCCTTACAATTCTTAATGCACGCCAGCATGGATACCAGTTTACTTCTAATATTGAAAAAATATAAAAGAAATCAAACACCTGGGGGGGAAGGGGGCGGACTGTATTCGCCCCCCACACATCAAACCATGATTTATCTCACTTAGTTCATTATTACTGCTAAAAGGGTTAAACAATTAGACATTTTAATAATCAACTGCATCCAGTAGCTCATTTATTTTAAATGCCAAATAACCATTACTGCAAACATAATTAACTGCATACCCCTGCCACAAGCATATTGCTCCAGCCACTTTAAATCTTAAATGAGAGTGCAGAGACAAAGATGGTGGCAAGCCGAATACAACTAAAGGTATGCAACCATTAAGAGCATACTTCGTGAGATATAAAAATCTTTTATTTACAATCACACCACACAATTCTTCTACTTTAGCTACAGCTTATCTCCTTCCTGATACACAGCAGCAAATCACAGATACTTACCTGCACAAGCCACACGTAACATGTATAAGACATATGCATGCCCTCATGACATCATGTTTTCACAAAAAAAAAAAAAAAAGGAAAAAAACAGTTACACACATGTGTGTGCATACACAAATACACACTTGACAACTGCCCTCCCCCCTGTGACTTCCCAAAGTGAAGTGAATTCCAATCAGGCACTAAGCAGGACAGCTATTTCTAGGGACAAAGGACAGGGAGAGAAGTGAGGAGGGGTGGAAGGAGAGATGGAGAGGAGGGAGGGAAACAAAGGGTTCTGGTAGCACCCAGGGGAGAAGGCCCTGAGCAGCTGACGTCAGTGTGTGTGTTCAATATAGGGGTGGGGGTAAAAAGGGAGTGTGAGAGCGAGGCTGGCAGAGTTGGTCCTCCTGCCCCCCTAGGGAGCTCTTGAGGCGTGGAGAGAGTAGAGCATGGCTCCCAGCCCCCACATAACCAGGGGCCCAGACAGAAAGCCTGGCAAATCAGCAGCTCGCTTGGTGGACTTAACAGTCAGTTGGTTAAAAAAGAAAAAAACTCAGTAATTTAGATATAAATACAAAATGGCAGCCAACTGATTGAGAAAACACAGTCCAACTGCCTGATTCAGAAGTCAGCCTGAAATATCCACTTAATTAGTCAGTTAAATCAGTCTACTGAGAAGCATTAGCGTCATAAAAGAAGCATGTAGGCTCACTCCTTTCTCCTGCATTTCCATTCTATCAGACTTGTGCTCCCTTCATCCTCTTCTCCACTCTCCTATAACCCCATCCTACAGCCCTAACCCTCTCCCCGGAGTTTTGCTTTTCTCTGACATTTGGCTGGACAAAGGCGAGTCACACCTGAGCACTGGGTTAAAACTATTATAGGCCCTCTCCCTGTGGTACACTGCCCTTTGCCACCACTGTCTGTGACTGAAACTCTGCATGTGTGTGTGTGGCTGCTGTGTGTGCATGTGCCTGCACACCTGGGTGTACCTTTGTATTAAATTTAGCATACTATGTGTTCAGATTTCCTGCGTAGTACTAAATCCTGAAATCAATATCAAGGTAAGAAACACTAGGGCAAGGTTGAAGTCATTAATTATACTGTGTGGCAGAAGATTTTTTTGTGTGTGTATGTATGTAATAATAAGCCATTTTTGTAATACACTGAGTAATCACTTCCAGAGAAGGCTGGGTAACGTAAATAAACCTCTGTGCTTATAACTTCTTTAAAAACTTGGAGTCAGGAATCCCAGGCAAGGAAAGAGTAGTGGAGAAGTAGATGTGCTACTTCCTATAAATAAAGGTACAGTATGTCAGGTTACTGACCATGTCTGCAGTTCTTAAAAAAAGATTGGCATGTTGGAACCCATCTAAAGTCACATTACCTTAGAAAAAGAATTAGCAATGCACCAATTTGAAAAAGACCACAGATGACAATAAAATAAATGTCCTGCAAAGATTATACTGAGGCCAAACCATGCAATCCTGAAAGAGGGAAAGAAAACAACCCAATGGCAACAACAAAGTACTGCTGAAATCTTTTCAAATTCCTAAAAGCCTTTGCATGTGTTCTGCTGAAGACAAATATTAAAGAATGATGTTAAAGGAAAGGCATCGCAAAGGAAACCACTGCTCTGTTCATTAGTTCACAGTTGTAAAACTCTTTTTACAATGTTATGTCAACTAACACAAAATGTGGCTGTGTTGTAGTAAGTATCACAACATTGTGTAGAGTCCATTAGGTCACACCTGTCCTTACTGGACAAGTAAAACTGTTTGCACTCATTCTGATACGACAGCATCTGTGGATCTAAAGCAGCATTAACAAAAGTCACCTCAATCGACTCAAACAGAACTAAAATTACCATCCAAGGGCTGTTTGCCCCTTTCATTCAATCAAGTTACAGTTTACCTGTACATGTGAAACACTGCAATATGTAGAGCTAAAAATTTGAATGATCCAAAGAATGGGATGAATTCAGCACCCAATCAAAAGTTTGGGATAGTCAAACTCAAACCCATTCAATTAGCCAGTAAAGGACAACCTGAAAGCATAATGCTCTACTACCAAAGATGTCACAGCACAGCTGCATAATAAAAAAAAGAACATCTATATTTTTATAGAATTTATAGAAACCTCTAAATGACTGTAACCAATTATATTTACAATGAAAAACAAAATATCAGAATGGAAAAAATGCCATTCTGCAACTAACAAGAGGGCGGTGTTTAAGGTTACAGAGCAGGTTTTGTTGATGTAATGAATGGTCAGATTTAAGCAGTATAATTGTCTTTACATGACCCTTATTTAAAAAAAGATAAATAAAAATTTAAGGCGCACATAAGTGTATAACTTGCAATAAGAAATTGAACAGTGTAGTGAACTATTGCCTTCAAATACCAACTTGAGAAAAACAGCTTCAATGCATAACAAATGTAAAGCATCAAAAAGGGTGTGGGAGACAGAGGTGGGGAAAAAGTGAAAGAAAGAGTGGAAAAACAGAGGGAGGGAGAGAGACAAACAGGGGCTGCTTTGGGGCCAGTCACCACAGGGTGGATGTGTGTGTGTGCGCGAGTGTGTGCGTTTGTGTGTTGGGAGGGCACAGTGGGGAGGTTGGGGGCATGGAGGAAGGGATCAGAGCATTGGGGCCAGCTCCACAGGGAACAGAGATGATGGGGAGAGAATGGAGGAGGGTTATGGGGGGAAGGGAGAGAGGGTGAAAGGAAGGGATGTGGTCAGTTTTGAGTTTGAGAACTCAGCAGGGAGGGACGGCAAGGAGGGAGGGAGGAAAGGAGCGAGACACTGTGGTCTGTGTGCGCTAAGAAAGAGAGAGGAGAGGAGAGGAGAGGAGAGGAGAGGAGAGGAGAGGAGAGGAGAGGAGAGGAGAGGAGAGGAGAGGAGAGGAGAGAGTTGAGGTTGATGATAATGACAAATAATGAAAAAACAGCAAAAGTGGAGTGAGAGAGAGAGAGAAGGGAGATGTAGCAAATGGAAGAAAGTGGCATGTTCCACTTGGGAAGAGAGAAAGAAGAAGCAGTGAGGGAGCAGGAAAAGGAAAAAAGTCCCAGGTGTCAGGGGGGGGGGGGGGGGGGGGGGGGGGGGGGGGGTCCTGGTTGTTGGCAGGGGTGCACAGATCCAATGGAATGGCCTGTTCCTCATTATCCAGACATCCCCCCACATACGCATATATGGAGGAGGCCCCCACATGGCCCCATGATAACTCTATCCTAACGTCCACACACAGAGTGACACATGGATAGAGACATGAAAACACACACGTATATAAATATATGGAGATACTTACACAAAAGAAATACATGTGGTATATACAGTACACGTCGGGTACCCGCTTGCAAAGAAAACTGCACAGCCCAAACCGAAACACAATTATACTTAAACATAAACACAAACAAACCCACAAATTGGGGAGTAAGGATTTCAAAAAACTTAGATATGGGTTTGCGGTCTAAAGGATTTTAGTGTGGGAAGCAAAAAAAAATCAATTACATATTCTTGTTTTTGTTTGCTATGTTTACAAAAAACCTCCACACAGAGATAGTGGAAATAGTGAAAGTTTGACCAATGAACCATTGATTTTATGCAATTTTGGTGTAGCACCATCACTGAGGACAACCAGCTCCATAATGCCATGTGCTTAAGTATTTCAGGATTGTGCAGCAGGAAGTGCACAAGGTGAAAGACAGTCAAATATTTTAAGATGAGTATTTCAGGATAGTCCTTTTTTTTAACTAATTTTGCATAATTTAGTATTATATATGCAATTTTGGTTTACACATTCACCTGGTAAGTGAAAGATTCCCAGTTTGATCCCAGGAGGAGACACAAATCCCTTGGGGGGTTGCATCAGGAAGGGCATCCGGCATAAAAATCTGCCAAATAAAACACATAGAGCTTCCTGCAGTGGCGATCCCTTGTGATTAAGGGAGCAGCAGAAAGTAGCTTTAGTATTATATTATTATATTTTACACCCTGCTTTACATCTTCACCATACACCACTAGACAGTTTAAAAAAGGTCTAAGCTCCATATCCCACGACCATCCACCAACAAAGTGTGGCGATATCATTACTCACCAAGAAAGGAATGAACGAGCTGTAAGCCAGCTCAAGTAGTGGATTCAAAGTCAAGTGGTGCCATCCTATTAATGTGCTAATGTTTAAACTGAGCCTGCTGTCTCCAATTGGGTGGTCCAATTACACAGTTAAACATACTGCTCATTCCCTGCTGCAAAAGCTACCTACAGAGGTCACACCCCACACCAACCTTAACATCTACCTGTGGGCCCTTTCCTCAGAGTTTTCCATGGGAGTGACAGCTAATCTCTGCCTTGCTTTCACTTCTACTTTGTGATTAAGTTCTGTTCATATGCATCTACTAAAAAAAAAAGTCATACTCAAGACACAAGGTGCAATCACTATCAACTAGAAGCACTAGATTATCTGATGTATAATCACAGATTAAGTCAAATTAAGTGAAGTTAGTAAAATTTAATTCTCTCAGCTCCACAATATGTCTTACTGTGACAAATACTTCAGTGCACAAAACCTGATACTAAAAGTCAAACATTACCCCGAGTAACACCTGTTTAAAGTTGTACTGGTCACAGACAGAGGACCTTCTTATTCTGAATGAAATGCAATGTCCACTTAAGAATGAAAAAGACATGGCTTTCAGAGGTGAAATCTAAACTGCCTTGACTGCAGAGACCCAACAAATAATATTTATTCAGAGATATGTAAATGTATATTTCTATAATCTTGCTGTGTAAATATTTGATCAATAAATGCATACACAAACACACACACACACACACATAGAAGCTGTAAACCCTTTGGCTGAAGAATTCTAATGAATGTTTGGAGACAGAAGCAGTCATCTCTGTTTCCATGCCTTAAACAGTGAGCAAAATCAGACACACTGTACTGGACTATAGATTTAAGCATTTCCATTTTACATGCACACACAAGTGCACACACACACACACACACACACACACAAATATTTACTCTCTGCAAGATCTACACACAGTCACACAAGGACAGAGAGAAAGGAGAGATGAGAGAGATAGAAGAGGGGAAGAAGGAAGTTACATTTTTAATCGAGTGTTTCTTTTCCTCAGAGCAAAGTAGGGCTGAATACAAGGGGGTTAGCTGGTGCCAACACACACACAACACACTTTCTTGTGTCCTTTGGCAAATTCTTCTTTTTCACTCTTGCATTAAGTAAGAAAAAAGGGAAGAGAGTCAAAGTAGGAGGAGAGGGAGGAGGAGGAGGAAGAGGTGGAAGAGGGGGGAAAGGGGGGGAAAGAAGGGAAGAAAAGAGAGAGGGGAAGAGAGAAAACGTCCCTGCAGAGTCTTTCTCCCTTCCTGGAGCGAGTGAGGGCCCCTGCAGCGCCGCCTGTGTAATTTCCAGTGGCAGTGAATACAGGTATTAATAAAAGCCCCATGGGGAAGAGCACACAATATAACCCTACATTTTCAGGCATTATGAAAGGAAGCCCCCAGGGGTCCTCGGGCTCAAATTTCTGAGATGCAGGCATTGTAAAAGACGCCCCCGGGGGAGGACCCCGCAATAGAAATCTGCTGAATTCAAAGCATTTCCAGAGCCCTGGTGGGAGCCATTACTCCCACTGGAGGGGGAGAGATTTTTTTCCTCTCCTCTCTCCTTCCAACTGCTCTCTCTCTTTTTTACCAAACATGTGTTGCTGACATGTTGACAGATTGCTCAGTGAGGTGTTTAGGTGCATGCACAAGGCATGTCTGCTGAGACACGAGCTCCATCCCTCCCTCCTTCTCTCTGTCTCTCCCTCCCTCCTTCCCTTGCCAGTTCCCAAGTTCCATCCCTCCCTCCGACTGCAAACCTCTCAGCGCGCCCAAAACTGCTCCCATCCATATTTCATAAAGGAGAAACTAGGCTGAAAGAGAGAGAGACGGAGACAGAGAGAGGATGGAAAGAGTTTAGGCAAGAGGGAGAGAGAAAGGGAGAGGGGTGAGGGAAAGAGGAGGGAGAGAGATAGGGAAAAAGAGGAAAAAGGGAAGATAAAGAGAGACAAAGTGGGATCAAGGGAGGGGAACAGGAGGAGGAGAGGACAGATAAAGAGAAATAGAGCGATGTAGAGAGTGGGAGAACTCTGCAGTGAAAAATGAACCCTGTGATGAAAAATGACTTCACAACAACCCTTCTCCGTCTCACCCCCTCCCTGCTATCCCTCTATCCCTCCCTCTACCTCTCTGCATGTTGTACCCCCCCACCCCACCCCGCCTCCCCCTCTTTCTGCTTCTGCTGCTCTCCTCCCTCCATCCCCCTCTCCTCTGGTGCCGGGCTCCTGCTCTCTCCCTGGAAAACCTGAGCGGCAGCCAGCTGTGTCTGTGTGTGCGCTGTGCACTTGTATGTATGCCAAGGGCTTAGCACAGGAATCTTCGGGCCACCCCCGGGTACAGACACACAGAGGGAAGGAGAGGAGGGGGAAGAAAGGAGGGAGGGAAGAGAGAGTGTGTGTGTGTGTGTGTGTGTGTGTGGGGGGGGGGGGGTAGAAAGAGAGAAGGGGGCACATGGTGAAGAAGAGGGCAAGAGGGAGGGAGAAGTAAAGGACTGGAGCTAAGACTATGGAAGACAATTTTTTTTTTGGGGGGGGGGGTCATGAAATGAGTGGAACAACTATGATATTTGGTCAATCAACAGCAGCTACTGGACTACAAACACAGTAAGCGTCATGCCGGAGAGCATGAGGCGGTAATTTTGTTTTACATTACACCCCTCCTTCTTCTCCCTATCTTGTAGAAAGTGATCTGTGGTTTTAATAAGAGTCTTGGCCTCACAAGACTCAGCTGCTATCCTGACGACAGACGCAGCGAGGTGCATGTGCTTCTCTGTGCTCGAGAGGGTGTTCCTCTGCGTGTGTGTTTGTGACAGCGGGTTACAACAGACGGTGAGAGCTTAGTTGTGGGAAGACGTCCCGCGGGAGGCAAACCAGTCACCCAAGGGCCCATGCACTAACAGACACACTCTCCTCCCTGCTTCATGATGTTCTCCTCTTCCTCTTCCCTTACCCCTCTCTTTTCCTTCCCCTCTGCATTGCATGTATTAAGTTTTCCCTCCACTTTCCACCCCTCTTTTTCACCTGTCTTCATTTAGTCCCTCATGAATCCTTCCCAGTTCTCTCCTTTTCCTCCCTTATTTCCTTCTTTGTCTCCTGCTCCCTCCCAGCTAGACAGGCTCCCTGGAAATCTCTGCTCACCCCCGCCGAGAGAGGAAAAAGAATAGACAAGAGTGCAGCTGTATGTGCTCAATTACCAGAGACCTCACAAATACCTTCAGAAAGAATATGCGCAGTATCCAGCTCTCTTCCTGCATGTACACGCACGCACACATACACCATTTTCCACCCACATCATCTCACCATCTCAGAAGCAACTAGCTGGGTTAATGACTTGCTATTTGTCACTGACAGCGCCAGTTTCCACCCCCCTGCCTTGACTGACAGCTCCCTCGTTTACTTGGTACCTACCTTCTCAACACTTCCTCCTCTCCCTCAAGTGGTTTTTACTGACATCTTTAACAATCTCTCGCCCTCTAACACTTCTCACTCACACCTAGCATGAGTGTGGATGTTGTCGACTGTGTGTGTGTGTGTGTGTGTGTGTGTGTGTGTGTGTGTGTGTGCGCGTGCTAGGGAGCTTTTTTCTACATGTATCTTAATAGACAGTGGCCACACAAACACAAGGCCTTCATAGCAGTTTTAATCTCTAAGCACATCACATTGACTGAACCTTGGAATGTGGTGGCCTGCAAGACAGCTTTTGGGTTTCCTTAATAGGATGTGGGTGTCTGCTTGTGTCTGTGTCTGTGTGTTCATGTGGCAGAGCAAGGCCAGAGAATGTTCTCCATTTGATCTGTAGGAGGCTTTTTTTTTCTGCTCCTCTTCTCCTCAGGGAGCCTCTGCTCCACATTCTGACTCCTACTGAGACCCATCAACACTCCCCCGACTCATGCTCTCAGTCTGTCCCTCTCGCATACTGTACACACACAGGATATAGACCCACATGTACTAAAAGTAGTAGACACACAGCACACATAAAAATATCACACACTATATACACCTCAGCAAGCAAGTTTACCCAGAGCCACTAAACCATGTGGAAGAGTTCAGAATATCAAGCAGTACTATCATGAAAATAAAACAATAAAGTGCTTAAATAAAATGGTGTCACAGCTACTTTTTTTTGCAGTAAAGAAATTCATCATAGAGACTGAGTGTTACTACTGGTAATAACAATATCATCACAACTATATGCTCACTAACTAGATGCAACAACATAATTACAGGGCCCGCTGAAAGAAATGACAGTATCCGTTGAAACACACACACACACGCTGCACATCTTATCCACAATTCAAAGAGCAAAGCCGTCACAGTGGCTTAATCCTGCAGTGAAACAGAATAACAACAGTATTGTAATCGAGGCACGTAATCTTCATCACACACACACAACCAGCTGAGCTATCGGGCTCATGCACATTAATGTGGCATTACATTGACCAGATGTGTGGGGTCTGTGGGTATGTGTTTGAGTGGGTGAATACACATTTATGTGTCATTGATCTGTGCCACTGTGTGTGCGCGCGTGTGTTTGTCCAATTTCCACTCAAATTAATGGTGCCTCTTTATAGGCCTTCTGCTAGAGTGGCACTGAATTACTTGGTGCTTCACTCTCGCACCTGGGACCCATTCAGTGTTACAGCAGCAGCTAGCTGCTAGCCTGGGACCCATTTGCTACAAAAGTATAGTTAGCATTACAGATACCACTCTGTGTGTGAGTGTGTGTGTGTGTGTGTGTGTGTGTTTTGTTTTGTTTTTTTGCAGAGAACTAACCACTGTTCTCAAGCTAGAACCTGAAACCACAAAAGGTACACAAAATATTATTCAATAATTGATATTTGACATTGTTGAAAACAAAACAAAACTTTGGAAAGACTGGAACTGAAGTCTGAAACGTTAAAATGTCATGTGGCAGAGATTCAGAGACGTGGAACAGAATGAATTCCTATTTGTGGCTTTGAGTGTAGAGGTAGAGTAGAAATAGAAGAACCAGGTCATTTACCATTACCATTTAGCTTTTCCCTGACCAGCATTTGGGCAGTAGCCTTTAAATGTTTGTGGCAACTGTGCTACCATTCATTTAAGGAGACTCAACATTTAATTCTGTAATGTTTTTATTTAAGGAAATATAATAATAGAGTTTAACCAAGAATTGACACGCTTTGAGAAATTTGTACGATTTCGAAGAATGGCCGATTCAAACATTCCCCTTCCGTTGCTTTAAGCTGCATTTGTCCCCTTTTCTCTTTCTGGTTTTGAAGTTGCACTTTGTGTTGAAGCCCACAAAAACTATATTTCTAGTCTATTCTACCTACAGGACATTAAATTCTCTATCAAGAGCGAGGTGTGTCACATATCCAGTGATTTCTCAAAGATAAATGCTGAGTGACTAATTTTGGGTTTGGTCTTCTATGTGTATTTTGATCTTTGTCTTCTTTATCTGACATGGTTAAAACATTTTTTTAAAAATCACTGTTTTTTTTTTCATGCTGATGCAAAGCTAACAGCAAGCTAACATCATAGCTACTACTTCTGGCAAGATGGTCCCATCTGTCACCCTCAACCAAGATGGCTGATGTCTGAGCTGTATGGTTCCTGCTTGGGGACAAACATCAAACTACATCAAACTACAAAATGCATGAACACATTACATCTTTCATGCATATTCAGAGTGGCGTTTGTTTATTCCCAGTAGTCTTTGTTTTATATATGTGTGCGTGTGTAAGTCCCATGCTCTGACTCCCTCGGGTCTCCACCAGAGAATTCAAAAGGACTCTTTATTCTTCATTTAGCCTTCTCCTCAATAATAACCAGAGAGCTGTGGTCCCACCACGAACTTCATGCACACATACACTCTTCTGCATGCTCACTTGCACACACATAAGACAAATAAACATATACAGCTTTATACACAACGTCACATACCAACACAAAGTAACACACATGCACAAAACCCCGCACGTAAGTGCACACACATCCCGCCAAGCCATGGGATTACTGTGCAATCTCAACCGCTCTTTCTCCAGGGAAAAACATGTTTTATTATTTCATTTCATTTCTTTCGTCTGTGCTACCTCTCACCCTCCCCTTCCTCCCTCAGCTTTCTCGCTCAGCAACATGTAACCCTCCCCAGACTCCTCTGCTGAAATCGCAGGCCACATCCCGTGCTCTGACAGCAGCCCTGAGCTTCTGGCTGTGTGATACTCTGAGTGTGTACGCTGTGTGTCTGAATGTGACCTGACGTGGACATGTAAATGAATGTGTGTCTTCAGCGTTGACTTCGACTTTAAAATGTGTTTTTGAATGAATGCCAGTGTGAGATTATTGTTACCTCACGGAGGCAAGCAGAGAACGAGGAAAAACAGGGACCTCTGTCATTTGCCCGTGCTCACATCTTTTTACATATTTTCTATTGCACTACACTAATATAAGTAAACAAAACACTGTGTTTGTGTTATTGCAACTTCCTAACCTGTATGTGAGACCCTGCACTAGGTGAAATTCTAGTGGGAATGCATGTCAAACCAGCGGGTGAATAAGAGGTAGATGAGGCAGGGGTCTTACCATCTACATTACACACTCTCTGGAAACACCATCTCTACCAGTTTAAACAAAGCCCTCCACTACCCCTCCCTATTCCATCATCCCCCTATCAAAAGTAAACACACATACCCATAGACGCCAAGGGGAGACTGCCTTGCAGTAGCAAGAAAGTAAGTGTGTATTTGTGTGTTGGCCTGTTAAGGGAGTGTTTGGATTAATCTGGAGGAACCAGATGCCCCCGCTGCATTCCTTTCAACTCCTCCATTAATTACACCATTACTAATAACGGCCTTTGTGTGCGTGTGTGCGTGTGTGTGTGTGTGTGTGTGTGTGTGTGTGTGTGTGTGTGTGTGTCTGTGGGACATAGGCTATGGGTAGGTCTGATTGGTATAGCTATAGGTATTCAGAAACAGTGCAGGACCTGTGCCACCAAGATTGGTGATTCTTCATGATGCAACTCAACAGTTTGATCTGTATCTTAATCTGAAAGCACAGCACCCCTTCCTGCTGGAAACCATGCAGCACTTTTAAATGTACAACCGATATGTTGATGTAATATGATAAATGAGTTTTAATTAGGTCCTGGTTGGCATGATGTCGAGGATTAAGTGCACTATCTTCAGGTATCTTTGACATATCACAAAGACATTGCCCTGCACCGCATTAATCGTTTTGTGATAAAGATTACTACTGTACAGCTATGAGACCCTGGACAGTTAAAATACAAAATCGCATTAACAATCTTACCAGCTGGGCAGTGGTTGGTTCTGTGTTCAGTGAGCTCAGCCAGACAGTCAAAGTCCTGTTGACAGTTGTCACAGGTAAAGATGGACTCGTCATCTAAGTCGTCATCATGATCTCTGTCTTCACGGTCATCGTGCTCCTCTTGTTCTCCATCTTCAGCACCAGCCCCCTGACCGTCTTTGGGTTCAGCCTCTCTGTCAGATGCTGGTACTTCTATGGATAAACACAACATAGGTTTGTCTTTTGTTACTATCTACACATTTTGAGAGAGCTTCCCGTAATGTGGATCATTGTGCACTTAGGTTGATCTTTGTGTCACCCAATATGATCCCATTTACATATTCACTGTCCTCTAGTGTGTGACAGCATAGTCTCTGTAATAACACAACACAGACATGGTTAAAGTCATAACTGTTTATCATTTATTGCAGCCTCAAAGGTTTCTGTGAAAAAAAAATTAAGGTGCACCTACTTGAAAAAGGTATACATTACAACCATTAGCCCTACATAATTACTGTATATTGTGTGTGTGAATTATCACTTTAGCATGTGACATAAAGTGTGTGAATGTGTGTGTCCTGGTAGCAGACAGCGGAGTGTGAGAAGGGACCAGTGGAAGGCTTCTTCAGCCCAATCCTCACTGCTCCATTGTGTCTCCATTTTCACACCTTATTATCACATTATAAACGCTGAGGATCCAATAGGACCAACACTGAAGACACTTGGCTTGAGAGATGATAGAGGAGAGGAGAGGAAAGGAAAGGAGGAGAAGAAGAAAACAGTCCCATAAAACACTTATGTAACCCAGTGTACCAGAAGAAGAAAATACAATCAATCAACAACTCATTCAGCAAATATGATGAATGATGCAAAGAGGCCAGAAAAAACGATAACCAGCAGGGATGCCCTGAGATTAAGAGCAATGTTTAATAACGAATCTGAAAAACTTTTGAGTAATTCAATGACATGTATTCCTTGTATCAGACTGGCTGTAGACAGTTCATGAACCTTATAAAGGCAGAGCCTGAGAAAAGTTAAATCTCTGTTTCTGAATTTGAAGAGCTGTCCAATAGAGAATCAATAAGCTCCATGACTAATGAAAAATAGGCTTATTTTAAGAGAGTGCAACTACAGGTCAAAATGATTAAGCTCCAAGTCAGTTTTGTCCATTAGGAGCTTGAAACATCATTTAAAGTGCATAAGCGATAGAAAGGCACTGCTCTGTTATAATTTCCTATTCTTGGCACTTAATTTCAGGTTTTTTCTATTAGAAAAAGTCTGACCATCAAAACTTAGTTGCCAGGTCAGCATTAGCATGTGTGAGCAGGTACAATTACACAGCATGACAGTTTTTTTTCCACTGTTATTTTATGTCCAGTAACAGAAAAAGTCAAAGAACTAACTAAAGTATGGGTGTAAGAGAGAATACCTGTGAGGGGAAAGTGAAAACTGAATACGGCACAAAAGCACCATACCACTCTGATTTATTATGGGAGAGGTACGATGGGAAAGAGGGATGAAGGGATGAAGGGATGCTGGGAGGTGGGGAATGAGGTGATGTGGTGTTTGGGGGGATGCAGGAGAGGAAGACAGTGATGGAGGGAGAGATGGAGGAATAGATGAAGGGACTGGGAAGAAGTGAGGGAGGGTGTTGGCCATCTGTCCAGTGGTGAGAGCGCCGTCTGGCCAGGGAGCGAAAACAGCCCCTTGGCTGACAAAACACACGTGCACGCTCACATGCACACACCCGCATCCCGAGTAGGCACACATACACGCGACACGGCTCATTGTGCATATACGTACGCATAAATGCAGACATATCAGAAGCATACAAAGGGGTTATGTAAATAAATACACTTCCATACAAACACATACTTGTGTGCATGCTGGAATTTAAATGTATGCGCTGGCAGACACAACTCCAGATATCACCAGTGAATGTGAATTTTTAGAGCTGTCATTTCAGTTTTTCACATGCAAAATCCATACCACTGTTTTGGAAAATTTGTAGAAAGCAAATAAAAAAAGACGCAGGCTTCTCACTCGTATAAAAGGCATCTCAATTCATTTTATACTGAAGCAAACTTTTTCATATATATTATTTGGAGTGAAGTATCACATGCATATTTTTTGCAGAAAGCAAATATACACATACTACATACAATGTGCACACAATCCCTAGGGTTCCCTGATGCCAGAGGTGAGGGCAGAGCCAACTCCAGTGCATGCCAACACAACCTGCTGTCATAGCAACAGAGAAAAGAGAGATTTGCACCCCTCTTTCCTCATCACTTGCTTATTTTCTCTTTCACTACAGGTTTTTTGTTTTGTTTTTTTTTGGTGTTTTGCCCCCAAATACTGTGCAGTGAGATAAAGAGAGAGATGGGTGTCAGAACAGATGAAGATAAAGGGACGAGAGGGGCCAGGAGGCGAGGTGGTTCAGTTTACACATGGATCGGTATAGTCCTCTGCTACCCGCCCACCCCATAATTACGACTTCTCTTACGGAGAGAATTTGATGAGGGTGGGCTTCAAAGAGTGCGCTGTCGCTGTGTGCTCCTGTTATAATCATTACCACTCTCAAGCAGACCTCCTGGCTTGGCCAGTGTGTGTGTGTGTGTGTGTGTGTGTGTCACTTTGTGTACATTTTGTACAGTTTTGCAATGACTGTAATATTGCTAGTAAAAAGGCCAGTCTAAAACTGCAAATTCTCAGTAAGCAGTAAGTGAACACAGCAATCTTTATTTTTTACGCTGTCTGAGATCTACAAAAGCAGCAAATTGTTGTTTTATTGACTCCACAATGAAGCTACAGTGGTTTAAAAGTGGCATTTATGACAACTAGGGATGGCACGATACCAATTTTTTATGTCCGATACCGATACCGATAAGTTACATTTGGATATCGGCCGATACCGATATAAATCCGATACTTAAAATTGATCCAGGCATTTAAAAACATTAAAATTAAAAAAAAGAAGAAGTCAACAGTCTCTCACACAACAAAATCAAAGTCTTTTAGTTGTCCCACATACAAGACTAAGGACCAGGGCGGACAAAGATTTTTTTAGGCAGTGGCACCAAAGCTCTGGAACTGTTTACCACTCCAGTTCCATTTAGCTGACTCTGTGGCATCATTTAAAAAATAGTTGAAAACTTTTCTGTTTAACCAGGCTTTCTGGTTTCTGACTTTATTTTTATTATTTTTCTTTTTAATATGGTAATGTTATTATGTTTTTAACATAGTGTTTTCCTGGGGGGGGGGGGGGGGGGGGATTGTGTTTTAATTATTGTACAGCTTCTTTCTGTCTGTGAAAAATGCTATATAAATAAACTTTACATACTTACAACAATAACTATCACCAGTTTTTCCCTGTGTGAAACAAACAGGGTGGATGGAGCAGCTACAAAGTTCTCTTTTCTTCACTTACTGATTAGGTGGTTGATGAAGGACCTCAAGCTGTTTCCCAGTAAAGGTTTAATGGAGGTTACAGGGACGAAAAGGCTTTTTTTGGACTCTAGAAAAACATTTCCTTCTGCTCCATCTGAGCTCGCCGGCTCTGCCTCTTTGCGCTTGTGCAGACAGACTGCAGGTAAATCAGCTGATTGCTGCTGTTGCGTCATCAGTGTTTATGTTGAAAAACTGGGGGCTATGTGAGCGTAATCTTGTAATGCTTTATATTCACACGCATTCTCCTAAATACGTTTCTACTGCAGGTCTATATTTAGTCACAAATCAGGGATTAAAGCATCAAAAATATTTTGACGGGGATGGGGTTCTTCTGTACCAGACGGTCACCAGTGCTAATAGCTGCACTCGCTAGCAGTATGTCCGGGAGCTGAAGTAGAGAAAAAAAATAACAGCTGATTGCCAGCACAGCGAGCACAACACAAACAAGGCAGAGAGCGGCGGAGGCGTAGAAAAACATGTCAGCGATGATCGCTCAGTGTCCAAGGGAATCCGTCGCAGCGACGGAGAACTGAGGGGGTTATTTGCTGATCCACTCCATTCCAGTAGGTGGTGGTAATGCAGCTCTAAGCTGGTTTGGTCAACCGCAAATCCACAAGAAGAAGAAGACGACGGAGCACTGTAATGCAGCTAATGTGAGTGAAACGTTATTTAATGTATCGGATTACATTTTTTATTTCTTTCCCATATCCGATGCAGTAATTTAGGCCAGTATCGGACCGATACCGATACTGAATATCGGATCGGCGCATCCCTAATGACAACGTTCTATTCAATTTTATACTAATTTAGCAGAAAATGTTCTTTAATGTATTTACAAAAGTTTTTCCAACCCAAAAATGATCAATGGAAGCAAGTAGAGCATTTTCCAAGGTAACTGCACTGTGTTACTTTACTCTTGATCTTTTTTTCTTTTTTTCCTCTTTGTCATTTTTCACTTAGTTCTTAAAACACTCGCACACCACCTTTCTCCTTCTCTAAGATACTCCACCCCAATCACACCACAAAGCAGCAGCAGCCCTGCTTAATGAAAGCAGGCAACTCCCATGGGGTGCTTAGGGTACACGGAGAGATATATGTGTGTGTGAGTGTGTGCGCACTAGGGTATTGATTGAATAGTATGACAGTGGTCCCTCGCAAATAGCATCTGTATGCCATCCACTTGCATTTTCTATGGCACGCACACACGCATGCACGCATGCACGCACACGAACACACACATACTGTGATATAGTTGTAGTCACTTATAGACACACAAATGCACACATATGAACACACTCACTCTACTGAGAACCATTATCTCTGAGTCACAGACGGTCTCTTTGCCAGGAATAACTACACATTCTTTTTCTAAATCACACCACATACGCACACAAACACAAACCTTCCAATCCCAAGCACAGACACCCTGTTTTATTCTTATGTCATCCACAGAGGCTTGCAATAATTCCAGATCTTGTCCTGCAGTTTAACCACAGAAAATATGAAAAATGCCAATTTTCCCACTAAAATGTACAATCTGTGTTTTATAAAAGGTAGTTTTCTATCAGTCGCAGAACCCTGCTGATTTTTATTCTCGCCATATAATGAGGGACTGAATCACACCTGGGATACAGTGAATGCAATTAAATGAAATTAACTAGCTAGTTGAATGGAACACCAGCTGCATTCTGGGTACCTAAAGATTGGATTTAAACCCAGTGTTTGGGTCTGCGGGAAACAAAATTTGAGCCTCTTTAGCATTCCAGCTACCTCATCTGGGCATCAATACAGACTTTGTGCTTAAATGTCACTATGGCATCTTAACCAGCATGTCTCTATCACTAAAAATTATCTATATTTTTGCTTTCTTAGCTATTATTGCAAACTTGCATCAACAGGCATTAACACAACCAAAAAATTAAACCTGTATTAGTTGTATGTTAGGAGTGGGGTAAAGAAAATACACCACAGAACTAGCACTATGATTGGTTCTAAATACGTGGACTCACCTGCTATATTGTCCTATAAGTATCTGGATATCATCACAGAGACAATGAATCCTCCATCAGTAATATCCCAGTTTCATATGAACTATTATGGGCCATTTTTAATATGATTTTCATTCACAGGCCTGATTGTGTCACAGCACATAACACCAGGTATGGATGGGAAGAAAAGATGTTTCTACTTCTTGTCTCTCTCTTGAGGAAAGGTAATAAGCAATATTCTTGGCTGTAACCACCAGCCTCAGTAACCCAAGGACAATGGGCTGTTTATTAACAGATAAAAATATAAATATATAAATGGATACCTCAGGAATAATGAGGTCACTTTGCATATCTGCAGGAAAGATATATCCAGGTGGTGTGTGTATGCAATGCACTGGTGTGTACGTGCGTGTGCGTGTGTGTGCAGGCGTGCGTGCATGTTCATGTGAACCCTGGGTAATTAGATAAAGCGAAGTGAATTAGCAGCGTCCATGGTGCAGAATGATGTTACACAGCCTAACCACGCCTAGCTGAGACCCACTAATCACCACTCGTTAGGCTCACAGAAGAGTATGTGTGGATGGTTGTGTGTTTTCATAGCATGGGTGTATTTGTTAGATTGTGCGTGTGTTTTCTCTCATTAACCACATTAAAATGACTTCATTGAGGTAATTAGTGAGCTAAATGATAATAAGCCATAAACATACCAGATAGGAGAGAGAAAGACACACAGAGAATTGAGTCCCTCTCCCCTTGAAGAAATAGATATAAAACAAACAGAGAACGATGGATCCAAGCACACTCAGTGTGGACACACTGTCCTACAGGCTCACTCTGGCACTGTTGTAAGCAGTTGCCAGGATATGCTAGTCGAGACACAAACTGGAACACCAAAAATCAAACACACACAGTCAGCATGTTCATCCTACATCTCTATATATCCTGTGGGAAGAAAACTAGGGAACTAATGAACTCTGGGAAATGTTCCTGAACTGCCCCAGGGTGATAGAAGTGCACTGAAAGAGCGTGCCAGAGTTAGAGAGGGAGTTAAAGGGGAATAAAACATACTGTAATACTGCAAAGGTAAGGTAGTTATTCAAGTGTTAGATTTGGCAGCCAGGAGATGGTACTGTGGCCTGTCTGGGACACACACTCCAGCTCAGAGAGATGCGTTTCTGCCGGCCAAGCATGCATAAAACACACACGCGCGCGCGCACACACACACACACACACACACACACACACACACGCACGCACGCACACATCTACCTCTGTCTATGTATGCCTAAAAGAGGCATCAAAGGGTGAGGGAAAGAAAAAACAGTGTGTATCAAGCTTCCAGGAAAATGTTTAGAAATCCAACATTTTCAATACAAAGCTTTCACTCACTCCACATCACACTCTACACTGGATCACGATTCACAGGCACCTGATACCAGGCTGGGTATCACCACATTCAGAAGAGCTAAAAGAAACAGCCACGAGATTCAAGTAAGACATGCATGGCAAGACCTGTTTAGAGTGCCCAATGGGGAGAAGACTGCTCACTGCAATCAGAACATGGGTAATGTCCATTGCAGAAAGGTACCTTCAATAATAATCAGTTATTTCTAGTCATTTTTTTTGCATGCATGCATGCAATAAAGAGTATCCAAAACACAACAGCCTGTGCAGCCACTAAGCAGGTTCAACGCAAGTTCACAGAGCAAAGTTCTCTGTGAATATTATTTGCTTCATTAGTCACAGACATAAAGTCAACATCTTTAATAACTTTAGTCAGAATTCAACATGCACAAAACAAGCCACAAATATAGGTACCTGATGCTTAAATAGGCCTTTTGCAGGAGTCATCCAAGCTTTCTGCAAAATACTGTACTTTTTTGATTAGTTATTTTTGTTTTGTTTTCAGTGCCAACGTGTTATATGCTATGAAACGAATTTCCTCTCAGAGGAAATTCTATGATCCCAATTCTAAGATAAAGCCAGCTTAATTAATTATTAAGTTATGTTATTTTGTGTTAAACATTTTAGAGATGTCTTCTCCATTTAGTTTCATGGTACCATTTAATATTTATGTTGTTACAGTAGGTGGTGAGCTGTGTTTGGCGACTGGTGGAAATTAATGCCAATAAGAGGTGATGCAGAGAACACTTGAGTGAGAACACTGTAACAGGAGATGGTGACTGGCGGGAATTATGAAACAAGCGAGTGAGCAATCTTATTTCACATTTTCAAAACTGGTTTGTTTTCGAGGATCTAATTAGCAACTCAAAGTCCAAGGCCAGGGTCCTCTACCAGGAAAGAGTGGAGTGGCCACTCCAGGTTGGGAATGAGTTGCCGCCCTAAGTGGAGGAATTCAAGTATCTTGTTCACAAGTGAGGGGAGAGTGGAGCAGAAGACTGACAGATAGACTGGTGAAGCATCTGAAGTAATGTGCACAGGGTCAGCTATTCATGTGAGACCTGAGGGGACTGGGCATGTCCACTCTCCTGCTTTCTTAGCTATTGACCAAACATCCTGCATCTGTTTTTTTTGTCCTCACTCTTGCCAAAAACTAATTTGTAGAGCTGGTCAGTCACTGTGACACCTGGTCATGGTCATGTTGGAGCCTGTATTTTGTGGTGCCGTGATATTAACTTTACCAGACTTATGTAACTGTCAGTGTGTAATTTGTAGTGCTTAAAGTGTGGTATTGATCCAGTGGGGCTGAAAACACGCCATTTTATCACACTACTACAAAACATAGACTGTGGGTTAGAACCTATTTGAGCTCAAAATATGGAAAACCAGAAAGACACAAAGAATGGTGGTCACATTTGGCAATAATTGCACACTCAAGTGCACACTGATACACACAGACTGAACAGGTGCAGCTGGACACAACTACACAGGCCTGCTCTCTATTTCCCAGGAGAATCACTCCCCCACCCCTCTCTCACCCTCTGCCTCTTCTTTTTGTGAGTCCTAGAGTGTGTATGTGTGTGTGTGGGTGGGTGTATGTTAGGTGGCTATATTAAGAAGCTCATCTCTCTCGCCTCACCTCCTCCCATTTAGCTCCCACTTCATGTCCCTCCATAGTCTTCGTGTGTGTGTGTGTGTGTGTGTGTGTGTGTGTGTGTGTGTGTGTGTGTGTGTGTGTGTGTGTGTGTGTTTACAATACAACACCCCCCAACCCCAGAGGAGATCTGCTGAACCACAGAGTACCAGTCGCACACAAATACACACCGACACATGTTTATGCACACACCCACACAGACCCACACACACCCCTGGGATGTGCTGCCGTAAGGGAGAGCAGCACCCAACACCAATGTCTGGAAACAGGATGATGAAAGAGGTATTCACGTCACGGAAGGAAGCAACAAAGACACACAAATACACTGTTACAAACACACAGTACACTGGGTATACACAAACACACACAGAATCAGCCAGACATGCGATACAGACTCACACAGATCAACAGGAACGCATGCTCACAAACTGACAGCTGCTCACTTATTTTAATTTTTTTTTTTTTGGTGCGCACATACACACCAACACAAATTACACAGAAAAGGGCTCATTGCTGCAAAACAGACAAAAATACAGATGCACTGTGCACTGTCACAAGCAGACAATAAGAGTTCACACACACATGCACAGAACTGTTTTCCTGTGGTAGCCTTAGGGAAATTAAAACTACATTATGGACCTCCAGAGGAAAGTGGTGAGAGAGTGATGGAGGAAGAGGGAGAGAGAGGAAGCAAGAGAAAAGGGGGAGAGAACGAGAGAGAGAGAAAGAGTGAGAGAAGGGCCAGTGTCCTGTTTTTCTCAGCGCTGGCCATCATAAAGCTATTACAAGGAAGCAGGAGAAAAGTGATACAGCTTGCAGTCTCTCTTCTATGTCCGTCCTTTGTACTTCAAAAAAGAAAAAAATCACCTCACCTCCTGACATTCCTCACACACTTTGTCCTAACTGGTGGATGGAAGGATGTGTATTAAGCCCCCAACACATACAAAGCAATTATCTTGTTGGCCATCACTTTGTGGCTGACGGCTGGTTGCTAGCTCTGGTTGCATGGGTGGCCCACTAATATATATATTTCACACCCCATCATATTTCAGTCAGTGATATCCTTTGTTTCCTTCAGTAGTCACTTCAATTAGGTCTTAAAAATGGCATTTCTGTATCATCTACTGTTTTGAGGAGGTGGGATTTCCTCAGAAAGGCTAAAAATTTCCTTAATTTTCCAGTTTGAACCTCTGACTCTGACCAAAAACAATAAAAAAAAATAGCCATGCACCATCTGTACAAATGTATTCAGAAACTGCACTGTTTGATTATGCTCAAACACGCTTTCCTAATATTGACACAGATCTGTCCTCTGACAGGTGCAGGTAACATTTTCACTGTTCAGTCATATCTTTGTCGCCACACATAAATGAACACATGCAATAACGCACATTCACACAAAGCCGACTAATAATGCAGAAGGTCTCAGTTTCAGCTTGGGGACCTGACAAATCTTTTCCATGATGACTCACTGGATCTTTCAGTATGTGGCGCTGAGTGTCTGTGTGAACACAGTAAGTGTGTGTGTGTGTGTGTGTGTGTGTGTGTGTGTGTGTGTGTGTGTGTGTGTGTGTGTGTGTGTGTGTGTGTGTAAGTGAGAGTGGAGACATGATTTGAGGAACACATGACTCAAGAGAAAGAGGACAAGTTCATCAGTGACACAGATTATTAACATGTGACCCTAAAGTGCACTCCTGACTAATTGAAGATTTCTTTTCTTTTACCTGAGACTGAACACACAAAGATCTCAGACTCTTACAAAGCAAAAAAGAAAAAACCCACTGCAGCTACATACTCTTTCCAACGTTGTCACTCATTTTCTTTCTCTATCCCTGGCCACTCTGCTTTTATTTCCTTCCAGCACACTGGGAGAGCCAGGCAACAAGAGAAGAAACAGAGAGAAAGGGGACATGTTTTTTTTTTTTTTTTTGTCCCACTGAGGTGTGGCAGAGGCAGAAGGGAAGGAGGGAAAGGGGGTATCGGGGCACCTTTGGCATCTGAGGAGCACTCTGGGGCAGAAAGGCCAGGGAAAAGAGAAGGAAAAAAGAGGGGGATACGTAGGAAAGGGGAGAATAAGTTGACTCATTGCTATTCAAGTTACCCTCACACTCCCCCCACCTTCTCTCCAGTGGGTCTTTCCAAACTCTACACACATTTTCCAGAGTAAGTCAAAGAAAGAATGAGCGAGATGGAAAAAGAGTGCAGAGGGGTGGAAGTTTATGAATTAAAAAGCAGGATAGGAAGGCATATTTCTCTCTTTGTTTTTTCGCTGTCCCCTGCTTTCTCACCCCATCCTTGTCAACACCATCTCTCAGGGAGTAAAGGAAGTAGGGCCTTTTTTTTCCTTTCTAATCTGCTTTAGTAAGATATAGGCAGTAATGATCGCTCCTCACTCCCTCCCTCTAACACATGCAAACCCATCCTAATGTTATCCCAAATAAACACTCAAAAGATAAAGGGACAGGTAAAGACACAGAGGAAAAGAAAAAGAAACGAGGGACAGATAGGAAGAGACCATGCAGATCATGCAGTGAAATGGAGAAAATGTGATGCAGAGGATGCCGGGACAGGGAATTGACAGTAAAATCCAAATTGAAAGAGTGGCTGAGTAAGGGAATATAGGACAGCATGTTTTTATGGTAGGAAGAGTTTGAGATAGGTGTGTGTGTGTGTGTGTGTGTGTGTGTGTGTGTGTGTGTGTGTGTGTGTGTGTGTGTGTGTGTGTGTGTGTGTGTGTGTGTGTGTCAGGGGACTTTAGCTTCCTGCAGGAACTGACACACACAGCAATTCTAGTGAGCCACCCAGGACCTCAGTCAGCACCCCCCTTAACACGCACACTTAGACACAGCCACACACTCACACGTACGTAGACCTGTATAGTGGCCCCTGGAGGAGAGTTAGCACAGTTTTGAAAAAAATGGGGTGAGGGTGGGGGGGGGGGGGGGGGGGGGTGCAAGTATGGGAGGGTTCAGAACGTCATAGACACCCCAAGGGTCATACTTTCCTATCCTCCTATCCCTGTAGAGCTTAACGAGAGATGGGGCAAGAGAGGTAGAGAGAGAGATAACTGCATATTTACCACATTCAGCAGTATCTTATGTCCCTGCTGGGATCTAGTCAGAGGAAGTGTTTAACTGTTCTCTGATGGGCTGCAAACCAGAGCAGAAAAACTAACTACAGCTGACAAACACCTACAGTAGTCCAGCTGTTTTTGCCATGGTTTGGAAAATGTGTATTTGATCTTTACTAAGCGCTAATGACAACACTGAGGAAAATATCAACAACATTGTCATGCCAAGCTTAGCATATGGGTCTAACAGCTGCATCATTTTTTTTACACAGGAACCTTTGACTCATTTCAGCGGTTGTGAAACTGGTTCAGTGGAATTTTTAATACAAGGACATCACAAAAGATGTGATTTATGCAAAAAAATTACAAGAATTCACAGGCTGTACTTCCTCAAATCTGATGTACTTGTGTTTTCACAATGTTACAAGGAAGCTTTCATGAACCAAAATGTTTTCTTGGGTATTCCCGGGGTTGGCCAGTAGGGGTGCTCGTGAAAAGGTAGCAGGGGAGGGTTTGGGAGGAAGACAGAAAGCAGCTGGATGCATCTCATTCAACTCGTCTTTCTTTGCAAAATGATCAGAATTTTGCACTGTGGAACATTCAGACAAGCTAGTCACGCCACTTCAGTGTGAAGGCTAAACAGGGGCCCTGCACTGAGGTGCCACTCTAACAGCAGCACATACTAAAAGTGTAGGTCGGTCGTCAGCTTCTGCTTTCCATCGCTCTCCACTCTGCTTCAGTGCAGTTCTCCTGCAGGGTGTGAATCCGCTGTGGCCTGAGCCTCTTGCTGCCCCTATCTGCACAGCAGCCATCCCATGGTAGTGGATGCAGGTTGGCAGGGACTAGCAGTTCCCCCTGTGAGACGTTTAAAGCACCCTCTACTCTGGGCTTAACTACCAATTGGTCAACACTGTGTCTTCCCCCCACCTTTTTTCCATTAAGTCATTTGGTTTTCTAAAGTTTAGGACAATCCCCTGTAAAGACATACATTTTGTAAGATTGCATATGCAATCTTACATCTTACAAGGTGTAAAATTGCATAATGTTTGTCAAATTAATGAACAATCATTTTAAATATTCAATATTACAATAACTGAACAAAATAATTGGGATCATAATTTTTCCATAATTTTTTGGGATAATTGAGCTGTATATGCTCTTGAATCAGTGGGAAAATGATTGAGACTAACAATTGAAAACATTCAGTATAGCCTAAATAAATATTAAAAATATTACTATATTAAATATGAATATTCATCATCTTTTATAAGCACAGTAAGTGTAAAGTCGGCATTATTATTCATGTCTCACATGAACTTTGAATAACAGCTGATTCTGGTCTTCATTTCCTATCAAGGCAAAAGGGTGAACGAGGGTAACTTCAAATTTTCATCTCAGTGTGGAAACGAGAGTGAGGAGGAGATGGATGAGGGCAGGGATACACGGAAAATGAGAAGCTGGTTTAGAGAAACCACAAGGAAAAACAAAACCCAAGAAAAGAAAAAAAAACTACCATCTTCGTCTTCCTCCTAGGAAATTACCAAACCATGGAGAGTCGTGAAAAGGCACACAAATCTCTCTCTCGCCCCCCCACATTATCTCTTTCCATTCAGCCTGGCTCTTGAGACTGACTGCTCTTTCTAGCTCCAGTTTTCTTTCTCTTCTTTCTTGTGGTTTTTCCTTCACCTGAACTTTCACAGCCCCCCCAACCCCCCCCCCCCAATCCTTCTCTTGTGTTCACTAAATCTTCCCGTCATTTCGCTTTTCTTCTTGATATGACTGTAGTAGGCTTTTAGACAGTTGGGTCCGTGCATCTCTTGTATGTCAGACAACTGGCTGGAGCTCTTTTACAATGTCTGTTTGTGTTTGTGTGTCTCTGTACACTGACCTGTCTGAACAGTTGATCCATCCCAGGTTCCTCCACACTCTGAAGACTCCCCTTCTTCAACAGCTATAGAAAATGAGAGGGATGGAAACAAAGAAAATAAAAATCAAATAAATAGTGTTTTTTAAGTTTTTTGTATGCTGCCTAGAAAAAGATGCTCCATAATTTGTGGTGCTAACTGTAGGGTCAGAGACAAGAAACCAAAAATTAATTGATTAACTGGCAGCTATTTTGATAATCAGCTAATTAAGGGTGGGTGATCTGAAGCTCAGAGGAACAATTCAAATCACAATTAAATATTACAATATTTATTGTAAAAACAGTATTTATTGTTTTATTTTAAATATCACAATTGTAAATAAAACTTGTCATCAAGCTTTCTCTACAGCAATGAAAATTCTCTTAGTGATGGAAGTTTATAAATCTGTGTTTTCTCCACTAATCTTTTGCTATAACATAAAGTTATTTACTTTCTCTCCTCTCCTGGAGAGAAAGTAAATAACCACCATGTGTACTTACACTATATTTCCCAAACTATTCACTCACTATTCACTCACCCATCCAAATCACTGAATTCAGTTGTTCCATGGCCCCAGGTGTATAAAATCAAGCACCTAGGCATGCAGACTGCTTCTACAAACATTAGCGAAAGAATGGGTCGCTCTCAGGAGCTCAGTCGATTCCAGCCTTGTACCGTGATAGGATGCCGCCTGTGCAACAAAAATTTCCTCACTACTAAATATTCCACAGTTAGTGGTATTATAACAAAGTGGAAGTTACTTGGAATGACAGCTACTCAGCCACGAAGTGGTAGACCATGTAAAATGACAAAGCAGGGTCAGCAGATGCTGAGGTGCATAGTGCGCAGAGGTCACCAACTTTCTGTAGAAACTTTATGTGGCCTTCAGATTACCTCAAGAATAGTGCAGAGCTAAGAGCTTCATGGAATGGTTTTCCATGGCCAAACAGCTGCATCCAAGCCTTACATCACCAAGTGCAATGCAAAGCAAATCAATGCGCACCAGTGCACAAAGCAAGGTCCATAAAGACATGGATGAGTGAGTTTGGTGTGGAAGAACTTGATTGGCCTGCACAGAGTCTTGACCTCAACCTGATAGAACATGTTTGGGATAAATTAGAGCACAGACTGCGAGCCAGGGCCTCTCATCCAACATCAGCATATGACCTCACGAATGCACTTCTGGAAGAATGGTCAAAAATCCCCAGAAACACACTCCTAAACCTTGTGGAAAGCAAAGGGTGGGTCAACATCATATTAAACCCTATGGATTAAGAATGGGATGTCACTGAAGTTCATATGCATGTGAAGACAGACAAGCAAATACTTTTGGCAATATAGTGTATGTTTCACCATGTGCTTATGGCCAACCTTATGGGAGACCAAAGGCTGAAGATAACTCCTTACCACTTATTTTGCACCAAGTATGGGAGCAGTTAAGGACAAACACTGTAGAGTCTTTCACACCATTTGTCTCTAAGCATGTTTACTCTCTGGAACACATGTACTTGAACTTGAACCTTAAAACAGACCAGGGAATTAACAAAACATGCAGCTACTGACAACGACAATGACCTGAGATCTTTCTGACACACTCGCACACATAACTGATCAAAGCTGGATTGTCATACTGACTTCCTGGGTACAACAGGAAGGAGGGAAGTACAGCTGGCACACAAACAGGAAATGGCTAGAGCCACCACACAATGGGATTTCCTGTCCACCCCCCCACCCCCAATACACTGTGCCTCACTTCTCACTTACTCACCTCTGTCTCTGATCCTTCAAAATGTTTTGTTCTCATCCTGCTCTCACCAGTGACCTCCGCCCCTCCTGATCTTTACACCTCTCCTCATCAGCTCCCTCTCAACCCACCTCATCCTCACATCAAACCTGAGCCATAAGCTCAAAACAAAGCATGAAATTATAAATCAGTGATGTGTTCTTCTTAAAAGAAAATCAAAATATCTAACAAATAAGCACCAAATGTCTACAGGTTCCTGAGCTGCTGGTCTGTATGAAAGTGAAAATTATTATAAAAGTGAATTGTGTGGGGCTTTTTTGTTACTTTTATAACAGGAAAAAACAGAAGTGCTGCACCAAAACTGTACCCAGAGTGAGAATTAATATAAAAACCACAATCTCTTCAGAGCATGAACTCAAACTTTAGCTCCCCCTATTAACTGCAAAAAAAAATGGTACGAAGAGATAAAGATGAAATCTCTGTTTCCCATACTTTGCTCTAAATGTCCACATGCAGAGGTACACTGAGCAGAGAAGGCCTAAGCTGTAACACTGTGTAGCAGCGGCTCAAACTCAAAGTGCTGTCCTCAAATCTGCATGACATTTTTCATTCTCAAGAACATTTGCTCTAGTAGGGTCTAGTATGTTTTGTGAAGTCAGAAAGCTTCTGCTGAACTAAGTTGTGTCCATAAATTCAGCCTGGAATCCATCTCAAAACAGAAGCCATGGGGTTTACTTTCAGCTATCCTCAGTGCTTATCTCAGTTAAGAAAAAAAAAAAAATTACAAGCCTGCAAGACTCAAGCATTTGGATCAAGTCTTCAACAGCCCTTCAAGCTGCTGAGGCTGGAGCTGGCTCTTAGAGCCAGATGTGGACCACAGAGTGCTAGCAAACTAATGGATCCCTGGATAAACACATATGCACACACAGACATATGCACAGGAGTCTGACGTGAAGACTGTATGTTTGCCTGAACAGAACACTGCACACATAGAAACCTCCCACCGTAGCTAATACGGCTGCCAAAGACAGCAGACAGAAACATATGAGAGAGGTTATGAGAGAAGAAAACCAGAATGAAAACAAAGTACTTCCTCTGTGCTAATAAAACAGCTACCTCAAAATCTCCTATAGCATTACCTCCTAACTGAACCATCTAGTGGATTGCATGATTCATTAATACAGTTCTATATGACTGTATAAAGGTAATCTGAGGTGGAAAAATGCAGTTATATTCTCAAATTTTGGACTCTTCAGTCTTAACTCTAAATCACCTTGATGCCACATGGCCTGGGTCAGATCACAGCACACATCTCAGCACCCTGAAAAACACTGCTATCTCAGTGACTTTAAGTGAGACCATGAGAAAGATGAGATTCGTGTTTAACCTATTTGAATAGGGGGACTTTTACCACTTACAGGCAGAGATTTGAATCAAAGGTTTTAGTTTCATTGTAAGTCGCTTTGGATAAAGGCATCTGCTAAATGTAATAAAGTAAAGTAAAGTTTCTGACAATCGAGGTTACCTGCTGTGACCTCACTTTGTCTGAGCTGGGCTTCCCCAGATCTTGTGACAAGATTTTTTTTTTTTAAACCACAAAAAGATGACATAATCAAAACCATGTTCCTGTGGTAGTTGGGAGAGTTTGGGATGTTATAAAAAGACCTACTGGTAACTTTGCCTCAGATAAAGGCCCATTTCTCCTGATGAGACTGGGGAATACAGTGTGTTTCATTAGCCAAGCACACATAGCTTTATTTAGATTCCCATATCCTCCCTCTGTCCCCCTCAGAGACAAACACACCGTTACTGTGAACCCTGTAAACACCAGGGGGTCGTCAGGGGGTGTATGTGTGCATTTCTGTGAGAAGGATTAGGAATGCTTACAGATACTGTACGAGTCAAGAGGAGGGAGCAGAAGCATATGAGTGTGTAGAAGTGTGCATGTTAATATGTGCAAATATGTGTACCTGTAGCATAGGTGCATCATTAAAATGAAAATACCCACTTACAAACAGATCTCCATGTGAACATTATTATATTTGGTGAGTGATGTGTGTCTGCGGAGTTCAAAATGTAGCTATCAATGCATCCATTTAATGTCTTTACATATGCAGTGCTCCATCTCTCCTCTTCCTGCAGCACATCCTAGTTTGAAAAAATAAACATCAATTGGCACAGTGACTACCAGTTTCCTACAGGCAGTAACAAAATCTCCTGATAGCTATAGGTTATCAATTTAAAGGAAGATGCATTATTTTCATGACAATTGTATTTTTGGCAAATGAGTTCCATCAAAGACGCTGCTATTTGCAGAACTTCCCTTTAACAAAAGTGCAGAGAATCATTAGTGGGAGAATCTTGCACAGGTTCATGTCATTTTGTACCAGTTAATTGTGATATTGATTTAAGATGCTATCACCAAGTAACATGATCATAGTCAAAAATATACACTGGCAAGAAGGCAAAAATGACTGAGACAGCAGATGACTAAAGATCAAACAATCCGACACACTCCAGAAACAAAAACACAAATGAAACCTCCTGGAGCACGACACATGGGTGAGTTTTGTGTGACACAATGCAAGAAGGAAGCTTCTGGGAATCCTTGGAGCAGCTACACACACACAGACACACAGAAAGACACACAGACACACACAATATTCAGCTTTGCTTTTGCTGTTTTTTCTGCTAACCTCTGAGACACCTTGTCTATGAGTCTATGTGAATGTTAGATGTGTGTTTAAGAAAGGACACCTAAGGAGTAATTTAAATAAGAACACCTGTTTGACTGCATGACTATAAAAACAGAATATTTGCTTTGATTTGGCAGCCTGAGTACTTTCCACAGATTGGGTTATAAATAAATACAGTAGATGCAGAAATCTCACCTGGTTGAGCAGGTGACCCATATACCATAGGCTGTCCTTAATGCGGGGGCCTGGGTTTGAGGCCACCCTCAGACTATTTCCTGCATATCAGTCCCCCTATTCTCTCCCCACTGCACATAAATAAGTCCTTAAAACCGGAAAGGGTAAAAGGGTACTGAGTATAATACACTCCAGACTTTTTCTTTACTAGAGAATACACACTGATTTGTCTTATTTAACTGGACCTTTGCCTTGAATTTGTCTTAATAAAACTTGAGACATGACCTGGTTTTGTTTTGAGTAACAGATTTGATTTGGAATTGTTCTGATGAACTTGAGACTTGGACTGGACCACTTGGACTGGTCTAAGCCAACACAAACCCTAATCTTAACTCAGAGACAAACAAACAAACAAACAAACAAAAAAATCTCTTAACATTAGACTACACAGCCCTGAGAAGTAATCAGATGTAAACACATGCATAACACATATACAAGTGCAGACATGAACACTAACTGCTGCTACACTACAACAATGGCAGCACAAAACTACACAATTCTCCTGACTATTATAATGGGGCTGTCACGGTTCATTAGCCAGTCAAGCATGCAATTATACCAGGGTGTCCACAGTGACAAAATATACACACATCTACATGCATACGCAATACAGAGTTTCACAATATCAGAGTGTCCAGGTCAAAAACATGCAGACATTAGACAACAAACCATTAACACTGTGATTAGTCTGTACAGGCTGAGATTGTCTGGGTCATGGAACCTCAGTAAACATTTACAGTTGTGGTAGCTGAATGGTCAACTGCTTCAAGGGTACCCAACTCCACACTCTGACACCAGCTTCCTAACAAGTTAGGATATTCAGAAACATGTGTTTATGTGGCAAACAAAAGCTCGACATTCCTGTGCTTTTTTGGGTTTTTTTGGTGATCAAACAGCTGTACAGCTCGGGAATGTGAGTTTCATCTGTAGCGTCTAATTTAGTAGTGCACCGCAAATATTTACACGGGTTTGGAAGGCAGATTTAAAATTGCAGTAATGTGAAGTATACTTGTTTAATACACATTTTGCTCTATCCGCACCCAGTCAGTCAAAGATCATTATTATCGGTTCTTCAAATAAAACAATGAGCGCCTGTGTTTCTGTATTTCAGTTTTGCACATCTCAGATTAGGAGAGCAGGAGAGGAGAGCTGCTAAGTAGATCAGTAACAGCAAAATGAAGTTATGCCTCTGCATCATGATCATTTTGTCATAAACAAATATTTACACAGTTGTTGTCATTAATTATCCACAAGCACACACACACACACACACACACACACACTTCTACAACACAAAGCAGAATTCCTCTCTCATCACTCCTCTCTCTACATCCATCTTTCCTCTTATACTGGCATCTTCTTTTTCCCCTCCCTCTCATGTTTACTTTTCTATTCTACCTTTACTCGTTCAATATTTTCCTACCACCTTTCTTTGCTATTCTCTCTCCCCTTCCTGTCTTAAGTGATTTTTTTGAGTGCTCTTACTTCATGCTCTTTTCTTTCCCTCTTACTGCGTCACCCATTATAAATTTCTTTCCTGTCCCTCTGTCTCTCCTTTCCTTTATCTCTCTTCCTCACTTCCCTCTGCATCTCCTCTCTCCTACCACATACCAACTTGCTTCCCTTCTATCTTTGTTTCTCCTTCTCTTCTGTCCCATGAAAGCCGTTCCAGCCTCACAAAGCAAATCCTTTGTCTTTTTTCCTCCTAAACAACACATGCACAGTATCAGGGCCATTTATTCCCAAAGCAGCCCAAGGCTCTGGTGTTCCCAGATCTCTCTGACAAACGGGTCACTCTGGCCAATCATGCACTGGCCAGACAGCCAAGAGAGGCGGGATGTGGGTCAGTCTAGCCAATGATAGACGAATTCTTTTCCCATAGGGGCAAGCTGATTGACAACTAGTGCTGGACAGAAGTCAAGAGGGTAATTGTCATCTGACTCTCTCCCTCTCTCTCTCTTTATCTGTCCGTCTCTCCTTCTCATCCCAGACACTCGTTTTTTTCTCCAACCCTCCCTCCCTTGTCTCCTCCCTCTCCCACTCTTACTTCCCCTTTCCAACTCACTTCCTTGCCCCCACTCTTCCCCACACTCCCATCATTTTCCCTATAGCACCAGAAGGACTCTCTCATTGGCTGCCCTCCATATCCCTCAGGAACAACTTGGTGACGCTACTGGCCGAGGGCTGATGCCAATCTACATCCCCAGCACGCCCCTCGGGAGTCCCCCAAACTTCAATGGCCTGTGTCAAACACACACGCACAAACACACACACACACACACACACACACACACACACACACACACACACACACACACACACAAACACTACTAGTCAGGGGACAGGGACAGAAGCTGATTAACCAAATACTTTTATCAGCAGTAAAACTGCTCTCTCTGCCTGCCTGCATTCTGAACAAAACAGCCTTAAAACACATAAACACGCACAGACACACATCCCAAGCACTGAGCCATTGGCCAGAAACACCATGCTAGTCTGAGGTTTGGGACGGCGTGTGTGTGTGTGTGTGTGTGTGTGTGTGCACATGTATGCTTTTGTTTGTGAGAGTGTGTGTAAAGGGACAGAGTTAGCAGAGGGCTTAGATGGATGGCAGAGAGAAAGAACAACAACCACACAAAGCCTGGCGGACAAGCTCCATCGCCCTCTCTATCTTTCTCTTTCTGTTGTCTCTTTTTTTTCCTGCTGTCCATCTCTCATGTACTTCTCTCCTTCTCTTTCAATCCAAAATGTTTCTACTATCTGATTTTGTTTGATAGATTCTGACATTCTCTAAGCTTCGGTGATCATTTCTTCTTGCAATTCTTTCCTCTGTACTTACAGAAGTCCCCATCATCACTGTTTTGTCATTAACAACCTCTCTTTTCTTTTTTTAGGTACAAAGTCACTGTGATTGTAATCTCTATCAACAGATTCTGCATATGAATATGTATAATCTGTAGGATTAGGCAGGTTTTTTGGTACTGGAAGCATTTTGGTTTCTACTTGTCATCCGCTTGTAGTCCCAATTCTACTGGCTGTTCAAGTCTGAGCCATTTCGGTTGCATTCATGTAAACAGGCCATATGGAGCAAGTGCAAAAGAGTGATACTATCTGCCAAAATGCATCCGACAGCTATAACTGATGCGTTTCATCAGCTTTTTTAAATTTAGCTGCATTTTAAAACAATAAGCGGTGGAGGAAAATCAAAATATTTGCCCAGATATTCGCTGGCTACATCTGAAACTATGACCAGAACCCAGAAACACCAGGCTAATCTGAGGTTTGGGTCAGGAAGCAATTCACAGCAATGCGGTGACCATAAAAACCACAGAAAGTCAATGACATTTGGTGACTTCGGGTGACTTCGGGTGATTTCGGGCGAAGTAACCGGTGGTTTAACCTGGGGTGGGTCCCAAGTTAAACTTTGTTTCAACTTCGAGGTGAGCGATTGAACTCACAAGCATTGAGAGTGGAAAACATCACTGATTGACATATAGAAAGGCTGCAAATGTGTTACTGTGTTACCTAGGCAATCATGTCACTAAGTGACTACCTATCAGCAACAAAGTGATGCACAACAAGTGAATCACTTCCTGTGTAAATGCCCCTCAAGCCAGCGGTTGCCCAAATGAGTCACACTGCAACATTCCAAATATCCCAGAAATCCCAAATATTAAAACAATATAACCACACACGCTTTCTTTCTGTCATCTGTGCATTAATAAGGGCTACTGTAAAAATAAATATATATATATATATATATATATATACTGTTGTAAGACACATCCAGAAGAACATAACTAACAGAGTTCTTCAAGTGTAAGATCTTCTTATTTTATTTTTTTATCCTGTGTTAAAATTCACACATGAACACGATGTGCATGAATTCATCTGTATAACAAGGCTTTTAAGGGCTCCCTATTAGCACAACAAATTCACTCTCAACACAAGAGAGCACAACACTCATTTTCACTCACACACACGCGCGCACACACACAGACAAGCAAAGAGCTGATGTTCAGGGCCAAACAACACAGCTTGAGATTAAAGAGCCTCTCTGATCTGACATTTGTTTTTCTGTCTGTCAGAGAGAATGTGGCGGGAAGAGGAATCGATAGCAGGAGAGACGTGTACAGGAAGAAAGAGAAAGGGAAGGAAAGTGACGCGTAAAAGGGAGAACTATGTAAAGAGGAGGATAAAAACACAGCGGAGAAAGAAGGAAAAGAAAGTGAGAGAGGGAAAGGTGAGACAAAGGTGAGTAAGAAAGCACTAGTGAGGAAGGACGAGAGGTGAAGGAGGGCAGCGAAAGGAAACCTAAGGAGTAGGACAGAAAGAGAAAGAGAGGGCAGGAGGAGGAGAGGGAAAGCATTCCTCTGGAGTACCCTGACTCTAGGGAAGGCTCCAGAAATAACTGAACTAGAAGTTTCCCCAGCAGCTTCCACTCACCATTACAGACTGGTACGTACACACACACACACACACACACACACACACACACACACACACACACACACACACACACACACACACACACACACACACACACACACACACACACACACACACACGTCATATAAAGGTAGAGAGTTCACTGAGATAAGACTGAGCTCCAAACAAACTTAAATGATGTCAGGAGGAGATGAAAGAAATTATGAGGTATAGTTCATGTATATTCACACACACACACACACACACACATACACACACACACACACACACACATACACTACAAAGACAATAAGAGAAGACAGGGCTGGAGGGTGGAGGGGTACATAATTGCCTTCTCTTGTAGTACAGGCTCGGGAGTGCTTTTTGACTGAAGACACCAATTTCACGCTAAGGCATTATTTAGCTTGATACAAACTTGATTAGGCTTTACAGGGGGAGTGAGAGAGAGAGAAAGAGGGAGGAAAACAGAGACAGAGAGGAGAAGGGAAATAAACAGCTTTGTGTCATACCGCATCGCTGGCGGACAGATTAACTCGCTAGTCACGCTCCTTCTGGGAGTAACAAGAAAAATATACACACACAGCGCGTGTGCGCTTGGAGCGTGGCTGGTTGTTTGTTTGTTTGAGTAGACATATAATCAAGCATCTTATAAAATGTACTTTCCATTTTTGAAAGAACCTCATTTTTTAAGGATTGCTTTTTTTTCAGTTTAATATTTTTGCAGCCAAAATTAAAACTATAAGTTAGACTTTAAACTAATTTTCAAATCACAACTATTGCTATAGTTAAAAAAAAAAATGGATGTTCCATCTTAAGTCACAATTTACAGTAGAACTGTCCATCCTGATAGTTCTGCACTACTTCAAGAAAAATTATTAAGAAGTTAAAGTTTGTACAGATAACCCTGCAAAAAGATTAAGCATGTAAGAGATTCCAAATCTCTAAAACTTTGTAAATGTTTTAATGCCTGATTGTTTTCTACTGTCTTGTGTTACCGTTATGTTTCCTTCTCTTTGCATGTTGTGTTAAACCTAGGAGAAGGTGGTGGAAGGGCATGAGTCAAATACAGCCCCATCACCCAGAAGATTGGGTTTGTGTCCTGCGTAGATCACATTCTGTTTTGTTGCATTTTCAGTTAGTTTCATATTGTTTTTGGTTGCTATTCGGATAGATTTAACCTTACAAGTCTCCCTTCTGCATTTACTAGACTGCCGGGGTAACAAGTCCTCATGAATAGGCCTTAAAAATGTCATCTCACAATTTTACAGCCTTGTTTGTTTTTTTGATTTTTTTTTTTCTGTTGACCAAAGTTGCCATTACACATTTTTCTGTGAAACCACGCGGCAGTGTGCAAACCTTATTTTACAAGCTATTCTGAACATTGATCAAGACATGACTAAATGGACCAGATGAAATAAAATGATCCAAGTTCTCACTCAATCACATATGTTGAGGGGTTCAGGCTCCACCTCCAAAGGTTCAGAAATTTCAGAAAGCACTACCCACTTAGGGAGGAGTTTTTTCAGGGCAAAATTTTCCCAAATCCCAGGGGTGGAAAAGCAATGAGTCTCTCCAAAGCTTCCTATTCCCTGGCAACAACACAGCTATAGAGAGCCTCAAGGTTTATTTATTCACAAATAAAATTTTAAACATTGGAGAAAAAAATATTCACCGCTGTCCCACAGACTTATCATTGAGTACAGCGATTTTAATGACTACTGATATTTAGACTCTATTTCCTATCGAGCTTTCCAAACTAACTACAATAATTTCTTCCTCTAAATCATCATCATGTCTATTATACCCCATTCCTGCAAGACTGTTCAAAGAATGCTTACAATTAATTAATGCTACAATTTTAAATATGATTTATTTATCTATATCAATAGGATATGTGCCACAGGCTCAAGGTGGTTGTAATTAAACCACTACTTAAAAAGCCTGGATCCAGTTGTCTTAGCTAATTACAGACCAATCTCCAACCAATCTTCTCTTATTGTGAAAGAGTAGTTGTCAAACAGCTAACTGATCATTTGCAGAGGAATGGTCTATTTGAGGAATTTAAATCATAATTTAGAGTTCATCATACCACAGAAATGGCACTACCGAAGGTTTCAAATAATCATCTTATGGCCTCTGACAGCCGACTCATCTCAATATTTTACTACAGAGATTAGAATAGATCATTGGTATTAAAGGAAATGCGCTCCAGTGGTTTGAATCATATCTAGACTCCAATTTGTGTATCTAAATGGGAGCCTTCTTCTCAAAAGAAAGTTAGTCATGGAGTTCCACAGGGTTTTGTGCTGGGCCTATTTCTTTTTACTTTATACATACTTCCCTCTGGCAATATTATTAGAAAACATGGGGCACCAGGGTGGCTCAGTTAATGAACAGACGACCATGTATGCCACGTCTGTGGTGTGGGTGGCCCAAGTTTGTGCCCAACCTATGGCCCTTTCCTGTGTGTCTAACCCTATATCTCTCTCCCCACTTTCCTGTCTCTCTTCACTGTGCACCATCTTCTCATTTACAAGCGCGTATCTTTATCTGAAAGACATCATAGTACCATAGAGCACTTCACTCACACACTGCAGGCTTATTTGTGGTTCTTAGACTTTATGAAAGTAGAATGGGAGGTAGAGCCTTCTGCTAACAGGCCCCTCTCCTGTTGAACCAGCTCCCAGTTTAGGTTCAGGAGACAAGACACCCTCTATAGTTTTAAGAGTAGACTTAAAACTTTCCTTTTTGATAAAGCTTATAGTTAGGGCTGAATTGGGTGACCTTAGTTATGTTGCTATAGGCTCAGACTGCTGCAAGACTTTATGTGATAGACCTTTCTTCTGAAAAAGAGTGCACTGATTGTTGGGGTTTTTCTCCAGAATATTGCAGGGTCTTTACCTTACAGTATAAAGTGCTTTGAGGCAACTGTTGTTGTGATTTGGCACAATATAAATAAACCTGAAGTGAACTGAACTGAACTGTACAGAAGTGAATTAAAGGACAAAGCTGCAGGTAATTTCAGCTGAAGTACCACAGTTATTGTTCTCTGGTAGATTAAATTTAATGGTTTAGCAAGCTGAGATGACTAAACAAGAAATGCATTTACAGATATTTGGAGAATATCTTCAACTTTCCAGAGGAGAGGAGAGGAGAGAAGAGAAGAGAAGAGAAGAGAAGAGAAGAGAAGAGAAGAGAAGAGAAGAGAAGGAGGAGTTCTAATAACTAGACTGCTTATCAACTCCGAGTCTTTGGCAGACAATACTTCTGCATTTTTAAAATTTGCCTGCACTGACCAACACACACCTTGACACCAATCTCACCATGCAATCTCTTATTCTCTCTGCTGTATCAGTTTCCCTCCAACGCAATCTGCCTATTTCATTCTGTCATGATGCAGACGTAAAGCTTTTATTAGAGGCCAGACATACAAGAGAAGATCTCTGCAGATCTTTCAGCACAATACAAGTAAAGTCACCCTGACTTTGCTGTGCACATGAGCTCCAACTTCTGCAAGTCTGGATTGAAATTTTCAGTTCATCTCAAGCTTGTACTTATCCGTTACCTCTGAATTTTCCAAAACTATTTGTCAAGTGACAGGAGTTAAAAAAAAAAAAAACAGTAAGTGGAAAAGAAAATTAGGCTTATCTAAGATTATAATTTTAAGTTACAAAAGCAAAAAAAAAAAAAAAAAACAACATTTTCTTTTAAAACGTTTTTTACTGTATTTGTTATTATGGAGTCTTTTTCACCCTCGCTGTCTCGCTCTTCCACTTTCTCCTGCTCTCACTCACTCCATTGTAAGTCTCACAGCAAGACGCCCTTGCCTTTTGACTGGGAGGTGAATAGAAAGGAGTTAGAAAAACCAACTGAAGACTCCAGCACTAAAAAGAACCATTGGTAGGTCTATAGTAGAGTGCACTACAAAGGCCCAGCAGAGTGTTTAATAAAAAGGGAACACAACACAAGCAGCTTGTTCTGTTGAAGGCTCCACGCTCTGAGGACAATGCATATTAGTCTGGGTCCAGGGTGCATGTGTGGCTGTGCATCCACAGACCAACACATAAGTGTGCGAATGGCAAAAGGCAAGCTAGCTAAAGAAAAAAAAAACCACATCACAAGAAAAAAAAATGGAGGATTGTTTGTGTATTAAAGAATAATATATGTTAAGAAAAATAGAAACCTTAGCGCTATCTCCAAAAAGCATGAATGACACTATGAAGTAAGAGAGCTCTATGAGAATTAAGAACAAAAAAAAAGCCTGGCTTGACATGTGACTTTTAACCTGTCCTAAAGCTCAATCTCAGAGGGTTATGCAAGGTCAGACCTGGAGACACAAGGCTTAATCACACACACACAATGAGTCCCCTCGTTCCCCAAAAGTCATCCTTCCAACAACAGTGTGTGTATGTGTGTGTCTGTGTGTCAGAAAGAGAAAGAGGAAAGGCAGCCCAATAAATATATTATGCATCAGCCAGGTGTGCAGAGGGGCACTGCTAATTGCCCCCACCACTAATGTTTAATGTACAGAATACGAAGAAGTAGGAGGGGGGGGGTTGAGATCGCAGAGGGAGGGAGGTTGTTGGAAGGCAAAGGAGAGGAAAGGAAGGAGGTAAGGATGCTGAAGGAAAGGCAAGGAGGACTGATAAGCGAAGTAAGGAGAGCGTGTAATTCTGTGAGAAATGATAATGTTAATATTCCTGCTCCTATGCCAGGTCCTCATAATGCTTCACAGATATCATAAAAGCCTAATGGGCCTATCGATTGATAAGGAAATTCAGCTTATGTCGCTACACCACTTAAATAACCAATAAGCTCCAACTAAGACAACACAAAGTACAATACAAAAGACTATTCAAACACTGCAAACCCTTCAGAAAAACAGAGCAGGCAAAATAGTCAGTGCTGAACAAAGAATGAGCCTATAAGAGACTGTAAAAGAAGCTTAAACACACATGCACACACAGACTTGTAGGAAACTTAGAAGGGTTCAAGTCCTATGAGACTATCTAGTGGTGGGGGGATACAGGCTTGGCAAGAAAGGTCTGGACTGTGTGTGTATGTGCATGTGTATATTCACACCAGCATCATCTTTCTCTTCTTAAAAGCTGAGGGCATAGGCATGCACCAAGCTCAGCTACACTGTGACACATACACACACACAAGCACGCGTGTGTGTGTGTCTCCAGAGGGGTGGGTGTGTGTTAAGGTCCAGTGAGTTCGCAGCTGATAAACGAGGCTAGCTAAGCCGCTACAATGGCACGGTCCTGGCCCATGACGCCCCATTCTCACACACACACACACACACACACACACACACACACACACACACACACACTCACAACCAACCAAACCAGGCTGGCTGCTGATAAGGAGTTGTCACTGGCATACACACACCTCACTGAGGGACTTCACCGTTTCTAGACACACAGATGACTTCACGCACACACACTCACACACGTGCGCGCGTGCACACACACACACACACACACACACAAAACCTAACCAAGCTTACCAGATGACATGACCTTCTCTCATCCATTATTTTTCAAACAAAAACGTTGAAGTCATTAATCACTAAGGCACACTTCAGTGCTGTACACAACTTGTAGGTGTCATGAATTGTAAAAGACACACACTGATATAACAAAGGTCCAACATGAGAAACAACACAATCCATGCAGTAAACACAGTAACCAGAAAAACTGAAATGTTAATATGTGTAGAGTGTGCCTGCACACTACAATGGTAACAAAACTACCAACTAATCAAGCAACATCTCTTTGACAATGTGTTATTTCTCCATTTAAAATTGCTGTACGGGATTATATTATATCAAGATGGTAGGGGTGCACTAATTCTGGCATGGCAGTGATATAGTTGTGTTAATTCTATTTTGTTCTTTATTTCCCCTTTTAAGACATAGAAACAAAGAACATCAATAACCAAACAGACATCTTTCAGCTCTTCATCACACCATTTCTGAAGATTAAGCCAGGATCATCTGTAAATGTCACCTGATTTACTGATATAACCCGGTCAATAAGACCGATATCAGCAAATACCAATATCAATGCACCCTTATATCCTTCCTTAGGTTCTTTTATATGACATCCAGCCAAACTCCAGAGTATTAGTTTGACTGTATTTGTAGACAACAAATAAGCATGTTTACTTCTAGTGACATTAGTGGTTACAGTAACGTGTACTAAGCTCTGTTCCACTCAAGTGCTCTAGATAGTCCTGAGTAAGCAAGTATGCACATTAACAGGACCCAAAAACTGAAGCAGCTAAAAGGGACTCAGCCATCAGTACTTTTTTATTATTTAACCCTGCACTTTTGTTCTGTCCGTAATGAAAAAGGAATATTCTGCTTGTTTATATTCTACTCTCTGAGCTTTCAATTGTGTCGTAATTTGATTCTAATTGAGTGCAAATCAACATGAGCCCATTACATTCAATGCGTGGTACTGCTGGGCTCCACCAATCACCAATTACATTAGCTTGTTTTGTCCCATTAAAAAAAACAACTACCAAAAACTCAAATCCAACCCCTGCTGAGCAGTCAATGGAATTTTTAACAAAGCTTTCTGAAAGCTATTTAATGGTTCAGCAAGCCTTAATGCAAAGCCACTACAGGCTTTTATACAGGAGTTACTCAGTGTGGTTGTACACACACTGATTGCGCTATTGTTAACGCTATTTATAACAGTACAAAAAAAATAATGTCCATTTTTAGTCGAAGTAAACAGATCTCACACATCTAATACTTATACTAAGAGATGTACCTGCAAAAAGAAGAAGAAGAAGAAAAAAACATGATTGTTTTCAACCCACGTGTGTAGGGTGTCTGAATTTTATGAGAGCCAGCCGCCTTATGAAAGTCTCTGAGCTTTGCCAAAGAGTAACATTAAAACTGCTCTAATGTCAAAGCCAGATGGGAAGAGAGGAGGAGAAGAAAGAAAACTAGACAGGAAAGTGAGAGCGGATGAGAAATGAGAGAATAACTGTGCTGTATTATACACACACCACACAATCCTTCATACTGACACTGCTGGCAGATATTGAGACGATGCTGGTTTTAAACAAAAAAAAAAAAATGTGCTTACTGTCAGTGAACAGTGTTGTCATAAAATTTGAATTTCTGGCATTGATATAGTACCTTGAAAAATATTCAATATTAATTTTGATATCACAGGGAAAGATTCTGACAACACTGAGGTTTAAGATGAATAAAAGAAGGCTGTAATGAGCTGCAAAATGCAGGTCAACTCAGTGACAGCGAGGAGAAAGGAGCGGGAAGGTGTAGAAAATGAGTACCACAACAGATATTTAGAACCAATATGCAGGAAAAAATGTCAACTTTTGGCTAAAACTACACTGCACACATGACCTGCTGTTTGCACCAATAGTTGCGTGTTAATTTTGCCTTTGTGGGAGTAGCATAATCAGAAATTACCATACTGCCTTGCAACTCAATGACATTTCCAGTCACAATTCACTTTTACCCACATTTGGTGGGTTGGCAGCTGTTAATTTCAAGTCTTGAGCAGTTAATTGACAATAACTTTAACTCCAGGCAATGAATAATTACCATCCTAGAGTTTCTTATTACATTTAAGCCATGTACTTACAGGAATTATTATGCATCCCCTACTAGCGTGATTGAAGCAAGATGTATCATTAGTCCATTCTGTGATTAGTCAATCAGCATAATGTGAAACCATTTTGATGATGAATTATTTAAGTAATTTTTTTTAAGCACAAAAGCCAAGTATTTGCTGCTCCAAAATTCTCCAGTGGGTGGATTTGCAGCTTTTCCCGGTCTTACACTGAAGAGAACACTGAGAAAACGGTGATGAACCTTTCATTTTTATTGAATTTTATAGTGAGGCTTGCTATGATGTATGGATTGGAGATGAAGGTGCTAACAAAAAGACAGGAGGCGGAGCTGGAGGTGGCAGAGTTGAAGATGGTAAGATTTTCATGGGGAGTGTCCAGGAGGGACAAAATTAGAAATGAGTGGACAGGAGTAGAAATGAGACCAAGTTAGAGAGGTAAGGCTCAGATGGTTTGGACATGTGCAGAGGCAGGATGATGGATAATATTGGACAAAAGATGATGAATATGGAGCTACCAGGCAGGAGGAGAAGAGGAAGACCACAGAAGATACATGGATACAGTGATGGAGGACACGCAGAAGGTTGGTGTGACAGAACAGGATGCTTGGGATAGGGTGCAATGGAGGCAATTGAGCCACTGTGGCAACCCTTAAAGGGAGCTGGCAAAAGAAGAAGAGGGTCCAGCCATAAATTGAGAAGCACAAAAAATACCAGCTACAGTGTTATTATCATGTCAGTCAGCTGAATACAGGCAATAACAATGTAACTGAAGATCTGTTTACACACACTGGTGGAAGGCAGATGAAAATGAGAAGGGTTGTAAAGAGGTGAAATGGAAAGAGAGGAAGAGAGAGAGTGATACAGAGAAAGGAGGAGATCAAGTGGAAAAGATGTCATTAGCCTAGAAGAGCTCGGCTCAGCTCGGCTCAGCTCAGCTCAGCACACGCCAACAGCAAATTCAACCTGCCCCTCTCTCCCTCTTGGTCAAAGTGCTCGTTTGGCTCCACCAACTGCAAACAACACTCTATACAAACCAAATAAATGCTAAAAAGTAAGTGCTCCATTTCTCTCCCCCCGCCCCACCTCGTCCAATCTTCCCGCTCTCCTCCATCTCCCTGTCATATGCGCTCAACTCCCGTTTAATGTCCTGCAAATGAAGCGGATTTATTAATGTGTAATTAAGTAATAATCATCACTACATAATGCATGAGCGACTCAAGGGGCTAAGAGCTGAGAGAGAGAAAAGGGAGAGAGATAGGATAGCGAGGTTGCTGGAGCAGACAGAGAAGAAGAGAAGGAGATTTTTGCTGCCTCGCCTCGCTAAAGACACACATTAAAAACGGATTAATCCACTGAAATAATATTTTGATAAGAGCGAAGCTGCATTCTTTCATTTCTTCCACACGCTCGCGCCTCCTTTTCTCTCACCCCGCCGGCGAGTTTCATGGCCCATCGTCACACCCTTAGCCCATGTTCAATTAACAAACTGCAATTAGGCAAGTCCCCTCACTTCTAACAAGGCCTAATCACCAGTCTTGTAAAGGCAAGACTGGTCAAGTAAATCCTAGGAAGAGGAAGATGAAGACTAATACTGCTGTTTTTTATGGTTGTACTGACTATATATCTTTCTATTGCTATGCAGTTTGATTAGATGGGTACACTCTATGTGAAAGAAACCAGTTCAATAAATGTAATTTGTACAAAACGTTTAGTGAACTGATATCATTACTGGCATTTTAATAAAAACATGACTTTCCCAGTTAGATTTGCAATCATCTAAACTACATGTTGACCCTTTAGGTTTTTCACATTATAATATGTGACAGTCAGAAAAAGTCATACATGTCAACTGAAACAACAAAAAAACATAACTGGCTAATGGGTAATGGTCTTGCTTTCTCTGTTCAGATAAATTCTGACAAATGACTATGATAATAAAAGATTGATTTATCACCCATCAGCTAGCACAGCCACCATGTGGCTGGCAGGAGATGGATAAGGTGGATTTTGTCCTTCTTTGTTATTGTTTTGGTATGCCTGGCTGGCCAGTAACCCCGTAAGCCAGCCAGCCAGTCAGAGTTGGGTAAGCAGGTGAAAGACAGAAGAACATGAAAACACAGATAATCCCCTTGGTGATGCTCACCTCATCCTGGCCTCCATCGCTCCCTCCCTCTTGCCCACTCACCTGCTATGTGCCACTGCACTGGACCCAGACACCTTTCCTCCCTCTACCTTTTACCCTTCACCCCCTCTTTTCTCCTCCATCCCTCTCTCCATCTTCCCCCAGTGCCCGGTCTTGCCAAGCTGTCAGTGGGGCAAGGTGTGGAGGGGAGATAGCAACATGCATGTACACACAGATGAATGAGTACACATACACAAAACACATGGTGCTTATGCAAGCTACACTACAAGGGCTATGTTACCTTTGCTGCACACAGACACACACACAGAGTGGTGGTCGTCAGCCTCAGCTTTGCTTTGCTCTGCTTCGCTTGGCTGCCTGACTAAAGCTAAGCTCTGGTTATCCAAGCTGCTGAGACCAGGCTGCCGTAGCGACACACACACACACACACGCTGCTTCCGTGTGTATGATGCATGCAAACACACAAAAAATTTAGATCTTGCAAGAATAATAACACACACACACAATGCAGTGATGGAGCAGCAGTGGACAGATTCAGCGGATAAACTGCTCACTGACAAACTGTGCTGAGTATCAGCAACACCACAACAGGGGGCCATAACAACCATATTCTACCAATCTTTCACTGAGTTATTAAATCAAAATCAGCTGGAACTTAATGCAGTGCAATTTACTTTTAAAGACAGAAAATATAAACAAGTAACAAGCAATTTAATAAGAAAAACTGCCATGTCAGAGTAAACTGCTCTAAAGACTTTTAATACTATTTTAATGCACGTTCTCTACAAAACCATAAAGGAGATGGGAATCAGTGGTGGTAGCAATGACTCTGGGTCATATTTAAACCCAAAATGCAATATTTTCATCCTACTCCTTTCTACAGGATGCTTCACAAACACACGTCAAACCCAGTTTCAGTTTTGGAGCGCCTCCTTTACAAAACACAGAATTGAATTATTTTTATTGGACACACAGTTATTCCTCGATGATTAAATCTGTATTATAGCTACAGAGATGCGCTGCATGCATCAACTAAAAACTGAAAGGGGATTTAGAGTAGATTCCTGAGGAGGCTGTGGATCTGTAGGCTGTCAGTGACAATCACATCCTCTTCCATATGAAAACCCTGCATCCCTGGATGGAATGAAAAACAACAGTCCTAAATTGTTTTTCTGTGCATATTACTTGTAATAACAGAAACATAGCCCTCAAGGGAACACGCACTCTGTCAGTGTCCTGTGTGGTGTATGTAACCTCTCCTGCTATTGACAAATTAATCTCACCCTGCCTCAAATGAAACAGGCTCATCCTCTGAACCTGGAGGAGAGGCTCAAATCTGTCAATGAAAGTCATGCTGCTAATCAAACTAACCACCCGGTTCGAATCACTGTCAGAAACCCACTTGCTTCCTAGACAGTCCCAGAAAGGAAAGCTCTGTATGGTGGAGGAAATGGGGGAGGGGGTGGCGACCACATGGTCAGCTCATCCCGTTGCCCATCTGGGTCCCATAAAGGAAACACGGAGGCCAAGGACACCACATGCCCCCATGTATGATGCCCACTCACCCATGCACAGCAATGAATACCATTTTTATGATAATGGAGGAAATCGAGGCCTCCTTTTGCAAAAATTAATACAGATTTTTCTTTCAATCCATCCCACAGAATGAAGACAAACTTTTAGAAAATAAAACACTGAATTCCAGCACTGCATGCGTGCTCAGTATTGCAGGGCATATGTTTTAAAATTAGATGGAGGCTAAATCTAGAAGAGAAAACTGAAAATGCATGTAAATATTTAAAAGAGCGCAAATTAAGCCAATTTTGGTGTAAGGAAAATAAACATGAGGGACCCTAAGGACACGGAGAGCGAGGTCCAAGTGATTTGGTTTGGGTCAAACAGTCAAATATATTAAAACAAAGCAGCAGCGTGCAGTTTTGGACTTCATAAAACCCTCAAACACAGAGATAAACCGGATTATACGGGCCCATTAATTAAGTGAATCACAACGTCGGTCCGAAAGCACGTCCCACCGTCAGAAAATGACGCACCAGCGATCATCTTGACCTGACAGTTTGTCAGCTAATTGAAAACCCTGAACCCAACGGATGTGAGAAATTCAGCTGTAGCTCTCATCTTATTTCGGACAATGATGGAAGCCTTTGTAAAAGTAAGGTTTTAGTTAAATTTACTTATTTTCACTTTAACAGTGTTGTGGCTAATTCCATTCATTTAATGAACCAAAAGCAAAATTGAGCCTAAACACAAGTTTGATCTTTAAGGTGACCGTTTCACCTGTGTTGTACAACTGCACACAGCCTTCTTTGCAAGCCTTTTGGGTGGAAATTAAATTAAATTATTTAACAGAAGGCACCGGAGTTGGCCGTGAAATCGTGGTCCTTGTTTTAGTCGCGGGGCTCCTCTCCTCTCAAATAAGTAGTGCCCCTTGACATAAAGTAGCATATAAACAGTTTCTTACCTTTAACAGAGCGAGGTTTGGCCTGTTTTCGCCTCGACATCTCTGCTCTCGAGCCGCTTTCTTGTGTTTCTTTCGTTCTGTAGTTGTTTTTGTTCCGGTCCGCGTTTTCAGTGAACCATACAGGCGGACACAGTCCGGCTATCTTGCCTCCTGCACTCCGCTGCTGCTTCTTCGCCTGTTGCAATGCGGCAGCTTCAGTCTCTGAGTGAGAAGCGGCCCTTAGTCCAACGACAACAAACCAAACACACCGGGAGTGAAGGGGGGCTTCGAGGCGAGACTCGGCTCCTCTGAAGCGTTTTCTTCCTCAGCTGTCGCTAGGGCTCGCACAACCTGTAGAATAAACGAGCGGGCGGGGGGGGGGAGAGAACTTCCCGTTGGTAGTCCCTTCTCTTTCGTTGCCGCGGCACCGACAGCGCTTTTTAAATTTCTTCTCTCTTCCCCGCACGCGTTTCGCCTTCTCCGGTGAAGCCCGAGCGCTCGTGCTGCTCCGACTTCTTCCAGCACTAACGGACCAGGGCGCGAGCTGCCACCCACGCGCGTGGCGAACACCTGAGCAGGTCCCGAGCTGTATCAGGGAAAAGTGACAGTGGCAACCTTCGGGTGCGAAGTGGCGTTACCACAGAGGTACGTGACGGTCCAGGTGATGAGTGGCGGCGGAGAATGTTTGGGAAATTGTTTTCAAAATGAACCGTGGCTTCTTCCCCAGCGCTCCTTTCGTCTTCGACGGGGATTGTTTTAGTTTATCGAAACTATTTCAGTCTGTTTTGTTTTTCTTTTCCCTCCAGGAACCAACCGAACCGACCAGCCTTCTGTGTTCCGTCCTGATAATCTATACTAGGCAGTGGTGGTGGTGGTCTGGTGGCATGGACACTGCGCTCTTCCCCTGCATCTCCACCCCACGGGGAATGCTGCTTTTACTACCCACGCTTTCTTTTTGTTAATATTTCCCAATGTCCTAACGGCGGTATTAATAGCAGCCTAATATTTCTACCAGTCTAACCCTTCGCTAGCCTCTGTCTCCCTGCTTTTTCTTTGTCCTGACTCTGGCTACCAGTCTCCCTCCTCCTCCTCTGCCTGCCTCTGCTGGCGGGGCTGCGGCGTAGACACACATAATAAAGCCAAGGCAGGCAGTGCTTGGCTGGAAATGTAGCCGCGTCCCAGCAGGGGGATGTGAGAGAAGGGTCCCGGCGGGGGAGCGCTCTGATCCCGCAGGGAGCAGCTCGGCACAGCCCGGGTTGGCTGAGGCAGAGAGGCAGGAGAGAGGCAGGCTGTGCTGACGGAGAGAGAGAGGGGAGGCATGGAGAGAGTTAGGCAACAGCGCCCAGCTGTGGCCAACAGGCACAACTACAACAGGGACTCTGAGACTAGAGAGAGAGGAGACAGAGGGAAAATGTGGAGTTGGATTGAAGTGTGGAAGAGGTTTTATAGATTAAAATGTGCAATAAGTAACTCTGACTACTAACACGAGGGTTAATCAGTACCAGTGATTGAGTGATGTCACCAAGCTGACAGGAAACAAGATAGTGATGACATAATTTAACTGTGTGCAGCAACCAGTTGTCAAATCATACCCACAGTACAGCAGTGCTCTTTTCATTTGAGTCTGTCCTCTTCCTTTGTGAAGCGATACCTGATGGAAACTAATTTTCTTACATTTTCTTTGGCCTCCTTGTTAAAAATTAATGTAAAATTTTTGAACAGGTGTTCGATGGCAACAAAGTACAGTCTTGCCTATATACATATACATGTGGTCATAATTTATAAACCTCTAAGTTTTTTTAAAATGACTTCATCTAAATGAACTAAGCTGCAAGATCAAATTTAGACTGAGTAACTTCTGATGCCATTAAATGTTGCAAACTTTTTTTTTTTTTTTTACTTCTTGCCGTGCCTATTCTTTAACATCATAATTCTGCAGCTCGAAGCATTTTGGATATATCCTTCTTTTTCTGTGACTGTTAAACACCCTCTTGTCCCACCATCCTCTCAGGGTAGACATAGGGTGCACATATTCTGCAGGATTATATCTCATGAAACACAATATTTAAAGACAGAGACACATGAGCTTGCCAGAAGCATCCGTGGATTCGTTCAACAGTCCATTTGCACCATAACATTTCTTCACAGGATTTGTGCCGTATTTGTGGATTTCAGACAGTTTTCAATTTGAAGTGCTTACATTTTTGTGAGGCTTTATCACTTAAATTATTTGTGGTGGGTTAATGTGTGTACAACAGTATCTGACAGGATTGGTTTTAAGCCTATTCGTTTAGGCTGAGCGGGACGTTTTCCACACTTTGGATCGAGGCTTCATGAAATGAAATGTCTCTTGCTATCCATTCATGTGTCTACGAAAGCACGGGTCTTCATCAAAGGTTTCAATTCTGCTGAGCCATTTCCTTGGAATAAATATCGGTGCTTTGGATATGCCCGTGGCCCTCAAAGAAAACCTTTCTTCTGCTTTCACATTGAAAGGCACAGTGAAAATAAGTCATTCGACTTACTGTAAAGACATAATTCAATTAGCCACACAAGTGTGTGCATTTATGTGAATATGTGTGTGCGTGCATGTGTGCTGGCCTGTGTTTGTGGGTCTTCTTTAAAGCTCCTTTATTTCCAGTAAAGAAAAGAGGGACATGTCTGTGGACAATGCAAAGCAGACAAAGAGGGGAAAAAATGAAAATCACTGGGTGCTTTGTTCTTCACTCTCTGCTCCAACTGAGCGCTCTCTGACCGCAGCTGAGCTTTTCCATGTTCTCTCTGTTTCTCTCTCTCTCTCTCTGACTTCCCCTCTCCTGTCTCTCGCTCTGGTTGTCATGGATAGCTGGGTAACGTGGAGCTCCCTGTGTTGACCAGCAGGACCGCAGATTGAGCCTCCCTGCCCCCCAGCCCACCCCGTCCTCCCGTGGAGAGACAGGGCAGCCTTTAAGATTGACCCCCCGCCGTGGTTTGCAAGGGTTGTGGGGAAGGGGGCTTGTCTCTGTTCACTCCATACCCTCCCTTGTCTCCCTCTTCCTCACCCTCCAACCTTCACCCTTCCCTCCAAATGAAATGAGTGCACGCCAGGAGACCCATGTGTGCATTTTGGCGTGTGTGTGTGTGTGCAAAGCTCCCCCAGTGTGACTGCTGCTGGCATGGAGGGGCAAAAGCCCTCACTCAGTGGTTGGTCCTCCTTCCACCCCTGTCCCCCCTCCTCATTTCTGCCGGTAAATACAAAGAGTGGGAAAAAAGCCCACATTACAAGCTCCTTAAGGGTCAAGGACAGGCCCCACTCTGAATAGCTTCTAAGAGTTGTATTGTTGATTCACATAGCCAGCGATTACACCCTCTGTCATCTCCACACGGATTTGGCTTTTTTATACACACAACAAGAGAACATCAAGTAGCAGCCACTGAATAAGTCGGCCAACAGACATGCGGTGGGAATTGATACAGACAGCACATCAATGGAATAAACCAGGGGCAGATGTAGAACTACAGCCACAAAATGGGGATTTGGCTTAAAGATTTCATACCTTAACAGCAGTCGCTTTTACAGTGATGTGGAATGTGAGAGCGCTGAGATTATGACACAGAAATAAGGGTGCCAGAAGTATGTGCATTTGTTTCATAAATGCATTCTGCTCATGTTGCTGTGGTTACATTGTCTCTGTGAAACAACAAGAAAAACCCCACCATTGTGTACTTTTCATTAGCTATTATGTGAGGTCTCTTCTCATGGGTACATTATGCTGGGGCAAAACTGAACTAAGTTACATGCATTGTGACCAAAATTGAAGTGTCACTACTGCGGAGTCTGTGTGGGTTCAGTTTGAAGGAGGAAAAAACTTCCTTTAGAGTGCGTTTCTAAGACACACATAGTTGGAAAGCTTTCTTCATGGGCAAAAGCTTGAGGTCTACATGAAAAATGAAAACAATATTAATGGTATCGGGAAATACTGCAGACATCTTCTGTATCATCCTTTGATTTGTTACTGACACAAGTAGTTATAATATCCTGAGTAGGACTAAAAGTATTTACTTAATAATTCAAACCATCTGCTATTAATGTTGTTAACTCGTGCGGAAAAATTGGAATGACGCTGTTGTCACTTGCGTCTGATTTTGTGTCATTTTATTGGAATGAAACTCTTTCACTACTTACCAGTTATTGTGAAGAAGCACTATAAATTTCAGTTCAGTCTGCGCATAACAAAGAACGTACACGTGCAGTTGTCATCGCAGTGTGCACAGCAGGTTGAACAGTCAAAGTTTATAAATTTATACAGACTGTAAATGTGCTTTCCTCAAACTGAAATTGGTTACTGACACTGTTGCAACACCCAGTCAGCAATTTATGCTTTATCTCATATTTCAGACAGAACACAATGCAGTGACTGCATCTTCAGACTGAAGGCCCTTACGTTGGATTAACTTCCACATTCTCTCACATGTAACACAGAATTTATGCAGCATTCGTACAATAATACAGTCTTAAGTCAACTAAACCAGGGGAATCTCTCTAATGGTGCTGTTTTGTTTGGCAAGGGAAAAAAAAATAGATGAAGACGTTTTTCTTGACCTTGTAGGCTCACAAGTTCAAGTGAAAACCAGTCAACAATGTTAATGTTAATTTGCATTTCCATAGAGCATATGTATTTCCATTTTGTTGTCCAGAGAAGTCAGTTTTCTCTTTTCAGTTTCCCCATATAGACTGTACATAAAAGATGGATGTAGACACCATAAAATCACTCATTGGTTAGCAAAGCACTGAACATTTTCTTGTTTTGACAGGACATGATAAGCAGTGGGAGGCCTTGAGGTGACTATTGTTGTGAACTAGCACTAATTGAATTGAACTGAACTGGATCTGACTTATAAACTGAGAGACACTGCATGCAAACATATCCTGGTTTATCATCCTTTTTTTACCATTATGAGGACAATAACTTACAAAATGAACATCATGTTGTGTTTAATAAGGCTTGAAGACAGTGACTGAGACCAAAAACTAGTGAGCTAAAGTATATTTTTCCCATATAGCTCTATTTAAACTAACTTCTTTTTCCAGCCAGACAAGTCATTCCCTGCTGGCCACTGGTAAAGGTGGCTCTGGGTGGCTCTGTGTGTGTGTAGTGGTTAACACATTTGCCATACATGTGAAAAATTCCCAGTTTGAGACTGGGTGGGGAGACACGTCAGTTTCAAGAGGTCAGTAGCAAGTGTGCTCCTAGTACCAGTCCCAAGCCTGGATAAATGGGAGAATTGTGTCAGGAAAGCCATCCGGCATCAATTCTGTACCATATCAAACACGTGGATCCATCCACCGTGGCACCTCTTGTGAAATAAAGGAGTTTTAGGTTCCCCAGAAGTGAGTGATGCAACTGGAGGGTAGCATGACTGAATATTTTTTAAACCCAAGTGCTTGTCAGATTGTCAAACTTCACCTGAATCCCCATCACATCAGTTTTGAAAACTTACCCCAAAACTAGCAATCCAATAAGTCAGCTGATGCCATACTGCGAATGATCAGGTGAGAAAGTTGTAATCCAAAATTCTCTCTCATGCATTTGTTTTTAACATTTTTCATACTTTTGTAGCAGAAATTACAATTAGATGGGTCCAGAATTAGGGGCAGATGCTGCTCAAGTCTGACTGCACTGTCTGCACATCAACGTTAACCTGTAAACTGTCCATTTAATGCATTTATTCTCCTTTTATGTTCAGCTCATACACACACACATTGTCCCATGTACCGCTCTGTGTCTCACAGGAATCAAAGCCTGATATTGTTGAGGTGAGGAGGTAGTGCAGCATCCTCCACACTCTTACAAAGTGCTCCTGAACATGGGTTCATTGTGCTGCTTGCTTGCCTGCCACTAGTGGATAGAGTTCATGTTGTATTTATGTGGCCTAAAGCACACTCTCTCCCTCTCTTCCTTTATCATTCTCACCCTCCCCGTCTCACTCGCTGCCTGTCTTCTGCTGCGTTGAACTCTCGCCAGCTCCACTAGGTCTCCCCTCTGCAGACAACAGTGTTCCATCTCGTTGCTTTTGCCCTAGATAGCGTCTATTTTTATAGGGAATAATTAGACACATAACTGATTTAAATACTAATGCTAAGCCATGTTTTTTTTTTTTTCTTTTTGTCTCCACTTAATGTGTGCTGGGTGCACAATGCCAAAGGTAAAAAGTGCACGTGTGTACACACGTACACAGTGTGTAAAGTGATTTCTAATTTTTATGCAGGTAGAATCAGTAGTGGCATGGACAGAATGCAGTCTTCTGCATTATTTGAAACTTATGTGAATTTCAGTATAATGTGGATGCATATGCTACACACACAAGTACAAAAATGTGTGTGTGTGTTTGTAATTGTGTGAGCTCACAGGGGGCAGTAGCATGTGGTGTGTGTGCCTTTATAGGCTGCATTCATTATCTGATTCGAAGGTGAAAACAAGGGAGAACCTTTAGCCTGCGGTTATTTATTATTAAATATTCAGTGTGGAAACAGAAAAAAGATCAACATTACTTTTAATATTTGTTTTGAGCATTTGTTTAGTCTGTTAATTTACACCCAGTCTCTTGTGCCAAGGTCTTGAAGGAGGTATTAATGTGTTTATGTGTGGATTTTGACACCCACAGCAACCTAAGTCTCTAAAGAAAGAAAACACAGGGGTAATGTGATGATGAACTTTCTCTTCTGGGTTTAAAGGGGAATTATTATAATTTTCCTTATTTTTCTGTCATTTACCTTTGCAATGTTTGGCCATTTTTAATATGAGCATCAAAGTATCAAACACTTAAGTCAGCATATGAATAAGAAATGAGTCAAAAGCTCAGGCTTCAGAGTGCTCTAAACGCAGTTTCAGACCATGTTTCCTCCTCCTAGTGCTGTGTGATGTCAATGAAAGTGGCTAGGGAGAGGAGCTAAGGCGACTTGTGTCAGACAGTAGATGAACCTGTTGGCTGATGTTAGATACATATGCAGTGCTATAGAGTCCAAGCATAAAAACTTGAGCTGGAAAAAAAGGACAAGTCCCATTTGTGTTTCTGTGTAATGCACTCGACAGGGTGTGTGCAGCAGCTCGCCTGATGTCAGCTGAAATAGGATCCAGCCCCGCTACAGCCCTGAAATGGATAAACAGGTGAGAAAATTGATCAGTCATAAAACATGCTTCTTTGCTTTGTAATAACGCTTGCCTACCCACACCTCTCAGCTCAGTAAGTTAGTCAGGTAGCTGCAGCATCTTTCAGGAAGTGACCACCAACAAAGACTTCTTGTCATTTCACAGTTTGTACATCCTTGATTCCTTTCCTAGCCTTCTCTCCTTGCATCTTAATTCCTCACATCAGACCAGAGATGTCAGCAGAGGAGACAAGAATGAGACACGAGAGAGAGTGTTTAAGTCAGTGGGCCACAGACATTTAACAAAGACATCCTCGTTTCTGTCCATTGCATTGTTATAGCCTACAGATATACTTAATGAGCTCTGTGAGTTTTTATATATATATATCCATTGGTCTGATTTGTTGTGTTCCTTGGCCAAAGCCATTCCTCTTGTTGTTCTTCCTTAGAAGTGGCCTCTTTGCAACAATTCAACCAGAAAGTCCAGATTCACGCAGTCTTCTCTGAACAGCTGATGTTGAGATGTGTGTGCTACTTGAACTCTGTGAAGCATGTAGGAGGGCTCTTATCTGGGGTGCTGTTAACTTGCGATTTCTGAGCTTGGTAATGCTGATGAATTTATCCTGTGCAACAGAGGGAACTCTTGGTCCTCCTTTTCCAGGGGTGGTCACTAATGAGAGCCAGTTTCATTATAAGTGACACTAGTGCCACTAGTGGCAGTGGCGCAGTGGGTAGACACTTAAAACCGCTTTGCCTAACGGTAGTGCCGGTCTCTGGCTGCATGACCACAGATGCTTACCTCTGTATGAGTGATCTGGAACGATCATTTTGTTGTGTGCCTTGTGCGCACAATGACAATGAGTTGAATGTAACATCTAAGTGAGAAAGTCTGAGTTGAAAGCATAGACTGTATGTAAAAGATAGACATAGTTCACCCACTGGTGCCCATTTAAAAGCTTGAGTTGAGTATTTTTGCCATTGCCTACTTTTTTCACAATGAATGTTGTGAACATGGGGTGGATCTAATTGAGAAGTCAAGGGCACAATACCAAGCTAGCCAAAATGTTTCCAGTTAAGAAACACTGCTTAATTATAATTTCTACCTTACATATGACAACAATGTATAAAATGAACATAATGCTTTATTAAATAACTTTAAATGGAAAGCAATAAACCATAAACTCATTAGAAAAAAAAGTGCTTATGAAGGCCATAAATCCAGGGAGCAATAGGGCCATTTTCTCTTTAGACAATCAAACCTCTTTTAGCAACCAGAGGTCGCCCCCAGTTGGTCATTTGAAAGAATGCAGATTTAAGGCATTAACTGTTCTGCTGCCCAAAGACACTAAAACAAAAGTGACATCACATTTATTGGCAAAAGCCACCGCTTTGGTGTTGTTTCAGCCGGTCGTGCACCTCTCAATTTTTGGAACCTCACACGTTGTGCTACTGCTGCTGCAACCAGGTTGAAGACACAAGTCTACGATTATTTCAGTTTTTACCACCATTGTATGCTAGAAGCTCAGAGATTCAAAGATTACACGGAGGCAAATGTTGCAACAGTTTCTGGACTTTCTGGAAAAAACTTTGAAAGAAAATCTTAACGATATCTTCGCTTCCAGTTTTGACTTCTTCTCCTCTTATACCAATGCTAGTGTGGCAGTTTTGCCTGAGTGGCAACACCCATCATTCAGGAGAATACTGCGGCAGGTACTCACTCCCTAAGCAGTGGAATAAATGGTACAGACTCAGGCCCTGAGGCTTTATTTGTTTTTATTAATGGCTCAGTAGGGGTTTACACATTTATCTATAAGTGAAAGATCCCCAATTTGATTCCAAGTGAAGATGCAAATCCCTCTGGGGTTGTGTTAGGAAAGACATCTGATGTTAAACATGTGGCGCTACCCAATGTGATGATCACTTGTGAATAAGGGAGCAGCTGAAAGTAGCTTAGTCTACGCCCATCTTTTATATACAGTTTATAGTCAAAAAATTGTATCATACTGGAATGAAATGCTTTTTAAAAATTTTTAGAATATTCTTGTTCTTTTTAGGTTATGTTATGTTGAAAAATAAAGAATATTATTGTGAACTGCACAAATACCAAACCCAGACCTTTTTTTCAGTTCAAGGCGACTGCATGTGGATACAAACTGTTATTGTCAGCTGAATTTCTTGGTTCAGCCAAAGGAATAGCAGAACTGTTTCTTTGGTTTTGTGTTAAACAAAAAGTAAGAAAGCGTGTGTGTGTGTGTGTGTGTAACCTGCATGCATACATACAATGACATGTCTCCTCTCTTAGGGTTTTGCCTATTTCCAGTCATAAGGGATTGTTAAAAAGAAACAGTGGCAATGTGGCAGCACTAAAACACAAACGAAATTGACTTTCTTCCATTTTCTTTTCTTTCTTCGTACTCTCCGCTCTCATTGAGTGCTTAGTTTCTAACAATGCCATGTTTCCCCCGTTGATCAGCCTCTGCAGGGAACCCACCCCCTTCTTCCTAATTTCCCTCTACCTAAACAGAAAAGAGCCCCGTTAAGGAGCGTCATTAGTGCCAGGCCGTTTTTTTGTTTCCATACTCTCAGAAGAAATAGGAAATGTTATCTGTGGCGGACAAACTTAACCCAATTAAGATCTGGTGGGGCGTAGGGGCTTGGCTTGGGACACAGCTGAAACTGCCAGCTTTTCAAGCAGGCACACAGCCAGCCAGTCAGCCAGACAACCAACCAGGCAGGCAAGTCGCCAGCCACCCACTCAGTAACCCAGCAGCCAGTGAAACAGTCAGCCAGGAAACCAACCAGCTGCCTACTCAGTATACCTATAAGCTAAACAGCCAGCAAACTGGCCTTCCAATTAGCCAGATAGCCAGGCATCCTGTCAGGTAGCCAGACAGAATCTTTAGGCTTATCCTATGTAATGGTTTTGACTTTTGTTAAATTATTGATTTTTTTTTTTTTTTTTTTTTTTAGTTCTCTTTTATTTTTAGCCCTAGTTCTACAACATGTGTGTTTGTGTCACCAACTATCTGCATCAGCAAGTAGTTACTCAGATTTTTGATATAATTTTCAAACATTTTTTTTTTAATTAATCCCCCCTCTCTCTGAGAATTCATTTAAAGATGGTGAGCATGAATGTGAGCTTATTTGACTGGCTTGTTGGCGTTGTGATTCTTCTTGAGGTTGGTGCTTGTTTGTTTGTTTTGCTGGAGTACTGTACATTGGCACCACTGCCGCAACGACACAATGGTCATTGAGAGCTGCATTTTTCCACACGGGGCTAATGTCAGCCTGAATACAGACTGAGGAAAAAGAGAGCCTCAGGTTAGAATAAAGCAAGGTGCTAGCCTGCAGTAGGTCTCTGTTCCTGCAGGTATAGATGAGATGATAAAAAGGAGAAGGAAGTCCAGTTTGAGTCATAGATTCATCTGGCACTAAAACACTGCACACTTTATATTTTTCAAAAGATTGATTTTAGGAAGGAATCCAGGCATCACATATATGTGATCTCTTTTTTAATTAAAAAAAGGGATCACAATATTACGAGTAAAGATACATTTTAATATAGAGATAAGATATGTGTGTGTGTGTGTGTGTTCTGTGTTAATGTAATAAATTCATTCCTATGCTGTAATTTCTCAAATAAAGCATTTACAATTAACCAAACAACAAAAGAGGCCTTCTCATATGCAAATGCAGATTGAGACGGAGACATCATCACCCCATACGTGGGAGCGTACACCCCCTCACACAGACACACATACACGCACAGCAGCAGCAGCGGCATATTTCAAAATCATCAAACCTTCTTCCCCTGGTGCCACACCTCACACTGGCACACATGCAAACACGCTCACCCCATGATCCATACACAAGTGCCAGATACACACTCCGACAGCCAAACATGTTGATAATTAGAGCCTTGTTATTGGAAGGTGTTATCACAACAATTAACACCCTAATGTGTGTATAAATGTGTGTGTGCGTGTGTGTGTGTGTGTGTGTGTGTGTGTGTGTGTGTGTGTGTGTGAGATGATGGTGATAGGAGGGAAGTGGTTTTTGCAGGCATGTGTGTGTGTGTGGCGCCGTCATATGATGCTGAGTGGTGAGGAGGTGTGTGTGCATTCCACTAATTCTTTGTCTCTGTCTCACACACACACACACACACACACACACACACGTGCGCGTGCGCACAGTAAGGGTCCGATGTAACAATGAAACAGTTTCCCATTTGATGAAGTTCCTGTGAATTCTGACACAAAGGCAGCAGGAATAGGTGGTAGTGATAGATTCTGATTGATATCCAGTGGGGAGCAGAGAACGTGGAAGAGGCGGGGCTGGATGGGTGGGGAGGGGGAGGGGGGATGGGGGATGGGGGGATGGGGGGGGGGGGGTGATAGGTGAAAACCAAAGATGAAAGTTGGGAGTGGACTGTGCAGAAATCGAGGAGGAGGGAGAGGAGAAAATGAGTGTGTTGTGTTTTTTTCTGCTTAAATGACCAGAGTCTGGTGACAAAGACAATGCAAATTAAAACCGCAAGCGGTGATATCGGGCCCTCGCACTCCCTGCGCGTCGACCCGTGGCGCTCGTCGACCCGTGCCCCACTCGGAGGTCTTGTGATCGTGATGGTGTACAGAAGGTCTGTAGAAAGTTGAATTCTTTTATAGGAAAAGATATCTTTTGCTCTCGGCATAGACGCAATGGAATATTTGGGGGTGGGGTCACGGCTCCAGCATGCAAAATAGGGCATGGGTCTGATAGACTGTTTTGATCAGGATGATGTCAAGAATGTTGAAACACATTTTCATACATTTCCGAGAAACTAAGTTTGTGGATGCTATACAAAATTTCATTTGCTTCTGTAGGGGGCGCTCTTGCAGCTACGTATAGCCTTGAATCCATAGTTATGGGTTCAGAGTGGCTGTGTACATGAGTGATTACATTTTCAGGCAGATCGGGCAAAGCATGTACGAACACGTGCCCAAACAATTTTGGTCGCCATTGAGAAAAATGAAAGCCAACTGCAATGGCTTGGTGTGACAACACCATTTAATATTTTGTCAAGATTTCCACAATATTTGATGGGCTGTTTGTCTAGATGATCTGGAGCCAATTTGGTCTCACTGGCTGAAATGCCCTAGGAGGAGTTCATTCAAATAGCAGGCCTGAAAATGGCAAAAATTGACAAAAATTGACACTTTCAATTGAAGATGCTGGACTTCCTGTAGGGTTTCCAGTATGGCTCCAAGAGACTTTTTTGTACGTCTTAGGATGTTACATGAGTGTGCAGAATTTCAGAGCTGTAGATATAATGTAGCTCTGGGGCTAGCTAAAAAACATGCTATTTTATGATATTTCAAGCTGCCAGTAGGTGGCGCTGTAACATTTATGGACTTTATGCATATCAATGTGTTCAGGGCAGGAGGCTTATCAAATTGATGAGGATTTCGTAAGGAATGGTGAAAGATAGTTTCATGCATTTCAGAGCAAAACTAATTATGTGGACGGTCATACAAATTTTCATTTGCTTCTGTAGGGGGCGCTATTGCGCCTACAGTCTTGAATCTGTAGTTATGGATTCAGCCTGGGTGTGTACATGAGTGATTAAATTTTCAGCCTGATCAGACAAAGCATGTGCGAACAAGTGCACAAACAATTTTGGTGGTGAGGGAGAAAAACGAAGGCCAACTTCAATGGCCTGGTGTGATAAGGCCATTTAATATTTTGTAAAGATTTCCACAATATTTGATGGGCTACTTGTCTAGATGATGTGGAGCAAATTTGGTCTCACTGGGTCAAATGCCCTAGGACAAGTTCGTTCAAATAGCAGGCGTGGAAATGGCAAAAATTGACACCTTCAATTGAAGATGGCCGACTTCCTGTAGGGTTTGGGGTATGGGTCCAAGAGACTTTTTGTACGTCTTAGTATGTTACATGAGCCTGTACATTTTCATACATGTAGATAAAACGTAGCTCCGGGGCTACTCAAAAAACTTGCTATTTTAAGATATTCCGAGCTGCCACTAGGCGGCGCTCTACCGTTTATGGACTTTATGCATATGAGTGTGTTCAGGGCAGGGTGCTTATCACACCACTGAAGTTTGAGCCAGATTGGGCAAGTTGGCTTTGAGTTACAGCCATTTTTGTGTTCATGGCGAATCATCGAACTTTGCCGTCCCATAAGGGTCACGCCCTTTTGTCAAAAAGTCACAGTTTTGAAAACACAGTAAGTCCAACTTCTTAAGGCTTTCCAGGTGAAATTTGAGATGGTTCTGCTAAACCACCTTGGAGCTGGACCTCCAAGTGTAAAATATGACATTTCCTGTTCCCACTAGGTGGCGCTGCGACTGATATTAAATATTGTCATATGTATGTGTTCAGGGGGGCACCCTCATCCTACTGGAGAAGTTTGATGCACATTGGATCATGTAGGTATGAATGAGAGGCAATCAAAATTTCATGGCGAATGATCAAAGTTCAAAGGGGCATAAGGACCCCTCCCCCTTGGCAAAAACTCACCATTTTCGAGATTTAGATTCCCCTGGGGGTGTAGGTTAGACAAACCAAATATGAAGATGATAACGTCTAAAACCTCTGAGTTATAAGAAAAAGTGTGAGGGCTGCAAATCGCCAAATTTGCATAATTAATTCAAAATGGCTGACTTCCTGTTGGGTTTAGGGCATGGCTCCAAGAGGATTTTTTGTGCGCCTGGACATGATATACATGTGTATGAAGTTTCATTCATGTACGTGAAACACAGCGGTGGGGCTCCAGTTTAGGGGGCGCTAGCGAGCCATTTGGGCGCGCCCTTGCCCGAGCCCATTAAAATACTTAAATTTTCACCAGGTGTGACGCATGTGCAAAGTTTCATGAGTTTTTGAATATGATAAAGCCCCCAAAAAGCCAATTCATTTGCCTGAATAATAAAAAAAAAAAAAAAAAAAAAAAAAAAAAAAAATAATAATAATAATAATAAACGAAGCAATTACAATAGGGCCTTCGCACAGTTCGTGCTCGGGCCCTAATTAATGATATGACTTGAGAGATGAGAGATGAGAAAGTGGAAGAAGATTAGCAGATGGATGGGTGTGCAGGCAGAGGTTGGAAACAAGAGGAACAGTATTAAAGGACAGGGAAGTAGGGGACAGGATGAGGATGAGGAGATTTTGTGTATGCAGGTATAACATTTGTAAAAGAGTTTTTTTTTTTCTCTTTTGCATATATTTGGAAATATACACAAAAGAGGGGAAAAAAACTACTTTCACAATAAATTTGGACCCATAAAAGAAGTAATCCAAACAAAACTCTAGCTCCATCACTAAAGGACTGAGCAACACAAACAGACCTACCTAAATGAAACATGGGGGAATCATATAAAGAGGCTGATCAGGCCATTCTGACTCACAGGGGGGGTACAAGGGCACATGACTCTTCAAACTACAATAGCTGCAAACCACGTCATTTTGAGCTACCTAATATTAACTAAGGAAGCATAACACAAAAATGATGCCAAAATCAGTGTTGCAAAAATAATAATATTAGCAACTAAAATCCAGCCTGAAACAGTAACCCTCCCCCTAACGCAACAAGAAAATGGTGCATTCCAATTAGAAACGAACACCATTTCTGCAGGTCTGCTGCAGCCGGGGGTGTTTTAATCTGCTGGTTCAAGTGCAAGTTCAGCAGCAACCCCCAGGAACTGGTAACACAAAAAAAAGCTGAAAGAATTTCATGTTAATTAAAAGCCATGTAAATAAAAATGATCAAGCATGAAGAAAAAAAGTAAGCTGAAATAAATGTGTGCACTCCAAACAGAGCAGTCCAAAATTTTAAAAAGTTGTATGTTCTGAAACCAAAAAGATTTACTTTATGTGTGAAGCTTTTAAACTCTGTATAACACATACTATGTGTCACAGTGACTGTTTGTGGGTTGTAGTAACTGAATAATAGATTTGTTTTGAAAAATATTCTAATTGAGACAAAAAAAAAAATCCTGGTAATTTCTCACTTTATTTAGCTGCATTATTTTGTGTGGTAAGTGTTGAGCAACTCCTGTGTGTCCCTGAATGTGCAAATAAACTGATTTGTTGTTGCGAAAACAAATGAGTCTAAAGCAGAATGATTTTCAAAATAAAATTACTGGCTGCTCATTCGCAGATATGGCTTATTTTAAAAATAATTTCTTTGTGGCAAAAATAAATAACCTGCTTCAAATCAACTTCATTAAAAGCTGAACTCTATTTAAGCCTGCTGGTATAGGCAGATACAGAACTGGGTGAACCAGTTCCTAAAGTGCTTTGATTAATTGTGATACCAAAAGACTTTAGCATTATTCTTATTTTAATTAATAAAAGGTTTTTGTAACATCTCAGTTCAGTGGTGTAAACCATAAACTGTGGCTTTAACAGAGAGGATTATCTCAGGAATGTCAAACATGTACATTACCTTACAATTTATATTCTAATTACAGCAAATAAAAAAAGCAGAGTGTAAATACAGTTTTTATTAATTTTATTTTCTACCACTTTATAAGATCAAATGATCAAAGGATACTGCGAATTATGATTTATAATTATAGGTTAACACCAGACTTGAAGCTGCTCACACAGTTATTAGAATTATTTATGAGCTGCAAAACTAATGTGATTAATGCATCAATAATAAACGAATTTACTGTCTAACTTTCCAAAACTGGACATTTTGCAAAAACACCCACACAAATGAAAACAAATACATTTGTTACGATAGATAATCAAAAGTATCTCTATGATATCAGTCCTCTGGATGTTGTTTTCGGCTGTAAAATAAAAAGAAAACTGAATGAGGTTAAAAAAAAATTAAATATACAAAGCACAGCGACACTTTGGTAAATCAAATCACTTCAAAATTTGCTCTTCTGTAAAAGTTGGAAAAGATTTTCAAAGTAAGACACTAGAAATATGAATTTAAACAACTTGAACATCAACAGTGCACTGCCTTCAAACGCACACAGTGTCCAATCAGTGTGTGTGTGTAGGCTGGTGTAATGAGGTGAAGACAGTTGTCCATTACTTCCTGAGTTGATGGGCTCCTCGCAGCAGCGCACCCACAGCTGGAGGAGAGGAGGAGGAGGCACCATGAGGAGAATACCAGACACATTCGGCCGTATTCCCCCTCTGTGTTTGTGTCAGAGCTTATTTGACTCCCACATATAATGTCATCAGTAAGATAATCATAATGCACTTTTTACTTATACAGCAAGTGCCATACAAGTTTTTTAACTGTTTTTATACAGTAAGAAAACAATTTATTCTCGATAACAGGAAAGAAATAGGAAAGGTGCCCTGTTATCAACTCTAGTACATTTTAAAACCTGATCCTTACTGTAAAATAAGAAAGATGAAAAGGCAGGAAGATAAAACTGTGTTCTAATTTATAATATGCTAATTGATGGAAATCAAGCTTGCAAGACTTTTTGATGCAGATGTAATTTCTTTTTTAAATACATATTTAAAATTCCAGACCGTCTGATCCTGGCTTAAAGTGTGATCGCAGTGCTAATGTCATGGTAATGAATAAAAACACTGATCACATATGGAAGTAATCAGTTTTACATGCAGTCATGTTTCCCTCTGGTCTCATCGAAGTCCTTTGTATGCCCAGATTTTGATTCTCTCAACATGAGTAAAACAAAGATGTACAAAACACACACGCACACCCACGAGAAGAGAGATAAAACACTAATATGACACTCACTGGTGTTTTAGCATAATGTAAAAATTATATATGCATAAAACAAACTTTTATTTGTGTTTAATTTGCCCTGATGTTACATTATGTAAAGGAGTCTCTGGAGCTTGAAAAAGGCGACTGGACTTCTTTTTGTTTCTTGAAGACGTTTCACCTCTCATCCGAAAGGCTTCTTCAGTTCTCAACCAAATGGTGGAGAGACCCAGGTATTTAAACCCCTGTGGGCGTAGTCCCATGGAGGTGGTTATGACCCTCTATTGATCATGTGCGTGAACACATGTGCCCAGGTGTGAAGAGGGCGTGGGTCATATTTAATCAGTGGTTTCAGTTGAAACCAATTTAGGACTCCGCTCCATTGTTTCCTGTGGCCTATTGAGGTCACTGGAACAAAGGTGTGAATGGGGGTTGAGACGTCTGGGAAGGGAGCTCAGGACAGCACTGTAAGCGGGGGAAAGTTGGTGACGTAATCCACCTCCTCTGTTCAATGATGGTTGTTCACAGTGGACATAGATGGCTTCTTTCACTCCTCTTTCAAACCATCTGTTTTCCCTGTCCAAAATGTGAACATTGGCATCCTCAAAAGAGTGCCCTTTTTCCTTCAGATGCAGATGTACTGCTGAATCTTGTCCTGTCGAGGTGGCTCTTCTATGTTGTGCCATTCGTTTGTGAAGAGGCTGTTTGGTTTCACCAATGTAGAGGTCCGAGCACTCTTCACTGCACTGAACAGCATACACTACATCGCTGATCTTGTGTTTGGCGGGTTTGTCCTTGGGATGAACCAGTTTTTGTCTTAGGGTGTGACTTGGTTTGAAGTATACTGGGATGTCATGCTTGGAGAAAATTCTTCTGAGTTTCTCTGACAAGCCTGACACATATGGGATGACAATGTTTTTCTTCTTGTCCTTCCTATTCTCTGTAGTTTGTGTTTGGCCTTCATTCCTGTGCATCTTAGCTGATTTGATGAAGGCCCAGTCGGGGTAACCGCATGTTTTGAGGGCTTTCTTAATGTGTGTGTGTTCCTTATGCTTCCCTTCTGCCTTAGAGGGAACACTTTCCGCACGGTGTTGTAGGGTCCTGATCACCCCAAGTTTGTGTTCCAGAGGGTGGTGGGAGTCAAAGAGGAGATACTGGTCTGTGTGTGTGGGCTTCCGGTAAACTTCAATGTTGAGGCTTCCATCTTCCTCGATAAGCACTGCACAGTCCAGGAATGGTAACTTGTTATCTCTGGTGTCCTCCCTGGTAAAACGTATGTATTTATCCACTGAGTTAATGTGACGAGTGAAGGCTTCTACTTCTTGGGTTTTGATTTTGACCCAGGTGTCATCTACATATCTGTACCAGTGGCTAGGTGCCATCCCTTTGAAAGAACCAAGAGCTTTACTTTCCACTTCCTCCATGTAAAGGTTGGCTACAATGGGAGACACTGGGGAGCCCATGGCACATCCATGCTTCTGTCTGTAGAATCCATCATTGTATTTAAAATATGTTGTGGTAAGGCAGAGATCTAAAAGTGCACAAATCTGATCTGGGGTGAAGCTGGTTCTGTTCAGTAAGGAATCGTCTTCCTGTAGTCGTCTTCTGACGGTCTCCACTGCCTCAGTTGTGGGTATGCAAGTGAAAAGTGAAACCACATCAAAGGACACCATGGTTTCATCTGGATCCAGTACAAGATTCTGGACCTTGTTAGTAAAATCTGTAGAGTTTTCAATGTGGTGGGGTGTGATGCCAACAAGCGGTGATAAGATGGTGGCGAGGTGTTTGGAAATGTTGTAGGTGACCGAGTTTATACTGCTGATAATGGGTCGAAGTGGGACTCCTTCTTTGTGGATCTTTGGGAGTCCATAAATGCATGGAGTGGCTTCTCCAGGGTACAGGCGGTAGTAAGTGGGGCGGTCAATGGCTTTTTCCTTTTCAAGTTGTTGCAGGCAGCAAACAACTTTTTTCTTGTAGTTGCTTGTGGGATCACGTCTCAAGACCTCATAAGTATTGTTGTCACTGAGGAGTGTAGTAATTTTGTTGTGGTAATCCGATGAATTCAGCACAACCGTGCACCTCCCCTTGTCGGCTGGCAGTATGGTGATGTTTTGATCCTTGCTTAGGGCTGTGATGGCCTTCTTCTCCTGAATGGTGAGGTTGGATGGAGGAAGTCTTGCACTGGAGAGAGTGGCTGAAACTTTCATCCTGATCTGTTCTGCTACAGGATGAGAAAGTTTGTTATTTCTTATAGCGGTTTCTGTTGCTGTGATGAGGTCTACTATAGGAAGCTGTTGTGGGGCTATGGCAAAGTTGAGTCCTTTGGCTAGCACATTTTCTTCTGGTTTGGTGAGGACCCTGTCTGATAGGTTCTTCACCCACTTTCCTTGGTTTCCATTGCTTATCGTGTCGTCCTGTTTGTTACCAGATGAATGGTATGCCTTGGTTTGCAGAGTTTGAAATTTACGTAGTTGTCTTTCCTTGCCTTTGTTGTGTTGTGCGAGCTGGGCTTTGTCCACAAATGTAAAAACTTCTTCTGCGATGGTGTGAGGTAAGAGTGATGAGAGTTTCTGCTGAGTCTGGTGGATTTTGTTCTGGAGTGCATCTATGGTGAAATGGACCTGTCTTATCCTTTCACTCAAAAGGTGGTTCGACCCATTATCAGCAGTATAAACTCGGTCACCTACAACATTTCCAAACACCTCGCCACCATCTTATCACCGCTTGTTGGCATCACACCCCACCACATTGAAAACTCTACAGATTTTACTAACAAGGTCCAGAATCTTGTACTGGATCCAGATGAAACCATGGTGTCCTTTGATGTGGTTTCACTTTTCACTTGCATACCCACAACTGAGGCAGTGGAGACCGTCAGAAGACGACTACAGGAAGACGATTCCCTACTGAACAGAACCAGCTTCACCCCAGATCAGATTTGTGCACTTTTAGATCTCTGCCTTACCACAACATATTTTAAATACAATGATGGATTCTACAGACAGAAGCATGGATGTGCCATGGGCTCCCCAGTGTCTCCCATTGTAGCCAACCTTTACATGGAGGAAGTGGAAAGTAAAGCTCTTGGTTCTTTCAAAGGGATGGCACCTAGCCACTGGTACAGATATGTAGATGACACCTGGGTCAAAATCAAAACCCAAGAAGTAGAAGCCTTCACTCGTCACATTAACTCAGTGGATAAATACATACGTTTTACCAGGGAGGACACCAGAGATAACAAGTTACCATTCCTGGACTGTGCAGTGCTTATCGAGGAAGATGGAAGCCTCAACATTGAAGTTTACCGGAAGCCCACACACACAGACCAGTATCTCCTCTTTGACTCCCACCACCCTCTGGAACACAAACTTGGGGTGATCAGGACCCTACAACACCGTGCGGAAAGTGTTCCCTCTAAGGCAGAAGGGAAGCATAAGGAACACACACACATTAAGAAAGCCCTCAAAACATGCGGTTACCCCGACTGGGCCTTCATCAAATCAGCTAAGATGCACAGGAATGAAGGCCAAACACAAACTACAGAGAATAGGAAGGACAAGAAGAAAAACATTGTCATCCCATATGTGTCAGGCTTGTCAGAGAAACTCAGAAGAATTTTCTCCAAGCATGACATCCCAGTATACTTCAAACCAAGTCACACCCTAAGACAAAAACTGGTTCATCCCAAGGACAAACCCGCCAAACACAAGATCAGCGATGTAGTGTATGCTGTTCAGTGCAGTGAAGAGTGCTCGGACCTCTACATTGGTGAAACCAAACAGCCTCTTCACAAACGAATGGCACAACATAGAAGAGCCACCTCGACAGGACAAGATTCAGCAGTACATCTGCATCTGAAGGAAAAAGGGCACTCTTTTGAGGATGCCAATGTTCACATTTTGGACAGGGAAAACAGATGGTTTGAAAGAGGAGTGAAAGAAGCCATCTATGTCCACTGTGAACAACCATCATTGAACAGAGGAGGTGGATTACGTCACCAACTTTCCCCCGCTTACAGTGCTGTCCTGAGCTCCCTTCCCAGACGTCTCAACCCCCATTCACACCTTTGTTCCAGTGACCTCAATAGGCCACAGGAAACAATGGAGCGGAGTCCTAAATTGGTTTCAACTGAAACCACTGATTAAATATGACCCACGCCCTCTTCACACCTGGGCACACGTGTTCACGCACATGATCAATAGAGGGTCATAACCACCTCCATGGGACTACGCCCACAGGGGTTTAAATACCTGGGTCTCTCCACCATTTGGTTGAGAACTGAAGAAGCCTTTCGGATGAGAGGTGAAACGTCTTCAAGAAACAAAAAGAAGTCCAGTCGCCTTTTTCAAGCTCCAGAGACTACTATGACCTGGATGACTGAGAATCTACACAGACATTATGTAAAGGAGCAGGTGTGTGTCGCCATCTAGAGCTGAAAATGTGTAACTTCATCACAGGATTTCTGTAGGCTGACATTTCACAGTCTGGGAAAACTGCACATCTAGAAAGGTACCAAGAAAGGTATATACAGGTTTTAAAGCATCACATGCTCCTACCCAGATGACAGTGAAGGCCTTCCATATTTCATACTGCAGCCATGAAGCTTTTTTTTTTCTCAGTTTAAATATTAGATGTTTTCAAGGCTCATTTATTAAAAAAAATATGGGTTTAAGTGATCTGCAAATCACTGCTTTTTTTTTTTTGCAGTTTATGCATCATCCCACGTTTTTTGGAATTGGGCTTGTACGCATAAACATCTGCATAACTGAGCACAAAATCCACGAGTAAAATTATTAAAATTAATCTTTCCCTAAAAATGCACCTGGCCTGTCTACATATCACAACATCCACGAAAAATATACACAGGTACAAACCACAAAAAAAAAAAAAAAAAAAAAAATCTCAGCCACTTTGTACGTTCATTTACAAAAATGAAAAATTAGACCATTTTGGAACATTTTTACATATAAAAATGTCAAATGTATGTATGTATGTATACACACACACACACAAACTGCTTAATATGCAGTTAAACACCACGCAGCCTGGAAGTGGCAGCCTTGTGCTGTGAGCAATGCTTCTGTACAGCAGCCCAGGCAGGCTTCCAGACTACAGTGCAAAGAGACAACTGAGCCTGCAGGACTGACCTGCTGCCACAGCTGCTTATGCTACAGAGTTCACAGCAGAACACAGAGTTCAGTTTTATTTTTTAATTCATTTAAATATTTTGATCAAACTGCACAGATTTGTACTTTGATGGTAAAGTATGGGTCAGTGCTAATCAGAGCTGCAAAATGATACATCAGTTGTGTGAACTTGTTAATTACTGGCAATTCTTAATAATCAATACTCGAAACCCAAAGAAAAATTTTAAACATTTATGTTTCCTTTGAAAATATAATCAGGACTCCAGCTTCATACTTGTTCAACATCAACACACTATGCACATCAAATTCATTCAAAGCATACAGTGGTTCAATATTTACAACATAATAAAGAAAAACAAAAAAAACTGTAGGATTTTTTACATTATCTACAAAACAGGAGAAAAAAAAAAACACTTTATGAATGATCGTTTTGAGGGGTCAGGCTTCCCTGGCACCAATAAAATACAAAAATCATCCCAAACTTAATAAATGTCACAGTACTGCAAATTAACATTAACAACAGCGTGATAGAAATTCTAGCGATGACCAAAAAAAAAAAAAAAAGCTTGTTCTAAAGTATCAAACCTGTGTGCTTTCTCTGCATTAGAGATATTTTAAACAGATGTTTATCATAAAGGCTGAAAAATACTGAGCCTAACCAACATTTTGATGTGGAGCCTTCTTATATATTCTGTATTCACACCAGACCTCAAGAAAATCCAATATGCAATATGGATATGAATCTATAATCAAAAGATTCATAACCCTTTTATTTATACTGGGAGACATTTCAAGCTTCCTCTTGTGATGTTGAACTCTGGGTAACAAAACAATGCTTTTGCTGACATGAACTGTATATGACAGTTATTTAACTTTACACAGTGCATAAAATGCAATTTAAGGATTTTTATTTTTTTTAATATAAAACTTAATCCATGAAGGTTTTGCATGCATCATACAGAGTTGTTCAGACTGATTACTCTTACTTGTGGCAGAAATAAAATTAGATGTGAATAAAAAGTTAATTTGAACCCGGGCTACAGCTCTGAAAAACAAATCTTTATAAACTTAATATTTAATATCTTTCCTCCAGAGAAATGTTAAGCACCATGTTGAAAAACTGTACAAAGAAGCTAGGCTACTTACGTTTATATACAGAAAAATAAGAAGTCCTATTGCAGTCATGTGACCAGGTATTGGTTACTGCATGGCTATATTTTTGTGCAATCAGCCCAACAAGTGACCCGATGGATGTTTAACCTGTGCAGCTTAGAGCCGTCACCAAACAGTTAACAGACTCTTAAGAGACAAACTGGATGCACAAAAAAAAAAAAAAACTAAATTAAAAAGGCACTGATGCCAGAGGGATGCTTTAAAAAAGCAAAACCAAAAAACTTAAAATTATCAATCAGAAGGTCATACACTCAAACCACCCACAGTGAGATGATGACAGAATATTCACTACCTCCATTTTTATCTTCTAGCTAAATTTGGATCAACACTTTAAAAAAAAAAAAAAGGTGAGCAGCGACAAAGTCTGTAATCTTCTGCTCAAACATCAACTGAAGCACTGTTTATAACCTGCATATTTTACAGTGTGTGTGAATGTATGTGTGTGTGTGTCTATTGTTTCTTAATGCCGGGGGACACTCTGACGAAGAAGAGGAGCACCTGAATAAAGAAAGAGAAAACATGTAAGATTAGACTGACATTTATAGTATTTTATTATTCAAAATTGTTTCTACATCAAATAACTATGATCAACCTGGAGATGACAGAAGTGGAGGGCGAGAACTCTTTAAAGTGGGAGGGGCTGCTCTAGCCCCAAGGGGCCCCCTGGTTCCTGCGTGAAACGCAGGAGGGGTGTGGAGTAGGGGCCCACGAGGCACACTGGGACCACCATAAGGGATGTGTGTGGACAGGGGACCTCGGACAAGTGGGGCCCCTATTGATGGGCCAGGAAGCCGATGCAAGGAGAGCAGCGGAGGAGGTTTGGATTTGGGATGAGCAACTAAAAGAAAAGAAAAACATCACAGAACAGAAAGAAGATAAAAGGACAAAAATCAACATCTAGCTGCTCATGAGTACCAATGCAGCGCTTCTCGTTCAATGTTTTTTTTATTTTTTTACTCTTTTTTTTTCACCCAGACTATGAAGGAACACATAAGGAATTATGTCGTAAACTTTAAAGTGTTAAACAAACCAAAATATCTTTTTTTAAAAAATGGAAAACCTCTGAATTAGAAGGCGTGTCCAAACTTTTGACTGGTATTGTAGCTCACCAAAGTAGGGTACCATCACCACTATTATTTCATGGTTCATGGCTCCCACACCCTTAAAGATTTGACAGATTTAAATAGATGCAAAGAGGTCAAGTCCAAACCTGGTGAAGGCAAAAGAGGTACAGGTGAAGACGCAGAGTGGTCTCCCATGGGCCCGCCTGCTAAAGATGTAGGCTGAGGCTGTGGGGGCCCAGTTGGAGTGGGGAGCAGAGGAGGTGGTTTCCCCAATCCTGGAGGTAGCATGATCCCCTTCTCACCCTCACTGTTAGAGGCTAAAGAGAGAAAAAAAAAATTAAGATAATGCAAAAAGGAGACGTACAACCTAAAGACAAAGTAAAGCTATTATAAGAAGCTGCCATCAGTAATACTGACACAGCACTTCTGTAGGTACTGCTGTACAAATCAGTGTTTCACCTTGTATGTGGTCCTGCCGGGAACGCACGTACTCTGAGATGGTTTCCAACTCCTCAGGGTACAGATGCACCCCCTCAGCTAACAGCATGAGAAGCTGGCGTGTTTCAGAGGGAACCGTGTGGCGCGCAATCTTTTCTCGATCCAGAAAGTCATCGAGCAGCTGTGACGCCTCCGCTGCGATGTCTGCAGGGTCCCTTGGTGGCCGCTCTTTAGTGAGTCCGCGGTTGTACTCTGCTTGAGCAAAATCCATGGCCTGGTCTTTGGGCATGTTTCGATGGACTGAGGGGGGGGAAAGGGAATGGTAATGGTGAAAGTGTCATGAGGCTGAAGTGGGAGAAAGAGGTGAAGACAAGCCAACATCCACAGAAATAGCAAAATCTGTGGTTCTTACATCCTCTCAGTTTGCACTGAGGTTTTTGTTTTTATGTTGATGTTGGGTTCAGAAAATTGATCTGATAAATCAGTACTTTCTTTGGTAGGTAATGCTTTTGAATGTGAGGTTTTGGTTTGCTGGAGGTGTAGCACTGAGGGACATGCATTTTGTGTAAAGCATTTAATAATTAATTTTTATACGACCTGATTAATAAGTACTAAATCTATTTAAAACTAAAGCATAATGAATAATGATGATTTTTTTTTATTATTTTTTTTCTATATTTTTCTATGGATGGACAATTGTTTTTGTTGACCTCATCTTATTTTGGTTGAACTGACCTAACTATGTGCTTAGGACACTTGTGTTATGTGTTGTGTCAAGATCAGGTTGTGTACGTGTGCTAGTAAAAAAAAAATGTAAATTGTATAAAATTTCATATTAAGCAGACTTAAAATAAACTACACATTATTACAACTTGAGTTTTATTTTATCCATAGCTCAGGTCATCTTTTCCCTTTGTAAAACCAGCCATATGCTTCATACAGTAGGATACAAAAAAATTAAATCAAGTGGACCTGCAAATTCCCAGAGTTACATGGTGAGATCATAAAGCTCCATGACTCTGACCATAAAATATAAAACCATAACTGATTTAAATGCTGCCAATTTCCTCTTCACAATCATCTTTTCATGCATCACCCATTTTTTTAGAGCACTCTCAGTCCTGTTCTGATGACTTGCATTTGTGCAGGAGCCATTTCACCACAGTGCGTCACAGTGGTCACACTTTCGAGTTGAGGACCAATCCTGGTGAAAAGTGCTGGATGTTTGGCTACGACCTGGTGTGTCCTGGAGCACGTTCACTGTCTTCTTCTGACATTCATGGGGTCATGCACTGCAAATCTGTCCCCCAGTTTAAGATGTGAATATCTACTTCTACTGTACGGCCCTGAGGAGTCTCAAAGGAGAATACTGGGCCACTGTGGAATTGTGTAAGGAATTTTTTTTTTAGCCACGAAAGTGCAAAATTAAGTGGCTCTAGCTCCTGATGCAGATGTACAAGTGCAAGTGGTTCTCACGGGACTTTGACAAATGCTGCATTTCCATTAGTACCTACTCAACACGGGTTGAATCGACTTGGCACGACTCGGCACGGTCTTCTTTTGTTTCCATTGCAATTGAGTACCACCTCAATGCGGGTGGAGTCAATATAGCAATAAATCTATATATAGTCTATAGCGGTAGTCTCTTGACGTAATTTGTATGCGACTCAAAACACAACACAACAATGGATGAGATAGAGGCAAGCTAACATAGCTAATGCCAGTTTACTATAGTCATCATGCATAACTCCTCCATACAATGTTTTGTTAAGTATTAACCCTATATCGCCGAACATGTCGTAATCGACTCAGTGTACTTCAAAAGTGCTGCCGTTCGTGTACTTCCGGCAACAATTACCATAATAACCCTATGTTGAGTGTGAAGCGCAGTTTCTCAGCTTTCAGAAACCGTTTGAAGTTTTCCAATAGGACAAACGGTCGCGTAATTACGGTAATTCAAAGTTCCTTTGATCAGCCGCCTGAGGCTTGGTGTTAACCAACTGTTCATGGCTAGTAGGGGCAGGTAAGCAACGATCGCCCAGCAGTATGGGGTTAAAATATGCATCCTGTGTGCATGTTTCAGATGACGCTTTTGTTGTAAAACTACTGCAGCAAACTGTCGGTCTAATTCAGGGATCCTCAAATCCAGGCCTCGAGGGTTGGTGTCCTGCAGCGTTTAGGTGTGTCTCTGATCCAACACACCTCAATCAAATGGCTGAATTACCTCCTCAGTACGCAGTCAAGTTCTCCAGAGTCCTGCTAATGACTTCTATATTTGACTCAGGTGTGCTGAAGCAGAGACACATCTAAAAGTTGCAGGACACCGGCCCTCGAGGCCTGGACTTGAGGATCCCTGGTCTAGATATTCAACCGAGCCTCCCCGTGCTTTGTGTGCCTCCATTTTCTTGCTGTCAGGTTTTAAAAATGGCGCGGTTGATTCTGGTGAAGGAGTCACTCTCATGACTCAACTAGTGATGACACTCCTTGGCCAACGGCATGCTGTTCTTCAGTGTCACATTTTCGGATTGCTTGGGACCCCGGCTGAGTAGGCACTAATGGAAACACGGCAAAAGTCACTTAAACATACTTTTATTTGTGGAGTTCCTAAACTTCTGGATTGCACCTCATATGCATCTGAACCTGGCATGTAAACCTGGGTCTTGCCTCACAAACTTTAAGAAGTGTCTGCAAACATGTACGACGACTCCTTGTTTGCTTTTCCACCTCCTCCCAAATACTAATAATTTCTTCTACTTCTATGCTTGCTGCATATATGACAACAGCACCCACCAAAGAGAAACAGAGCAACTGAAGGCTCTTTGATAAAAGAATCCTTTCAGAGAGCAAGAGGAAAAAAAAAAGTGCCAACTTGGTACAAAACACTTTGTCTATTTATTCATATGGGCTTGTTATTTTGTTTAAGATACCAGCAATTAATTTCCCAAGTTAGTAGTTACTGACAGAACTGATGACCCATAAAATGAAAAACAAGTTGTTATAAAAATCTGTCAGTTTTCCTATGAACTTCAGTTTATTATGTTCAGTTTATTAGATGTGTAATGTCATATAATGTTATGTGAAGTATATGCAAGTGGTAGCCAAAGGATAGTTTGTCAAGAAACAACTAATAATGTACACACTGAATGAATACTGTGTAGATTTGATTGACTTGGTGTGATTTTTAAATTAATTATTAGTGAAGAATTGTATTGTGTAATCTTACATGTTGGCATTTTAATGATAATATTTCTCCTTTTGTTTATTTGGTTTTACAATAAGTATGTTTTAGACTGTGTGCTTAAAGATGTGGAATCTACACAAAACACAAACCGCACTAGACCGTTGAACTGAGCCTAGTAAAGGGATGAAGGTTTGTAACTGAGATGGTTTGGGCAAGTTTGAAGGAATACGAGGGGTACGAACTTACTTTTGAGGGATTCTGAGAATATGATAACAGTGCAGGAGGACAGAGCTACGTTTGTCTGCTCCACCAGAATACATAAGGGGGAGCCATCTGCTCGGACATCCTGCAGGGCCCGGGTCAGGCCCGATTCCGCTTGAAGGTAGAGCATTTCCACTGACAGGCCACGCTCCTGCAAACACTGGCTTAGCGATTTGGGGTAATCCCTTTGAGAGGAAGAGAAACACTTTGTTAACGTGACATTTCTATATTAAGTGACTCACCTCGTATAGGAGAAACCCTGAGTTACAGATCTGATGGGAGCATAATTTAAAATGTGCTTTACCAACAAAAACAATGTTTTGGGTGGAACTATTACAGATTTTTAGATCTTTCATAGCTGTGATTCGTAGGGATGGAACGGTTCATGAAAAAAATCTGTCACGTTCAGTTCGCTTGTCTCGGTTCAGGACATGTGTGTTGTTTGGTTCAGGTCATCTGCAAAAAAAAGCCTTGCACCAGTAACCCAAATGAAGGGGCAGAAGGGTAAAACTTCTAGTGCAGCAGCCAGGTTGTGGAAATGGCGGTAAAGATAAAGGAGGCCCAGAGCTAGAGGAGGTGTCAGTAGCAGCATCATTTTGATCTGCTGTGTGGGACCATTTTTGGATATAGTGCTACATATGATGATGGCAGTAAGAAAGTGGTGAATAAAGCTGCGACAGTGTGTAAGCACTGTGCAACAAGTGTTGCTTATGCTAGCGGCAACACGTCCAATGTTGGCTCACCCATGGAGACATCACCCCAATGTGTCAATTGACACCACAAGGAAAAGACACTCAGGTAGAAAAGAACAACTTCTACTCCCTGCAGCTTTTAAACAGCCTCTTGGTGAAAAGTCACGACGGGGTAAAAGTCGCAGGGGCCAAAATAGGCCAATAACGTATGAACAAAGGAGAGACTGCTTACATGTTTTGGGCGCTCATACGCACTACCAGTGACGTCATTATTAAAATTATGTTGTATATTCAATATGCAACGTAATTTTACTGACATACTTGGGTATAACAAACTGAACTGAAAACCTTGACCCCAAAACGTGATACGAACCAACAGTGGATTTTTGTGAACTGTTCCACCCCTAGTCATTAGTGTAGTAGTGCGTGCTTAGTCTTATTCAGAGGGATGATGTTTCTATTTAAATTTGCATTTGTGTTGTGACTTCTATTTCAAAGAATAAAACCTTTAAATGGTTGTAGCAGTGACTGGCAGGTTGCGTTTCTAAGAACACTGTTGAATAGTAGGGTATCATACTCTTTTGGATAAACATGTAAATTTGCCTATTCGCCATTAGCTAACTGCAAACAGGTTCTGGATCAATGCTATATGTAAAATTAGTGTAATTGAATCAAGCATTGGTTTAATAATCAGCATCATATGCCTTTTACTGTTTAGATAATGAATATTAGACAGTTTGCTAATAACCAGCACTCTAATATAACCTCTGTGTCAATAGTACAAGTACTTCCAAGAGTCTTGGGGATACTGAGAGATAAAGCACTGATGATGTAAAATGAAGTGCTGTGTGAATTTATCCTTGCAGTCAATAAGCACTTCATAACTGCCAGTCTGTTTATATGAAGTTAGTCTGGCAGTTAGTTTGATGGTGTAACAGTTACAGTTAAGCTTGAGTTATACTCCTGTGCTGAACCACTATTGTGACCATTTACCCAAACCTGAGTTAAGCAGTGTAAATGGATGGAGTGCAACTTCTACACCTCAAGTTTTTTTTTTTTTTTTTTTTTTTTTTTTTGGGGGGGGGGGGGGGGGGGGGGGGGGGGGGTGTACACTTCCAAATTTTTGAATTCAGACTCCACCATAATTCACTCAGTTTCATTTGGAAGTGTTTGAACTTTTACTGAAATTACTGAAACGCAGGAAAGAGAGATATCATAAAGAGACTGAGCCAATCATATTTGCAGGCAGTAATCTGCAATATGATTGACAAATTACTGGCTACTTATATAATGAGAAAGCCAGGTACAATAGCAACCTATTACACATTACAGTCTACTTCAGTGAAACTTTATCTTTGTACAGAGCAAAATGTAAACAGTTTATTACTGTCAATTGGGCCCATCACATTTGCACACTGAGTTTTGAGTTAGTACATGTGAGGGTAGTACAGGGTTCTTGGCGATGCCATTCAACACAGAAGTATAGGCTAAAATCAAGCTTAGCATAAATGCAGACAGCTTGGTAGTTGCTTTTAATGTGGAAGTATCTTGTGTGGAAATTGATTTATGATGCTGCAATTTTGCAGTGTGTAAGGAGTGTGTGTTTTAATGTGCTTTGCTCTCTATTCTCTACAAAGGATGTGATGTACTTTCCTAAGGTATAAAATAAAGCTGTTTTAAGAGAAAGTGATCTGAGTTGTATTTTATATGTCAAAGGTGTATCATTATGGTTGAACACGGCAGTCAAGAACTTTGAACCTTTGGTGAAGATAGATAAGTGCATTTTTCCACTGTGCACAAATTAATACAACTTTAATTACTGATAGCTGAAAAATGAAAAAAAAAAAAAAAAAAAACAGCTGTTCCTACTTTATGTGCAGGTGTGACAATGTGATTTTTTTTTTTTTTTTTTTTTTTAAATGTTTGCTGTCTGATGATCATGTTTCTTCTTCCATGGAGGGCTCAAAGATGCGGGCTGTATGAAAAACATTCATGTTGTCTTAAACTGGCTTTAAAGACAAATGAAGGGCAACAGCACAAGTCAGATATGACGCTCTCAGAGGCCAAGAAAGGACGTGGTTGTCGGTGAGCCTAAATCAAAGCTAATTTGACAGACAGCGATTCAACACAACACAGGAAGCAAATTGAGGACAGAAAAATTATAAACTGGGGGCTTTTGCTTTGTTTGCTTTTTTCTTTAAAAAGTTGCTGGGAGTATGACTATCAATACACCTACACACAGGGTTAACTAATTATCTTTAACAGTTGAATCTGAGGCATCTCCTACTTATAGTTAATACATTACTCTCAGATCAGGTACAGTAATATTCAGCTGAAACGAGCGATCTGCAGCGTGCACAGTAAACCGAGATCTGTGCAAAAAAAAGACGAGGGTGATGATTAAAATGACAAAATTTGATATCCAAGTATCAAAATGGGAATATCAGGAAAATGAGGAACAGGTATAAAATAGTCATATGCAGTTCTTTGCATGTGCATCTGTACATGCATATGTGCACACAGGTGATCTGCTTAAGTTTCTCCGCTGCTAGTATTTTATTTGCCTAATACTTAATTATAGCTGAACAATAAATCAGCTGTCAATCAATAAGTCAATAAGTCTTTCATCCTGCGATGAACCAACAAACTCCACAGTCATGATCTGCAGCTACTGGCAGTAGCCCTTCTGTTATGCGATCTTTGTGAACTCAGTGAACCAGTTCTCTGCTGCTGCTGATTAAAGCGGCCCTAAAGCTCACTGCAGATCTCCAAAGCAGAAGGCTGACTACCATTGCTAGCTGCAATCCAAGATGGAGTCAATACAACTGACGAAGCAGCTAAATGACATTGAGAACCACTACAACAGCAATCTGGCCAGCAAGCCAAAAACCCTAGACAGGAAGGGGGTTAGCAACGACTACGCTTTCAAAATAAGGAGAAGGCAGATTGTCCACTGGCAAATTAGTCACAGATGGAAAAAACAAAACAAACAAGCAAACAGAAAACATAAGATAAAATGAGTCACCACGTATACTTGGATGGCCTGCCCAAGTAAACCCTATGTGTGGGGCAACAGTGAATGGCATCAGTCTCCTCTCCCTGATAGCCAAATATGAACCATCAAATTCTGCTGGTAAAAAAAAAGACTTTCACTTCAGCTTGTTACAGTCTGAATTGTTGTTGCATGTACTCACAGGCACTGTTTGGTAACAGAGAGGACCACGCAGTCGGCTGGTTTCCTCTCTTCCTGCACCTGTTTGTAGAACCTCTGATAGAGCGTTTTACGTCGGTCTGCTGGAGTCACGCCCTCTGGTTTAGCTGGAACTTTGAGGACGATGACATTGGTGAGTTGAAAGAAAGTCAAAAAAGTGGCAAAAATAATTAGAGCATTATATTCTTTTCTTTTTGGATAGATGTGTAGTAAAATAGTTTTTTGTTTTTAAGCATTTCAAATGATATATCTTGTGTAAGGAGCCCATTTTGCCAATTTGTTTTAGTGAACAACATATAAAAAAAAATATTTTAAATATATATTTAAAAAATTCTCACCCATTGGCTGATGCTTGTACCCCTCATACTTCACACTTCCACTGTAGTTTTGCATTTGTTCTAGTTCTTCATAACTGAAAAAGAAGCAGTGAAAATGGTTATTGCGGTTTACTGAGGGAGGCATTCCTATGCCTGCTCTCCACTAGGCCATTCTACGAGAACTTAATATGATTGATGACCATATAAATGTCTAAAAATAGATTTTCTGAAACTGAGACCCCATGTCCAGAGAGCAGACACTTCTTTTTTTCCAAACCCCACAGCAAAGTGCATCAAGGAGCCTAGCTTTCAGAGATTCAGTGAATCAAATTTTTAAGTTTCACTACAGCTTATTTTATTTTTTGCTCAACATGTAAACAATATTTTGACATTCAGTGTCAAAGGTACTTTGACAGGTACTTGACTTTACACACCTGTGGCAATGGGACTGAAAACACCTTCATTCAAAGATTAAATGATGGGGCCCAATACTTTTGCCTATACAGTGCATCTGCTACAGTGAACACTGTGTCACACACCACAGCGAAAATCAGCTAAAATAAATAACATGCCTCTGACTCCAGTCTTAATCCCACGAACATTGTTTACCACTCTGCCCTACAGGGTTATTACTGGTGATTTCAGTATCTGGAAAAATTTAAGTTTGAAACATGTCAGGTATATGTTTGTTTGTTTTTTAAATCTATCCAGCAACCTGTCTCGCATTAGGAAGCAACAAATCTATACCAGAGTGATGCTCTGGGCCACAATAAATTCGGTGCAATGACTGGCCATCACTAAAATCCCTCAAGTTTGCACAGAGCTTGGAATAGCTGCATTAAAAACGTTCAGTCCAACCAGTTCAACCTGTAGAAGAGAATAAACAAGATCCTTTGACATGATTTGCTTTCAGGGAGGAAAGAAAACTCGTGCTGGCAAGGAACAAACTCAGCCATGTTCCTCAGTGTGGACATGAAAAGAGAAACGCAGCGTTGGGAGACTGTGAAAGACCAAACTTCAACGCAGGCTTCATTGGTGGATAACCGGTATTCAGCGTTCAATTATTACAGAAAGAATTATGGCAAGTAAGAGACTTTTAAAGATATTGCTTTTTAATTAGTATAAAAATGTGCATTTTTTTTTCTTCTAAGACAAAACAGTGAATAATGTGCAACACGACACACATAATAATGCTTCCCAGTTGCAATTAGATCCGTTTAAACCATTACCTACAACACAAAGACTGCCCGTCCATATAACGAAGCAGTGGCTTTGAGTTGTGTGAAAGAAAGGCTCGGTACCTGTCCAGGGCATCCTTGAGCTCTTCGGTCCTCTCCTCTCTAGCTGGGTATGGAGCTGCTCTCCGAAACACACGCGGCTGTGGAGCACTGCACAGCACAAGAAGTAGTTTACAGGGCCGTTAAATTATAGCGTTATACGTTTAAATCTAATCGCGGGCTAGTCGCTAATGCTAACTTTGCTACGGGGAATACTGAAAACTTACCTTCCGTTTGGGTTCACTGATGGTCGCCGAACACCCGCAGGTGATTTCACCCAAGACGACATTTTGCCTGCCGTTGAACTTCACCTAAAAAAAAAAAAAAAAAAAAAAACGGCAGTTTTGTAGCACACGGAGTAAAGAAGCGAGCTCTTGGTATTACACCAGCCTAAACTGATGAACAGGGAGGAGGGAAGGAGCTCTTCTTCTGTCTTTACTGCTCCCACGGTTTGCAGGTGCACCATCGCCACCTGCGGGACGGTCCTGCTGGCAGTCGGAATAAAATGAATTATGTCTTTGAAACGTCCAGCAGCTTTTAGCTCTTTGGTCATACATTGAAAATAATTTGTAAACAAATTTGATAAATCGTTGATGGCAGAAACTAAGTTACAAAGTAACTCATTATCTGTTTTTTAAAAGGAAATTTGATAGTTCACAAAATTTTTATAAATAAGGATATACAAAAACACCAAAAGTAAATCAGAGCATTGTTATAAAATACATTAGTATGTAAATATGTGAGATATATCTGAGTTAATGAGGTGAATTAACAATGCAGATTTCAAGCAGCATTTCCCTTTGACTACTGCTGTTTATTCCCCTGTCAGACATTTGATTTGCGTAGTCTCCACCCACTCCACTCTGCACGCTCCTCTTCACCTCTCTTGTGCACTGTCCCTTGCTTTGGATGGTTTACTCCAATTTAAACTCTTCACTACCTGCTCAGTTTTTCTTTCATTACCCCTTTTTCAGCCTGTAGTACATCTTTTCCAGATTAGCCAAACAAACAAAAAGCAACTCTGACCTTGAAAGTCATGTTCACTCAAATGAAAGTCGAAACTGAGTATCACAAGAAAATACCAGTTTTTAGTTTGTGACTACGCTCTGCCTGGGTTGCTTTAATTAAGAGGAAAGGTTGGAAGCATCTGACACAGTGAAGACACTGCTCAAAGGTTTCTCAATTTAACCCACATTAGGCAATCCAGGCAGATGATGTGAACATGGCTTCCCCAGTATTAGCCAGTCAGAGATGTTGTTATATTCGCTTCATGCTTTTTGAACAGTTTTTTTTCCCCTTTGCAGGTCCCTGTCCTGTATGCTGAATCAAGCCCTTATGTACTGAGACTCAGTGAATTATAAACACAACTGCATAAAAAAATCCAGAAAAAAAATTATTCTTTTTTTCCCCTATCCTTCATAAATGTAAGAGAAAGCTGTTACAATATGTCTAATATGTTGGTTAAAAAAACAAAGACCTTAATGGGGTTGCTTATGGTCAGGAAGATGTGGTGACTGTCCCTAGTCTGGTCCATCAACTCAGAATAGACTACACTGATCTGGTTAAGTTAAGACATTTAACTACCTTCGATCCCCAATTCACTTTTAATGCATTTGATTGCCTGGAGTTCAGTACGTGACCTTCACTCTCCTTGGCTGGGTCCAAGAATGTCCCCAGTTGGGGTCCAGCAGAAGAAGCCACATGATCATGCATAGTCCTTCAAATGTCCAGGGTTAAGATTAGGGGTTGTGGTCCTGCGGTTAGGATCATGATTAGCTGCGAGCTTGGGGTTAGTTAATAAAGTTTCTGATCAGTTAGGCCATCAGAAGCTGTGGTCATGGTTAGGGAAGATGACTGGGTTGGGTGTCCGTTTTCCCCTATCCAGATCCTTCAGCCTTTTGAAAATTAGACCCCAGTGAGTCCTGAAGGAGGCCCACAAAGGGTGATCAGTCATCAGCACTGGTCCTGCAGCTGATTCTGTTTTCAAATTTGCTGTTCAGCACTGGGGAAAACTCTTGACCTTTATTAATAACAACTTAAAGATAATGTTTTAATCACATTAATGAGGTTGCATCTTCTTGTCGTGGGGTAATCACCTTAATGAGGATGTGATGGTATAAGCAGCCCTTATTTTTCTTTTGTCCTCCACGTTCTTTCTCCACTTTCCATTTATCATATCTTTCTCGTAACTGCTCTGTCTCCTTCTCATCATCTTTCCTCACTATCTGTTCACTGTCTTCGTTTCTTTGCTTGCCATTTACCTCTGAGCCTTCTTCTCCTCCTTTGTCATATGCAAGCTCCTGAAAAAGGGAAACACGGTATATTCGACGAAACTGTGAAGCAGTCTGAAACAAACTGTTGATCCATCAAATCAAAACTGAGGCAGGGGAGCTTTCACTTGCTTTCAGTCAAATCTGAGGTGCCTCGTGGTATTTTTTCCTATGTTCATTGTGTGAAAGATTTGTTGTCTTCATTTATTTCCCCCCAATGTACAGAGTGAGTTTCTGCACCTCCTGAAATCCACAATCATCTCCTTTGTTTTCTTGACATTGATGCAGAGATTGCATCAATGTCTCTCCAGTCACTTCACCTCCTGCCTATAGTGAGACCAGTCTCGCAGGCTTCTGATCAGCCTTGTAGGCTATAAGCTATAGGACACAGTGGGCTTTTTTTTTTCTTTGTGGTTGCATTCATTATTTTTTAGAATGCAAGGCAACTCAAAATGTCTGCCATCTCTGTTACTATATCAAACTCCACATCCTGAATTTACAACCCTAGTGACATCATTTTCATCATGGCAAAAGAAACAGAAAGTATAGGCTGCAGAACACCAGCCCGCTCATCGTCACGTGTATAATTCGCGCACGATCCCTTTAAAATTTACTCATTTCTGGCTTACAGACAAAAAAAAAAATCTGTACAGGAAGCCCTATTTATATATTTTTCTTTAAAAAAACTCATCACTTCATTGTTTAGCCTACATAATTTATTCGTTTATTTTACCATTTGAAATGAATAAAATATAATAACTGACAGGCTATATGGCGATCTGAGCGGATCAGGTGTGTAGCGCCGGGCACCCGGTGTGTGTGTCGCGCAAATAAGTTCACGCACCCGTCTCTCTCGAACCGTGAGCGCGCCGCGGCGGTGACAGTCGCCATTTTATTTTGAAAATCAAACTGAACTGGAGGCACAGCAACCCTTCCATTTCGTCAAGTTTGTTCTGACGGACAAAAAGCGATGAGGATCTGAATTACTTTATTAAGAGCACGGTGAGGCTTGTGACGTATTGAAGAAATAACCGTCGATAGGTTTAGGTTTAATATATTAACACAAAAGCAGCGATATTAATACGGAGGATTGCCGTTAGCTACCAGAGCGGGGGTGGTCTACTTGCTGAGAAACAGCTGTCATATTGGTCAAAGCCAGAAAGTAAAAACTCCATAATTTAGAATAGTTTTTCGGGCAGTGCAGGTAGCTCTGTATAAAGGGCTTTTGTCAAGTTAATACTCAAGGTTTACGTTTTGTCCCAAGGAAGCATTTTTAAGTAAACTGTTAGCAATTCCAAAAACTAGTCGGAGCCCGAAGAGGGAGCGAGGCTAACGTTAACAAGGTTAATGCTAACGTTAGCTGACATGATCGCGCAAAACCCATTCGCAATACTCAAGGCATTCAGACGCCCTTCCAAATGTGGTGTTACAAACCTTGGTAGTTGTATACACATGCGACTCTTAACTGAACATGTAAAAAGGGTGCAATTTTAATCGGTTTTACTGTTTAACAACAACCAGCCCGAAACGAGCTCACGTTGCTGTTAGCTTCGCATGCTAATAAAATAGCATTAGCCTGTACTCCCGTACCCGGAGCTACTTATGGGTTAAAGGTGGTATTGACCATAGTCAAGTTATAGTGATCCAAATTAAATTTGGATTTGTAGTAAAGGTCAAAACATTTGGCTTAGTAAACCATAGTAAATGTTATGGTTTATGCTAATGCAAAGCTAAATCATTCGGTAAACATAGTGGCTAACTGCTCCGTAGCAAGTGTTTATCAGCGTCATGGTGATGTTAGCTAGAGTATTTGGCATGTTCCACCACTTGCTACACGAGTGCAGTCCCTTAATTGTAAAGTTGATTAAAACCTTTGTCTTTATTCGCATACTAAGACGTTTGGGTAAATGATGAATCTGTTAACTCTCATTAAAACATCTTTCTTGCGCGTGGTAACTGTCCAAAATTTGTGAAGTTGTATTAGCCTGTTCTTTGTTTCCGTGGGTGATTTCAGCACTTTATTTTTGTAATTAGTAACTTAGAGTGGGCTCCTCTTAACACCACGTACTTTAAAAAAAAAAAAAAAAGGAAAACAGTATTTCGTTAAGCGACTGAACTCGCTGTGAATCTATGTGCCAAACATTATGATGCTGTTGAGGCCTAGTAATCAGTAACTCTGCAATAGCTCAATGAGTGTGTTTTGCCAAACTATGTGGCAGTAACACGCGTTGAGTGTGGTTTCTGAATTTATTAGCAGCCATGCAGCTTTTCACTGCACTGTTGGGTCTGTCATTCAAGTAGGCCTCATAGCCTGCCACAGTCTGTGTTGATAGTAGATACTAGTGACCTGTAAGCTGCACACCCAAGTTTAGTGCATCTTAACAGTGAATCTCTCTTGTTTTACATTGCAAAGTGATATTTACTTTTGTGTGTTATGTTTTTCCTGTCATTTCAGATGCTGAACTTGATTTTAAACTGAAAGACTCTACCTACTTAGCACTGGGAGCCACCCATCCATCACTAACTTGGAAATCAAAATTTTTTTACACCTTTTGGGGGGGGGGAGCAGAAGTAACTTATCACTGAAGTGACTAAAGGGGAATAATGGTGATTTTGCGCCGTGCTCGGCCGCCTGCTTCCGCCCCAACCAGCAATGAATCTTGACTCGCTCTCGCTGGCTTTGTCTCAAATCAGCTATCTGGTGGACAATTTAACAAAGAAAAACTACCGAGCCAGCCAGCAAGAAATACAACATGTAAGTGGTAGCAACTATAAAATCTTTATTTTTTTTTAATTTATATTTGCTAATAGATATCTTAGAATACTTAAATATTTTAATATTCTATGTTCCTAAATTTGTAAATGCATATTTCACAATGTCTTTGTAGATTCTCAGTCATCCAGGTCATGATAGTTCTGAAAAAACCTCTTGGATAAGAGGTGAAATGTGTTCAAAGAAATTTGAGCAAAGTCCCCCCCCCAACTTTTGAAAATATATTTCACAATTTTTAAACCATTTAATGCAACCTAAAAACTGGCATTTTATTTCCTTCTATAGAGCTGCTTTAAGTGTATAAATCTGACAATGAAGATTGGTGTTTCGGTGCATACAGGGTAAATGGATTTTCAGAAAAATTAGTTTAGCCTGCCCGCCCAGTGATGATCACGGTCTGTGTGTCAGGTTTTCTTTAGTCAGTTCACTTGTTTGGGTCAGCCGGGAAGCACCATTTTTTTTTTTTTTTTTTTTTTTTTTTTTGTCTAAGTGAAAGAAGAGGCAAAGAAGTAATGTTCTGACATTTCACTTGTGGGCACATTGATGGTCAAGAAAATTGTCTTAAAATTTATATGGTTTAATGTGGATATAGTCAGTGGATATGGCTTAAAATGTCTCATGTTCTCACGTTCTGGTGTTTTCCATGTGCGCTTCCAGATTGTAAATCGTCACGGTCCTGAGGCAGACAGGCATCTACTACGCTGTCTCTTCTCCCATGTGGATTTCAGTGGCGATGGTAAAAGCAGTGGCAAGGACTTTCACCAGGTAACTTTAAATTTAAAACATTTGGATTTTGGACTTTTTACTTAAGTCTTTATGTGGTGTCATATAAGGCTGCATCTAAAGATTTTATATAATGTTGGGTGGGACAAAAAAAAGTGGGATTTTACAAGTTTACCACTTTTATGAGGGATGTATGCACAGCCAGTACATGGAGAATGCATCTCACTATAAAGTTGTGGCTCTCTGTGCATGTTCTTCACTTTGCCCAACAACTGCTTGTCTAAACCTCTTTGTACTTGGCAGGGATGTTGATGAGGGTCCGAGGAGGTGCAGTGTCGAGTGTGAATTAGCCTGCTGGAGCATTTTTTTTTGTACATTGGCTTAAAGTTGTTTTCTGTTACACTTTCACATGTTTTCACTGACATCATCCAAGGTGGTTGACAGTGACAGTCTGCACACACTTTGTTTAGCAAGAGTTTGAGTCCATAAAACCTTACAGTAACCCTCTGAGGTTTTAAGGACTCATCCTGCCAAATGGTTCGGTGTATAAGGGCTGTGATGCAGAGATTTTAGTGGCATTGTGTGCCCTGTCTGTTAGTCTCCAGGCTTTCCTTAGTGAATCATCCAAGTTGATAGCAAAATTGTAGATGTAGAAATGTGGTTCTCCCCCTCCCTTGCAAATGTAGGTGTTATGGCTGTGCAGTTAATTGAATCTTAAATTCAAATGTAATTTTGACTTTTAAAAGTTATTCAAGTGACGGGGATAAAAGGGTTATTTTCAGTGTTTTGTTTTTTTCTACATGGGCCTTTTCACCCCCTCCCCCCCGTAATAGGTTTGGCTCCGTTCAGTCTTATTTTTTACTTAAATTGTAATTAAAGCTCAAGGAAATCCACTTAATTTAAAAAACAGCTTTCATTTAAAGTAAAACGAATCCAGTTTTTCCCAAAACCTGTAAGTAAACATGTGAAAGAATTGTGGTCTTAGTACTGACCAAAATAATTAAATTTTTGGCCATAATTGAGCATCTGTAGTATGCATGCAAAGCATGGCATATGTAAGTAAGACATTGGCTGGGAAGTAGCAGCATCTGGCAGTTCATTTAAATGTTTACATAGGATTTGCCTAGGTTCATGGCTTTCCTTAAATTTGTTAACACAAGGATAAACAGCAGTTTTTTTTGTTTTTGTTTTTTTAGTGGGGAGTGTTGTCTCGAAGTAAAGTGTCCCATTCCTTTCTTTTCTTTTTTTTAAATAGTATTTTGAGCACAAAAAGTCTCACTGAAGCACTCCAGCTGCGTGCACAGTTAAATCTGTAAGGGTTTAGTGATTAGGCCTTAGGGGGTCGAGATTGGGATTGGACCCCTTTGGCTGATACAAATTGCATGCTCCTCAGGCTCTCTTTGCAATTTTTGCTTGTAGTGATGCAAAAACACAGCTGCAAGCTGCAATTTCTGTTTCAAACACGAGTTAATTTCATGTTTAAGCATTTAGGAATTTGACTTTTCAGACATGTAGACTCCCAGCCTTGCATTTCCAACAACCTTCTAACTCATGCAAGCTTGTAGTAGTGAATGACCAGGCAGCACTTTGAAAATGGCCAGAACCCTTCCTTAAACTTATTGCTGGTTTTATTTAAAACATTAACTTGTAAGTCTTCAGCAGAAATTTTGAAAAGCAAGATGTCAAATGTCTCCTGCTGGAATTTCAGCTCTATTTTGAAAGGAGATTGCTACCAAAAATGTAAACGCGTTAGGGCTGTAATATAGAAACTTGAATGTAAAATGGTTTCACTTTGTATAAAGAACCATTTTGAACTCTGAGTTTCACATCTCCTTTCACAAGTAGAGTGAGAATACTGCTGCTACACCTGTTCTTCTTGGAGCCCCAGATTTAAATTTGAGATCGTTGTAATAAATTTGATTTATGTATCTTATTTTATCATCTGTTATTAACCCCTTCACTGTCATATAGTATCAGGTGTCACACACAATCTGATAAATTGGGCATACTTTGGAAGTTAGTAATGGTGGTGTTGTGCAAAGGTGCAGGAAAGTTGATTCCTTCTTTATGACACTTTCTATCTGAAAATGAACTTGACCCCCTTAAATGCACTTGGTGTCTTTAACATTGTATCTGACAAAGTTTACACTGCCTTTTGAATCAGGAGTAGTTCAGAAACAGTTTTTAGAGTGTGTGGGGTCTTTTCTTTTGACAGTTCACCAGTTTGTCTCTTCATTGCATGCCTGTGTTTGACTTTCCACCCCTGTAAGTGGGGAAACCTGTATTTCATAAGCCATTTTAATATAATTTTCATAATCAAGTTAAGAATGGGAGACTTAATACTGATTTTTTTTTTTATATTGACTTATTTACTTATCTTGTTCTTCACTTCCTTCTTTTCTCTTTGCTGTTTCCTTCTTGATACTTTTTTCTTTTCAACTTTGTCAAAGACACAGTTTCTGATCCAGGAGTGTGTGTCGCTGATCTCAAAACCAAACTTTATCTCTACTCTGTGCTACGCCATTGACAATCCTCTGCACTACCAGAAGGTAAGGAAAAGCTGCTAAAAGTTCAGTGTACAAGTAAGACAGCATGTTGATCTCTTAAACCACTGTTTCACATGTGTCTAAGGTCTTTATAGCCTGATAAACTCAGACACTCACATTTGTAGAGGCATATTATAGTTGTTTATGATTTTTTTAAAGTTTCATCTTTTCATCTTCATTCAGATGTTTCACTTAAATTGTCTTTCAGAGTTTGAAGCCATCTGCCCACTTATTCACTCAACTGAGCAAAGTTCTTAAGCTTAGCAAAGTCCAAGAGGTAAGTCAGCTCTGCTCTAGGCTTTAAGTAGAGTACAATGTAAATGGAGCACAATAGATGTGGCATTTCATATGAATTTACTGTGAAGATTAGGGTAACTTTTGACTTGAAATGGAAAAAGCATTAGGATCTGTGCTAAATGGTTCCCCACCACAACCTTTCTTTTAGGTTATATTTGGCCTTGCTTTGCTCAGCTCCAGCAACGCAGACCTTCGTGGCTTTGGTAAGTTGTGCCAGCTTACACAACTCTGCTGCTTGTGCCAGCAGAGCCTGACACATTTAATCCGGATGAAATCCAGATGAAAACACGATCTGAGCCATGATTCTCAGAGACTTGAGAAAACATTGATGTCACATTGTACTTTAATTGTAGCAGTTCTTGGAAGGGATGATGCACTGTCCTCTCACATGCCTTACAAATTTACTTAAAACAGCAATTTGAACAATGGCAGCACCTAGTGAGTGCAGGGAACACCACAATTTTACTTCAGTGCAGGCAAACATGGGAAAGTGCATCATAACAAATTTTTAATTGCTTCTCAGCTGCGCAGTTCATCAAGCAGAAGCTTCCAGACCTCCTGCGGTCATACGTTGACGCAGATCTTGGAGGAAACCAAGAAGGTGGCTTCCAAGACATTGCCATAGAGGTGCTGCACCTACTGCTCTCCCATCTACTGTTTGGACAGAAGGGAGCCAGTGGGGTAGGGCAAGAGCAGATTGACGCCTTCCTCAAAACACTTTGCCGAGGTATGGAGGATCAGTCTGGGGCTAATTATGAATCAGAAATGTTTATAGTTAAACATGCATATATTTTTCAGACCGAGTCAACATAGTCCAACTTCTTGTTTTGTTTTCTAATGTTGCTCTGCCACATTTTTTGTGTTGGTGTCAGATTTCCCCCAGGAGCGCTGCCCTGTGGTGCTCGCACCACTGCTGTACCCTGAAAAACGGGACATTCTCATGGACAGGATCCTACCTGACTCGGGGGAGTTAGCTAAGACCATAATGGAGAGTTCTCTTGCAGAATTCATTCAAGAAGTTGGCTATGGTTTCTGTGCTAGGTAAGTGTGTGTTTTTAAATTGTGTGAACCAAAAAAATCCTTAGTTTTAATTCCCCTGTGACTACAACTGTTTGACTAATGTCACTAAATCATTTGAAAGACCGTCTTTTGTGATTCAGAGTAGACACCAAAGTTATTTGATATGTAGTCAGCATAATTTACCACAGAAACTGGCTAGTTTTTAAATTTGAACATGCCTTATCACAAACATCAAAATGAGTTGAATTTTGTCATATCCTATTCCTGATTTTTGAAATCATACGTGAGTGTTCAACCTGACAGATTATATCCAGCATTGACCTCTTTGTTCCATTTCTGTCTCCAGTCTGGACGAGTGCAGAAACATAATCGTCCAGTATGGGGTGAGAGAGGTGACGGCCAGCCAGGTAGCCAGAGTCCTGGGCATGATGGCTCGTACTCACTCTGGTCTAACTGAGGGCATCCCACTACAGGTGAGATACTTGTTTGATTGGGGGGGGCGCACTAAGGGCAGCATAACCACTTTAGTTTGGTTTGCATCATATGGAGAAAATAAAGCACAGTTCACACAGACTTTCCATAAACTAAGGGCAAACATGAAGAGTCAAACCTAAGCTTATCTGAGAATTGATGGCTTTGTCTTGCTCTCCTACAGTCCATCTCTGCTCCAGGAAGTGGTATCTGGAGTGATGGCAAGGATAAGAACGATGGTTCGCAGGCACATACGTGGAACGTTGAGGTCCTCATCGACATCGTCAAAGAAGTAGTAAGTGAACTGTCGGTTAATTTTAAATCTCGACTTTTCCTGACACCATGACCCAAAACTTTACAAAAAAATCTTTTGAATGTTTTTAATGGCAGAATGAATCCATAAGAATGAATTGTTGTGCAACTTCAAATTTGCTTATATCTGCTCCACTTTAGGGATAATTGAAGAATGCGTGGTTTATCTGTACTAGCGTTGTAAATTAGAAATCTGTGCTATGATAACACTGATGTTGGAATCTTTTGGTTTTTAAAAAAAAAAAAAAAAAAAAGATTATGATCCCAAAATACTGACAACTGTTTTTTGTCTATATCTCAGAATCCCAATCTCAACTTCAAAGAGGTGACATATGAACTGGACCACCCAGGCTTTATAATCCGGGACAGCAAAGGCCTACAGATAGTGGTGTATGGCATCCAGAGGGGACTGGGCATTGAAAGTTTCCCTGTTGATCTCATCTATCGGCCTTGGAAACATGCCGAGGGACAGGTAACTGAGCTGCTTCAGCTAGAGGATATAATTTCAGATGTGATTGGTGTGGAAAATTTGACAGAAATCAGAATAACAGTCAAATTGGAATTGATTTGTCTCGAACACACAGTGCAGTTAAATGTGCCTTTTCTTTGTTTGTTCCAGTTGTCATTCATTCAGCACTCCCTCATGAACCCAGAAGTGTTTTGCTTTGCTGACTACCCTTGTCACAATGTGGCCATTGACATCCTCAAGGCCCCACCAGAGGATGACAACAGAGAGATTGCCACATGGTATGAAAATTTAATATCGGCTAAGCTTTGCAGAACAGTATACCAGTTGCTTGTTTCTTATTGGGCTTAATTTAAGCATGGGTCTAAAGTTTACTTTAAAGCAGTAAAGATTTGGTACTTGAATGTCAGTCAACTACTCAGTGAGGTTAATGCTTGACGTAGCACAGTCATTGCTTTAAGAGGCTATACTTAAAGGATAGTGTAGCCTCTTAAAGTGGAGGCAAAGTTGGACCTCTCCATGTATTGTATTAAACAAAAAACAAAAAAAAAAAGTGAATCAACACCATCACTTAAAATAAAGAGTTTCCCATGACATCGTAACTCACTGTCTAAGCTCTAATCTGTTTCTAATACATCACAGGAAAAGTCTGGATCTGGTGGAGAGTCTGCTTAGACTGTCTGAGGTGGGCCAGTATGAGCAGGTGAAGCAGCTGTTTAGCTTCCCAATCAAACACTGCCCAGACATGTTGGTGCTGGCATTACTGCAGATCACCACCTCTTGGCACACGCTGCGCCATGAGCTCATCTCCACCCTGATGCCCATCTTTCTGGGAAATCACCCCAACTCTGCCATTATCCTGCACTATGCCTGGCATGGACAGGTTGGTGTTTGTTTCTCATTCATTAAATGTCAGTTAGTGAGATGTTTTTGTCTACATAGTAATGACAACTCATGGGTAACACATTGATTGTCAGCTGGTGTGATACCATTGCAAGATGGCCTCTAGTTTCTTTTCAGTTTTTGACACACTCACACACACACACACTCTCACACACACACACACACACACACTCACACACTCACACTCTCTTCTCTCTGGCAGTGTTTGTGCTCTTGCTCTTTTCTATTAGTTTAGTGTTTTGGCTTGTTTACATACAAAACCTGTTTTGTGTGTTCCTCTTGCAGGGACAGTCTCCTTCCATACGTCAGCTAATTATGCATTCAATGGCTGAGTGGTACATGAGAGGGGAGCAGTATGACCAGGCAAAGCTGTCTCGCATCCTGGATGTGGCCCAAGACTTAAAGGTTTGCTAGAACACTCGATACTCAATGACCATTAATGACCACTTTGTACTTTGAGTAGCATTTCATTAGAAAACTCAAGATAGAGGATAAGTACACACTGTATATCATGTGAATCCTCTGTGAATTTTTTTTTTTTTTTTTTTTTAAATCTTCAAAAAATATGTACATTTTAAGAACACTTTATTGGCTGCAATAATGAACACTAAAAGCCCTGGTCTCTGTATATTTTGATTCTTGGTAAATAAACATTCAGTGTATCTAATTAATTCTTGAAGAGGACTATTGAATCTGTTTCATGTAATAAATCTAGACAAATAATTAAATACACACAATCTGAATGTTGTTTTTGTTTTTTTCTCCTCCACCCCACCCCCCGAACCCCCTCCAGTCTCTATCAATGCTGCTGAATGGTACTCCATTTGCCTTTGTTATTGACCTTGCTGCACTTGCCTCTCGCCGTGAATACCTCAAACTTGATAAATGGCTGACTGACAAAATCAGAGAGCATGGGGTAGGTCTTAAATTGATGTCTGTTGATTGATATGTGCCACTTAAGATGGTTTTACAATTTATGCCAGTTTAATATTAAGCATATTTCACTAAGAAAATTTAGTTTTTACAATAATTATTTCTTGTCCTTGTGACAGGAACCTTTTATCCAGGCCTGTGTGACATTCTTGAAGAGGCGCTGCCCATCCATTATGGGGGGTCTGGCTCCTGACAAGGACCAGCCCAAAAGTGCCCAGCTGCCTCCAGAGACTTTAGCCACCATGCTAGCCTGCTTGCAGTCATGTGCTGGGTGAGAGACTATCTAGTTTGATGTACAGTTTGTCTGTTGTTAATTTGTATGATACTTTTAAATGGCTCTTGGTCTTTTGAGTAACCTTAGAGTGGAGCCCAACATTGTTTATGTACATTGCAACCTGTTTTTTCACTTTTCCCCACTTTATTTATTTATTTATTTTTTTAACCCTCAGGAGTGTGTCCCAGGAATTGTCAGAGACTATCCTGACTATGGTTGCTAATTGCAGCAATGTAATGAATAAAGCCCGGCAGCCACCACCAGGTGTAATGCCAAAAGGACGTGCCCCAAGCACCAGCAGCCTGGATGCCATCTCACCTGTACAGGTATCTTACTGTGGAAGCCACATTATGCCTTTGAAATAACTTTTCAATAATTTCATTCTTTACACTTGTATAAAGTGTACAATTTAATTTAAAATAAATGGGTTACTGTAATAGTTTTGCCATATTTTTTACTCTTATTGTAAGACATCTTGTTTTACTAGCTATGTTGTGTCCCATCCTTGCTCAATTCACTTCTTCACACTTCTTATCTCCCTTTCTTTAGATGGACCCTCTGAGTGGCATGGGCTCCTTGAACCTGGGGGGCACAGCTACCTCCCACACTCAAAGCATGCAGGGTTTCCCATCCTCGCTGAGCTCAGCTTTCAGTAATCCCCAGTCCCCAGCAAAAGCCTTCCCACCCCTCTCCAATCCTAATCCCAGCACACCATTTGGGGGCATTGCCAGCCTCACCTCACAGCTCCCTGGTATAGCCTCTGGTACTGTGCTATTTGATTATTTTTCCCTCAATACAAACATTTTAACAGTTTGAAAAGCATGTTGATTATTATTTGTCTTTCTTTGGCATCACTTACTGAAAAATAGACCAGAAGGGCTTATTATACTAAACGGTTATATAAATATTGTGTGCCAAGAGAAGATTGTTGTAAGGGTTAGCTGTGTTCAGTCATCTACTTGTTAAACTGAAATGGGTCCTTGTACATAACATAGTTGTTCAAAAAGTAAAGTGGTAATGAATTGAAATGACTGTTACTTCCAGGTCCACTGGGCTCAGGCATCAGCTCTGGCATCAGCTCTGGTCTAGGGATGACAGCAGTAAGCACTGATCCTTTTGGCACCAGGAAGATGAGCACACCAGGCCTGAACCCACCAACCTTTCAGCAGAGTAAGATGAAGGCCTGTAAGTGGTGGTGGTAGTGGTGTGACTGAGAGCCCCGCCCTGCGCTGCTCAGCACTGTATTTCCTCTATTTTTGACAATCACTCACTAAAGAAATTTACTGTTAAATACACTGTTGTGAGCCCCACCAATACAATTTCCTTATCATGAAATTTGAATCTTGCCACTATTTAATTATCATTGTTTATCGTATAGTGTTAAACTTTAATATTGGAGGAAATACAGATCAGTCTTCCATTCCTTGTCTGCTTTTGCTGACAGCCCCACTTTAAAGTTTTTCTACTTTTTATGAATTGAAAAAGAGGTCCAACATGACTTAAGACTGTCTACACTGAGCCATGTTAAATTTTTAGAGATCTCTGAAATGGAGTTCTTCTTTTTTTTAATGCCTTATGTATCACATTGTAATACAATGATTTTAACCATTGTATTAAATATTTGGCTTACTCAACAGTCTTGTATTGCAAAAGTAAATTAAAAGAAAATTGTGGTTTTGTTCCCAGCTGACCTTTCTCAGGTGTGGCCCGAGGCAAACCAGCACTTTAGTAAGGAAATAGATGATGAAGCAAACAGTTACTTTCAGCGCATTTACAACCACCCACCTCACCCTACTATGTCTGTGGACGAAGTAAGTAGCGACATGATTACGTTTTTCTACTGGTTTACAAATGTATGCCTACATTTTATTTCTGATGTTGATAAATTGGACTCCTTCGCTCATTTGTTCATATAATTCTTATGTAATGTCATTACACCCATGCAGGTATTGGAAATGCTGCAAAGGTTCAAGGATTCAACCATCAAGCGTGAGCGAGAGGTGTTCAACTGCATGCTTCGAAACCTGTTTGAAGAATACAGATTCTTCCCCCAGTACCCAGACAAGGAGCTGCACATCACTGCCTGCCTTTTTGGTGGGATAATCGAGAAGGGTCTGGTCACCTATATGGCCCTGGGCTTGGCCCTGCGATATGTTCTTGAAGCCTTAAGAAAACCATATGGATCGAAAATGTATTACTTTGGAATTGCTGCCCTAGATAGGTTCAAAAACAGGTATTGCCTTTTTCTTCTGCAAAGTAAGTGTAGATAATGAGTCATTATCTTAAACTGACATCTTTTTGTATTTCTAGACTAAAGGACTACCCTCAGTATTGTCAACATCTGGCTTCCATTGCTCACTTCTTGCAATTCCCCCACCATTTACAAGAGGTAATCAGGTTTCCTTAATTTATTTTTGATCACCATTCATGAAGTCTCACTTTGTCCCCCATCTCTGACTAAAGAGGGGGCACCTTGCATTCAGATAAATTAAATCTCTCGCTCTGCACCTTCAAATATCCTGTGTGTGCAGTATATTGAGTATGGCCAACAGTCACGGGACCCTCCGGTGAAGATGCAGGGCTCCATCACCACACCCGGCAGCCTGGCACTGGCACAGGTCCAAGCCCAGGCCCAGTCACAGCAATCTACTGGCCTCAAACCCCCACAGCCAGGCCAGCCCAGCACTCTTGTCACCACCACGACGACTACAACCACAGCTACCAAGACATCCACCATCGCAAGACCAACACCCAGCAACTTCAAGAAGGACGTGCCCGTGAGTTTGGCTTTGCTGGTGACTGGGCACCTTATGGCGTGCCTAATCAGTGCTCAAATTTCTATACATATTGAAAGATCAGTGTGTAATTCTCTGTTCCTACCTGCAGCCCTCCATAAACACTACCAACATTGACACTCTGCTGGTGGCTACTGACCAAACAGAAAGGATTGTAGAGCCTCCAGAGAATGTCCAGGAGAAGATTGCTTTTATCTTCAACAACCTTTCTCAGTCCAACATGACTCAGAAGGTAAAAGGAAACAAACAAAATGTTACTGAATTAAAAGAACCAAGTTAACCTTTAAAGAACCTTAATAATCAAAGATGCTGATTTCTTCTTTTATCAGGTTGAGGAGTTGAAAGAGACAGTGAAAGAGGAGTTTATGCCCTGGGTGTCTCAGTACCTGGTGATGAAACGTGTCAGCATTGAGCCCAACTTTCACAGCCTCTACTCAAACTTTTTGGACACTCTCAAAAACCCTGAGTTTGTCAAGATGGTTCTCAATGAAACGTACAGGAATATCAAGGTAACACTTTTTTGGGAGATGATGGCAACTTAAGTGCTTAAAGACTTTGTTCCTTTCATTGTTTGGCACCTGCTCTAAGTTTTGATATCCTTGAGTGTTTTTTGTTAAACTGCTAAAAACTTGCCTAGTGTGAAGTGCATCTGTGGTCATTTTTATCTATTGGACAAAATATTGCTGTTGTAAGATGGGGTTTTCATGCATTTCCCTTTCTGAAATACTGCATGTCTAAAGACATCACATTGCCATGCTGAATAAATTTGTTTTTGTTCCTGCTTAACTGTCCTCATTTGTAAAGTTCCATGATTAATTTTTCTTCTTTGTCTTTCAGGTGCTTTTGACCTCAGACAAGGCAGCTGCCAACTTCTCTGATCGCTCCCTGCTGAAGAACCTCGGCCACTGGTTAGGCATGATTACACTGGCCAAAAACAAGCCTATCCTTTATACAGTAAGAAAAGTTTATTGGTTCTTTTTTAAAGCAATGTGTTTCGTTTGTTTTTGTTTTTTTTTGTTTGTTTTTTTTAATTGAGAGTTTGCTAAAAAAGAGAAATTTTCTCTCTTCTAGGATCTAGAAGTCAAGTCTTTGCTGCTGGAAGCTTATGTGAAAGGCCAGCAGGAGCTGCTTTATGTGGTTCCCTTTGTGGCCAAGGTTTTGGAATCCAGCGTGCGTAGCATGGTGAGCAACACTGCTGTAAATGGAGAGATGTCTCCATGCTAACATTACATTCTGTTACTGAGTAGAAAATAATCAGTATGTCCAGTGTATTTCAGACTCAATGAGATTTTTCTGTAAATACGATGTGAAAATGTCCAAAATATTCAGTGTCACTGTTTATGATTGGTGCTTTAGGTTTTCAGACCCCAGAATCCTTGGACCATGGCCATCATGAATGTTCTTGCTGAGCTGCACCAGGAACATGACCTCAAGGTATTAGCCTTGCTTGTTGCAACTTAGACAATGGTTGATTTTGTACCATAGTGTTAAAGTCCAGTCGAGCTGTATTACATTAAAAAAAAAAGAAAATGGGGCTACCATCTCTTAAACTTTTTTTGATTTGACAAAGATGCAGTGAACGGAGTTGAATTTAATAAGTCATTAAATGCATGATACGTATTGAGATGTCTGTTAGCACTAAAAACTGCATCTGAGTTTATCTAAATCATCATTATTGCTTAATGTCATGAATACAGTTACAATTTAACTGAATAAAGTGAGAATTTTATGATTGTAAATAAAAGTATCAGCAGTTCATTGTTCTCATTCTTTTGTTTGCTGCAGTTGAATTTAAAGTTTGAGATTGAAGTTCTGTGTAAGAACTTATCTTTGGACATCAATGAGCTGAAGCCAGGAAACCTGCTGAAGGACAAGGAGAAGCTAAAGAACCTCGAGGAGCAGCTGTCTGCACCAAAGAAAGAGGCAAAGCCTCCAGAGGAGATGCTGCCAGTTTCTACTACAGGTGGTTGCTCCATATTTTTTTTTTCTGGTTTAAACATTTCAATTATTCATTGAGATGTGTGCTTTTTACTTAGGTTATGACTCACTCTTACTTTGCAATTAAGGGAAGACTCAAACCTCAGGTTGTAGACCTGATCTAGAATAATCTTTTTAACATGTCAATCTCAAATGTAGTGGTTATAAAAAAAATAATTCACCTATTTTATTGACTATCATTGTCCTTTGAGAACACTTTAAGTATGAGCCTTAAAAAGCTTTGTATCACTTGTTTGTGTGCTTTTTATGTTGTCTGGATAATCTGCCTTTTCTTGTGATTTTTAATCAAATTAGCATTTTGTGACCAACAGGAGACTTTGTTCCATTTGCAGCTCCTTCCTCCGCCCCACCTGCAACCACCACCACTTGTACAACTACTGGGCCTCCCACCCCACAGTTTAGTTACCATGACATCAATGTGTATGCATTGGCAGGCCTGGCTCCCCACATCAATATAAATATCAACGTAAGTATAAAGGCCATTTCATGATTTTCGTGTCTGGGAAGAATTGTAGACTGGCACATGATTCTGTACACTTCAGGTATGCATACATGAAGGCACAAACACTAGATGGCCTCAGGGACTTCCTTACACCAAAAATAACAGCTTTTTTAAGCTATGTGTTTGGTTCTTGGCATTACACTCATTCTGGGGCTGTTTTTGTTCCTTTCAGATCCCTCTACTGCAGGCTCATCCTCAGCTGAAGCAATGTGTGCGGCAATCAGTGGAGCGTGCTGTCCAGGAGCTGGTGCACCCTGTGGTTGATCGCTCTATCAAAATCGCAATGACGACCTGTGAACAGATCATTAGGAAGGACTTTGCTCTGGATTCTGAAGAGTCCCGCATGCGTGTGGCTGCGCACCATATGATGCGAAATCTGACTGCTGGCATGGCCATGATCACCTGCCGTGAGCCCCTACTCATGAGCATTGCCACCAACCTTAAGAACAGCTTTGCTGCAGCTCTGAGGGTAAGCCAAATCCCTCTATGAAGGTGTGTATTTTAACAGAATACTTAGAAAAGGGGGAAAAAAAGCTGTTCTGGTACACTACTTTCTCTGCACCCATCCTTTGTTTTGTTTCTTTCTAGCATGTATAAAACAACAAACTGTTTTTCCCTTTCAGGCACCAACACCCCAACAGAGGGAAATGATGGAAGAGGCTGCAGCCAGGATTGCTCAAGACAACTGTGAACTGGCTTGCTGCTTCATTCAAAAAACAGCAGTGGAGAAGGCTGGCCCTGAAATGGATAAGAGACTAGCCACGGTAGGACTTTTAAGAAGACTAGCTCAAAAGCCATAAATACAAGTGTGCTTCAAATGGAAACTGTGGCTAGAGTTGCTCCTTTGTCAAATATGTAAAAATGGATGACAATTCCAGAGTGCAGCAAAACTGATCATTGGTGTGAGGCCAAAGTCATAGTGCTGAGTAAATGTAGCTATAGAAGGTGTTTTTTGTTTGTTTGCTCAAAACCACAAGGAGCTGAGCCGTGACATTTGATATACATGTTCTTTACCCTTCAGATGTGCTACAGAATATTCATATATCCATCTATCCAGGCAAAATAGTTTTGCAGAAGATCTGTTTAGGTGTCTGCTGAAGGGTTTATTATTAAGTGGGTTGGTAGTATTATCCTGACTTTTACATTTTATATTTTCATTAATCGCAGAGCATATCCTGATCGGTGATGCGTCTTGTTTTAATACAGTAATTATACTGCTATACCCCTATTTTATATGTAGGGTGCTTTTTACCTGAATACTTATAAAAATATTTCAGTGTCAAATTTCTTGATATTCATTCTTTACTCTTCCAGGAGTTTGAGCTGAGGAAGCATGCACGCCAAGAGGGACGTCGCTATTGTGATCCGGTTGTTTTGACTTACCAGGCTGAACGTATGCCAGAGCAGATCAGACTCAAGGTGAGGTCATTGTAACTTTGTTTTAATCTTAAAACAAATCATGAGGTCTTCTTACCTCAGTTGCTGCATCTCTCCATGTTAATAAGAATTCAGAGCAATTTTCTGTTAATAGTCTGTGGCTACAATGTCTGAGTTACTGTGTGCCTGTGTTGCAGGTGGGAGGGGTAGACCCTAAGCAACTAGCCGTGTATGAGGAGTTTGCTAGAAATGTTCCAGGTTTCTTACCAAGTAATGACCTCTCACAACCCACTGGCTTCTTGGCTCAGCCCATGAAGGTAAATGTATTTTCAGAGACCCATCCCGCTCACTCACACCAAAGGGAAGAGTTAAAAAGTAAAAACACTTAGAGAGAAAATTGGATGGTATCATAGTGTTACATAGCTAAATATGTTTGAAAGATTATTTTTTGTTAAGTGCTAGTCTTTTTTTGACCCCAAAGAGAGCTTATGGCTATTTATTATTCTGGTCTTTGATATTAATATTCGGTCGATCAACCACTCAAACAGCAACATTTAACTAAATACTATTTGTGTTAATGTCATATAATTTGTGTTTCAGCATTTAATCCTGAGACTTGTTCCATGTGTCTATCTTAGCAACAGGCATGGGCCACAGATGATGTGGCTCAGATCTACGATAAGTGCATAGCAGACTTGGAGCAGCATCTTCATGCCATCTCTCCGGCCCTTGCCATAAATCCTCTTACTCAGGCCCTGCGTAGCCTGCTGGAAACTGTGGCTTTGGCTAGAAACTCGAGGGATGGTATTGCAGCACTTGGCTTGCTGCAGAAGGTAGGACAGCTAAATGTGACTGCTAATTTTTAGATAGTTTGTAGATGACTGCTACAAAATCTGGACTATATCTGCTCTGTTTATTTGTGCATACATGGGACCTGTTTATGGTGATCCACTACTACAGTGATGTAGTTTTCAGGACTTGAGTCTTCAGAAATTGATGTTAGACAGGCAAAGTTTTAAAGTAATCTGTTTTTGCTGAGCTGCTCTCTCTATCTTCCAGGCTGTGGAAGGTCTTCTGGATGCTACAAGTGGTGCTGATGCAGACTTGCTGCTGCGTTACAGGGAGTGCCATCTGTTGGTACTTAAAGCCCTGCAGGATGGACGTGCCTATGGGCCACAATGGTGCAATAAGCAGATCACCAGGTGAATCAGAGCACATTATGCCCCTCATATGCTGAATGGGATATCCTGCACCCATCATAAAAGCTGTTGATGTTTGAGATATGGTATCACTGTCCATGGAGAGAGAGAGAGAGTGTCTAACTTGCTTGCTGTTTGTTTTTTTACAGGTGTCTGATTGAATGCCGTGACGAATACAAATACAATGTGGAGGCAGTGGAGCTTTTGATCAGGAACCATCTTGTAAATATGCAGCAGTATGACCTGCACCTGGCACAGGTACACACTTTGACTTTGTCATTAACAGATTTATTCTTACATTTTGCTTTTGTTACTTCTGTGTGTAGCAGTCTATCTGTTCACTGTCACTGATTCTTCATCACGTCTGTCTTGTAAATTAGTAAAATAAAAATCCTCGTGACATAAAGCTACTTTTTCTGATTGTCAGTTTCACTTGCCATTGGTTAATCAGTTGAGCTATAAATATATATATATTTTTTTTCCTTCCAGTCAATGGAAAATGGATTGCACTACATGGCAGTTGCATTTGCCATGCAGTTGGTGAAACTACTGTTGGTAGATGAACGCAGTGTGAGCCACGTCACAGAAGCCGACCTCTTCCATACAATTGAGACTTTAATGAGGACCTGTGCACACTCCAGAGCTAATGCACCTGAGGGGTAAAGAACTTCAGCAATTTTAACTCATTAGTGGTTGTGCAATCATAGCTACCACCTTTCTGAGACTGGAAATATTTATATTAAATGCAACTTTCTAAAGCAGACGATCAACCTTTTTAGGCCCGCTTTACAGCTCAGTTTGCCAGTTGAATGATGCTAGTGAGTGTTTAAAAATGTTGGTAAACAATATAGTTTTCCTCTCCTCCCTTTGACAGCATTTGTTTTACTGTATTTGGCTGTTTTGATCAGTGAACGTCAAACCCGTTTGTTTGTGGCGTTCATGCTGTTTAGGAGCTAGTCATGATACACCCTAGCTTGAGTCTTGCATTGATGGCATGAGTAGTTATGGGTCACGGTCTAGTGTGCTGAGACCTTACTGATTTTTCTGTCTCATCATTTCTAGACTTCCCCAGTTGATGGATGTGGTTCGCTCCAACTATGAAGCCATGATCGACAGAGCCCATGGTGGACCCAACTTCATGATGCACTCTGGGATTTCACAGGCTTCAGAATATGATGATCCTCCAGGCTTGAGGGAGAAGGCAGAGTACCTCCTGAGGGAATGGGTTAACCTGTATCACTCAGCTGCTGCTGGCAGGGATAGCACCAAAGCTTTTTCTGCCTTTGTTGGCCAGGTTTTTATCAACATTTATTAGTTATTGAAAACTACTAAAAAATCAAAATACTCCTGTTACTCATGTCTAATCCTTACTTTTTTTTTTTTTCCCCTTCCTAGATGCACCAGCAGGGAATTCTAAAGACAGATGACCTGATTACGCGGTTCTTCCGGCTGTGCACAGAAATGTGTGTAGAGATAAGCTATCGGGCACAGGCTGAACAACAGCATAACCCAGCAGCCAGTGCAGCCATCATCAGAGCCAAATGCTACCACAACTTGGACGCCTTTGTTAGGCTCATAGCACTGCTGGTCAAACACTCTGGAGAGGCCACCAACACAGTGACAAAAATCAACCTCCTCAACAAGGTGCAGCAACAGACCATAGAATATGAATCCGATAGATTATTTATATAGCCCAATTTCACCAGTCTTTATTATAAGAAAATAATGGGTAGGGGGACCCATTATTATGTTCTCGTATCCACAGGTCATCCAGTTTTTAACTGCTGAAACTAAATTTGCTCTTCCAACTTAGTAACTTGGATTTAGATCAGTAGCAGTAGCATTTTTTTTTCTTAATGTCTCCATATTTTAGCATTATGTTTAGATCATTTTTTCCTCCCTCTGAGTATTTATTCCCTGTTATAATCAAACCAGCATATTTTTTTTTAGAATAGATATCTGCTTAAAATGAGCTGAAGAAGCCATTTTTGCTGTAGTCTCTCATTTAAGTAAAAGCTTTCAGTGGTAATGGCAGACTGGATTGTAGTTCTCATTTCATAATTGAAATCTCTATAGGTCTTTGTGAAAGGATAAAATAATCCTCATCTCCTGATACTGCTAGTAACTCCATCTGTAGGCTGAACATTTTCATTCACTGGAAAAAGTTGGGACCTGTGTTAGTTGGTTCTCACTGTGCCATCGTTTTCCTTCCACAGGTGCTCGGAATTGTAGTGGGAGTGTTGATCCAGGACCATGATGTCCGTCAGACTGAATTCCAGCAGCTGCCATATCACCGCATTTTCATCATGCTGCTATTGGAGCTCAATGCTCCTGAACATGTCCTAGAAACCATTAACTTCCAGACACTCACTGCCTTCTGGTAGGAATTCACTTTTTCTCGTCCTGCCAAGAAACTGTAGTTTGGAGAATGGAGAACGTTCTGCTAGTCCGTATGGTCTTTGATGAGAATTTACTTATTGCTTTTATCTGCAGTAATACCTTCCACATCCTGAGACCCACCAAAGCACCTGGGTTTGTGTATGCCTGGCTTGAACTCATCTCCCATCGCATCTTCATTGCCAGGATGCTAGCACACACCCCACAGCAGAAGGTATTCAAGACGACGCATTTGATAAACGGTTGAAATGAACATATTTCATGGATGTTTCAGCTGTTTGTGCTTTTGTTTTTATAGTTTTTGAATGTTTGTGTAATACACTGATGTTGTCTTCTAGGGTTGGCCAATGTACGCACAGCTGTTGATTGATCTTTTCAAGTACCTGGCCCCATTCTTGAGGAATGTAGAGCTCAACAAACCTATGCAAATCCTCTACAAGGTGATCTTTCAGTTTGCATTTTGTTAGTGGAGCATTGTAAGTTAGTGACAGTGTAATTTTTTTTAATAGTATCCTGACACTTAAATGTTAACGTTTCCATTTAAAATTTCATGTTCCTTGCTTAACATTTTTGAGTACAAAACTCTGATGTCCTTCCCGGTTTGTTCTGATTCATCATTCAGGGCACACTGCGAGTTCTTCTGGTCCTGCTTCATGACTTCCCAGAGTTTCTGTGCGATTACCATTATGGCTTCTGTGATGTTATCCCACCCAACTGCATCCAACTCCGCAACCTCATCCTCAGTGCCTTTCCACGCAACATGAGGCTTCCTGACCCTTTCACACCCAATCTGAAGGTAGAGGCAAACACACTGAGAACAGTGTTGATTTACACATGGAGTAACGGCAGCTCCAAGCTGTGGGTTAGATCAGCAGTTTGGCGTGAATTATGAGCTGAGTTAATTTGAAGACTGCCAGATGTAATAAGTCTGTCCTTGATTGACTCCTGCTGCAGGTGGACATGCTGAGCGAGATCAACATTGCTCCCCGTATCCTCACCAACTTCACAGGCGTCATGCCTTCCCAGTTCAAAAAGGATCTGGACTCGTATCTGAAGACACGCTCACCTGTTACTTTCCTGTCTGAGCTCCGTAGTAACCTGCAGGTAGTATTGGTGTCTGTTTACTTGAAGTTGGTAGTAAGAGGTGCACAAAGGCATGACAGATTTGTGATTTCCTTTTTGTCTCCCAGGTGTCTAATGAACCAGGAAACCGTTACAACATCCAGCTGATCAATGCTCTAGTGTTGTATGTGGGGACACAGGCAATTGCTCACATCCACAATAAGGGCAGCACCCCTTCTATGAGCACCATCACCCACTCTGCTCATATGGACATCTTCCAGAACCTGGCTGTGGACCTGGACACTGAAGGTAGGGAAGTAGCATTAAAATAAAACCTGCTCTCTGTTGTATAGATTGAGTTGCCATTTCTGCAGAATTTCAGTCAGTTTGCTTTAGACTGACATTTGCTCCTGACTTCTAGAAACCAGGCACATTTAACATTTTGTACTTTCTAAAACTCTGTTGAACCAAATCAGAAGAGCCTTTGGAAGCCTTATGTTCCAGCTTTGTAGACCAGAACTTGATGTTAGATGTTGAGCATCAGTCCAGAATGAATGTGCACTCATTGTGTTACTGATCTCATGTCTCTCCAGGGCGTTACTTGTTCTTGAACGCCATCGCCAATCAGCTGCGCTACCCTAACAGTCACACTCACTACTTCAGCTGCACCATGCTCTATCTATTTGCTGAGGCCAACACTGAGGCCATCCAGGAGCAGATCACCAGGTGAGACAGTCTGATCTGAGGTCTGGACAGTTTTAAATAAGTGTTCTCTAATCTTGGTTGGTTAAAACTTCCTCCTTGTTTTTTAGGGTTCTGTTGGAGAGGCTGATAGTGAACAGGCCTCATCCATGGGGTCTCCTTATCACCTTCATTGAGCTGATCAAGAATCCTGCCTTCAAGTTCTGGAGCCACGACTTTGTGCACTGTGCCCCTGAGATTGAAAAGTAGGTTCTTCTGTTTGATACGTGTAAGAGCAGCTGCAGAGCTGGCACCTAAACATATGCTGATGTCTCTCCTCAGGCTGTTTCAGTCTGTAGCCCAGTGCTGTATGGGACAGAAGCAGGCCCAGCAGGTAATGGAGGGCACCGGTGCCAGCTAGCCAGTGTACCAGACAGCTCGTCACCCGTGGGAGAGATGCTGTGGCCTTGACCCACCCCCCCTCACCATCCCACACATACACACCTCCCTCTTTACTGTTTTCACTGGATAAACTGGCAACCACAGTCGTTTGGAATGTGGATGAAAGGACTACTGCTCAAGGATCTAGTTAATTCTCTCTCTCTCTCCCCCCCCCCCTTCTTATTCTTTTTTTTTTTTTTTTTTTTTTATCCCTGTGGGGTTGAATTGAGATGGCAAGAGTGGATTGGGACATGCTGTTCAATATACTTTTTTTTTTTTTTTTTTTTTTTATATATGCTTTGATGTAAATATTGAGTAAGGGGAGAACCGGGGAGTAGACAAGTGGAAAGCAATGCACATGTCAAATAAGCATCCTGACATGTAAAGACATCTAAATATATTTTCACTCACTACCAAAGTCTTTGGTTTGCTTCCCTCCCACACAAATCTTTTTTTTTTTTTTTTTTTTTTGCTTTTCAGAGGCTGAATGGTAGATAATTGAAAGGGGGGAAAAAAACTCCCTGCTACTTTGATTTGATTACTTTTTATCTCCAAGTGGGACAGAAAGATGTCGTCAAGACTCCCAGGTGGGGTGGGGGTCCACTCCTGGTGTGTTGGTGGAGAACGTTTGCTGATGGTTTGTCCATTTGAAACTGGCTCTGGAAGTCTCTCCCTGGCACTTGTAAAATTATGCAGTGATGAATTTGTATAAAGATCCAAATTGAAGAACAACAATAGAAGGACCAATACAGCTCATTTTGTAACATTTTGAATGTTTTGTAAATGTATTGGTCCATGTGTTGTATTTTGTAGTCCTTTCTAGTTTGCCTTTAGTTCTTGCTACTTAACTGCAGTATGCATACATACAGTAAATAAAGCATTCAAACTGCAATTTCATCTGTCTTCTTTCAGAACTGCATGACTAAGATCAGGGTAATAGACAAAGTGTTTCTAAACTGGGACTTGTATTAGCAGTAATATACACCGAACAAGCTAAATACTGCTGGTCCCCTTTTTGCTGCCAAAACAGCCTGGACACATTGAGACATGATAGTTGTGGGGTGGGGCCTCCTTGGACCAGGCTCGTTTGTCCAGCACGTCCCACAGATGCTCAGTTTGGATTGAGATCTGGGGAAATTTGAGGTCAAGTCATGATCCTGAAGCCATTCCTGAACCACTTTCGCTTTGTGGCCGGGTGCATTATCCTGCTGAAAGAGGATAGTGCCATCAGGGAATACCATTTCAATGAAATGGTGTAATTAGTCTGTAAGAGTGTTTAGATAAGTGGTATCTGTCAAATTAACATTCACACAGATGGCAGGACCCAAGATTTTCCAGCAGAGCATATCCCAAAGCATCACATTGCCACTGCCAGCTTGCCTTGTGCCCATAATGCATCCTGGTGCCAGGTGTTCTCCAGGTAAGCAACAGACGTGCACTTGACTGTCCACGTTATGTTTTTAAAAAATAAAAACGTGATCCATCAGAGCACACTAACTTGTTCCGTTGCTCTCTGGTCCAGTTCTGATGCTCACATGCCCATTGTAGGCACTTTTGGCAGAATTGGTGTCAAAAATAAAATTTGGCCCTTGACGTTATTTTTAGATTTCACTTGCCCTTGAAATTAGAGCAGAAAAGTGAAATGTCAACAAAAAAAAAAAAAAGTAACAAAGGGGCAAATCCTATAAGATTTTTGACATAAATTCATGTGCCGTAAGTGGCCCATTGGCTAGGAGTTTGAGACCCCTGGCAGGCTCATACATGCACTTTTACTAATATTTGATTAAATGTCCCTTTGAGTTCCACCTCAACCAGACATTCTTGGTAGCCATCAACAAGCTGCTGGCACAAATGTGGCTGGATATTTGGATATACTTGGCAGAATTTGTAGAGTTTAAATTGGTTTGTGACCTGGCTTTTAAGCAGAGTCCACAAATTCTCCAATTGGGTTGAGGTCGGGACTTTGGGAAGGCCATTCCAGAAGTTTGTTGGCCTGCTTTATCTATTTTCAAAACCAGTTTTGACATGAGTTTGGGATCATTGTTCTGCTGGAACGCTCAACTGTGCCCAGGTTTTAACCCTCTAGCTATTGATTTGAGGTGAAGTTGAAGAATTTAATTATTCCGTGCACATTGCACACTGTACTAGTAACATAACAGCCCCAGAACAAGATGCTACCACCACTATGCTTGACTGTTGGTACAGTGTTCTCACCTCTTTTCATTGTGGCCAAAAAGATTTTCTCCAGAAGGCATTTGGCTCGTTCGTGTGGACTGCTGCAAATTTCTTTCATCTTGAAGATGTCGATTTTTGGAGCACAGCCTCCCTTTTGGTTGGCACCCTGTGACGCAGTGATGCTTGAGCCCCAAATTATGACATTCATGCCTTCTGACCACAAATGTATACTTGACTAGAAATGGCCAAGACTAGAGTTTTGAAGACATTTATGTGACAAGCAGTGTCAATATCGGTCTAAAGTTTTGGCTTAAATTTGTCATTAAAAACTTTCAACTATTTGGATACAAACAGGTTGGTTGTTCCATTAAGCAAGTTTATACAAATTGCTACTAATGTTTATGCATATACATGTGTGTTATTGTGTTACTACACAACCCTAACTAAGCCACAGATGTAATCAGGAACATAGTGATGTGTATCAGAAAAGACGGGTGTTTCGATTCTCCTTTCAGTGTGGGGAAAAAGCAATCACAGGTAGAAGAGCAGGGGGTGGGATAAAATTTTAAAAGTCAACAGTCCAAAAAACCCATCTTTTGAGAAATTTGTTTAATTAACCAGATCTTTAAAGAAAGATGGTGAACAAGTACGATTAAAAACCTCCACTGTGGTCCCTGTCAGAGCTGAGCTCATGACTTGGTTAGCTCCATGAGTCCATACAGGATGCTCTTCTGCCCGTAGCGTACGTGCAGCGCTTTCCGCTGCCTGCAGCTCAGTCCTGCGAGTGCTGCCTTATCCTCCATCAACGACCGGTCGATACCCACGATTTTTTCCTCCTCCTCCCCATCTCCATAGGACCTCAGAGTCAGACGGGCTGCCTCATGAATCAGCCGTTTCCATGAAGCCTTTAACTCACAAAGACCTTCATTGGTGAACGCCAGGGAAATCTTCTCATCATCCTCGTCATCTTCTTCCCATCCTTCATTGTCTTTAAACTCTGACAGCTCTTCCTTTGACATGCACAGCACCTGAAGACAAAGTCAATCATGAAATGCTCATATCTCCAACAAGAGGCTCCTTCCAGTGTTTTTCCTGGCTTTGTTCAGTGCCCAAGAAAACAGAAGGCAATTAGCACTGTTGTATGTGCTCCCTCACCTTGAGCGCAGTATGGAGTTCTGTGTCTGTAAGGCAGCCTTGTTTACCAAAGACAAAGGCTGCTTTCTCTTGCATCATCTGACGCAACACCTCCCACTGCTCCTCAACCAGCTGCCGGTCCAAATCAGACTGAATACCTGGAAGGGAAAAAGGCAGAGATCTAAAGCTGATTTGGAGGGGGTGTGGTGGTGTTTTTTTTATACTCATCCCACAACACTATGAAGGAAATCTGCCAACTGTCATTCACCTCGTGTGGCAGCTTTGTAGAGGTTGGTGATGGGGATGTCAGCAGTGTCATTGCTGTTGGTTGAATATGGCTCGGTGAAGCCGTACATATGAAGCAGCTGCCAGTTGGCCATCTGCCCGTAAGTATTAAACACCTCCTCGCCTTTATGAATAGGGTGCACGCAAACCATCTTCAAACTTTCCTAAAAAAAAAGTGTTAAAAACATCCGGTTAAAAACAAACTGAGAAATAAGACTGCGATGGCAGCAACCGGACCTCAAAATCTAATGGGTAAAGTCACGGTGGCTTCTACTTCTATGGTTAGTCTATGGTTTTCAAAGATGAGAAGATATCACAGCAGATGTGTCCTCACTGGTGTGAACTCCAGGTTAGCATTGTGACTGGACACATGATTAAGCATGTCAGCCATGGGAACCATCATCGGTGGGTTGGGAGCCTTCTCCTCTTCCTCCTCCTCCTCGTTGTCATCCTCCTCTTCCTGCGGCTCTTGGAAGCTGCAGGCAGGAGGAGAAACCGGATAGGAAACATGAAAAATCATGTGACCCCCCCCCCCCCCCCCCAAAAAAAAAAAACCACGCCATTACTGGTGGCGTGTTTTTGGGGTGTAATCTGGTGTAATCGTATCATGCGTGCTAACCTGTAGGCCATGACAAAGGCCACAAGCTGTGTGTACAACTCCAGTGTGTGTACGCTGGGGTTCCAGAGGTCAGGATGTCTGGTCATGAAAGGCAGGACCACGTCTGTGTATTCCTGCTGGATATTAGCCAAGTCTCTGTCCACTGCCTCTGGGACACCTGTTCCCCTCAAGAGTCCATCTCTCTCCTCTTTAGGCCTGAAAGGATAGATATGTAGCTCATTACTAAAAAGAACTACAGTGGGGCAATGCACCGCCACTTTTTTCCTTTCCTTCAAGAGCGTAAATAAAATATTTCAGTTCAGTTCTGCTGTTTCAATAAAATAATAAAAACTATTCCTGAGGAGCAGAAAGCACTAAACACTAAGCCTGAGGACTCAGTGAAGGGTTACATGACAGAGTTTTAGCACCGCTCCATTTCCCCCTCTCATTCAAAATAAATGAACACTCGAACTATCACAAATCCCAAAACAACTTCTGCTTTTTTTTTTCTTTTTTTTTTTTTAGCCTTAAATCTACCATTAAACTGTGTGCTGCAAGCCTTAGTAAATCCTGTTCTTATGATTTATTTAAATAGTTTCCTGCCAAGGTTTTGTGTTGTTAAAGGAAAACCCCAAAATATACACTTTGTTAATCAGTTTCAGCTGCTTTGGTGTTAATGAAATTACCAACAGGTGCACTACAGTGAGACACACCCAAAACAAGAATGGTTTTACAGGTGGAGGCTTTTTTTTCCCTGACCGTTTCTTCAGTAGTTTTGCATTTGGCTGGCAGAACTAACTCGAAATTTTGAGTTATTAAAGTGAAATTTTGAGTTATGGATGCTTTTTTTTCATAATTATTTCACTCATTGAAATGCAAATAATTTTATAATAACTTTTATGTAATGCTCGCTTTCTGGATTCCATCCATCCATTTTCTTCCACTTATCTGGGGCCGGGTCGCAGGTGCAGCAGCCGGTAACACTTTATTATAAGACTGACATGACATAACACCTGTCATGAACATAAACAGTCATGAAGACTCTTCATGACTGTTGTCATTAAGTGTCATTTGGTGAAAAAAAACAAAAAACAAAAAGAGATATATATATATATATATATATATATATATATATATATATATATATATATATATATATATATAATTTTTTTTTTTTTTTTTTTATTTATTTCCTTACACATGCATGCGGACAGGAAACATGAAAATGGGAAACTGAGTTAATGGGAAACTCAGAGTGATCATACTCTGAGTTTCCCATTACAGTACAGCTGATCAGAACAGTTGATTAAAGAGTATGCATTTAAACTCAGAGTTTGTTGAACCAGCTTCCTGGAATAGCCCCCCCCCCCCCTCTATCTGCTGCATGCAAACAGGAGCCCTGCAAGCCGTGACTCTCACAACAATCCAGTTCAAAATAAACACCATGAAACCCAAAATTTTCAGTGACCTATTAGACAAGAGAAAGCAATAAAGGCTCTCATTTGATTAAAATAATACAAAATGTGATTGCCATTTTTTTTTTTTTTTATCTACAAATGCACTTACACAAACACTGAGTCACATGACTTTATAGATGCCACATAACATCTTTAAAGTCATGTGACAGCCTAATTTGCATATGGAATGTTGACCTTCTCAGGAACAGTTAAATTATATTATGACATCACATTCTTTTCCTGTTCTCTGCGAAGTGTTTCCTTTGAGTAGGAAAAAAGAAACAATAGAATTCAGTTTGTTCGCAGCACTCGTGTTAGCAGCATTCTCCAGCTCAGCACTGACGAAGATAGATTTTGAAAAGATTTGTATCCACAGCAGTCAAGCAAAACATTGACAACATGTCCCAGGAATCAAGAGAGTGCGTTAACACTGACCTCTGTGACTGGGCAGATCAGTCAGAAATCCCCCATGAATGGGGTGATGCGCCGGAAATCCTGCTTGACCCTGAAATCGATACCCATTACTGGGGTTTTTGGCAAGACGCTGACTCCCTTGACAGTAATGGTCCACCTGAATCCCTCAGAATTGCATCTAAACAGCGCATGCAGGAGGAGAATCGTCATTTGGACGAATCTAAATTCAGGGATGTGTGCAGCAAACTCCGAGTCGCGGAGACCAAAATCCAAGAGCTCGAAGCAAAATTGAAGGAAGCAAGAGACTTGGTCAAGGAGAAGGATGCGAAATGCACAGAGCTGGAACACAAGCTCCAAGACGTGGAGAAGACAAATGAAGGCTTGGAAGAAAAGTTTAACAAAGTCCTGGCAAAAAATACACACATGCTTATAGATCAGGAACAACAGGATGTCAAATTCGCAAACTTGCAATCCAAGCTCCAAGAGATGGAGGGAGAAAACGAAAGCCTGCAACAAATGCTTGATCTTGCCTTGGGGAAGAAAGCAACGCTACTGAAAGAGAAGAAGGAGCTGAAAATGAAGCACACAGTAGTCAAATCAAAACTTGAAGAAACTGAAAAGAGGCACGGGGTGGTGCAGCTCAAATTAGAAGACATGACAAAGCAAAATAAAAGCTTACATGGATCGCTTCATAAAGCCCACCAAAGCAATGCGGCTGTGATTAAGGAAATGGAAGCTAAGCACAGAGCAGTTCTCCAAAAGATGGAACAAAAGCACACCAACATCCAGTGCAAGCTCCATGAAAGCGAGGAGAAACATGCAAAAGTGCTGAAGGAGAAACAAGAGCTCTCCAACTCACAGAACCAGCTGCAAGATGTTCTCAGAAAGTCTGAAAAGAGCAACGGAGAACTCAGGGAGAAAATAAAAACACTGCAGCAATACAAAGAAGAGATGGAGAAAATGTGTGCAGGCATGGAAGTTATGATGAGGAAAAATGCAGAACTGGAAGAGCTCCATAAGAATGCCCAGCACAAAGCAAACCAACAAGAGAAGATGCTCAAAGACATGCAGGAAGCACAGAGATTGGTGGAACGGAAATTTAAAGAGCTGAAAGAAAGTGATGCAGAAAAGCATGAAATAGTTGAAGAACTCAAAATACGGTGTGAGAAACTTGAAGAGCTGAACGCAAAAAGTGTCAGCGATCTCCATACAATCATACTGCAGCATAAAGAGCTGCAAGAGCGCTGCTTAAAAAAGAAAAAAGGCTTCAAGTTTTTCCGGAGGAACTCTTCTTCAACTTAAACACAGCTCACCTCGTCTGCCACCACCTTGAATCCATCTCCTTCACTTTGACCTCTCCTCTGTGCCTTTCTTTCTTTCTTTCTTCCTTCTCTCTCCCTCCTTCTTTTCTGAAATTTAATTTAATTGGCTACTCTAAATTTTGGCTGAGCAAAACCCTACCACCACCTCCTCGTGGTGCCGGCTGGTAACAGTGGTCTCAAACACTGGCTAACGGTGGAGGTCATACCTGTCATGTTTTGTGTTTAAAAATACTGGAAATTTTCCGCCTCTGAAACTAGAAATCGCTAAATTAGGCGATGATGCCATCGCCTAATTTGCATAATTGGTCATTTGCATGTAGTTGCAATCGCGGCTGTAGGAGAGAAATAAAACACCTTTGGAGAGACAAATAGTGTAGAAAAAACACCATAAATATGTTTAGGACTACAAATGAACTTCATGAAATAACTTAATAACTTTAATGTTTTGTCTAGACCCACATTACATAGATCAATTTTGTCCCGTATTGTTTAATGTTAGAATATCAATTTTAACAAAAACACCTCCCATCGTGGCTGCACGTCTCCAAGCTGTGGATCAAGCTTGGAAGCTGATGGCCGGCGTCCACGAGGACGACCGAAGAAGCGACGGATGGATAGATGTGTAATTTTATATGTGTGTGTGTGTTTGAAAAGCAGGAGAAAATAATAAAGGGGGAGAGAAGTTAAAGAGAGAGAAGGCAACTGTCCCACAGAAAAGAGTGAAGGAGAGAAGACACATCCAGGGAGGAGTGAACTCTAAACAGCATGTAAGAACCAATGAAGATGCTCAGACAGATGCCTTTATGTTCTTAAATTCAGTCTGACATTTGATCACTTTAGTTTGGCTATAGATGAATACTGTAAGCTTGCCACTTTGGTAAGTAACTACTAAAATACAACTCTGGATAGGATGGGAGCTAAAAAGTGTTTCTCACCAGAACATGGGATGATCCATTGTCTTGAAGTCAGTCCACAAAAAGAGGTAGGGTTTCCAGTGGGACTCTGAGGATGTGTACTCATACAGCAAAGCCAGCAGCAGGGGAACCCAACCTGAGGAGCTCTGCAGAGATGACTGCTCTGTGAAGGAAAACAAAGGACAGTTACAAACTGAGGGGTGAGCCAGGTGGCGTATTTGCAGCTTTCTAAGTCACCTTTTTCCAGCAAGGCAGAAACTTTGGTTGTTCCCTGATGGAGAAGAGCTGATCTGGGGATGGTGAACAAAATCTCCCCTTCCTCTATGTCATCCTTAGCTAACATCCCATACTCTGCCACAGTCCCCTCTTTACTCACATACACCTGCAGATGGAGACATCAATCATAGACCAGATCTTAGTCCTGACCTAAAGTGTAGATGGTGCAAGATGCATTAACATACCTTACTGCTGAGCTCCAAGCCGACTCTGTCACACCACTGTACAAAGCTCTGCAGGGGGCTCAGCTCTGAACCATCCTCTACCTGGCATCACAGGGGCCACATGCACAAAAATATCAGTGAAATGACGTGTTACCCAGTGGTAGCATGCACCTGGTTTCATTTTGTCTGCTCTTAACATAGAGCCACGTGGTTACAACTGCAAGTGTCCTTCATGTATTATTGTTAAGTAGTGAAGTGAGCTCCATCATCATTTTTGAAACAGTGATCATTTTAAGTAGTAATGTGCGCTGTTACAGCCTCCAGGTGAGATACGACCACCTGCGGACAAGAACTCAGTGGATCGCCGCTTGCATGCACTGCATGATCTACACAGTAAACCCAGCATGCATCACTAGATGTTAAAGAAGAATACACGTAAACAGCTACATCAGCATCATCTTTGTTGGTTAAAAAAAAAAAAAAAAACTCTGTTAAAGAGTAACCTTGGCTCGTTTCGCTTCTGTTGCCATCCCGCAGAGGTACTCGCTCACATGGGACTTTATAAGCAGGCGCAGGCTAACTAACTAAGCCCGAAGCTACTTCGAGCATGCGCACTGTGAAAAACAGTTAAGTTTGGCCCACACGGTGACTCGTAGGCAGCCGATGCATTTACAGGCTTCAGTCCTGCGCATAAGTTTTGAGTCACCCTCTCATCAATGTGAAATAGGTGCAGCGATTTATTGAAACATACATAGAAATACAGTATATAAGGCAAGACCAGAGTTTACCCAACGGGCTTGAAAGTCAATATTTTTGTGTTTATTATTCAACACAGCCTGAACTCCCTCAGGCAGCTTGTCGTTTTCAGGAAGAGGATTCCAGGTTTCCTGAAGGACATTCAAAGCGCTTCTCTGGATGTTGTAATAATCTGTACCACCAGAGGGTGCTGTTGCATAGGATGAACACTAGAGGCCAAGATGCCACATCACCAATTTGAAGTCCAGTGCAGGTTTATGACTATCATAATTACAGATGTGTACACAAGATTTTGTCGGCTCGTTGGTCTAGGGGTATGATTCTCGCTTAGGGTGCGAGAGGTCCCGGGTTCAAATCCCGGACGAGCCCTTTTGTGACCTTAATGGGGTCAGCTACCCTTGTGATTAACAATTTCTAAAGGTGAAGGGGAAAAAAAGTTTAGCTAAACGGCCTAAACCGTTTCCCATTCATTCTCTATGGTAGTGCTAAACCACTACGGATGTAATATATTTTTGGCCACTATGACCCTTGTGGCGCTGTTGTGCGTTTGCGATGCGGTACTTCTAAAAATTTCCACTTTGAAACTTTAGCCGAGACAGGACAGTTAACCCACCGCTCGCTACAGCAATCAGTGCCCCGTATTCATTCATTTATTAAAGGTAAGAAAGGATGTTCGAAATAAGAGTAAATCTACACAATGAATATGCAGGTCCAGGATCACAAGTGTTCGTTGTGAATTCATTTACTGGTGCAGTCACGTAAACTAGCGTCCTTCCGTCGCTTGGCTACCATGATCAGAGTTCATTAGCTGTGGTGAAATGACGTGCTAAATATGAATGAACATGATGTTTTATTTTTTCATGTGTGTTATTAACAGATTGTACTGTTAAAAAAGCTCGGTGGGTTTCTGACAAAGTTCTGTACATATTTTGCCAACACTAAGAGGCCGCTGTGACACAAAGGTTACTAGTGTAGTGTAATTAAACAGCGTATTAATGGCTCGTAGTGAGATGACACGCTAAATTATGAATGAACCTGCTGCTATTTTTCATTCATGTGTACAGTGATTGTGTTGTAATAGCAAGGAATCAGTGGGCGATATCTGACTAAGGTGAGCGATGCTCGCTAATGAATAAACATGATAGGCATATGCTGAAAATCTGCCAGCAATACTTAGGTGCTATGACACTATAGCTACCAGTTTTAGGTTAAGCTTGACTACTGCAAGTGACATAAATAATTGTGAATAAACAAATAATCACTCAACCATGAATGATTTTTATTTACAGACAGAATAGTTTGCAATGCCTGGATAAAATAAATTTTTATCACAACTATTGTAAGCTAGAGTAAGCTTTCACTAAGTCAGCTGAACCCTGGCCACAGTTTAATAAATTTATTCTCCTGTCAGTGCTCTTTAAAACACTTCTTCTGTCTCCTCACCTTTCTCCTGGAGCTTGCTGTCTAAACCCTACCACAATGTGCAGCATTATTTTTAATTTATTTCTTTTGATAAATTTGTCCTTTTTTTGTGGGGTCAGAGGTCATGTGATTATGACCTGAAAGCTCTGTATTTGTGTCAAAATGATATTTTTAAAATCAAATTATGTTTATTTCTTACTTTTTTCTATGTCAAGATGCACAAGAAAGTTGTATTCTACCCAGGTAAAACCTGTGTGGTGTTCCGCAAGGGGCCACTCGGATACCTCCTCCAAGACCCGTCAGATGAAGCTCGGCGGATAAAAGACAACACCAAACTTCAGAACAAGTCTGTACCAATGAGGGAGGACCTGGTACATCAGAATGCTCTGACTGTGGTCCGTCACAGAGGAGGGGATGCCTCCGACAGGCGTGAGGTGCAAGGAGAGTACATCCTGCAGTTTGGAAAATATAAAGGAAAATCTTTCCGGTGGCTTCTGGAAAATGATGTTGGGTACACCATGTATCTGATCAAAAGTCTCCAGGAGGAAGAGGCTGCAGGGATCGCCATGGCTGAAAGGCATAGTAAGGATAGCCTGCAGTCATTTGTACAGTATGCCCTCAGTTTTACGGAGATAAAGTCTCTTCAGGATTATGAGGCCAGCAGAGTGAGTGCTGCAGCAGAAGTCTCCTCTGAAGATGATCAGCTTGTTGGCTTTGGCTTACGATCTAAGAGCACATGGAAGGAGATTTGGGATGGCAGAGGTGATGGCTACGTGGCCTTTATCATGGAAAAGAGCTGCATTCAAGGAACACGGATGTATAAGCTGCAGCAGTACTTGCGCAAGAAGCGTCAGTCTGCCTCAGCTAGCACAAGGACCTCCACCAAACCCATTGGTAGATAATTTTATTAATATTTTAATAACATTTTGATGTGAAACTAAGTTAATTATTTATTTAATTCTTGCCTGAATCACAGGAATGGATGATGACAAAGAGTTGGAGGAGGCAATGCTGAGTGTCTCACCTGAAAAACTTGAAGCCAACAGCTGTAAGTAAACCATCATCACCTTGACTAAAGGTCAGAACTGACCGTGGCTATTTTCTGTCTGATATCTCCCCTCTCCTCTGTCTCTGCATAAGTAGTTACTGTGCCAGCAGCAGCAGCAGCAGCAGAAGTACCCACACCCAGAGTGCCTTCAGGAGCAAAGACAGGTTTTTAATGAAAGGTTTCAGAACTGGAGTACAATTGTTTTACACGACGAATTGCCCTCCAAAACTGAACCTTAACTTAAACTGTTATATCATGTTGTTCTTGTGTTTGTGTTCTGGCCATGTTCCGGCCACATTCCTCCGATAGTTTAGTTGTGTGCTGGCATGATATTAACTGCTGTAAGGACTATGAATTGATACCTGCCTTCATGAATTGATACCAACCACAAGGGGTGAGTATGCACTTTTGTCCTTTATGGGTGTTGTATTAAAAGCGATCAAGTAGCACTAGGCACTAACACCTGAATGAATGGTTGTTCATTGACTCATGTTGCTTCTCCTGCTTCAACAAGTAGAGGTTAGAAGAATAAATTTGTTTAGTTTCTGTTGCAATTAGATATTTTACATTTGTTTAACAATGAGAAACAGGAGAAGTAAGAGTATGAATGTTTGAGTTCCTACTAACACCAACACTCACATACATTGTAAATTATGAAGTGACTAACACGTTTTTCCATTGTAGCTCCCTCTGCGGCACTGTCCATACCCCCTTCCGACACAACTACTGAACTTCAAGCATCATCAGCTGATGGTAACAAACAACTATAGTGTTTTCCATCTGATTAAAGGTTTTGTTTATTGTGTCTAGATAAAAAAGGTTGTTTTTTTTTCCTGTACCTTGTAGGTGCAGCCTCAAAAGATGAGAAGAGCAAGGTTCCTGTGCCTGTACCAAAGGAGCTGTCGTTTCTACTGAAGGAGACCACAGATCAAACACAAGGGCCTGAGTCAAATCCAGGTACGTCTCCATTTTAATTTAGGATTGGTTTTCAATTAAACTTCGGCTTAATGCATAGATCACTGATGCCAGTATAATATTCACAACCACTTTACACTTTGTCATAATGTCATCTTGTGCAAAACCTGCACAACTGAATGACAGAAAGCCTACTTTCCTTTTCAGGGCCCAGCACAAGTGTTGCTTGCACATCTGTGCGCAAAGTTCTCACTTTTGAAGACAGCAATGAAGATGGAGTGGAAAAGGCAGGATACCACTGGGTGGACAGGTCAGAACAGTCATCTTTTTTTTTTGTTCATTGTCATTCAAACTATTAATTGTCTGAACAAATAGAGTTGTTTTTTTCAAGATCAATTTAATAAACAACTAATAATATACACGTTTAAATATATTTGTGTTTCTTGCATTTAGGGATTGCTGTGCACCGTTTAAGATCCCGGACTGCATCACTGGTGAAAATCTAGACTGGGATGCCTGGAAAACCACTCCTGCTATTATTGCTGCAGCCACATCTGGACCACTGGCAAACTCTTGTGCCTCTCGAACAAATTATAATCCAAACATTGTTGTTAAACTGGACTTGTTCCACTGCCTGAGGCGATTTTCACGAGAATGCACCTCTGAGCATCACCCTCTGAATCTTGTTATTCCTAAAACACTTCACATAATGAATACAGTCCATGCTTTTTGTATAGGAGTTACAGCTTTTATCTTTCTAACCTTTCTGTTCTATTTATGTTATAATAAATATGACTGCGTAGGAGATAATCCAAGTCTGATGTGTTCTATCTTTGGTTTGGTTATTGCTTTCTGGCTCTGTCTACAAAAACAGTTCAATAAGGGGAGATCACATGGAAAATTTTGATGATTTATTGAAATCAGAAGTTACAGAAATAACTTAAGTGATTCTGCAATTAGACTCCAATAATCCATCATAGCAAAAAGAATCCCAGAGGTGGCAGGAGTTAGGACAGGACCCCTCCAGAGTTTAGAAGCTGATAGTGGTGAAGCTGAAGATGGAAGCTTGGATGGGGCCCTGAGTGATCACAATAAGGAGGAGATGGGTTGTAAAAATGAGTCTGAAAGACAGAATGGAAGAAAAGCAATGAGATTTAAAGCATTCAGAATGAGGTTAATTGGCTTAGAGAAGGCAGGCAAGAAAATGATTGAACAACAGTAATTATGTCAGTATTGAGTTTAACAGCACTGGAAAATGCAGGTGATATAAAGAATAGATAAGCAGGCAGATTAGTGATTACAGAACAATAAATCTGTTACAGCTTCAGTCTTTTTATTTAAACTGGGTTATCTAGATGACAAAAATAAACTGATGGGAAAAAAGAGGACTTTAATATCTCTGGTATGTGTATCTCAAAAATGTTATGATACCTTTTATTCTTCATTATGTACTTAGTGAAACTATAGGTACACACTGCAGAAAAATAGCTCTCGGTCTGTAACAGTGTATAAGAAGAAAAAAAGCAATGTTCAAAATGAACATTATCCACATTTCCTATAGAAAAACTGGTGTTTATTCATTGATAATGTAACACAAGCTTTGCCCACAGCAGGACTCGAACCTGCGCTCAGACAATAACGTAAATAATCAAGCGATTTTTTCATTGGACAAAAAAGCTGCGATTTGATTGGCTGTTACTGCGTTACACCTATACGCGATGGGCCAGTTTGTTCCCACTAAGGATTGTTGTCCTGACTATAGTCGCCTATTTTGCTAAATTACTTGACCTGCCAGCTGATCTATGGCTCTAGCTTATGTGTAAAGCCATTAAAGGCGGATTTCTTGGAAGCTCCTTCAAGTCCATTTTGGTGCTGTAACTTTAACATGTTTTGTCTCTCTATGTTTGATTTTCAGCGCCATCAAATCCTTCAGTGGTCCAGCAGGATAGAAATGTTTCATCTCAGAGTAAAATTGATCACTCAGAGCAAATTTGACAGAAGGGATGAATGCAAAACAATGCCTGCAAAAATGAATTTACATTTTAAAAAAATTACTCCATTCACCGCACGTACTCCATACTCCACAGTCATGACTGGGAATCCGTAGACGCGACTGGCTCGTTGGTCTAGGGGTATGATTCTCGCTTTGGGTGCGAGAGGTCCCGGGTTCAAATCCCGGACGAGCCCAATATTTAACTGGAAACTGTAAAATATTATTGATTACGCAGTAAAAGAACAAATCCTGTATTTCGCAGGCAGTTAAACGCTCCCAAATCTTAAATAGTGCTTACATGGACTAGCAGCAAGACTTGTGTATGAACACCTCCTCTTGCAGGATTTTTTAAAATCTGCAGGAGGACTTTACAGAAAATAATAAAAGCTAACAGATGAGCGGGGAAAGCGGTGGATTACAGAAGTCGATACAGGAAGAGATGAAATAGCCAATAATCATCTCCAGCTCCTCTATAGAAACTATAGATCGAACCTTACTAATATTTCTCAAGTAGAAAAAAAACTGAATTTGGAGAGCTGTTTAACAAAGCTATCAAATCCCCAGATTGAGTATGCTAACATGAACAGCAGAGGACAAAGGCCCTAATTTCCTAATGACTTTTACATTTTCTATTATCTTCGATTATTTTCTGCAAAGCATTTGTGACTGCTGTCTGTGAAAAATGCTCTGTAAAAAATACTGACTGCTTGCATGCAAAAGTCCTTTTTTAGTAGCAAGCATTTCACACTGTCACGTTTCGAAAAAAAGAAACTGGAGGCTACTGACCTTAGGCAGAGCTGCAAAGAAAAAGCTTTATCTGCAAACAGACACTGGATAGCACTTTTCTACTTTATCTGTACTCAAAACAGCATTTCTTCGTTCAACCATTCACACAAGCGCTTTTTTCGTGCCTGCTTTTTTAAAATTATGGAGAAAATGCTGTTCACCAGCAGAGGGCGCCCTTGGACTGGATGAGGATACGTTGAAATGCCACATCTCAAACAGAGGGGTAGAGCGGGTCTTTTTTTATCTATTTAGGGGTATGATTCTCTCTTAGGGTGTGAGAGGTCCCGGGTTCAAATCCCGGACGAGCCTATGATTATTCGGCCTGTGCAACATTTTCTGTGGCAAAAGGAGACGCACAGGGTTGCTGCTAATTAAATTCACTAAATGTAAAAAAACAAAACAACGAAAAACAGAATAAAAAAACTGCACGTTGCTGCAATTTTCTATCACTGTATTCACTATTCTCAGCTGATCCAGCTGTGGTCTCGTTTATTACATTTTCTTTATAAAATGTATTTCTTACACAAGCAGGTGACCTTGAAGAAGACTCCAAAAACCTTGAATCAGATATGGTTTCTAATTTCTACCGGGGGAATATCAGCTTTTTGTGACTTCTACATTACTGGCACACTGAGTGCTGGAATTCTGCTGTGTGCGACAGCTGCAACCGCCTAATGGAATAACAGCAGATCAGCAGGAAGACAGGATTCTGATCTCACTCCTATATCCACTTTTGGAGAAGTAAGACCACCCCACTAGGGTTTAATATTTTTCCCGAAAATGACATGAATCAAATCCCGGGAAATGACGAGCCATTTCCCGGGAATCCCGGGAAAAAGTTTATTTATTTTTTTATTTTAATTAGGCCTTCTGTAGTAGGGTTTAATCCCGGGATCCGGGATTCCCGGGAAATGCGATCAGAACCATTTCCCGTTTCCCGGGAAACGTTAGACGGGAAACCGGGAAAAAAGTCGCGCGCGTCGATTTAGAAAGCTTCAGAAAGTTAAATTTAAGGAAATATTGAGAGAAGGGTTCGTTTAATGCGAAAAGCATTACTCTTCATTTCAGGCACGTTCAGCCTCCGTTTAAGGCTTCAGCCTTCATCTCAAGCGTTTTAATAGAGGTATTACACAGTTGTACTTTTTTCCTCTTTAATTTGTTGAAATCGTAGGCAATGTGTTTACCCTAAGGTATTTTGTATTATATAATTCTATATTATTATATATTGTTATATTGCATTATATAGCCTATAAAATATGCCTGCCCTGAACAATAAAGAAATATCTGTTTAACTTCGAGTGTTTCTTTTCCTCGTTTGCAGCCGCTTACTAACAATCATGAATTAGGATACGGGCCTAATGTGTGAAGAAATTATCATGAAATAGATTGCTTTAACATATTTCGCTTTTAAAATGGAGTTGAGGAAAATGTATATTTTTTAGGCTATAAGGATTGGCCAGTTTTTCAATAGACGATTCACAGCGAACCTACTTTAACCCTCAGACACGGTGTTATAAATTTGTTGTTGCCAGAATGGCAATGACCAAGTCGTGGTGCATTACTCAAGGCCCTGTGTTATGCCATATTATAGTGTAGTACGGTAGTTAACTTTTCAATGACTATTACAGCGTTCCACTGGTGGAGATATAGCGCAACAGATGTCGCCACGACAGCGTGGCTGAGCCTTTATCAATGCTGTGGAGATGAACCGTATTGTTTTGCACCAGCAGTTGTAAAATAGCTTGGTATAATTCCATGTACAATGGAGGAATATTCGAATTATATTTGTTAAGGGAGTGTTGAGGAACGACACAACACCGCATAGCTCGAGCACTCAAATGCTGAGATGTAGGTTTTATTGCGTTAATCAAGCCGACGTTACCCCCTACTGGGCATAACAGGACATAGCTGGAAAGCTACCTCTACAATATCAGAATAGGTTAAGGCCGACACAGGCTACAGAAGGCCTAATTAAAATAAAGAAAAAAAAAAACTTTTTCCCGGGATTCCCGGGAAATGGCTCGTCATTTCCCGGGATTTGATTCATGTCATTTTCGGGAAAAATATTAAACCCTATTCTGTAGCCTGTGTCGGCCTTAACCTATTGTGATATTGTAGAGGTAGCTTTCCAGCTATGTCCTGTTATGCCCAGTAGGGGGCAACGTCGGCTTGATTAACGCAATAAAACCTACATCTGGTCATTGGAGTGCTCGAGCTATGCGGTGTTGTATCGTTCCTCAACACTCCCTTAACAAATATAATTCGAATATTCCTCCACTGTACATGGAATTATACCAAGCTATTTTACAACTGCTGGTGCAAAACAATACGGTTCATCTCCACAGCATTGATAAAGGCTCAGCCACGCTGTCGTGGCGACATCTGTTGCGCTATATCTCCACCAGTGGAACGCTGTTTAACAGTCATTGAAAAGTGAACTACCGTACTACACTATAATATGACATAACACAGGGCCTTGAGTAATGCACTACGACTTGGTCATTGCCATTCTGGCAACAGCAAATTTATAACACCGTGTCTGAGGGTTAAAGTAGGTTCGCTGTGAATCGTCTATTGAAAAACTGGCCAATCCTTATAGCCTAAAAAATATACATTTTACTCAACTCCATTTTAAAAGCGAAATATGTTAAAGTAATCTATTTCATGATCATTTCTTCACACATTAGGCCCGTATCCTAATTTATGATTGTTAGTAAGCGGCTGCAAACAAGGAAAAGAAACACTCGAAGTTAAACAGATATTTCTTTATTGTTCAGGGCAGGCATATTTTATAGGCTATATAATGCAATATAACAATATATAATAATATAGAATTATATAATACAAAATACCTTAGGGTAAACACATTGCCTACGATTTCAACAAATTAAAGAGGAAAAAAGTACAACTGTGTAATACCTCTATTAAAACGCTTGAGATGAAGGCTGAAGCCTTGAACGGAGGCTGAACGTGCCTGAAATGAAGAGTAATGCTTTTCGCATTAAACGAACCCTTCTCTCAATATTTCCTTAAATTTAACTTTCTGAAGCTTTCTTTTCTTTCTGAAAGTCAAATCGACGCGCGCGACTTTTTTCCCGGTTTCCCGTCTAACGTTTCCCGGGAAACGGGAAATGGTTCTGATCGCATTTCCCGGGAATCCCGGATCCCGGGATTAAACCCTACACCCCACAAGTCTTTTGCCTCTTGGTAATGTCATAGTTTTAGATAAATACTCACACATGTCCAGTGAAAAAGTTCCAGAGTTAAGATGTATGATACATAACTGTTTATTCTTTCCGTACAGTGCTGGATAAAGACTGAAATTAGTTTCCCAACATTATTTTGAACTCAGTGCAAAGTCTAACGTGGGGAGGGCAGGTGAGTGGCTTTTACAGGGTCTCATCCAGCTGTGGTGTCACCCGCGAGAGTTCAGGGAGGATATCCGACGCCGAATTCACAGGGTGGGAATCAGAAGTGAGAACAGAGACGCTATGGAGGACACGCTTTATGAACCTGATTTGCCGCTCAAGGTGAGCAGACTATCTGGCGAAGACAGCGCCGCTCCTTAACGATTGCGGCCGCTGCGGGGCGAAAACCCAGACTCCACCTCAGGGAGGTGGGACCTCCCCGCGTCTCTCAGCCCAGCTCAGCAAAGACAACAGCCCAGCAACCCAGGAAGGATCACGACATGTACCCAAGGTGGCCAGAGGGGCTGCTTGTCACCAGGTAAGTTAGGCAACTGCTTTAGGTCCCCAGCCAGGGCTCCATACAGATATTCATTCGTACCACAGCCATCAGGCTTTTCAGTTCACACAAACACACATACATATGTGTGCATATATATGCACACAAAAAATTACAATAAAATTACAACCTAAAAATACTATGGAGTAATTAAAAAAAGCTTACTCCCATCCTAAGGAATGTGCATCTGAGAAGGATGATTTAAGAAATGTGTATTTGTGCATTAAAAAAATTACTTGCAATACTGGTAATATGACATTGCTTGTGGCTTTAATATGCACAGAGTTTAATGGATAACAATTGTGACTGGTATTTCTGGATTGTGTTTACTGATGAGGTTTTGATGAACATTATCATTTTGGGACTGTCTTTTTTTTTTCGCTGTTGACATTTCATAAAGTTAGATGGTTTATCTCTTTGGTTTTGTGTGGGGGAAAAAATACAGGTTAAGGAAAAAATTACAGTAGGAAAGTAATAGGCTTCTGCAGTTTTGTTCGTGGACACTTTCACAGAATTTTCTTTTTTTTTTTTTTTTTTTTTTTGAATCACCAGATTTGTGCAGTGTTTCTTGAAGGAGGGTTAATGTATGCAGATATTAATGTTTACTATTCTTTTTTTTTCTGATGTCAGTTAAATTGTCAGACTTGGTTTAAACTAGGCAGCTATTACTCCACATCCTTGTTTGAAAGCTTTTTGCCTAAATATTTTTTGGGTATTGCTCTTGTTTTCAGTGTGGTTTAGAAGATGTTCAAATAGTCACTAGTGTTATTACATTTTATGTCAAAAGCATGTTCTTAGCAAATGTTATGGTTTAGGAGTGTGGATTTTCTTTTTTAGGAGGACTTGTGTTAAGTCTGAAAAACCTTTTTTTTTTTTTTTCTGAGGAATACACAGGGGTGTCCAAGTCTTGTCCAGGAGAGCTACCATTGTGCAACTTTCAGATGGACCCTATTTCGATACCACCTGAATCAAATTTCTGAATTCGCACACCAGCAGACATTCAGCTCAGCATAGGCGTGGTAATGAGCAATTCATTTGATTCAGATGTATTGGAGATGGGATGCATCTGAAAGTTGCAGGATGATAGCTCTCCAGAACTGGACTTGGGCATCCCTGATCTAGCAGGTTGCTGACCAAAAAGATTAAGTATTCAAAAATACAACCCCAATTAAGCAGAAAAGCAATATCCCTTATGAAGTTTCTTTTTTTTTATTATATTTTTATTGACATTCAGCATCCAGAAAATTAATATACATCTATTTCCAACCATATTGCCATGGGGAAAGTAATGATAGGATTAAAATAAAATTAAAAAAACAAACAAAAAACAAACAAAAAAAACAAACAAAAAGCACAGAACTACAAAAAAGATACAATAGTACAATGAACTATCAAGAACATGAACGCTTGAGGGGAGGGGGTGGTTGTTTTTGTGAATCATGCATTAAATAAAGTTGACCAAAGTAGTATCCGGCCTGCGTGATATTATATAGTCTATCCATTTCTCCCATCGTGAATCAAATAGATCTGTCTTATGATTTATTTCTGCAGTTATTCTCTCCATCCTGTATATGTCCATTATAATGTCCATCCACATATTCAAAGTTGGGCTTTCCTGAGTGAGCCATTTTTTGGTAATAGCCTTTTTACCAGCCACTAGTAGGATATTAAACAGATATTTGTCTCTTTTCGGCCATTCTTCAGGCACCAGTCCAAAGAAAAGAACTTTACTCTCCAAGGGCAGATGGCTACCTAAAATGTCTCGTATTGCATTATGTATTCCCTTCCAGTACATTTTAATTGTCTGACAATCCCAAAATATGTGATAATGGTTAGCATTCATGCTTCCACAATTTCTCCAACAAGCTAGAGAGTTACCTTTGTACTGAGATTTCTGGTAAGGTGTGATAAAGTATCTAATCAGGCTTTTCCAGCCAAACTCCCTCCAACTTAGTGAGCTACTGCATTTCCATTGGTACTCCCAGATTGTTATCCATTCTTCCTCCGTTATATTTAATTCTCCCTCTATTTCCCATTTTGTTTTTATATAGATGGTCAAATGTGTTTCCATGTTCCTAAGCCCTTTATATAAACCTGAAATAATACCTCTGTCTTTGTTTGAATTATATGCTCTTTTAAACAGATCCAGCAGCTGTTCGCTTGATTCTGATATCCTTTTTATTTTTTCACTTACAAAGTGTCTCATCTGTAGGTAGCGGTAGAAATCCTGTGTTTCTAATGAGTATTTTTCTTTAATTATTTCCAAACTTAATAGTGTATTTCCCTTCATTATCTTGCATACTGCTGTTAGTCCTTTATGTGTCCATTCCTTAAATCTTGTATCTAACTTATTTGGTGTAAACTGTGTATCATATGCGCACCACTTAAGAATCACTGTATCTTCTTCTAATTTGAATTTTGTTTTTATGGTCTTCCATATTTTAAGGGTCTGATTGACCCATGGGTTTTCTATATTTTTTATGAAACTTTGTAAATTGCTATCCGCTATAAGTGCTTCTATGGGAATTGGAGTCAGGCCTTCTTCAGTGCTTTTCCACTGGGCATCATATGAAGGATTACACCAGTATATCATTGGTCTTAATTGTGCTGCCCAATAGTAATCTCTGAGAGAGGGAAGGCCCCATCCTCCCTTCCTTTTTTCCAGCTGTAAAGTTTTGAATCGGATCCTAGCCTTTTTTCCCTGCCATATGTATCTGGACAGGAGTTTGTCCCATTCATTGAATTGTTTTTGGTCTATTTGTATTGGCAAGGTTTGGAATAAGTATAGTAGTTTGGGGAGAATACTCATTTTTATAGACTCTATTCTTGAACTAAAGCTTAGATATGGGATTAAGCTCCATCTCGTTATATCGTCTTTCATTTTCTTTTGTACTGGTGAATAATTACGTTCAAATAGCTCTGAGAGATTTTTTGATATTACAATTCCTAAATATTTAAGAAATTCTGTTTCCCATGCTAATTGATACCTTTTCCTTATTTCTTCTGGTGGGGTATAGTTGTATTTAAGCAGCTGTGTTTTACTTATATTAATTTTATATCCTGATAAGTGGCCAAAATATTCAAACAATAGCATTAATTTAGGTAGAGAGCTTGTTGGTTGACCCAAAAAGACTAAAATATCATCTGCATAGCAGGCTAATTTATGCTCTCTCCCATGAACGTTGATGCCCTTTATTTCTTTATTTTGTCTTATGTATTGTGCTAATGGTTCCAGATATAATGCAAATAATAGTGGTGAGCATGCACAGCCCTGCCCCTTATGAAGTTTCAAAAGATCTGTGTAGTATTTTGTGAAAAAACCTGTAAGTTTGTGATGTTTTCACAATAAAATTTAAAATGTTCCATTTGTGCAATTTATTATTTTAACCAAGTTGAATTTCTGAGTAGCATAAAGGTATTTTACTCCTATTTGAAAAACTAAAATAACATGCTAAAACACACTTTTAAAATGATTTAAATTTAAGCTATATTTTAAGTATAATGTGAGTGATAATGTAATTTGGGGTAGTTTAGTTTTTAAGTTGGAACAACTTAAAATTTTGATTTGACTTTCTATAAAATTAAGTAAGATGGATTTCAATTTTTTTTATTTGGAATAAAGTAAATCAATTGAGTAAGACTGACTTAAATTTGTCAAGTTAAACCAACTTAATAAATTAAGTTGGATACATTTAATTGAATTACTTGTTACCAATTGAAGCAATTCAATTAAGTTGGATCAACTATTTTCTTTTTTCAGTGTACCACGCAAATAAGAATCAATAATATCTAGTCCTTTATGTTTCCAGAGCTTCAAAACAAAATTCAAGGCGACTGCAAATAGCTTTAACTAATGGCAAGTCAACGAAAATATTTAATTTCAAATAATTTTTCCTGAGCAACATTTAAAAGTTATTCATCTGAAGAGCAATTGCAAACAGCATTAATAACACTGACTATTTTTCGGATCAATATGCACGCCAAGTTCACTTCGATCCACTTTGGTTAAGATGAGCCCAGGTTGAAAAATATATTTGAGTTTATCTAAATATGTGAGCAAGGCAGAGGACTCTAAAGGACTTTAAAATCCTTCATTTGCTTTACATATTTCAAAATGCTTCTGATACGAATTCACCTTTTTGTGACAGACTCCTGTTTAGTATTGAGCATATTTCGCATTTGTACAAAATAGAGTGAACAAGGTTTTGTTGTAGGACATTTAATGTCTGTCTAATTACACAGAACTTGTGCTTAAATTAATCAAACATATTTTTTTTTTGTGGGTTTGCAGAAATCCCGCCAGATTTTCCGGCTTCCAGCCGCTCAGACAGGCCTCAGTCCGAAGGCGCCGGCGCTCCTGCAGAGGAGGAGGGGGCAGTGCTTGCAGAGCGAGTACCTGCACAGCCAAGTCTATGTTTACTAATAAGAAAAACATGAAAAAGAAATAACAAGAGGCAGAGGCAAAACATGCATTTTTTTTCTGACCCTGTAGAGCAGCAGCTTCTGGATCACGGCTGCCACCACTGTATCGCCTGTGAGAGTGTAAGCGCACTATAGCTTCTCTTTTCATCGCATGTGTCCTTTGTATAAAGCCCTGGAGCGTTTCCACTCAGAGGGACAGTAAACATATAAAGCTTGATGTATTTGCTTGGTTTCAGATTCCACCACTGATGGAATCACTTTGTTTCAGACTTACTCAACAGCCCTTGGACTTCACGTTCACATTAGAAGGTTTCACAGAGTGATGAGACCCTTTCGCTGCTTCGTCTGCAGAAAAACATTTGGTCATCAGGTGCACTTGGAGTAGCACATGCATGTCCACACTCAGGTATGTCAGTGAAGCAGGAATTATTTCAACCTCAAAGGATATTAATTAGTAATTAAGTTTTTTGCTGAAAGTGAAAAATGGAATGATGGATGGATTAAGTAAATCAGATAAATGGGCAAACCTGATCCACTGAGGAAGGCATTAAAAATATTAGAATCACTCTCCAAGCTTTTCCGACCTCTGCTCATTCTCTTTGAGTGCTTGTAACATTTAAACTGTACACCGTTCCTTCTACAGTAAATACAGTATTTTCTCATGGAATAAAAGAAGCTGCTGGTTTTCCTGATTCACTGACAGCTCTGTAAAAGAAAGTCTATGTAGTTAATATCTGTTATCAAGATGTGTGAGAAATAAATGTAGGCAATGACCTGATTCTCCATGGCTTCTGATGATGATGATGAAGTATATTTTGCAAAAGCAGCGAAAAGAAAACTGTAATCATTAAAAAAACAATGTGTCTGTTTTATTTTGCAGATGAAAAGCCTCACAGAGGACCAATCTGATAACACACCCATAGAAGCTCCACCCGGGCAGTTTCAAACCCTTTGAGTGTCATTTGCTTCCTACACTTTCGATTGGCCCAGGCACCCTGAGCTCAGGTGTTTTCTTCCTGTATAAAATGTCTTTTTTTTTTTTTTAAACTTAATTTTTATTTATTTTTAGCCACAAATAATGACATTGTTCCATAGTTACATTCTTCTCTTGCAGTTGCAAACATTCCACGTTAGAAATTGGCGAGGGAAGGCAAGGTAACAATAGAGTTGTCAAAGATTATGGCAATGAACACAATACAATAATAAAGGTAAAGTGACGAGAGATAAAAAACAAAGCAGAGCAGGAAGAAACAAAACAACAGTAAAAGATAATTTTTTGAATTCCTCTGGGGTAGGTTGGGTCATGCATTCTTGTTCTCAATGGTATTTTCCAAAAGTGTACAGTGCATGCAAGGGGCAGGCCTCTGGGTATATTACTGTATTAGTAGGGGCATGACAGGGCTCCACCGTGTATTAAAATTTGTTTTTTGAAGCCTTAGAGAATATGTGATTTACTCCATTAAATAAATATCCCAAACTTTTTGGATCCATATGTTATATGTGGGGGGCTCTGGTTTTAGCCATCTAATGGTTATGCATTTCAATGCTGCTGTGAGCAATATATTTAGAAGATATCTGTCAGCCTTCCTATTCATTCCCTCAGGTATTTCTCCCAATATTGCCACTAGGGGTTTTTTTGGAACATCTCTTCTAAAAATTGCTTTAAGAGCATCAAATATCTCCTCCCAGAATAAACTTAATTTAGGACAAGACCAGAAGATATGAGTATGGTTAGCACTCTGTGTCCCACAATTTCTCCAGCATGAGCTGGGTTGTGTTGGACCCATTTTACCAGTTATTGCTGGTGTTCTGAAGAATCTGATTATTACTTTCCATTTGAATTCTCTCCATGTATTAGTTTGTGGCCAAATGTGCTCCCGTACAGATTTCCTCCCATGTGTCCTCTGCTATTGTCTCCTTCATTTCAGTCTCCCATTTCTGCTTTATGTTTATGGAGTCATGCATGTTCATAGACAGGAATACATCATACAGTTTGCTAATTACTTTATGGTTTCCCTTTCCCCTTTGTATGTCCATTAAATAATTTTCTATAGGTGCAGGTCCATGGAATTTAGTCCAATTTTTGTGCGTTGTCACAAAGGTTCTAAGTTGTAAATATCTATAGAAGTCTGTCTTAGGGAGGTCAAATTCACTCTTCACCTGCTCAAAGGTTTTAAAATTTCCCTCTTCAATTAATTGATGAATATGAGATAGTCCATAGTTGGACCAGTTTCTGAACCCAGTGTCTAATTTATTTGGTATAAAAGTCTTCATAAATCCTATATTTGTTAAAAGTGAAATCTGTTTTGGTAACTTAAAAACCAACTGTATTTTGTTCCAAAGTTTTAGAGTGTTTTTTGTCCAGATTGACATTTCTTTTGCAGGGACATCTGAGAAGGGTAATATTTGCAGAGGCTCTGAGCACATACTTTCCTCTATTTCAAGCCATCGCGTGTCTGTACTATTCTGTATCCATACTAATAGGGGTTTAAGTTGTGCGGCCCAGTAATAATATTTTAAATTTGGGAGTTTAAGGCCCGCATTGGATTTAGATAACTGCAAGGTTTTTAGTCTAATTCTAGGGCGTTTTTTTTGCCGGATGAATGCAGACATCATTTTGTCTAAGTTATCAAAGGTAGATTTGGGAATTTCCACTGGCAACATCTGAAATAAATAAAGCAATCTTGGTAAGACATTCATACGGATGCTTTCGGCACGGCCTACTAGAGAGAGAGGGAGTGTAGCCCATTGCTCCAGATCTTTTTTAATGACTCGGAGTAATTTGCCATAATTTGTCTCATAGAGGTCATATAAAGATGGAGGTATATGTACCGTATTTTTCGGACTATAAGCCGCTACTTTTTTCCCACGTTTTGAACCATGCGGCTTATAGCCCGGTGCGGCGTTTCTGTGGATTTTTCTTTAACCACCAGGGGGCTCTTTAGCAGGATATGAATCATGGGACGTCAAAGTTGGAAATCAAAGAAGAAAGCGCCAACAAGTGCTAGCAGCAGGCACAAAAGAGATTTTTTTCAAACTCCCTCATCATGGAAACCACAAAAAGAACTTCCTATGATGCCGCTTTTAAGTTGAGGGCTATCGACCTGGCACTACAGGAGGGAAATAGAGCCGCTGCACGTAAGCTCGGCGTGAACGAATCAATGGTGAATTGACTTGTTATAACTCAAATTTGGGGTTGTCTGTCCCCCTCTGCTGAGTGCCGAGTAATTGTGGAAAACCGAGAGCGGCGGAGATACCAGCGGCTTATAGCCCGGTGCGGCTTATATATGTACGTTTCCAGTTTTTTCCAAAAAATTTGTAGGTGCGGCTTATAGTATGGTGCGCTCTATAGTCCGGAAAATACGGTATACCCAGATATCTGATACCATCCTTGGGCCACTTAAATCCACTCTGTGATTTTGTGGTATCTGAAATTGTGCAGTTTACATCCATAGCTTCTGTTTTTTCTATATTTACCTTGTAGCCTGAGTAGAATCCATACTGTGAAATGATTTCTTTTAAATGGGGAATTGTTGATGGAGGTTCTGTTAAATACAGTAGTATATCATCAGCATATAATGAGATTTTGTGTACTTCCGTATTTATTACTGTACCTTTAATATTAACATCGTCTCTGATGAGTTGGGCGAATGGTTCAATACTAATGGCAAACAGAAGGGGTGAAAGTGAGCACCCCTGTCTGCACCCCCGTTCTAATGGAAATCTGTCAGACCTATAGCCGTTCACTTTGACCGCTGCTGTCATGGCCGGGGAGGAAACAGGCGAGGAATGGCTGACACGAAGGACTCCAGAAGTCAGCGTAACTTAAAAGGGATTTATTTAAGCAGGGGAAAAACAAATACAAAAATCTTGGAAGGGAGACGACGGTCAAACACAGGGAACACACGGGCACACAACATCAACGACGCGACAAGGAACACATGGAAACTGAGGGCTTAAATACACACTGGGTAATCAGGGCAAGAGGAAACAGCAGGGAACAACAGGTGAGGCAAATGAAACTAATTACACAGGGGAAGCAAAGCTGAACACAAAGCACAGGAAAACCAGACTGTCAAAATAAACAGGAAGTGACAAACCAAGGAACATACTGACTAAACACGGGGAACAGGCACAGACTCAGGACAGAGACGCAGACATATCACAACACTAGGAAACACAAGACAAACATACTGGGAGGAGAAGCTCAGGAAATAAACTAAACACAAAACGCTGGGCCAACGGCCCAGGACATGACAGTACCCCCCCCTCAAAGGCCGGCTCCCGACGGCCAAAACAAGAAACAAAACCAGACCAGGGCGGGAGGCGGGGGACCAGGAAGGAGGGCCCGAAACAAAAACAGACAGGGAGCAAACAAAGTCAGGAACAAACCCAAAAACACAAGGAAGCACTGGAGCAAGGGTAGAGCACAAGGGCAAAAAACAATAAGCACAAGGAACCGAACAAAGAAAAGCAATGGCACAAGCTGAATACAGTCCAAAAACCAGAGCAAAAACACGGGGATGAGAAAACAAAAAAACAACCGGATGAAACAAAAAGCGACGGCACAAGGCCGGAGAGCTCCAATGTCCAAAACAGGGGGTCGAAACAAGGAACAGTCCAGGAGCTATGACAAAACAAAAACAGCAGGGGAAAAAACAGTCCACAGTTCAGGGGAGTCAGTGGGAAATCCAAAACAAAAAACACACAGTTCAGGAGGCCGCAGAGGCCAAGGGGCCACAAAGCAAAGTCCCAACGAGGGAGGCCGACCGCGCTCCCAGCGGCGGCGGCGGCGAGGACGAGAAGGAATCACTGGAGGCCGACCGCGCTCCCAGCGGCGGCGGCGACGACGAGGGGGAGTCACTGGAGGCCGACCGCGCTCCCAGCGGCGACGACGAGGAGGAGTCACTGGAGGCCGACCGCGCTCCCAGCGGCGGCGGCGACGACGAGGAGGAGTCACTGGAGGCCGACCGCGCTCCCAGCGGCGGCGGCGACGACGAGGAGGAGTCACTGGAGGCCGACCGCGCTCCCAGCGGCGGCGGCGACGACGAGGAGGAGTCACTGGAGGCCGACCGCGCTCCCAGCGGCGGCGGCGACGGGGAGCAGGCACCGGAGGCTGACCGTGCTTCCAGCGGCGGCGGCGGAGACGAGGAGAAGACACTGGAGGCCGACCGCGCGGCATGCGGCGGCGACGAGGAGGGGTCACTGGAGGCCGACCGCGCTCCCAGTGGCGGCGGCGACGAGGAGGGGTCACTGGAGGCCGACCGCGCTCCCAGCGGCGGCGGCGACGAGGAGGGGTCACTGGAGGCCGACCGCGGGGCATGCGGCGGCGGCGACGGGGAGCAGACACTGGAGGCCGACCGCGGGGCATGCGGCGGCGGAGAAGGGCGACCCCGGGCTCTGGTGGGGAACCCTCGGGTGACGTGGAGCGCTCGGACTGAGCAGAGACCCCCACCAGCTCGGACTGAGCGGGATCCCCTGGCTCGGAGCGCTCGGACTGAGCGGAGACCCCCATCGGCTCGGACTGAGCGGGACCCTCGTGCGCGGAGCGCTCGGACTGAGCGGGACCCCCTGGCTCGGACTGAGCGGAGACCCCCATCGGCTCGGACTGAGCGGGACCCTCTGGCGCGGAGCGCTCGGACTGAGCGGGACCCCCTGGCTCGGACTGAGCGGAGACCCCCATCGGCTCGGACTGAGCGGGACCCCCTGGCTCGGACTGAGCGGAGACCCCCATCGGCTCGGACTGAGCTGAGCCCATGGGCTGAACGGGGCCTACATAGTGAGGCACCGGATGCGTAGGCTGGGACCGCGGAACAGGGCACACTGCTGCTTTATTGAGCAGCAGGGGCTGCTCGGGGAATAGCCGAGGTGCAGGGGACTGCGTGGAAGCAGGCCGGGAGACGACTGGCTGCGTGGAAGCAGGCCGGGAGACGACTGGCTGCGTGGAAGCAGGCCGGGAGACGACTGGCTGCGTGGAAGCAGGCCGGGAGACGACTGGCTGCGTGGAAGCAGGCCGGGAGACGACTGGCTGCGTGGAAGCAGGCCGGGAGACGACTGGCTGCGTGGAAGCAGGCCGGGAGACGACTGGCTGCGTGGAAGCAGGCCGGGAGACGACTGGCTGCGTGGAAGCAGGCCGGGAGACGACTGGCTGCGTGGAAGCAGGCCGCGAGCTAGGGAGATCTGGCTGCGTGGAAACAGGCCGCGAGCTAGGGAGATCTGGCTGCGTGGAAACAGACCGCGAGCTAGGGAGATCTGGCTGCGTGGAAACAGACCGCGAGCTAGGGAGATCTGGCTGCGTGGAAACAGACCGCGAGCTAGGGAGATCTGGCTGCGTGGAAACAGACCGCGAGCTAGGGAGATCTGGCTGCGTGGAAACAGACCGCGAGCTAGGGAGATCTGGCTGCGTGGAAACAGACCGCGAGCTAGGGAGATCTGGCTGCGTGGAAACAGACCGCGAGCTAGGGAGATCTGGCTGCGTGGAAGCAGACCGCGAGCTAGGGAGATCTGGCTGCGTGGAAGCAGACCGCGAGCTAGGGAGATCTGGCTGCGTGGAAACAGACCGCGAGCTAGGGAGATCTGGCTGCGTGGAAACAGACCGCGAGCTAGGGAGATCTGGCTGCGTGGAAACAGATCGAGAGCTAGGGAGAACTGGCTGCGTGGAAACAGACCGAGAGCTAGGGAGATCTGGCTGCGTGGAAACAGACCGAGAGCTAGGGAGATCTGGCTGCGTGGAAACAGACCGAGAGCTAGCTGACACTGGGGCCTGAGAGGGAGCTGACACTACTGGAGCTACAGAAGGAGCAGGAGCTGAGGGAACTGGGACCAAAACCGAAGGAACTAAGACAGGGGCTGAGGGAACTGACTGAGAGGGCACTGAAACAGCTGACACTGGGGACCGAGGAAGAGTTACTGGAGCTGACTGAAGGCGAGGGAGAGCGACTGGAGCTAGAGCTGACTGAGACCCTGCTGCTGCAGCTAACACAGAAAACCGATGCGAAGGCTTGGACCTGGCTGCCCCCACCCGCGGAACAGGTGCGAGTGCCGAGGTCAGCCCGTCCGTGGCTGCCCCCACCCGCGGAACAGGTGCGAGTGCCGAGGTCAGCCCGTCCGTGGCCGCCCCCACCCGCGGAACAGGTGCGAGTGCCGAGGTCAGCCCGTCCGTGGCCGCCCCCACCCGCGGAACAGGTGCGAGTGCCGAGGTCAGCCCGTCCGTGGCCGCCCCCACCCGCGGAACAGGTGCGAGTGCCGAGGTCAGCCCGTCCGTGGCTGCCCCCACCCGCGGAACAGGTGCGAGTGCCGAGGTCAGCCCGTCCATGGCTGCCCCCACCCGCCGAACAGGTACAGGTGCAGGGGAAGCTGGAGCTAAGGGAGCTGGAGCAGGGTGAACAGAGGGAGCTGGAGCTAACTGAGGGGTCTGGGACTGCGACTGAGGAGGAGCTGGAGCTACAGCTGACATGGAACACTGCGACTGAGGGGGAGCTGGAGCTACAGCTGACATGGAACACTGCGACTGAGGGGGAGCTGGAGCTACAGCTGACATGGAACACTGCGACTGAGGGGGAGCTGGAGCTACAGCTGACTTGGAACACTGCGACTGAGGGGAAGCTGGAGCTACAGCTGACTTGAAACACTGCGACTGAGGGGGAGCTGGAGCTACAGCTGACTTGGAACACTGCGACTGAGGGGGAGCTGGAGCTACAGCTGACTTGGAACACTGCGACTGAGGGGGAGCTGGAGCTACAGCTGACTTGGAACACTGCGACTGAGGGGGAGCTGGAGCTACAGCTGACTGGGAAGACTGCGACTGAGGGGGAGCTGGAGCTACAGCTGACTGGGAAGACTGCGACTGAGCAGGCGCTACAGCTGACTGAGGCGAGAGTGGCTGGGGAGGAGCACGGCGACGCCGGGAGCGCTGCTTCCTTCGCGTTCTGTTGGAGTGGGAAGCACGATTCTCAGCATCCAGGATGTCCACCAGCAGAGGTGAATCAATAATCTCCACATCATCTGGCAGCCAAGAGAGGTCTGGGGAGGCGGTGGGCTGTGGGTGAAAGGATGAAAATGACGAGGTGGGAGAGGTGAGTTGAAGGGATGACGGCGGATCCGGAAAGCGAGGCAGCGCCTGTGGTGCTGAGCTGCAGTGGTGCGGAGGAGACGACGGAGGTGAGATGACCGGCTGCAGGAGAGGTGAATTAGTGATGGCTTGGAGGAAAAAGGTTGTGTCTTTGCCCTGGACAGGGCGACCAATATTATACAGTTTAGCTTGTAAGTTTTTCCGGAGCATGATTATGGAATGGGCAAGGGAGGCAGTGTCAGGATGGGTGAGGAGCCAAGTGGAGGAAGAAAAAAGTCTGCAGCAGAAAATTGCCTGAATAATCTGACGGGGTTCATCAGTGGCATGAATGATGTTCCTGGAGAGATCTATGAGCTCCAAAATCACTTCCTCTTGCTCGGAGGGGCTCCTGGTATCCGCGGGGTCCATAGTCTGGTCGCGTCGTTCTGTCATGGCCGGGGAGGAAACAGGCGAGGAATGGCTGACACGAAGGACTCCAGAAGTCAGCGTAACTTAAAAGGGATTTATTTAAGCAGGGGAAAAACAAATACAAAAATCTTGGAAGGGAGACGACGGTCAAACACAGGGAACACACGGGCACACAACATCAACGACGCGACAAGGAACACATGGAAACTGAGGGCTTAAATACACACTGGGTAATCAGGGCAAGAGGAAACAGCAGGGAACAACAGGTGAGGCAAATGAAACTAATTACACAGGGGAAGCAAAGCTGAACACAAAGCACAGGAAAACCAGACTGTCAAAATAAACAGGAAGTGACAAACCAAGGAACATACTGACTAAACACGGGGAACAGGCACAGACTCAGGACAGAGACGCAGACATATCACAACACTAGGAAACACAAGACAAACATACTGGGAGGAGAAGCTCAGGAAATAAACTAAACACAAAACGCTGGGCCAACGGCCCAGGACATGACAGCTGCCTGTGGAGAAGAGTAAAGTGTTTGTACCCAGTCAACAAAGTGTGGGCCAAATCCAAGGCGTTTCAGTGTATGAAATAGATATTTCCAGGACACTCTGTCAAACGCCTTTTGGGCATCTAAGGATATGATTGCTGATTCAATCTTTCTTTCTTTTTGAACATTTATTATATTTAGTAAGCGTCTTAGGTTATCAGCATAATATCTCCCTGTGATAAATCCCGTCTGATCAGGGTGTATGATTTGGGTGATAAATTTGTTAATTCGTGTTGCTAGGATTGATGTAAGTATGCGTAGATCTGTATTCAGCAATGATATGGGTCTATAGGACTGGCAGTCAGTGGGGTCCTTACCCTCTTTATGAATTACTACTATGGTGGCTTCAGACCAAGATGGTGCCATAGTTTTGGATTCTAGAGCATGATGATATGCTTTTAATAGTAGGGGAGCTAAAAGGTCCATAAAAGTTTTATAAAATTCATTGACATAGCCATCTGGGCCTGGGCTTTTATTATTCTTAAGTGATTTAATTACCTGCTTGACTTCCCACTCCTCAATCGGTTGGTCTAACTTTAGAGCTGCTGCTTCTGTCAATTGGCTCAGCTTTATATTGTTTAAAAATTCTGTAAGTTCTTGGTCGTCACGGCAAGTATCAGTGTTCTTATATAGTAATTTGTAAAAATTTGCAAAGGATTCTGCTATTTTGTCAGGTTTTGTTGCAATAGTTTCTTGGAATCTTATTTTATGAATAATGTTAGAGGATTGTTGTTTTCTCAGTCTAAATGCTAGTAGTCTGCTAGCCTTCTGGCCATATTCATAATATTTTTGTTTAGTGAATCTCAGGTTGCCCTCCACTTTATCTGACAGTAGACTGTTTAATTGTCTGCGAGTTGCATTTAAGTCCTTCATGATGTTGGCTGAAGGGTGTTTATGTGTAAATTCTAATTCTTTAATTTTGTCCTCTAAGTCTCGTTGTTTAGCATGCCTCTGTTTTTTCCTCATCGATGTGAAAGAAATAATGCGACCCCGAAGAAATGCTTTAGCACAATCCCATATTATCAACGGTGTTGTTTCTGCAGATATATTAGTTTCCAAGTATGTCTTTAACTCTTCTGTAACCATTGCAGTGAAAGCTTCGTCATTGAGCAGCGATGTATTGAGCCTCCATTGTTTAGTTGTTGGCCTATGTCCTATGTCCCATTTTAATAACACAGGTGCATGGTCAGAAATAGTAATAGATAATATCTCTATATCTATTATTCTATGTAGCTCTGGCTTTGGCGTAAAGAAATAGTCAATCCTTGAATACGATCCATGCCTGCTTGAATAGAAAGTAAAGTCTTTTGTTCTGGGAAACTTACTTCTCCATATATCTACAAGTCCTGTCTCTATGGCTTGGCATTTGAGCATCTTACTCATTCTAGAAAGTGGAGTTTTTGGCGCAGGCAGTCGGTCCATCATCTGTGACAACACACAATTGAGATCCCCACCCAGCAGCAACAGTCCGGTGCTGTATTTTAATATTACGTTAAACAGCGATTTAATAAATCCAGGAGCATCTATGTTGGGTGCATACACATTAACAAATGACACTTCTATACCATCAATTGTTCCGTTAACTAGTATGTATCTCCCCTCTGTATCTCTGTGAAGCAACGTTTGTGTAAAGTTTATCTGCTTGTGCATGAGTATGGCAACACCCTTCTTTTTCCCTGACTGGTGGGATGAGTAGAAAACTTTATCTGCCCAGGATTTTTTTAGTTTTTCATGTTCTGTGTCAGATAAATGGGTTTCTTGCAGAAATGCTATATGACAATTAATTTGCCTTAATTGATTCAATATTTTCTTCTTTTTGACTGGGTTGTGGAGCCCTTTTACATTATAAGTTACAATTTTCAGTGGGTCACCCATTATCTCTATATGAGTTACGTTTTGACATATCAGAATATATCATGGATGACAGTAGGCCCCTTGTGCATGACGCTGGGTTATCTGTGTGGTATTGAGGAAGTATGGCTATACAATATAGACAGAACCAACCAGAGAGGAGTAAAACAAGATTTCGCTGACTATAACAAACATTTTTAGTCTCAGCAGGATAAATATAAACAGGTGTTAATGCAAAATAGTAACAGAGAGACAGGAACCTTGTAAACATGGTTCGCGTAGGATCCCCGGGGGACAGTGGGGTCAGAACCAAAAGAACACAGAACATGTGAACACTAAGCTTAAGTAGTTGGGACATGGTCCCTAGCTGCTAAAATAAGCAGTTAAAGTGCACAGCCAAGGTGGAGTGAGACTGCACAGAAGGTGCGCTTAGATATGTGTAGAGAAGAGAGAAGGAGAGAGAAACAACATGTAATGTAAACAATGTAAGTAGACTTCAAAATGTACTGTTCGGGCTCCTGCAACCTCCCCATACAAGGGGAAGAGAAAATCTAAAATAAAACAGCATATTTGCACATATTGTTCCAGGCTATAGGTTTATCTTAACAGAAAAATTGCTAGGAGAGCTGTGTGTGACTTAGCTAACACAGTGGGATAATTCCTGATATTATTATGTTAATATAAAATGTCTTTTTTAAAGTCTGAAATAAAGAGTGATGGGATTATGTGTGTTTTTGGTTCTTTTATTATAAAGTGAAGTGAAATACAGTACAACATCACAGGAGGCAATGTATATTTTATTTATCCATAAATCCATAAGACCTAACAACAAAGCACAAAATAATCACCTTCCAATTTGTATTCAGAGGTTTGCTGAGATTAAATAGACAACATATAAACTCAGAGGGAAAAGCAAGGGTCAGAACCAGTGTTCAAGTTCAAAAATCAGGTGTTAAAATAGTTTTTGTCTTTGTTTGGCATTTGTTCTTAATGTTGTATTTTGCTTGGTCTTTGTTTTGTTTGGAAAAAGAAAATGTTAATAATGACCAAAATAAAAATCATTCACTCAAAACAACAAAGGGAAAAAAACAAACAAAAACAAAATTTATATTATATAGGCCATGCTATTAAATTATAGTGTACAACAATCACACGGTGAGGACACGAACTCCTGTTTTAAGATGAACTTTATTTTATTTTTAACTGAACACTTTTCTCTGCGACCCTGAACTCGATAAGCGGAAGAGAATGGATGGGTGGATGGATCAATTCCTTTAAGTCCGTCCCAGGAGCGTCGAGCAAGTTGAAGACATTATGTTGTCCACCAACAGAGGGTGCTGTTGGAATGGCTGAAGTGCTGAGGCCAAAGTGCCACATCACAAATCTGAGGTTCGACAACAGATCTTCATCCCACAGAGGTCCAGATGTGCACAGGTCTACACAGCGGCTCGTTGGTCTAGGGGTATGATTCTCGCTTAGGGTGCGAGAGGTCCCGGGTTCAAATCCCGGACGAGCCCTTCCCTCTTATTTTTATTTGCTTCGATTAACGCTGGATTGTTTTGTGTTCCTCTCTGATGCTAGTTACTGCATAAGACTGCATGCAAAAGCCAATCTCACAATTCCACATGTACTGAAAGTGTACAACCCAATAAAACTGCTTAAATTGAAAAGGCTTCTGTTGCTCTATTGACTATCCTCAAGTAGTCATTGATTTCTTGTGAAATGAAAAAACCTTGAAAAAAGAGAGAGGAACTCAAATTGGTTTTTACTGGAAGGGCTCCACAGGTGAATATCAGTTTTGGTGACTTCTGCACCTGCAAAAGGACAGCTTGTCTTGTGGCAGTGCATTGATTAACTTTTTTTTTTAAATTAGTTAGACAAGAAGGAACTTTAGTTGCACCATAGTGTAGTGGCCGGCACATTTGTCTAACCCAGTTTCCTTCCGTGAGGAGGCACAAATCCCTTGGAAGGATGCATCAGGTAGGACACCCGGTGTAAACAGTCTGCCAAATCAAATATGTGGTGATGCTTATGTAACAACACCTTGTCAATAATGAAGCAGCCAAAAGTGGCTTTTAGCCAAGCAGGAACCTTGTTACCAACATCAAAAATTATGAATTTCTTGAGGGGGGGGGCTTTATAGATGAGCAATATTTCAGGTATGAGCTTTATCAAGTCATGCCTTACTACCACAGGGGTCCCCTGTGGTTAATCCCGTGACACAGGAGCGTCGAGCAAGTTGACGGCATAATGTTGTTGACCAGCAGAGGGTGCTGTTGGACTGGATGAAGTGCTGAAGTCAAAGTACCACATCAGAATTTTGAAATCCCAAAGCAGGTCTTTATATCTCAGAACTAGAAGTATGACCCATGGCTTACAGCGGCTTGTTGGTCTAGGGGTATGATTCTCGCTTTGGGTGCGAGAGGTCCCGGGTTCAAATCCCGGACGAGCCCAGTTTTTGAAATACTTTGGATCAAAGTTGGACTATGTTGTGTTGCACACCGATGCTGTTGATGCAGTTCTGACAGCAGGAATAGAATGCTGGAGTTCTGCTCTCAGTGTAACATTACAGAATAAAAGCATATGCACAGGAGAAAACTCTGATCTCTCTTCTACATCCACCTTAGGACAGGACCTTAACTTACCATTTTCTGTTTATACTTTCTGCCTTTTGTTAACATCATAGTCAGTTTTAAACTAGTACTTGTGTCCACTTAAAAAGTTACAGCTTAGCTTAGAAGTGCACTGATAATTTGAAACAGATAACTGACCATTTTAATATGGTCCAATTAATTGAAGAACCAACCCGTATAACTAATCAGTCTAGGACAAGAATAGATCTCTTATTCTCAAATAAGTCTGAGAGAATAACTAAAACATATAATTTCTTAAGTGGTCTGTCTGATCACAATGCTATATTTTTTGCAAGGAAATTAACTAAAATACGCTTTCATGACACTCTTAACAAAGTTGTAAATCCATCATCTTTACAAGATGTAATCCCAAAAAGCCAATGTTTAAATCTGGCAAGAGTCTTAAAGGAATTAGACTGGACTGATGTGAGGATGTTACAATAAATAGTCTTACCTTCTACTCTAAAATTAAAGATGTTATGGATTTATTTAAAAGGAAGAGAAAGAAAAGTAAAGCAATCAAAGGTATTTTACCATGGCTCAATGATGAATACCGAAAACTAATGAAGGGATCAATTACTTAAGAAATCACTTAAAACAGGATATGTATCTGATAGGCAACTATTTACTTCAGCAAGAAATAAAATAACTCAAATAATGCATAAAGCTAAGGCAAAGTTTTTTATATCAGTTATTGAGTCTGCAAAAGGAAATGGCAAGAAGATATGGCAAAATATTAACAAATTAATTGGTAAAAGGATAGATATAAGAAAAGAAGTAGAATTAGAAATTAATAATGTACTTGTGAAAGAACCCCTTGAGGTGGCAACTGAATTTAATACATTTTTTAAAAATTCAGTTGAAGAAATTTCACATCTTTTTACTTTACATGGAATTGAATCTTACCAAGGCAATGATTCCTTGTCAATTTTCAGAATAGAAGAAATTACTGAAGCAGAAGTGGCCTCTATTATAGGTAAAATAAAAAATTCCAAAGCTAAGGATGTGTATGGTCTGTAAATTAAGTTAAATATCTTGGAGTTATAATAGATTCTACTTTATCATTTAAGAATCATGTTAAAAATATATCTAAAATCATTAAATTTAACTTACACAATTTTAAGCAAATCAGATCATCACTGCCGGAAAATGCAGCCAAAATGTTTCTTTATTCTATGATTTTTTCTCATATGGGATATTGTTTCACTAACTGGTCATTGACAAGCAGTACTACTTTAAAACCAATAGAATCTTTATTTAAGAAGTCTTTAAAAGTGTTAGATAGAAAGCCTCTCTCTTTTCATCATTGTCCTATACTTCAGAAATATAGCATTTTAAGTTTTGAAAATTTTTAAAAATTCAAGTTTGCTTGTTCTATTTATAAAATTTTACATGGGCTTGCTCCACCTTCATTGGGTGAGTTCATTATGCCAAAATCAAATATTACTGGGAGATTAACTAGAGCCTCCATTAGAGGTGATTGTGTGATACCTTTTAGGCATACAACATTTAGCAAACAGGTGTTATCAGTCAGGGGGAGTGAAATTTGGAATGATATTCCGACTGTAATAAGAGAATGCACCAAAAAAGCAAGAGTCAGCGCAAATGTTAAAAAAAAAATGATGTTGGGGGGGGGGGGGGGGGGGGGGGGGGGGGGGGGGTGAGGAGTTAAAATTATGTTCGTCTCTATGTAAATTTAAAGAAAGGGTTTAAAAATCAGCTGCTAAAATTGTCTTTGTGTTTGTTCTGAATATTAGATTTTGTTTGGTGTGTCTTTTGGTGAATTAGAAATTTACATAAAATACAATAGCAGATATATATGCACTATAACCAGATATCAAAACACTATTTATTTAGCTTACTGTTTTTTTTTGTTTGTTTGTTTTTTGAAAACAAGATTGCCAGAAACGTGATTCGATCCCGCTCCGTGATAATACGTGATCTACCACTGACGTGCTGTAAATAACAATTGAAGATATAATGTTGTCCACCAACAGAGGGTGCTGCTGGACTGGATGAAATGCTGAATCCAAAATGCCACATCACAAATCTGAGGTCCGACAACAGATCTTCATCCCACAGAGGTCCAGATGTGCATAGCTGTACACAGCGGCTCGTTGGTCTAGGGGTATGATTCTCGCTTAGGGTGCGAGAGGTCCCGGGTTCAAATCCCGGACGAGCCCAACTTTTAAGTACTTTGAAAGCAAAGCTGGATTATGTTGTGTTCCACACTGATGCAAAAGTAAATCTCGGACGTCTCTTGTAGTGAAAGTGTAAAACCTAATAAAGCAACTTAAACTGAAAAGGTTTGTGGTTAAACTCTCTTCGGAGTTCTGACAGCAGAAATTCTGTTCTCTGTGTAACATTACAGGACAAAATTCTGATCTCAGTTCTGCATCCTCCCTTGGACAGCTAAGACCACCCCACAAGTGTTTTTTTTTTTAACTTACCATTTTTTTTTTTTTTTTTTTTTTTTTTTTTTATTCAATTTATTTCGAACAATCAAAATAAAATAAAAAAACAACAACGAAAAATAAATAAACGCGTAAGAAAATAAAACATACATATATCCATATATGCATATATACACATATTCACCATTATAACAAATGCAAATCAAACATCAATAAATAAATAAATAAAATGACCAGCAATGTATTTTATAACAATCTCAAGGTGTTCGAAAAGGGAGCAGGAAGAAGCAATAGCTTATCTAGTCCTGTCCCCATTGCCTTTTACAAGTTCATAATTAAACTGAATTATAATATTAACCAAACATTTTAACCAAACATGCATACTCTAACACCAGCATGCATGGCTACACACACCTACCCATGCCAAAGTGCCCTGTGATACAATCTACCCAATCTTCTATAGATCATTTTGATGTACATGAAGCTACAATCCAACAATAACAAAAATAACAAAACATCTCATTCGTATTTATACACATTATTTATATGCTCCTTATATTTTTTCTTGAATTGTGCAATAGTTGTACTTAACTTAATTTCATCATCTAGACCATTCCACAAACGCACTCCACAAACTGATACACACATACTTTTAAGATTTGAGCGAACACATGGTTGAACAAAGTTACATTTCCCTCTTAGATCAAACCTTCCTTCTCTATTTTTAAAGAAATTTTGAATATTCTTTGGAAGCATACTGTTTTTTGCTTTAAACATCATCTGAGCAGTTTTAAATTTTACTAAATCCATAAATTTCATAAGTTTTGATTTAAAGAATAGTGGATTTGTGTGTTCCCTATACCTAACATTATATATCATTCTCATTTTCTGTTTACACTTTCTGCCTTTTGTTAATATCATAGTCAGTTAAAAAAAAGTTACAGATTTATATTACATGATTTAACTGTCTACTGTAATGGATACTGTGCATTAACATTTTAACATCTCCTTTAAGGCAAGACACTATTTAAAAAAAATAAATCTTCTGGCAAATTTATCTCACAATGAAACAGTCTTTTTATTTACATTAAGACATTAACTTTTTCCTTTCTGAATTGTGATGTTTACACATGAAAATGTTGTTATTGCATTACTCATGCACAAATTAAATTTGAAAACTGGATAAATTCAGGCTCAAAAGTCTTTTTTTTAATGTTTATGAACACGTTAGTGCCGGGCTCTTCAACTCCAGACCTCGAGAGCCCCTGTCCTGCAGGTTTTAGATGTGTCTCTGCTTCAACGCACCTGAGTCAAATATAGAAGTCATTAGCAGGACTCTGGAGAATTTGACTGCATACGGAGGAGGTAATTCAGCCATTTGATTGAGGTGTGTTGAATCAGGGACACATCTAAAACCTCCAGGCCCTCGAGGCCTGGAGTTGAAGAGCCCTGCTTTAGTGTGTGAGACTTTTAAAAAGGGATACTTGATTATCCTTTTTATTCTTCTTTGACTTGTTGTCAGTGTTGTCAAACATTTTCAGCATAGTTTGAAATGATAGAGAGACAAAGTACATGAAGGGTCAGTGCAAATAGTAATAAAAAAATAAACGATGTTTGGGGATGGAAAAATTGCAATGAGGAGTTAAGATTGTGTTCTTCACTATGTAAATTTAAAGAAAATTAAAACAAAAAAAATCAGCTGGTAAAACTGTCGTTGTGTTTGTTCTGAATATTAGATTTTGTTTGGTGTTTCTTTTGGTTAAATCTAGTTAGAAAACTGTTGCCATTTAGAATATGCTGCATGTAACAAGTGTAGATGTAATAAGCTTAAGCTTCAGCCTACACCTCTTCAGTCAATAATTTGTGAGATTCCCTTTGAATTCAGTTCTCTTTTGAAAATGAGATTGGGAGGAGTGTGATTCATCACTCCAGAGAAAAAGTCTCCACTGCTCTAGAGTCCAGTGGCGGCATGCTTTACATCACTATGAAGTTTGGGGGTCTGTAGCAACTGACTCCGTAGAAAGTTGGTGACCTCTGTGCACCATGTACCTCAGCATCCTCTGACCCCGCTCTGTGATTTTACGTGACCTACCACTTTGTGGCTGAGTTGCTGTCGTTCCCAATCGCTTCCACATTGTTATAATGCCACCAACAGTTGACTGTGGAATATTTATTAGTGAGGACATTTCATTTGTTGCACAGGTGGTATCTCATCACTGAGCTCCTGAGAGGACATAAACTCCTTTAACACCAGATTTTAAGTTGAACTTTTTAAAAAAATATTTTCATTATTTGGCTTAAATTTTGGATTGAACACTCTTTTTCCCTTCCTTCCTTCCTTCTTTCTTTTTTTTTTTTTTTAAAGAATGCCTTTAATATTGATACACCGGAGCGTCAAAGAAGTTGGATAGATGGAAGTTGTCCACCAACAGAGGGAGCTGTTGGACTGGATGAATTGTTGAGGCCAAAGTGCCACATCACAAATTTGAAATCCCACTGCAGGTCTTTATGTCTCAGAATTTGAAGTCTGTGTAACTATGTACTGTGGCTCGTTGGTCTAGGGGTATGATTCTCGCTTAGGGTGCGAGAGGTCCCGGGTTCAAATCCCGGACGAGCCCACTTTTTTTTCTTTTCTTTTTTTTTTATAAAGTACTTTGAAAGCAAAGCTGGATTATGTTGTGTTCAATTTTAAACTACTGGTAATACTTGTGTCCACTTGTGTCTTTTATTTACATTATAAAAAATGTATTTGCATGCAAATAAAACAAAATACTAAATGTAAAAATATAAATTGTGACCTGTTCCTTATCGAATCAAATTTGTCATTAAAAATGACTTCTATCTCGGCACTATCTCACAAATGCTGGAGAACATTTTTTTAAATTTAAAATATGTATTTTTGTTTTTACAAAATACGCTTTTTATAGTTTTTAAGATGATGGTAGAATTCATACATTTACCATCATCTTTGCAGTAAGGTGAACATATAACATGCACCATCAGAGGCTGCTGTTGGCCTGGATGAACTGTTATGCTCAAATTGCCACATTACAAATTATTGTTGGATGGCAATCATTTGGAGCACAGGATTACAGATGTGGCGTTCCACATATATAGGCTTGTTAGTCTATGAGTATGATTCTCACTTAAGGTGTGAGAGGATTCAAATCTCACCAAAGCCCTTTGTGACCTGTGCATTCATAAACTTTCAAGGAAAAACACACAAAGTTGCTACCTGTGAATTACAACTTGTGTGAAATCTACACTTCTGCTGCAGTTAGTGATTTTTAACTGTCATCAGTTATTTTGCTGATTATTCTCAATTAACCCAGTAATGGTTGGTTTATTACAGTTTCTTTATAAAATTATGTCTTGCGTAAGAACCTGACCTTGAAGAGGAGATGAGATAAACTCAAATTAGGAATGATTTCCAGTGTTTATAGGCAGGTTGCACAAAGGAATCTTACTTTTTGTGACTTCTACATTGCTGGCAAAATGACCCAATCTCATTTGGCAGTGCATTAACATTTTTTAATTATTTAGTCAATTAATAACCTTGTTTCTGACATCCTGTAACTGTCTTTACTCTAATTTATTATCTTACCTTCAAATGAATAAAAAATTTAATTATTCCCAATTAATGAAACAAACATTTTTTTTTAAATATTGAGTGCTATAAGCTGTATTTTCTGTTTTATTTTCTTTAATTTGCAGAAATAATATAATTTTTTTGTCATTAGCACATTAATTTATAGGCTTAATCAAACCAAAAAGTTGTCACCAAAACACAAAAGCTTAACAAACAGCTTAGAGGTGACAGAGGTGGGACCATCACATCTGCTCTGCACCTCAAAGTGTTATAACTGATGATGACATCTGGAATAGCCTTCTGTAATTAAAAGCATTTTCCACCCTGGCCTAATACATGCCTATGTTAGCTATTGGAAGTGTCAGAGAAGAACTGCTGATTTGGTAGAACCATTTAGAAAGCCAGAAGAGTCCAATTAAAGATGAGTTAATACAGCTATAGACTATATGGGCAGACAAATTTTATACTGTCTATGAGAGAAACATTGCTGACAACACCTGGAGGGGACCTAAAGATTAGGTTTATTAAAAAAATGATCATGAAGAAGTATGTGAGGGTGGTGCATGACATGCATGATAACAGTGAGACAGTGGTAAGTTGTGCGATTCAAGGTGGGGGTGGGATTACATCAGGGATCGGTTCTGAAACTCTTTTTGTTTGCAATAGTGATGCACAGGCTGACAGATGATGTCAGGCAGAAGTCTTCATGGACTATGATGTTTGCAGATGCCTGGAGAGGTGGAGGAATGCACTGGAGAGAAGAGGAATGAAAATCAGTTGAAGCAATACAGAATACATGTGTGTGAATGAGAGGGAGACAGGTGTAACAGTGAAGTTGCAAAGAGCACAGGTAGTGAAGGTAGATAAGTTTAAATACCTGGGGTCAACCATCCAAAGCAATGGACAGTGCACAAGAGAGGTGAAGAACAGAGTGTAGGCAGGGTGGAGTGGGTGGAGACGAGTGTCAGGGGTGATTTGTGGCACAAGGATAGCAGCTAGAGTGAAAGGGAAGGTCCACAGTATGGTATAGTGAGACTTGCTATGATATATGGTTTGGAGTGGCACTAACAAAAAGACGAGGCTGAGCTAGAGATGGCAGAGTTGTACATGCTAAGATCTTCACTGCGAGTCACCAGGATGGACAGAAATATAAATTGGTTATACTGAACAAAGGATGTTGAAGATGGAGCTGCCAGGCAGGAGGAAGGAAGACCACAGAGAAGGGATGAGATGGAGGCAGATCTGCTGCGGCAAAGCCGTAAAGGGAGCATGAATGATATCTCTGCCATGTCCCAGTTAGATACCACCACTGCATCTCAGGCTCATGTGATTTATTTTGAAAACAGCAGACAGGAAGTTGGCAGCTAATCAACTTCCTGTCGCCGTGTTATCGTTTTATCCAGTTAGCTCATTAGCCAACTGGGTTCTTTGGAACAGAAATAAAAAATATTTGCAGCTAAGGCGGGGGACAGGCGAAGTTTCGTGCAGAGAGTGGTACGTTTTTCACAAATTAGTGATGTCCTTTATTGTTGCGTCCTCGGTAGTTTGGACTTGTTTCCTGCGAGTTTGAAGACATCGATGTTAATGTCAGCCAACTATGCTAGCTTTTCAAGGAATTTAAGTCAAATATTTATTTCAGCAGAAAGCTTCACAGCGTACTTGGTGTCTATGCGGAGCTTACGATGTGTGAGGGAGTCGGGTGTGGTGTTTTTTGGTCGTTTAAGTGGCATTTTTGTGCAGCGAACGACGGGGAGATTAGCTAGATGAAAAGCTTTAGCTTGCGACGCCTTGTTGCTAGGCAACAGAACCCGTCACCGGCTGAGGTAAAGCCTGTAATTACATTAGTGCGGTAAAATTACTCATCACTTTTTGCTTAAATTCACGCACCCTGCTTGTCCTGTGTGTACGATATTTGTCAGCTTTAAGTGATTATCTGTAAAATAATTTTTTCCATACTTTTTCTGTATCTATATTGGCTTACCTCTCGTTTAAGAATATAGAGTAAGCACCATGTTGGTCCCCATATTCACTCTGAAGCTGAACCACAAGATTAACCCTCGCATGGTGGCTATTGGACAGTTTGATGGAGTACATCCATGCCTTACTGCTGCCACGCAGGCTGGAAAGGTGAGGGAAATAAATGTTGTCAATTTCCAAAATGTATTTGTAATAATCAATAACTTGTAGATATCACAGTTATGCCATACACAGCAGCCATGCTATATGAAAATTATTTTCAGGAACTCTTAACTCTCTGCAGCATTTGGCAGTTCCCGACTATCTCCTCTTTCTCATTGAAAGGTTTTTATCCACAACCCCCACGCTCGTGGCCAGAGACCTGTGGCTCATCGACTGAGCCAGAGTGCCCAGGACTCTGATATTTCTCTGCTCAACATCAATCAGGCAGTCACTTGCTTGACTGCAGGAAAACTGGGACCAAATACCACCAGGGACACACTGTTAGTGGGTTCCCAGACAAACCTGTTGGCCTATGATGTCCATGACAATGCTGATATATTTTACAGAGAGGTGAGTGAAGTCAGGAAGGATTTTGGAATTGGGTGTTGTAACTTGTCTCAACTGTGTTATTTTCTGGAAAACAATTAAAACTAGAATACTTGATTCAAAATTAGAATAGGAAAAATGCTTAATTTGTTCTGTTGATATTATACTGATCTTATATGTTTGGTTTTAAAAAAAAAGGACAGGATTACTGAACATTAATTAATCCAGCTGATTGTCAGAACCTGATTCTCTGGCCCTTCAGCTATTAAGGCAGTTGAGAGAAGTAAAGACATTACCTCTATTAGAGATGGCTGAACTGTGCGGTGTAGTTAAAATCACAAAACAAAACTGTCTCAAGTAGAAATGCTTTACACAAAAGAATGTGGACCTGGCTTATCTTTAAACTCTTTGCTTGTTGGTGTGTAGGTGACAGATGGAGCCAATGCTATTGTGTTGGGGAAACTTGGGGACATCCCCTCTCCTCTTGCCATTATTGGAGGGAATTGTGCCTTGCAAGGTTTTGACTATGAAGGCAATGACCACTTTTGGACAGTAAGACCTCAGGCTTTTTAAAAAAAATTTTCAAACTGTGCTTCATGTTATTTATAGGGCTGTTCCTTTAAGTATGTATTGTTAAGTTTTAGGCATTAACTAGTAATAGATCTCAAACTGGTTTTATTGTCACATGATGATCACATTTTTATATTGTTGTGTTTTTAATTTCCAAACATTGTTTACAATCCATTTGATTTATTGTATTTATAAAATAACTATACTCCACTTTCTTTCAAACCCTTTCAAGAAAATACCATTGATCAGATTTCTGTGGGTTGCAGTCATAAAGTGGATTTTTTAAATTATTAGGTAACTGGAGATAATGTCAGGTCTCTGGTGCTCTGTGACTTCACTGGAGATGGGAAAAATGAGGTAAGTCTTGACTACCTGGCAGCCTGACTTTTTTGCTCTGAGTCCTCTAGTTAGGGTGCTGCTGCCTTCCTCATCTCACTTTGCAGTTTCTGTATCTGCTTACAGTTCTGTCAGAACTATAGATGAATTCAGATTAATTGATATAAATCTGTTGTATTCACAGCTCCTGGTGGGATCTGAGGATTTTGACATCAGGGTATTCAAAGAGGATGAACTTGTGTCAGAGATGACTGAAAATGAGGTAACTGGATGCAATATGTAGCATTCTTTCCAGGCTTGGTAAGTGTTGATTGATTAACACTGATTGCATGGGTGTAACATGTTTCTCTTTTGCTCTCTCTGTTTTCCTTCAGACAGTAACATCTTTGTGCCATATGCACGGCAGCAGGTTTGGCTATGCCCTGGCTAATGGCACTGTTGGTGTGTATGACCGTGCTGCCCGCTACTGGAGGATCAAGGTACTGTAATCCTTCATGATTGTATATTTCTTGGAGACAGGGATAATTTTTACATACAGTGTTTACAGATAATGTTTTGCCTTTCAGTCTTAAGGTTTTTGATTTGTTTGTTTGTGGTCTGTGTCTCCCCCTCTCTTCATTGTTTTACTTTTTTGTTTCCTAAAAGTTCAGACTTCTAGATTAACCTGCAAAAGACATCGTTTCTATCTTTGTTTATTTTCAGGGTTTTCATTCTTGGAATTATTGTGGTTTAGTAACCAACTGATAGTCACTTGTAGCACATTCATAGATTATTAAAAAACTTGAAACAAACTCCACTAGGTTTACAAGAAAGCATGAATGGCTCATAATCCACACAGCGTTACCTCCCACAGTAGTGAGGTTTGCTGGATGAGGATTTGGGGCAAAATAGTTTTGAGAGATACTGTAGGTAGTCAAGTTAAGATAACAAACATTAGAAATATTGGAAAGTCTAGATGTTCTTGATTGTGTTGGTGCTTGGCTTTTTTTTTTTTCTTTTTTTTTTTCTTTTTTTCACAACCCGTGCTGCATCACATATTGATTAATTTGCCACCTGTGAAGGAAGTGAATGTAGATAGCTTAGTTTTTTCTACAGTATAATGTTTCCTTTTCTCTCCTCACTCAGTCTAAGAATCATGCAATGAGCATCTTTGCCTTTGACTTGAATGCTGATGGGGTTGTGGAGCTCATCACTGGCTGGTCCAATGGAAAGGTGAGTACACTACTGGTATCCAGAAACTACTTCTTACAATTTTCACTTAGGATTTTTTTTTTTTAATGATTTTGCGGGACAACAGCTGGCGAGCATTTCTGCAGTTTTCTCAAGCTGCCATACTTTTGTTTTAGATTGACGCTCGCAGCGACCGGACAGGTGAGGTCATTTTCAAAGACAACTTCTCCTCTTCTGTGGCTGGAGTGGTGGAAGGAGACTACAGGTTGGATGGACAGAAACAACTCATCTGCACCTCTGTAGAGGGAGAGGGTAAGTCTGTGTGTGTGTGTGTGTGTGTGTGTAAACTGGTTGAAAATGGACCATCACATTCATTCTTGGATATATTTGTACTCTTCTGTGTGTGTTTGAGACTAACACTGTGAGCTCATAACAGGATATGTCAATGTGCGTATCTTGTAGTTCGTGGTTATTTGCCAGCCAGTAAAGACCTAAAAGGGAATCTCATGGACTCCAGTGCTGAGCAGGACCTCATTCGAGAGCTCAGCCAGCGCAGACAGAATCTGCTGCTTGAGCTACGCAACTATGAGGAGAATGCTAAGGTGAAAAACTGACTGGGATTTAAGAGTCCCTTATTCCCTGAATATGGTAGAGTCCACTCATACTTTTTGGCTCTTACTAGGATATTGTGAGAGATATGCAAGATAAACATGTTCTCAAGATTACGTTTAATGACTTTGAGCTTTGAATACACATTATGCAAGAATATGTAGTGTCTGCTTGGTAGTTTTGTTTCTGTACACCACCACAGCAGATTGTATGTCAATCAGTATGCGATTGAAGTGCAGACTATCAGCTATAATTAAAGGGGTTTTACAAAGATTTTGCATCAACTGTTTAAAATAAAGACTCTTTTTAATAGTTTGACGAAAAAACTTTGCAGATAATGTCTGCCTGAAATCTGGAAGCAATGAATGTCACCAAATGTTGTTTCGTCCCTTGAGTTGCTGCGCTAGACCTTAATGCTGCCACCTTCAGTTGCTGCTTGTTTGTCAGGTGGAGTTCCTGGTTTTGGCTGTTGTTTTAAAATCAACTGACCTATCACTGTCAGAACATCATGTCTGAAACTAAATAACCAAACAGTCTGTTTAACAGTCTTGCTTAAGTTTGTTGACTTTTCCTGCAGCAAGGGGCTTTAATGACGTGAATCGGTCTCCTTAATCCCCTATGATTTAAATCAATTATTCAGGCTATAGTCATTCATAAGTCACTCATTCAGGCCAACCTAGTAAAACAAAATTCACAACAAAATTAAAAGGTGTAATTTGTCATGTTGGTTTTAGAGATGGTAGGCTTCATAATCACAGGATTCGTAAACTCTCGTATTATTTCAGGGTGTGTCAGAGACAAACAGTGGGATGGGTGTCATACCGGCCAACACTCAGCTCCAGACAGCGCTGTCAGTGAAACCTGCCACAGAGTCCCAGAAAGCTCATGTAGAGCTCAGCATTTCAACACCAAATGGTAGAAGTGGTTAGCATTTGAGCTGAGAATCTCAAGTTCAAGCATTGAAATCTTATCTTCTGTTTTTTTTTTTTTTTTTTTTTTTTTTTTTGAGTGTGTGCTTAACAGTCTCTCCTTTATCTTTTCCAGAAACCATTATCCGTGCAGTGCTCATCTTTGCAGAGGGCATATTTGAGGGTGAGAGTCACGTTGTCCACCCCAGTGCCCAAAACCTGTCTGGTTGTGTCAGAGTCCCCATTGTACCACCTAAGGATATACCGGTGGATCTGCACATCAAAGCCTTTGTTGGAGGGAGAACTAGGTAGGATCTATGAGGCTACTGATTTCACAAATTCATGTTGCATTGTCTAGATCAGTGTAATAAGGTTTTTTGTTTTTTTTTTTTCTAATTAATGCTGCTGCTCTCTGCTTTTCTCCACTTCTTCTTTTTTTTTTTTTTTTTTTGGTCCTCTTTAGCACCCAGTTCCATGTGTTTGAAATCACTCGTCAGCTGCCTCGCTTCTCTATGTATGACCTCACATTTGACTCCTCAGCTGCACAGCCCACTGGAAGAGTCGCCTTCAGCATCAGTGACCGACCACAGAGGGTAGACTGTCACAAGATCATCTACATTGGAAGCAGCAATATATTAAAATATGCTTTTTAAAAAAATTTAAATCTTATCTGTGGTTCTGTGTGAATGTTTTCTTGTGTAGGTGGTAATGTGGCTGAATCAGAATTTCCTGCTTCCAGAGGGAGTGGAGAGTCCCGATGTTACCTTTAATTCACTAAGAGGAGGGGGGCTATTGTCCTTTAGCATGGCCAGCAATGGACAGGTACGCTTAAACACAACAACCACGCATTTCAGTTTAACCTTAATTCAGATCTATTGTTAAATACTATAAAATTATATCATGCACACCACAAAATGTTTCTATTAACTCATCTGAGACTTGCTTTTTCATGATTAGTTTACCTGCATTTGCAGAATAATATAAGGCTTTCAAATCAACTCAATAATTAATTCATAATCTGTCCAATCAGATTACCATAAGAACTGACGATATTGACCTAGCAGGAGATCTGATCCAATCACTAGCCTCCTTCCTGGCAATTGAGGACCTGTCAGCAGAAGCAGACTTCCCCACATACTTCGAGGAGCTACGCACTACCCTCACTGAGGTTTGGCTTAGGTTGACATCTGTCCTCACAGTCACACATTCAGGACAGCATGGGTCAGTAGCTCTAAAAGTCCAGCTCAAAGATTAAAAGAAGTGGCTCAAACCCTTTTACCATTCAGTCTATGGCAACTCATACAAAGATAATGAAATGCATAAATCAAACTACAGGCCAAAAATCTGTAAATTTGATTTTGGGTGAACTGTTCCTTTAAATATGTGTTCTAGGTGGATGAGTTCCATTCTGTCCATCAGAAATTAACTGCAGCTATGGCTGACCACTCCAACTACATTAGGAACATGCTGGTGCAAGCAGAGGATGCTCGCCTTATGGGTGACATGTGAGTTACCACAGTATTTCATGTCATAATACTTGCAGTACTTGTTATTGGGTTAATAAAAATTAAAAAAGCCCTTGGCTTTTTTTATTGTAGAAAAAGCAGAGAATTTGAATCAGCTGCTTCCTGAATTCATGTTTTCTGTATGCCCTAAAAGGCACAACTTAATGGCTGATTTAGACTTCTGTGGTGATCCTTATAGAGCCTACAGTGTAACCTATGCAGGTGGCCAATGCCGTTATCAGCTGGTGCTAATTACCTTGTGGTCATATCCCAGTGTTTTATGTGGTGTCAGCCACAATAGAAAGATAAAATCCTGGGACTTTTTTTTGCCTCCTGGGTCCAGAAAAATAAACAAACAAACAAACCAAAAACATATTTGTCCATCGAGTTTTTCCACTTCTTTGTACATTCCCTCACATCCATTCTACAACAGCTTTGCAGTTACGACATACCTGCAGCGTAAATTAGTATGAATTCCCAGTTACAGTGACATTCATGTTAGTTCCTTGGTCATGAAAATGATTACAATATTGCAAAAACTACTAACTTCTTAATCAGAAGTGTTTTCTTGTCTGTTTTCACTGTAGGACAACTATGAAGAAGCGCTACAGAGAGCTGTATGATCTAAACAGGGATCTTATCAATGAATACAAGATCCGGTCTAACAACCACAATGCCCTTCTGGCTTGTCTCAAGTCTGTCAACCAGGCCATACAGCGAGCTGGTAGGCTCCGAGGTAGGCTATTGTGTATCAGTGGAAGATATGCTTGCAGTTCAGCCTTTTAATCTAGAGCACTCAACACTGTCTTTTGGTAGTTTTTAATTTGGCTAGCCTTTGTTGTTACAGCTTACATACTGTTGCTCTATATCTGGCTGTATGTATCCTCCTCTGCAGTGGGTAAGCCCAAGAACCAAGTGATCTCTGCCTGCCGAGATGCCATCAAAAGCAATAATGTCAACGCGCTTTTCAGGATCATGAGGGCTGGCACAGCATCCTCCTGAGGGTGGAAGGAGGAATGATGCGGGAACGGACCACAGACGTTCAGTCAGTACTCGTGATAACTGTGATGTGACCAGCAAGTGCGTTTTTACTCAGATGATGAGCTTGGAACGAGAAAAGCAGAAGAAAGTAGGAGTCTGAAATGGGGACACTGTTGTGGCCTTAATCCAAGACTTAATCCATGACTCAGTTTTAAGCAGCAGCATGGCAGCAACACTGGGCACCAGCTCATTGAAACTTGAAGTTCTGCTAACAGAAATATAATGGTGACCACAGACTTATTGCAAAATTGTCATCCATGATAGTCTGGCTTTTTGGAAGGGCTTCAGTTAGTGCAGTACAGTTTATCTAAACTGCCAGATGTAACGTAGGTGTGAGCAGCTATTGATCTCTTAAAGTACACTTTCTGATAGCTGTGTTAGTCAGACTGAAAGGATTGAGTGTGATGCCAATTTCACGTGTTTGTGGTGAGCTATCCAAACTGTTCCCGGAAATTTGGAGAACACGACCGTGCTGGATCGGTACCCCGACTGTTTAATTCAGCTGACTCAGTGATGTTTAGAAAGAGCGCAGCTGGAGCGAGACTGAGCGGCTTTCCTGTTGTAAAGCCACTGGTGGCGTGGACAGTCACACCCGGTCTCTGCTCTCAGCTGCCGTGTGTTTGTGTGGCGTTTGTAGCCAAAGAAAACTATTTAACTTGTTTACCTTTTGTAGACTGTACTCAGAAACTGCACATGTAATTTTGTGTTTGTGGAAATATTATTATTAAATAAAATTTTAAGCATTTATAACTTTTGGTTGATATTTTTTTTTGTTTGTTTTTTTTTTTTTTGAAGTATCATAAAGCAAAGATTTGACTCTTGTCTAATTTAGGTAGAGACACACTCAGCTGTTCTTGGTTGGATTTGAGTACTGAAGGTAGACTTAAACATTTAAGATACTGGATATGTTTTGCTGAATGTTCCAACTGCAGAACAGATGATAAGCTCCAATATTATACAGACTGCTTAACAGCCAAGTTTCCACAAAGTCATTGTGCACTACACTGAGTCTACACATAGGATTCCTCCAAACAAACAAAGTCAAAAGGGAACAATCATAGTAAAATATACGTGGCTTCCAGTTTTCTGATCCATCTCCTATGTAGGCTGTGCTGCATATACTTTTTAGTATTTTACACATCTTGCCTACTGTTATATAAATTGCAAAGTAACATATTCAAAGTCAGCTGTAGTTTATAGGTTCCACATGTGGTTCAGTAATGACCTAGTGTGCAGTGGCCTGACTTTGTAGCCTGCATGAACTAACCTATGATCAATGATTATTATATATTTAAATAGTGACTCATTTATCCGACCGATGTTTGAACTGAACTATGAAAATATCACAGTCCAGAAAGTGTCTTCTTCTGTAGAAAGCCCAGGACTTTCTACAGAAAGCATCATAATGGTACACCGATCAAGCATAACTTTATGACCGCTGACCGGCAAAGTGGACAACATTGATTATACTATATACACCCCAGTATATAGTAAGGAGCAAGTGAACACTTTGTCCTTAAATTTAATGTGTTAGAAGTGTAGTGTAAGGTGGGAGTGGAAGGATTTGAGTGAGTTTGACAAGGGCCAAATTGTGATGGCTCGAGGACTGATAGTCAGAGCATCTCCAAAACTACAGCTCTTGTGGGGTGTTCCCAGTCTGCAGTGGTCAGTATGTATCAAAAGTGGTGCAAGGAAGGAGGGTCAGTGGCAGGATCATGGGCAGCCAAGACTCACTGGTGCATGTGGGGACAGAAAGCTGGCCTGTGGTCTGATCCAACAGACACAGTTTAACACAGTTTGCTGCATTGCCGCAGACCAGTCAGGGTGCTGGGATGCTGATGCTGTTTTTCCTTCCCACTGGCACTGCCACCAAGTGCTTGGTCACAGGGGGTCGTTTTGACGACCAGTCTGTTGTGTAGTTGGACCTCATCTCTAAGCTCTCAAACAAAACAAAAGCCGTGACTCCCTCTCCCAGTTTCACTCCACACTTTTGCTATGTTGGCATCTGTATTGGGTAGCTCTAGTTTCAATCACGTGGTCAGACTGAGGGATGACAGTGCTGCCTTCACGTGCTTATGGTTAGCTCCAGTAACTAGTTCATCCACAGACACTGGTTAGAACCAATAGACTGTATGGTTAGCTCCTCCTTACTGCCGATCAGAGCCCACTGCTAGCTGTCCTGTATTCATATCGACATTTCAAATAGTTGATTAGGCAAAAAACGTTTCATCATTAACCTGTTTTCGTCCAATTTTGATATCTTTGATATCTGCATTTTTTTTTCTTGTGATATTGACGTATGTTATTTATGTATAAATACTGTGGTATAATTATGCGTCAGAATTATGTACCATAGGATAAGCGGAAGAGGACGGATGGATGGAAGTTGAATGCTATTGTTGACTGTCTGCTGTGTTTTGTTTTGTTTAAAAACAAACAAACAAACAAACAATTAAGTGATAGCCTGCATTTGAGCTTGTTCAGCCACACCCACGTTAAGTAACTCACATTTTAACCATTAAAATTCCAAAATAAAGGCAGGTTAGCCTTTACCAGCGTACAACGTGAATTTTTGTATTTCCTACAGCACCCTAACGCAACATGTGAAGAGCCCTGCGCCAGGTCAGCTAAATACCTTTAGAGTTTTACATCTTCTCTTTGAGTCGCTTTCGTACAAACATGTACTCATGAAGACACCATCCGGACAGATCTCTGCTATTTCCCCCCTGCCTGCGCTTTTTGTTTTACCTCACGGTATCTTAGAAACTTTGGAAGTCGGTTTACTTTGTTAGAGAGCAGAAAGAGCCTACGCTGCAGCCCAGATGTTTTTAGTTGGACCCTCTGTCTGCCTCCTCGGGTAAGTTTGAATGACTTCCATTAATAGGAGAACGCTGCGTACACTTCAGGATTATAAAAATAAGCAGATATGTTGTAACACATGGTCAGGAAAATGATTTGTGCAAACTGTGTTAGAAATTTTGGCCAAGTATTGGAATTCGTAGCACTGAGAAACAGACTGGCTTTTATTCTATGTAATATGTATATGCAATATGTAATGTATAAACTGATAAGCTTCTTTATTACTGTTGTTATTTACCAAGTTATGTCTGCTTCTGGGACACAGTTTTCTTTGAAATAATCGTCATGTTCCCTTACATAAGACTCAAACACTCCCCCTCCTGAACAGAGTTAAGGATTTGGTGTGAGAAAGGAGGAAGAACAGCCACACATTATTGTATCAGCTCACAAACAGCATGAGCTCATTTTTACCTTGCGATATTGTTGCGTGTATTGCTCATTGTTGATGCAAAGTAGGTTCCAGCTGGCATAAAGTGGGTGAAAAAGGAGACGATGGGCCGCAGCCTCTTGACTGCCCCAGGAACATATTTCAGGGGAAATCTGCTGAACTGAATCATTCCACAATGGAAGATGTGACTGCATTAGACAAGATGACTACGCTCTTTATAGTCAGAGCTGAAATATCTTGGACAGTTGATTAGTGAATCAAAGGAAGGGAAAATGGGGCAATTTGTGAAAAAAATGTAAAATGATTTCTTTTGTTATTTGTGACCTGCTGTTTTTTCATGCTTTGATCTCCGTTTGTCGCTTTTGTTGTCCAGGATGCTTTCACACACTGGTGCCTGAGGAGAACAAGAGGAGGCAGATAAGCATGAGGTTTCTTTTCTCCTAAAGATGTATTTTAAACCTTATGTTAAAGTGGTGAGAATTCAACAGTACGTGTCAGATCTCTATAAAAGAACAAGCAGGATAAATGTCTATAGACAAACTGTAAAGTTTGACATGTTGTTCAATAATGCAGATGTGAAGAGTTTTGCAGAGTAGTCAGCAAAAGCAAATCAAGTGTCTCCAAGCTCCAGGTATCAGTGCAGACAGTCTGCCAAACTGCTGCAGTCCCTAACTAATGCATTCCTGCTTAATGCCTAATTAAAGTCGGCGTCTTCAGATGATGCTGAGAAGGATGGTGATGATGAGGAGGATACTCCATATGAAGGGGGATGTGATGTGCACAGTTCTGCTGCTGGTGCTCTTCTGCCTTCTGCTCTATGCCCGACATGTAAGGATGGACTCAATCAAGGCACAGAATTTGTATAAAATTGCTTTTTGTTGTTGTTTCACTGTTGCTTTTAGATTAAAAGAAAAACCCACCAAATTCATATTTCCAGATTGTGCTCTCCTCTGGATGGGACAAACCTGTGTGGAAGCTGCACATCCATGGCTCCACCAACCCCAGTCGGACCCTGCTGGGAGCCAGTGGAGCGAAAGTGGGACAGGACTCTCAAAGGGTATGCACGTGCTAATACGAAGGTGTCAGTGTTATATCATCAAGCATAATGGGGTCATTAAAACAGATAGGCCCAGTTTTCCGTACAGGGATTATGTCTAATCCTGGACTAAATGCTTTTTCCTATTGTGGTTTTCATTGACTTTTTCCTTTTAGTCTAGGCACATGCTTAATCCATGACTGGGAAAACAGCTGATATTGTTTTAAGGGTCTATTTTGCTACTCACAGCAATGACCTACCTCTAATGAATTATATCTTCTTTCTTCCTTATTTTACCCTAATTAGGAGTTCCCATCCAGCCCTTCAGGCCCACAACTGCCTCCCTGTAAACCCCAGTCCAGGTTGAAATCTCCCCAGTCCAAATCCAAGTCTAAGGGCAAATCCAAGTCACGAAGGAGGAATGCTGTGCCGACCAAGGCTGCAGGCAATCCCCTACCCACGATGCCACCGTTTGACTTTGCGGGCTATATGAGAGAAAAAGACAACAGAAACTTTAAGCTGCTCATAGACCAGCCAGAAAAATGTCACATTGGAGGAGCAGAGGAAGAAGGAGGAGGAAGAAAGGAGAGCGGGTCTAATGCTGCTCCTTATATGCTTATCGCAGTGAAATCCATAGCTGCAGATTTTGATAAGCGTCAGGTAAAATTTGCTGGAAGAAAATATGTCTCATTATTTTCTGTAAGTTACTACAAAATTTAGACTGCATTTTACGGATAAAATGAATATTAATAACCAATATTTTTGTACAAACAGTGGATCAAACGATTACATGTCATCTGAAAGGAGTTATTTGTAGGGACAAGCTCACACAGGACTATTGCTCCTCATCTCCTTAATATATAAACAAGCATATTACTCGTATTAGCAAATGAGTTTCCTAATATGCTGTCCTCAGGTGGGTGTAAAAATTAAAACAATCTCTTTCCCTTTCTGCTTAATTCCTTTAGGTAGTTCGCCGGACGTGGGGTAAAGAGGGACATTTTGAAAATGGTGTGTCCATCCGTACAGTTTTCCTCCTGGGTGTTCCCAAGAATCACACCGCCCTGCCTCTGTGGGATCGCCTCCTGGCCTATGAGAGTCATACCTTTAAGGACATCCTGCTCTGGGATTTTGAGGACACCTTTTTCAACCTGACACTAAAGGAAACGCACTTTCTGAACTGGGTCAACAGCAGCTGTCCTCATGTCAAGTCAGTGTCAATTAAAGTGCACCAAATCAAATTGTTACTTACTGATGCTTAGTTTAATGTTATCTGGTCTGGTCTTATCCAGGTTCATCTTCAAAGGTGATGCCGATGTGTATGTCAACGTGGAAAACATACTGGAGATGCTACGAGGTCAAGAGCCAGATGGGGATCTGTTTGTTGGTGATATTATTATTAATGCTAAACCCATTCGCCGGCGCACTTCCAAGTACTATGTGCCAGAATTTTTGTATGGAGGGGGTTTGTACCCTAACTATGCTGGCGGAGGAGGGTTTGTGATGTCGGGACATACGGCTCGGAGACTTAGCTCTGCCTGTCAACAGGTAATTAAAATTTTTAAAAAAGGAGTTTTACCCATTTTTTTTAACATTTCTGTTTCTAAAATTATTTGGTTTATGATGACTTTTTAAAAAAAAATTCTTCCAGGTGGAATTGTTCCCAATTGATGACGTCTTTCTGGGAATGTGCCTCCAGCTGATTGGCATCAAACCATCACGGCATCAGGGCTTTCGAACTTTTGGAATTCCCCGACCATCAGCAGCTCCTCACCTTCAGACATTCGACCCTTGTTTTTACAGAGAGCTCATGGTTGTTCACAGCCTCCGTGTGCCCCAAATCTGGCTCATGTGGAACCTCCTCCACGACCCCAAGCTGAGCTGCCACAACAGGACGAGCAAGAGTTCCTGGCCTTTTAAATGGAGGGGGAAGCTGGGGCCGATGGTGGGAGAGGAGACAGACTACGATGAGAAACGGGTGTTTGTCACACATTAGCGACTCTCTGTAGGGCTGTGTGGGCTCTGCAGGATGGTTATGGTGGAGGACCTGTGGCTAACTGAAAAGGCTTGTGATGCGTTCAAAAGCACAGCTGAGCCATATGACACTTCATACAAGCTGGCAGACAGTCATGGGGGGAAATGAACTGGCTACGGACAAATGTGTTCCAGATTACTCAGAAAGAAAGCCCCAAGAGAATTTAGTTTTGGCATTGGAGCCCCCATCTCTCTTTTCACACTGTGATTGTGAACATTTGTGACTTTTAAAGCTTAAAAATGGATTGTTTACAGTTGTTTATGTGCATAGAAATCCACAACAACCAACCAAGTGTGGTTAGCTGGTTTAACCCCATTCACACAAAGTTGCAACATTGTTAATATTCAGATTATGTGGATAACGCTGGGAGTGGCTGAAGTGCAGACAGCAGAGACTTTTTGTGTTTCTCCTCTTCATAATGCTGGCTTGATGCGCCAATGGACGGTCTGTATCTGTTCCCTGGAGGAACAACAAATGAAGTCTAAATAGAAACCATCTGCGTGACGGAAACCAACTGGGACTCTGGCTCACACACACACACACGAACACTAACCAAACCTCTGCTGATTTTCGGGCATGTACTTTTATGTGAACACAATTTGTGTTAATTAATTTTTTCCTCCTAAACCTCTTCAAGTCTTTACCTCATTTTCAAATCAATTATTATTTAAAGGAAGATTCAGATTCATCTGCCAACACATCCAAAGTTCACAGATGTAGACAGATTCTTCTCTTTTCTTTCTTGGTTATATTAAAATTGTTGAAACTAGTTTTATTTTTATTTATATATTTGACTAGTATGGATTTAAAATTGAGTATGAAAAAATTGTGCTTCTTTTGATTAAATAAATGTTATGCCATATTTCACACAGGCTCCAATTGTACAGTTTAGCGTGGCGTGAAAAAGGTGGATAACGGCTCTCAGCGTGGAAATTGCTTTGTAACCCTTTCTAAACAGATAGAAGTCAATGACTTTGTTTCTGTTCTTGAGTTTCTTTATATCGTGGCATGATGTGTTGCTTAACTTTCTAAAAATGTGGTTAATCACAGTTATTTCATGATTTAAGCACTCAAAGCACTTTATACAACGTGCCTCACCCACCCATTCACACAACCACTTCTTTCTACGGCTAAGTACTTTCTATCTAACGTTCACATTCATCAGAGAGCAACTTGGGGTTCAGTATCTTGCCCAAGGATGCTTTGGCATGCAGCCAGGGGTCGAGCCACCAACCTTCCAATTAGTAAGTGACCTGCACTACCTCCTGAGGTACAACCACCCCCCAATGACACACAGGACCAGGTAGGTTTGGATAGCTTTTTTTCTTGTAATCAATGAATTCATCATTTAAAAACAGCATTTTGTATTTACTCTGGTTATTTTATATTTTAAAAAATGTATTTGATAATGTGAAACATATTAAGTCTGACAACTGTGCAAAAAAATACAACAACTAAGAAATCAGGAAGGGAACGAACAATTTACAGCACAGTAAAACATCAGATAATCTCATATTCCGGTATCTTTCACAAATGGATCCAAGCAGGTGACCCTGACCTGGATGAGCAATTAAAGAAAGAAAAAAAAAAAAAAAGCATGGACAGTAAGGTAACTGCTCCTGAAATAAAGTTTGCAAGGGAAAGCTGTGACAGAGAAAAGGGGTAAATCAATTAAATAGCATAGGACTTAATTGGGAGTGGATGAATGTAGGCCATGTTAAATGATCAAACCTAGTTGTATGCATCATAGTGCAATCACAGTAATAAATCTCTTGAGTTGCATAACACAGTGTAGCTGCAATTTTCATTAGAGGTACACTTATTTAGTGGTACCGCTAATGTGGACACAGAATCACACTTACACGTGTCTAAAATATGGAAATACCTAGAGTCCCTTTAGTAATTAGTACATTGTCATAATAAATGTTTCAATTACCTGGTATATGCATATAATATTTGTTGGTTCAGACCAAGAAAAATAAGCCAGGAATAAGTTTGTAAGTTGTAAATTAGGAATTCTAGTAGTCAAACCATAGAAATAAAGAGTAAAACCTTGTAAATTGATCAACTAGTTGAAATTCTGTTGGACAGTTTGGTGCTTATGTCCACTTTTGAAAGATTCATACAATTATCTGCAATAAAAAGGACCAAACTCCAGTTTGCGATACACATTTGCGGTTGGGCGAACTAAGAAATAAAAACTTCTCAGTCTTTTCGACATCCATATTTTTATTATTATTTTTTCATATCCTGGTTGCACAAACAGAAAATGATCTTTGATGTCAATCAACAGTGAGCATTCGATTTAATAAAATTCCAAATGGCGCATTGGGAGTCTTTGGAGATGGCACAACTGGAGCACATCTCATCAATCACTATCAAACAGCATCAGCTTTCAGTCTAATCCTTCTCTTTGCACAACATGGTATGTTATTGCCTTTATTTTCTGTGGACATGCTAGATAAATCTACCTATTTCTTCATACACAAAATTATAGTATTCAAAATATAAAATGCCAATTTCACAAGTTTAATTAAGTATACCTGCTCCATTTCCAGAAATGGGCTTAAAATGTATACACACAGTCCACCAAAAATATTCTGAGGGGAGTCGGGGGAGATGGGCAACAGAACAAATGATACCAAGGACAGACAATACAATGAGATTATCATTACACTTATGTGAAGATGTCCATTATAAATTACAACAATCTCATTTTGATAATCACATATCTGTCCATTCAATTAAAGAAAAGAAAAAAGGTGTAAAGTAAAAGCCACACAGATTAGTTTTCACTTGTTTTTCTACCCTAAAAACTTTAGAAAAACAAGGATGTGATATGTCCACCTGAGTTTGGGTCAGATTATCTACCCAGCACCCTACAGCTCCTCTTTCTCTCTCTCTGAGTAACAATGCTTCATCACAGCAATGACCGTGTATGACACTGGGCTGGGCTTACCAAAACTGGGGCATCAGGCTCCCCCCCCACCCCTCATAATCTACACCAATCAGCCACAACTTAAAAAAATAAAACAAAAACAAACAAAAACTGACAGATAAAGTGAGTAACATCAGTCATCTTGCATCCCACGCCATAACTCTGGTGCCAGGCACCACAGGACAACCTCAGAGATGCTCACGAGATGGACTTAAACATTAAGCAGGTGACTGTAATGTTGTGGCTGGCTGATGTAACGTGTGCATGTGCAGGGCTTGGATTCTCAAATTACTGTATTTTTATGTACATTTTCTTACATTTGCAGCTGCCCCTATTACTTTTGGCCCATCTGCCTGCACTGGAGAAAAAAAAAAGAAAAAAAAGTGAATACAGCAGAGGGTGGAGGGAGGCAAAGAATAGTTTTCCTTCAGGTTTTGATTAAAGTCTGCAATCTACAGTAGTTTTTTCCTTTTCTCTCCCACCCGCCCCCCACTGAGCCCTGTTTTGGTAGACCTGCATTTGCTACAATCATATAATCCACACTATGCTAACACGGATCTGGGTGTTTAGTGTGGTTATGAATACATAAACACACCCCAGGAACAAAACAAAATAACAGAAATGAAACAAAAATACAATAAACTTAAAAAACTTAAAATAAAATTAAAAAAAAAAAAGCCCCCCAAACTAAAAGCATATTTTGGGAAACCCAACCCAACCTGCCAAACTCTGCAGGTAAATGTAAAATGAGTCAGCCATAATACCATGTTACCTTGTTGCTGGAGCTCAGAGACACACAGACATACTGTACAATGATGCAGCTCAAATGCAGTCAGTTTATGTACAAGGAGATTCCTTTTTACATGGTCAATAGAGAAAGAAGTCGAAGACAGGCTCGGTGGGAGATGAGGCACAATATTCAACAGTTTTGTGTATCTTTTTTTTTTTTTTCCCATATTTGCTTACACAAAAGCAAGTGGTAGTAAATGTTATATAGCATTCACAAGAGTTACATCTTTTCCCCTATTTGACTGAAGTTGTGGATAAACCAGAATAGAGCAGGGAACAGTGTTTCCAAGTTCAGAGACAAACCAGATAGCCATCGCTCTTAAACATCTGAAACCTGGGAGTCCAACAAGAAAGCAGGTATATTTTTTGGATTTAAATCTTACAATATTATCATGGCTTTTGGTGTCCCGGTTTAGGATCCAAGTAGTGGAACGCCATGCTAAGAAAGCTGTAGCGAAAGCGATATTTCACTTTTGTAAACAAGCAGATGTTAAATCTAGCAAAACACCAAAGCTAGACTCAAAATCCATTTTTGTCCATTGTATTTATTTAAAAACAAAACAAAAATCTATCTGCTAACTTCCGACATGTCAGTATACTTGCAGTGTTAGCATTGCACGTGCAAAGATTTCAATACTGAGCGGTCTGGAATTAAAAAAAAAAAAAAACAATAATGAGTGAGCTGTGAGCAGATGACTCCTCCTGAGCATTAATCTAAAAATTATCAATGAGGAATTGAGGTGCCAAGCCACTAACACTGTAAATAAGAGAACAGCAGAATAAGAGCACACATTTATATACAGAATTCATACATCAACATTAAGCATAAGGGTCTGAATACATAAAAATTGTAAATGCTTAGGAATCATACGGAATCAGAAATATAGACACTTAAAATCAATTAGTTTCCTTCTAATTTTATACTGAAAACACTTCAGTATTGGTATTTTTTTGCTTATTAAAGTCCAGTTAGTATGTTTGTCCCTGTTGGATCGTGCTGATCACAGGCTAACATATTCTGCTAATAACCAATTTAGTCAGCAATCACAAATTCAGCAATAGTGAGAAAATAAAACAAATTATCATTTTTACTGAAGAACAATAAAAAAGAGAAAGTGTATTAAAATGAATACACACTTTATCAATTTTTATAAATTGGGAGGAAGATGTGAAACTACATGTCACATGATAACGGAATGACTTTTCCTTTCCACATTTCCAAAATGGGTTTAAATGAATTAAATCAGAGAATTAATGGAAATTCTTTAAATTGCAGCTCAGTGACGACAACAGCCACTCCAACACTTAGACAAGATGCTCACACTACTGCAAATTTGTGTAACCAAATCCAGACAACAGATGTTTCAGAGTCAGCTATTCATGTTGTGTAATTACCGTCAGCTGTTCCAGAAACCAGAAGCTGAATTTAGAGGCTTCACTACAGCAACGACTACCATGTGCAAGCTAGAAAGAAGACTAAAAAGAACACAGACGGCCATCGCCCGACTCTCTCTCCTGTATGACATGTTTAGATGAGCGATAACACAGTGATAATGTCAGCAAATCACATGAAAACATCCTGAAACGTCTTTGGCTACAGCATTTGGCAATTCAACAAAGAAATAAATGCAGATTTTGCAGGGGGGGGGGGGGGGGGGGGGGGTGAATTGCAATAAGTCGATCAGGTGTAGGAAGGGCAGAGGGAAGATGGAAAAAAGAGCAACAAAGAAGACATAACTGCAAACACCATGCGCCATTTAAGGGCCTCTTCTGTCCAAACATACGCACACACACGCACACACCCCTATCTCATTAAATGTCTGCAAAAAACCCACCTCTGAGGATAGGGCACAATCAAACAGTCAAGTAAAAAGGTGTGTAATTAGTGCAAATGAAAAAATGGATTTAAAAAAAAAAACAAAAACAAACAAAAAAAAAACAGTACACAATGAAAATGGTCATGGTGTGAATGAGTGAAAGGGAAAATGAACAAACTGTATCCCAAGTCTACACCCCTCACAACATGCAAGAAGATATAATCAATCAGCAAACAGAACAAGCTGTCAGTTTGTGCTTGTAGTAAGTTTCCTCTTGTTGAAGAAACATCTGCAAAGTCCATGCAAATTCTTGTGTCATGCCTGCATGTCGGTCTGTTTCGCGCTTAAAAAGGATAAAAACGATAAACCAGATTTCATGTATTAGAAATACATGAGCTTAGTAGTGAAAGGACTGAAATGCTCTGTGTGTGTTTGTGCAAGCTTAACTTATCAGTTGAAATGCCATTTAAAAAAAAAACTTTTAAAAATTAATCAGCATCCCTGCACATGCAGACGCTCATTTCCGTCAGTGTGTGTGTGTGAGCAGGGGGACGGACATGCCAACGCCCAGAGCCGAGCTTCAAAGTGTTTTTTGCGGTTAAGTGTGCTTGTGTGTGTGTGTGTGTCAGTGGGCACCACTGAACAAAGTTGAAGGAAGAAGAAGAAAAGGGGGTGGGGGTGGGGGGGATTATTTGAACTGTTCTGTTTCAAAAGGCTTCACATCTGGTTCAGTGGGGGGGCGGGTCATCAGGAGGGTTATGTTCAGGAGCACATCTCCAAACAAACCCCGAGTGTGAGCGGTTCTTTTCTTGTATGCCAAAATTGGGATTCTCGTGTTTTTCCTCCGTTTTTGGTTAAAGTCCTCTGCAGCTTTCACTGTGTTTTGGCTCTGATGGCTCTTGGTTGGACTGAACTGGTTTGGTTTTTGTAGTTTGGATGCATCCAAGTTTTGGGTCTGGTTCTGAAGCTGAGGCAGGAAGACTGACGGTACTGGTTTGCTGGCAGGTGGTTGTTTGACGTGAATATAGTTTGTTTCAAGACTCTGGCCACAGCAGTTTCCAGCTGCGATATTATTTACGCTGATGTTAAACGACACGAGATTTGCAGCAGATGAATTCAAACATGAACTGTCTCACCACCACAGTGGTATGGGGGCTATTGTCACATACAGGCTGCTGATAAATAAACTGGTGCCAGCTTACAGCCTGGATAAACTTTTTTGTCTGTGGTCCTGGGTGAAAGCAGTTAGATGGAAAAAGGAAACAGCTGAGCTCTACCACAATGCAGAATTTTTTACTGTGTAAGTTTGCAGCACCACTGGGAACGTTGGACTAACCAAGATAAAACGCTCGATGCTCCAGCACCGAGACAATGTGACTAGATCTTGGATGCCCTGGTATAGTCTGAGCTGGGTTTACTGTGCTAGCTGGATGTGCCCGATTGGAAGAATGAGTCTTAGTATCCAACAGGAAGAGTTGGTATATGTCATGTCTGATTTTAGTTGTTTCTCTGTTCAAAGTGTAGCATCGGAGCCGGGAAACAGTAACTTTGTTCGGTTAGGTCTGCTTGGTTAAGAATCTGGCTCTGGATTAGAAAGTCAGTCTGTTAAAGTACTGGATTCAGGACAGGCCAAAACGGGCTCTGGTTGTGGTTACTTGTTTAGTGGGAACTACTGCTGGACTCAGGCCGAGCTTGACTGGCGGTGCGTGGAGCACCATAGAGGGTTACTGATGCTATGTGGTTATTCTGCATCACCTGGGGAGGAGGAAAACAGACTAAGGACTACTGATATACACCGTGTTCACATATATGTGTTCATATATTTTCGCTGTAATCCCAGCTAAAGCTGCTAAAACATAAAACATGCTGACCTCAAAGATCATCCTCTGCAGTCCAAAGCAGAAAGTAGAGCCGAAAGGATTGGTGTTATTGGCTGATGAGGACCTGTCAAACACAAACGTGTGATAATGTCAGAGGACACTCATGTGGCTATCTGAAATTTACAGACTTTTACAGAAACCTTACAATTTGAACTGTGTAAATATGAACAAAATTAAAATAAACACTGAAGGGGTATTAAGACTTGATGTCACATATGTAGTTGGCATCTGAAATAGTTATGTTGCCCATACTGACTCTGCGCTGTATATACACAGTCATTTGTGTATGTTGGTTACCTGTGTAGTACTACAGGTTTTTCCATTGGATGACCAAGCAGTTCTTGGATTTGATCCCACTGAGGAAGAATCAAAAGGTTAACAGACAACTCAAAGGAGCATATTTCACTTGACTGTATAAAGGTGATAAGAAAGACAGGCTGCATGAGGTTCAAAATGACAGGGTTAAACAAATATAAAAAGAACACTGCTGCCATTTCCAACAGCAAGATGCACTTAGATAGACAACTTCAAATATTTTGAGGAATACTGAGACAAAGTTCAGACCATTTTTCAGTGGATACAAATTATATCATGGGACTGTTTGGTTATTTAGTCTGTGGTGCAACAGAGAGCATCTTATGAACTATCCGTCATCAAATTTTTAAGTTTAGGGGAGCTTCAGTGATCCAAATTCACAAGCCTGTAATCCCCAAAATGTACAGAATCATAAATGAGAACGTCAAACTTTTAAGACTAAAAGTCATGTCAGATTTCTACTGCCCTACCACAACACCACCTTGTGGCTAAATCTAACCATTCTATAAATTCTTTTCCATAACTGACCTTGCTGTAAGTAGTTAAGATGCAGTCCTCAGTCTGAGAATCAGCTCCTTCTAAAGTGCCAAGTCAAAAACAAAGGAATGGGCATTAGATCAAAGCGAGATTTTTAAAAAAAAGTCTTTTTGATGTATTTGTGATAACTGAACAACATTTGCCTTTTTTGATGACTAGTGGAATCTTAAAGTCACATCGATGATATCTGTGAGGAGAGAGAAGTGAAAACAGGAGCAATAATGGATAACATAAAAAAGAGAAAGAACTGGGTAAAGGGAACAGAAATAAGTATCAACACATAGAAAAGACTTGACTAGATAAAGAAGGATAATTACATATTAAAGTTGTAATGTCCAGGGAAGTTGGTGTGGAGGACAAACTTCTTAACCAAGTGAGTTGTTGAGTCAAACAGGATATCCTGAAAAATAAGGCGATGCAGTCGTCAAAATCCCTTTAGGATTATTTTACCATATATTAGCCTATTACATGACTGTCTATTGCAAACACGGTGTGAGTAAATAAAAGTAAAGTAAATGATTAAAGCAGGACTGCACCACCGCATGCACTGATATGAGGGATCTGTGCAGGAGACAGGGTTTGCATCACAACAAGATGGTTCTAGGTTCAAAACTGCTTTGGGGCCTTTTGTAAAATGCAAAAAAAACAAATTCTAACTGCACATGTGAGTTTTCTCTAGGTCCGGACCTGTCTTAGACAGACTACCTATCAAGGTTTCACCCTGCATCTCACACAATGTGAGACCGATTGTAGAAACATGCTGCTTTAGAACGGTGCTGGTAGATGTCCCATGAATTCACAGCAAGCAAGTGGGAGTCAGTACTCAGGCATCATCCTTGCCTAAACTAAGTATTTCCAGTAATGAGAACACTGCTTTCTGCTGTGTGGTCAGAAGCTGTGTGAGAATGTTAACTTTGTCCTGACCTGCTTGGAGTTCATGTGTAAAACTGGTCAGAGTGTAATGACAGCGCAGCCAAGCAGCGAAACAGTAGTAGAGACTTACTGATGGTGGGCCAACATGAGTTGACTCACAGCATATCACGGCCATTAAATATATTTTACAGTGCTAGAGTGGGCTAATGGTTGCAGTTGGATTTATTTATTTATTTTTGGTTGGCTCTGCATCACATAAATTATCCGGTTGTAAATAAAATGTGAAAGGAGGGGGAGGTGTTGCTGATGCTGGTGCTCCAGCGTAACATCCAGTGGCTCTGAATGTCATATAGAGCAGTGGTCCCCAACCTTTTTTGAGCCGCGGACCGGTTTAGTGTTAGAAAATGTTTCCACGGACCGGCTTTTAAGGTGTGGCGAATAAATACGTCAAAATAAATGATACGACCATAACCAAGTGTGATATTTTCTACGTATAATAATAAAAAACGGGAATCCACTTTGTATTCGTATGCAACTCTATCAGCAGCGTTCTCGTAACATCCCGCCTCAACATGAATAACAGGCTCTCTGCCCACAGCGCTCCCTGGTCAGCTGTTAGAGCCATGGTAAAACATGCCTTCAAAATAAGATACACCGCAAAAACAAATACAGTAGAAATCACCTCAGTCGGATTCAAATGGCCCAGTTTGGGTTCTATTATCGAATTTCGCTGCAATGGCTTCTGCTTCATCTATGAATTTGCTTCTGCAAATTTTATAATCTGAAATTTTACTCGTAAGTGCAAGTTTGTAGCTTACACTTGCCACGATTGTCCCCGGTGAAATGAACTGATATAAACACTAAAACAATTTCCAGGCGTTGTTAGTGTGTGTGTAGTTGTGCATGAACGAGCCGATGCATGGAAGTGGGCGGACAGGAGCTGAGGAGGGTTTTAGCGCTAAACTCATCCAGTTTATGCGATCACATTTAACTGGAAATTTATTACAATGGGACCAGATTTTTCATCCGAGGTAGGTGAATATCCGACGGATTTATGTGATGATTTTATTGGAATTAATGTTAGGAAAAATCAGGACCTGCAGATGCCATCCAACTAGAGCGAAAACCCGATTTGTGCGACTTCGACTTAGGTGATTTTTACTGTAAAAAGCGCATGAAAAATACAACTCACCATAACACTGAATCAGTGTAAGCCCCCTGAGCTTGTTTCTCTGATACTCATTTTTGCTGGCTTCTGGTTTGACTGGGTTCAGCCGATTTCACATGGAGCGTGGCTGCAGAGCCGCGGTGTCAAGCGCTGGAGAGTCAGTTTGATGGCTGGGTCTACCTCACTGCTATCCCCGGTGTTGATAAATAAAAATGGTAAATGGACTAGTTCTTACATAGCGCTTTTCTACTCTTGTTGAGCACTCAAAAATTTAAAGAAGCGTTATGTAGGTCAACCAACCGATTTCGTTAGACAGGCCTGAAGCTTCTGGGTTTAATTTTAGCGGTGACGTATCATGTGAGCAGAAACGTCTTGACACGTCAAGAGGAAGTCATGGAGGGAAGTAACGGAGCGAATCCGCCCATTTTTCAAAATAAAATATAGTTTAGGCGCAGATAATAAGTAAAACGGAAATAATTTAAGTTATTTATTCTTTATGTGTGGCCCGGTACCAAATGTCCCACGGCCCGGTACCGGTCCACGGCCCGGGGGTTGGGGACCTCTGATATAGAGCACCTTTAAACTACATTTCAAACATTTCTAAGTGAGTCAAATTGTCTAGTCTCCCCATTAATGGGGAACAAAAACTCTAAACAGACCCGTGAGTCAGAGAAAGTGCTTTAAAAAAAAAAAAAAACCCAAAACACAGGCATTAACATCAATCAGAAAGATTCACTCACTCACTCACACACACACACACACACACACACACACACACACACACACACACACACACACACACACACACACACACACACACACACACACACACAAGCATGGCTTAGCTTACATACCACTCCAAGGGTAAAATAGTTGAAGAAGTAGTCGTTACATTTAGATGGAACCTGCTTATGTGGTGATGGAGAGTGGATCTTCATCTAAATCAAAGAAGAATTTGGGAAAATAAGGTTTTTATGATTATATTTTTTTGTCTTTAATCAAATTAATACAATCATTGAATATGATTTAAGATACAGTCAGAAGCTGAAAATTGAAAAGGGAGCACATTATATTAGGTAAAACGGAGTTCGTACCTTGTCCTCAGATTTGTAGAAGACTTTATGTGGGGAGCCCAGAGCACCCAGTACATCCTGACAGGAATCTCCAAAGTAGATGTTCCTCTCCAGGGACTTGATTTTACTATCAGCCATCACACCAAGACCACATCCTGCAGTCACAAATGTTAATACAAAAACAAATCACTAAAACGTCACATTAAAAGCAACGAACTCAGACACCAGCGTAAACAATGGCTTTGTATGTGATTTTTTTTTTCTGCTTAGCTCAAAACTGCCGGCATTATTAACATTATGAATAAAATGCATCAAACTGTTAACATAAAAGGAACATGTATGTAAAACACCTGGGACGCTGATTTCTGATCACAAATAATCACTTGCAGTCTTCAACACACACACACACACACACACACACACACACACACACACACACACACACACACACACACACACACACACACACACACTTCAGGTACAGAGGTGTACCCTACCTGCAGTGAGAAGGTGGAGTCTGAGCCCTAGAGGGCCTGCACGATCTCTCAGGACATCCACACACTCTGCATAAATGTTACCAAGGAAACAAGCCAATGGCATTGCAGGAGCTCTGAGGACAGAGGAATAAGTTGATTTTTTTTTTTTCTTTTCATTTTTTGTTCTTGTCTTTGCTCTCCATACGTGAATGTTTTTCAAAATTTTAAAAGAGTTGAAACTCTATAAACTAACATCAATATGCAAAATAAGGACCTAAAACAATTATGTTTCCTTTGGCCATCTGGCAGCATTGCCATTATAATATACCTTGTTTCCTGCAGGTTGTTTCCAGTGTAGATGTGCATCCTCTTGACCATTGCCCCATGTGGAATCTGCAGGGAGGCCAAACCCATGGCAAAGTTAGGCTGCCAAGGCAAAACAGCTGGAAGTAATAAAGGACTGACAGATACTAAAGGTTTCTGCATCCACATGAATAAACATATTAAGATGACTAAAAATAAAACAAAACAGAGAGCTATAACAAGTACAGAGGAGTGACAACACATGATAATGCACAAGGGAGTGAACTGTCCCATATAGCACTGACTGGCCTAAACACTGCTTTCAAAATCAGAAAAAAAAAAAACTCAAGTGTTTTCAGTGATTGGTGACACTCTACTTTAATTCATCTTGGAACTTCATCAGATAGCAAGTTTTAATTCTGACAGGTTGGACATCAAATCAAGATTCACTGTGACTCAGCAGTTCAGATGTATTTTTGTCTACCACTGCAGGAGTCCCTCCCATGGGACGACATTTGATTTTGGTTTATAAAAAAAGAAAAAAGGTACACAGAGCACCCATCAATAATTACCCCCCCCCCAAAAAAAAAAAACTACAGTAGTCAAGTCATTAATCTGCAAGAGAATAAATTCATCTGATTGAAATTGCCAGAGTTTAATTTAGAAAATACATTAATTTAATCATCACGTACTGCAAAGAACAAAAGACACTGACTTGGCTTCATACACATTTGTGACAAGGCAGGGCTAACACAGGGCTTGACCTCTGAGTGTCTGAATGACTGATAATCACTCAAATCACAAGGCTGGCCTGCTTTCCCTGGGACTGTAAGAAGTGAGCACTCTATAAATGGCTGACAAGTAACTGGCCTAAAATGCTCTCACCTCATATTTTGGAGCTTCATTCCATGAGTCCAGTTGAAAGGAGAAGGACAATCCTCGAAAGTTGAGATGGAACAACTGCTCTGCAGCATTGTAAACTGGATAGAGAGATGTGAAGAGGAGAGAATTTTATAAAGGGTAACACCAAAACGTTGATTTAGTTATGAGTGAAAACATAATAAAGTGCATTTTTGCTTTGTAAAGTACCTCCGGGGTGTGTAGCTCCAAATGACTGGTCTATCTGCTCTATTGTGGGGGCAATGGCCTGAGAGTTGAAATGGACTCCACTGAAACACAATCCATACATACAGAGTGTCAGTGTTAAATCTATTAATATTCAAAGAGGCTGTACTGCATTATAAAGTTAAAGGCAATGATGGGAAATGGATTCCACTCATCCAAAGGTGACGTCAAATACACACATTAATGTAGGCAGACTCAATAAGGACGCTGTACACCTACCTCTGACTAGCTATGACTTAAAGTTAAAAGTGGGCTTCAAGGCAACATAAAATGAACTAGGTATACTGTACAATGGCTGTTTAACATCCAGTATTTATGCCATTTGGAAGCATTTGAGTCAGGACAGGAGGTCACTGAACTAACTGGTCTCTCACCCACTCCACTCCACACTACTGAGGCAGAAGAGTTCCTTCTTCCTCAGACTGATCCACCCTCACTGCCATAAAGAATGCTTCAAGAAATCATTCTTACAATTCTCTATAAAACTGTATAATAACTCGTTCTGTGCGAGGTGAACACATTTGTCAGAACATATGATCCCACACACATAAATCTTCTTGCAGCTGTCTTTCAGACTCCTAGTGTACAGGTTCAGATTCAGAGTGTACATATTATTTATTAATGTAATTTGCACTTCTCTCCTGCACAATGTCAATCTTACAATTACTCTTCTTTACCTACATTTTTATATTTTATTTATTTTGTTTTTATCACTGTTGTATATGTATAGTTTTGCACTCAGTGCCTGTGGCACTTCTACTCTCCCTTTGTTGTTTATTTATTGGAGAAGGTACTTTTTTCTTGCTGCTGTAACACTATAATTTCCCTTGTGGGATCAATAAAATATCTATCTATCCATCCATCCATCCCAATATGACTCTCAAAGTGGCTACGTCAGCTGCTATAGCTTTGTATCCCTTAGTGCATTTAAGTTTTTACTTACCAGTATTTCAACTTGACTTTGCTCAGGTCATACACTTCAATCACCTATCACACAGAAAGTGAGAAACATCAGCATAAAAATGGCAAGAGTTTTTAAGGCCATGAGACTGTTGTAGTTCTGCTAATTATCTTGAATTTTTACCTTGAGTCTCTGATTTGTGGCATCAAACAGTAGTTTAATCCCATCCTGAGTCAAGTTCAGTATGAGGTCATGGCTGAGTGGGGTCTGCACAGGGAGATAGTCAAAAATAATACATTAATAAAGAAGCAGGGGGAGGTGCCATCAAATATAGGCAAACAGACCTTGAATTAATCTTAAATCTGAGCATTTCAGAAATTATGTTGATGTATGTTTTTTATGGCAAATTTGAACTGACTAATACTGGATCTGTGGAAACGAGTTGACCAAAAAAAAAAACCAATAACATAATTTTTTTTACACTCACACATACTAGGATGAACCCTACTGTATGGAAGGTTGTTTCCAGCACTGGAAAGAAAAAAAAAAAAAAGAAAAAAATAGAAGTCAGGAACAGCTAAGTCGAAGTTAGCGAGTTGTCTCAAAAGTGGGTTATCACAAAATCTCAAGTTATGGATCTCAAAATTTTTAGTTATTAAGTAAAAATTTCAAGATACCAACTCAAATTTTTGATTTGCGGATGGCAAAAAAATAAATAAATAAAATTCTTCAGTGGTGGAAACAAGCTTCCGTACTACTGTGACCAAGACACATGTAGATAGAAATTTTATGGTTGAAAAATGAACTTTTCAGCACTCTCTGGTGGGCTAAGTAGCTAATGACAAGACTCTTTCTACATCATCTTAACCAGTTTGCTAAGGAATTCTTATATATCATCAACTGAAAAACTTGGAAATATGGCTCTATATGTAATAAGGTAATATACACTAATTTAACTATATATTTTGTTAAAAAATACAATATTCAGAACTGGAAACAAACTGGATTTCCTTCCATTGCCCAAAAAGGAACTTTTGTGCAAACAGATTATGGATTGTGAGTGTGCAGAAGTTTGTATTTAAAAACAAATGGCCATCTTACCTGTTCACTGTATAGCACCTGGACATTTTTGATGATGCGGCAGTGTTTCTGAAGGATAGAGATGGCCTGGGAAAATGGCATCCCTGAAAACACACACACAATAAAGGTTAGCAACACAGTTTCTAGTTGAGTCTTAGATATAAATATTCAAGGAAGTTAAAATCAGTCTTCTAACATTTGTTAATGACATGCAGCGTTATTTTTTTTCCCATTTATGCAAGATGTTGCATACTCACCTAAGGCGAATTCCCATTGCTCATTTCCTAGTGATCTCTCAGGCACCACCTCCAGATCCAGCATTGGCAAGTAGTGGGGGGCAGCTCACCTCACCTCAAGACACAATGGGACCCTCTGAGGGACCCTCTCTCTCTCTCTCTCTGCTGATCACAGCACTGTCCCACAGGATTTTCAGACAGCTACTTTAAATCATAACTATATAATTATTTCTCCAAAGCTACTAAATTCATGAGTAACAGAACAGCTACTCAATCTGTGCGTTACAGTAAAACTGTCCTTTTTATCTCATGTCATACGTCCTTGACATTAAAACGGTACCAAAGGAGATAAATTAAACGAGTCTTAAAATGACATACGAAGCGCAAACTTACCTAAAACTTAGTCAGACACACAAGTTTTAAATTACAGTTTAATAAGTTGCCCAACATTGGCTGGCAGCTCAACTATATACAAATTACGCAACGTTCAGTAAGCCTAAAAAAAAAAACACACAAGGCCAGCAGCTATTAACTGGCTGGCTGCTTGTTTGTACAGTTAAAAAAAATCAATGAGGATTAAAAAATTAATCCACTGAGTTCAATCAGAAACTTGCCCAACAGCCACAAATGTCTCCAACAGGCATCAATTCAATAACTAAGCATCAACTTCTGCGGTGCTGTTTCTGACAGAGCACTCGATCCAGTGGCAGACAGGTAAAAACACCCCAAAAACAAATAGACAGGCACAAAAATAACTTTCAAACTCAGCTGTTTCCGCCCGTTATGTTTATTATCTGTCACAGCTGGGCGGTTACGAAAGCATCAAATCTTGTCAACAAGACTGTTTTTTCTTTGCGCTATGGGCTAACATTAGCGGACGAGCTAGCTGCCCCGTTCGCTTACTGGTAATGAAGTATAAATATAAATAACGTAAATGCAGAAAAAAATAATTAAAATTCAAGACAAAAAGAATTAATATCACGGTTCAAACTGGCACGACATAAACAAAGAAAGCACGCCGAGCCGTCGGCTGTCTCTGCTGTTTTTCTTTCTTCGTTTCAGCGAAGCTTCAAGCTCGAGAGCTAGCTCTTCTGTCGCTCGTGCGCAAATTCCCACGTACTCGCGAGGAGACGCTTCCTGTGTCACTCATAAGCTCGTCGGCCGGCAATTGCCCACCGTGTCCCTTTCTCGGATTTAACGCGTCTTCACTGTCAGGAGCTGATAAGAGCGACGCGGCGTCCAAACAACGGCAACTTCAGGTATCAACAACAGCCAGCAGGATCAGCTGATAATTCGACTTCCTGTCTTCGGCGCACGTTCGAAATCGACGCCATGACGTCACGGTCAGGCGACAACTAGAGAAATTTAAATGTCTCTTGTTCTGGAGATTCAATTGGATACAAGCCTAAAGATGTGTGGTTCGGTGTTTCTGGAGCCTTTAATTTGAAAAATCACATTGGGCACTAGAATTCTCAATATAATCAAATTTTCGAAAAATACTAGAAGTAAGCAACATTTAGCTCTTATATTTTGTTTGCTTATCTCCTCACGACATTTGGAAGATAAAGTACTTTAAAAAAACAAAACAAACCTTTTCATGATTCTAGTGGTTTAGTGCCTCATCCACTCAGAAAGAAGAAGAAATAAAGTTAGTGGAATTTGACTTTTCATCCAGTTTCCTCTTTTTTTCATTTTAAGCAGCAGGAGTAAAACCCTGAAGAAAAAAATGCTGTGGCTTAACGAGTGAGCCATGTGCTAAATTGTTGCCATTTTGTTCACTTTGTTCAAGTTTGGAAATTGACTAATCGGCTGCAGTTGGCATATGCCAGCAAAAAAGTAGCCATGTCTGTCTGTGTGACGATTAGACTCTAAACTCCCTGTTTTTCAAATAATTTTATATCTGCTTTAACACACACTGGTGTGCTCTTGGAATTCGCTTTAGGGTTTTTGTGATGACTTTAAAAGCTGGTTTGTATTACAGTCTTTGAGAACCACTCAGAGTGGTTAGTGACCAAAAGAGCTATCTTCTTCACCAAAAGGAAAAAGAAGTCTGCACACCAGCATAAGCTCCTGAGTAATAATTTAATACAAAACCATAATGTGAGTAACGTTTCGTGCCACAACCACCCTTCCTCAGACAAGTCTGAGGAATTATGGTTTGTATTAAATTAAATTACAAAACCATATAATATTAAATTATTACTCAGGAGCTTATGCTGGTGTGCAGACTTCTTTTTTCTTTTGCATCTTTTGCTTGTTTGTTGGCCCAGCTTTTCACTTTTCTGGATTGTGCTTGTCTTCATCTCTATTTAGAATCTTCTTCACCAACCTCTATCCTTACTCATCTGCCTCCAGGGCAACAAATGTAAACTCTTCCTCCAAGTCCTGGAGCCTCACCTGCATCTTCACGTCTTTACCCTCTATAACCTAGCTACCATCAGACAGCTGTAACCAGAATGAATCTATCTATCTATCTATCTATCTATCTATCTATCTATCTATCTATCTATCTATCTATCTATCTATCTATCTATCTATCTATCTATCTATCTATCTATCTATCTATCTATCTATCTATCTATCTATCTATCTATCTATCTATCTATCTATCTATCTATCTATCTATCTATCTATCTATCTATCTATCTATCTATCTATCTATCTGCTTAATGACCCTTAACTGTAGCTTGCTTGCATTTTTGATTGATACACTGCTTCCAGGGGCTTTAATGCATGACAAGATGGTGACAAATTAGGGGCTATTCATAAAATATTCAGGGCTGTACCACCAGATGCCCAGTTTGGCCAGCCTCACAATAGAGAATAACAAATAGCTGTGCCAACCATAATGTTTGAATTAGAAGAGAGTTCTGCTAAATTAACAGTTTGAACTGTCTGCACCTTGCATTAACTAAATTGTTATATAAATATATCAATGTTTGTGCAGAAATTTCTTTTCAAATTGTATAAACTCAAAAAAAAAGGAAACGGCACACCTTGTTACTAAACTATTTAAGTTGTGACTCTTTGTGAATCCTGTCACACTGTCTTGGCTGATTGGAATATTGTTAATATTATCAGTAATACCTGTGCTTTTGTTCTGTGGCAAGTCAAAATGTATGTAGTGAAAAAGGCCTAATTAAGATCTATTTAAAGATTAATTAGACTGTTCATGTTGAAGGAGAGCCGCGCTATGCTGAAAATAATGTGATGGACATCCGAGCCTACTTATTCAATCTAGAGAAGAGCTCTGACCAGCCGCTGTGAATTTTAGGTAAAGTGATTCACTTGTATATTTAGTGTAGGAAAAAACAACAACACAGATGCAAATACAAGAATTAATACAGGTTTATTTTGAAAAATGTCCAACATTTTAAATTGAGTATCTCATATTTCCTCTGGGAGGACAAGCTCAACCCTAAAAGAGAGGGAAACACAGACCACGTGCAGGGAGGAGAAACTGAGAGTGTGCACAAGCCGTTAAATATCACAGAGCTGTTGTAAGTATAAATAAGTTAAACAATTAAGAAGATCAACAGTTTAGGTAAAAAAGAAAAAAGAAAAAGGAAAGAAAATGTTTTATGGTTTGCCTTAATGCCTGCATTAAGAAAACTGAAGGATGGATTCCACCTGAGGTGTGGTTCAATTTTTAAACTGGCTGGGTAGGGACAGGAATACTGTGTTCACAAACTACAACCTAAATCTTTGACTCAGTTACTAACTTACAATTAATCTCTCACCAGTGTTTCTTAACCTGAGCACACTGTTTAAATCCATAAATATATAGTTTCAGATTTGACCAAGAAGTGGCAGATTTAACACATTTATTACAGTAGTGTTCATGCTAATCAGCCTTGGTACATTTGTTACTTTGTGACATACTTTATAAAAACACCACCTCGGTGAAAACATCTCACACCATGCTGCTTTTGACACCTACTTCTTGCTTTTCATTGTGCTATACTGGTTCATTAATGCTCAAACCCATCAGTGAAAATGCAATTTTTTACCATCCTTGACTAAATTAAAGATTTAGATTTCGTAATCCCAAAAATTTCTGCCCTTTAAAACAGCCTCATTAAAACATCAACCACCATTCCTGTAAAGGTACGAAAGCTTTAAACCAACATTTCCTTAATCTCATCTTATGCCACAACCTGCTTTATACTCACGTTCAAATGCCTCCCTCTGTCCCTTCACCCCACTCAAAGTCTTCAGTGCCATCTGACTGCCATGTCTCATCTGCTCAACTTTTCAACATAACTTTAACTAAACCCAGAAAACATAAATGCACCACTTATCCCAGTGAAGGTAACCTCAGACAGAAAATATATTTTGCACGTTCTTAAACTAACTAAGCACCGAGTCACAAGGCCAGCTGACTTTGCAGGATCTGAGGACTCTAAGGTAAGCTTTTCTCTGTGCTCTTGATAATCTCCAAGGGAAAAAACAAAACAAAACAAAAAAGATTAAATTAACCTAATTAAGTCCTTCTATGTATAAAAGTCAGAATGATTTTTTTTTGTCGTACTCAATGCAAGGAGAAACAGAGGAAGGAATCTCTGTGAAGTCTTGATTACAAAGGAGCCTTTGACCATTTTCAGTTAAGGCATCATTTGTATCTCGAGGCCTTAACTTAAATGTAACTTATAACTTCATCAAGTCTCTTCTCATTGTTTGAGTTTTCATTACTTTTTCTCTTTTTATTTTAATTTAAACTATCATTTTTAGCAACATTATTGCAAAACATCTCATAAAAGTTACAAACTCATGGCGTTCAATGTACAAAAAAATAAGATTTTTCTTATTTTATGTGGAGCTCAATACAACTGCTAACAAATGAGACTTAGAAGAAAGAAAGGCAGGAACAAAGGAGTTTTCTTGGTTATAATAATTATAATAAAACCGTTGAGTGCACTAAATGTAAAATACACTGGAAAATGAAACAAAATTTCAGTTGCAAAATATAAAAAAAAAAATGTTGCCTGTTAACAGGGCTTGAGTCAATCCACATTCAATGTATTTAACCCAGGAAGTGGATTTCCTAAAAAAATAAAAACAACAACAATAAAAATAATAACATTAATGAAAGAACACTTGGAAAATAAATCCAACTAAAGTCCTCAAACCTCCCAAGTTTCTGGAGACGTTTTTTTTTTTAAACTTAAGTTTACACAGAATAGCCTACTGCTACTGCTGCTTCATAACAAAGCCAGAAGATGAACAAAAGCGACTACATATACAGAAGTGAGAAGTAATATAAAAAGTAAACATCATGACTTTCACACAAAAATGATAAGATAACTAAACAAACAAAAACATACCATTTCATTACACTAGTGCTGCAACAGGACATGGGATGGTAGACTGCATTTAGGCTTTTTTTTGTCCTTTCGTGATGAATGGCTGCTTGATTGGATGGATTCTATAACTCTAATGGATCTCTGGGGATAATGAGTTATTAAAGTTGATTTTATTTATTTTATTTTTAGCTTGTTAGCATGTACCGTTTGAAAAGTCTAATCTTATAGTGGCATGTGACTGATGGTCACTGTCTGATGAAAATATGTTAAATATGTTTAACTTTTATGAGCAAACAAAGAAGCCCTGCTTTCTTTTTAAGGATTACAAATATATAATGTTCTCAACCCTTTAAAGCACTTTAAAAATGAAAATGTCAACATTTGGAGATACAGCTGTTTCATTAGACAGTGACTCCTTTTTTTTTTTTTTTAAATCTTTGCACAGAGCAAGCTGAGGTGATCCTTGGTGACATTTTAGCCATTTGGTTTGACATTAGGGAAAATATGAAAAGTCCCATAAGGACACAGATGCTTTGCGCCTCTCCAGGCGTGCTCCTGCTGGGGTCTGCAGTAGGGGCCCCACCTGATGACATCGTTTTGAATCACCCTGTCATCCCAAATCAAAGCGCTGTAAAGATTGCTCTGATGATAGATAGGCCACATAGGGAAACACAAAGAGCATAGGTAGGTCTGTGTTTGGTTTCATGCATCTAAAGAAAGACCAAGACATTGTATCACATAGTGCAAAACCCCTTGGAAGACAAAAGACATCTGAATCAACCCACCCTGTCCACAAAAACAACGCATCGTTTTCCCAGTTGCTTCCAGAGCCACCGATATTGTAGCATATTTCTTTTTGTTGAATGTCCTACCTTCAGATTGTTGCTACATAACCTGTGATTCCATTGTCACAGGTAACTCACCATAGTGATGTTTTGATACATAATTAACAATATAGTACAGCAAACACTTGTTAACCTTACAGCCTGGTAATATTCTCCCTGGGTACTCTCCTCCTTTTTTTTTTTTTTTTTTAATTTAAATGCAACTAAAGTTTCCCTCTTCTTTTATTCCCTCCCTGCGGTCCCCTTTCCCTCCCCTTTCCAGCAAAGTGAACTTTGGTCTCAGAAAACAGCAGGCTTTAGGAAGTGAGCTAGGTATAGTCGGGGTAAACAAGGGCATGCTAACAAATCTGAAGTGTTGCACAACACTGAACAATGCAGAAATCTTTTTTTTCTTCCCCCCAACACCTCATTTTTGATGCTGGTACGCTGTGACCCTGAGCCACAACAAAATCTCTTTTAACTGCTTCTTCCAGTTTCTGCACTACCTCTTCCCCCTTTACTGACATTAATACCCCCTTACAGGCCTTCTTGCTCTATTTTCAACAGTTATATTAATAGAAAATACATTTTGGTACTCAAAACTACCCCTATTCATCAATTTCCTTTCAGACCTGGACAAAAAATATCAAAGCTTTTAAATCTGAATGACTTTATATATGTGAAAATGTCATTTGACTAAAACCAAAAAAACAAAAAACCCGAACATCTACGATATCATGCAATATTAACTGCTCATGTTCCTTCTTCAGCATTTAAACATTTATATATCTACTTTTTGCCCAGGTCTTTTACGTCCTCAGCCATTCTTTTCTAGGGTTTTTATTCACTTTCAATTCAATCAGTTTTCATCTGCATTCAAATACTGAAAAAAAAAAAAAAAAGGTTTGGCATGTGAAAATGATGATATCAAACCTGATGTAAATCACGAGAAACAACAGATCTACAACTGCAGTTTCATTTGACTTTTTTTTTTTCCAGTTGATTGTGTTGAAAGTGAATGGACAAGGCGGCACGGATTTTCTACTCTTCCTCCATCCATAACTTCCTCCTCCTCAGCGCATCTTGTGTTCCATGTCAGCGTTGGCCATGTTTGAGCCAGGGCTGGGGTCCTGCTGTCGTCTGGACTGGTGAGAGAGAGGGATGAAAGGATGACAGAGGGGGAAAGAGAGGAGGATTAGATATTTAGAAGACAGGGAGAACAAGATGGCAAGGAAGGGAATGGAGAGGAAAAAAAGAATAAATTAAGTACAAATTTTCACATGTTAACAAGAGTAAAGATATCCTGAAATTTTTCCTGATTCCCTCTGAATTTCTATTGATTTCTCCAGTCAGGGGCTGACTCCCAAAGGATGTCAATGCAATCACTCCCAAGTTAAAATGTCCAACTTTACAGCGGACGTAAACATGTTTACAGCCTGGTAACAGCTAGTTTAGCTCTTCATTACAACTGCACAGAGGCAAATCTTTTTATAACTCCCTTTTTTTTTTTAACACTTAATCGAGGCTTAAAGTTACTGCTTTTACTGTGCCAACAAGGGTACCTGTAGCCTGGAAGTGTTCTGCTGCACTTCAACTCTGCAAAAACTTCTCAACTCTATCATCTTACACCAGCACAGTAAACTATTTATTATATACCACGTACTACGCAGAATAAACTCATTTAATTAATGTGAGCCAAAATGTAAGAATAACAACACATATCTGATTCTTCTACAGACACAAAAAAAGACATAGGTCATAAAAAAAAGTTGCAATACCCCAAACTGTCATTAGAGGTACTCAGAGAGCTTCATTACAACATGTCGCTGTGCTGCTGTTGATACACTTTCCTGATGTTGATATTTTAGTTAAGGTAACTGGCAGACAGGCAGAGAGGCAGACAGATAAACTGGCTGACATGCAGGCTGCCTGATGCAGATAAACACACTAACAAAGTAGATTATTAGGTCACCAACAGAAGCCATCAGTGTGACAAGGCCTTTAAAAATATTTCATGACTGGGTTTAGAGTCCGTGTGTTTGTTATGCTGCGGCATGGTCTCTTGCTGTAAAAAATACCTGTGGTTATATGTTTACACTTAAGTGATAGCCGAGGGAATTTAGCAGGGGTCAGCTGAGAGCACGAAAGGGGGAGAACATAGAGGGGTGAGAAAGCACGGGGAGAGGTGAAGCAGAGAGCAGAGCAGACAGAAATGCAGACAGAGATAGTAAAGGGGTTGCTTAGTTCAAGTGGAATGTAGTTTGTGTCATCTCAGTGACTCACCATAATAGCAACATACACGCAGTCACATGCACACACACACATACAGTATGTCATACTACCATTTTGACTCCTCTTAGCCAGACTGACTCCAGTTCCTGTCGCTCTCCTCTGGAAAGCTTTCTGTTGTTTTATCAACACTGCTACTATCAAATATTAATACGCAGCTCATTTAGACCGACTTGATTTTGGATCAAGGCAGATTGCGATGAACTTAATTAACTGATCAACACAGCACCATCTGTGCGTATGTGTGCAAGTCCTCCAAGTCTCCCTGGAAAATTTCATATTAGATTATTTTATAGCTTGTTTCAGAGCCAATCAGAGAAAGCCAAGAAAAACTGTGATGTTGGGGCAGAAATTTTGGAGGTCAAAGTGGGTGGGTACATAATGTGTTCAACTTTAATGGCAAGGGCTATTACAGATAAATCATCATGACTTTTCATACTGACTATAACAAGCTTGTGTTTTAGAAGCCAAATGATGTAAAACCTTAAGACTGCACTAAAATAAATAGTATCTTTAACAATGGAGCACATGCTGTAACTACTTGTATGTAAAACGGGTCACTTGTAGCAGTCCACAGAGAGTTATTACCAGAATCTGCAAGACCTCTCAGCTCGACAGAACTTTATAGCACAGTTTAATGGCATTTACTTGGTTCCTACATCTGTCATTTTATTTTACTGTTTTGGTTCTCCCTGCTCTGAAACAGCATGCTGCCATCAAACTGAGCAATACTCTTCCAAAAAATGATGCACGCAAAAATGCTTGAGATCAAACGGTGAATGTAAAGAAGGAAGAATTCTGCAACTAAAGATAAAACTATTGTTTGTGATGGAGTTGGTGGAGACATAAAAACAGAGCAAAAAGGAGAGCTGATGTTGCACTTACAAATGTAATGTTGCATTTTCCCTAATTGAAAGAAACACGCCTCATAGTAATCCTGAAATGAATCATTTTAAACTGCAGGATGTGCAAAAACTGTTTACTGACAATATTGTGATGCAGTTTGTTTCTAGTGCCTGCAAGAAGTCAAAAATCAGTTACTTTTGTTTCACAGCAAAAAACATGGTTATTGCTAAAAAAAATTTAATTTTCAAAATGAAAGTGGATTTTCAAAAATGCTCTCACTGAATCTACTCTTGGACCTTGCAGAAACAAATGATCTTCATCTGGTATGACGTAACGCTTGCTGCCATACTCCAATTTTTAAAGCACTATAAGTAATGCGTCAACTTAATGCTTGAAAATATTTGGCTTTCCAAGCACATGTGGCTAGTCTGCAGATTAGCAACAACTATGTGACTAAGTATACCTTTGTTTACCCTATTTCATTTCACTAAACATTCAGAAAATCATTTCAGTGCTGGAAACTAGCAAGATTTAAACAGTGAGAGAGCATGAGTAAGTGTTTGTCATTGTAGAAGGGAGTGGTCTTCAGTAATCACAAGGGCAGAAGAGCTTTCTGTATTGATCCACATGCAGATGGAAGCCTTCTGGGCCACTATAGACTGCTTAACCACAACTCAATAGTGGGTGAAGTGTGCATATGCACATGTTTGTGTGTGTCTTAATAAACTTGGAGCAAATCTGCTGTATCTGCGAGTTTGTGCACATATGTGCGTCTACAGAATTTGTGAATTTGTGTGTGTGTGTGTGTGTGTTTGTGTAAGTCAAAGCAGGGGGTCTGATGGTGATCAATACTAATGATATATTAATGCTTTTAGTGGCAGCTCATCATTCACCACCAAATCTCTCTGCTCTTGGAGTGTATGTGTGTCTGTGTGTGAATGCACCTGTCCAGCTATCCTAGTGAGGACCCAAATGAGTTTTAAACCACTGAAGTGAGGACATCTTAGAAAAGTGGATCTTTGGCTAGTCATCGCGTTTTCACACATCATTAAAGGACAGGTTTTTAAGCCTGGTTTTAGGGTTAAGGTTAAAATCAGGTTTAGGTTTGGGTTAGGTTAAGTATTGGTGTTGGGCAATTTGTTGTGGAGGTTTGGGTTGGTGCAACAGACACGCTCATGAGCAAATAATACCTAACATGCTTACCTTTTTGCCGCCATTCACCCAGTATAAGTTCTCACGCTCATATTCAGTGACTGTGGTGGTAAAACCAAGCAGCCAAGTGCATAAAGAGGTTTTTGCTTTGCTTGAATTCTGCTTGTTTGAACTGATCTGACATTTGACAGCAACAGAAAACAAGAGGAATGTCCCTTTTATCATTATATACAATCATAAACACAGACCCACAGTGACTGACAGCGTCAGTTAAGCATGTTAAAACTACGGTGGCATGTTTATGTTTTGGAAAATAATGTTTGTGCACCGAAGAAAAACCGGATGTCCTGAAAGCCGGATGTTTGTCAGGCGATTTCAGTAATGTTCCCACTCTTGTCCCATCAGCCTGCTGTACATTACCTTACATTATCATATAATGTTACCAGGCTGGGAGATGGTAGTCTGATTTTAGGAGTGTATGACTGTTCAAATAAAATATACAGTGCATCCAAACTGTTAAAGGTCAGATCGATTCACTCAAACAGAATTCAACTTTGGAAGTGTTTGGATGCTGCATGTGTAAAACACCATTATTTGTGCAGGAGTGTGTTTTATGTCAGAAATCAGACACCACAGTAAAGAGCTTGGGAATGCATTATTTTAATGAATGCACTCACTAAGATAGCTAAGCAAGTCATATGTGTGTGTGTGTGTATGCATCCACTATTAAAAATGCACATTTCTTCTCAATCTATTGCTTATTCATTCATCATTCTGACAGGCACCTTCTGACCTTGGATGACTGGAATATCACTGCTTTTGAATGAAAAATGTTGTATCTGCCAAAATGACTGGGCTTTAGGAATTCAGGGGTGGGGGTTGGGGTGGAGTGGGGGCAGTTTTATATTCAGTGAGCAAAAGACATCAATCTTTTGGTGCTGAGCGATATGAAAACTTCTCAAACCAAAATTGAAGTGACAAAAATTCTCTTTACTTATTTGCCCGCATAAATTTTAGCTAGACATCACACGTGTTTTTCAAAATGCAGATTTTAAATATATGTGAAATAATTTGATTTAACTCCGCTTTCTATTTTGCAATTAAAAAAAGAAATAAAACAGAATTTTTCTTCCCCTTCTTTTTTTCTCTCTCTCTTCTGTGTGAGAAAATAAGAAGTGTGCCTTTGAAGTGCACGCAGCTCAGACGGGACACAGAGATAACTAGATCACCAGCTAACGAGACACAGAGAGTTATAGAGAAAGAGAGACAGATGGAGAGGTGGAGTTCAGACCACAGAAATGCAGAGGCTGAATCTGTGCAGCTATTCAGCAGTACTCGTCAGGCACACCCAAAGGAAAAAAGCTCATAGCAGATCTGCATGATCCCACTGAGACTGTTTTTTCTAACAACTCTACAAACTCTCAAATTTGGTTCATATGATTATTGTGGTATGAAACAACTATGGAAATGGCTTGTATAATCAAGCACTATGTCCACATAAACCTCTTTTACATTCTTTCACATTGAGCATTAAACTATTTAGCCATGACTCGTCCTTTGTTAATACTGGAGGGTAGAGAGATAACCGCCTAATAGCTAACAAGTAGTGTTTCAACCACTGTGTATACAGTGCTTAACAAATTTATTAGACAGAGAAGTCCAGTGTACCAGCTCAAATTTGGGTATAAAAACATGAATTCAGTGTGTTATTTGCCTAATAAATATTTTTTGTTTTAAACCAATTTTTGACAAATTTCTAAAATATCTGTGTTTTCTTGTTTTTATAACCAGTAGTCAATAAATTTGTTAAGCAGATGTTTATATTTTATATTTGAGAAATATTGTCTTTTGTACAAACAGGAAACTGTTCTCACTTTATGATCTCAATGGCTCACCTAAAATACTCAAAGTGACACATTTTTGCTACCGTTTGGCAAAGGAATAAATGCCTTCTGGAAACTTGGAAATTTTGGAAATTATGTCTAAGTAGACTTGCAGAGATTTCCTAATTTGTTGAGATTTTCCAGTCTGATGAAGGCGCCTCCATGCTTATGTATTCTGGTGAGAACACAAAAGTGCTGATTGTATGAAAGACAAGATATACTGTTTTAAAGCTATTCCACATACTGTAACGGTGTTGTTGACTGTACAGAAAAATGATTACCTTCTGTATCTTTGCAGGGAAAAGGCTCCCAGTTTCAACTGAGATTACAAGAAGCCTCTCTGAACCAATGCAGCATCTGTAATTTCTCCTATTTCTTTGTAGCCAGTAAGAGTGCACATGTTACTCCAAACTTTAGATAAATAACTTTGCAATTTCTGAAATACCTATAATTGCTGTCTTGTTATTTAGATGAAAGGATCAGTATTTTTGTAATTATTAAGGTTGCTTTACTTTTTTACAGAGCTTTATATACATTTTATTTACTCCCTTTTAGCTGTGTGTCCTGAAAATGTGCTATTTTGTTCATCCTCACTGACCTCATAGCATATTTGGCTGCAGCAGATAGAAGTAGAAGTAGTAGAAGCATTTAAAAGTTCAAGAAACAATTAGTTCCCTTGTTGATGGAGACCAAAATAGAACAAAAAGAGGACAACCACTGGTGCCAACTTGTGGCCAAAAGCAACTAATATTACTTGTTGGCCAGATTAAATTAGCTGTATGTGAAATGGAAAGCAGAAGGGCAAAGCTGGATAATCAGTGAACTTTTGGCATAAAGGCATAAAGCTAAGCTTAGTTGATTCATATAGATATTAGGATAGTAACAATTTACTCACACAGCCTGTCTCAAATACATGTGTTTCTCAGACTGTTGAACCATTTTAGTAACATGACCTTCATGCACTGTTAACTCTGTATCAGAACTCAGTCAAATGATTGCTTTACTTCACAGTGGAACTGCTTCCACTCTCTGATCCCCAACTTGTTTCAAAATAATTTAAAGTGGGAAAAGAAATGCTTTTTCTTTTTTTTTTACAGTGTGTGTATATGTTTCAGGGGATAGTGATGGTGCTTCAGTAAGAGACACGAGATTTTCTTTTTCTGTCATAGCCTCAGGGAAGCCACATGAGCTCAGTCACATAAAAGGCAAATGGCACTAAATCTTTCTTTTTTTCTTTCTTTCTTTCTTTCATATGATGCTATTCAGTCTTTTTTTCTCTTTCATTTTTGCAGGACCATGTGCCACAAAGCTGTGGCAGATATTGCTGCCTCTTTCTGCAGACAGTTACGAAACACACACATTGTGCTCATTGAGTCTCTCACACCATTCAAGCATTAAATAAGTATATTTTACAGCAATTTTTTGCAGTAATAAAATTCATTACAATGCATGCACATTCATGAACATACTCACATATGAACACACACACACACACACACACACACACACACACACCCACACGCACACGCACACACACACACGCAGTTGTGAAAAAAAAAACATACAAAATGCTGTAGGTGCTGAGAGACCCACACATACACACACACACACACAGACATTAATAGACAAAAACAAGAATTCACATACAAAAATGAAACTGGTGGACACACACGTACACATGCACGCACACGCACAAGGTGGTTTAGTGCATGACAGTGTGATAGATGGTGAGAAATGAAGGACACAGACCCTGTTCTTTTCTGCTGGCTGTCTGTGTGTCATCAGTCCCAGATTTTAGAAACCACAGGGTCCTAAAAAATAAACAATTTGGGGTTCATTCGGAGGGCGTCAACTTAGGAAGGATGCCACTGATCTCCCCAAAGCCTTGCTGGGAAAGTGAGTTTGTCTCAAGTAATTAAATGCATTTGGGACAATTTCAAACCTACAACATATCAGTTTGTAAATCAAAATTATATATGAGACACTTCAAAAGACACAAACCTTGATCACTACATTTGTACCATCTATGTATATTTCAAGAAGTCACATATAGACGCATTATATTATTCTATTATTAAGATTATTGCATCACAATTGTTTTGCCAAGTTTGTATCAATTAAAATTTGCAAAGTAATGCACAAAGTGAGCAAACTACTTTCCCCTCTGAGGCTTTTGGGAAACCTGACAAAACTGAATAAAGTCATTCAATAGTTCATTAATATCAAGTCAAATCAATTATCAGATCAGAATTACTGTCAAACTGATCATGCACTAAACTTATGGTTCTATAGAAATATTCTTTAAAGAATAATAAAAACATAACAAAACAAAACAAACAAACAACAAAAAAATAAAATGCTAAAAAACACAAGCACACATCACACAACCCCAAGCACTAAGCAAGGAAAGGAGTACTAGAAATTTGATGCTGCTTTGATAAAATACTATCTGCAAGAAAATTCATCTGAACATATGAAATATGCTAAACTTTGCTTTGATAAATTCAAGAAAGAAACTGCACTACAAGCAAGCTGAGCTGGTAATGCTGTTTGCGCTGACCAATCTTGCAAAGCTGTCCCCTAAGAAATTTCACTTTATTCACCATGGCCTCCCATATATATATATATATATATATATATATATATATATATATATATATATATATATATATATATATATATATATATATGGGAGGCCATGGTGAATATATATATATATATAAATTCTGTAAAATGTCAAATTTTACTATCTGTTGTGACCTCCAGTATTATGGAAGGTGCTAAATGTGTGTTCACTACACTGCTTTATAGATGGGAATTCCCACCAATGAGAGGCTTAACATCAAGTGAAAAAGTTACTCTTGTGTGAGTCACATTCTCAACCTTTATATATATTATCATTTTTTTTCGCTACACCAGAATCATTTTGGACCAGCTTTGCAAGACTGAAAAGGGTTTAGAGATAAAGTAAATCTTCAAGACAGCTGATCTATGTCAGTCTTCTATAAATATGAAAATGGTCAGCAGTTCCTGGTCTCTCACCTCTAGATCCTCTCTGTGCGATCGCTCCCTGTCCTCAAAGTCTCTTGTTCTGCGTCGAGCCTCTTCAAACGCGGCCTGAGCCAGAGCGTCCTCATGCTGCACACACACAAACACAAAGAAAGAAAGACTGTGGTTAGTCTTTTTTTCATAACAACACAAAACAAAACAAAACAAATCAAAACAAAACAAACAAATGCAGAATAGTTATTTCATGCAGTAAATCAAGACAGAGACAGAGATGGGATTCCAGGAAAAAGACAGGAGTTGGATTCAGAATTTTGATTTGTGTGTTGTTGTGATACCTGTGCCCTTTCTTCATCATATTCCAGAAATCCCATCCCATCCAGCCTTTGTAGGTCAATCCAGCCTTTCCAGATCACACACACCCCATTCAATATCATAGGGGCCTTTAAATAGACCTGCAAAGACAGTGAGAGACAAAGAGAAGCACATTAATTCATCAGTACTGCCACACATTTGACATTTTAAATAGCAATGAGTGCTGACACTTGTTATGTTAAGTTTGCAGCTCTCTAAATCCTCTCATATAATCATAGTTAAATCCAAGATGTTAAGGCACTACGGCAGTGAGTCATATGAAAAGGGAATACAATATCAATACTGTAATCTTCTTATAAGAAAGATCTGTTATCTGCTCCTCATGACTGCCAAAAACACTGGCCATGCATGAATTGTACCTTAGCCCCAGGCTGGAGCAGCAGCTTAGTGTGAACACAAGTTTAATTCAAAATTACAGGTCTTAAATCAGAACCCATCAGCTGTTAAAGTGCTGTGTTTGGGAGCTGGAGGCCTTTCTACCACTGACCCTTCCTGCTCTATCTGCTGTGAAACAGAAAAACCACCAACTACGTCAAGGCCTCTCCAGAGAGATTGAGTGTTGGACTATTAAATGACACGTACACACATGCACGCATGTGCGCACGCACGCACGCACGCACACACACACACACACACACACACACACACACACACACACACACACACCCTGACTTGCATTTATACTTGCGCATGTGCGCTTGGTTGAGATCACTGAATGTACATGAATGTCTGCTTGTGTATTTGCTGCTGTCAGCAATCACTCCTCAGAAAAAGTGAAGCTAGAATAATCAAATGTAAGTATCATATATATATATATAATAAAAAAAAACAAACCCACATCTTGTTTTTGTTATTTTTTAGAATGCATGTTAATTTTAAAGCCATTGGCCAGGGTCTGTGCCTTAATGGTCTCATTCAGACATTAGACTGAACAGCTTTCACCCCTTCCATTATTCATTGAAAATAAATGCAATCTTGCCTCACATGTCACGTGTTTTCAGTTAAGTCAGATCATAACAGAAAGAGAAATGGAACAACATTAGCCGATCAATAGTAGACTGTCCACGTCTTGTTTGACCTTGTTTTGTCTCTGTTTTGTCTTTCTGTGAATGAGAGAGGTGAAATAGCTGCGATAATAATGGGACTAGAAGTGCTTACTTATATTTCATTAACCCCTTTCTCTTCCTTGTGTACTGAGCAGTGCGCTGAGCAGTGTACAACATTAGTCTGTCCGACAGACAGGGGAGTGTCGGGCTTTGTGTTTCTGTACTCCTGGTTATGCTACATATGCCTCAGTTCCAGGAAGTCTGCAAAGGCACCGCCATCTGCATGTATGTATGCATGTACATGAGTTAAGAGAACGTTCACATCTGTGGGATCACAGAACCATTTCTCTGTTTGGAGTTGCTGGACTCTCTCAAATGCTACAGGAAAATTTCAAGTAGCTGCAAGCTGAACTATTTCTCAATATTTGGCAATAATAGAAAAACATAATTCCTAGATGGTAGTTTTTTGGGTTCAGTCAGAATAAGGCAAGTTAGCACCAACAGGTTTGTTTAATAGCCCAAATGCTACACTTTATTTCCTGTCTAGTCTAACTTTGTTTGACATTTGCTGGGCAGGTAGTGTACCCAGACTGTTTCCACAGTGAAAATAGCTGCCTGTTGTGGCCAAAAGTAACACTGTGAGAGAGAACCAAACAACCAAACTGAAGTTGCAGGTTATAGAAAGAAATTAATATGCCATAAAATGCCTTTCTCAGAAGGATCTTTCTTGCTTTTTCAAAAACATACTCAATTAATTTTATTGTCTTTGTGCTCTTGACAAAGGCAATGATGGACATCTGGTTTAGCCCCAATCCTGATCCCTACAGACATCAATAATAAAGACAAATATATCTAACAAATTAGTATTGCATTCTCAGCCTTTTTTCATTCCCCCAAAGTTGCCAAAAAACAACACTAAAAAAACAAACCAAACCGAACTGACAGTTATTTAAAACACTATCAGACTAAACAATGAATTTTCACAAGCTTCAAGAAATTCTTTCACCCAAGAGAGTTCACAGTGTACGACAAAGGACACAGTACAGTGAACGAGCTGAAACCTTTCTGGCTGTCTCTTTATTTTTTCTTTCATTGCCTTCCTCTTTCTCGCAACACTGATTTATATAGGCTCAGGAAGAGATGCAGTAAAACACACAGTCTGTTTTTCCCATGGTAGGAAACTGTTAGGTTGGTATTTTTATCAGCATAAGAGAGTTATTTTGGACTAAATTAACAAAAATCAAACACTCCCCCAAAACACATTCGCAAACACACAGATGAGTATATTTTTCTGACTGACACTGGGCAAGCTGCACGTTCCTGCATTTTTACTCAGGCTATTTTTGGACAGTCTCTCACAGGACCTCTTTTACGACAGCTACCCACACTGCACCAGAGTTGCAGGGGAGACCGCACCCCAAGAGACTGTGGGTTTTTGTGTTTATGTGAGTGAATGTTTCTCTCTCTCTCTGTGTGTGTGTGTGTGTGTGTGTGTGTGTGTGTGTGAGAAAGCAAGAGAGAGCAAGAGGAATGGCTTCCACATCTGTGGCGCTGCATAGTGCTTTTAAAAGAAAGCTTCATTTAGCTTGACAGGGAAAATGTGTATGTCAGTATGTGTGTGTGTGTGTGCATGTGTGTGTTTGTGTGTCTGTGTGTGAGGGGAAAATATGTAGAAACGGCCCAACCACAGACTTCCTTTTGAGAGAGAACCATGTCAACCCCCACATCCATTTACTAAGACACACACGTGAAGACGGGAGACCTCTCACACACTGCAGCACAACCGAATATGAAAAACAAGCAGAGTGAAATCCAGTGGAAATACAGCTCACTTTAAAACCACATTCAGCCTTACTTTGGTATGTGTGTGTGTGCTGATTTGTGTTTATTCATTTTACTGCAGGTAAAAGTTACACATATAGAGCACATTTAATCATCTTATTAAAATATTATGAGCCACGGTTAGACTTACTTATAAAAACAGTGTAAGCAAAATTCATGTTTTCGCTTGTGCCTACATGCTTTGTCATTACATGTGAAGTCTACTGAGGTTAAATATATTTCACATGGTTTGCCATAACCATGCATTTACCCGGGCACTGTTGGCTGGATAACACCTCTGCTATTTTCTGTGCTAAAGGGCTGAAAAGGCATAAAAGACAGCAAGTTTACATTGTTTGGTCAGTTAACCTTGAAAAACAATGTCTCTGGCTCTGTTTTTTCCTTTTACTTGGAGCTTAGGCATTTTGTGAGGGAAAGCACTCACTATTTTGAGTCCACGTATGAGACGCAATGGCTTTCAAATTGTGTTTTCACTGACCGGGGCATGACTCACCAAATTTACTTTTTTTTTAAAAAAAAAAGGATTTTCTATCTGTGAACTATAATATGAAGACTTGCAAAAGAGATATCTGTGCTGTGACACCAGATACAATTTGAACGACTGTAATGTTTCATAACTGTAGTTGTAAAATGATTCACCATTTTCATTATTCCCAAGTCATACTTACATAAATTGTTTACCACTGTATTGCCAGTCTGTGACAATCTGAGGTACATTTTTGAATGTTTTTTGGGATTGTCCATTAATATATCCACTGTGGTCAAAATCTTACTTCCGTCCTGTTCTCTGGGGTTTATCATAGGTCTCTTTCATCTAACAGATTTGTTTCTCTCTGGACTCTCTAAAAGCTGCCGCCACTAACCCTAATCTTCAGCAGATGAATTTTGGGATTCCTTTCAGCATTGCATGGACTCAGTTTGATTGCATTTGTGTGCATGTATTTATATATATATATATATATATATATATATATATATATATATATATATATATATATATATATATATATATATATATATATATATATATATATTTCTTGAGTGGTTAGTTTGTTTTCTTATGCTTGATTTGTTTTGGGATATTGCTTTTAACAAAGGAAATTTATTGCACCCCATGCAGTTTGGTTTTAGGGCTAATCATTACTACAGAAATGGCATGCTGCTATTTCACTGAAGTTATTAAGGCAATCTTGATAAGGGAGGGGTGGTAGGTGCTATTTTTCTGGATCTACACAAGGCCTTTGATACCGTAAATCATTCACTTCTTTCAAAGTTATCTTATTTTCACCTGTCTACTAAGGTACTAAATTGGATTCAGTCTTATTTATCTGATCGCTCTCAGTGAGACAAGATATCATCTCTTAGAGCTTGTACTACAGGAGTGCCACAAGGCTCCATCTTAGGACCATTGTTGTTTATAATACAGTACCAGTCAAAGTTTTGACTGGTACTGTTTATATCATTGATTTTCCATCTGTGTGTGACGGTGTTGAAATCTTGATGTATGCTGATGACACAGTGCTATATGTACATGGCAAAGATCCTGAACAAGTTGCTGCTAAATTAACATTCATGATGCAAAAAGTTATAAACTGGTTGAACAATTCATGTCTCACTTTGAATACAGAGAAAACAGTGACCATGTTCTTCCAGAATAAGTGCAAACAAAGGGTTCTCCCAAATATTTATGTTGAGGGAAAAGAGTTCAAAAATGTTGGCGAGTTTAAATATTTAGGGGGTTACTCTAGATTCTAATTCTACTTTTACATTTAAAACACATATTAAAAAAATGTGTCATATACTCAAATGCAATCTAGCAAATTTTAAACATATTAGGAATTCATTGACTGTTGCTACATCTGAGACATGTTTAAATGAAATAATTTTTTTGTTATTATCAATATTGTATGACATTTTGGGCACAGGCAAATAAGACTGAATTATACTCCATCAGCTCACTTTATAAACAAGCTGTTAAAATTTTGGACAGAAAATCTAATCAATATCATTATTGCCATATACTTACTAAATATAATATGTTAAGTTTAGACAGTCAAGTTTTGAGCTGACCCTGCACATTAACAATATAGACACCAAAACTCACATTGCAATAGGGTTTTGAATAAATGCTTCCAAGGTTAAGGTTTTATTTCAATATCTTTCTTATATCATCGCTGCTCTAATCTGGTTACTGATGCTTCACGCAGGACAGATAATTGGGTAAAGGAAAAGTAGGGAAGGGAAGTGGACACGAAGGGATCACTCAGTGATTTGATGACTGGTGAAATAATACGACTGATATGTTGTGGCCTTCGTAGTCATCAGATCTTAACCCGAATGAGCTGTGAGATGCTGGAGGGTGTGTTTGGATAGTAACTGCTTAGAGGCTTTTAGAATCTATGACTAGGACGTAGCGACCCAATGACTTACCGTAACATGTTAAATTTTTTTTTTCTTGCTTTAATTCATCACACATTTTTATTGTTGAGCAAATCATATAATTAGTTTTCATTAAATGCATAGTGGGCAAAATATGAAAACACCATGGCTTAATTTTAGTCTTCTGACTTCTTAAGGGTTCAAACTAATTCAGCTATGACAAAGTCCTTTAAGACCACAGGTGAGGATTATACTCAGCAGCAACAGCCAGTTGCAACTTTGTGAATGACTTTAAATTATGTTTTGCATTCATCTGTGAATATTCACATTTTGTGAAAAATATAAATGTAATTTTCTTTGTATATCTGGCTAATTTTATCACAACAAACAGTGCTGAGCAAAGTCCTATCACATTCTGATCAATCCACAAGCCTTCGATTATTGTAAGTGCTTTCGAGATTGTGTGTGTGTGTGTGTGTGTGTGTGTGTGTGTATGTGTGTGGGTGGGTGTGCGTATAACAAAGAGAAAGCCAGAGTGTATGTTGGGAGACAGTGTGTGTGACGCAGATGGAGGGAGATGTGTTGGCACACTGCCTCTCATTCAGCCTGATGCCAACCATCCACTCAGCACAACAACCCACTACAGCGCACACACACACGTGCACGCACATGCACACAGACCAGTGCCCACGAAGCGTGTGAACACAATGGGTATCTCTGTTTTCGGCCCTGTGAGTTGTGGCAGTGTGTCTCTCCTACACATGTCAATACACACACAAACACATTCAAATAACACAAAAACGTGCCTCCTTTAATTCCTCCATCAAATTCAGTCTATAACTTATTCTCTCTCAGGCGTGTGTGTTTGTGTGTGTGCATTTACTGTCTAAGCTGGAGGCACCAACTGATTTAGCACAGTAATTATGTTATTATCCAGAAGAATGTAACACCAGTGACTGTAAGAGTGTCTGGGGGGGCCGAATGTGTCGATTATAAACATTCACACAAACACCAGTGTGTGTGTGTGTGTGTGTGTGTTATTCACACAATAAACACGCGCTTGTATGTGTGTGTCTGAGTCAGCAGCCAGTTGCAGACAACTCATGCTTTCTTTCTTTTCTGCCTCCCGTCCTTGTTCCTTCCTTTTATCACCACTCGTCACTCATATGATCGCGTTGTATGAAACAAGATCATGAAAGACGGTGAAGAAAGGACGGATTTCGTAAAACTGTCTCAGGACAGCTGCGAGGACAATAAAGGCACTCAAGTGCACATCACATTAATCATTCCTGATTCATGCTCCTCTTCCACAGCACACATGGTGACCTTTTAACACCAGACATCATGTTGTCATCTCAGTGTGTTAAAGCAGAGAAGGTGAGGGAGTAGAGACAGATGGACAGACAAATAGATACTGAGCAATAAGTATGAACTGCAAGCTTTTCATTACATACACAAGATGGACTGAAGCGAGATATAGATATCAACATCCACATATTGTGATATTGCTGATGTAGGTTTAAAGCAAAGTCAATATAAACAGACAGAAATGTCTGTTATCTTTTAGTTAATCCATTGAAATATACCCAGAATGCAAGATATGTTATTATTGTTACAAACTCTTTTGAGTTATTATACTTGCAAAGCAAAATATCAATAAAGTATAAAACCGCTGTGCTTACCTTTTATAGTACATTTACAATCCCAAAGAGCTATCCTACAGTTACGACAACATACAGCAATATCATAAAGTCACTGAGCTACAGCATCAAATGAATACAAAAATCTAACCTAACTATAAACTCAACTGAAACCAAACGCCAGCCTCCAGAGCTGTAAAATGAAGCCAACACGGAAGTGCCAAAAACTGCAGTTCCTCTAATGGACACTTGAGGCTGGCTACAAAAGTGAGTCACAGACCCCAAACCTTAACAAAAATATCAATATATTTATAGCCTGGTGCAAAAAAGACTGTTTCACTTCCCAGAGCTAATTTCCAACTTCATAACAACTACCGTATATATGGGTGATTTTTTTTATTTTAAAATCACCTTTCCATTTAATTTGTGGGGTTGTTTTTCAGGAGTTAATTCCAGTGAAAGGAACTCTTAATGCTTCAGCATACCAAGACATTTTGGAAAATTTCATGCTCCCAACTTTGTGGGGACAGTTTGGGGATGACCCCTTCCTGTTTCAACATGACTGCACACCAGTGCACAAAGCAAAGTCCATGTTTTGGCTTCTCTACACTGGCTACCAGTTCACTACAGAGTCTGTTTTAAAATTCTTTTATTTGTGTTCAAATGTCTCCATGGTCTAGCTCCATCGTACCTGTCTGAGCTAATTACTCCTTATCTCCCAACTCGCTGCCTCAGATCAGCTGATCAGCTGCTACTTGAGGTCCCGAGATCTAAGTTAAAGCTCAGAGGCGATAGAGCTTGTAGCACTGCTGCCCCTATTTTATGGAACAATCTCCCTTTACATATCAGGAGTGCCCCGTCATTGTCAACTTTTAAAACTTTAAAGATACATTTTTATTCACTGGCTTTTAGTATACTTTGAGATCTTATTAATTTTGTATTTGCTGTTTTATTATTGTTCTTCTTATTATTTTTGCTCTTTTTCATTGTACAGCACTTTGTTGCAGTTGCTTTAAGAATGAATAAAGTAAAGTAAAGTACAGTAAAGTAAAGCAAAGACATGGATGAGCAAGTCTGGTGTGGAAGAACTTGACTGGTCTGCACAGACTCCTGACCTCAACCTGACAGAACATCTTTAGGATGAATCAGAGTGGAGACTGTGAGCCAGGTCTTCTTGTCCAAACTCAGTGTCTGACCTCATAAATGTGCTTCTGGAAGAATGGTGAAAAATTCCCATAAACACTCCTAAACCTGTGGAAAACCTTCCCAGAAGAGTTGAAGCTGTTATAGCTGCAAAGGGTGGGGCGACATTACATTAAACCTGTGGATTAAGAACGAGATGCCACTCAAGTTCGTATGCGTGTGAAGGCAGATGAGTGAATACAGTGTATCTAGTCTTAGCTGATAACTTAGCAAAGGTTAATTCTGGCTCACACTTGGAAGACTATAAATGATGAGCAAACTATGACCAGTGTTTATATAAAGTGGATGAGTCAAATTCAAACCATACAGAAACAGTAAAATTGCATTCGGTAACATCGGTTGATCAGTAAACATGTTGCATACAAAGTACAGGTGTGTCAGAAATTATTATAATGCTTTGAACTGTTATATTTAAATGACTGTTTTCACCTCAAAGAGTAAAATGATATATCTGATATCTGCAGGGAGTAAGTAGAAGCAAGTGTGTGTGTGTGTGTGTGTGTGTGTGTGTGTGTGTGTGTGTGTGTGTGTGTGCCAGGTGTGACAGCAGCAGGTGTAGATAAAGCACGTTGCTGGCCTTCTGTTTCTAATCCCCAGCTGAATACAGCCTAACGTCTTCAGGCCTATTGTCTCGGTCTCTCTTACACACACACACAGGCACACACACCTGCTAAAGCAACAGAAGTATAATAGTACGGTACTCTTCTACTGCATGACCACTCTCTCTTCTTCTGCTTTCCCACCCTGTAATTATAAGGACTGCAAAACAAAATGGGACACACGCACACACTCACACATCACATGACAAACAGTAACTACCAGGTCATCTGCGATGATGTCAAATAAGACTATGAGTGGGGAGCTTACATCTAAATGATATGAGACAGATGTGAGAGGAAGGTGAAGACAAACAAACACTACAAACTGACCACGAATCCACATCTTTCCAAAACGTGGAGAAGAGAAAATCTTTTTTTTTTTTTTAATTCAGTGTTTATTTAGTCCACTCTTTGTACAAACTGATTCACGGGGCTCATTTTTTCAGTCGTCAGGGAACTCAAATACTGAAACCTTTACAGGTCATATCTTTGTATTGCAAAACAATTGTTCCTGGCAGTTTGTGCCTCTATTGTGAGTGAATTGGCCTTGCCCCAGTCTGAATCTCTAACTGCCTGTAGACACATACGTGCATCATTGCTATGCAAAGTCCTTTCTGTGTGCACCAGTGGGACAGAAACCATGGTATGTTCCTATGGCTTTCATGGAAATATCATGCAAATCCTCACACATGCTGGAGATAAAGTTACAAAACCAGAGAGGGCAGGAGAAGGGAAGAGGCTCAGATTAAAGCTCGTACTAAATATTTTTCCAAAAACTCTACACGTGCCGACAAGCACCAACTCAGTTTGCATTGCCAAATATGTTTCAGACGCACTGTGCCTGACATGATTACACATTTCCAAACCAATCATTTTTTTTCTTCGATCGAGGAAGGCTTGAAGAAAAACTGGACATACAGAGGAGGCCAAATGACAAATGTTTGGAAGAACAAAACAGTGGCGACGAAGGTTCATTTCCTGTGTCCTGTGATTTGCGCTCTATAGCTGACTAGCTTTACTCAGCTATTGTTCCAGGAATCAAATCATTTCTCTTCTGGTTTAGTTGTAGCTCACTGTTCTCATTACATTATTATCAGCATGTTTGGTTTTGGCAAAAATGGATCAACTCAGGTGACAGCCAAGCAGGGGTGCGGGGATAGAACCCAAATAAGAAAATGATTTATAGTACGAGACAAAAGTTTGGACACATTAATTTGAATGGAGTGTATGTAGATTCTTAAAGTACCATCAGAACAATTTAAGTGTTTTTAAATGATTTTTTAAACATCACTGGTTATTTTTCTTGTGGAGAAACATTGTTACCACTAAACTGATCCACGAGAGGCACAACTTGCAGCTAATCCTGTTCATCAGGTTTTAATGTGAAGCCACAGCTCAGCCAATGTTAACTTTTGTTCTCAATATTTTTTCCTTTTTCCATGTAGATTGGTATATAAATGAAAGGAAAGTCTTCTTCGTTTTGGCGATGAAGACTGACGTTTGGTACGTTAACCGGGGAAACGATGTAGCATTGGTGAGAAGTCTACATGACTTCTTTGCAATTGGACAAAGACCAAAGTGCTTTGAGTTTTCTACATACAACCATTAAAACATTTTTTTAAAAGGTTTCTGAAAGCTTTGAAGGTTGAGTTTCAGCTGAGGAAGCCAACATGTGAGTTTGAGCACGCAGAAAACATTGAAAAAAAATAAAATCACTTTAAGTTAATTAATGTGTCTTTTATGAGGATGGTGATTCAGAGAGCTCTTTGACATTTTTGTGTCAGTTCATAGTTTAATTGTTATTGATGCGGCTGTTGAGATTTCTTAAATACCAGCTGTATTTGTCAGTGTAACGAAGGCTTAGCGAGTTGCAGCGACCATCACAAAAGAGCTGGACAAATTAACCTTTGTTCTCGTTTTGAAAGTGAATTGTGGATGAATAAAATGTACAGAAGTGAATTCTTTCCTTGATGTGTTGAAATGGGAGCAACGAATAATGTCAGAAATCAGATGAAACGTTCAAATTTCAGTTTTCAGAAGTACAGTAAAAGAAACGTAATAGTTACGGACACTGTAATCTGTGTCACATTACGTATAAAACAGTTCCACTGAATAGGCTGAATATCTTTGCCCTTACAACAAGGCAAGAAAACAATAAAAAAAAAGAGCAACAGGAACAAGAAAATACATGTTTCCACCGTGTGAGGACATCTGGGTCTCACGGGAACTGAAACACACAGGTGAACTGTAGTCCAGTCAGCACACATTTACTGGAAGAGAAGGACTAAGAAGGGAGGAATGAGGCTGACATGCTCACGCTGGATTTCACACCAGACTGACCTCCCTCTCCACGGCTCTCTGTCTGACCCGGAGTCTTTCTGATTCCAGAAAGAGAGATTCACTCAAACACAAAGACAAGATGCTAACATAAAACACTGGGACACACACAAAGAGCATACAAACAGAAGACACTAGACAGAAAAGTGCATTGTGGGAGTGGGTGTGGTCATTGATCTGAGCCCTTGAGCAGGAAATATGATACTCTGTGGGAGGAGATGCACATGGATGTGTGTGGGGAAGAGGTTTTTGTGGCGCACGCACGTCTCTGTGAAGCCCAGATCAAAGTTTATTTTAACTTATTTCAATTAAACAAGCTCCATTAAAATGAACGGGAAAGCCGCTCTGGATGTCTGAGATGTAAAAGACAAATGTGTGCGCACACTCACACACACACACACACACACACACACACACACACACACACACACACACACACACTCACACACACACACACACACACACTCACACACACACACACACACACAGAGTTGGATGGAGAGAAGCAGTAGCAGAGGGAACCAATTAGTGGTCTGGCTTTGATGATGTCACTGACAAGTCACGCACCGATGGCACAGCTTCCGTTCAGAGGGAAACATAATACCACACTCTGCGCACGCACACATGCACGCACACTTGATGCTGCTGTGACAGAGAGAGTCCTGGAGGCTTAAAGCTGATGAATAAATTAGAGGGCAGCAGAGGCGTCAGATAAGAAATGATTTCAGGGGGTTTGTGTGTGTCAGAGAGATCACTGCCATCTGGGAGAACTTTTTCATTATCTTTCTGATGCTTTGAAAGCAACTTCTTAGGTTGGAGCGCACAGAAAAGACACCAGGAAGACTTAATCTGACAAAACTGTAACACTGTCATCATCCTGATGACAAATTTAATAAGAATCAGAAAACCTCTGTGTCCTCATTCTCTATCCAGAGAACCTGATGCAGAAACAATTAAATACACTCAACACATTGCTGTGTACAGTATAACTCTGCCATTGACTACATATGAAATGTCCGCCTTCTGCAACAGCTGAATTGTACCACTTTTGTGCATCTGAATTGAAAAGGTCAACATTTTTAGAACGACAAGACTGTCAATGACTCAAAAGTCATCCATTTGCTCTTGGTGCAGAGCTGCAGTGGTAAAATAAAATACTTATTCAGTGTATCATCAGCTGCGTTCATATTTGACATATTTTCTACTGACTGCTGTTGATCTGGAACAACTTTTATCTGCAGGTTTAATAATGGTATCTAATCATGCGGCACAGAGAGGAACAAACAGAGAAAACGTAAGGTCCCGAAGCTGGGTGTGTGACATATTTGTGGTACGTTTTAATTTTAAAAGTGGAGTTAATTGCTGTGTGTAATGCAAGCTGTCAGTCATACTTAAGTGACAAACTAATAATAAATCATTACCTGATAATCCTTTAAAATCTGCTTGAAGTTTGTTTCAGTTGTAAGCAGGACCTTTACTGATCTGATTAACTCAAAGTGCTTTTAACAGACACCGGCAGCTGACGCTAACCAAAAGAAAAGAAAATCTCAGTGTACACTTGTTGTACCACATAAAACTGCAGACAAACAATGAAAGCAACTGCTGATCTACTGGGATTTTTCTGCACAGTCATCTCTGGGGTTCACAGAGAATGGTCCAAAAAAACATCCAGTCAGAAGCAGTTCTTTGGGTGAAATTGCCTTGTTGATGGGAGCAGTCAGAGGAGAACGGCCAGACTACTTTCGTCTGATAGGAAGGCAACACTAACTCAAACATCCGCTTGTTACAACAAGAAGAGCATCGTTGAATGCACAACACACCAAACCCTGAAGCAGATGGGCTACAGTAGCAGAAGACCATACCAGGTGCCACTCCTGTCAACTAAGAACAAGAAATTGAGGAAACTGCACTTAAATGGACTCCACAGTCATCACATCTGAATCGAAAAGAGCACCTTCGTGATGTGATGGAACAGGAGATTCACATGATAGGTGTGTATCTCACAAATCTACAGCAACTGTGTGCTATTATGTCAATATGAACTAAGAGCTCTGAGGAATGTTTCCAACACCTCACTGAATCAATGCCATGATGAATTAAGGCACTTATGAAGGCGAAAGTGGGCCCAACCTGCCACCAGCATAGCGGAACTGCGTTAAGGCACCTTCACCTTGATGCTTTAGTATAAATTTAATTGAAACATAATGAAAAAGGTGGTACCCCACAGGCAGTTTGAGTGAAACAATCCTGAAAAGCCCCTAAACCTAACAAGTTTTTATTATAGTTTTAACCTTCCATACTCTGCCTCTGTTGAGGAAAAGCTGTATCTGCAATTTGCTGAGTTTATGAAATATCCCATATATATTTTTACACCTGTGTTTCAATCTTATCACGTCAATGATTGTTGCAGAGAAATAATCCACTATATGCAGATGAGAGCAATATAGCTCAATCATCACTGAGCTTAACACTTGTTAAGCAGGTAGCCAACATTTGTTTAGAAATGTCATCAGGTCCACTCAACTAGTTATCAGGTGTTAATGAGGCTCGACTGATCCAAACAGATCATTACTGTGCAAAGCATGGCACTAGCAAAGCCACGCCAAAATATACTCACTCGAGAGATTTTGACACAGTTAGTGCCCTAAAACTCTAAAATGAAAAACGTGCGGTAGTCTGTTTCATATGAAGCTGTTGGTAAACCAGCTGCTGTTGCTACAGTTCATGTTTAAAACAGGGTTAAGGCTTGCTAGCAAGTTAGCAGCTAGCACTAAAATTAACCTCCTCCACAGCTGGCTCCCATTAGCCTGCAGCAAAACAGAGAGCCTGTGCTTCTGCACTCTCTGCCTCTCTCTCTTTCTCACACACGCACACACACACCCACACACACACACACACACACACACACACACACACACACACGCGCGCGCGCACTCACACACACACACACACACATATTGTGTTCAGTCGCCAAGTTTAACCTGGCTGTGCCACTCTTTTGGTTTGGCACCGTCAGTGTTTGGAAATGAAGGCGGGAAAAGGGGAGAAATGGAGGGGTAGAGCGGATGGAGTGAGGATGAGAGTGAGTAAAGGAGTGGGGGGTTGAAACCCACAGTGGGAGCGAGGATGTATGCAAAAAATAGGGGGAGCAGACAGAGGGATGAAGGGACTGAGGGATGGATGGATCCATTTTCTTTACAGTTGATCCAACTTAGGGACCCAGCGAGCTGGAGCTAATCCCAGCTGACACAGTGAAAAACGTGATACAATGTGGATGTTAACATAAAATCAAAAGAATAACAAACGGAGAAAAGAACAGGAGAACTAAAAGAAAGATAATAGGCAAAAGTGCAATCACATTTATGTCTGAAATTACGCGGCACAGTAATTAGATCTTCTAAGTTTTAGTTTGTATGAATTATTTTGCAAGCAGTTAAAAATCCCAACTATCCCCAAGCATCGGATTTCTGTGTGTGGGTAAGCTGTGACAGTAATTAAGAAAAGAAGTTGCAACGTATACAAGATCTCTGGCCCGGCCTGACATTTGTATTCTGCAGGGAGGTCCAGTGGGATCAGGAGGCAGGGTGTGAGTGTGTGCTTGTGTGCACGAAACTAAAGATGGGATCTTGGTAGAGCAACACTGCAGAAATTGTACACCGAGTACACAATTAAAGGCTCTGCTTTGATACAACAGAGTGAAGTTGTCCACTTTCTTCTGAAGAATATTTCTCGGTACAGCACACTGCACTCAGGAAACCACAGGCTGCACTCGCCTGTATTTTTTTTTTTTTTTGAATGGAAATTAATATTACATAAAAGACTGAAACCTAATACTTGTGTCTTTTGTTTGGAGCAGCATGAAAAGAGAATGTCATTGATCCGGATTGTGAGCAGAATGGCTGTTGTTTTTCAGTTTGAAACATGAATATGAAGTAAAATACCACACTGTCAGCATGTTCATCAAAATTTTTAGTTCTTCGAGAGCAGGGAAGAGAGAGAGGGCTTGGCTTCAGCGCTACAAAACAACTGTTGAGCTGCTTTTCACTGACAAGTCCTAACCTCATTAAAACTTCATAGATCTGTGAGCACCGTTAAGGTGACAAAGAAGAGGATATTGTCTTACACGCACACGCAGACACACTCTGTCTCAGAAATACGCAAGCTTTCTTTTGCCTGGCACTAAACACAAACTCTCTGCAAAATGCTAAGTACCATTAACACAAGCACACACAAGCACACACACACACACACGCGTGCGTTCCCAACCATCAGGGCACTTGTGTTAAATAATTAACAATGTGAGATTAGCCCGTCAGCCTTGGGGCATGGAGGTCCATCGATTCCCCAGGATGCATTTTTAATGAGCCGCCAGCCGGCATTCATTTCAGCTGGCCAGTGTCCGTGGAGGGTCTTCTGACACACACACACACACACACACACACACACACACACACACACACACACACACACACACACACACGAAGAGTCCAGGCTTGGCGCCAGGGGACACAATTAACATACACATAAACATGGCAGCACCAGTGTACTGAACTGTGGATATCACTTTGGCAACAGCAGCAAACTAACATCTTTTGAGCTCTTTAAGTTGTTTAACTTCTTCTTTGATGCTAAAAAAGATCTACTTAGCAAACAAGATTTTCACCAATGTGCTGTTGTGAGACACAAAAACTCAGCAGTGATTTCACCTCTGTGAACGAGATCATCGCCGCGATCCTGTTCACAGCGTCGCAATCAGCCCACACTGGTTCGTTTAAAGGCTTATCTTTGCAACAAACAAAGCTGGTTACACTCTCATTGATGCCTTTAAGTTGATTGTGGGTACATGCACGCACACACACCCCGACACCCAAATCAATTTGTGTTATTGGCTTGAACTTGTTAGATGTCAACATACACTACTCCAGTGTCCCGATACAGGTGTGTTAAAGACACGTTGGTTCAAAGATTCACACGAGTCTTTTTTTTTTGGACTTTGCGTTGGCGTTTTCATTTCTTGAATAAAAGAGGAACTGAAAGCAAAGGGGCAGACACACAGATCTATGCATTTCTCTATTTCTTTTCTGTAAAAGTTTCACAATGTCAAATGTGACAGTGAAGTTATATGAATCAAGCCCACATGACTGAACATATGTTTTCAAACCTAAAGAGGTTTTGCCAAAAACTGTTTGGATGATTAAAGGTGCAAACAGTATGAACAGTACCCCTGTCGCTGTTGGCACACTGACTGCTGAAATTCAGACTACATTACCTAAGTAACAGGTAATGAGAGGGAGAGAAAAGTGTGTGTATGAGCTGGTGGGTGTGCATCCTTCACTCATCCTACCCTTCCTGTCTCCCTTTCGAAGTCGACGTATTCCCTTGTAGGAACCTGCCTCTGATCTCCGTGGAGGTTGGCTGGAAAGAACTGGAGAGAGAGGTTGGTACCTGTCGCTACAAAGGCCTGTGGAGAAATGGAAAGAGCATAAAGTCAGTTGTAGAGTCCAAACAAGATCATCTTAAAGCTGTATGACATTTTTATTTACATTTTTTTTCTCACCACTGTGGGAAGTCAGACCTCGAAATATTCTAACAAACGTACCAGTGGTCACTGACACTGCAGTGGCCAGTGTTTGTAAAGCTGCACACGCTTTAGACAGACTTTATATTTGGTATCCACTTTTATGCTTGCTCATAACCTTCTGCTGTCACACATTAAGACAATGTTAACACCAGTGTACACACCAGTATATCATTTTCCTGCCATGGGAGAACAATAACTGTAAAGACAGGGGCTCCCGTTTGGGACTGCTGTGTTCACACTTTCATTTTACTTTTACTTTCACTTTTGACTTTTTCCTTTTCTTATGTCTTTGGTTAGACAAGCAACAAAACTACTTGGGTTGATTTTAAAAAGTTTGGCTTATAACATGCACTTTCACAATGTTAAACTCACACTACAAGACAAACCATCTGCTTGGCTACTTCAGTTACAGTTAACAATTTTGTCTGCTATCCCCATGCAGGCATCCAATCCATTTCATTTGTTGAGTGACTTCTATTGAATTTTATCAGGCTACACATTAAAAGAATAGCACTCAAGGAGTGTAAAGGGAGTAAAATGAGATGACTTTGGAGTGAGAACACACTGGAAAAGTTAGTTGATACATAGGAGGATATTACACAGCTGGTAAAATGTGTTCTGTGGCTTTGTCACCTCTGTAAAACTGTGTCTACTTGACCTTACTGTTGTATCTCTGCTTTGGCCTTGAAACTAAATTTAAAAAAGTGACACACATGATTCAAGAAGGTGAAGAAACCGGCCTTGAAACTGCAAATTTATGACTCAAGGCCTTCATTACAAACTAGAGGTTTGGAGTTAGAAACATACTGCCATTTACCAAACAGTTCAACTGTTGCATTATAGTAAATAATCAGCCAATGAACTGAGCTTTTTCTTTTTTTTTTTATGAATAAACTTGTTTTTCTTAAAAAGAAATGCAATACAAATTTGCAAAAATACAAAGTAAATCAAATCACACAAAAATCGGGACTTTGAAATACTGATTTTAAGTAGTTTTTGCACATAAAATGTGTTATTTGGTTTAAGAAATGTTTAAGATTGATGCATCAAAGTTGCTCTTTTCCTCCTTTTTCTTAACCCCCCCCCCCCTCTTTTGCCTCTCCGTCTCTTCGTGGTCTAACCGCTCTCATCTTAGAACAAAAGCTGAACTGAAACACTGGCCCACTCTCCTCACAAACATATAATCACATCATGCTCCAGTGTTTCTTATTTTCTGATTTCTGTAAAACAGCTTCTTGCTCTAATGGGATGTACTCCACTCAAAATATGCACACGTACCTGCACATACACATACGGGAGCACAGATAAAACGAAAATCAATAAAATGCATTTCTCTGTTGCAGTCAGAAAGCAATGAATAACAGAAAGGCAGAAAATTAGGTTAGAAAATGTCTGTTTTTTTAATGCGAATCTGAGCGTGTGTGTGTCTATTGTCTTTGTGTGTGTTTGAGATGCGTTGTGTTTGCTGAGACAGATCAATACTAAGGGCATTAGTGATGCGACTGAAACTGGAAGCATATGAATTATGCACCCTTTCAAATCTGTCCCTCATCAGAAAGTGAGAGAAAACTGAATGAAAGAGAAGAAGGGCAGAGCAACATGGAGTGGAGGAGAGCGAAATGAAGGGAGCAGAAAGCTCAGAGAACACCCGAGTCATCATTTCTGCTGTATTTTAAGTATTGGATTACAACCATCTGATACTAATTTGCTGCCTACTACCGCTGGAGAGAAAAAAGAGGGAAGGGGAGGCAGAAAGAGAGATGGAGGGAAACTGAGACAAAGGAGCAGAAACAAAAAAAAAATGCAAGAAGAAGAAGTGGAGGAGAAAGAGAGTCAGAGAAATTAGGGGAAACAGGACAACGGTGGTAAAGACAGTCAGACAAAGAGGGGAAGAGGAAATGGAAGCGAGATGAAGAGGTGAAGAGAAGTATAAGGACCAATGAAAGGAGGTGATCACGCACGGAGAGAGAGACAGAAGCAGAAAGAGGGAGCAGCATAGCATGAAAATCAATAGTAGTTTAGAAAGCGACTCATCTCTAATGAGCTGAGCTGAAGATAATTTACTTTGAATTATTGTCCCATTTATCAGATCAATCCTGAACATTTCAGAGTTGCCTTGCATTTCGAGCCACACATCGATGCATGCGCACGTGTGTGTGTGTGTGTGTGTGTAAGTGAAATTCCTCTAAGTACGCACATGCCTAATTTCATTTCTCCCAATATGTAAGTGCATATCAGGATAATAATGCACAGGAGTGAGTATGAGTTTAAATACAATATAAATCTGCATTATTTTACATTCTATATGCGTGTTTCTTTAAGAGGTGTTTAAATATAAAAACATGCTGCACATCTGATTTTACTTTAAAAAAAAAAAAGTTTAAATTATGACACTGAAAAACAAAACCATTAAAAGTTTTTCTCTTTGAGGGTAAACATCAAAGACAAACACTTTCAGACATGTTTATGGCATAGGAAAATTCTTTGGTTGGATTTTTAATTTTTTTTTTTAAAGTTAATTGGTTGACTGTACCAGAGCTGACAAACATGCAAATTGCCTGAGTACGGCCTCAGTGAAAAGACTATTCTCTTTACTGGAAGCTACACGTTAACGCTCATGTTGGATGCATTCTTAGAGCCCTTAGACAAGCTACAAACGCATCTTGTATTTTGATTTGCACACTGGAGGTCAAACTTTAAAATGAATCAACCATAAACAAAAGACATTTCCAAGTGGAGGAAAACTCAAAAAGTCCATAAGTACTAACAAATCCACCATAGTTCAGAGTTTGTGATCCTGTAATCTGTCTCATCCATAAAAGGCCATCCTTGACAGCACATTTGACTCGCATTGTGTCTAATAGTTGTTCACACTGACCATTAAAATAGCAGGAGGTCTTTAGCGGTGTCTGGCTGATAGATAAATCAGCAGCATGATGTCACAGCTGCCGTCAAACCATTAGAACCGTGGCCATCAATTCTCACAGCAGAAGAGGCTTATAAATACAGTGAGGACAGACAGACAGACGCAACACGTCCCACTAAAAGATGGTAAAACTAGATGCCCTGCACCCTTCAGCCTCACCCCGCTGCCCCGTCCCGCGATGATGACAGCATGTTTGTGAAAAATACCACGAGGATGACTAAGACGGCAGAAGTTGCTCTGTGTTTGTGCGGTGTGTGTGTCAGTGCCAGTAGCCTGAGGGCTTTTTTGCCTGACCTCACCTTTTATTGAAGGCATGATTTAGAAAGTTTTAAACAGATTTCACACTGTGAGTGTGCACTAATCACATAATTAGAACATGAATGTGTCTGGACTTGCTTTAATGTTATAAGCTACTCATCAAAAACGTTGCCTCCTGTTTTTTTTTTTGTTTTTTTTGTTGAAAGAAAACAAAAAAGGGTCGCATGGGTTTATTTGCACTTATTACAGTATAAGGAGAGAGCTTAATCACTTTTTCCACAGAAGTGAAGATACAGATACATTTCTATTACCACACTGCTTTGTATTACTGTTGAAGTACGGTACAGACTTCAACATTTCAAAGGGTTATACTGTACTTTTTATTTCCCAAAATTCATCTCACATGTACTTATTTGACTCAATAATATTACAGTGCCCTGCAACCCTGAAAAGGATAAGTGAAAGAAAATGAATGGATGGATGGAATATTAAAATGCTCCTTAGACTGCATGAGTCCAACACAGCGAGCGGTATACTGACTATTGTTCCCTTCAGAATGCTGGCGTTTTACCTGTATTGCACTATATTTTACACTGTGGTGCAGTGACACTGAGGTCTTCTCTTAAGACAAAAGAGTTCAGTATGAGTAAGCCCAGTCTCATTACTCCATTTGCTTTTGGGAGGCATCCATTTCCAAACTGGATGTTTGACTGGATGCGTTTGAAGAGCGGAATGAAGCTGGGAAATGGACGGATGACAGACTCAGCTCACTGTTGCCACACACCACCTCCTGCTGTAGCAACTACCCACAGGCTGCTCCTCCATAGGCAAAAATAAATAACAAAAAAACTAAAAAAACCTTTGGTATAAATCAGTCTGACACATTACCACAGCCGACTACAGAGCATAGAAGTGAACCTACACAACTAAAATAATTATAATCTAATTGCCAGTTAATCTGCCAACTAATAAATAATTTGATCATTTAAAAAAAAAAGAGAGAAATTGATCACTCATCACCAGTGGATATTTATTTGTATTATTACTGTTGTCTTGCTCCTGTAAATAACAGCATTAGACAAGGCAGGTGAGGTTCACTTTAAGTGACAGGTTTAAGGCCCCAAATTACACCCGCTTGCAGTGTTCGCTGTGACCATGAAGTGCCTGCGTGATAACGTGTGTGACAGTGATGACTGCAGCTGCAGAATACAGAAGAAAGAAGTCTGCAAGTGAAGTAAAGTCTGGTGGGTCTGCATGTCTGATAACAGGTCTACTTCCTGGTGCAGGGACACATCAAAACATCAGCACATGCAGCGCTTGCACGCACAAAGCGGCTCGATCACAGTATTCTCAAAATAAGGATCAGTTTTTGTGTGTGTGTGTGTGTTTTTTAATTGGGAGGTTAATGGTACTAGAAAGTGTTTCAACGTATTTTATATTAGTGTCTTAAGTGTGACTTTTAAATATATTATATATCTGTCTCATTCATAATAGAGCAGATAAGACACACCATCCACTATACATCATATCCACATCAGTGTGTTTGTTAAAAAATGAAAGCTTGAGATCCTCACACTTGCAGATTGCACTTCTTTCACTCTTTGTATCAGATATCTGGTAAATATGACTGCATTCCAAATCTTGTTGTTTTCTCAGAAGAAAAAAATAAATAATTTTTTTTATTCATACTCACCACTTCTGACCGTCCATCCCTGCAGGCATTCTGGAACCGAGCTTGTCTCTCCTCATGGGGCCGGTCTCTGAAACCAGTATATTTAATCTGCAGAGAAAAGAATAGCACAGATATACCCACATATATGTTACATACAGTTGAATTTGATTTGGCATCACCACTAAATGGGAGTGACTGATACTCATTAAGCTGCAATTTGAAGATAAGCCAAAGGAATTTTGATTTCAGGCGAAATAAATCATTAAAATAAGTCTCCATGTTGTGCTTTTCACATCAAAAAAAGAGAAAAAAAAGAAGAAAAGATCTATTCATCCAAGCGCGATCCCACAAATAAATCCATTAGGGCCATTAAATAAGGACAGAAAAATAAAAACGCAAAATACCAAAGCAATTTCGCAAGGCTAAGCAAATTATAAAGCATCTTTTATTTTATTCAACTACTGAAGTGATCAAATGAATCAAGTAAACCTATGTGAAGTTTTAAACCATTCACCCGCCAGTATGCGTTTCTCCTCTAACGAGCCTTCTTTCTCTCTTTATTTCCGCCGTCTCACAGAGTGTGTAGAAGCGCAGCAGACTCACCTCACACTCCCTGCTCAACTTGCGGAAAAACTCCTCATTCTCAAACTTGCTCCTCTGGTCCGGGACTACCCGCGGCATCTTCACCAACACTTTGCGGCCACTTGAGTTTCACTTTTTCGCCTCTTTTTAATTATTCCGCAGCGCAGAGTAGAAGTTAAACTGTGCGTTGCCGTCCGTCCCTCACTCAGCCTCTCTTTCACTCACTTCTCTTCCGTGTCTTTCTGTCTGTGTGTGTGTGTGTGTGTTTTTTCTTCTTCCCTGTGTGGAGCAATGCGCTCTGAACTACTGTTCTATGTGATTATGACTGCTGCTCATACACTGATGATCTGCCTCTGCCTGCGGCTCCTGCGCGCTCCGGGTCGCCTCTGGCTCCAAATGGCTCTTGTTAAGTGACCCACAGCGATAGATAAAGCTCAGTTTGACCGTGTAGCTCTCCCTCCCTCTCCCTCTCTCTCTCTCTCTTTCTCTCTCTCCTACCTCTCTCTACCTCTCTCTCTCTCGAGCGTCTGATCTCAAGCAAGTGGCAACAAATGAGCGCTCTCGATCTGTGTCTCAAGTCTACCTGCAACTTTCAAGTACTTTTTCTAAGTGGGCCTACCGATTATCAGTGGGTTAAAAGGTATTTGAGACACAGATATTGCGTGAAGCACAAAAAGAAAGCAGCTTAAGCCTGAAAAGTTGCGACTATAATTAATGCAATGAATCCCAGAGAACAAAGCTGTTTTAGCCCTAGGAGCGCAGGAAATATTTGTCTGGTGTGTGGCATAATTTACATATTCGTTCATGTATCAGCATGATACAGCAAACGTTCAAAATGCTTTTTTTTGTAGCTGCCACAAAATGCGTTATGCCTGGAGTTAAAATTAAATAAATAGGACATAAAAAGAAACAATCATTAATACTAGACATCATTATAAAAGATAAGAGTACAAGTAGCCGTTTGTTGCAATTCCTCCTTCAGTTTCTGATATAATAACAGAACTCTTGCCTTTTTCCTCTTCTTTTTCTTATTTTGGCAGCTCGTTAGCGCAGCTGTCAAAGATCAAATTTACTACAGTTTAGAAAGTACTTGAAGGCATCAACAGTCTACTTCCTGGCTCCGCCGAGTCGCTCTTGTGACTGTACACCGAAAATACCGCCCCCCTCACCCACCCCCATCCCAATTCCACTCTACCCCATACCCACACCTCCATCCCCCCATTCACAATAATAATACTACTACACACGCTACTCGGGGCTGCCACCGCGCATGCGTCTAGTTCGGACCGCAGTAACTTTATAGGATCCTTATGTGAGAAGTGGGAAGAGGGAAGGAGAGCATAAAGAGGGGGCGGACAGACAGTGCGTGTGCTTTGTTTGAAAAAGAATTCCTACAGTAATCCCCAAATCCTGCAGGAAAACTAAAATATGTTATGTTGCTTTAGAAATTATGGGTGATTTGCAGAGGTGGGAAGTAACGAAGTACAAATACTTCGTTACTGTACTTAAGTAGATTTTTTAGGTATCTGTACTTTATTTTTCTGAGTACTTTTTACTTTTACTCCCTACATTTTTACACAAGTATCGGTACTTTCTACTTCTTACATTTTCAAACAGACTCGTTACTTTTTAACACGTCAGAGAGAAGTTTTTATTTCCGGTCAGTGCGCCTCAAACATCAAACGATCTGAGCCTAAACGGAGGAATAATAACACATAAGAGACAATCGTACTGGCGTATCCTCCATCGCCGGCTTATCTCGTACAAAGGGATTAAATACGCAAACCCATATAATTAATGTATCATTTATAGCGCTATAATCGGGCCGGACCGAGTCCGTAAGTTGCGCTGCGGCACATAAACAGCTTAGCTAGCGCTACTGAAGAGGAGCGAGCATGAAGGGAGTAACGTGTGGCAGGTAAATGCAACGTTTCTAAATGCTCAACAAATATCAGCAAACACACAAAGTGTGTGCAGTTTGTCACACAGTGTGTCTGCTAGCTAAAAGAAGAGCTGCTGTATTTCAGGGAGAGCAAAGAGAGAGAAGTTCACTCAGAGATGGAGAAAGAGGACAGGAGAGGAAGAAGAGAGGTTAGAATTAAAGGTTAGGAGTGAAAACAAACTGAAGTATGCTGACTTTGTGTAATTCAGAGATTCTATGAAAATACTGCAGTTTAGTGTGTAATAAATAGGTTAGCTTGTTGTACTTACTACAGTAAAGCTCTGTGTTGGTGCACAGAGGCTGTGTTCATGGTCACAGTTACAGGTTACATCAGTGCAGCAGAGATAAGTTTGAATCAAAGCTGCTGATGCTGAGATTCATTCACTGAATCCAACATTTCTACAGCCTGTATGCTATCAGTGTAGGGGATGGAGATCAGCTCAGAGAGCTGTGAAATACTGGGTTACATCTTTGTGAGTTCACTTCATCCACACAGAGCAGTAAACCTCAGAGCAGCAGCAGCAGGTCAGCTGATCACAGCCTGCACACCAACATCATTTACTGCAGCTCACAGTAGAAAGTTGTGATTCTTCTCCCCATGCAGAGTCACTACAGCTGATCTTAGGGTTCCTCCACCTTCTGAATCCCACTGTAACCCCTGAGTATCCTCATGTTGGTGTTTAGGTGGAGACACAGTCACCCTCTACTATGGAGGACACAGAGAACAGAGCTGTGTTTAAATTCACTTTCACAGTTTGTGTCCTACATAACAGATTCAAGCTGAGAGCACTCATTAGGATTAAAATTTAGATTGGAATAACATTTGTATTCTCATGTAATATTATTTTATATTATTACAATAATATATAATGAGGTTCGGTTAGTTTTACACAAAAATAGCAGGTAGAAACATCCTCCAAAGAACTACTTTTACTTTCTTACTTTGAGTACATTTCAGAGCCTGTACTTTTTTACTTTTACTTAAGTAGAGAAGTTGAACCAGTACTTCGACTTTTACTAAAGTATTTTTTAACACAAGTACTTGTACTTCTACTTAAGTACAGAATGTCAGTACTTTTGCCTCCTCTGGTGATTTCCACTAATTGTGCAGACATACAACCAACATGGCTCCTTAAAATATTCTAGCCTACTTTACCAGGCCTTATGCAACACATGTCAGGATCTATAGTGTATGGCAGAGCTATCAGTGACAGAAAACTCCACAGAACTTCATTTTCTTTTGTTTTATTGCTGAAACTTTTTACACCAAACATTTGAAAGTAAGAAATACAAAGTTACTCATGAAGCATAAGAAAATGTTGAATATAATTGTAAATCTCTGTCAGTCCTTGGCATTGTGTTAACACACACATGAACGCTCCAGACCAGCAAAACTGCCAAAACCTCCATTTTTATAGAGGTGCTCACACTTGCTGGTGATCAGTTAATCAAGTGCATTTGATCAGCAGCACCTGGCTGCTGCTTACCCTTTTAATTCCTATGGAAGCAGTAAGGACTCTAACCCGCACACTGTGGAAACACGTGATGTTTTAGCTAACTTTCAGCTGTATCTTCTCATCTATTTGTCATTCCTTTGATACAATTACAGCTACATAAATATCCTTTAAGGTTAATGTAGTTACCACCTTTTGCCTAAGCGACTGCTGGTCCTAAATGGGAGGGTTGCGCGAGGAACGGTGTCTGACATAAAATCTGTGCCAAACCCTAAAATTTATAGTTAACCTCACATGAATCCTTCACACACCCTCCAGCTCAAATGACTCATTCAAGCTTGATGCATCACAGCATGCCAAATCATACCCGTGGCCATCAAACTTTATAGCTCCTCCTTATGATGCTGTCTGTACTGTATATAGTATTGTTTTAACTTTGGAATATTTAATTTGACTTTAACATTCCACACTGAGTGCCTTACTTTTAGCTGTTTTTTCCTATATTGTTTTATATAGAGTTTATATTTTATATCTCTTGTATTTATATTTTAAATAATGAAACAATTTCCCACTGGGCCCGATAAAGTATTCTGATTAATTCGGCGAACAAGAACATTCAAGTTGCCAGAACTCTTTCAAAGTCAACAGCAGAGTTCTCTCAAACTTTTCTTTTCCACAGTGGAATTACTGTTGGACAGCTAGCATGAAATGTACCTGAAACCTCAGAAAGATGCTTATGATTTACCGTAGTTCACTCCTGCTGTGATTACTGCATCATAATGCAACACTAAAATCAGCAGGACATTTTTTTACTGTAAGTGTGCACTTGTAGTACCGATATCTATAGGTGCAAAAAAAAAAAAAAAAAATTTTAATTAAGCTCGTTTGATGGGGGATCCTGCCTTTCACCTTATGACAGCTGGGATATGTTCAGCAACCTCTGCAACCCTAAACTGGATAAGCGGAAGAAAATGGATGGATGGAATTTTTCTCTGATTTTGAAATGTAATAGCAGGAAACACACAGATATTTAAATGGAGTAATTCAAATGCCTTGATATCCAGTATGCATCAGTTCTTTGGCTTATAACAATACTTAATGGTCATAACAGATCCTCAAAAACAAAACATGCTTTTCCTGCTACAAGTCAAAACATCTTTTATGAAAAAAGTCTAAAAGATGCAAAACATTACACTGACATTCATTTACATTTTACAGCTCATACAGCCAAGACATGCTGGTACTTACAACATAATGAGGAATTAATGTTTGATTATGCAATGAGCAGGCGGATAACTATAGAACTATAGCGCAGCTCCTTTTCTTCTAGTCAACACAAACATACTCTATGCAGACAGAGTAAATATGACTATTAGACTCTCAGGGATGTCTCACAATCACACAGAGATCTTAATTAAACTACAAACAAGAGCCAGCAGGTCGAATGTGCGTGCGTGTGTGTGTGTGTGTGTGTGTGTTTACATTCCCATGCAGTGTATCTCTGTCGTGGCATGTTGTGTAATTTGTTTTATTAGTGTTTGTGAAGAGATCAGAGAAATGTACGTTTGGTTCAAAGATTCCCTGAGACAGAACAGAGAGAAAATTAAACACACCTAATTAAGTTTTAATAACACATGCACGACCAAAGCAGAAGTGACGGCGTGTGAGTGCAGCTGTTCAAACATTTGTATCTAAGAGTTTAGAAGAAGCCTAAAAGATTTTAACTTTTTTTCTGGTGCATCTGTGAAGGATGAGAGGCCAATTGCTTTAATCATTACTTTTCAGCCTAACGAGGGTTCCAGGGTTAGGAACGAGACCTCAGGCTGCAGCATATGCTCCCAATCCCCCCAGAAATGCTCCTTTTATGACACCCATGCCATTGATTTCTCCTAAACCCCTTCACCCATTCACATAGCCTGAAGACACACACACACACACACACACACACACACACACACACACACACACACACACACACACACACACACACACACACACACAGCTCAGTATTTTACTGTCTCGTGCTGCAGGCCAAAGAGCGCACGAGTAGTTGGTGACGCAGTAAAAGGTTCATTAATTAAACAGAAAATCTGTGGCTGCCAAGCCAAACTGTTCTGACGTGCAGTCGGGTCTCATCTTCACACGCACACTGGACAGGCCTCACTTCAGCTCATGTCGTGTAGTTTTAAACTCTCCTCTTACATGTTTAATGTGGACTCACATGTTGTGTAGTTTTATTTTACTTTTTGCTTAGTTTAATTTATTCTTTGGTTTAACTCATTTACTTTATGTAGATAAATGACTTCAGCATGAAATGACTTCCACAGCAACATGACACTGGGATGTTTTGTCACATAGGACAATATATCACAATCGCAATGTTTGTCATGAGTCTGGTGCAATATAGTTTTATTTCGGCAGAGCACAGAAAGTATAAGGTTGCTTTATTTACACGTGTGAACTGTTTATGTGTTTCTCATGTCTAAAAGCCACAGGAAGTGGGGGAAAAAAGGTCAGAGTGATGCCAGTTTCAAAAGTATCTATCTATCTATCTATCTATCTATCTATCTATCTATCTATCTATCTATCTATCTATCTATCTATCTATCTATCTATCTATCTATCTATCTATCTATCTATCTATCTATCTATCTATCTATCTATCTATCTATCTATCTATCTACACCGACTGAAAGACAGACAGCTATATACCAAAAGTAATTATTCACCCATCCATATCATTGAATTCAGGTCTTCCAATCACTTCCATTCACAGGTGCATAAACCAAGCATCTCGGCAGAGTCTCAGGTACTCAGTGAATTAGTTCCTGAATTATCTTCACATATGGCTTCTTCTTTGCATGATAGAGTTTTAACCCACATTTGTGGATGGCATGGTGAACTGTGTTCTCAGACGATGATTTCTGGAAGTGTTCCTGAGTCCATACAGTGAGGACCACATGGCAGAATCATACCTATTTTTAATGCAGTACTGCCTGAGGGCCCGAACATTACGGGCATCCAATGTTGATTTTCGGCCTTGTTCCTTGTGCGCGGAGATTTCTCCAGATTCTCTGAATGTTTTGATGATAAATGCACTGCAGGCAATAAGCTATGTTTCTTTTCGTAGAACTTCTGCCCATCTTTACTTCTGAGAAACTCTCCTTTCTCTGAGATGCAGTCATGTTACTGACCTGTAGTCAGTTAACCTAATTAGCTGTAAAATGTTCCTGCAGCTGTTTCTTTTTAGAAACACTTACTTTTCTATACTTTTGCTGCCCCCCCCTCTAAACATTTTTGAGACCCATTTCTGCCATTAAATACAATCATTCACACTCACACTGTAGTCAAATTAGAATTGCCAGTTACCCTAAACTGCATGTATTTGGACTGTGTGAGGAAGCCTGAGTACTCAGATAGACCCATTTGGCACAGAAAAGTCCACCTGGCTAACCACTGCACCACCATGCCGCCAGCACACAACACATTAATAACAACCCCTCGCATGATGTTTTGGTTTATGGCCAAAATACCTTTGATGGTTTGAGCTAACTACCAAATTCTGGCATGCTACTACACCAAAACAACATTTTTTTGAACATAGCAAATACTGAACAAACTGAGCAGTCTGTTATAGCTGGCATATTATCATCTTAATGGTAACATTTAGCTCAATGCACTAATTCCAACCATACAGAGCAGGCAGCTGTCTGCCCAACCCTCCGCCCTGTCATATTCACACACACTGCAGTGCTGAAAGAAGGGTAACTCCATGGACCAACATGTTCATCCTGTTTGCAGCCACCTGAATGCTTATATAACCTGTCCTTTACTTAATGTTCCTTGTTGTTGCACTCACCTTCAGCTGTCATAACTGTTTTTGTCTCCTGCATCTAAATTTGGACTCTTCAGACAACAAATTTAAATGAAACTGTACCTTACATTTAACCCCCAAATTAATTATTCATCCCGTTCTTATTCATTAAAAAAGAAAGCTAAATATTTACTTTTCTTGCATCTCAAAATGATGGCGCTTGTTTCCATTTATGCAATGGTGAAAACTATACTTGGGCTTTATCATGAATATTCATCAGCCCTCTTCACTGTTTTTTGACCTAAAATCGACTAATTAACTGGTCATGATAATAAATAGTTGTTGCAGCCCTAGTTTTGTCTTTGCTGCAGTTAGCCAATGTGGTGGCTCCAGGACCACATTTTGTCTGTATGACACACACAAACAGACTCACAATGTGAAAACAATACCAGCAGAAATGAGAGACTGAATAATAAATATATATATATATATATTTTTTATCTCCCTGTTCATTAGTTCAAAATGTAACATCCACATGAACCTAAACAGGAAACAAAAAAGATGGAAGCATATCTCATTACAGTCAAGCTGAGTTTACCAGTCAGATCGTGGCTATTAAATACATAAATGGTAAATGCTCTCCGAGACATGAAATCAAACTTGTTCCTGACTGAAAAGAAAGAGAAATCATTTCCTATATTACCCAGATTTGCCCCTGTTGTTGCTCTTCGTTGTTATTCGAGGATGTATACAGAAACATCTCTGCTTTGTTTGCTGGTTGAGAAGATGCTGCTGCTGCTGCTGCTGTGGAAGTGGCCTATTAAATATTTAAAATGCATCAACAACACAGGAACACAGCTAATGATGCTACAGTGATACACAGCTGACTCGAGATAACCTGTGTGTGTGTGTCAAGATGATGTTCTGCACTCATCTCCTATATAAAAAGAAGCGTGAGGAAGAACAGGAACAAAGAGCTTCTTTGTCTGTCTCTTTTCCTCCGTTCGGCTACCTGGGTGTCACTGCCTCTTTTTTTTCCGGTGATGTTCAAACACACTCCAACACAGAAATGAAGTGTTTGCGAGTTTCTCTACTGACTGCAACTCTATCAAAGAAACCAAGACTGTAACGCTGAAGCGCTGAAGGAGCAAATGTATGATGTATGAGAGGAGAAAATACCGAAAATATTTTCTGCACTTAACTGTGTCTTTTTCTTGCTGACATGCAGTCTCCTTTTCTTTATTGTGCTGCTGAAATGGAGAGAAATTCCTGGCAGTTCAGCAGGGCCTGTGGCGCTCACTGAACCCACGGACAGAAGCTACAGAGTTAATAAGTCTCCTTTGGCTTAAATGGCCATTAGAACAGACGGATTATCAGGTGGCTCCACAAAGAGGGCTGCACGCGGGCCCATTGTGACCCAGTCAGGTTACATCAGCGACTGAGAATCAACCTCCTTCCTCACCCAGACATCCCTGCGTTGCTAACTGCGGTACCCAACACACACACACACACACACACACACACACACACACACACACACACACACACACACACACACACACACACACACACACACACACCCAGAGGGGAGTACAGTATCTAGAAGAGGAGACACTTGGATGCGTGTGTGTGTATGTGTGTGTGTGTGTGTGTGTGTGTGTGTGTTTATTTCTGGTCAGACGGTGGGATCCCGTGGCTGAAAGACGAATTTGGAATGGCGCATGGTCCAGTATTTGAATATATCAGTTACAATGTTACGGTCAGCCAGTCTGTCTGTCTGTTTGTCTGTCTGCCTGCTGGAGAGATGAAGGGGGGGTGGTGGGGGCATATAGGGGTCTCCTACAGGAAAAAATAAACACACACACACACACACACACACACACACACACGCACACACACACACACACACAGATATAGAGCCAAGAAGCTATGATGTGATGATTAGCAAAGCAGTAATATTTTTAAATTTTGTGTGCCTGTGACATCTTTTGGTCCTATTTTTGGTGGTACATTTTTATCCATCTGACAACACAGAGCCATGATTGGACTGTGCTGTGCTTCAATTGTCAAATTAATTAATTTGATTTAAAAAAAAGAAAAAAGAAAGGACAAATAACAGATTTTTCTTTGCAGCTTTTACAATTGTTGATTTTTTAAAAATCTAAAGAATTTCATACTGAAAGAGACAGACCAAAATCAAACATGTTTAAAAACTATGATGAAACACACGTGAGTGTTAACACTAAAACTGCTGACAGTTTTTTCCAAAAACTGGCATTGCCCTCCCTTTAGACTAGCTCAAAACGCCATTTGCTGTTGGAATATTAAAATGTGTTTTTGCTTGGAATTAAAAAAAAAAAAAGCACTTTGGTGCCCTCCAGTGGAAGTATCAAAAAGGCCAATAAATGGCATTGCATCCCCCATTAGATTCTCCACACACTCCACCTTTATTGGTGAGATTTTTCTATTTCTTCTTCAAATGTTACATCAGTACTACAGACACCTCTCAATATTTTTTAACAAATATTTCCTGCCTCCAACCCCAGGGCCACTGATTTATATAAAAAAAAATCATACATAATACATAATATACTCTGTAACGCCAAACCCAGACTCTAGTGATATTCAAATTATGGCCACTGGACCACTTCAGTCCTGCTGTAGGTTGCTCACAGGCCCCTGTTATATGTTGCTTTACATGCTTTAAGTGAATGAGTGAATTTGTCTCTGATTTTACTGCCATTGTACCGAGCATTACAAACTGTGCTTGTGTGCTAAAAATGGCAGCTAGCAACCATGTTGTGTTTGTTTAAGAGATTTAGGACATGCATTTCCTTGGAATAATTAGTCTTGACCAGTCAACTGCAGGGGCTGAGAAGAACAGAGGTTTTTCACGGATTAATGTGGATTTGGATTACAGTAAATTGGATAAAATGAAGATTAATGAACGGAGCACGCTAAAAGGATTTTGCAATAGCAAAGCAAGTTCTTTTGATCAGAGAAAATGAGCAATTCTCAGTGTTAAGTGAGTCCATGATGATGATGTATTCCATCAAATGACTTCGCTCTACAAGATTATCCTTGTTGGGCCAGCAGAGGGCAACATGGCAGCTTTAATCCCATATGAGGAGCCTCAGGTTCAGCCACTGCCACCTTCCTCTACTGAAGGGGCGCTGCTGAGAAGCTGGGATAGATGCCATAGCAACCATAGCCTGTCAGACTGCAATAAACAGTGTCAGCATCTCTTTTAGATTTTCACTATAGTTACTGTCAGCTCAGGGGTCAAAATGATCCTGTGAGACTTCATCTTGCTAAAAGTAGTGTGTGAGTGTGTGTGTGAGTGTGTGTGTGTGTGTGTGTATGAGTCAGGCAAACTGTACAGCACATATTCATTTTTGTAAACAAACCTAAGTGCATGTCTGACAATTGTGGGCTGGCTGGTATCCTAGCAACAGGCTAGAGCACTATAAATATCCTGTCCGTGTGTGTGTGTGTGTGTGTGTCTTTCATCTTTGTCTACCCCAGAGGGGACGGTACACTAACCCATGGGGACTCATGTCACTATCTATCTATCTATCTATCTATCTATCTATCTATCTATCTATCTATCTATCTATCTATCTATCTATCCATCTATCTATCTATCTATCTATCTATCTATCTATCTATCTATCTATCTATCTATCTATCTATCTATCTATCTATCTATCTATCTAAGAATTGAAATGTGAAGGAGGGTATTTGGAGGGAGTGCAGCAGCAGTCTAATAGAGCTGATCTAATTTTGCTCATATTACTGCATCCTCATCCTGCATCACACATGGAGTGTGTTGTTTTTTTTTTTTTTTTTTTTTTGGCTGCCTGTCCTGCATTCTGCAGCCTAAATCCTGGGCGTGGTGGTGCAGTGCCACTGTCTTACCACCAGGTGGGTCACCTGCTCCACTTCAAAGAGATTCCGTCATGGGGAGAAAGAGAGCAGAGGGAGTGAGAGAGAGAGAGAAGGGACAGCAAAAAAGGTTGGGCTGATTTATTGCTGGGGGAGTCCTTTTTATGTTCTGCTGCTGGAGATGGTGATGAATAAATGAGAGACGGCAACAGGATAAGAGAGGAATCTTTTAATCTTTGTAGCATGTGCAGCACACTCTCAGTAGAAATTCTTGTTTTTGTCTTTTCAGACATTTGCAATTGTGCAGATGTGCAATTTTCTGCATCCACTTCTCAAACTTAAATTTACTCTCCAAATGTCAGCAAAGGCACCTTTAAACTTAATTTCTGAGGCTAAGCTTCCTCTTTTAATATTCAGTCTACTTTTTGAAGCTACCTTCAAATGGGACCCAGGAAGGGTGGATCCCATTTACCAACAGTGAACTGCGCCATACAAGGAAATATATAAAAAAAATTCTTGTGTCAGCAGATCAATTTTTGTGTCACGTGGTCTGAATACTGGTTTCAGAGATATTGCCTATGGACATAGACACATGAGATATCTTTTTTTGAGGACACAACAAATAACAAATGCCTCTTTCTTTCTCTTCGCCTCTGCAGTCCCGAATTAAAGATACAGAAAGTTTAGCAAAAAAAAAAAATTTTTTTTTAAATGTGCTTGTTATGTAAGTTGCATTCTGGCAGCCTGTGAAGTGAAAAGCTAATTGTCTTTGTGTGAGAGGTCAGCAGAGCCACGTTACAGGACTGAAGAAAGGTCTGGTATTTGGAGATATATGAACTGATTTACCGATAACTCAGTAAATGGACTATGACAAATACATCACATGTTAATTAGTGAGCTTTAGAGATGCTGACAGGTGGATTATGCTATCTTTTGATTGATGGAGCTCTCCATTTTTCTGCTCTGCATCTCAATCACCCTCTTTTCCCAATCATTACCTATTCCCAATATAGATAGTGAATGTACTCAACAGTGAGACATAACGAGATTATACTTACTGCTTATCATAAGAGTACGACTGCTCTTGAGCTGTGGTAATTATCCATGCAGGTATTAGGCAACTATAGTCAGTTTATTGCAATACACAGTTTTAGTTTTTATTATAAACTGGATGCAAGTGCATGAAGGTAGCAGGTCATATGGGGAGTCAAGTAATGTGCACATGCCTGGATTTTGCTGGGGACACCTGGCTGGCTTGGGATATAAAATTAGCACCCACACAGAGAGTAAGAGGTTGGAGAGCGGGTTAATGGAGACAGTGCAGGAAGAGTTTGTGTGTGTAACCTGACAACTGCCAGATGGTGGATGGTAGCTGATGATATCCAGGTACACAGATGAGTTGTGAGAAATCAGTTCAGATTTGCATAGTATAATGAGGATGACAGACAAATATGAGGGCACTGCTGTCACCGGAACCTCAGCGCTGGATTAAAAAATTCATTATTAAAAGAGTCCATACGAGCAGACTAACATTGTGAATAACATTTTTTTTTAAGTTACTAAGTTTGGTCCAGACCTAAATATCATAAAGCATCCTGGTCCCACAGGAAGAAATGCAAGAATTCTGGTTTCTTTTTGTGTTTAAAGCCAAAACTTCACTTTATCCAATCTGGCATTATTATTAGCTTCAGTTGTTCATAGTGTTTCATGTTAATTAAGGAAGGTTAGCTTGGAGACAAGCTGAACTAGGCTGAATATGGTAAATATTACACCCGCTAAGCATGAGCATGCTTGTTAAGACTCCTGTTGCCTTATAATGTTAACTTTAGCTTAGCTCACCACCAATGCAGCTCTATTTGAGCCAAACAAAGTAAAAAAAAAATGTCAAAAGTCATACAGGAGCACAAAATTTAACGCAACTATAAAACACATAGACTGTATATAAAAGATAACACCCTACCACTGATTGGTGGACTTACCTACTGTTTTAAAACCTGATGTTTAAGCTTATTTAAACTGATGTGGAGCCCACTCTGTGCTGCCATTTCCCCTCCAAAGTCATGTGTGATATTAGTGTATATGAGAGTTGGCAGGACACCTCTAACTGCAGATAAGGCTCATTTTCACTTTTTTGTTAAGAAAGATGAAACCAAGAAAGGTTTCATATCTGATTTTGGTGCGTCACAAACAGATTTATGTTAGAAACACACAGACAGAAATCTTGTGCACACAGGATTGAAACATGTTTGTGAAACTTTTTTTTTGTAATATATATGTTCTGTTACAGTCACTCCTTTAAAAAATAAAGTGCAGTGTGGCATTAAACTGACAGGTACCTGTCTAAACTTCTCAAGGTGAATGATGCTCGCTAATTAAGCTTGAGCTGGGTGCAGGCCTCTTAAAAATTGTAGCAGGACTGTGAGAAGTGGAAAGCCCCCCCTCCCAGCTTCTCTCTCTCACCTCACGCTCTCCTCACTTTGCATCTTCACGTCCTCACAGATCACTTTAACTTTTCCAGCTCTTACTGTGCTGAAAAGCAATGCCAGTAAAAAAAAAAGAAAAAAAAAAAAGCTAACTTTAACTTTCAAACTCCGAGGCAGCAGCGTGTCAGTTTTGGGAGTAATATACTTTGATACATTGCTTATGTAAGTAACATTTCATATCTAAGGGAGATGAAACACTGCACATAATCAACCTGCTTTAAAGGTAGGTAGAATATTTATCCAGTCTCTATTAGTTATCGGTTATCTAACAGTTGCCAGCATGACAAAGCACATTTGCTGTGACTCAGATGATCAAGCAGCAGCTTCTCCTAATCCAAACTAAGACTTGATTAAACCTATGAATCCCATTTGTTAAACAGATATCTGATGCTGGTCGCCCCCAGTATGAATATTATATTCCTGGGATTTGATATCACAGGGAGGTGACTGCAATAAGCTGAAAGTATCCATTTTTATAAAAGTCAGTCCAGAAGCAGTAAAGCTGATGAGGCTGAAAGGAGAAACAGCCTGTGCCAGTAGCTGTTTGTAACTCAGCTATTCTCATGAAATATGGCAGGTTCAAAGGTGTTTGTATTCAGTTCAGATGAAAACTGTGGAGGTTTTTGGCAGTTCCTCTACAATCTCTTAATCAGTTTCTGCGCATTAACTTTTTCAGGAGAATTTCTGGAGATTCAAGTTGGGGTAATTTCACTAGTTCTCATGAACAGCACACACACAACACAGAACACATCACGTCTACTCTTTAGGGTTACGGCTGCTGGACTATTTGCTGTGCTATTTGCAAATCGGAGCAGTTTGTCACATAGACTCTGTACCAGGGAGCTGACAGGTTAAAGACTGATGTCTAAACTAACTACATGTGACATTTTCATTCTATGACATTCACCTTTGTCAGGTAATGTCAAGAAAAGCTCAGGCCTGCTTATAAATAGCAAAAATTACTTTAGAATATGGCTGAAACTTGTTTACCTTGCTATCTATGAAATTTAATAATCTATTTAGCTAGTAGTAGTAGTAGTAGTAGTAACTAAAAATTGAGCAGTGCACCTTTATTATACTATCATACTCATGAATACCTGAGGGAACATATTCACTTCTTTAAAGTATACTCTTTCTCCTTTTAATGTAGCATAACATACATTACCCACTGTGCAAAATCACTGCCGGCGCTTCAACTGGAGATTCACGTGTGTCATGCTCACTTGTGCCTCTCTAGTCACAAACTGCAGTTCCATGAATGGCCACTTGAGGCTGACTTCAGGAGTGAGTCAGTCCCTCACACAACTGAAGTGAACATGTTTACAGCCTGGAACAAAAAAAAATTTTCTTTTTTTTTTTGGCATCCAAAGATAACTTTATTCTTAACAACTGTCATCATCATATTTTAAATAATCACCACCATCATCACCAACAACAGTTCTATAACATGACACACACACACACACACACACAATTTTGGCAAATTTGCCCTTTAAATCACAATTTACAGCATCTGAGTTTAACTGAGAATGAAAGCAAGAAGCAGAGGAAAACAGCTCAAACTGTCCCTTTAAACAATAATTGTTTGACAGGAAATATTGGGTATTAGGTCCAGTGTCAGCTTTCATCTGTTTTGATCTGATGTTTTCTTTTGCCATAGTTATTCATTCTCTTGTCCATTATTGTTTCACCACTGCAGACCTTCTGCCTTTACCTCGCACCAGAAAGTTAAAATTACGCTGGCAGAGACACGACCCTCACATTACAACTGAGAGTGAGCGCTTTATTTCAGATCCAATATGCTGGCATACAGCACCAACTCATCCAAAACATGCACTCTAATAGATTTTGGTCCTGAAATGTTGCTTTTCTTTGGCTGCTTTTTTGTCAGCCAGACCTGAAACGTGTATGTGGACAACTCCAGACCTAATGGGACATTAAACTACCCCAAAGCAAACAAAATTAAATCTGACAGGGATTTTATTTCCATATAAAACCAATCTACCCTTATTGATTATAATGACTTGCAGGCTTGCAATAGAATATCATATTTCAGCTGCTACTTTGTGCTATTAAAATGACTGCTCTAGTAAAGATCATGCACTGAATAATGCACAGCAAATTATTTGCCGATGGGGATTTTGTCAGAAATCAACACAATTATGCAGTCAAAGTAGGTGTTCATTTCCCTCCATTTAGTGCAAATGTGAAAAATATGTTTCATTGAAATTCATAATTCAGTGAAAGTTGAACATTGGTGTTCCTTGTGTGTGCTCTCAGGAAAATGACGGCTTTTACAACTCTATGTTGTTCGGAAGGACAGGACATGAGATGCTGCTTCAATAAATTATATAATAAAAATGATATAATACAAAAGCCTGGGAACAAGCTGATGTCATGTGAGTGCTGATATTTTTTGTTTAACATGATGATACATCAATATTTTTATGAAATATTTTAATTATCTCAAAAACACTGAGGGGTAGGTGAGATTGGAAGTGGAAGATGTCAGATTCTTGACACTCAGCTGTTTAATGGAGCTGTCAGTCAGTCACCACATCATCATCCAGCTTCCCCCTGCCCATCTTCACCCTGTTAATGAAAAAATCAATAGCTGCTCCTTTCTTCTGCTGTGGCCTCTTTTGTGTCAGTTTTTGATGCTTTGAGCACCAAAAGGCAAGTGCTATATAGTTCCACTGCCTTCAAGAGAAGGCAGACATTTCTACAGCCAATACATCCAAAACGGGGAATTCACACCTAAATAATCTAGACTGATGGTTAGAGGTGAAATGTGTAAATTTAAATTTGGTGTGAACTGTCCCTTTAAGCCCTGTGGCGTCATCATCAGTAACACCCTAACTCTGCGTTTTGGGGAAAAGTAAAAATACTGGCTGCCACCAGTGCTACCCCTCGGCCTCCTGGCAGTAGACTCTTTAGGTGGCACGAATCCCCCCAAAGTACAAGTTCTCGAACACATAATTACAGGTCTGGGTAGATCTCAGTGGAGTGCATATGAGCCTTAGTGACTTTATTCACCACATCAATTCAAAAGCAAATGGCTAAGTAAGGACCAAAATCTGGCAAGAATACAGTAAGAACTATAGTTGGACATTCCTTTACGACCATCGAGGTTTTTGACTAATATTCTACTCGACTTGATGTTTGCTTTTATAAAAGATATTCTTAAGTCTGAGACCTTCTCAGACACCATAACACAGTGTGGACTGCATTGTACAAATTCTATATGTTGTTTTAGCTATAGCCAATAATATTCATGGTGTAATATTATGAATAAGAAGTCATTAAAAATGAGTTATTCATAACCTAGAGCTTCATACTGTAACTGTAATGTAACTGTACTGTAACCCAGTAAGACAGTTAATTAATGTTAGAATTTATAAAATAAGTAGCCAATATACACTGAAACAGGAAGTAGGATAGAGACTAAATGTCTTTTTTTTTTAAGTAGTTAAAGTCAGAAGTGTTGATAATATGGAGCTCTTTCCATCCCCGTGTTCAGCCTCTCTCTCTCTTTGTTGCTGCCTGATGGCACTCTCCACATGCCCGTCCACTCGCCTCCTCTCTTTGTGAACCCAGTGAACCAGCCTTTTGCTTGCAGATACTGCCACAGCAGTGAGGATGAAAGACTCTTTCCCTCCTTCTTTCTCTTCCTTGCAGCATGTGTGAATGAGCATCTCTGCCGGCTCGCACTCCAGCTCACATTTACTACAGCGTCTGTCTGCTGTGACAGGGATTCTTTCTCATCTGTGAGTGGATGATGTTTTATGTCAGAAGGACCTACAGTAGAGTACAAACACACACACGCACCAGAATATGTGTGTGATACAAAGTGAAGTGAGAGTACTGTGTGTGCAGGGTTACTCCTCTGCGTTATCACTGTACTGCTCTAAGAGTGTTTTTGCTGCAGAGGCACACATATGATTACATTATCAACACAGAAATGAAATCAGGTGCTTGTGAAGATGCAAACACTTTGGCGAACACTCTTCTAATACCACTGATGCTAACAGAGGGGGAACGAACGAATGTAATTTTCTGCTGAGAGCGTGTGTGTGTGTGTGTGTGCAGAGCAAGAATTAGACTGGAAAACAACTGTACGCAGTAAAGGGCAAACAGGGGTTAAAATAATTTTTCCGTTGTGAACGCGTTTTTTCCCCTGAAATATGTCAGCTCGCTTCACGACCTTCCTCCCAAGGGGGTGCAACTGAGGGGAGGACAGGAAGCAACATGTTTGTGTGTCTCTTATCACGCATGAAACATGAGTGTATCTGTGTATGTAACCATTGCGCCAGCTTTTCCATTTTCCACACCTTAATGATCCCGTCCAGATGTGTTTCAGAAGATATAAAAAAAAACCCCAACATTTTGAAAATAGTTTTTTTTTTTTTATACATAAAAACAGCAGCAGCAAGTTAAAGGAGCTTAAAACTGCATTTCAGCTCCTCCAATAAAAAAAATCAGATCTAAGTTTTGTTACCTGAGATCATTAATTTACTCCCTGTGTGACTGCAGCAGGATCAGGCTACCTGCTGTTTGTCATAGGACACCCAGCTATAAACAGAGAGAGGTTATTAAAATGTTATTACAAGAGATCATCAGCCCCATCACATAAGGTGTCACAGTGAGCATCACCGATACTGCCAGAACTTGATTCCTCACACAGTCCAAAGCCATGCAGTTACTGGGGTTAGGTTAATTAGTGATTCTAAATTGCCCATAGGTGTGACTATGAATATGAATGGTTGTCTGTCTCTCTGTGTTAGCCCTGCGATTGGCTGGCGACCTGTACAAGGTGTACCCTACCTCGAGACTCATATAGTACTTTAATCTCACTCCTCTCTGGGTCCACCGGATCATTTCTGTTGCTTCATAGCTAGCATGGAAAAATAAGAGCCAGTTCACATTTTAAGCCATGCTGAGCTCAAACCAGAGTCCTTCCAAGTGCTTAAAATATACTGTAATGCTTCTTCGGTCCCTGACAGAGAACAGCCTGACTTTTTTTTTTTAACCTATCCCTCAAAATTAAATTAATTTTTAATCAATAATCTAATGTCCCACATCTATTTGGTTTAATTAATAACTGAACCAAATGGCTGCGTGAAATTGCCTCCAAACACTTCGCTTAAAGGTGAAGGTTAAACAGGGCTTACTGTGCTATGAATTTCTGTTATACAGTACTGTAAAAATGTTTCAAGCCACCTCTCATTTCTTTATACTTTGCTTCAAATGTGCCAGACTTTATTGCCATTTTTAAAGTGGTTTTGAGCAATATTTGTTCAGGCTTTCTCACAGTCTTACAAAATTTAGCTTGGATATTGGCCGATTTTTCACTCATTTCAATCCAGTCTTTGTACCTATTTTCAGAGAAATGCTATTTTTTCTTTGTTAAGCCATATAACACTGACCTGTCACTCATTCAATTATAAAAAAGCACCTAACTCAAATAATGAACCCATGTTGTGTCTATACATAACAGACAACTTAGCAAAGAACCAATTTTAAATGGCATCTTTAGGCTTTACTGCCAGCCTATCACAAAGGCACATCATTTGTTCCTATTTCTTTAGCTGAATCTATGAAAAATGCCAAAGATAACAGTTCCACAGACACAAAATTGTATTTTTGCAACAGCAAAGTGATTCCCAAAGAGCAATTAGCCAGAAACTTGGCATATCATGACATGATGTGCATTGTAAATTAGAGGACATAAGAAGTGGCAGGCCTACAAAACTATTTGTAGCAGATGAGCAGTATCTGAAAGTCATGTCCTTAAGCAAGAGGAAAAAAATCGAAGACCTGACACATAACCTGAGAGATGCATCTGGCTTTTCAGTTGAGCTATCTACTGTTCACTGAAGCCTCATCACAAATGGTCTCAGTAGAAGGCACGCTGTCAAGCAGCCATTCTTAAGGAAGAGACACAGGAAGAAAAGTCTGAGGTGTGCCACTTACACAAGAACTGGACTGAAAATCAGTGGCAACAGGTCTCATGGAGTGATAAATAAAAATTTTAAATCTTTGGTTCAAATCATCATCAATATGCACGGAGGAGGTCAGGAGAAGCGGTGCAACAGTGAGTGTCTACAGCCATCAGTAAAACACGGTGGAGGCTCTGTCATGGTTTGGGGCTGCATTTCAGCCAGTGGTGTTGGGGATCTTGTCATAATTGATGCAGGAAGACAGAAAAGTACCATCAGATGCTGATCCACTATACAATACCATCTGGAAAGCATCTCACTGGCAGTGGCTTCTATTTTTTTTTTTTTATCCTATACCCTCATTAGAATTGTTCAATAACTTTTGTGAAATATAAAGAAATAAATGGGTGGCTTAAGAATTCTGCACACTAAATTCATATATCCAGCTTAAATGGACAGTTATTGAGAGTGAATGACTCAGAGACAAGGAGAGAGAGTTTTTTTTTGTAGTCATGAAAACAGTGGCTTTTTAATGTAAACACTACATTCGATTGGTTTTTTCCAGCACGGACATCCCACATGAAATAACAACCATTCACTAAAGAAGAGTAGAGGGAGAGAGAGAGAGAGAGAAAAAAAGCTGCACAGAAAAAAGCATTCACTGGATAAAGAACAGAACATAGAAGAGGTAAAAAAAAAATATGAAGGAAACAGAAACAGAATGAACAAAAAACAAAACCAAACTGGTTTATCATGTCATTATACACAGTTGTTTTCTTTTTAAAAACTAGAACTCAAGAAGGCGAGAAAGAGAGGTCTATATAGATAGATGGATAGATAGATTGATGAGGGGTAACATAGATTAGGTATGAATAGATAACAAATTTCCAAATCTACTTACTGAGTGTGTATGTGTGTGAGTGCGAGCAAGTGTGTATGTGAGAACTGTGCTTTTCATTGTAGACCTGGAAGGTGTGGGTTAAAATGAAAAGAGACAGAGAAGAAGAAGAAGAAGAAGAAGAAGAAAAGAGCATGACTTTATACAGCGTCAATGTGTGAACATGCGGCATCCCTAACTAGCGGACGCAGCGAGAAACGTGCTCTCCCCCCCCCAAAAAAAAGTGGTTTGTTTGTTTGTTTTTTTCCTGAAATAATAAAAAATAGATATTGTTATAATATTATATTTAATTGTTCTGAGTCAGGCTAAAGTGAGGACACGGTTCTAATGCAGGGAAACAGGCAAAATGGTAACAGGAGAAGGGGCGGGGCACAGTTCAGAGCATTATAACAACACGGGGGTCGGTCCGAGATCTTCACAGATCCGCTCGCTGTCAAACTGGAACCCTTTGCAAAACATGTTTTTAGTTAAAAAAGGGAGATATAGAGAAAGAGATACTCTGTAGCTACAAAGCACGAGAAAATTCTTCTTTTGAGAATATTAACAGGAGCATTAGGAACGCTGTTGGCCATACTGTGGTAATACCACTGTTCACTGGTTTTCTTTATGATTGTAGTAATAAGTGTACCTTTATTTTTTTTGTCCATTTTCAACTCAGTTCAGCATGCTGCTGCGTTCTGGACTTTTCTGTTGTCAGTCCTCAGAAACTTAGACCGTCACATTTTTTTTTTTTTCCAACATTTGCCTCGGCCCCTTCCCATCCAGAAACCAATGATCTATCTGCTATCTTCTCAGCTTGTTTTTTTCTTTTTTATTGTTGTTGTATTTTTGTCTTTTTTTTTTTAAACTTTTGCAATTTTTTTAAAACAATTTTTTAATTATCTGAGCAGTATTCATGTGTAGCATTTCTTCTTTTTCTTTCTTTTTTTTTTATAAGTTGTATGAATTAACTGGTCTCTTTATACAAAGGCTTGAGTATCACATGCTATCTGGACTTCAGAAGGAAAAGGAGAAGAGGAGGAGGAAGGGGGAGATAGGTTGGCAAAAAGAAGAAGGAAGGCCCTTTAGCCCTGGTATGTGGATGCCAGGGTGCCTTGCAAAAATAAGCCAGAAAGAAAGTGATGGATGGAAATGAGAGAAGTAAAGGCATGGTGTGATGAGAGAGAGAGAGAGAGAAAACAGACAGGTGTGTGAAGAAAGGCGATCAATCAATAAATAAATTAATAAATTAATCAACCATTATCAAACCAGGAGTGAGTTTTCTTATATGGAGAATGTTAGCAGATCTAGAGGTTATAACAGTGAGAAAGGTTTAATTATAACATTGTGTAGTTGCTTCTATAAGCATAGCTATCTACATTGCAGTACCTTTGTTACATGGCACTGATAGGGCTTTCAGCACATTTCCTATTGGCTCCTACACCCGGCCGTGGCCAGCGGTTTGCTAGTGGCCAAGGCCCGGTTTGGAAACAGGAAGCCTCACTTCCTGTCGATGAAAACCAGGTCTGAATACAGGGAGCAAAATGATACAAGTTACTCAAAAAAAAAAAGTGACTGACGACAAACATCTTCAAAATGTCTCGGCTAATATAAACAAAACGCTCGCATTAAAATCAGCATTATCAGTTTTAGCAGGTCTTGAGAGTTTGGCTGACCCGTTTAGTGCTTTTTAGTGCTATTGACATTTTCACATAATTCTGCAAAATTTGTTATTACATAATCACAACTACAACAACAGCAAAAAAAGGACAAAGTAATACACAAATAAGGGTGTCAGGTGAGGCAAAATGTGAATAAACATCAGTGTACAGAATTATACTTGTAATAAATATACACATGATCAACAAAAATAAAACAGGCGTCATAAAAAAATCTGCGGGAAAAAAAAAAAAAAAAAAGCACAGGTTTCAGTTTAGTTAACAACAAAAGACGCGGCCGACAACGTAAAAGACAGAAAACGGGGAACGGAGGCTTTCATCGACTTTGTTCAAGAAGTTTTCAAGGCTGCAGGGTTTCATGTTTTCTACTAAAACAAATGTGTTTGCTTGGCAGCAAGCCAAAGAACATCAGGAGGAGTTGGAACAAGAAGAGAGGAGACAAGAACTAAAAACATTATATATATATAATATATATATATATATGTGTGTATGCCTATTTTTTTTTTTTAAATTATCCTCATTATTAATATGTACCTAGTTGCATTTTTCTTTCTTTTTTCTTTAAATAATCATCATCATCATCATCATCACCATCATCACTTCCACAGCAGTGTCAAAGGAACGGGAAGGAAGGAGGTGGGAAGAGGACAGAAAGGCCGGGAGAGAGGAAGGGACAAAGGGGGAAAGATATAACAGGGTTGGTGGGCGTGCTCAGTACAAGCCACACCCTCGGAGGTTGTTGGCGATGATGATATCGGTCACGGCGTCAAACACAACCTGGATGTTCCCTGTATCTGTGGCGCAGGTCATGTGACAGTAGATTTCCTTATTTGGGGAGCGATTCTTACTCTCGAACTGTGCTTGGATGTAAGCTGCTGCATCCTCATAGGTGTTGGGACCTGGAGAGGGAAAAGCGGGGAAGCAGATGTGATACCACAGAATGCCAGGAACTAAAATCCAAACAGCTTACAGGAAGCATCATGAAAAGTGGACCTAAGAAGTCACTTTGCTTCAAGACATTTTGTTGAGTCCATTCAGTCATGGTTACTAATTATGTAGTTTGTTTACTATACCACATATATTAGAGGGGATGCATTATGGCTTTGCCTATTTTCAATCCTAAATATCTTCTTACAATGTTGATTCTGTTCTGAATGCTTTGTTTCAGACTTTTTTTTCTACTTTTGTGGAGAACTGATTTTAGATCAGCTTCAGGGTTTCACTGCTGGATGGATTGGTGACCTGTCCAGGGTGCACCCTGCCCTTTGCTCTACTGCAGCTGGGACAGGATGCCCTCTTTCTGTATCCTGAATAAGTGATTAAAAAAGTGAATGGATGGATTTTGTTATATGCTTATCTGAGGAGCAGCAATTGCTGTGGCTTTGGCTCGAGGGAGTTTACACGTATGTCTGCGAAAGCCAGTTGAGGGGCAGCCAGTCAGAAGAAAGTGGGCTTTTAGGAGGGTGGTCTTATAGAGGCAGAGGCTAAAATGGTGTATTTCATGGCTGCATCTCAGGTGAATATAAGATAAATAAGTATTTTTCAAACTGTAAATCCTGCAAAAGAACTCTAGCAAAGAAAAGAAGCTGGAAATGAATATAACAGCCCCCCTTTAAACTGTTGCATAACCCTTCAAAAGGGCATCAGTGCCTACAGGACTTAGTTCACACAGTCAAATATTCAGTGCTCAGTGGTCCAATGGTGTTACTACAATATCAGCATTCATCATAGGATGAGCACTTTTTGCTACCAGTTTCTGATCCTTCCAAAAGTCTGGACACTGATGCATAGCCAATAAGCCCCCCCCCCCCAAAAAAAACAAACAAACAAACAAACAAACAAACAAACAAAAAACCACAACGTGTCAGGAAGTTAGCTGGTGGGCATTTGTTGGCTGTGCAACAGTGAGAAACTTCATGAATCAGGCACCATCTTTAAACAGCATCCAGGTCTGCCTTACACGTCACTGATTCTGAATATCTGCAGGTCAGAATTATTTTCAGTCTGTTGCCAGGAGAAGCTGATGTTCAGCTTATTAAACAAAAAATTAGGAGCCTATACAATTACTGCACGTGAGGTTATTACTTACCCTCACTTTAATTAACAGAATTAAGACAATGCTGTTCTGGGGCTCAACTGTATCGCTAATTATGCTTTTAACATAACATAGTGCGACTCACAGCTGGCATGACAAGAGACTATTAAAGCCCGCTGATTCAGATTGTCAGCTAGCTTTGAAATTTGATATCTGTTTGTGCGCACAGCGCACACCTCCAGTGTTAGCTGACTCCACGGCGTCTTCTGTGCTGCTCTGAACCGACAGTTTACGTTACACTTCACAAGGCATCACGCGTCAATATTTGAAGGTAACTGTTTTAATGAGTTCAGACTTCAGAGAAAAGTAGCAGCGTGTCCTGCCAGGCAGTGAAATTATTATGTTAGCTGATGTCAGCTCAGCAGCTGAAGTGGAAGCTGAGAGCTGTCAACAGGGTCAATTTAGGTGATGTGATATCTTTAGCTTCATATGAACTTAGCAGGTAGAGCGCAACATAGCTGTCATCGCTACATAAAAGTCCCAATTAATAAGTAAAAATAGTTATTCTTGTAACACAGAAGCACTAGCAGTGCTAAATGTGGGCTAATTGGTCTGGTTTTCCACACACAGATGAAGACGCTGCAAGTTTCTCAACTCTCTAGATTGATCACATCCGTATAATTAATCCCATTTATTTGACATATCTTTAACCAAATTAGCCGCATATCTGATGCAATAATTATAATATACATTCTAGTAAATTTTTTAATATTTTCAGCATCACTGTTTTGCAGATTGAGTTATTTTTATTCCTTATACTAGGCAAAGTCAGTACAGATCTTTAGACTAAAGAATATTCATGGCTGATAATGCCCTCTGCTTCTGTTGGGAAGCAGAGGGAGGATGGAGGAGAAATAGATAGAAGACAGACCTACTGAGATTGTCAAGAAAGTTATCAAAACATGAGTAAAGTATGAGCGGCAGGAATGGAAAGGATCAACTTCGAGACCGGAAAAGAGTTTAGAGAGGGCAGGAGGCAGCTCTCACTTGTAGTCTAATCTCTTATCATGGCTGACCAAGCATGACTGTCTGCTGCTCTCTTATAAGTAGTCCCTTCCTTTTCTCTGCCACAACCTCGTCTGACTCTCACCCCAACATGAAGAAATCTGTAAACTTCTTTCTCCCCTTACAGGTTCTGGGTCAGCAGTCTCTCTCTGCCACTTCCTATTCTCCTTCTCTTTCACACCTCTGTTTATCAGACTTTCCTCTGCTCCTTCCCTGTGTTCCTTTTAAACAGTATATCTCTCTTTTCAAACTGAGCTTATGCAGTTCTTTAAACATTTGGTTGGCCATCGCTGCTGCTAACTGTAAACAGCAACTTTGATTTAAAGTGCCTAGAATGGTTTACAAGTCTGAGACAGTAAATGTCAGGGCCGGTCCTCCTCTAGAGGCAGACCGAATGTACTCTATCAAGCAGTCGTTAATCAGTATCCAGAAACTCAGGAAGGGTTGTAGAAAGCATTTAATTTCTGGGAATTACACTTAACACAGGACAGATGGTAGTCATTCATACTTTTATATTCCCTCTTTAAAATGTCTCATATAGTATCAGCCTATTTTCAGCACCTTTACGCTGGTTTTCACGCAGATTTCCAAATTATTTTGTTCAACAAAATCTCAAAATTAAGCTCTTTCAGAATATTGATATTTGTGATGGTCTCAGCTTTCTTAACTGAGATCAAGCTAAGAAACTTGATCTCAGGTCTCACTGACAAATTTGGAGCTCCCACTTGGGGTCAGGTTAACTTAACATAAAGATTGGAAACAGGGGGAAATAACTAGGCTGGATCTGTCCAAAGATACCAATTCAATGAAGTATTCCTTGTTCTTTTTTCTTCAGTCAAAATTACTATAATCATGAATCATCACTAGCATCTCCAAGTCAGGGGCTATGCTTCTCAGGTATTTTCAGTTATCTCAGGATCTGGTTCATGAGTCAGGATAGACTGGAGAGATGACAGACAGATGTGACGTCTGCTGTGATGCGAATGCTGTGCCAGTATGTTTTCTGGTGACGACAGAGCCGAGCCTGCCTCTGAAGCTGCTGGCTAATCTATGTTCCTATCTTTACCTATAGCTATAGCTAGGTAGTGACTGAAAGAATAACATTGCGGATACAAGCAGCAGATATGGGCCTCCTCCCACTGGCGCCTGTGCTCAGCTTTAGAGATAGGGTGAGGCGCTACTTCAGAAGGTGCTCAAAGTAGAGTTGCTGCATCTTTGCTTGAAAGGAGCCAATTGAGATGGTCTGAGCATCTGGCAAGAGCGCTTCCTGGGAACCTTTTAGGTGAGGTGATTTGGGCTTGTCCCGCTGAGCAGATGTGCTTCTTGGTTAACTTGGGAATGCCTTGGTATCACCCCCAAAAAGCTGGAACCAGTTGAAAGTTGGTTTTTGTGCCAATAAAAGACAGATAAGAGGTCCTACATCCGATATGTACATTTCATGACCTTTGAACAGAACCAGGCTGTGTGTTTTGCCTTGTATGCACTCTTAATTTAAGAAAACAAAATAGTTTATACCCACAAAATGGCAAAACACTGCTTTAAAAAGCAGGAACTATAAATTTTTGAGTTTTATGTAACTGTCATTTTATGCTAATATTTCTGTTTGATCTCCCTCTTCCTCAGCTTTCAGTGATCTCACTGCTGCTCCACCGCTGCAAAAAAAAAAAAGGATTTTTTTGGTACCTGTGTATTCCGGGAAGCAGATGCTGAGCGGAGACTTCTTGATCTTCTCTGCGAACAAATCCTTCTTGTTGAGAAAAAGGATGATGGAGGTGTCGATGAAGAACTTGTTGTTGCAGATGGAGTCAAACAGCATCAAAGACTCATGCATGCGATTCTGCAGCAGGGAGAAGGAAGAGGGGGGAGGGTGAAAAAGACGGCGAAATAATGAGACACGAAAGAAAAACGAAGAGAGAAAATTAGTGGGCATTAGGGGAGCAGGTGAAAGCAGCGGGATTAAAACAAAACAGGAGGGTGAGGAAACATATGATAGGAAGAGAGAAGAAAAGCAAATGAAAAGAAGGCAAAAGTTACATGTTACAACCAACTGAGCATGGAGAACTTCTCATTTTTAAACAGTAAGAGACACATTTCTCTTTTTCCAATTAAAACATCTGTAAAATGGTTAGGAGAGAACAAAGAGGAAGGAAGGATTTCACAGTTACACTGCTGTTTAAACATTTAGATTAAACTCTTCTCCAAATGCACGCACGCACGCACGCACGCACGCACACACACACACACACACACACACACACACAGAGAGAGAGAGAAAAAATAATCACCCACATCAAGTTACTCATGTGATGCTTTATTATCATTGCCTTATGTATAAATACAACATTCAATAAATTACCACAATAGTGAGGGAGTTACAGCAGATGCATTTTACATACAGTGATCGATAAAATGCAGCATTCACACACGCGCACAGACACACACTCTCACACAGACTCACACACACATGCCAATAACAGCTTTGTAGATGTGGATGTGGGTGACTTGTACAGTACGGAAAGTGTTGGTTGGTGCTAACATACATTAATCATGTTGGTTGAATGGAAATTGGGAGGTTAAAGTAGTGAAAGAATGGTGAGTACAAGGACATTTATGTGTGGCAGTATAAACTCTGCCTTCTGCCTAATTTTATTAAGGTTCATTACAGTCATGTGATGACCCCCCCCCCCCCCCCCCCCCAGCTCTCCGGTTCAGCAGCAGAGCAGGGACCTCCCTCTCATCACTTGGCAAGGTTTAGCAGGGAGTGAATGTTAAAAGATGACTCAAAACCATTTACAAGCAAAGCTCTGTTTCTAAATCTGAAGTGCAGTATAAATAAGTCAGCAAAAACACACCACAGGAGCTCATTTAAATCCAACATAGGAAAGATTTGATACTGACGTTTGGAATAGTTCTTCATTTGGCTGCCACTGTGACATTTCAACAGCTTTTTATGCTGCTCAGGCAATGACATGGCAAAAGGTGCTAACATTTCTTTTGTGACACCACCTGCTGCCCAGAAAAGCAGCCAGGCTGCTGTCCCCAGCTTTGAATAGGCTACTGATTGTGTTATCCACACAGCACAACAAAGCAAACAAACCCCGCCTAAATTACCCACAAATCTGTCCTTCAGTGCAGCCTGTAGGAATTCAGTATTTACCGCTGGGACGCAAGCAGGACATTGACTGTTTGCTACGTACTCGCCCTCCTCTCATCCTCTTGACCTTGCCTGCTAATATAATTTTCCTGTTTCTTGGGATTCATTGGTAACTCATCATGAGTGGTGACAGGTTGTGTAAAGGACACACACACCACACATATGCACAACATTCCTATCTTCACCTTGTAAACCACTAATTGCTTCACTGCCGCAAAAACAAAGAGGTCTAAAAAATAATGACAACGTGAAGGACGACACATTTCTCATTTTGTGGGCCTGTTCCATGTCACAAAACAACGAGACAGTTCTAAACACTGCAGGTGAAGCAGAAGCAAGAGCACTTAAGCTGTTCACCTCCAATAAAAAAAAAAAGGCGGTTTAGTTTTGCACTTTTAATTATGCAATGAGCTGGCTTCTATCTTTTTTTTCTCATTATGTACACCTTAACTTATAGTCTCTAGTGAAATGCTTCCAGTTTTAAAAAAATCTGCCAGTTTTAGCTCAACTTCAGTAAATTATGACGTGGAAATTTCTGCATAAACTATCAGCAAGCTATCTGCACTATATCTTCATCTTTTGCTACAGATTTGTCACAAAAGACAAAGATGTGCAAAAATGCAGTTAAATTCAAGTGATGCATATTGTGAATAGATTTAGGGGCAAATTCCTAAATGCATCGGCTATCGCTCTAACCACTTTTGTATGCCACTGGAAAACAGCAGAAGCGTGAATTCACTTAGTTCTGTGTGATGCCCGAGGTTAACACAAGCATGAAATCAGTTGGAAGACAAAGCTCAAACACTGTGCTGTCATTGTCACCCTGAAGGCAACACAAATGTAAGGATTTCCTTTCATCTGTGTGTTAATTGGAGCTCACTGACTTAATGTGGATGAAACTTTCACCGGACTGGTTGCTTATGGCTGCCAGGAGGTGTAGCATGAGAAGCACCGCTGCAGAACACCAACACAGGGTGGATCCAGACTTATGCCACAGCTGGAGTGATTAAACAGAAGTGTATCTGTTGCATCAGATGCATGAGAGATGGAGAACTGAATTGCTTTCTGTGTAGACAAACAGTTATGCTACTAGGCGTATCACAGGCATAAGCACAGTGAAAAATAATTGATGTAAGGAGTTTTAGGGTACTAACCTCTGCACTGCATAGACCGGGCAGGATCATATTTTAACTCTGTGGATGATGATTCAACTGTTGCGTAAGGTTTGAAGAACAGTTTGTTATTTTGGCTTGAAGCACAGATCTGCATATATATAGAACAGCTTTTATTTTTTGACCAACAGGATTAAGCACAGATTTGTTGACTGGTTTCAGCATGTCGACATTAAATGCCATGCTTTTTTTGCCTGCAAAAGTATTACAAAAGGAGGGACGCTTTATGCACAGTGTAACCAGTCAGGAGAGCGAAAAGTAAACAGTCGCACAGAATGCAGAAAGATAATTTTCCTTTCACGACATGTAACAGATAAGTCGGAGGAGACGATGATTAAATGCCTTCAGCAGTCGCTGCAGCAGCTTGTTTGGCAATAAAACCCCCATCTGAGTCTCTTTGGTTGGAAACGGTGGTATTATTTGGCACAGGCAGCTAAGGTGTTGTGACATTTTGAAGTCCCATGAGTGTGTTTGTTTCTTCAGCGCGTGTGTCTGCGTGTGTGTGTCTAGGACTTGTCTGTGCTGAAAGGGTAGATAGGTGCCCTCTGGGTAATTAATCCACAGATGCTGACTCCACCACAGCACCCATGGGCTGATGTTGTCTCTTACACAACACACAAGTCAGAGAGCGCGTAGAAACACACATACGCAAGCACGCACATGCGTGCACGCACACGCACAGTGACCTTTTCTGTACTATCAACAGACACACGTAGGTAATTATATATAATCTGAAAACATGCACACACAAAACACACATCAGTACAGACACACAAGGCGGGCTGATCAACAGCCTTAGGGAGCTCTCTGTCTCTAATTAAGAAATTTGGCACAGATGTGGAAGAATGGGCTGATGATGACAGCTACCTGTTCTAAAAAAAAAAAAGCAGAGGGAGCACACCTTGTGCTTGAATGTGGAATAAAGCAAAAATGCCCATCTCATAAATAAATAAAGATGACTCTAACTCTGTTTGCCACAGAGCGCTGCGAGTTACAAGCACACTCAGCTTAGTCAGTTCCACCCAGTCCCACAGACACTTTCTATATGATGGTGTCAACTGCTGGCTATACAGAGCACAGAGAAACTAATGATACATCTCTAGTATTGTACAAATCTCTCCCAGGCTCCAGTCTGAACTGCACCCATCACTTTTCTATTCATCTTAGCTGTGCAATATACACAAAACCTCAATTTTTTAAAAGCTGTGAGACATCTAACAACTCAATCAGCAAAAAGGAAAGCATCATATGATAATATGATAATAGTCACAGAGTCTGCATTCTTGTCCCAGAGGACCAGATGTACTCATCAGTCGGTAATCTTTCAAAGCTCACCTCTGGCTTATTAAGGCGGAGTGGTGGACAACAGGGATATTGCACAGTGCAGCCTGACAGAATGTTTGCAGCCCCGGTGCCCCTTAAAATCGATGCTTCCGCTGAAGCATTATCTTGGAAACTGTCTGGAGTCAGCACAAGCTTCCGTGGCTCTTTGTTTTAAGTGATTTTATAGTGTTCCCATGCAAGAAGCAAGATGAGCCCCTGACCAGAAATGACATCTGCGGGGATGACAGCAGCATTGCTCAAGCAATAACATCCTTTTCATGAATCAATATAAACTATAAAATTAGGTTAAAGGAGAAACAAAAATATTATGAGGTTTACCAATACTTACAAGGACCAAAAATATGTAACCTTCAAATAAATAGATGAAAGGCTACAGCAGTAAGATTTTATGTGAAATTCTTAAGACATGCTATGTTTTTTAAAGCCTGAATGTTTAGAATGATGTGATTCTATTTAGAGGGGATTTTAATGCAGAAAAATGAGAAAAACAAAATCACAACTGGCTCATTAATTCACTCTGTTTGCCCCAGTGTTTGTCTGCAGTCTGCAGAAAAGCAGAATAGTACTCACCAATGTTTTATAACTGACTTTATCTTTGGTCTGAATACATTTAGCATCATGACTGGCTGATGATTTCCCTGCTTCCTCAGGTTTGGTGTGATTGTGCTAATTTGAGGGTCCACATGCAAAGTATAATTAATCTGCAGTTGTTGTATAATGAGAAATATCAGTGAGCTACAGTTCTCCAGGAGAAAACGCTTTGTTGATGGCAGAGGTGAGAGGAGAATGGCCGGATAGCTTTGAGCTGATAGGAAGGCAACAGTCACTCAAGTATTCACTCATTACAACCAAAGTAGGTTGAAGAGCATCTCTGAACGCACAACACGCCGAACCAGCAGAAGGGTGCTACTCCGGGTGCCGCTGATGTCAGCAAAATTGAAGGAAACCGAGGCTACAATTCACATGGGCTCACCAAAATTAGAACAGAAGACTGGAAAAATGTTGCCCGGTCTGATGCCTCAATGTCTGCTGCAACATTCAGGCGGTAGAGTCAGAATTTGGCAGAAGCAACATGAATGCATGCATCCATCCTGCCTCGCATCAACAGTTCATGATGTGAATCTCTTGTTGCACCACATGCGTAGCTGTGTAGCTGACAAATGTGAAGTTGTTAGTGTGTTGTTGTTACTATTCCCCTATTTTTACTAATCGGCCAGTCACATGGCCTTAGCAGGGACAACTCTGCTGTGAAATCAATCAATTGAATCCCGCAAAACTCTACTACTCTGAAAATATTTCATGATGAATTCAGTTTTAATTAACTTAGTAACTCTGAAATTAATACTTAGTATTTGAAATCTCAAGCATGTAATTAAGGCAGTTTTAATTTTAGCTTTGTGTTAGCTAAACCTGACCCCTATTACGACTATTTCCATGAACTTTGCACTGACTTTTGGTAAAACTAAGGCACAAATTCAAGACACAAAAGTATAAATACACAAACTAAAATGAAAAGAAAAAAAGCAAATACACCTGACAGAAGAGTGATTCAGTACACTGTCCTGCATTCAGCTCAATTTGAATACATAAGTCTGTCATTACTGGAGCATCAGCTGCAGGTATTGTGCAAAATCTCTGCAGCATACCAACAGATTTGAATGAAGGTACAATTAAAAGATGGTTCTTATTTAGGAATGCATAGGAAAGGATACGAGGTCTTAACCAACCAACCAACCAACCAACCAACCAACCATGACCATTGGCCAGCCATGTAAGAAATTGGTATGACGACATTATGAACACAGCCCAGATCCAACATTTGACTGGGTCTCTCACATACAAGTCAAACACCCATCATCCATTGGCCAAAGTTTAACAGCATCATCATCAGTACAGGCCACAGCCACGCAGGTTAGTTGCTATGATGACGTCAGTGACAGCATCAAAGACAAACTGGATGTTGTTGGTGTCTGTAGCGCAGGTCACGTGGGAGTAGACTTCTTTGCTGGGTGACTTGTTCTTGGTTTCATATTGAGACTTAATGTAGCCTATTCCCTCTAGGTAAGTATTTGGACCTGAGGAGAAACACACACACACACACACACACACACACACACACACACACACACACACACACACACACACACACACACACACACACACACACACACACACACACACAGATGACATATAGAGGGAGTTAGGATGCAGGCTTAAAAGCAGTTGTCATCTGAACCTTTATATCTGTGGGCTGCCCTCCATTTTCCACATCAGCAATATTTTCTGAAAACATAACCTTTGACTTTCTAGCTCAGCACACATTCTGCTGAGGTGTGCTCTGTAGCTGTGCTTACTGCTAGCCAGTCTTCAGTAAATATGACACATGGATCACTTTCTCAGACAAGATGGAAAGGTGATTTTAGACAGATAAATGCTCTGTGATGGAAAGTAACATATCTTCTTATTGCTGGTGCAGGCTGCAACTTTCTGAACATTACTAATATATTACAGACTTCAGAATGTGACAGATATGAAGCCCTAAAGCCAAAAATGATGCAGCCATTATTTGTACTGTGTATTGATCAATTTACCAGCACTGATCAATGTACTGTGAACCCTTTTAGTTCGAGAGCATTATCAGCTGTTGGTTAGTTCTGTCTTTACGCAAGCATTTGGCATGTATTCGAGCAATAAATTAGTACAGTGCTTTTAGAATGAGTCAGATCTCAGTGATTGGAGTAAATGTTGCTCCAAGTGCCGCTAACATCTATCTGGCTCTCAGCCATTAGCGGCACCGTGGTTTGTCTCTCTGCTTCAGCGGCAGCTTCATCAGAATAGGCACAAAGTCTGGCCATGCTGAGGGATGAAGAGAGGAGAAGAAGAGGGGGGGAAACAAGATTGGAATTCTAATTCTCACTTTCTCACAGTCTTTCTGGCTCGTTCTCTTGCTTTCCCACCATCTTGCTTTGTCTGTGTTGTTCTAATTTTTTCACACTCTTGCTCTCTCTCTGTCTCTGGCATCGTCGCTTATTGTTGTTCCCCCCCTTGTGTTGTCTTGTCTCTCGTTTTCTCGTCTCTCTCTCTCTCTCTCATTGGAGCTCTTCTTGTGCTCCCACCAACACCCCGATTTCATTCACCGCTTCACAGTTTTTACCTCTTTGACTCTCATCCTTGGTTTGTTTGGGAGTCTGAGCCTATTCGCTCTGCCTTTTAATAGTCTTATCTCCTTTCTTGTCAGTTTGTCCTCCTCTCTATTAAACCTCATGTACAACTTTCATACTTTCACACACATCGACATGATTACGGTTCAGAATTTAGCTTGCTTGATTTATTGCTTTCTTGGACGTAAGACATAAGCACAAATTTGACCAAAAAACTTAAGAGAACTAAATATATAACTTTTTAAAAATAATTTTAATGTGTTTTTGCTGTATGTCTGAAATCTCTACATAGTGAAAATCTAAATTTTGTGATTTTGTTTTAATGAAAAAGTAACTTCAGTGAATGACAGCTTGCTGAATTAGCTGTCTTAAATCATTAACCACACCAACAGTTCTAATACAGGTGCAGCTGAACTGTGGTGACAGAGGGATGGACTAAATGCAGACTTTTATATAGTAATGCAGTTATGAAAGGGAAGTCAAACTTTGTTTAGTCTGGGTAGCTGACACTAGATAGCTACATAGCAGCTGTCCGCAGATATCAGACTCATTTCAAGAATAGCAAACAGCTGGAGCAGCTGAAGAAGTTTGCAGATGTTTCTGCTTTAATGCTGCTCAGCCTAATTATAAATATGGGTGAGTGTATTACACTTAATAGTAGCATCTGGTAGTGACATTTTGAAAAAAATCTACTGAAACCGTGAATCATCCGCTGTTTAAAGAAAAGAAATGAGACGACAAACATCACCCCCCCCCACCCTCCCAGTCGTAATTCAAACCGTCGGCGGTACAAATGCTGTAGCCACACTTATAGCAAACATATTTCTGAGATCATTAGCGATATAATTGAAAAGGAAAAGCATTTCACATTCCAGCGTGATCCAACTTGACAAATGCTGTGAGGAACCATATTGAGTCATATTGGGAGAGACACCAAGTGACATCTAGCTGGGAAATAATGATTCTTAAACAGCAGCCTGCAGCCCTGATGTCAAGCAGGAACAGTGCTGTAACTTTTGATGGTGCAGTTATTTGAATATCTGCTGCATCTGGGGTATTGATTGCACCTGGCAGTGCAACAAGAAGCTTCAGCAGGATTTTTTCTTTTGGGTGGTGGTAAATTTTTGTTAAAATGAACTGTTGGAGAAAACGAGTGCACATAAGATTTTATGTAATATTTAAGTTTATCCATACAACACTGAGATCGACTCAAAGCTCTGGCCAGATTATGAGTCATGCTAGGCCGACTAATCAGCTGACTTTAGATAAAATGCTTAGTATGAGGCCTAAAATTAATCTTTCCGTAATATAAATATGCTTTATGAAATTTCACTTATGAAGTGCTGTATGTACCAGCGTATTCGGGGAAGCAGATGGACAGTGGTGACTTGCTGATCTTGGTTTCAAACAGGTCCTTCTTGTTCAGGAAGAGGATGATGGAAGTCTCATTAAACCATTTGTTGTTACAGATGGAGTCAAACAGCTTCAGAGACTCGTGCATGCGGTTCTGTAGGAGAAAGATCAGCATGAGTTAAACCTCACAGACACACACTGTAATAACCATACAGGGAAACACGAACAGAAAAGAATCAACTAGACAGTATTTACTTATATGCACACACAAAGCAAAAATTAGGAACACCCAGATCACATGCACACAATCTGAACAGAAAGAGGAATTAAATCTAACAAAAAAGAAAAAGGAAAACAGAAACTGAACAGAACAGAAATCCTGGGAAGTTCCTCTTGTAAATGGACAAATACTTTTTGGTGTATCAACATATCAGTAATGGAAATTATTAGTAAGCTTGTTTGCTGCCAGTGAATTAAACAAAGCCATGCTCTTTTAGCCAGTTAGCTGCACACAACTCTCTGCTCTAGATGTATTATATTACACTGAATAACTAACCACAGGCACCCTGCAGAGTTTTCAACCACTATGGGCCCTGCAGAGTGACATTTTAAAGAGACGGTAACGGCACTGTTTGTAGTGCATGGCCTAGCAGCATGTATTTAAGGAAAAAGCTGCAGTAACAGTTTGTGGAGGTAATGAATTGTAAAGGCAGCAGTGCACCAGGGAAGCCGGCGGACGAGGGGAGGAGGAGGAAGAGGAGGAGGAGGAGGAGGAAGCTCAAGTTAATACTGCACTCTGAAACTAAAAGCTTTGCAAATGTTTTCTGAGGTAAGAAATGTAACTATATTTATCTTCCAGTTGGTCAGAAAGCAAAAGTGCTTCATAAATTACTAATTAGTATCCATTGTTCTGTTTGCTGTTTACAAAAATAAAGGTTGTATTACTTGTCAGTGTTTGTACAAAATAACAAAAGAAATCTATTCATACTACATTGAAATTTATTCACAGAAGGAGTTGAAAGCAGTTTCCCTCCAGCTGGAATCCTTTACTGCTTAGTTCAGGACAGGGGAAGAAAGCTAGCTGATATGGCCCATCAATCAGTCAGATTAGGGAAAAATAGAACTGTAGCAATTTAGGAACGCAAGAAGAGAGAGGAACTTTAGAAAAGCTAACAATGAGAACAGAGGAGGAAGCCACACAACACTTTTCTGATTCAGTGGATCACAGGTACAAAGAGGTGCTGCTTTCAACTCTTGGAGCGTGTATATACCTATCAGGGAGGTTTCATACCTGTCTGTGGGTGGAGCTTCTGTGGAAGATCTGACTGCTGATTGGTTAGAGAAGACAGTCGATGGCGACAGTGACAGGAGGAGTGGAAGTAGCCAAAGATGCTGCAGGGCGGAGCTTAGAGCAGGAACAGAAAATGCAAGGGACCCACCCACCCACGTCCCACTTCCTTTTTACAAAATAATCTTCTATCCAACACACACACACACACACACACACACACACACACACACACACACACACACACACACACACACACACACACACACACACACACACACACACACACACAAGCCAAGTGCAAAAAAGAAAGTGTTCAGGCAGGCATAGAGCAGTTGTCTTGTCAAAGGGGTAGGGATATGTGTGTGTTTGTAAGTGTTCCAGCAGAAATGAGATAAGGAAAAAACACAGAAAAACACAATGCAGGAGCTTCTTAAATAGACACAATGGCACAACAAAGCAAAAGTATAAAGTGTGGTGTGGCCTGTGTTTATTCCTCTTGGATGCTTTTTTAAATAGTGAAAAAACTTTAGCATTGAACAGCTGAGTGGTTCTTCTACCTCTGTTCTGTCCTCTGAAATGAAGACAACCCACAAAACACAGAAACAAATGATCCTGCAAATCGATACACTGGGACTGTGAAATGTTGCATTCTCTACCAATGGCAGCATATCTGCAAGTGATGAAAAGCTTTAAGAATCTTTCACTCTGTTTTCCACAAAAAAAATGTAAAACAAAGCACCAGCTTAAACATGTTTGACGTTATAACACATACGTTGCTTTGTGTTAAACAGAAGAGTTATGAATATTATATGTGTGGGTGATTGTAGGCTGTTTGGATCGTGACAGTGAACCGTGAATGAAGGAGGCCATTCGACTCTTTTTTGTTCACTTTCAGTCACATGCTGCTAGCTACAGCACCAAGTGTAAACTTTATATTTTGTTGATAGCACACAAACACTTATTAATGTTACTATGAGGTTTAACTTTAGTTACATTATTTTATCTTTTATTTGCCACTGCAAACCTTTTAGCCTATGGAACATAGTTGACTTCACAGCTTTTTTGCCAGCTGTTTTAATAAAAATCCTAATCTGTATTTCAAGATAACAACACAAAGTACTTCCACACTGACTCTTGCTGCCTTTTTTAATCAACGAGTCGGGGCAGAGCTATCGCAGCAGCTACACTAATCCTCCAAGTGTAGTTTTACCTGTGCTTGTGGGCATCCTTCTTAAGCATGTAAGTATTGTATTTTATGTGGTATTAAAATGTTTTAACAACACTTGAAGTTGTAGAAAACCTTGACATGAACATAGTAATAATGAGCATTTTCTGTCATTTAAACATAATAGATGCTAAATGTAAAAATGGCCTTCTATGAACTGTAGGCGCTCTATTTCTTCTACTAAGTAGCATAAGCTTGCGATCACATGACTTCAGGAATCTCCAGTATTCTAGGAGTTCACCTGGGAAAACTTGTGTCATTCACTGAATCGCCATTAGGACTGTTAAACACTGTTAAACGCAGACACAGGATATGATGTTATGTAGCATGAAATAACCTTCAAAGCAGGTCAATAAACAATACAGGAAGGATTCCATATGCATGATCTTGGTTTGATAGGGAAAAGAAAAATGTCCTGTCCAGGAAGGATTAGTATAATGGAAAATGTTGCCATTCTAATTAAATTCATGGCCTATCAGCGACTTTGATGAACTACCCAGAAGGGATAGATATGCAGTATGTATTACTTTATCACTCCCATTACTGGGAGGGTGTTATCTTTACTATCTGACTGCGTAATATTCTTACTGTGCACAGTGCTTGTAATTTTGGAATCAGATGCCGTGGATGCACATAATAGTAAAACTGACAGACGATGTGGGAGCGCACCGAAAACTATTTGGTTATTTGCTTGGTAATTATAACTCCTACGCTTAATGTTACCTGTTCAATTATAATAATAATAACAAGAATCATATAATTTTCATAATTATCTCACAAAACAAAAAAAAAACACACCTGCCCCTAATGTGGTTTGAACAGATCAGCGATGCTTAATGCATTCCTGGATTTGTCCTTGTAGTTCTGACTTGGGCTTTACAGTTGCCACATCTCGCCTGGTGGTTGACTGTATACTGTATCTACAGAAGCACACTGTCATGCACGCTGAATGACAAGCACACGGAGAAAGCTGGAAAAAGACAGACAGAGCTGGTAAAAAACTAAGGATTTTGTTAGCGATCCACCTGCTGATTGCAGTGGCCGACTGGGATTTGTCCTGCTGGAAAATGCAACACTATGTACATTTGTACAGACGTATGGATGACCCCCAAACAGAAAGCCTCTGGCTATGACTGTTTACAACTATACTGTTATTGGTATGGAGGCACAGAAAACACCACACTCTAATTAAATGCACTTAGAAAAGAGGCAAACATTGCAGCTGTTTTTGAGCAGGTTTTATGATGAATATTTCCTCTTCTCAAGTGACAGTCATCTGGTGCTCCCAACTCAGAGGGAAACTTGATGACAGCTGCATAAATAGAGGCACACCTGAACACATTTTGCCATCCTGGAATTCTCCAAGGATATGCTTTAGGCATATAAACAGCAGTGAGCACCGTGCATTCAAATCAGCTTATTTGTTTTAGGTTACATGGAGCCATCATTACAGCACTGCGGGTTTGGGGCTACTCTGTTGTAACTGTAACCAAATGACTTTTTTCTTCTCTGCATTTGTGATGCCTCGGCGCTCTTTAAAATACTCAAAAAACAAGCGTAAATTTCTCAAGATTTCTTCACCTATTAAACTATCCCAGAAACTACAGTCAATATACCTAATCTTTAAAACAACACAGTGTGAGGAAATTCTTGTGTACAGTATGCAGGTCATTTGTTTGATTCAGGTGAATTTGTTTGCAGTATCTGTTTCATGGAAGAATGATTTGCATGGAGAAAAATAGCACACAGAGAAGCTGCATGTACCCTTGCGTAGGAATTATGACTTTTGTTAAACAGGTCCGAAAAATATTTTGAATGTGGCCTTCAGTTTTCTTACAAATACAATTACTGAGTTCAGCAACAGGAACCAATACAGACCCAGAGGCTATTTCCATAGAAGTTAATTTTAATAAAGTGTGGGAAACCATAAAGTCTGTCTGTGGGTTTGCACCTAGTATTGCTTACCATGCCCTAAAATGAATGCATTAGGTATATATATATATATATATATATATAAACACTTCAAGACTTCCATGCCTTAATTTAGTTAGACATTTATCCATCCTTGTCTCAAGCTTTTACACAGATCTCTTTCTTTATGTCAGCTTACATGTACTTTCTATTTAAGTGACATGGATAGAATCTATCTTTATACTTGCTGCTGTGTAGTGCGTGCCAAAATGTATTCAAATGACTATAACCCATGTTCCCCCAAATCCAGACTGTATAAAAGAGTGCAGGATTCACTGGAATACAGCCCTGATGCTATAAATGGGTTATTTGGACACTCAGAGAGAAACACCAGTGACAGAGCGATAAGGCACACTGAGAAAGAGCGAGACAGAGCGAGCATACAGCTGCGAGCATGTGTTCTTACCGTGGTCTCGTCCTCGTGCAGCACCTGGTCATATCCACTGAGTGCCACACAGAAAATAATGGCTGTGACATCCTCAAAACAGTGAATCCACTTCTTCCTCTCTGACCTCTGGCCTCCCACGTCAAACAGCCTGATGTACGGAAGAGACAGACATGACAAAACAAGAGCAAATTTTTTTAACACAAATATAATTTATACAGTAAATTATTACTTTTGTATATAATATAATATAAGATATAAATTAAATTCATCCAAGTCAAATTGGAAGCTGATTCAATTTGAAGCTAATTTTGAAGCCTAATTCAATTTAAGAATTCTTCCTACGTGTCTGAACTGCAGCGGCAAAACAGAGACTTGGTGAGTAAGGTAGCTTCATGATACATGTATATAATAAATAGAGATTCCAATATAAACTTGGCTTGTTTTATGGATTTCTGTTGGATCATATATCCAACAACAAGACACTCTTTCTTTCATGTATAAGATCTCCAGCCTCACTCTTTCTTCTTTCCTGAGGTGATCTGATATCAACAACTTCATGTTTTATTAGCCAACCTGCAGAGTCCTTTTCACACTCCTTTATTTCCTTCTTTTCTTCTCTAAGGGAGGGATGGGAAATTATTGTTGTCTAAAGAAACGCATTATGAGGTGCAGCCTAATCTGGCTGTTTATGAGTCAGTTTGTTGTACGTTACCTTCGCCATTTTCTTAGCCCATCTTATACTGACATTATAATGGTCTCATATCTTTTATTTTGGATATCATTGATAATGTAAACCTGGCTTAGAGAGAATCTGCGACCACGCATGACTCTTATTTTCACCTCTTCATGTTTTTCAGATAAAGACAATGACCAAAGGAGCCCTTATTCTTGCTGTCAGAAGGTTTTTATTAAGTTTTCTTCTGCACGAGAGAGGACAGTGTCTCTGTATATGCATACTGTACCTACTTGTATGTGTGTGTGTGTGTTGTGTATAGAAAGATGTGCAAAATGGAGGATGATCAGGGTGTTAGCCTGACACTAAGTAGTTGAAAGTGACTTAAATCTTATCAGGGGTTTATCATAGTAAGAGATGCTTGAAATGGAGCTTCAGAGAATTTCTGTTGTACTTCTCTTATCGCTCCTCTGAATCTACAGTTTGCTGGATCAACTACACAATGTGGTAATTTCTGACAGGTCTGATTTTCTGAGAACTACACTAGAGCTGAAACTGTCAAGCTAGCTCAACAAGCAGGTTGTATGTTATCTGGACAGGAATTCCATCAGTTGTATGTATATGAATGAAGAATACAGGAGCATTTTCTATTCAGAGTAATTCAACGGATGTTTCCATGAGTTGCAAATTACCATATTCTCGGGTGCAATTTTGGACCATAACAACCACCTTAAAGGTCTTAATCCAAAGTGAGATGAAGCCAGTCATGTGTGATGAGTATAATGGTAGGTAGGTTTATGGGTTACACCCAGTACAGGAACACTGTAGCCTCCCACACACTGCCTGACTGCTAGTAATAGCAATTGAGCTGACAATATTTAGGCTTCTTCAACAAAGCACACACAGTACAACTCCTACACAACAGTAAGAGTGACAGAGGAAAGCATCATTCAGCAGAACTAACATTATCAGCATGATAACCAAAGCAAAAGACTAGTAGGAGGAAAAGCAAAACATGCATTAGTTGCCAAATGTGGTGCGCATCCATCCAGAAAAATAATTGATGTCTACACTTTATTAACCCCTCTGCTATCTTCTGTTAATGTGTGTTTATACCTGTGCACATCCACACAAGTAGGGCGGAAAAATGAGGGATTAAATTAGAAGTCAGAACAAGACTCCTCCCTTCCTTTTTCTCTTTCCTATCCTTCTACCATCCCATAATGCCTCCCCTCTCTGTCATCGTTCCCACAGCTCCTTGTTCTAATTGAATCAGAGCTCATTTAAAAGGAAGGGAATCATAAATATAGACACTTGTTTAAAGCATTTAATCTCATTAATTACAGACCAGAGTTCCAACTGTATGCTTGGATAGAGCAGCAGAAATTCAGTAACAGGCAGTAGTGACAGTAAAGGAAAACAGAACAAATCGGGCCCTGCAACTGCTACTTTCACAAATTAATACTGACCTGAAATGAAGGTTTTTGAAGGTAAAGTGTGTCTCAACGATGCCTGTGGTCTTCACTCGGGTCCTCAGGATGTCCTGCTCTGTGGGCTGGTAGTCTGCCGCACCAATCCGATCTAGGCTGTCTAGGTAGCTGCACGTAGACACACAAAGTAAAATCTGAGAATCTGAAGCAAGAATTAAATTCAAGTTTTATTTATATAGTGCCAATTCACAACCACAGTTGCCTCAAAGTAAAGGCATAATGTAAGGTAAAGAGCCTACAATACTAGAAAGAAACGCCAACAATCAGATGACCCCGTATGAACAAGCACTTGGCAACAGCAAGAAGGAAAAACTCCCTTTTAAAAGGAAGAAATCTCTGAGAACCAGGCTCAGGGAGGGGCATCATGGGAGCCCCTGGTAGTAGACGGACCTGAAAGCTGAAGACTCTGCCTCCCATTTTACTTTTGAAAACTCTAGGAACCACAAGTAAGCCTGCAGTCGTAGAGCAAGTTCTCTGCTAGGATAATGAAGTATGACAACGTCTTCAAGATATCACTGGGCCTGATTAGTTAAAATTTTGTCTGTCGGAATAATGAATTACAATAATTCAGCCTAGAAGTAATAATTGCATGAACTAGCTTTTCAGCATCACGCTGAAACAGAATGTTTCTAATTTTAGAGATATTGTGCAAATGAATGAAGGAAATTCTACATATTTGTTTAAATCTGATCAAAATGATTCCAAAATTCTTCACAGTATTACTGGAGGCCAAGTTAATGCCATCTAAAGTATGTGTTTAGACACCATGTTTCTAAGATTTTTAGGGACCGAGTACAAATAACCTGAATATAGAAGCAGGAAATTAGAGTTTATCCATGTCTTTATGTCTTTAAGACATGCCTGTAATTTAACTAGTTGATCTGGATTGTCAGAGCCTGATTGTTCAAAAGGTGTAATCCAGATAAAAATGATCTGGTTTTGGTAATCCATTTTTTTTTTCTTTCCACAAATCATGTAATCCATCTTACTTTTGTCCTGGTTATTCAAAAAAGTACTGGTTAGAATCACTCTCACCTAGGTACAGACTTCTAAAGGTTACCAAATCCAGATTACCATTACTTTAACTGGAATGCAGGGGGAGCCAAAATTGACACAAAATAACAACTCATTAATTATATTAAGTTTGATATTAACATGGAATATTTCACTAGCAATAAAGTCATTATTTTTATCCACAACCATGTTTACCTCACCTACTTTGTCATGATATGGATACAATCACTCAAGTTAAAGAATTCATGTTGAAATTTTTCAAATATTGAGAACAAAGGGTAAAACAGCAAGCATGGGGTAATATTAAGTGTTTTTATTTCAGTTTATTTCATATTCATTCTACTGACCTGACAACCAATAAACAAATTTCATCCTGTTTAAAGAAACATTGTTTAGATTTTGAAGGTGTCCTTCATCAAAGACGTGCGTGGATATAAGTTTCTAATGATTTATCTATCTACTAATTTTACCTTTAACATTCTCTATTCATAAACTTTTTATTAAATTAATGTCTTGCTTTTACCACACAGCTCACAGTTTATTGTGTATTCATAGCTTCATGAATAAATAAAGTAGGGTATCATCTGCAAATCAATGAAAATGTATGCAGTGTTTTCTAGTATGAAATATGAAAAGTGTTGGTAAAACGTGAAAAGTATTGGGCCCAGCACAGAACCCTGTGGAACTCCGTGACTAACTTTTGTGTGTGCACAAATTGGAATCTATCAGATAGATATGTTCCTTTAACTGTGTATTCTAATCTCTGTAGTAAAACATTATGGTCAACGGTACTGAATGCAGCACTGAGGTCTAACAGGACAAACACAGAGACGAGTCCACTGTCAGAGGCCATGAGAAGATCATTTGTAATCTTTACTAGTGCTGTTTCTGTGCTGTGATGCATTCTAAATCCTGACTGAAACTCTTCAAACAAACCTTTCTTTTGCAAATAATTAGTTAACTGTTTGACAAGTACTCTTTCGAGCATTATCTGCTTAAGGAGTTGAGAGTTATATCAGGGAGTCAAGCATCTTTGATAACATTCGGATCCCAATGCATTATGCGTGGATTAATGGATTTATACAATACACGTTATTGCCCTTATATAGATAAGTTACTGGATGACTCATGCTTCTCATGAATTTCCCTGAAGTGTTCCTTACATCCACTATTACCTCATGCTTCCCCTGAACTAATCTTATGTAGACATGAGTGGCTCAAATGGTAGAACTTGTGCATTGCATTGACAGAGATGATGAAGTGGATGGATTTGTGGTACTACAACCCACTTTCCATTAAGGTGTAAACCTAATAATGTTTGTTATAGCTGTTACATTGCATAACAAGAATAATATGACATCCACCTACTACCACCCACCCACTACTGTAGATTACTGTCGCTATTATAGTAAATAGAATTAGTTCCAGCTAATTCCTGGTATTTCTATTCTCTACTTGCTCCTTCTATGCAAAGTGAGCTTCAAATCAACACTATAAAAACAACATTGTCATATCATTCCCATATCTGATCATTCATATGAGAAGAACTACAAAAAAATCTACTTTAGTACTTTGAATCAAATTTTGATTTACTGGATAAGAGAAAATCTCTCAGCTTCCTATAAAAAAATTTAAATATCTCCCTCTTCCTCATTGCACATACACACATTAAATACACATTAAATGAATAATAGCTGTCAGTCCTACTTAGCTGTCTGAAATACAAAGTTACCACATGGAGTAGCCACTTGGTAACAAGTGAGAAAGGGGAGTGGGTAGATGGAGTGAGTACTCACTTATGTAATGGAATATCCCTGGAAGTGGACCTTTATTTTTTAATGTGGAAGTATAAATCAGATAATCCTGAACAGCAGAGTCCAGAGATTCATTCGTTCAGTCACTGGAGTGCAGCTCTCTGACTGAGTAATGATCACACTTCCTACTGTATTATTCCACCCAATCACAAAGCTAAGGGAGACAGAAGAAAGAGCTACAGTTAAAGTCACTTTTTGCTCTGAGTGTTGTTAGGTTTTCTTGCCTTTTATCATCTGACTAATCTGACTATTGCTCCGGTTACAACTGTACAATGCCCACCTTAGAAGGTATTATCCCTTATTTATTCTTTTCTTATTTATTCCCTTCAAGTGCAGCTCAAGATCTCAGCATCTGAACAAATAGTTTCAAAGCTTTTAAAAGAATCCTTAGTTACTTCTAAGAGAAAAAGACAAAGGCTAGAGAGTCAGGAGATGATAGGAACACGAAACGAATGGTACACTCTTATAGCTTCAGCAATAAGAACAATCGATTACAAAGTAGATAAGGAATGGCTGTAAGGAGAACACAAGGAGACTGTGAGAAGAAGGCAGCATTTTTTTTTTTTTTGTGAACAAAAACAAGCCTGTGAACAGCTAAAATCAGATTTATTTTTAAAATTGAAAACTAACACACACACCAGATCCTGAGGATCTGTGCGTACTATGTTTCTACAGAGCATTTGCTGACTGGATTAGCGACTTGGCGTTAAAGCATGTTTCAATTCACAAAATGAAAGGATGCTAATTAGATTACAAGGCAGTCAGTCAAACAAACCAGAGCACTTCATTACAAAGCAATCCAAAGCAGATCAATTATGCCGAGTGGTTCATACAGTTTGTTAGAACCACATGGTACTTCAAACTGAAATATTACAAAAATGATGAAGGAGAATGTGTGATGTTCCCATATGACAATCCTGCAAAGAAACAACAGACTCCCTATATGGTAATAATTAATAAAACTGTTTTGGCACTTGTGGGGTTACTGAGGTGGGAGTTACAGTTGTTAATCAGATTGATATTGAACTTTTGGGGTCGATACTGTTTTTCAGAGAGTAAAAATTCCAATATTGTTTATGTGTAAATACAGCATGTTAGATTGGGCTTTAGCTATAATATCTAAAAGCACTTCTGACTCTGCACATTTTTGTTGACTACCAACCCAAAGAACTGCAAGAAGCTTAGAAGATTTCAGCAAGTAATAAAGAAAGGTCAGTCAGAGCTGCAAAAATTGTTGAGCCTTATGGATTTGTCTTCTGTGACCTTTACCACTTCAGGAGGTCTGACCCTCTCTGAATATAAGAGGTCTGCTCCTCCTGTTTGCTGTTTCCACTCTGCTGTTAGTCTTCATAGAAACATTTTTTGGCATGAGCTCACACTAACACAAATGCCAACATCATTTAATGTACAGAGCAGCTGTCCCATGAAGGTGTTAAACACACAATAATGTCAGTTACATAATAACTTGGGCACCCTTGGGCAGGCAGATGACTTTTGCATGCTTGTGTTGGGCTGTTTTTTAGCTGCCATACAGTATGTGGGCTACTCTCCACGGTGCATTAAGTCAATTAACAACAAACTCCAGAGTATGTGTGGCTCATTTCACTGGTGATATACAGCATTATGGCTCATCACTGAAATTATGCTGGACACAAAAGCAACTTTCAGCAGTGCTTAACTGTCAATCTGCCATGCAACTGACTGGACTTACTAACTACTGTATAGCTGGCTAGCTAGCTAACATAGCAAACAGGAATAGGTTAATATTATAACTACATTAAAAAACAGGGAAAATACAGGGTCACTGTTTATTAATGCTCCATTAAAGCGTTTAAATGATACAATACTGCGTGACTCCACTAGTGTTGTCCCGGGGAACAAAGAGCTCTGGGATTTTCAGAATAATTGATAATAGCTTGGTAATCAAGGTGATATTTATCTAATTTTCCAGTTGATACTTTAACTAAATCTTGAAATAAATCAGCATTTTTAACTTACCCTGACTGTTTCTATTTGAGCTATATGAGCTTCATGTTCTGTTAAAAAAAGGTTTCATATTAATGGATAATGGACAGGATTTCCAGCCAGGTTTGATATTCAGCACTGGCAATGATTTGCTGCAAATCCAACCTAAGCGTATTGTACAGGTAAGCATCTCATTGTGGCTTTGGCAAGCGTACCCCGAGTGCTCTGATAGACACCTTATCTGTTTCTGAAAATGATGAGAATAAAGACACAGTTGTTGACACCATAACCAGAAACCTGAATACAGTCATGACCATGTAAAATGGGATTTGAATAATTATCTCTTTCATGTTTAGTATCGCTGCTATCCCAAATGTGATTAAAGTAGGGAAAACTCAAAAACTGGGATAGTTGCGTGCATGCAAATACACCAACAAACTTGTGTGTTTTCGGTAGCCTGCAGTATTGGTAACAAAGCCATAGTGCTGAACGCTAATTAACTAAAACCGTAATAAAGGGCCATGGAAGAGTGAATTGAATTATTGAATTATTTTCAGTGAAACCAGAGTAATAGCCCAGCACAATAACAGGGAAAAAGCCCAACAGGAACATCTTGCACAGTGTTAGGAGGGAGGCAGATATATGGACAACATGCAGAACAGTTATATTGATCCCTCACTGTATAAACTCAAGAGCAATGCCTCTATGAACTATTTACCAGCGCATGCAGTTCACTACAGAAATACAATCCATCAAACAAGGTCCATAAGCAGCCTATCAGGCCTACACTTACTGCAACATAAAAAAAAGAGCTTTTCATGTTTGCATTAAAACACTGATTTATTCTATAAATATCTCAATATATATAAAACACACCAATATACTGTATCTGGAAGTATAGACTAATAAAACGTATTATATTACAGTCTTGCCAATATATTACGGCACAGAATTTGGCTTTAAATGTGCTGTTACATCCTATCGCTATGCAGCATTTTTAAAATTTTTTTTTTTATGGTATCGGCTCAAGGAGGGTTGGCTTACCCATCTTAACCCATAGCTGTTGCTAAGTAACCCACTTTTAGTTAGTTAGATGTCTCCCCTGCTGTGATGTCCCGACACAGATTTATAACCAGCACTTCTCTAAGGAAGCAGCAGCGCTGTGATGCAACCCTGTAAAAGCTGGCCACAACATAAAAGGGCTCTGAATCAATAGAGGAAAAATCCCTGTCATTATTTAGCATGAATAAGAAGAAGATGGACCAGGAAATGTCACACAACTGGGCACACACACATGCACACACACACAAAACTAATCAGATCATCACATCTTTTTTTTTTTTGTATAGAATGAATGCATGCTGACTTAGAAAAGCAAGCAGTGGACCAATGGCAGTATCCTACCAGCACCACTATGTACTGCAGTGATCTAATAAATGATCAGTATGGCTACAGTAGCTTTGCATTATGACCCAATAAGATGTTCAGGGATGCTAAATAGTCAAATGTAATGCAAGATGTAGAATCAATATATGGAGTACAAAGCAGAGAGTGGACCATTTAACTTCACTTCATCCAATCAGACTGCCTGCTTTAATTGGGCCTTAGTTGTTTAGTGTTGCAGTCTTTTTAGCCTAATGAACTAAAACACTAAGGCCATGCTTACATCCAGCACCATTTAACTAACTTGCCTGACATTTTTATGTAATTTCATCTGTGCATGATTGATGCTCATGTTTTGAATGAATGGCTGTCACAAAGGCAGGGGATGTAAATCACAGTCAGAGTGTATGTGCATTGTGATAAATAGGTCAGCCCATGCAGGGTATTTGCACAGAGACAGAGAGAGAGGTGGCTTCAGGCAGGAATTGCTCCTCTCAGAACAGAGCCTTCTGCTTTCCATGTTATTAAAAAGCACATATTACATGTATGTATGATTACCAACACATATGCGCAAAAATGCCTCCTATTAATATTAACATTTTCAATAAATTGACAACTTTTTGCCATATTATAACAGCCCCACTGGAGAAATACCATCAAATTTCTTGTGAGGGGTTTTCAATAAAGAAAAACACACAGACACATGCAGTTGAACCTCTTGTGGTCTGATCATGTGATACGTGTCCTATCAGTTCATTGGCTGGTTGGTCTGTTCAGCTCCACAGGCCACAACATAATAGGAAGCGAGCATCAATCTTTAATGTGACATTTAGAACAGAGAAACTAATGCACAAGCACATGCACAGAAACTTACACTCGCACACAAAATAGATGTTTAAGTTATTGACCACATGCAAAATGCGATAGGAATATGTTTGCTTTCTTCAAAGATGTCTAGAATAAAAAAAAAAACTGTGCAGCCCTCACTTTGCCTCCTTCTCTTGTTCATTGCCATGCTTTGTAACTCACCCATTACACTGCCTTTTAGCGGCCCTTCTCTTACAGTCTGTATCATTAAATTATTTAAAAATGCTTATTTATTCAATTTTCTTCTGTAGTCCCTGGGTGGAGGTAGCCACATTACTCTTGTGTAGGACCTGGCATAATGTACTGCAACATGAGGCAGTAGTGCTATTGCTCTGTGCGCCCACTTTGACTAGACAAAATAAAAAGTGAGGTACAGATTTGGTATGTAGGAATTAAAAGGATTTCCCTGATGGCAGCACTAATTCAAGCCAATGAAGCAAGCCAGTTGACTGAATCCAATAATACAGGATGGGAGGAGAAAGCAGGGAATAAAAGACTTTTGCCAACAGGAATATCCTGAGCAAACAACTGTGTGACATACAGTGCACAGTCATTAGTATTTAGGTTTTATATATGCGTATCATGTGAAATATGAGTTCATGCAAATGCAGTAAGCGGCACCTACAGGTGCACGTAATGTGTACTAACGACCTTCATCACTTTCATTTTTCTTTATGTCATGCTGCAGTTTTACTGGATGTATGATGCACAATTAAACAATAAGCATGGCACTTGAGGGAAATGACTGCTTTTTCTTCCCCTCTACCCCACTCACCCTCTCTCTCTCTCTCTCCCTCCACCCACACACAGGCACTCTGAATAAATTAGACCCAGTACTTAGTAATGATTGATTGTAATAGCTAGAGTATGATCGCATAAATAAACTGTGTATGTGTTTAAGTTCATGCATTGTGTTAAAAGTGGTGTAGAGGCTACTAATGAGTCACGTATTGATCTGGTCTTAGAAAATCAGGGCTCGGCTGACGCAAATACAAACACATATATATTGTTGTGATGATGGGGCACATCTGTGGAGATCACTACAAATACCAGCAAATATAGAACACACATCAGTTTTTCCCAATGGATCACTATAAACACACCTACACATGTCCACAGCCAACAAAGGTACGGGAAACACACTTAAACTCAGGTTACCCAGCTGTGCCTGGTGCCCCATATCATTCATATAAGGCTTGAAGTTATGTACTGAATCGTGTTCAGCGTTTGACTTTAGCACTGACTTTTTCACTATAGCACCCTGGTAACCAGACGAGCTAGCTAGGCGGTACGAGCATTAGCTGTACTAGCATTAGCTGGACCAGGTACTTCCCAGGTACTGAGGTTTTGTAGACAGTTGACAACAGTAAGCACGTGACAGTAACTTGTCTGCCATTTGACATGTGACAATCATGTTGCCAATGTAGGATCAAACAAAGCAAACCATTTCTGGTTTGTGTCTCACTTTTTCAGTCTTTACTACTGCTTGGGTAGTAGTTAGCGAGTATTTGCAGACAAACCTCAAGAACTAACAAAAAACTACAGGCAACTGTGGCAATCTGTTCGCAACCAATGCAAGAACTAGCGACAGGTTTTTGGTGCGGCACCTTCTTTGCAACTGATTTGACCCAGCTACAGCCAGAAACCTGCAGCAACAACTGGCAACAAGCTGGAGAACCCACGTTTCTCCAGCAACCAGTGGCTGTATCCAATATGGCGGACAACTCTCAAGAAATGGGCGCATGACGTCAGATGAGAAACCTCAATAAAGCTGAATAGAAACCAATATGATTAAAAGTGCCAATCATGTCTATAATACGGTCTATGTTTGCAGTGCTGACATTTATGAAATGATCTCATAAAGCTAACTTTTGATGCCTAGATAAGATTTTGGTTTGATTTGTTGTTATTATAAATGTATAACTTATACCAATATAAGTAATGTTTTCATTACGGGCTGGGCAATTAAACACAAATACGCATAAATGACCACATGGACGTACTACTGCGCTGAGTCGTTAAGCTGGTACTCTCGGGCACGGCTGAAGCACTCCTGGATGCCTGAGTCAGACCACAGACGCATCATGGCGGAGAGCAGCTCGGCAGAATAAGGCTCCGTGTCCTCCATACGACTGACCACATCGCACACCATCTTAGCATCCGCCTGAAAGGAAACACAGGAGGGAGGCGGCTCAAGATTAGTGTTTTCAGTGTAGTGAAGAGGCTGTAACACTATAAGAGCATCATATTGATTGTGAGGCTTTAGAGTAACACAGTGTGCCACTGGGTAAACAAAGATTATTTGTTCAAGTATAATAATAATAATACTAAATGTAACATAACCATATTTATGAGACATAATTAGGATGCAGAACTATTAGAAATAGCAAAAAAAAAAAAAAAAAAGTGCAATATTAGGAAAGCAGAGATGGAAATGAAAAAGAGCAAGAAGAGAATTAAGAGGAAAGAGAGAACAGAATGACATCCATTTATTCTCTTGGTGAAATGTTTTCACAGAAAGTGTCATGTGAGAACCATGTGCCACTGCCATGAGCCTTAGACAGTATAGATTCAATATACCACAAAGCTGCTGCAGCATACAGACAATTCACTTTCAGGGAGTTGCTTGACATTTGAATGTAACTGGCTATTTAAAAGTTGCAAATGCAAACAAACAAAAATTAAAGATGGATGGAAATTAAAAAAATCTGTTTCAAAGTTTCATAGCAGCTGGAAGGGACAAAGCTAAAGCCTTTTTTGTGTGTGTGTGTTTGTTTTTAGCTGCAGAGGCCCAAAGAGGAGGTTGTTGTCATGCAGCTGTGATCTGGCTCTGGTTCCTTCAGGGGCAGAGCCAGCTGATCTGCACAGAGTGCCTTCTGGACAAAGAAGGCAGCTACATCAGCTCCTGGTAACTGATACAGCTGAAGAGGAGTTGCTGTCTTAAAAAAAGCAGTTTGGGGCATGTGATTACAAATGCCCAGTCAATAGGGTGCCAGGCTTCTAGCTCCATTTATTGCCTGTAAACTATTAACTGCTATTAAAAATGTAGCCATGGAGAACTGGGGTTTATTCTTATTGTTTTATAACTCTTCTGTGTAAGGTGACCTTGAGTGTTTTGAAAGGTGCCTAAATATTATTATTATTAAACCAGGGTGGATCAAATTGATAAAAATAGCTTCCTTGTATACAGGAGTATTCCAAAAATGACTTCTGAATGGTTACATTTCTTATTTCAAAGTGTGTTTATGGAAAATTTCAGCTTGCCACTTAGATCTGAGTATGTGAAGCTCTTCAGCATTTGACCCCATCCCCCTTCTGGCCTTTGCTCTTTCATTATTGATTTCTTTTCTCAGCACTTACACCCTACATGATCATTCTTGCTCACAGTAATAGTGCCAGGACGCTGAAGCCCTGACCTTTGTACTCCTTTATCAGCAATAGAAGCCACTGCCAATATGCGCCGTTTAATTATAACAGAGTGACTATTGTAATGACTGCTTTGTCTTTCACTGGGAAAATAATTACTATTGCACTGAATGCATTCATATTGATGGGGAACAACATCATTGTTGTTCTAAATAATATCCTAATGTGGTGGAAATTGATAATAGATAATGCAACCTGCTTCCAAACCTGTAATATAAACTTTAAATGATCTACTCTAACCTATAATTTTATAATGAATCTAAACATTTTATTTAATGTTAAAGGTGCAATGCAAATTAATGAAATATAAACTAGCAATCCCTCTTTGATGGGTGGAGACTTTGTTTAGTCAAAATGAGCAGAGGATCATCCACCCCCAGGGAAATGTTAATCATCAGACTTCATTTCCTGCATTGTGGTAAATTTTGAGGTCCATTTTGTACTTTTTCTGCACCTACCTCACCTACTGCCAAAATCTACACCTACAGTATGCTGTCATTCTTTCTAGAAAAAGTGAGTACATACTTTTGAGCTGGTGATGCAGTTTTTGACAAAAAAGAATGAGCAAGTGACTAATGTTTACACAAACTGCATCAACAGGAAAAAAGTGACAACACATTTGTCATGACATGGAAAAGCAACAGAGTTCAATTCATCAAACTCACTGTGACTCAGTTATCTCTATGTCAGCAAGCTTTAGATACCAGACGAGGACCAAACATACCAATATTGCAACAATAGATGCATACTTCCATACTTCACTGGGAAACACACTTTTAACCTGCTTCTATATATGTGATATATATGAATCACTCAATCCCCACAAATTGCAGAGCAAGGAAAATCTAACACATGCAACAATGTAACAATAAAACATCAGCGCATGCAACACAGTAGCTCTGTTTCCACTCGCTGGCTCATTTACATCAACATTTTTTAAAGACTTTCCATTTTTAAACCTAGTGAGATATTACTAATAGATCAGAATACCTGATAACATCTATTTGAGTTTCCAAATTCCCCAGATATTACCATCGTGCAAAGCAATTTGAACAACATATGTAATAAAAGCATTTCTAAGTGTAAACATGAATAAAATGTATCCATGTTAAACTCACATCTGGGAGGTCTATCAGTGCAAAACTCATTTCATTTACTGGATGAGTTCAGTTATGTGCCAGGCTGACCCCACTTACTGACAGAGAGTGACGGCAACAAAGGATTTTCCACCTGACCCGGAGAGATTCCCTTTTCCAAATTAAACGGATACAGGCTTTGACATGATCATGAAACGACAGGAGAAACATTTCCTCCTCCTTAATACTTTAATCTTTTGTTTAATTCACTACATTGCTCAGATTGAGTTTATATCTTTTTTAGCTGCCCCTTAATTTTTTTATACCCTCTTGTTTTTCTTTATCTGTTTGTCTGCCCATGAATTATCACCCATATTAACCACGGGGCCAGCGCATACAGTAAAGTCTCGCTCACTGTCTCTTTCAAAAGAAGACATCATGCAACCATCTTTGGTCTGGATTTAGACTTTTATATCTACAATGTCTTAAGCCATTATTATATTCATTATTGTGTTCAAGGTCTATTGGAGTATGATGCATTTAGGCTTTTGTGAAAGCTGTCTATCAAACTTTGGTGCAGACTAGACAACTAAGAACATCTTAAAAAGGAAGACCTTGGTCCACACTGGCTGGATTTAAAAGATGTGGCTCGCTTGTGGAAAGAAAGCCCTACCAACCTAGACACATAATGATGTTCTGGGTTTTTACTGATTAGTCAGAAAGAAAAAGAGGAAGTGTGTTAAGCTTGCGTTGTATCAATATTTTAACAGCCTCACGACAAAAAGCATGTGAAATGTACTGACCAATTACATAAGGATGTGTTCCAACAGCTGGTTCAACAGTTTGGATTCAACTCCAAGTTTGTAAATCACGCAGATTTGTTAGGCTGCAAAAAAATCACTTACTGAATCTTTCCTAAAAATAAAGTGGAAACAATATTGTTTTCCCCGTGTTGTTTAGGCTGTATGCTTGTTGCTGTTGCTGCAGTGATGAGCCGGTGCTTTGTTTTCCAGCAGGTAAAGACAGAAAGTCATAGCAGGTTAATGAATGTAACAGAAACAGAGACAAAATATATGTGGAGAATTACATTAAAAAAAAAAGACGACTACAATCTCCAATAAATCAACTACCCAAAAAGCTCCAACAAGGGATCCAGAATGAAGAAGCAGATTTGAAGCTGAATACACTGCCAGTCAGGATCTATCAAACTTTATGCTTAATCATCCAGCCTGTAATATTACAGTGAAGATGCCTCCTTGTTTTTAACTGTGGGTATTCATTAACGATAGCCTACATAGTTCACAGGTCCAGGTGTGAAAGCTCTCTCAGCTTGTTTTCATACGGTAGGTATGTAAATAATAATAATAAAGCATTATGATTTGAATGCTGTCAGTGGTTCTTCCTCAATTTCTTTACTGTTGACAATTTGCTCCATCTTGTCCATCACTCACTGTACCAACTCTGCCTGACCTCATCCACTCACAGTCTCCTTTTCACCTGCTTTAGTGACTCCTCCATCAATATTTTAGTCATAGTCTCTCTCCACCTGACCTCTATTTGTGCTCGTCTCTTTATAGCATTTTCTGTCCTTCATCTCTCCTTCCCTCTCAGCTCAGGGCCATATTTGTTTTGTTCTTGTTTTTTTTTTTCTTCCACTGGCATCATGTTTCTCTTCCCTTTTTTTTTTGTCAGGTTTTCTGTCAGATCACTTGCCTATTATTCTTCACACCAGCCGTCCTTTCTTGTTTATCTCTCCGTCCTTTGGTTATCCTCCTCTCTTTATGTCTATTTTTGGTAACCTGGTTCTGTCAGTCCCCTTCATAACTATATTCTCCCCTTCAATCTTTTCTTTGATAAACTCTATTTTTTTTTTTCTGGCTTGGTCTTCCATTTCTCACCTTTATGACAGGGACATGACCTGATCTGTCACTACAAAGTACACATGTGACAAGCATGTTTCTACATTTGCCTTATAGATTTGTATTGGTTTATTTTTTTATGTATTTGCATACATGGAGCATTTTTAAGCTCATTGTTTGAGTTTGACCTCACATTCACCATATGTTTCAGTCTTGCTTTAGTGGTACTGTAATAGGCAGTCATTTTTGCAAAAAGCTCAGAAATTCTACATCAAACTGCATACATGAAAAGCATCTAACTAGGTAGTGATCATAGTGGCTAAAAATAATGAATTTTTGACTTGATTTGAATTTATCAGGTAGCCAGAAACATCATTCCAAATGAATACAAATGTTATTTATCCAAACAACTGACATGCCAGCCACAATAACCTTAGAGATTAATATTTTAAGTATTTACAAACATAGCTGCCTTTCAGCTTCTTCCAGATAGCAAAGATGGATTAATTATGTTATTATGGTGAGCTTAATCAAATTAAAATAGAAATCGGCTTAGTCATATATAGTATGTACTTGATGAATGATGAATCACTCTTCTATTATTTTACTACACAGGGTTTTTTTTGGTGAAGCAGGGACATGGTAACGGTTTGAAGTATCATGTACCGTAACAGTGACCTTTAAATTCTCTGAACTCTGTTGGAAGTGCACGCACACACACATGCACGCACGCACACAGCTGTAAATAACAGACAGTCTGTCACTGATTGTGTATAAAACTGTATGTGTTAGGTATTTTAGCTGAAATTGCTTTTTAGTTTGGGTAGCTTTACTCTGAATGCACATGTGTGTGTTTTCAGTCTGATAACATGTTTGTTATCTCTTTACCTGCTCTAAATCCCCACCTGGTCACTGAATAGGCAATCAATGAGGCCATCACCATGGTCATTCCTCCAACAGCCTGTGCATCTGTTCCAATCTCTATCTTGTTACCATGTCCCAGCATTCAATAGCCAATCAGCGCAGCACTTACTGTAGACCTTTCACTACTCACTTACTGCCTTTGATCTGCAGCCAAATCATCCCTCTGCCCTGTACATCAATACGCCCACCACCCATTTATCTGCCTAAAGCAAGTGCACCCAACATATAGCTGCTAAACAGGCGATTAGCCGCCCATCTGTATTTATGTGTTATAATGTCATGAGTGAACTGAGCAATAAAATAGCTATTATTAGCCAACCAATCCACTCCATTTCAGGACTTAACACACAAACATCACCTATTCTGACTTTTGCCATTTATTAAGAACTGTAGTTTGTGAAGAAAGCCCCACCCCCCCACCCCCTGAATCAATAACCACTTCCACCATCATCTGTTCCTTCCTCCACTAAGTACACTCACATCCTCTTTATAGTCTGCTCATTTAGTTATACCACAGGACCTAGAAGTTGATGAACCCTGGACACAACATTAGATGAGATGATTTAAAAAAAAACAAACAAAAAACTTCTTGGTTAACTAACTGAATACAGAGAAAGACCGAACTCTGACTTTACAAATACTGGTGAAACAATGGGTCATTTTAAAGAGCTCACTGATTCAAGCATGGAACTGTAATAGGATGCCACCAATGCAACAACCCCCCCCCCCCCCCCCCCCCCCCCCCCATTTGACAGGTGCCATTGTAACAATATAATCACTGTTAATCTCTTCATCTCTCTCTTTAACATTGCAAAGTGGAAGCATTTAGGAACCACAGCAAATCAGTCACAAAGTGGCAGACTGCTTAAAGCTACAGGGCAGGGCTACAGGGCTGAGACGCATAGCGCGTGAAAGTCATCAATGCTCTGCTGACTCAGAAACTGCAGAGTTTCAAAACTTCCTCTGGCATTAACGTCAGCACAAAAACTGCTCTTCGTGGCATGGGTTTCCCTGGCCGAGCAGCTTCGACTGGTGTAACGTGTAGGTGGGCCAGTATTTTTATCCATACAGTATACTGCAAGTAAGCATTATGTTCACCAACTGCATGCACCTGGTTATTATGTAAATGAACTCTTTTGTTCTGCTCTGCTCTATTGTTCAGTTCTGACCTTCGTGTGGTTATTGTATCCCCTTTTAGCGATGGACAAGCGACCTACAGTAGCTACTGTGTGATATCAGCCCACAGGGGCCTTCACTTACTGCATGCCTCACTGAGTCTTGGGCGTCTGTGACCCCGCCACCAGTTCACTAGTTGTCCTTTCCCTGGACCACCTGATAGCAACCGCTGAATGCGAGAAACACCCCACGAAATGTGGTGTTTAGGAGAAGCTGAGACCCAATCATTTGTCCATCAGGTTGTCGTACTTGTCAAAGTCACATAGATCCTCACACTTTACCTTTTTCCTGCTTCCAACCCATCAACTTCAATAACTCACTGTTCCCACCTCTTGACAGCTGCCATTATAACAAAATAAGCAGTGTTAATCTCTTCATCTCTTTATTGTTGTGGCTGAGAGGTGTTCCAATGTATGCAAATATCAACAGGTTCTAGTTGCTTCAGCCTATGTTTGAAAAAAAAAAAGGCAAAAAGAAAAGCTATATTACATTTCATTACTTGTAAAATGTTCACCTGATGTAAGGCTTTATATGACTGGTATATCTGAGTGACTGTGCACCAAAAATAAACTCCTTAATATCTAACTGACTTCTAATCAGGGTGATCGAAACAGGATCTAAACACGACTCCAAAATAAGAACATGCATTATGAACTTAATTACCAAAGAGTAATATAACTATATAGTCTGCAATCTTCTGTGTGTGTTTGTGTGTGCATGTGCATGTGCTTGTGCGTGCGTGTGTGTGTGTGTGTGTGTAAGGAAAAAGGGAAAAAAAAAAGCGAAGGGTTTCTTGGTGCCTTCGCTCACGTTCTTGGACTTGGCATGACTTCTGTTTTTTAAACATTACGTGACAAATAAACATGAAAGGGGCTAGACATGATTCATTTCCCCCGTGACCCTCTGCATTTGAAGCGATGTGGCTGTCACAATGTCCGTGAGCCACATTTAAACCCAAGTCTGCTCTTTGGCTGGCTGAGACAGCGTGACATGCTGAACAAGCTCTCTTTAAACCATTAACCTGAAGCTCTCTCTATCTGTCGTCCTCTACTAGGCACCGATCCCACTCAGAGGGATTTGATTTGACGTGAATGTGTTTCGGCAAGGAGTGAGCCTCTGCTCCAAATTTCTTTCTGCTACCGGTGCCCTGTCCTCATCATCAGCAGCCACACGATGCCTGATATGGACAACGAGAGAGTGTGTATACATCTGGGTGTGCGGGTATGAATGAATAAAACTGATCCCATTTTCTGTTTGTGTCTGTGTGTGTGTGTGCATGATGAGACAGAGTGTGTTCCAGTTTAAAGTGCTGGGCAGTGGGCCACAGACGCACTTAAAAAATTGGAAGGCACAGGGCCTGTGTGTGCATGTGTGTGTGTGTGTGTGTGTACACTGGGGCTTGTTTTTAGTCAATGATTTCAGGAAAGCACAGTGGAAATGCTGTTTATTTTGTTTATCCTCAACTCAAACTTCTCAGATTTTGCCCACATAAATGATCCAGTCCAACATAATATTAAAGCGTATCGCTAATAATCACAAATGTAGAGTACTACTGAAAACATTCACATGCACAAGAATGCACAAAGTCAGAGAAAACACCTTGCTTCCAAAACTGGCATTAACACACATGTCAGAGATGTATGTCCAAGAAGGCCTAACAAACAAAACAGCTGTTAAATGCAAATACAAGGACAAAAACTTTCTGATCTGACATTCAGTTTTGTTTTGAAGCTCATTATTTTGCATATAAGAGGTAAAGTTTTGCATGAATTTGTTTTTTTCTGCCATACACATGTTCATCAGTGATTATGGCCCTAGATAAAAAGACAATATTCTTTCCTGAGGGACGACATGTACTGTTTTTGAAACTGCCCTAAAGTACTGTCATGACCAAGAAATTACATTTCCCCAGCAGATGCTGTTTTTTTTTTTTTCATCCCGGGACCTGATGACATAATAACATTGCAGAAAGCTCACAATAACCTTTTCACTTAGCTACATGTAAATGGGAGAGCTTCTAATCATGCAGACCTTTGTGTTTTGCCTTCTATTTAAGAAATCAGTTATAAAGTTGATGCATCTTATCTTGTATCTATCCCTCATGGAGGAGTCTACTTGTCGTGCAGCCATTTATCAACAGCTTTAATCAACCTTACATCCTGATTTCAAATTAATTATTATAAGCTTGAGTAGCTCAGGGAGCTTATGCTGCAAAAAAAAAAGTGTGTTTCATATAAATCAGCAATGTCAGGTAACAGAGTATCTCGCTCCTCTCTGTCATTAACATTTTGGTGAAGTTAAAAGTATTTCTCAGTCCTTTGTTTTCTCAATCCAGGACAAGACATCAAGACACATGCGTCAAACAGACTCTTTAAACTCTGGCTGTTAATCACACACAGACACATCTGCTGCTGATCATAGGTGTGTGTGTGTGTGTGTGTGTGTGTGACTATCCACATGATTTTGGGATAAATGTTCAGTCATATGACGCTGAACTCAGGATATAAGCAAATTAACAGCAAAAATTAATATCCATCCATCCATCCATCCATCCACCCATCCACCCATCCATCAGTCAGTTGCATTAATTAGGTCACAGTCATTGACTTGGTTCTTAGTCTTAGCATAAAACCTTGCATAAAAATCTTTCCAATGTGTCACAAGTTGTGGGGTTTACTTATTTATTGATGATATGACTCGAAAGGCACAAATATGGAAACGTGTGGATTCACTTATTTCTTTGTGCTAGGAAGAAGCCTATAGCCTGTTCCCATTCAATATAAAATTAAACTATTTCAAACATGCTTTTACTGCACAAGGTCAAATGTTGGAATACTGAGTGTGAGGACGTGGCCAGTGTAAATATCAGTCAGCACTGCTACTGTATGTCCAAACATTATACAGGTGAAATATACAAAAACAGGTATTATGGAACAATAAAGTCTGATATATGAATAAAATGGACAAAAAAAGAAATAACAGCAATTAAAGCGAACATACAGTATGAGGGTGTTTGTGTTTGACGTCAGAGAGAGAATTAGCCAATCAGTTTATCTCATAAAAAAATATAAAAAATGATTTAATAATGATCAGCTCTGCCGTTTCTCTTCCTCTTTATTCTCACTCCCACACCCCCCCTTCTCTCTTCTATTTTTGGACTCGACTTCACTCTTCATCTTCTTCATCCCTTTTGTCAATCACGCCACCTCTGCTCCTTTCTCTCCTTACTCTGTATAACCTTTATCGTTCCTCCTCCTGGATGAGCCACACGTGACGTCACTGTAATCCAGCGGACTACAAATAAAACAGATGGTCACACACATACTTGGGACTTTATGTGCACTCCGTCATTATCTCTCTTTCCTTCACACCTCCTGCAGTCTATCCATCCATTGGCTTTATTTCATCTCATTACCATCTCTTTCCTCTCCTCTCCTCCTCTGCCGTCTGCTGGCAGAGCGAAACGCCACACCCTCTCGCTCTGCCTATCTTTTTTTTTGCACTCTCTTACCCATCTCTCTCTCTCTCTCTATCACTCCTCCGCGTCATGTGACTCTCAGCTGCAGTTGCCATGGCGACCATCCTCATTTTCAGGGAATGCAATCTTGTCTCTGATTTTCTCTCTCTCTCTCCTGCCCTTCCCATCCATTCTGTCGCACCCTCCTCCACCTCCTCCTCCTCCTCCTCCAGCATCATCCTGCCCTTTCCTTCGTCTATCCCTCCATCCCTTCCAACACTTTTACTCTTCCTCTCCTCCTCGTCATCTATTTTAGTCTTAACATAGAGTATAAGCTACTTTCAGCTGCTCCCTTATCACAGGGGGTCACATATTTGATTTGGCAGATTTTTACACCAGATGCCCTTCCTGACGCAACCCCCAAGGGATCTGTGTCTCCTCATGCTATCAAACCAGGGATCTTTCACTTGTTAGGTGAGTGTGTGAACCACTAGTTTTAATATAGAGTAAGTGACATATAATTTCAGTTCCACTTGTGTTATTGATATAGAAGTCAAATACAGAGTCAAAGGATCTGGAAGCAAACACACCACCTCCTTCACCTTCTCTCACTCTGCCATTCTCTCCCTCTCTGTAGCAGTTGCTCAATAATGTAAGTAATAAAATATTTAATTGTTGTTCAGCCCTCCTGTAGACTGGCCCACTGGAGCCCTAACCACACACACACACACATGCGCGCACATATATATATATATATATATATATATATATATATATATATATATATATATATATATATATATATATATATATATATATATGCATACACCCCTGTGTGTATGTCTGTGCCTGGTCCATGGTTTGCACCAGTGGAGCTTCCGTTGCCACCCTCACAGGGCTTCCTGCAACCACACCCAATGCACGGCACACATACGCACTCAGAGGGAGGAAGCAGCGGATATGATCCACGTACAGTATGTGCTGTTATACGAGTGGATCGTTAAGATACACTTAGTCAATAGCAGCCAGAGTGAAGGGGGGGGGGGGGATCAATCTAACTGTCCTCAACCCTGAGACACATGGAGAAATAGCTGCAATGGGAAGAAAAGCACTGTGCACATCATCCTTAGCATGCACACAAGTATTGCACAAAAAATATGAAAGGCTATAATCACAAGGTTTATGACTCCACTTATTGTTGATTACAATGTTGCAGTACTAACCTGTAAACAGAAATGGATTACAGTAGGAATTGGATATGCAGCGAGGTTAGCGAGTATGTGTTTACACCATTTGGAGTTTGATGTGTTATTTCTGCTTTTAATTTGAGGGACATTTCTTTCATCTTTACTGGATCTGTTTCTTCACTGTACATTTCACAGCTGTTTGAAGAGTCAGAGCTACCAGTTTACTTGTTAGACTTCTGTACCCTATCCACGGCCAGGAAGTCTCAAGTTATGTATAAAATTGCTAATAAAATTGTTTATCTGACAATTAAAACACCAGTGAGATTTTTATGAGTAGTAGAATGTTATATGAAAGCAAAATTATGCTTTGAGCACGGCATATTTTAAAAATGTTGACTAGCAACAAAACTATGATACAGATGTGGGTTTGTTTGGTCACAGCAATGAAATCCAATCAAAGCAACTCTACTCGGTCACAATGAGCTACAGTTTGGAAGGTGTGGCTAATGTAATAATAATAATAATAACAAATAATACATTTTAAGAAAAACAGTCCTTGAACTGAAATTTCAAGGAAAACAACAATGCCTGAAAATGCTACGTTAGGCAAGAAATATAATCACTGTAGTAAATGAAGTCATGCAGTTAAAGCAGTTCCATAAATGGCTTTTTTTTGTTTTCATCAAATAGACACATTATCAAGTTCAGCAAGATTTCATTACTTGATTACATTTCACACAGTTGGAAGCACAAATACCCCATACTGATCATTTGAAAGGTGTTTGTGTCTTCCCAGTGTTTCCCTCACATTAACTTCAGTATGCATTTGAGTATTTTTCATTTTCAGTTTTCAATCTGTCTGAGAGAACTTCATACAGGACAAACCCCTTGCTCTTCTTTTGAAAGTTCACTTGGTCCTAGCCCTTTCAGTCTCACGTGCCCCTACTGGCAGGTCCCCAATTGGTCCCCAGTACCATTCAGCAGCCCCTCCAGAGAGAGTCTCTTGTTCTGCAGTTGGATGAAGTCCAGCTCCACCATCACCGTATCCTCTCCACAAACAGAATCCAATTCTCTGGGAAACACTGCCGTCAGCTGTCCTCTCATTCAAACAAAGATGTGAAATGCTACTTTTCAAGTACCTCTTTAATGCGTGTGCGTGCCCAGCTACAAATCAATATTAAAAATACACTTTCCCTGACTACAAATGACATTTTATGCCCATTCTATCTGAGAATGAAGAATAAAACATTCTCCTGTTCATGCTATTAAAAATGCTTACCATGCCCAATGTGAACAGCAAAAAAACCCCAAACTGACCATAGGTGGAACTAAGCGTGTTAGTAAGGACAGCTGGATGGAACAGATTCAGTCCACACACCTAAATACTTTTTGTTTTACTTACTTTTTATAATTTAAAAAAAATTGGGGTGCATCCACTGATTTTGTGCCTTTTACAAGCCAAACCCCGCTTCCTCCCTTTCTCACTCTTTAACCGTCACCCCTCATGCTTCGCACTCTCTTTCACTCTCCAAGGTTCTTTCTTGTTGTGACTTTGGAGTATCAGTTTCTCATCCAATCTGCCTCTCTGTCACTCACTGTCTCTTTCTTCTCATACTTCATCTATACTTAGATCCAGCAGTGAGCTGTCACCCCTTCCTATTTACAGACATACCTCACCCTCACAGACTGCCAGCAAACCACACACACACGTAAACTGTACTGACACACACACACACACACACACACACACACACACACACATGCACCAACAGAGTGAATATAAAATAAACTTGAAAATATTAAAACAGTGTTACTTGAGAAAACAATGGCAATCCAAGAGGTTAAAAGAGTTCAAATGAAACCGAGCACACCTCTGCACTTTTAACACTGAACAAAAGATACTCAAGTTTCAAAGTGCAGAGCTGTTATATAAAGCAAAGACAAACAAATGAAGAGCGGCAATGTTTAGGATAACAAGTAGTTCCTATACTTGGATGGTAGCTCTTTGGCAGTTTAGCACACTAATTATACATGTTGCAGACATGTATATTGCTGCCTGTGGCCAGGCTCCTCCATGCCATCCATGTGGATTTTTTTTTTTTTAATCATAATGTTTATTTCCAGTGTCATGTCAAGTTTCTGCAAGCATTTTACTGTAGCTAATGAAAAAGGATAATGTTTGTATTTGACAGGCATTAAACTCAAACAAGGATGTTTATGTTGAACAGGACATCAAGTCAAAGCCAAAGTTTCTCTAGGGTGTTGTTTGGTGACATTAACCAGGCATCTCTGCTGTTTGATAATGTTATTCCGGCTGGCTTCATAAGACACTCATCTCCAAAGACTGTCTGTGCTGTCACAACTGAGTGTAATGAAGATGGAATGAGGATCAGAAACTTCCTCAGGGAGGGCGATCTGCTCAATCCAAATGGCAGTGGGTGAGTTATTACTCTAAAGTTTTTGTTCCTATTAACTGTTGGAGGTTTCACACATGAACTTAAGGGAAAGTAGGGAAAATCAGGTCCAGCCAGTACCTGATGCTGTGCGAAAACTTCTTTTTATAGACCATTCCCAACTTGCTCCAGCTAGTTGAGGTAGGCTGTTAAAACTGCCTTTTGGGCACGTCACTGTACATCTTCTAGGAATGATCCACTTGGGAAATGACATCAGGAAAAATCCATGACAGATTACAAAGGGCTATATCTCCCAGCAGGCTTGAAGAACTTGGGGATCACAGTCGGCAGAAGCTGCTCTTGAAAAGCACGACTAGATTTCTCTGCTTCTGCTGCTAGAAACTGAAGTGAAAGTGAAGAGTTGGTTGGAGGAATTAATTATTTATTATACTGTATTTGGAGTCAACGCAATTATAGCTATTCAAACCTAATCAGACAAAAACAGAGCTGAAACCATAAGTAGGTTAAATAATTAGCTAAGTGAAAAGAAATGAATTGGTTATTTTGTGAAAATTCAAACAATCATCCAGTTATAAATTCAACTCCTTACACGTGTAATTGTTGGTTTTCTGGGGCACATATGAGGAAATTAATATTATTGGAGATCTGTTCACAGGAATGTGGAAGTGGCACCTTAAATTATGGAAAAATAAAACATGGCTATTTTAAAATAACCCCGGCATTTATTGATAAATGGAACTATTTGTTGGTTGCAGATTCAGACAAAGAAACTACTGTGCAAAATTTAGAGCTGTGGCAGTCTACTGCCACTAATACAGTAGTGCAATTGATTTCAAACTGCAGGTCATCAACACCAGAGAGTCACAAGACTCTGTGAGGTGAGGGGAGTAGAAATGCTTTGTTTGAAGGAGTAAGGGCTTAAAAAATTAATCACAAAATAACATAATAAATGAAGGAAATGGAAGAAATAATTTTAATCATTTCTCAGAATTTGGGTGAAAATTGTAATTTCCCTTTCACTTTTAGCCTGAGGTTCCCTATTTGAATCCAAGTGAAATAATAAACTTGTTTTCTTTAAATACAGTCAATCAAAGCAGAATTATCAAACGTGGATCCGTGCAGTGACTGTAGCGTTGTACTGATGTAATACAATCCCTGTGTTTGCAAAGATACAGTGAGGCAAAGGAGAGGGGGCAGGGACAGAGAGAAACAGAGGAGCAGGAGAGAGAAAAAGAGAAAAGAAAAGAAGTGTATGAAAATGTGTGGAGAGAAACTGTTGGGACCCCCTGTTCCAACCAATAGCATGTGAAGAGACAAGGCCAAAAAACAACATCCAATCATGTGAAAGATAGGTGGTCAGGTGACTGCATGGCTGCGTGCTCCATAGAGGTGGCCGGCTAGCCTGGTTGCTACGGTAACTGGTTGGTATCCTAGAGACAGGCGAAGAGACTTATAGAAAACTGAATGTTAAAAAAAGAGAAAAGACAGAGATGGAGCAGAAGAAGAAACCCTGTCCTGTGTTTCACACACACTTAAAGACATATAAAAGCATGTCACACACACATGTATGTGTGTGCATGCTTTTGGGTTGCTCTGGCCATTAGATTTAAGAAAAATTATTTGGAAAAATCACTAATGATTCATTTGCATGCTGAGAAGTCTGCTTTGGACATTTTCAAAAGTTTATTTTCAAGAAAATTTTATTCAGATTTTCAAAAAAAATCTTTTTAATTAAAAACTTATTCAAGAAAATATGCATAACATGAGAAACTGTGACATGGGTTCTTGTGGGTTAAAAAAAAAGATAACACACAGTCAATGCAAATGACACATGTGGACGGTACAGGGTAAAATTAGCTCCCAGAAACTTTATCCCGGGCACAAATTTAATATTAGGTTATGAACACTCAAACATTTCATCATAGAAGTAATTTTTGCACCAGTGACTTCAACTTCCTTTCACCAAATATAAAAAAGAAGTCCGATTCGAGTCGATGCGTGAGTGACGCTCACTTCTGTTCAATACTGAGGTGAGTTGTTGAGGATTCCTGAACTTTTTTGTCAGTAAGCGCTGCTGTTTTTAGCTGCTGTTAGTGAAGTGGATCTAACATTGTTGGATTAGTTAATAGTGAATAAACTCTCATACAACGTGAAAATGTAATCAACATGTGTGGCTTCCACAAACTGGCACCTATGCCTATGTATTTAAAGTGATTTTTAAGTTTTATAAGCATGCAGCAATTTGTTGGAAGACATAATTGCACACTATATTTATGATTACAATATATATATATATTTTTTAATTAAATAACATCAGAAATTACTGACTGTTCCTTTAATGTTACCATTTAAGATTTGATCACAACAAGTGGCAAACCGATAATATAACAGTTGTTTGTTAATGTTTCTACACATGATTACGTGCACAATGTGTGACACAATAGTGGAAATGCATCAGTGCAGCTTTTGTTACTTCTTCTGTACAGACACACTGTTTCTGAAGAGATGAAAGACTAAGATGCTAACGGCATATTTAGTAATATGTAATAACAGAACAATGGAAAAAAATTACAATTATTGTGATTTTTTTTTTTACAACCCAAATGAATTACCTTGTCTTTGCCTTTGAAATAAACTTATTGCTCAATATAAAAGCTGATGTGACTGGTCCATAAATCAAGAATGATTTTCATTAGCAGCCTGTATAACACAGGAACATTATTCATACCCTTTTTTTGATAATTATGCCAAAATTGATTATTATTGATCATGAAAATGCAAGCATATGTGAGAATGGGCTGCCAACTGTATGCGTTTGTGTGAGTGTATGTGTGTACTTGGGGGCTGTAGTCCCTCATGGGCTTGTGACAGCCTATGTGGGTGCTTTCGTCTAGCTCACTCTAGCGCACACTCATCCTACCGTGAAACTGTGCACTGTTTGTGTGTGTATGCATGCATGTGTGTGTGTGTGTGTGTCAGCACCCCGTGGGCAGAACTTTCTGCAGCACAAGACTAGAAAGCAGCAGTGATGCACTAGCTGCTTGGCTGACTGGGTGCTTTACACACACACACACACACACACACACACACACACACACACACACACACACACACACACACACACACACACACACTCCCTCTGTCACCCTCTCTCTCTCCCCCTCACCACTCAGCCCATTAACTCGGGTTTATTCAAGCTGGGCCCCTCTTCTCACTCACTCTGTTAGAAAGCAGAAGAATAGTGAGGAGAAGCAGCTCTGGACAGAGGACAGCACCACCACCCCTGCAGCACACACACACACACACACACACACACACACACACACACACACACACACACACACACACACACACACACACACACACACACACACACACACGCACACACACACGCACACACAAAACCTCACAGAGCAAGAGGGGGGGATGCTGATGCATATTACTGAATGCATGACAGCACTCATACAAGACTCACTATAGCACTGAACTCACAAAGAACACATCAGAGCATAGGGACATTAGGTCTCTCTTTCTTTATCCAGCAGTACTTCCACTGTGTGTCACCCTCTTCATAACCTCCAGTTCGGTCTTTATCTCCTGAACCGAGGCATTCAGCTGCACTCTAGCCCTGTGAGTTTATGTCATCCATAAGACAAAACGGGAATATTAACATTAAACAGAGACAGATGATCATAAAGGCAATTTCAAAGTCAAACTACCAGCTCAGATATGTGTATGAACACTGATAGAAAAGGCAAAAAGAGAGTTAGTTAAAAACAGTATTTGTTAAATATTTCTGGAAAAGACTGAAGACAAGTGACAACTCACCACGCTAGAGGATAAATTACTACAGCTGGTGAGCCAAACACGTAAATTGCTAGGAAGCCAGGAACATGATAGCATTAGTGCTTTTTTCCCCTCATTTTCTTTGTACTCTGCCATTTACTCCCTCCTGGTAAATTGCCCGTATACCATTAAGTAACAACTTAGCCAGGTAGGGCTTTTGCATGATAATGCTCCATAAACTATGTCACTGCTGTGGAGGAAAAGAGGAGGTTAAATATCTGGTGCAATATAGCTACAATAGTACCCTGCACCCCCCTGCTCTCTGTTCACTTGCAGGTTAATGTTGTTTGTGGGGGAACTTTGAGCTTCACCAGTGCAAGTGCATCCAGACATATTGCAGTGCAATTTATTTGCCATTTAAATGTTTCGCTGACCAGGTTTTTACAGTGATAATGATATATAGCCACTTTCATGGCACAGGCACGTAAATATGGTCAAGTCAACAGGAAAGTAAGACGATTTAAGTGACTTTCAAAGTGGCATATTTGTTGGTGCCATAAAGGCTGGTCTGAGTATTACAGAAGCTGCTGCTCTGCTGCTCTGATTTTCCCACACACCCATCTCTACGGTTTAAAGAGAATGGTCTGAAAAAGAGGGGGGGAAAAAAATCCAGTGAGTGGCAGTTCTCTGGGTGAGGATGCCTTGTCGGTGTTAGAGGTCAGAGAAGAATGGCTAGACTACTTTTAGCTTAACACAATAACTCGAACAACCACAGAAGGTACACAGAAGAGCATCTCTGAATGCACAGCATGCTCAACCATGAAGCAGATGGGCTACAGAAGCAGAAGACCACACCGGGTGCCAACACTGTCAGACAGGAACAGGAAACTGAGGCTGCAATTTGCACTCGTGCACCAAAATTGGGCAACAGAAGACTGAAAAAAGCGATGTCTGGTCTCATGAGCCTCAATTTCTGCTGCAACATTCAGATGGTACAGTCAGAATTTGGCATAAACAACATGAAAGCATGCGTCCATCCTGCTTTGTATCAGCTGTTCAGGCTGGTGGTGGAGGTATTTTCTTTGCACGTTTTGGACCTCTTAGTATCAACTGAGCACTGTTTAAATGCAAGGAGGCATGGAGATGTGAGAACATGAAGGGTGCAAAGAGACAGTAAGAGGAGACAGGAAGGAGTAAACCAGGGTGACTGAGAAGGGAGATTCAAACCAGCTTTTCATTTAAAGTCCAGACACGTCAGGGCCATGTTATGTCATTGCCAAGCACACATAGACGTGCGCACACACACACACACAAACCCTTGAGCCTTTCTCCATGAGCTGATCAACAGAAGCAGCACTTAAGACTTCAACAAAAAAGAAAAGCTAGAGAGGTAGAGTGAGGGAGGTTTTTGAGGAAGAATTAGGATAAATCAAACAACTTCACAGTACTTCACAGGGTTGGCCAGGTCACATGCATGCAATAATACTCATTACACATTAAAGAACAATTACCTGTATGAGATACTATGGCTGAAGGATTTATTGAAACTGGACAATACTGGGACCAAAACCATAAAACAGTATTACTTTAAGTCATTTACAACTGCCAGCTGCTGCCAGCTACATGCCATTAAAAAAAACAGGATGTAAGGTGACCAACTGTGTAAAAACAAAAACAAAAAGCTATACTATGCATAAATAATTTTATTTATATCAATATATATATTTATTTATATCAATCGCCAGTAATAGACAGACACCAGTCGTGTGTTTTCTTTTACATTTTAGAAGAAACAGAATTAAAACAAGGATAGAATAAAGGCAACCACATATTTTCACCCAGGCTGGCCCAAATACATTTTCAACTAATCAATAAAATATACGGCCATCCCGTATCATCATGTAACTAATGAGTGCTCTCACTCTTTTATATACCAATATTAAATGCTCCTTTTCATTCTCTTTTAGATTAAAAAAACTTAATAGACAGCAGCTGACAAGAGGGTTGAAATACAGTCAGATATGAGGACAGATCGATGAAGGTATGAGACAAAGGAAGAGGATTATGGGAAGGTTAAAAAACAGACAAACAAGTAGACATCAAGATGGTGGGACTACTTGGCAGCATGGAGAGCTAGATGGCTATTTTTTTTCTGTCTCACATGTGCACAGGGAAATGTTCTTATACCTCTACACACTGCCCTACCCACACACACACACACACACACACACACACACACACACACACAGGACACCTCATTTAAGACTAAATCATTTATGAGCAGACAGATGCAGCTTTTTATGAAGTTAATAATTGAAGGAAGAAGAATTAGAGGGGGTAAAGAGGGTGAGGGGAGGGATGAGGGGAGAGAGACAAATACAGGGAGGAAGTAGAGATGATTTTTTTTTCCACAGAATCATTTACCATAAACCAGCTCACAACGGAGGACTGGCCTCACCGTCTTTCCTTCCATTTTCTGCTTCATCTATATTTCAGTTACAATGTGTCCCTTGACCTTTCTCCCCTTTTTTCATATTTTCCAGATGAGCTTTAGTTATCTCCCCCCCCCCCCCCCCCCCCCCCCCCCCCTCTTCTTTCCTCTCAGGTGTCTTTGTTACCTTGGCAACAGCAGGATATCACAATGAATCACCTATCGCCTTGAGCCTTCTGTTTTCATGCAGCCACAATGAAAATATACAAACACGCTCATGCACACTGTGTCAGGCTGACATGACACTGTCCTCATTGCTGATTGCAGCTGGCTCCACATCACTGCAGCATTTGCTCAATGTCTACCCAGGCTGCTATCTGACACACTCACAAACACACAAATACACATGATAACAGAAAGTGGCAGGGCAGACCATGACAGAGTAATTTAGTCAGGATGCACGACATTATTCAGTTCAGTGGCAGTGGCGCAGTGGGTAGGCGCTCGCCTTGCAGCCAGAAGGTTGCAGGTTTGAGCCCCTGTCCTTGTGCTGCGTTGTGTCCTTAGGCAAGACACTTAAACCACTAATGGTAGCGCCGGTCTCTGGCTGCATGACCTCTGGATGAGTGATCTGGAACCATCATCTCATTGTGTGCCTTGTGCGCACAATGACAATGAGTTGAATCTAATCTAATCTAATTATTGCATGAAGGTAAATACAAATATTGAGCTGAAGGTTTTAGGTTTCAGTTCCTTATAAACGTTCCCACTCAGAGCTGTTCTATTTCAGACTCTAGAGAATTAACAGATGATACTGACCATCATGGCTGCAGTTGCAACAGTTTAACCAATAGTGTCATCTTATTAATTGAGAACAGTGTATGGGCACATGTGCACATGAGCAAAATGGTAAGGAAACACAGCTGATATAGTGCAATATGTTTGTAGGACAATGTAACTCCTGAAGTGGACAAAAATACAGCTCAATTGACCAAGGACAGGAAGAGAGAGAGGAAGAAAGACAGAGACAGAGAGGGGGGGGATAGAGAGAGAGAGAGAGAGTCATGCTGATGGTATCTGCTAACCTTCAATTAGCAGCGGTAGTCAGCAGGGCATTGATTTGCCTCTAAATGCCACTAGCAGTGTGCAAACACCCACATCCAAACACACACACATGCACAGAGAAAAACGCACACACCCACATGCACAGGTACAAATTCTTGTCATAGGAATTAGATCTTTATGGATTTGATTGGTAAAATGAGGATCCCAAGCGATAAAATAATGCTACTGTGAAGATTTTCCCCAAATGTGCACGTGACCTTCATTAAGATCACAGTGCTTCTTTCATCCTGTGTCGGGCAGGTGTTGATCCCCTGTACGGTCAGTAAATCTCAGGAGAAGCTTATATTACTACAAAGACTACATTTACTGTGGCGCTTTTGTTTCGGTTTGTGTTACTGATTTGATTTTGTGTACCACCTAGCATGCTGTAGATTCTTCTAAATTTAGTTTAAATTCTTTTACAATGATTAATAGGACCAATTGGTTCACACAGATTGCCCCATTCTACGCTAATAACACAACAATAGTGCACTTTATGGAACTCAAATCTATTACATTACATCGACAAACTGCCTTGTTTCAGGACTGCGCAAGACTACGCAAAGATTGTTCTCGCAATCTCAACAGCTCTGAAAAATGAACAATTTTAGCTCTTTTTTCACTTTGTGTTGCCTTGGACATCACTCACCACTGAATAATGTTGACACCACTCCCTTTGGATATTCAGTTTTTCATGAAACTGGTTTCCCTTAAAGTGAGCAATTGCTTAGTCAATGAAGATTATGATTACAGGCATAGCTAACCTATGGGGGACCCCAGAGATCTGTCCTTAGACCTCTCAGATTTTCAGCTTACATGCACATTTATTTCCATTCCACAGGCCACAATTCTCAGCCGTGCCTTTTATTTATTTAAAATGACACACATGTGAGCCTATTCATCAGGCCATACAAGGCAGCCAATAATAATAATAAAATTATTCTTATTGCATAGAAGCATAAACACGCATTATCTGCTCACCTGACCTACTTTTTTCCCCTAACACCTGCCCGATTCAGCCGAAACTCCAACACAAGAACTTTTCCACGCAACTAAATGATTTCATAGTGATTTTGCGAGTGTAAGACATGCTGCACACATTTGCATTCTTTGTTTTATTTGCTTTCAGTCTTCTCTTGACTCATTGTGTTTTAATCTTAGCATTCCTCCTTTTTTTTTGCCGTTTCTCTGACTGCTATTCTCTCCAGATCGCCATCTGTTTTTTTACTGTGTAAGAGCACAAATGTGTCCTTTGACAAACAGAATCAACAGCATGCTGAATGTGTCGCTGTGTTTGCATGTGTACATGAGTGAGAGGTAAACTGTGTGTGTGTGTGTGTGTGTGTGTGTGTGTGTGTGTGTGCGAATGTAGCTCGCAGGATTTGCAAGCCAGTAGTTATACATCAACATTGAATGTCAAATACAGATGTGTTCCTGTCCTTGCATATGTGGGCTGTGTCATCTCTGAGTTAGTGCGTTTATGTGTCAGTGTTTATGTGTGTGTAAAGCCGTAGATCAAGAAAGACAAAACAACTGAGTCAGAGTTTCATTATCTGGTCAGAGGCACGACAACAAGGCCAAGCATTCATACATTACATTAGCTGACACACACACACACACACACACACACACCTCCCCACATACACACAGAGAATGAGTAGGTCACAGACACACAAGGGCAAATTTGCATGCATTCATTGAAAATTCCCATAAATCCACATCTTAATCAAAATTACAGCCACATCAGCATTCATATTGGGAAGCTCTACAATCACAGAAAGACACATCGGATTTGGAGAAGCCAGCGCCGCTTTAAAACACAACTGACAGGAGAGGCTGGTCCATGGGCTTATTCAAGAGATTCAGAGAATGAATAAACATCGAGCATCATCTATAAAATAAAACTAATAACAGGAATGTGTGATGGAGCGATGAGAGAGGATTTCATCCGCAGATGATGTTTTTGTATAGTTGAATCCTTCTTCGTAGCTCCTGCTACGATTGGATATTCCTTCCTGATACAAGCAATTTTCATCATCTCAGTTTCACAGGTTTGTGTGTGTACTTTTTTCATTTCACATTATGCAAGGCTTTGATCAAGACGTGGAAGCACAAACTTTTAGTGCTGCAAAATGTGACTTTATATGAAAGTTTGAAATGCAAATTTGCATTTCATTGCAAAGTAAATGCCTCCTGCATTTTCTCTCTGCTTTGCTTTCATGTTTGCTTTTACTTTTTTTCCACCTCTTAGTTGTCTCCATTTTCACAAAGCAGATTATCAGCAATCTCTCCTCCTAACACTGAAATCATTACCATCATCACAAAATCATATCTTTGTGTATTTTTTTTTTCTTAATGTCAAATATTCCATGTATATCTCCATTTTTTCTATGAAGCAGGCTGAACTTGGATCAAAATTAAAAACAAAAAATCACTGTATGTATCATTTTAGAAAATAAGCTCTACGTGAGGTAATGTCAATGGTCTCTCTTAGGGAAAGTTAGTCAGATGTGCAACTCATTTGCATCTATGATAGCTGCCATGCATGCAACAGTATGCTTCTGCTGCACCTTACTGCAAATAGTTGATCTAGAGAGAGGTGTGCTACAGTGAAGAACCAAGACCTCTCAATGCAGTGCTGGAAACCATTTTTTACTTGCTGCTAAATAAAGTTGGAAACTATGATGAGAACATGTGAGCAAGTGGATGCAAAATCAGAGTAGGGGTAGGGTTGTACAGAGAGTTTTCAATTTTCAATACAAACACAAAACCTGAGTTGCAACAAGGCCTGAGGACATCTGCTTCACAGTCACCAAGAAGACATTTCACAACACACTCGGTCTCACCTGTGGCGGTGAGACGGAGAGAAGGTCACCTCAAGCTTAACGCATACAGTCGTATGAAAAAAAAGCACACGCTTAATTCCTGCTTCCACAGGAATTAAGAGGGTAAGCCAGTTGCTGCTTATCAAATGAACTTGATTGACTGATCATCAGCAAGCCACCTCTATAAAAGCAGTTTTGGCAGTTTGCCCATTGAGATCTTGGAAATTTATTCCAAAGTCAGATTATGTAACGCTCAGAGAATTTACAAAAAATCTGAGCGCTACATCTCACACTCTACAGGCCTTGTAATTATAATTATATGATCATTCTAATTAGAAAAAGACAGAACAAGTCTGACTTGTTTAGAATGGTTGTCAGGAGAAAGAACATGACTTATCAGGAAAAACCCTTCATACCAACATGATAGGAGGTGATGATTTGAGTTTGTTTTGCAGCGACAGGACCTGGGCACATTGCAATCATTGAGTCAACCATGAACTCCTGTGTATACCAAAATATTCTAGAGTCAAATGTGAAGCCATCTGTCTGACAGCTCAAGTGTTGTCCCTTTAGAGAACTGTGCATATACAAATGAATGCAAACCTCAATGAACTGAAGCAACTCTCTAAAGACGAGTGGGCCAAAATTCCTCCTTAATGATGCAAGAAACTGATAAAGTCACAGAGAAAACGATTTCTTCAAGTTATTGCTTTCTTTTTCTATCCTTTTCCTTGCTTTACTATTACGATCTCCCAAATTTTTCACCTTCAATGGCAGAAGCAGGCTCTCTATCTGCCATCAATTTCCAAAACCTAGTTCTGATTATTTTTTGGTGGGAAGAAATGAAGAAGATTGGCTCAGCCCACACTGTATCAAACCTGACATCTATTGCTTTCAAGACATCATATAGTCTATCGTGGTGAATGCTTATTGTTTAATAAATTTATTCTCTATTACATGTTAATTTTCCAGCAAGACAATCATGTAACTTATGCTTTATTAAGGTTTTTGGTATACAGTACTGAGCATTGCACCACATGCACACCATGAGCGAGCCAAGTCTCCACACTGACCTCACAATACAAAAATATAGCAACAATGGTTGACCCTAAACAATACATACACAGACACACACACCTATACTTGGAAACAGCGCACTGTGGGAAGCTCATTTGCACCTGAAAAAAAGGTGTCTTCCTCAGCAATTTTTCAGGGATTTTTTTGGATACCAGAAATTTACATGCTCACAGGAACACCCCCACCCACCCCCGTGTGGAGGCAGTCATCAAATATAAATTCAAATGTCCTTCATAATTTAGATCTACAAGGCAAAGAGGGCGGATACACACACACACACACACACTCTCTCTCTCTCTCTCTCTGGGTACTTTGTAGCAGGAAAGTGTGTACATCACCAGGCAGTGAAACTAGGACATTACAGAATAAACGGGAGATAGAAATTTAGGAAGAAGAAGAAAAAGAATAATAACTGTTTTTCTCTACCATCGAGTTTTATCACGTGTCTAAGCTGACCTCTCTTCCCTCATGTTACCTACAACGGGATTGCATAAACAGCAAATGCAGGGAGGGTGTCCATCGTAAAATGGGAGAGTTGGCTTTAAACTTAATGCTGTTAGAAAGTCCTTTATTTGTTCTGTCATTGTGGCTGAGTTTCTGCATTTGTGTGTGATGGCTGGCTAACTGTCCTAACGCTTAGTGAGAGCAATAAGGCAACTACAGTCTGTCTTAATAATTGCTGCTGATTCACTGCTGCCTAATCTTGATGGAGAGTCGGATAGCTACTGCAGCAGAGTAGGCTGTGACTGCCTCCATGGTGCAAAACAGGGTACAGCGACATAAAATTAAAGGGAAAAAGGAGACAGAGAAACAAGAGAGTTGCAAAGGTTCTATTTTTGGCTTTTTTCCTGAAATACCTCAAAATTGTTTAAATTTGTCCATTTCTGGGCTTTGCTTGATGACCAAACAAATGCAAAAAGGAAGACCACCGGGCTCTATTTTGCATGTTTCTCAGATTAGCAAATGCTGACATGCTTGTAATAGGAATTTATTTTTGCATAGTGCTGCACAAAAGGAACTTTTATTAACAGCATTAAAAAAAACAACATTCAAGCAGCAGCAAAAACAAACACAGGATTAAAAGCTGTTTTATATGACAGCAGTGAGCTGCTGTAACCTGGAGTGCTACAGGATACTTTTGTTATAATGTGAGATGGTTATATGTTCATAAAAACTCAAGATGAGACTCTATAGCTACTTACCGAGTATTAGGTTTCAGACTATGTGTCAGAAGAATAGAATAAGCTTTAGAATAGAATAGAATAAGCTTTATTGTTGTTGCATCAGAAGTGCAATGAAATTGAGTTTTCCTCCCTGAATATAAAAATCTATAATTATATAAACATAGACTTTAAATAAAAGCACAAACATGCAATCATAAGTACAAAAGCACGTACGCACACACACACACACACACGCACCGTCATCCAATAGACAATGTGCTATATGTCAGTTCTAGCAGTCCTGCACTTGCTGTCCTTTATTATTGCACAGTTAAATGAACAACATTGTGTGTTCCATTAGCAGGATTGTTATTGCACCAGGTGTCCCTTATTGCAATTCTTCAGTTCAGTTATGGCCCTCGGGTAAAAACTGTCTCCGAGTCTGGCTGTGCTCTGTAGCTCCTCCCAGAGGGTAAGAGAGAGAGGAGATGACGGCCTGGATGGGTCACATCTTTGAGGATGCTGTGGCTTCTGTGGAGGCAACGGGTCCTGAAGATGTCTTCCAGAGAGGAGGCAGCACGGATCTGATGATTTTCTCTGATGTTTTTATGACACATTGGAGACTTTTCAGGTCTGTCACACAAAGCACGCTCAGTGGAGCAATGGTAAAAGGGTCCGAGCAGCTCCACAGACAGGGCAGAAGAGGTGGTTGACCATTTGAGGGACTTGCTCCACTTCCTCCCTCTTGATAGTTAGGGGTGTGTGGTGTTTCCTGAAGTCAAAAATGACCTCTTTGGTCTTCTTTATGTTAAGTGTTAGGTTACTGTTTATACACTGGCTATTACTTGACTAGGCTTGTACAGATAATGAGAATCAGGTCAGCACCTTCTTATGTTGTATGCAGCTTAATTGGCAGACTGAGCCTTATGTTTCAAAGGACAAATCAGCACACAGCCATACTTTAATTATAACTGTCTTTTTTGAGACAAGTGTAATTAAGAGGCTAAATGCATTCTGAACAGCACATATTGGTAGAGCACTCTGGTATATGTTAAATTTGCAATAAAAGGATACTTTTTTTTATACAAAAGATATTAAAACCTGTCAAACGTGCATTGACATGACAATAAATATTAAAAATAGCCTACTGCAAAATCATTCCCCAAAAAATAACAACAAAAACTCAAGGCTTTCCTCATTAAATGTTACCGAAATAGACATTTAAAGTAATAATAATAAAAAAACCTGTTTATCTTGTCAACTTGATGATCCTTTGAAATCTTTTGACCAGCCAAATGACGACTAGAGGCAGGAGATTTGCACATTTGAGGTTTTGTATGACAGTGATGATATATTAATCTTATAGGCATACAGTAGGGATCTATTTATAGCCTGGCCTAATTAGCAGCACCAGCAGCTGGCTGACAGACTGAACACAGAACAGAATTCAAACAAACAACAATGTGAGATTGCTAGTACAAAAGTCTAGAGTAGATGATATGCAAACAAACATTAAACAAGCATAGTTGGAACTGTTCAAAAACATTATAATAACTGATGTTAACTTTGCAGCTATAACAGCTTCAACTCTTCTGGGAAGGCTTTCCACAAGGTTTAGGAGTGTTTGGGGGAATTTTTGACCATTCATCCACAAGAGGACAGACACTGATGTTAGATGAGAAGGGCTGGCTCGCAGTCTCCGCTCTAATTCATCCCAAAGGTGTTCTGGCAGGTTGAGGCCAGGACTCTGTGCAGGCCACTCAAGTTCTTCCGCACCAAACTTGCTCATCCATGTCTTTACGGACCTGCTTTGTGCACTGGTGCGCAGTCATGTTGGAACAGGAAGGGGCCATCCCCAAACTGTTCCCACAAAGTTGGGAGCATGAAATTGTCCAAAATGTCTTGGTATACTGAAACATTAAGAGTTCCTTTCACTGGAACGAAGGGGCCAAGCCCAACTCCTGAAAAGCAATCCCACACCATAATGCCCCCTCCACCAAACTTTACACTTAGCACAAGGCAGCCAGACAACTTAACCGAGTTAACCAACCATTTCCACTTCCGGCTGTATATCATTCTATACTCCACTCTGCTGGGTGTTTGCAAACAGCAGTGAATGTACACAGAACACGAGTAAATTGTATCCTTACTCTGTGCTGATGCAGTGTGCTCCATAGTGGATTACATTTCACCTAACAAGCAAAAACTCCCTGGTTCAGTCCAGGGATGAGTCACAAAACCCCTGAGGGGTACATCAGGAAGGGTATTTGGTGTAAAAAAAACCAAAAAAAAAAACAATAAAAACCCCACAACAAACAAATCTGCTAAATCACACATGCGGAGCTGCCCACTGTGACGACCCCTTGTGAATAAGGAAGCAGCTGAAAGTAGCGCACTTTGAACAGGTGCAGAAAAATAATGATATGAAAATAATGCTATTTCTCGGGCGCCTGCGTGTCTTAGTGGTGGAGCCGGCGACCACATACGTCCGCTGCGCCGCGTTGCGGTGTGGGCGGCGCAGGTTCGAGTCCTGACCTGTTGCCAATTTGCCCACGTGTCTTCCCCTGCATCTTTCCCCCATTTCCTGTCTGTCTACACTGCTGATAAAAGCTGCTGTGGCCAAAAATGCAATAATAATGATATTTCTCTGCCTTACAGAGGGATGGAAATGTGATAACAATAATACAGGATGCTCTACCAACCTGATCCATTATACAGACACATAAGTAGGAATGGCATAGTGGTGTGTCAATGTGCTAACCCCTAAGGAACATCTCCGAGCCTCTCCCTCCCTTTCCATGCTCTTATCCTCTTCTCCACCACTCTATTCATCATGCTTTACACCTGAGGGAAAATAATTCAAATAAGTCATGTTTCTCTTCCTCTTTCCCTCTCTCCCTCTCTCGCACTGCCTCATGGGGGAGTATAGTCCATGTTCTCTCTCCTAGCACCTGAGAACCCAGTCCCTGAGGTCATTTACACCCCTTGAGAAAGCTCTACGACTAAGCTCTCTCTCTCACACACACACACACACACACACACAAATGCCAGTTGCCTTACTGACTGACTGATCACAAGTCTAATAGGGTGACTCAAGGGCATCAAACTATTTATTTTATTATGACAAAAGCCTCTCTAACATTCTTTATGGTGTTCTGTTATTATTGAGATCCAGACAGAGAGGAATATTAGGCCCAAACACAGTTATTAAGGTGGTAGGCACACAGTTTGCGCAAAACATCTTTAGAAACTTCCCACAGTTCTCTTACTAGTCTGTCATGACTTTAGGATGGAAAAAAATCAAGACATCAACAGGCCAACCTAAGGTGTTCCTACACCCCAAAACTCAAAATTCCCCATTGATTTCCCAGAATTTACTCCGTAAAGTCTCTCTGCTTTGTGCATGTGCTGGATTTCTGGAAGTGAGAGTTTTTTCCTCTCTGTTTTGCAAACCACCACTGATGATTGGCGGCCTTGGTAACTGAGGGCGACAGGAGCAAGGCATCATGGTCCCATTCTTAGTGGCACAGTGTTGTGGCTTGGCATGGCAAGACAGGTCCATGTGCCTGTCATATGATGCTGGCAGCGCCAGTCTGGCAAATACAGCAAGGAGGTTAGTGAGTGAGTGTGAGAGAGAGTGAGAGGCTGTGTATTTAGTGTGTGTGTGTGTGTGTATGTGTGGTTTTAAGGGGTTACAGGGCAATTTATGGAAACAGAGGACTGGCTGTGTATGTGTGTATGTAGCCTACCCTAAAGGCCCAAATGTGAGCCTTTCTGATATTATAAACTTTGACGTGTTCTGCAGGCTTCATCTAAAAGGCACCGTTGGTTCACAGAAACACTGACACATGCAATCACACACACACAAACACACACAACCACACATACACACACAAAACCTTGTGCTACTAGAACTAATTATTCCCTGAGTGGATGATAATGGCAAAAATGATAGGCATCATTTTGTCTGCTGCCTGACATGTTTCTGAAACCTCAAGATTTTCTCAGATAAAATAAATGATCTGTAACAATCTCAAAAGGAGACTAATTCTCATATACAAATATCTGTGTGTGATCGGCGTGCAGTCAGGACAGGCAAAGCAAGCAGCCTTTGATCAGTTTAATCTACAACAATAACAAAATTAAATCAATCTCACTCCTTATATATGTTATAACTGAAAGTGTCTAATTGAATAACCAACTGACAAAAAACTCTTTCACTTATTTTTAATCCCTGAAAGTAAAATGAAAAAAAAAAAAATCATTAGCTGCAGCCTCTTGAGGAAAATGTAAAATGCTTGTTTCCCCGACACTAAGCATCACTGAGATGTTACTGAGTCAAGTCATCCATCCATTTTCTAAACCGCTTAGCTGCTTCAAGGTCACTCGATGCTGGATACTATCCCAGCATACACTGGCTGGCAATCTATCACAGTGGCTGGCACACAAAGACAGACACATTCATACTCACATTCACACCAACAGGCATTCTAAGGTGCCCAGTTCACTAAACCTGCATGTCTCTGGACTGTCAGAGAGCAGGAAGAACATGCCAGCTCTACACAGGAAGGTCCCAGCTGGTCCTCAGATTCAAACCAAATGCCACTGAAACCACTGAATCGAGGCTTTTTGCTGCAGTACAGAAAAAAAAAATGTTTCCCACAATTTCCAGAGTGCCCCACACCCTAAGGAAACCAAAGAAAAATTTCACAAAAATAAATACAATGAAAAAAAAATGAAGATTAATAAAAATTACATTTTTTTAATTGCCTCGCTTATGTGTACTTGTCTTACTTCAGCTTAATGTCAGTCAGTGTCTGCATGAAGTAGAGACTGACACCAGTTTCTCTTCAATCCTTTGTTCTCTGTTACACTGTTTGTATGTGTGGAAAGGTATGCGGTGCATAGCAGAGGAAAGACAGCTGAAGTCAAGACAGCATTACTCAAGTTGATGCCACCCTTAAAATGACTGCAGTAAGGGCAATAACAGCTTTCAAACAATTTGTAATTCATCTAAAACCAGGACTTGCGGCGGTGGCTGGCATGTGAGTCAAGGTGAAAGTCAGAGTCTGAATCTGGGAAATTATATTATTATTTTAACCAGAAAACTTACAAAAGAAATGGTTGTTGTTGTTGTTGTTTATTTATTAACCCAATTTCTCAGTCCATATACAAAAGTTCCCAGTACTGAGAAGTTATGAGTTTATATCTCAATCATTTAGCCAAAAAAGGGAATCCGGTGACGGTGGCGAGGAGGCTAGATGCTGTGCTCCAAATGCATCAAAGCTAGTCCTGGGCCAGAGCACTGGCAGCTCTCCTGGTGATTACATTAAAGACTAAACAAAGCTGCACCCCACAACCAGCACAGGAGGGCAGGCTTCAGCCCATCCTCACCATCAGAGAGGAAATACTCCTCCTGATTCTACTGCAAAACCCACTCAACCTGGAGAATCACTGATCCAGCAGGTGAAGCTCAGTATGTACACCCACAGAAAGAGCCAAGTTAAGGAGTCTTGCTTCTTACAGAGCCTCAAACAAATAACTGTTTAAAGTCTCCGCTTGTGTAAAAATACTGAAAAAGTGTGTATCAACATGAGCCATACAGATACAGTATAAATAATAAAAGATAGACTGCAGCATCTTCAAAATTTGACCTGTAACACTCATGGAAACAAAGACGTGGATAACGCACACTCCCAAATTTCAGGTATGGGATCATGGTCCTTTTTGTTGCTAGGAGACGGTTCATTTCTTTGCACTGACAATCTCGCTTTAATGATGCAGAGGCTTTCTCTCTGTTCTCTCTGGTTTACGCTGGATTTCTATATTTAACGCTCTCTGCATAGACTCACACATTTAGCACAAATGCATCCACGCACACATGCACACACACACACACACAGCTGGCCTAAAATCCACACAGCGGCAGGATGTGTATGTGTGTGTATGTTAATTAGCCAGCTGCAGTAACCCAGAGACTAATGACCTCTCACCACTGGGAGGTGGGATTAAAGTTTGAGAGTCTTGATTAATTGATTGAGTTAGCCAATCAGGTGCATTGACAGTTTAGTTTAGTTTATTGCTCTATTAGATTAGATGAAGAGAGTGAAGTGCAAGGCTACAGGGAAACAAAAATCCCTAAATGAGAGAAAGGGAAGAGGGGGAAAGAAACATGGGGAGACTAGACTAAACTAGGAAGATGCAGAGGGGGTTTGAATCAGACTGGAATGAAGAACAAGAGAGGAAAAAGGAAGTGATAAAGAGCGACAGGCAGGAAAGAGGGAAACGAACAAAGGAGGAGAGAGGAATAAAGGACAGAGGGTGTGAAGAGGGGAGAGACAAAGGGATGATGCTGAAAATAACAAAAGAGGAGGAGGGAAGGGAGGGGGGGAACACAATCAAAGGGAGCTCAGCGCTGCAGGAAGGTGGCAGACTGACACACACTTCAAACACACACACACACACACACTTGACAGCACACAGAAATACACAAATAAGCTTCAAACATCTGAATGTGTGTGTGTGTGTGTAGGAGAAGCTATGCCCATACAATGACCTTCATAACCTGGCTGGAATAGATCTACAATGATACGCACCATTCAAAGTTTGCTGAGCTATGACCACAAATTCATGTGTTACAGGTTTGGGTACACTGACACTCTGGACACACACTAAGAATTGTGTAGTGACAACTGTCTTTTCATTAATGGTTGATCCACACACACCCAGGGATGTCCTGTTTGCTCCTTTCAGTTATTAATTTTGCTGTTGTCTGCACTGAGAAGTTTAAATCAGCAATATGTTGTGTCCTTTTCATCATTATTACCTGTATTTCAAATAAGTCAGTCCACAGCACGGCAGCCAAATTAGGAGATGTGACTAATTCTGGAGTTACTGAGCTGCAATTTAAAGTTTTAATTTTACTCTTTCATCACATAGAGGGACACCCAAAGCCAGACTGGCAGCCAAACTGATGACATCCGAACACTGCAAGAAAAAAGCAAACTCAGCCACAACTGCTTCTGATTTTGCAATGTATAGATGCTGAAAAAAATTAAACCTCAACATTGAATTTTGTGACTTGCAAAGAATAAGGATACATACATATATATATATATATATATATCAATAAATCCTGTTAAAACACTACATTTATCAGTGCTTTCCAACTTCTTCTTTGCTGTGACGCTTACCCTCAACTCACAGGGATTCTACTCATTCCTTTCAAAGGAAAACCAGAGGAAATAAAGATTATCAGGTGGACTTAAACTTGGAACACTGTAGTTCAGAGTTGGCTGGCATCACTGTTTTTAAATGCTTTGGTAAAACTACAGTGCCAATGTTCCTTGTAATAGATAAAGTCATGGTAAAAAGAAGGTACACCATCTTTCATTTCAAGGTTTTACATATCAAGACAGGTCAGCAGGTCTTAAAATTAGGTCAAAACAAACTCAGACATGTGACATATTACACCGTGCCTTTATTTATTTATCAAAAACAGAGCCAAAATGCAGAAGCAGTGTGTGAAAACTAAGTACAACCTTTAGCAGCAATAACAGTAACTGTTCAGTTTTTCATATCATTGTGGAGGAAACTTTACAACATTGCTTGAGTTCATTGAGGTTTGCGGGGATTCGTTTTTGCACAGCTCTCTTAAAGTCTCGCCACAGCCTTTCAATCAGTTTGCAGTCTGGTCTTTGACTGGAACACAGCAACACCTTGATTCTTTTCTGTCTCGCTCATTTTACAGTCGATTTGCTGATCATTGCCCGTTTGCACGACCCAATGGCCAAGCTTTAGCTGTGTGACAGATGACATCATAACCGACTCTAGAATACTTTGGATTACAGAGGAGTTCACGGTCACCTCAATGTGTCCTGTGGCTGTTCATTCTTTTTTTCTAACTGTACTGTCATCAACATTTAACATGCTGACTGAGGTCTGCAGAGTCTGAGCAAAACCTGCTTCTCTAAGATCATTGCTGATCTCTTTCCTCTGTGGCATTGTGTTAACACACACCCGAATGCTCCAGACCAGAAAACTGCCAAAGATCTGTTAAGGATATCTTATTTTTATTGCATCCTGATATATAAAACCTTAGACAACCTAAAAAGGGGAAAATGAACTATATTTTTCTTCTACATTTCAAGATGCCCATGTGCCCATTTTATTCTTTAATGAGCAATGGGAACATCGTCTTCAGTGGGGTGTTGGTCATGTACCCACAACTTGGAACTCACACGTACAAACACATATGCACACAGACTAACCCATGAGAATAACTTAGCTAGTTTCCACAACAACAGGCAGCAACCTGTCTGCAAGCTCTCTTTTTATTGCTCTCTTCCACACTCTATCCATCCTACCATCTCATCCCTCTGCACCCATCTCCTGCTTATCTTCTTTCCCTTTCTCCCTCTAAGGGTCCATCGAGACACCGAGTGTTTTTCTGATGTCAGTAGTTGGGTGTGCTGCAGTTGAATAGCAGCTGTGTCCTTAATTTCCTTCTAATCACCAAGACCTGAATACTTGCCTGCTGGGCTTTTGATTTGTTCATTTATTTGTTGTTGAACACAGAAAAATAAAGAAACATACGCTCTTACTTAAAGCAGTCATCACCGCATGTCATTTCACCCTACTGTTGCTACAGGGCTATGCTGCTAAATCTTGTGATATAGCAACACAGCCCTTTAGTGTCTCATTCTCAGAAAAGTGCCAGTTGAAAGTTGGAGACTTTCGGGGCAAAAGAAAAATCACCAATAATCCCCTCTGAATGTCAGTGCTTCCTGTCCTGCTGCAGGACCATCACTCTCTGTGGTTACTGTGTTAAGGAAGGATTAAAGGTAAATTTAGTGAGTACATTTAAATATAGCAGAAATCACAGTGCAGTCATTGTCTTCAACTTATGGTGATTCTGTTACACAATGTGGTGGTTATAAAATCAGGATCTGTGTTCTGTCCTAGTTACGCTCAACAGCCCTCCCCACTGAAACCCCTTTTCCTGCAACAAAATGTTAATGAATATGCTGAAGTGGAGTCGATCTCAATCACTAGTTTGTGTTATATGTACAGTATGTTTTCTGCCATTCTGCCTCTGGTTTCATTTATTTTTATATACCTACTGATAAATGGAGCCTGAGGCCAACGCATCTGCACAGCACACACTGATTATCTATGACTCAAAAAAAGAGAAAAAAAAGAACATTGGCTATACAAGTGGAACAGCTTGGTTTTAAAGTCAACTAACCAATGCATTTAGTGGGTGTGTCATTATCTTTAAATACATGTTTGCTCGGGAATACAGGGAAACTGTTAGCAAAGCAAGACACAGATGACGGCATTAGCCTAAACTTTGCTATTCTAACATTTTTAGCTTTACAACTACTTTAATAAATTAAAACTATTTTGCTTTTTTACAATTTCTGTTTGCAGGAGAGATTTGGTAAGCAGTCAGTTCTTGCAGCTGTAATTACTGCCATGTGGTTGCCTGACTTTTTATTATACTTGTCCTTGACCACGAGCTTGACCTTAACCACAAAATTATGTTCATCCCTGCTTGGACTAAATATGAAGAAATTCCCTAAAAGCATCCATAAGATATTGCAATCAGAAGAATGGGAGGGACTGAGCAGTATGCACATAAGGATGGACATCCCGAAAATATACCACCTCAGGACATGGTGACAGTATAGAGCTTTATTTAAGGTCAAGCGGCGGTTTTGACACTTAATCAAAAGAGGTTTCCCTTTGAACCTTCTTCTTGTTTGAAGCTTGAGTGAAAAGTGCTTAAAGATCTATTTCAAGCAAGCTATCATAGAGTGTGCATGTGTTGCATACGTGCGCATGTTTGTGTGTCTGCAAGTGTATGTGTCACACCGCCCTTGGACACAGGCTTGCGGAATGTGTTGAGAGCAAGGGAAAACACTGGGTTGCCACAGCAACTGGCGAAGGCAAGGGAAACAGATTGGCGGGTGGGTGGGGTGTTATTAGAAGATGAGGTGAGAGCAAAGGACAGGAAAAAGGTAGGACAGGAGAAGTCTGATGTTTGAGATCCTCGCATACTGTTAGTGGGAAATTCAAAAGAGTAAAAAGAGAGTAGAATTAGCGTAAAGAACGTCGGTATGAAACATTTTTGAAGTTCACTCCGCATCCTTTATTGATGTGGGTAGGATGTCTCAGTCCTCTGGTTACTTTGTGGGGAAGTCAGATGTAAACACAGTTCATTCTGGGCTCCCCTTCTGTTTCTTGTTCACTGTCGCCTTCTCTCCATTTTGCCTTGAAAAATCTACTTTCCTGTTTCCATCCTGTTTTTTTTTTGCCTCCATATCAACTACAATATGTCTCTTCTTGAACACTTTAATTCCATTTCCACACCTTTTACTATCCACTAATCTTTATGCCTAGTCTTGAAATATACATTACTTTAATTTGATTTAATTAGCCATAAATATTGTAGTACACAAATCTTATTTTAGACACTAAGAGTGGCTTTTCCAACCCAGCTAAAATGTTAAACCTCCCAAATAACAAAATTTCTATACTCTTGGGTGTCTTGGGAACACCTTGGGGGGGTGAGAGGGAGTGGTCTGGGAAGCTTTGCTTGACTGCTGTCCCCATGACACAAAGCTGGGTAAGTGGTAGAAAATGGATGGATGCATGGCTCGCTGGTTGGATGGATTGACCCTACACAAATAATAATCTACAATGCCTCAGGCTGTTCACTTTACCTCTAACTAGAAATGCAATACCTTGATATATTAAACCCGCCAACAGACACACACACATCAATACACACACATTTGTATGGCTAACCTTGACTCCTCACCCTACCACATTTCCTAAATGTCCTCATTTCAATGGTCTAACTAAGACAGCGCACACACACACACACACACACACACACACACACACACACACACACACACACACACACACACACACACACACACACACACACACACACACACACACATATCATATCCTAATCAATAGATGTGTTGTTATTTCAGCCCTCTACATGCCGTATCAAAAGTGGCACTGTGATTAAAAATATACCACGCCTTTGGATAAGGTTAAGGTCAATGACATATGTTATCAGAGCACACAGTAAAGTTAGAGAGCAATTCTGCATGTATTCAAGTCAACAATGCACTCAGTGACGCATTCAACTTCAAGACTGTCATCATGACATCATCATGACTGTTAGGTCAGTGCGTCATCAGGAACTACACAGAACTGTCATAATTATATATACTTACATCAGGAATGGGCACATTTATTTTGGACCTTGTATACAACATCAAGAACAACAGCATGAAAGTTTTCCTGTCAAAGTTTCATCTGACTCACACAGATGGATCAGGTTGCTTGATATGTTCCAAGTCTAACAGAATAGAAACAAAAAAATATAGGATTTAAATGCATCAGCTATTGTATGTATTCTAGAATTTACCACAAGAAGAGGGGAGCAAGGTGATGGCTCAGGGTTCATTCAGCACTTGTCCCTACAGCACTGCATTCAAAAGCTAAGCCCATGCGTTTGTATCTGATCTTCTCCATGCATTTAACTGACAGTGCCACATATGGCTGTATTTGACTGCACCACTCAAAGCTTGAATCACATCATGACAAGTCTAATGACCTGATTTATTAGAATTTTGGGATCTAAAACTGAGGTGAGCATAAAGCAATACTTGATTAACCTCGTGCCACTGCTCTGTGCTGAGATAGAATTGATGCTCTTCTGTGGATTAGATTCATAATCCTCAATTAGCGTATCATATACTGAACTTGTATGCTTTGGGATTTAGAGGACTTAGAAGCAGGACTAACTTAGATTGGCATGAAGGAATTTTGGCACAAGCATGACAGAGTTAGTTCACGGCCATTCCCATTACATTGAATTAGTGTTGGTAAAGACAGTGTAATAAATGAAAGACATAGAGTACTGAAGAGATAACACTCAATAACAAAGTCAAAATCGCCACTCAGTCTCAGCAGGAGAGAAGCTCTGTATAAAGACCTTTAAAATATGACTTCAAAACTTTAACAAATTGTTCAACGCATTTATTATATTGTCATGAAATAGCGTATGCGGCATCTGCTGATCACCACTGTGTTGCTGTCTGCATTAAAAGCCAAGCACTTGTGAAGCAGACGCACAAAGAGACGCAGATGAGGTTAATTTCAAAACGCTGTCAACCCTAACCTCAGATGCCACTGGGGTTGCAGAGGTTGGCAGTGAAATAAATTGCAACTTTGTCACTCAGGAGGAAGCGGTGTCCTGCTATGGTTTGTGTTCACTTGCTTTTTACTTTTGCTTTATTCTCTCCTTGGTTACATTTAGACATAAAACCTCTACTTGCATCGGTTTAGGGAAGGATCACAGTTTGTTTAAAATATTCCCTTACACAATATTAATCCTGTGCATTAAAAATGGATGCTTACTAAGTGAACGTTAACATAATGTTAATTTGTTTTATATATTCATTGTTGAGGGTGAGAGACCTGTCTTACTATTGCCTAACAACTGCATCATGGCACAGATGTGAAAGGGCAGCATGTGCTTAATGCCTCTTTGATACGCCAGCAGCTTGGACCAAACGGCAGTAACATTTTGGGAGTGAGAACGGGTTGTAATTTTTTTTTACATTACACAGCTGCCACTGCTAACTACATGTGTAACCTGTCAAAACTGAAATGCATGGGCAAGGTACTGTATGCATTAACCATTATAACCATTAACAAATATGATCCTTGAATCCTGCTATGTGATTCACTATGGCTTGGTGACTGTGCGTCCTCCACATTGATATATATACCGCTGCACCTGAAGGTATTTTAACAGATAATTAATGCCACCAGCTTTTTGTTTTTTTGCAACAAAGCACAGCAAAGCCAGTCTTATGGATCTTTAACACGTTCCACCTACACTATATTGCATAAACATACCATACACGTAGTCACTGCAGAGGGTGAAATTAAAGTTATATCTTCCATAACTGCATACAGGGATATTTTTTCATCAAATAGGTCAAAGCAAGGAGCTGAAGCTGGTAGAGATCGTTGTCTTGCCCACATGTACTTTAACAGGTCTGACACAAGAGTTGGACTCCTAGTGCTTTGGTTGAAAGACAGTAACTCTGTAAGGCACACGTTGCCCTGGCCCTGATCTATCTCAGGTCTTCTGCGGTCCATCCAGTGGCTGCTTGCTTCATTCAGGACTGCTGGCTGAGCATTTGCTGCGTGAACTAAGTGCACCATGTTTCCAATGAGCCTTATTCAGTTCACAGTTTTGGAATTGAGAATATTAAAAAAAATCCCAAAACTTCTCCATCTGTGACAGTCTTATTTCTGCCATCACAAACTACAATTTTGGTGACAGCATTTGGAAAATTTGTCATTGATGGTGTAGGTGTCTGCTGGAAGCGCTTGGAAAGTGTGTATGCATGCCCGAGGATGAGAGCTGACCTTGCGTTCTTTGTCTCCGTACTCCAGGCCCAGTGTATCCATGGCGCGGACGATGGCGGCCAGAGATTGGATGGTGTTGCTGTAAACAACGGGCTTGTACTGCTTTACATCATCGCCAGAGAAACCGTCCTCATGGATGATCCTAGATGCAAAAAGACGCACAGGCATTAGACACTGCTAAGTATTTGGGGCTTTGCTCCCTATACAGAAATACACAGTGCACAGCAAAGTTTGTGTGCATGTACAGACCTGCTTCCCAATCTGATAAAAAAAAGTACATTAAAAGCACATGGCAAATGCATTTATATGTACCTGGGATATATAAAGGAGGAAACAGGTGGAGAGGGAATAAAGAGGGAGATAAGTGGAGGTGAAAGAGAGCCTGGACCAGAGAGGAGGGAGGATGGGCCCATAACCATAGGCTAACCTGACATTTAAGCACACAGTGCTCACAGAAGTGGATCCTGCTGTTTTAAATGCCACAATGTCTTTCACTGCACCTGACACAAGGCCACAAAGACAGTCAGTCTCAGAGACAGTTAGCTATGCAGGCGACCGCTCATATGGACAAATCAGACAAAGTCCCACAGAGAGAAATGACAGAGAGATGGACAGCCACAAACAATAGGCAGGACACCACAAAACAAATGCTTGATGCAAACAGACAGATACAGGTTGAGGCAACAATGTGAGGAAATTCTGATAGACAACATCACCATACATACATAAATCAGGATGAACAACCCTCCAGCACAGGCAGAACTCAGCTTCTTCATGTAACACATCTTTAAAGAGCTACATCCACTTCCATAACACTTGCAATGACCTGTTTTTCTTGTGTGTGTATTATATAGCCCTGTATCTTTGGCTACCCACTCTGTCCTCCTGACACACATTAGAGACAAACAGACTTAGAAATCTTACTTTACACAACCTTATTTTAGTACCAAGTGGTCCAATTAAAAAAAAAAATGTCACCAGAGAACTGAAATACAAAAAGAAAAAACGGGAGACGATGGATGGATAGATGGATGGATGGATGGCTGGATGGATGGATGGATGGATGGATGGATGGATGGATGGATGGATGACTGCAAAGGAACTAAGAACAAATGCAGCCGCTGTCAAATAGAAATTGTTCACAATTGGTTAGAGAGCATGGTGTCAAACTGTACAGCAAATACAGTATGTAGCATCAGTCATGAGCATGAATGTCTTACTTTGTTTTAAGTACTATGGTGTGCACACACTCTGGTTGTGTACTCCACAGTGGTTTAAACGTGGCTTTACTTGATTAACACAACAAAATACTTTTACATTATATCAGGTCTTGGTGCATCCACCAGGTCATCCACTGTCTGAAACAAACTAGCTTTGCTCCTCTTTTACTTTGCTTTCGCTTGATTGGTTTCCCCTTGCAAACAGAAGGTTTGACCAGCAGGTGGTTGGGCTTGCCTTGTCTAGCCAGAGCTGCATGCCTGAGATGATCATATTAGACCTCATTATCTGAATGAAAATGAAATCAAAGTTTAATATGAGCATCCACCATTATGACAGAATATACGTGAGAGAAAATAAGGAAAAGCCTAGGTTCCCTTCAAAGAAAACAGACCACAGAGATGGTGCAAAATAGTTAATGTCTGACATATAGTTTATAGTTCAAAAACCTCTACAACTGCACGCAGTGTGGTTAGTGTGTATTTGAGGTGGTGCTTCTTGACATATGGCAAACGAGTGCTACTATACACTGGATTAAAGGTTTATGTGAGCGTCCAACAGTGTTTGCTGTTTATGTGTGTGTGTGTGTGTGTGTGTGTGTTTGCGGTCTTAAGGACAGCACAGTGTAATGTTTCAGATCAATCAGGCGGTGTGCCAGTCCTATATAAACATACCACACTTCTATTTACATCAGTGACTTACACAGTGAGGGCCAAAGCTTAGAGCTATAGACTGGAACTAGGACAGAGAATCTGATTTATTTGTATATGTTTAAGTATCAGCAGGTTGCATGTCAAACAAATTTACAAGGGGAGCCTAAGCATAGAGACACACGAATATACACTGCATCTCAGTAGTAAATACTTCTACATCTTTTTTTTTTTTTTGCAGTTTTGTGCACTAAAGCCAGTTTTTGTCTTACTTTCCTTCCCCACTAAAAAGGTGAAACAAGGACAAACACTTAATTGGATGCTGCAGTCTCTGAGGAAAAAGCGTTTTGAGCTGAAGATGCCAATAGACAGGGTGATGTGTGCTAAAGTAATGCTAAAGTAAATGCTAAAGTAACGACAATAGAGACAGAATGGCTCTTCTGGATGGGAAAACATTTAATAACTAACTTTGCATTGTGGGAATGTGACTCCTTGTCAAATCTGTCTGCTTGCAAAGAACTGAGAAAGACTAAAACCTGGTAAACTAAAAAAACTGAGCCTTTCATGAGGAACATAAGAGGACATGGGCAATAAGATGTGAGGATGAATGGGAAAACCTGAGGATCCTGACACTCAGCATGCCTGCTGTGTGTTTTACCTACATTATGTCACATTGTAGCATGCTAACACACAGCAAACAGCGTTTTAACAGTTAACTTGACATAGACTGCTAAAACAATCCTCCGACAAGGTGAAATCTAATATTTTTATCCAGGTGAAGGCAGTGGTTCTTTCCCCTGCAGTAAACTTGGTTTAGTATGATGAGTTTCAGTCTATCTCTAGCCCACCTTTGGGTCATGAAACACTGTGTGGAGGACAAGGTTTTCTTTTATGGACCCAAATGCAGGACTCTTGAGACAGGAATAAACTTTAAACAAGCTTTAATGTGTCTTGGCCCAGCAAATCACAAAGTCCAAAATCCAAACGATAACAAGGAATCCAAACACACTCAGGAAACTCAGAGCACACGGCAAACGTGGAAGACGCGACCAAGGAGAAGAGGAGACTCAGATAACACATAAACAAGATTACCAGGGGAGAGGTAACCGTGGGAAACACAGCTGAAACTAATCAGGGTCAACGAGACAAGGGAGGGAAGTAAAACTAAACACAAGGCACACGAGATAGTATCAAAATAAAACAGGAAGAAACTAAGTGAGGAATGACTATGATATGAAGACTTAAGAGGACACAGGTAAATACAGAGAAGGCTATTAACAACAATTCAATCCAAAAACACAAAACCCTGGATCTGAAGCCCAGCACCACAGCACTTTGTATGAGTATAAACGGTGTGTGTGTGTGTGTGTGTGTTGTTCTCAAAGGGTAATCTGTATTTTTTATGCATTTTGTGGATATATATATATATATATTTTTTATCTTAAACTTGTAATTCAGTGCTTTGATCTGATTCTTAACCAGTCCAAGTAGGAAACTATTTAGGAGAGTTGATGGAAGAAAAAAAGTAGAACTATCTCCCTAGAAAGTTTTTACTGTTATCTTGACTAACTCAGGGAGACAAAGCAAGACACAAAAGGTCACTAAAGAGAATACGGCTGAGCAAAGATGTAAGATTAGTGATATGAGTGTAATCTGACGTGTGTGTGTGTGTGTGTGTGTGTGTGTGTGTGTGTGTGTGTGTGTGTGTGTGTGTGAGTGAGAGAGAGAGAGAGAGAGAGAGAGAGAGAGAGAGAGAGAGAGGCTGGCTTGCCCACTGACGTGAGCTTTCATGCATGAGGACCTTTTCTCATTACCCACTCTCCGAGCCCTTCTGTCAGCAAAGCGGAGGCACTTTGTGTGTCTGCGTGTTTCGGTGTTGGTGTGTGTGCAATTTCACGTAGCCTTGGCACAATCTGCACGGTGACCTGAAACATAGTTTAGTTTCACACTGAGCCAGACAGATGGACAGAGAGACAGACATATGGGCAATTTAACCACAACATTATTCCATGATATCATTGTGTGGCTGCCATTTTAGGGGCCAATCAGCAGGTGTTAATATAATAATCAGGTTAAAGAATATGTATGATGCCCAACTGAAGTGTACTTTGCCCAACTGAGTACATTGAGTAGTGCCTTATGGTGCCATTTACTTATTTATTTAATATACTAATTAGGGTCTCATGCTTCTACTAATCTGTGTTGATGATTACTGCTTATTAAAGACTCAATATGGGGGTTTGATGGCTCTATTGACACTTAAACAACCCGATACTGTCAAGACAGTGAGAATAAGACGGCTTCAACCTTAAAGCCAAACATATTTAAAGCTAGTCGGGGAAACCCAGAGGAAGAAAACTGTTCACACGCACAAATGATATCAAACATAACGTGCCTGCCTCTCTCCTTACCGTCTCCCATTATCCCCCGACTCATATTTTTATCCTCACACCTACTCATGTGAACACTCACAGAACACAAAGCCTACACAGCGCACTGTGCAATTAGGTCTTTATCTCGGCCCTGCATTGTTGCTAGCTACCACTGTTTGCTCTGACACAACCACGCACACACACACACAAAGCCCCGTGATTGGTTCTTTTATCACTATGCCGTGCATCCACTCCCTTCTTCGTCGACAGAGCTCTTGGTAGTGACAAAGTGCACAGTGACCGACTCCTGTCAACACTGTCCTGACAGAGTTACTCACGTAGCGTGTGCGTGCGTGTTTGTGTGTGTGCGTTTCTGAGAACATTACAGCAAGTGCAAAGAGCGAAGGAGAAAGAGGGGATAAAAATGTGCTGTGTGATAAAGAAGCTATAAATAACTGAAGGTGTCAGTAACGTAGCCCCTCCACCCCCTGATCAGACACGCGCGCACGCACGCACACACACACACACACACACACACACACACACACACACACACACACGCACAGACAGCGAAATGGAGGCATCAGCTGCTCTGTTATTCGGCTTCACTCACTTGTCATCACACCTTGAGGTCAAGCAGCAGCATCCCGAGCACACAGATTCTCACATACACATCCCCATGCCCTCGGCTCTGTATCTGCTTTTCTTCAAAACACACACATAACCCAGTTTTCAAGCCATGCTAGCGGCATGGCCCTAGGAATAGCTGGTCTACCACTTTGATCCAAACGAGTGACTGGATGGTTCGTTGTGAAAATTTTATGTGAGTCTCGATTGCGTCCAGGGCATGAATCTCCACCTTAGTTTGGCACTGTTCTAGCTACAGGTTAAACTGTCATCAAACTGCCACTCTGACTTAGAGATGCTTGTCTGGGGTGGCAATGTTTTTGCATCAGTAAAAACTAAATGAAGCTTCTAACTTAGACTCTACTATACAGACTACATGCGGTGGCAGATAAGGACAGTTCAATGCTCATTAGATTAATACAGAAGTGCCACATTTCCATCATATGTCTACATTGTTTTCCATCAACTGAGGTTTTTTTTTTTTTTTTTTTTTACATGCAATTACATCATCTCTTTGTACTCTCATCTTCTGCGGTGCTCTAATAGGATATGAGTGGACAATGATCAATGATCAACAATCAGGTTTCAAAATCTATGGATTTTGTGAGATGGTGGTTATGGAAAAGCTGATGAAAATACAATTTTTCAAAGCTAAATGCAGTCAGGGCAGCACGGTTCCGCAGTGGTTAGCACTTCTGCCTCACAGTTAGAATAACATCTGGAAGGTCTGGGTTCGATTCCACCGTGGCCCAGGCCTCTCCCTCTCTCTGTGTGGAGTTTGTATGTTCTCCCTGTGCTTGCGTGGGTTTCCTCCCACATTCCCAAGACATGCACTTACTGGGGTTAGGTTAACTGGCTACTCTAAATTGCCCATAGGTGTGAAAGGTTGTTTGTCTCTCTGTGTTGGCCCTGCGACAGGCTGGCGACCTGTTCAGGGTGCAGGATGAGCGGAAGCGAATGCATGGATGGATAAATGCAGTCAATAAAAATAAAAAAATAAAAAAATGTAACATATATATAGTTGGGGCTTTCCCTCATATATATATATATATATATATATATATATATATATATATATATATATATATATATATATATATATATATATATATATATATATATATATATATATGTGTAGATAGATAGATCACTGTGGTTGGAGAGAGGTTATGTGAACATTGTCAACACACAAACAATGCCTATTATTATTAATATTATTATTATGATTTGCTGATCTGGAAATTCCAAATCTGTGAATATCTTTTCCAATGCTGTCAAATTTGGCAACTACATCTACACACGCATCTGAAGAGCGGCACATATGGCTCGACTCACCAATATTTTTTCATGTGTTTAAAGTCTTGCTGTCTGCGGTGTGTTCTTAGCCAAGAGAGATGAAGAAACATCAACATCTGAGGTGACCAGCTTAGTCATTTAGAATCCAACTGGACTGCTGGGTTGATATTTTATGTAGTGTAAAGACCATGTTTGCAGATTGTTTTTATAAATCATCTGGCAACAGATAAACATATGGATGTGTGCACAACGCAGGGAATGAGATTCAATCTTTAGTGGGAACAATGACATAATTTATTATTATTATGTTTTAAAAAACTTCTTCACAAGGCTGCTGTAATCTTTAGCTTTGCACTTTTCTGCTTTAGAGTCTGTGTCCACAGGTAGTGTTTTTTTTTTGCCCCTATAAGCACTTCCCTCAAGCACTTATTGTTGTTTGTTACAACAACGGTGTACTTCGAAGTATTCTCCTCTACCTTTATTTAGGAGTTGATATCTTAAGTCCTGTCCCTTCTTGATTTTAAGTGGTCGATGAAGGAAAAGCAACAGTGATAAGAGTAGCAAGGTTCCAAAAGTGAGCGCTGCAAGGGACCCCCCTAAAAAAACAAAACAAAACAAAACAAAAAAACTGTTTTATACCTGCTCTGGGGTGAGTGAGTGATGTCATTGCTCAGCTTCATAGGATTTGTATAGATCATGAGAGCACAAAACGTTCTGCCTGTGGACACAACCTTATACACTCAGGTTGGACCCACTTTTGCCTTCAAACTGCATTAATTCTTCATGGCATAGATTCAACAAGGTTCTGGAATCATTCCTCAGAGATTTTGGTCCATATTGACAGGAAAACATCACACATTTGCTGAAGATTGAGATCTGATGACTGCACACGTTTGTGTACAGTGAACTCATTCTCAAAATCCTGCTGGAAGCAGCCATCAGAAGATGGGTACACTGTGGTCATAAAGGGATCGATATGTCAGCAACAACACTCAGGTAGGCATTTAATGATGCTCAGTTGGTACTAAGGGACCCAAAGTGTGGCAAGAAAATTACACCATTACACCACCTCTAGCCTGAACTGTTGATAGAAGGCAGGATGGATTGATGTGTTCATGTTGCTTATGTAAAACTCTGACCTTATCCTACCCTGACCCTGAATGTCGCAGCAGAACTTGAAACTCATCAGACCAGGCAACGTTTTTCCAATGTTCTGTAGTCCAATTTTGGTGAGCCAGTGCAAAGTTTAACCTCAGCTGACAGGATTGGCACTTGGTGTGGTCCTCTGCTCCTGTAGCCCATCTGCTTCAAGGTTTGAGGTGTTGTGTGTTCAGAGATACTCTTCTGCAGACCTTGGTTCTAACTAGTGGCTTTTTGAGTTACTATTGCTTTCCTGTCCACTCAATGCAATCTGGCCATTCTCCGCTGACCTCTGACATCAACAAGGTATTTCCACCCACAGAGCTGCTGCTCACTGGATATTTTCTCTTCTTCTGACCATTATCTATAAATCGTAGTGAGTGTTGTGTGGAAAAATCCAAGTGCATCAGCAGTTTGTGAACATACTCAGATTAGCCCATCTGGCACCAACAAACATACCACGTTCAAAGTCACTTAAATCACCTTTCTTCCCCATTCTGATGCTCACTTTGAACTTCAGAAGATCATCTTGATCACGGTTACATGTCTAAATGCACCGAGTTGCTGCCATGTAAATGGTTTACTAGAAACAAATAGTTCCATAAAAATATTATTTATAACTTAATGACTATTCAAATATTTGCAAATATATTGCTACAGTAGCGCCTGTATAACGACTGCATGACCGCAGACACCTGTCTCCCTTGTTTGGATGGGTGTTCTGGAACGTACTTTTCGTTGTATACTTGTGTATGAAACGAAGTTTCCTAAATTTGGTTACATTTTGGCAGAAACCTGATTGTTGTAAGCATGTTAGCATCTTATATTTTAGCTTAAATTAAAGGAAAGCTACCAAGGCTGTAAGCTGGTCTTCTTACCACCATCTAATCCTTCTATCCACAGTAATACACAGTGGCAACTGAACACATACATACGATACACTACAATAGTGACCTGACAGCATAATATTACTGTTTTCTATAACAACAAATCAATAAGCACTTGAAGGTTTATTCAAAAATGGAAAGAAATGAGTTTGCCGCCACATTTTTAACTGTACATCTTCAGTTTCAAGTAAAAAAAATCTACACTTTTGATTACAGTGTTGCACCACATTTCTCCTATATTACAGGCAGATAATGGGTTTCCATACTTGTTCAGTATTGTGTATCCTTGTATAGCTGGGGAGGAGTCCTCCTGGCTCCAGGTTCGTTCATGTGCTAATGGAGAGTTCTGGTGCCAAGGGACACAATCTGCTTCACACTAGTTCAGCAGGGATGTTAAGAACTGCACACACTTGCATGTAAGCCCAGGCAGACAGGAGAGCAGAATAATTACAGTTCAGCATTACATCTAGGGAGACCTCATTAAATCTATCTGCCATTATCTCTCTGTTTCACTGTCACCTGTTATCTCTATCTGCCTCTCTCCTCTCCCAACTCCTCTTTCATCCCTTATTCCCGTATCCTCTCTCTCCTACTTTCTCTAACATCATACTTGCTCTCTTTAACTTTCTCCCCCACACTGCCATGTCATATTCTTGTCCAACTTGCCTCACTCCTCATACCTAATTATTTCTTCCTTTTTTTACTCCTCTCATCCTGGTTCCCTTTAATTTTCCATTTGCAATTAACTGTTAATTAAAAACATGGGGCTGATGCACAACACAGGCTTTCTCCCTCCCCAGTGACTGATTTCTACAGTGGAACACGAATGCTCTCTTTTTCTCTCTCGCTTTCTCCACACACACACACACACATGCACAAACACACACATATATACAGTCACATAAGTGCTGCCCTTGCAAAGCTTAGTGCAACTGTTGCAGTGGTGCAGTGTCATAACCATTGCCTAATTAACAGGTTCCCAAATAGCCCCACCCCAAAAAGTTGCACTAAAGTCTTTTCATTCACTCATTCAGAATTCAATGAATAACATAAATAGCAAATACAGTCAAAATCTTTCTTGTTGGCTGGGTGACCTGAGAGCTGCATTAGTCTCCATTCTGTATTGCACTAACAACGTGTGGAGTTTGCATGTTCATCTGGTGCTTGCCTGATTCTCTCTGGGTACTCTGGCTTCCTCCTATGCTTGTTAGGAACTGCTGACAATAGGTGTGAATGCACTAAACTGATTAAGAAACGCATGTATGTTTGTGATCTACTATTTAGAACCATTTTGTAACACTGGCTGTTGATATCATCAGAGCAGCCACTATATGATAATGTCTGCTCTGTTAGAGACAGTCCGTGCCATATTATGTTGTCCATGCTGACACCAGTATAAATTGTCTTGCAGGGAGAGTCGCGGATCAGCCTCCGATGATGATTTAGTACCGAAAAAGCGAGCTACTTCATGAACCACGAACAAATCACAGTGCTTTGCAAAATATGCAAGAAAGCTGTTCCTGCTGAGGGTGGAAACAACAAACTTGTTTCACCACTTGAGGCACAAACACACCATTGAGTAAAACCAAGCTAAGAAGGAGGAGATGTTAGCAGCTGGTGATGTGAGACCCAAAAGTAAACAAATGACTCAACTGAGCATTTCTGGAGCGCTCGCTAGCCGCATGACGGGAAGCCCAAATACTGGAAAATACTGACATACATGGTGGAAAAGCTGGGCTTTTTAGGCTTTATTTGACAGGATAATAGTGAGACGGCAGGAAAGCTGGGAGAAAGACCAGGAGGAAGACAAGCAGTCTTGCCTATGAGTTGACTGCTCAACGCAGTAAGCTAAACCAGTGCCCCCTTTAAGCAGCTGGTTAAACCGCTCGACCCAAGATACCAGGTCACAGGTAGAAAACAATTTCCAGTTTTATTATGTGAAAAATATTGTGCAACTCCGACTCCTGTTACTTTAGGTATCGTTAAACTAAAGTTTTAAACAGTTATGTTATACTTTTATGTACAATTGTCAGGGAAAACACAAACTAGGCTACTTTTGTGCCTATATTTGACTCATGCTGTGGCACTATCATTGCATTATAATGCTGCTGCTGCTGCTGGCATCTTGTTTCAGTAGATTTACAATTTGAATTAGGTAGCTTGTCATGAAAAGCTTACTAGAAAATGATGGAAAATGCCCTTCAGTTACTTATACTTGTAAATGCTACTGCCTACAAGCTGAGAGCAGTGATAAACTGTTATTTTATTGAAATAATATGATATAATTTTGAGGATTATCACCCACCCCTGGTCTGAGCTATTGGGAGGCTGAATAGAAATGAATGAGCCATAGGAAGCCCAATCATCTGCTGTCATAGAAACAAATGGAAAGAAATGAGGCCCTCCTGAATCCCAACAGCCAGAAAGACCTCAGTGAGATGCTGCAAAATACTGCTCTTTGTCTCGTTGATTTAAAATATGTATTTTTATTTAAATAGTTCCATTATAGATGTATTATCATACAGACAACCACAGTGCTGAGCAGGCTACCCCAATGACTTTGGTCACTCCTGACTTTTCCTTTAGTGGGAGCAGAAGTTTGCTAATAGATGGAGTAGCTTACAGTTGTGTGTATACATTTATGAATGGTTGAATTATACTAACCTTTGTGAGTACTTGTTGTTTTTATTGAGCACAGTCAGTGGTTTGCTTTGTGCTACTCACTTGCTGCTAAAATTAAACTAAAATGGTTGTTGCTGTTTCTTGTTGCTATGTTAAAGTTATTATGGATATGGTACACATTAATGATACAATAATCATGACTGCAATGATGGCCTTTAAATTTAAACAGAAAACATTTTAAGGAAATATAGAAAACATTTTAACTGATTCCCACCTTTGTATCAGCAATAATTGATATTTTAGAATAATTACTGAAGTGATTGCTGCTGTTCCACGTGCATACGTGTGTGCACATCTCTTGCTGAATATATCCCTCACGAAGCTGCAGGTATTCTATAAACTCAGAAGAATCCTATAAAGAGCTAGAAGCAAGGAACTCTTAACTTTTTTGTCGAATGTGGATTCTTTTCATTATTGATAAATCTCATTCGTAGTCTATTCAGACAAATCAAGTGTGTAAAATGTCTCTGTGATGTTTATGTGTACATAATACAGAATTAGAGAATTCTCTGGTTTTACATACACTGACCAGGAAAAAAGAGACTATAGCCGTTTAATAAATTCACTTAATTCTTTAGAAGCTCAGTTTCGTGTACGGATGAACAGATACAATATTTGGTCCAATAATTGATCATAACTCAAAAGGTAGGATCGGACATTGCTGACAAACTAACGAGACTGGTCACAAAGCACACGATACAAGGGACTTAGAAAGTAAAACAGGAAGTGAGAAAACATGGAGACAGAAACATGGACTTAATGACACAGAGAGGAAAGCACACCGAGGAAATATAATAACATAGTACACAGGAATGAATATAACAGGGAAGGCACACACTCAGAGGAAGGGAGCGTCAAAGAGCAGAGCACAGGAGACATGACAGAATGGGAAGACAAGGTAACTAAGGGAAAAGTACACAGAGAAGACTGAGGCAGGGACACTATGGGGAAAATAAAAAGGGAACAAACTAAATCTAACAGTGAACCAAGAACTAGGATAACAAACTCAGAAGTGCAGAAAAATAATATAACCTTCATCCTTGAACAGAATAAAAAAAAAACCCTAGTAATACAAATATAAAGAAACAAACCAAGAACAATGATAATATGAAATAAGAAAACTCTGGGTCCTAGACACAGGGACCATGACATAGCTGTTTCTATATTGACTCAATCGTGTTACTATACTATTGTGGTGGGATTGTACTGGACTGCAATAGAAAAAAAGCAGTAAAATATTTTACAATTTAATGCAATCCAATATATTTTGATTAAACTCCATCTTTTTTTCTTCTGATTTTGATTAAACTGAATAAAAAACAATCCTTATATATATATATATATATATATATATATATATATATATATATATATATATATATATATATATATATATATATATATATATATATATATTTTTTTTTTTTTTTTTTTTTTTTTTTTTTTTTTACAGTGTTCTAAATGCCATGCTAATATTTACAAGAGTTTTTATCATTTGTCTGTCCTGGTTCAGTGTGATACAAATACAAAAATAAAAACATGCATTTAGCCTTACTCTCTTCCAGCTACAAAGCCAGCCACAGTCACCATCAGCTGACTTTATATCAGCTGAGTGTGGTCATTGTAACAAGACTTCATTGTCTTCCAGTGCACTGAACTGACATGAAATCTGCCAAATAGCTCTAACACACAGGGAAAAAAAAGTCACACAACCACATATGCACACAAACAAAAGTACTAAGAAAACACACACTTTCTAGTGTGTATAAGTGTACACACAAAAGACCTTTGTTTTTTATAAGCCCTGATTAGCGCGTGGACCACATACACACAGTCATAATGACCTGGCTTCATACAACTATGCAGACCAAGAAAGAAAGACAGAAAAGAGTTGGTTCAATATTTTATTATATATATATATAATAAATATGAAACACAAAACAAGAAGGATGGAAAACACAGAAATATTTACAACAAATTCAAAGAGACTGTTGTGTTATCCCAGTAATAAAGCTGGGATGATCAGTTGAAACACCAAGGTGTCTGTGGGGCAAGAGATGGTATTTTTAGGTGCCAGCTGTTTTTATCAATTATATATTAGGGGTGGGGGAAGAAAAAAATCAATAAAGCATAGTATTGCAATATTTTGTGTGGCAACATTGCATCGACACAGGGATACCAGTATCGATATTTTATTAAATAAATTAAAATACTCTGGGAATACTAAAAAACAAGAGGCCTCATCTCATGCACCCCCATTCTGAGATAACGTTAGCCGAGCAAACCGAAAAACCATCCAACACTTAGCTTGACAAAGCTACCTCCTATTGAGAACAAGCTAATGGTTCAGTCACCCATCCACGAGTAAAAGTAGGACAGCAACTTCCCCGCATCTACAAAAAGAAATCAGTGACTAGCAGGTGATTTTCCCTCAGCCCCACCCGCGGCAGATGACTGCCCCTCCCTGAGCCTGGTTCTGCTGGAGGTTTCTTCCTGTTAAAAGGGAGTTTTTCCTTCCCACTGTCACCAAGTGCTGCTCATAGGGGGTCACTTTGACTGTTGGGTTTTATCTGCATTATTGTAGGGTCTTTACCTTACAATATAAAGTGCATTGAGGCAACTGTTTGTTGTGATTTGGTGCTATAAAAATAAAACTGAATTGAATTGAATCAAATTGATTGTATTGATTTTTTTTCACATTCTGTGACCGATTGCACTTGCACAGGTTGCCTGATAGGAGGCGACCTTTCTGACTTCACTCACTCTCAGAGAGATTGTTTAAGGTTTGCAAATAATTGCTGTCTAATTTATAAATGCAGACAGATTGCCAGAATGTTGCTATCAGTCTGAAAGGGTCAGGAACGGTGCTGTAATGGTTAAATATGGATTTCTGTTAAATGCAAATTTCTGGCTATGTAGACAGCAACAGATAGGCGATTTTTGACAATTTGTCACAGTTTAATGCTGTATTATCAGTAACAGATTGCATGTAACTGCCAACTCGACCCCATTCAATTGCAGAGTGACATCTTATGACAACATTTATGGGAAGTTTTAGTGATCGTGTTGGTATGCTTGACAATCTCATTTTGCAGCAAAAAATAACTGAGATAACTTCATCCTACCAGATAAAAGAGCTATTGAAAAAGTTTAACTTTGAGGAAAAAAATCACAATATACGTTATTGCAATACTTGGCAAATGTTAAAAATAGCAATAATATTGCGTTGTGATTGAAGTGTCATGATATTGTATTCTCTGATGTTTGATGTTGAAAACTGAATCTGCAGCACAAATGTTGCATTTGTTGTGATCTCCAAGTGGAACTGATGAACTTTCAAAGGCCTGATATTTGAACAGAGCTGCATGGCTTTGTAAAAAGCATCTAACGGCATAAAGCTGTAAACTGTAAGTACACAGAGGCGAACTAAGACTGGCCAACAGTGTGGAAATAACAACTACGAACTGAAGAATGTGGTAAACGAGTTGAGTTCAGTGGAGATGACAAAGTGATCAAAAAAAAAGAGGAAGTACTGAAGTTTCTTCATTTGGGATAATGAGTGTGTGTCTCAGTGTGCACGCGTAGGTTACTTGAGAATAAATTTGCCTATTTAGAACATGCAAATCAGATTCAAACACAAGACAAAAAGAGTATCAGAGGCATGTTAGTGATCACATGCGCACACAGACGCCGCTATCATGACCCCATGCTGTTCTTCACGGCTCACTGAGGCGACCAATGACAGCATTCCAGTAAAGAGCACGCCCAGGGCTACATTTGACCAATGAAGGATGTCTATCTAGCTGACGGACTACTTCAAATGACCAGTTACACACAGTCTCTCCATGCAGCACTTGAGTTGGTGCCAGCATGAGTTGCCCCTGCTTTTACCCCTACACCGCCTCTGTGTTCTTTGCAGTCTATTTCCTCTCCTGGGGTCTAACCATCTGAGGGAAAAGTCAGCTAATAATTATCAAGGAGAGCAGAGTCCCGGAGAGAAGTGCCCTTTGCTCTTTATCCTTGACAATCCTGTTCTGGACTCTCTTTGTCACTTCCTCTAGCTTACTTAATAAGTGAGAACATGTTCCTTCACTTGTCAGTCTCTCTTCTCTTGCTCAAAATGACTTTAATTTCCTCCCCTTACCTTCCCAGCCTGATTCACACTCATCCTCCCTCCTCGTATACCGCTGCACCTTCTTCTCTCCCCTCCTGTTTCCTTTCACACGCCCACAACACTTTGCTCTCTTTTCAGAAAAATAAAAAATAATAATTCTCCTGCCTCGTTGCTTCGGCAGGTTGTCCCTGTAACTGTCCTCCCCTTCTTTATCGTCTCTCTTTGTATTCTTTCCTCTTTCCTAATCCTTTCTTCTATTACTTCTCCTGCTTCATTCTAATTTCCACCACTATGTCAAACTTCCTATTTTCTCTTGTAAGTTCAGTCTTTTCTATCCCCCATTTGCAGACTGCTCCTCTCTTTTCCTCCTTTCTATGCACTGAGCAGTTTTTTCCCCCTTCATTAAATTCTGCCTTCTTCCATATATAACCCTCCTTTGCCTCTCTGAGCAAAACACCACCACCTTTTTTTCCTCAGTTTTTCTCCCCTTCCCCCTTCTATTCTCCTCTTCTGGGCTTAAACCTAATTATCTTGTGTTCTAGAGAAAGAAAACCACACACACACACGGTGGGAACAGCCTGTGGGAAGCAGTGCAGCCGCGAGGGACGGATAGCGTTTGTTCTCCCTTCGGCCGGTCACCTCCGATCATGTCAGCGAAGCACAAGCACACATATACACAGGCTGAGAAAGCCAGAGATAAAGAAGAGGTTAAAAAGAAATGGAAGCACCGTGTATCACACACACAAGTGGTCAGTGGCTGATTGGACTGGTTTGATGCTTCTTTGCTCAAGTCATTACGCTACAGCGATCGAGCACGGTCTCCTGTGCAAACAAACTAAACAAAATAACAATCAGCAAAGATATATGAGTGAATGCAAGTTCGGTTAATATTCTCTGCACATACAAAAATAACATCAGTTTCAATTAATACAACAAACACAGGGCTGATACTTCATGTCTAATTAATTGCTTCAAAATGCGGATAAAAATAGCCTTATTACCACATAAAACTTCACAGAAGACAACAAAAATGAAAACAAAACCATATATTCATTCATGTTTCAAGTCGTTACTGAGTAACAAACCAATTAGTGATTAGAATGCATGATAAGAATGACAAGTAAGCTGAACTGGTGCATAGTTTTCAGTATGACTACAAAATACAGGCACGCTGTCACACCTCTCCCATCCTTTTGAGTCATTTCAAACATGTGTGAATACACTGAACGGCCGTGACATGCTGCGCTCAGCCCATATAAAGTCACAAACACGGCATGCCAGTTCTAAACTAGCAGTAACAGTGTTTTGATCATTTACACTATGATTTGATACTATTTGAAATTCCACTTATAAAAACATCTGCACTATATTTTAACTGATGCTAGCTGATTAGGCAAACCTTTAAAAAAAAAATCTTGCATTTTCTGGGCTTGTTAACCAGAAATAATTAATCCTTTTCCTGGTGCAGTTACACCCATCCCTGGAGTTTGCCCTTCCAGAGGCAGGCCCTAAAGCAAAGTCTTTAAGGGCAGAGAGCAGCCAACTCACACCCAATTTAAAAGGAGAGAGGGCTGCACTTAATCATACCACTGCGAAGGACTTCTAATATTTTCCTCACTCTGCAGCAGCAGCAGCGCCTGACAGTGGCGTCCTCGGTCCTGCTTAATGATATGAAAATATTCTTACATTAAATTAGTTTTCTCACATGCTCACAAACAGTGAACGCTGCTGGAGAGGTCAGTTTGCCAGCTGGGCAGCGAGAGAACATTTGCACAAGTCTAAACACACACAAGCTCCATAAACAGATGGTGTCTCCTGCACGCACACGCGCGCACACACACACACACACACGTTAACACACGACCAGGTCCCTTGAGTTGCAAGCCCAAATATTACATTCAAGATAACATTGTGTACGTGCGTATGCAGAAAATCGCACATTTTCTTCCTCAGTTCGTCATCTCTGCTTCCCCTTTAATGTCTCACAAATGCAGTCCCACACTGGACCACACTGCAGCTTCACACCTTCGTAGCTTAGTCATTCATAGACCACTGTTAGCCACTATCGCTAACACACATGCACACACTGAAGAACACCTGCGCTCCCCTCAGAGATGTTATCAGTGCTTGTCATGAGCGATTGTCATTCAGTGATTGCATCATATCAGAAAGCAATAATCTGCATTTTTAAAGGAGAACAGGCACAAACACGCACTGCCTGGTAAACCATTTTAACCATTTCAAAACTGAAAGCTTCATGGTGCCCACTGTCGTGTCTGTTCTGTTCTGCTGTATTATGCAAAGTGCTGCTATAATAGACTCCCTCCTTCCACTTACTGAGATCACATACACAGCTGTGATACATATACACTGCAGCTCCACAGCCATACCGTTAAATCTTAATCTAATCCACTCATCTCTGCCCTTCTTCCTGTCTGAAGAAAGCAATTACACACACAGCTACACACAGCAGGTCACTTGGGCACGCCCCTAATGTTCAACGCATACTGTGATAGAAAATGCAGAAAAGGGGTTTCCCACTCCTCTGAAAAGCCTCCGGAAATAGTAAAGCATCTCTGAACGGAAATGCAAAAGGCTTCCCTAGCAGGGCGCTGTCAGCCAATTTTGAGAAAAAGCAGGAAATCCTCTCTATAATTTTAAATATTCTTTCTAAGAATTGCAAATGCTAAAATTTATTGTGAAATATTTGTATTGTGGCTTCAAAAACACAACAATATTCCATATTTGGCACATTATAATTGTATGTATGCCTGCTCAATGCCTCTGATTTGGTCACATTGTATCATGTTGCTCTATACACAGAAATAAAGTAACCTCTGATACAAATACAGAGGATTTTAGATAAACCCATGATTTGTATTGCAGGCTACACCTAGTTTGAAATCTCATCCATAAGCAACATTCTCATGTAGACTGTGACCACAGACAGCAGACACACGGAAGTGGCATGAGTGATGTGAACCACATTGGGGGAAACTGGCTCTCTTTTTGTCAGGAAATCATGTACACTGATTAACAGTAATCTAAAACCTTATGGGCAGCATTTAGAATACATGTACTACACCATACTTAAAAGGAGTAAGGCCTGGTTTAATAACTGTGTGATTTACATCAGTCCAGTGCGATAAATGTATTAAATGGCTACAAAGACAACTTCAGTGTAACCGCTGGGATTGGCCATTCAGCATGCAGAATGTGCTGTGCTGCTGAAATGACTATTAACAGCTGTTGAATCATGCCTTCATGTGATATGTCACTATACAACCACAACCAAAGCCTATTATTGGCTAAAATGCACTCAGCTGTCTGTAAAATGATGCAGCAGAGAAGAGTGACAGAAAACCATATGTCACAACTGGATTACAGATATAAAAAAAAAAGAGAGAGAGACAGAGCAGGAGGGGGGTGGGGGGGGGTGGTGAGAATGCAGCCTATGCGCAGCCAGCCTTAAAGAAGAACTATAGTAAATCCTGTAGTTACTTTATAGGCTTATTGCAGTGATATAGTAAATACAAAAATAGTATTAGGAGTATGATAAGGTTCTTCAAAGCTCCATGGCGCCATAGATAAGTCCCAATAGAAGGCTCATTAAGCACATCATTATGATTCCATAGGAGAAAAAAAATCTTTAATTAAGTCACTTAACTCAGTGCTAAGTCTCAACAGGAGTAAAATAGGTGTACCAGAGCCATATTGGACTCACCTCTGGTCACTATATGAGTCTCCACAGGCAAAAGCACAACAAAGAGGCTAAACAGTGTTTTAATAAAGTCATTACAGGCTGCAGCATAAGAAAGAAATGGGCATTTCACATTTTGGGCAAAAGACTGTCAGACTTTTTCTATTAAATCATTTTCACTGTTTTTCCAGCTACTGGTCCAAACCCCATAACCCTCCTCCTGAACACTGGCACCAAAAAAATAAACAAAGAAATTTACAATTAGAATTTCCAACAATATTTCAGTGAAACTGAAAGTCAGGAGAAAAGCAGATCTTGATATTTGAGAGCCTGAAAAAATAACTTAAGTATAAACTCATCTTTGCTGTCAGCCAGCTTAATGATTAATGGATAAACCGTATAAGCTCAATAAAATATAGTGATTATATAACGATGGTAGCAGTAGTCATTTGAGTGGGAATGTTATCATTCAACCAAGGTAGCAGGTAAATATTTCCCTGCTGTCTATGCAAACTGATCCTCCTACATCGCATTACTACAACATTTAACTGTAAAAAACCCCCCCACAGTGCAGCGCTTTTAAAGTGAATGCACAACGCACCCAATCACTGAAGTGGATGACAAAATCAAAGCACATCTGAACCTGTCTTAACATAACCTTAAGCCCTGATTCATCCTACAACTATCACTTATAGATTCCTCCCCTTTAGAGATGCACGAATTGTGAAATTCTCTAATATCATGCTTTTAAGAATTTGGTTCCCTTGTAAACATTAAAATCCTGATCCGTTGCGCACTGGCATCAAATAAAAATTGTTCACTGACATCAGTAAAAAAAATTCCACACCCTACTGTGCACTTCTTCCTACTCACATAAAACCACCATTAGTTTGACAAGGGTTCAAAGAGTCATAGTTGGCCAGCTGCTCTGTTGTCATGGTCAGGGTTGCGGTTAGGAGTACTACAGGGTCACGAGCCTTGTTTTTTTATCTTGCAAAAAATGTCATATAAAGATCTTAGAGTCCATCAAGCCCCAGCTGCAGACTCACTTACTAATTCTGACATGTGAGAGAGAGAGGCGAGAGAGAGAGCTAAAGAAAGCATGAGAAAAAGGACACACATGCACACTATAGGTTCATTAGACCGTGGTTTTGAAAGACTTACTTCATCTGTTTGACGATGGTGCTTTTCCCTGACTCTCCAGCCCCTGAGGGATAAGAGACAAGAACACACTATAAACAGGGTGTATGTGTGTGTTTAAGAAAGAGAGAGAGAGAGAGAGAGAGAGAGAGAGAGAGAGAGAGAGAGAGAGAGAGAGAGAGATGGAGACCAAGTGTAAGAGAGGAGGGGTAGGAAAGAGAGAGAGAAAGGAAGACAGCGAGAATCAGCCTCTTAAAAACGTATGTGAATAAGCACAGCAGCAGTGGGGTGGAGATGGAAGAGATGGACAAAGTGGTTGAACCCTTTCTTCCTTCCTTCCTCCATCTTGCAACAGAGTCAAATAGATTAAACACTTGAGGTTAATTTCGCGCAAAGAATCAATGAATCAATCCATCCATCCATCCATCCATCCATCCTAAACCAATGAACCAGCACTGCTTGTGCTGGGCCCTCCATGGCTGCTGCATACTGCCATCTTTTCCCCCGCCTGGATTCCTTCTGCAACTATCACCATCTCTTATGTAGATGCCATCTTTTACCGTCATTCTGACTGCATTAAAACATTTCCACCTCCTGCCGTTATCCTTAATAGGTGGCATCTTATTCAGGCAGCTGGCTTCAATATGATGTAATAAAAAAGCAGGGTTGTCTTTAAAATGTCCAATAAAAAATGTAACTAATTTTGCTCTTAATATATCTTTGTTCTTATTGTTGAATGTAGGTTATCATAGACGTCGTGGGTTTCTTTTATTTATTTATTTCCACCACGACCCCTCAATTGTAATAATTTCTTGCCAACACCAACCCACACCCACCCACACGCACATACACACACACACACACACACGGACACACCACACCTTTCAACCGCCCCAAGCGTCTCATCTCTCAGCCCTGGCTTTACAAGCCTAATAGAGGGCCATTAAACCAAAGTCTCTTACCGAGCAGCAGCAATTTAACATCTTTGGCCGCGGTGAGACCGTCCTCCTTGAGGTTTTTCTCGATGGCTTTGCTCCGGTCCAGAGCCGCCCTCTCCTCTGCGCTCAGAGTACATCCCATGGTTAGAGAACACAGCTTGATAGAGTACTGGTAGCGGGATCCACGGAAGAAAGCGCAATAATTAGATGAATGAATTAAACGTAAAACAACTTGTTTTCCTTTCCTTTCTTGGTTTATTACCCCCCTTTTTCTCTGCTCTGGCTTCGATCCCTCTGTTGAGCCCTCTGTTTCTTTCTAAGCAGCTCCCTCTCGCTCAAGCCGGGTACGAAGCACCCTTAAAGCATTAAAATCAAGGATCCACTCAGTTTGATCCACAGCGCAACAACAAGACAATATAGCCTCCGCAGCTGGTTGCTTCTCAAGCGTGGTCTCGGAGGTGGTCTGTCCGTTGTCCGTCTCTCTTCTTTTTCTTTTTTTTTTCCCCGTTAGCAAATCACGATAACGGTTCCCTTCTTTTCCACTCGTCTATTCTGCGTTACTGGGCGGCGGTGAGCAGCGCTCGCATTGCTCGGTTCTCACGGCGGCGCACAGTGGACCTTCTTCTGTTTGGCTCCTCCGGGGCGGGCGGGCGACTCACTCTGTAACACTACTGCCTCCCGGTAGCTCCGGTAGGTGCTCGGTGCTCCGTTAGTTCATTCGTTCAGTTGCAGGTTGCTGACGTCAGAACACAGAAAACAAATGTGGGAGAGAACATCCACACTCCCAGTGGCGCAGCCTGGTGGCGCACTGCTATATAATATCTTAATGGGCTCTCGTAGGCTGCGCCCACTTTACAAACGTTAGACCCAAAGCTTCGAGAGGACGCAGACTACATGCTGAGGTAAGGCTGGGCCAAGGTTAGCCTCACTTTGTGTCCCTAATGTGTTAATAAGTCAATCTAGATTACAGTCAGTGGCAAAGAGTTACAACAAACACGAAGGCACATAAAATATTTTTTAAAAATTCAACTGAGTGCATATCTTTTCCTTGATAGACCACAAGGATTTCATTATATTATATTTCATTATAAAGTATAACAACTGCTTTAAAAGTCTCGACTCCTGCAGCTACATACATTTCACTTGTGCTGAACCATATATATACTTTCTCTTCAATAATAATCTTCTGGCATCATTATAAGCTACTTAAGTGCTCTGAAGTAGATCCTGAAGCCTCCATGGCTCTTCCCAAAGACAGCAGCAGACTGGTTACATGCAGGGCTGGCCCCAACCTTTCTGATCCCCCGTGCAAGGCTATGATTTGCCCCCCACCTCCCTGCAGCACTTTTGGCAAAAAGGTATATATTTTAAATGCAGCTGCGTAACCATAATGTATGTTAAGTTATGTGGGGCACAAACTGATCAGGCTCACAAACACTTATTACATCCCATATCAAACTTTATGTTCAGGATCTAATGGTAGGCTTTTTATTTTATTTTATAATATTTTGCTTTTTGTTTTCTAGCAAATAAATATAGTAGCCAGTGCATGCACTGCATTATATTTAATTCAAGATTAAATATCTGAAGGTAAGGAATTAGTTTGTATTTTTAATATAATATAATATAATATATGCTTTTATAAGTTTAGTGCAATACAATACTTTATGTGTTTTAGGAACACTTATAATGTCATGGATATATGCATGATCATAATATTGTTTAGGATGACATACTGGGAAGGCAGCTGTTCCATTACGTTTTCTGATTGAGTTGTTGGCTTCATGCAATCCCATTATTCATCTAACTTATCATACTGTTTGTAGAAGTGGAACCATTTTCCAGTTGATTGTGTGGCTGGTTAAGCAATAATCAGCAACATCAACAATATGTCATGAAAAACACTCATTGCATGCTCACCTTGTGCCAGATGACCCCTCTGTTTGAACAAGATCACCTATGACTCGCTTTTAATGACTTAGCACATAAAGGCTACATTTCAATCTCAGTATTCTAGTTTACTGAATACTCTCAGTGGTTACAGCTATGACTAATGGCTCTTGGCAGTATTTCATGCTCAGAGGGTATTCATCCATCAGCAATATCCCGGTTTTTACACATGTGGCAAAAATAAATGTAATATTATATAGTATGAGTGTGCAGTCTAAAGCAGGGGTGGGCAATACATTTTCCCAAGGGGCCACTTGAGGAACTGGGACTGTTGTGGAGGGCCATACCAAAAATCAGAACTCAATTCTGCTCAATTATTATTATTATTATTATTAATTTTATCTTTTTATAAACTCCTACAGATATGAGCAGATGTTAGTTAGGCAATGAAAATGTGAACTAGACATAGTAAAAACACCAACATGTTCTGATTTTAATCAGCACTACCCAAAACGATTGTGAACAAGTTGTGTATGATTTTGCAGAGTTTCAAAAGCTTTTACCTTCATGCAAAGTTTAGTCTCATGCTCCTCACAAACTGTGATTCAGTGTTCTTGCCCTGATGAAGTTAGAACATCTCAAAGTTTTGGGCCAGTACAACGCAAAGATACCAATTTCAGTTCTGGATTCATTTCAGTTACTTTATCTTGCATCTGCCTCAAAAGTCCAACAGTTTTCTCTGTCAGATTTGGACAGCCAGGTGCAACATCTGTAACATCTGCCAGTTTGTCCCATTTCAGTATCCAACCACGCAGTTACCTCAGTGAACAAATCACTCCCTGTCATTGTTCCCTTCATTGAGTGCATTGCTGACAGCTCCTCCATAATCTCAAACTCTTTCATGATCCCACAGACAAAGATGAGTAACTGGGCAGTGGCACAAACATGCTCATCCAGATTTCCCTCAGTGTTGGCTACTTGATCCATCTTGTTATGGTTCGCCTGGAGTGTGGCTTATTCTCAAATGCTTATTTTTTCTCGGGGCATATAGATGTTGGAACATCTGTTCCAATGCATTTGATAAACTTTCAATTAGAAAATAGCTCACTGTTTTTTTAGGCCCGAGCCTCCCGAAGGGATCGGCAAGGAGCCTATTGTATTCGCTCGCGCAAAAAACGAAAAAGGGTCAAAGTCGAGCGCGAAGCGCTCGACTTTGACAACGGACCCTCAAACAAGGTAGGCCAGGTCGAACGCTTCTCGAAAACGTATATATGGGGGTGAATGGAGCAGCCCATAATTGAAATCGTTAGCATCATCAGCTAGCTTGCGCGACGAAATTGGGTCAATGACGAGCGCGTTGCGCTCGTCATTGACAATGGACCTCACGAAAACGTGGGTCACGTCGAGACGTTTCCGAAAACATATATATGAAGGTGACTGGATTGGCGCATTATTGGAATCGTTAGAATTGTTCATTATTATTATTCTTATTCTTATTCTTTCTGACAAAACGATCGCTAATTTGACCCCCTGAACATATACGAAAACTCACCAATTTTTCCATGCAAGCCAGGTCTGGCGAAAAATTTTGTTTTTTATTGGCGTCATTAAAAAACTCAAAAAAGTGGCAAAAAAAAAGTAGTCTGCAGAACCACCAAAGTCGCGTCAGAAAAAGACCATATGAAGACCGACAAAAAATTACATTATGGAGTTGCCGCCTGACAAACAGGAAGTCGGCCATCTTGGACTGAACTTTGACCTTTGCCGATTCAACATTTTTGCACACCTCGTACTTGAATTAACTTGTCCTAGGGCATTAAACCGACTAGCACCAAAATCGCTCAGGAACATCGTCACAAGTGGGGCATCAAAAGTTGTGCGAGGTTTTATAGAATATTCAACGGTGTTGCCATGGCAACCGCATAAATTTGCCCTTCGTTTTTGCGTCTCGCCGCAAATTTGTTTCGCCATTCGTTCGCACAATCTTTGGCCGATCAGCCTCAAAATTTTATCACTTATGTACTGAACCAGCCTGAACCCACAATTAGGGAATCAAGTTTCTAGTTGCAATAGCGCCCCCTACAGAAGCAAACAAATGTTTGTATGGAGGTCCAGAATTTTAGTTTCACTGAAATGCATGAAAATTTGTGTCAACATTCTTGCCCGCATCCTTATCAAAAAAGCCAATGACAACCATGCTCTATTTTCTACCACGTTGCCATGGCGGAGCTCGAAATGCCCCATTTTATCCCTATGGGAAAAAGCGAAAAATGCCCCATACTAAAGTTTCTGCTTAGTTTGCCCGAAATACATGAAATTTGGTACACAGATTGCTGATGTCAGCCTGATCAAAAAAGTCAATCACACCTATGTCATATTTTGGACGCTGTTCCCATGACGATGCCAAAACTGCCCCATTTTATCCCTATGGGAAAAAATGTGAAATTTCTGCGATGGAAAAATGACCCTTGCTTTCTCAAAAAGGCATACAAATGCCTGAAATTTGGTACACGCATTCTTCATATCTCCCTGAACAAAAAACCTACAGGTTAAAATGATATAATATGTAAGACGTTGCCATGGCAAAGTCTGGAAAATGGCATCTTTTTCCTTGAGTTAGCCAATTCATCCATTTCAAAATTTCACACGTAGCAGTTAAAAAAACGGCTAAAACTGGCACGGACGGAAAAGCACGGTTCAAATCAGCACCAGCACTTGGGCGGCGGCCGGCGAGGGCCTATTATCGCTGCTTGCAGCTTTATTTTTGTTTGTTTTTTTTAACCTCATCCATCGATAGTTGAAGAGTTTATGTTTCAATTGCAAAATTGATTAAACTTTGTGGCAATACTCCCAAGGGGGACCCAAGAACATGTGATTTCATTTTCAAGGTCAAAGGTCAAGGTCACCAAACATTTTCAACAATTTAAAAAAATCCCCAAATCAAAAACTTTTGAACCAAAATTGATGAAACTTTGTGGAAACATTCCTTAGGGGCCCAATAACATATTTCATTTTAAGGACAAAGGTCAAAGGTCAAAGTAATCAAAAATTATAATTGCCAAAAATGTAAAAAAAAAAAAAAAAAAATTCTCATTTTTGAAGTAGCTTATAGTAATGCCATTAGATTATTACAATGAAATTTGGTGCTCAGGTATAAACAATAACTGTTGATAATTCATTGTCTTTTTTTATTTAAAATTAAAATACATTACTACAACGGGAACTACAAACCCTACACAAAAATCACATACACATGTACAATTTGTATCTCTGCAAATGTTTTTCTTTTTTTTTATTTAGCTTTTTTAGAGGATGCTGTTAGGGTACATAAACTGAATAAAGTATATCCACCCTATATATGAAATTATCTGTTCATGTGGATCTCATTTTTTTTTAAATAAAAATATAAAAGCATATTTTACAAGCTTTAAAAGCCAATAAAATACATTTCTAGTCTTTGCGATGGAGTGTGACAACACTGGGTGGTATCTATTGCAGTGTAGTACTGACACATTGACAATTTGAGGTGGGGGTGGGGTGGGGTATGTCCTCAGTGGAGTGCCCTTCCAGGTTTTTTTTTTTTCTTTTTTTTGTGGGGAATTAAATCTTGTCTTCTCCCTCCCTGGATGTGTAAAGCTTGGTAAAAAAAAAACCTGCTAGCTTTGCTAGCAAAGGTTCAGATGTCTATTCTGATTCAGACTGTAATCCTTAAACACAGCAATCTGCTGTCCACAAACTGCACACACAGCGTTACTTTTGACTTCAATAAATAAATACTTAGAAGTCCATGTTTTCTTAAAAACTCGTTCTTTTGTTAGTGTGAGTCTTTTGGGGCTGCATTTGCTCGCAAACAAGTACATACTTAAACTGAAACAGAAAAAAAAACAAAAAAAAGCAGTTGCCTTCAAAATAAAAGCTCTTCTGATTTCCCACAAAATTGCACAATGCAGTAAGCCATTCACTGATTGGGAGTTTATCAAAGAGTTTTTGGTGGCTGAAATGACACAAACTGTATGTTGTATACTTATTTATGTTTTAATCCTCATTTTCCATTGACCTCACGTGGCTGGTCAGGGACAACCAAAGGGCCGGATGTGGCATGGAGGCGTACAATCCTCAGGTCTGGTCTATAGCAAAGTCAAGTATAGTCAGTGTGATCATGAGTCAGACATTCTATCCAGCGGTATTAGAAAAGCACTATAATACTCCTTCTTTCCGTTTCAGTCCTTTGTCACATGTGGTCAAACTCTTAAGCATGAGTTGGAGCTCTTACAACCAGCACAGCACACACACTCGCAGTCGCACGCACACACACACACACATGCGCGTGTTGTAAATAGTGATGTGATGCAAGTCTTTGAAAGAACTGTTGCATCAGGTTTGGCGTGGCATGCACTTACTGAGGACACAAAAACTTGGGAAACTAAAACTGTATGTTGCAACACACTACACAAGAAATTTTTGCTGACAGCAATCGGGTTTTTGTTCCAACATGCACTGCTTAACCGCCCTTTACCAAGGGAAATGAAATAATACACCCACTTAGATTTACATACATGTTAATCATGACAAATAAAACTATCTACAACATGTATCAGCAGTTGGTGAGGGTGATGACATTTAAAAAGGCAAAATCTATTAGCTTTAGCCTTCACCAAGTTCATCATAAAGACATCTTTTAAAAAAGTATGTCAGTTTTGACATAATTCAGTCTTTTTAACCAGCCCTAGAAAGGAAAACCTGTTTTGTTTTGGGTTTTTTTTGACAATCTCTGCTTAAAGACAAGGACCTATACTGGTTTAAAAATCACAATAATTTTGGTAAATATGTTTCTGCTGAGCGAGATAGCAGCAGAAAGATGGATCATCTGTTGGGTTTAGTGCAATTATCAGAAATAATGCACTGTGGCCCCACCAAACTAAGCAAAGAGCTGTGCGATATTTCTAATAAAAAGTGCACAAATGTTTATACAACTCCTACATAATCTTTTCTAAGAAAGAACACAGAGGCTGGGGCCTAATGCAGCCTGTGAAAAACAGAGTGTGGGAAGAGGGCTAACTGGAGGTGTCAGGATGTAATCTGCAGTCCTCAGTCTGCAGCTTTAAAAGCAACACAGTTAAAGATGGAAAGATGAGCATTAAATAAGGACTGAAGGGAATGATAAAGAGGCAGGCCTAAAATGGGGAATACTGGGGTCCAGTGCAGATCCAGGAAGTGATATCCTAACACTATTAATGATTACGTTGTATGTGGTGACCACAGAACTGATAGTGAAGAGGAGAGAAAGTAACTGAGAGACTTGAATCATCAATCTTCATCAATCAACAAAGTAGAAAGACTCGGGTGAAGGTCAGGTCAATGTTGCTATTAATTTGAGGATTTTCAATATGTGTCCATCCCTCAGCCATAATTCCTCAGTCTAAATATTTGCCCTGCTGAACTAACCTTACACATCATCCTAATGTGCCCCCTGAAATCTCCAGAGACGTTTTTCAGTAGGTCAGACTGATCTCTGACCTCACTGAAACAAGACAAGTAAAATGATCAGGAGATGGATTTTCTCTCATCTGCACAGGGCCGAAAGTATGCATACAGGCTCAAATACATACATACACCCCCACTAGTATTTGGTTAAATGTCCCCTATCAAGTGTATCGTTCTAAGTGGAAGTCTTGCTAAAATTTCTAAGCAAACAATTGTGAATTAAACAAGCAATAAAACCTTGAAAAAATTCATTACATAAAAAGTTCAAACCTGATCCTCTGAGGTGCTGTGATATGATTTCACAGCATTAAAGACACAGTTGTCATCAACCTAATCCACTGTCATATATCTAATGAGTGTGTGTGTTTTATAATGCTCCTACGAAAAATAAATGCTCTTAAAAAATAATCTTCATAGCTCATGTGATAACTAATATAAGGATTATCATTGCATTTCTACACAATGTTAGTACATTTTAATTCCACATTTCCATGATTAAAATGACATCATCGAGGTCTCCTCGGACAACTGAACCATGCAAAACAGGAAAATGTATTCACTAGGAAAATATGTAATTAAAATACCTTTAAAGCAAGATAACTCATTGGAAGCACGACCATTTTATTGTGAAGGTTTTATCACTTCTTGAGTATTTATTTTTCTTGGTATTGCTATATACCTGGTTATCAAAGGAATACATTTTAAAGACCAATAAAGAGATTTACAGGAAATTTTGGAGGAAAATCACCACAGTTCTTGTAACTGCACCCTTTTTTTTTTTTTTTTAGCTTTTTCTTTCAACTAGAAGAATAAGAATAAGAAGAAAAGTATTTAACCATGATTGAGCTATGATGGTGGCTATGTTTTAATCGACCAAATGACTAAAACAGGAATTTGAAAAGTTGTTAAGAATTAAGTGGTGTCTCTTCCCTCAGGCCCAACCGGTCACAGCAGATGACTGCCCCTCCCTGAGCCTGGTTCTGCTGGAGGTTTCTTCCTGTTAAAAGGGAGTTTTTCCTTCCCACTGTCACCAAGTGCTGCTCATAGGGGGTCGTTTTGACTGTTGGGTTTTCTCTGTAATTATTGTAGGGTCTTTACCTTACAATATAAAGCGCCTTGAGCTGACTGTTTGTTGTGATCTGGTGCTATATAAATAAAACTGAATTGAGTTGAATTCAATAAATCAGATATAGTGTACACAAAGAAAAACATACAGTGAGTTTTGGGATGAAAAAGCTCACTACCCAGTGTTGACTGAAAACTGAAGAATATGTCTAAATATCAAGACAGATGCAGTGTGGGATAAGTTTAGGTTTACTGAGGGGTCAGTTTTAATAAAGCTAAATGAGCTGAGATCCCCCCCCCCCCCCCCCCCCACACACACACACACACACAAAAAAAAACAAAAAAAACAGAAGCTCTGGTTAAATTGTACCCCCACACATCAGTTTGCAGAGTTGAAGGAACAAACAAAGAATGAAGTTAGTCTTTCTGATTAAGGTTTAACTCAGCGATCCATATTGTACAATGGACAGCAACACCAGTTTGTTGCACCATCACTTTTGTGCAGAAAGATCTGTGATCTGCCAGATGCATTGTTAAGACACTGACGTCTTCATGTGTACACGTTAATACACTTTACCATTTAACTCAGTACAGACCCACAAAGCTAGCTTTAATTTTCAAATAAAGGTGTATAAGCTACAATGCAACTAATTAAACAGCAGTTATTTTTCTTTGTATTATATCTATAAGACAAACAGCTGAAAAATGTCCGGTGAGCTTCTGAATTTCTCTTTTGAAGTTAAGGAACTGGAAAACGAAGGTTTTAGATATTACGGTAATCTCACCGTGCTTCTGAACTCTCAGCAGTAATAATGCTGTCCCTCACTTATCCATAAAGGCGTTTCCATTTTAAAGCAGCAGTTATTACAGCAGTAAACAATAAAACAAAGCTTTAAAACCCTGACTGAATTGGGGGCACTGCACTGTGTGGGCCTAAAAAGCAACACGCCTACTCGTGCTTCCTGAGTGAAACCTGGACAGTTTTGAAAGTTGTGATGCAGTCACAAACATTTCTTTAAATATAACCAAATCTCACAGACATTGTGCATTTCTTTGCCTACTACACAACCACTAGTATAGTATTCTTGTTGTGTTCATTGTTACATTAGAAATACTAGAATGTCGTTATTACTGCAGCAGCAGTTAACGATGCGCATTGTGTTATTGTTAATATGATGCAGTTAATCCTTTTGTGTGTTTCATATTAAGTGTGTGGGTTTGGAAATTATTGTTTACTTTGTGTCTACCAGAGCTGCCTGTCAAAATAAACACCTCTGTATAGCAAACTAGCGACAAAGCAGCGAGCTGTAGGCCTCGAGTGGAAGAGTTACGAGTGAAAGAGCCAGTGGCAACAAAAAAGAAGTTTCACATTTAACAGAGAGAGTGATTAAAATAGCAACATCCTGAGTTTCACTTTAAGCTACTGAGAAGTGTTTCTCTGTGGATTCTTTTCTCTCTCTTGTGCTCTCATGTGACCCCTAACCTTATTCTCACTTGTAACAAAATCATTTAAAATGTTATCTTTGATGTATTTAATGTACTTGATCACACATGTGTTAATATCAAGCAGTCTTGGCAGTGATTTCAATTTTTGTAATTTAGAGTGAATAAAGAGCAACAAGGTTATGGAATCAACAATGTAATAAATACACAGCATGTTTTCCCAGTGAAGCTGGAAGTCTAAAGGCAGCAGAGTAAACATTCAAAAAGAAGAAAAATAAAGGGAAAGCATCTTTGAATAAAAGGCTCTGGCATTTACAACATTGCATTTTCCCTTTAGATAGGAAAGAAGGCGATCATGATCTCCTTCCTAAGATTATCAGAGAAACAGATTAGAGAGCAGGATGAGGAGACCCCGACTGACAAAGTCTCAAACACAAAAACAGTCTCAAGGTAAGTGCTGGAAAAGCTCCACGTCTCTGAAAGAGAAAAAGTCTGTCAGTTGAATGAGAACAACTCTGTGGTGACAAAAGCTGCATACTGCATTATGTTATGTTTGCAACAGCACTTTTATATTAACTGATCAGAATTACAGCAACACAGTGCAGTTTCTTTCCCCAGTGTTTGATGAAAAGGCTTTGATGTTTCTATACCAACTGCTCAAATAAATAAAGGAACACTTTGAAAACACATCAGCTATCACAATGGGAGAAATATCATGCTGGATATCTATACTGATATGGACTGGGTAATGTGTTAGGAACAAAAGGATGCCACATCGTTTGATGGAAATTAAAATTATCAACCCACAGAGGGCTGAATTCAAAGACACCCTGAAAACCAAAACAAAAAAAATGATGCAGCATGCTAGTCCATTCTGACAAAATGGCCCCCACGTGCTTACATGCATGCCTGACAACATCAGGACATGCTCCTAATGAGACAACGGATGTTGTCCTAGTGGATCTGGATCAGTGAGCTCCTGAACAGTCTGAGGTGCAACCTGGTGGTGTTGGATGGACTGAAACATAATGTCCCAGAAGTGGTCTATTTGATTTAGGTCAGACAAGCATGGGGGCCAGTCCCTGGTATCAATTCCTTCATCTTCTAGGAACTGCCTGCATACTCTCACCGGGCTTTGTTGTGCACCAAGTGGAATGAAGGATTTCATCCCAATACCTAATGGCAGTCAGGGTGCCATTGCCTAGCCTGTAGAAGTCTGTGTGTCCCTCCATGGATGTGCCTCCCCAGACTATCACTGACCCACCAGCAAACCAGTCATGCTGAACAATGTTACAGGCAGCATAACATTCTCTGTGGCTTCTCCACACCTTTTCATGTCTGATACTGCTCAGGGTGAACCTGCTCTCATCTGTGAAAAGTGGTGGACCTGCCAATTCTGTTATTCTATGGCAAACCCCAATCTAGTTCTACTGCACAGTCCTGGGCAGTGAGCACAGGGCTCACTAGAGGACATTGGGCCCTCAGGACACCCTCATAGTCTTTTCTGATTGTTTGGTCAGAGATGCATTGATGTGCCATTCTGGAGGAGTTGAACTACCTGTGCAAACTCTCTAGGATCCAGGTATCGCCTCATGCTACCAGTAGTGAAACTAACCCTAGCCGACAGCAAAACTTGTGAAAAACAGTCAGAAAAGATGAGGAGGGAAAAATATCAGGAAATGAGTGACACCTTTTTACTGTTGACAGAAAAGTCTTTGATAAGGAAATGACAGATTAGCAGATGAAAACAAAGAAAACAGTGGAAAAACATTAAAGGAAATAGAGCGAACATGTTTAAAGTGCTCAGGAAATTATTTTGAAAAAGATGAAATGACAGCTTGAAAATGAGCCCAGTATCAAAATGTAGGTAAAAACTTGTGTTGACTGGCCACCTACGATAGGGCCCTTGCAAGTTTACCCAAAATGAGCTTTTGAATATTAGATAAAAGGTTAGATAAAACATCTAATGCTTTCTTCTGTTACTCTACATCACAGACATTAAATTAGTGCAATTCTGTTATTAGATTCTTGAGTCCTTGAAAAGAAGGCAACTGGACTTCTTTTTGTTTTGTGATGATGTTTTGCTTGTTTAAGCGCAAGTGTGCAGCTGAGTTTTGTCCTGTTGAGCTGGATTTCCTATATTGTTTCATGCTATTTTTTGAGCATGAAACAATATATATATTTAGAGGTTAAATACCTGGGACACTTTGTCAGTTATTTTAGAACTTAAGATTCTCTTGGATCAAAAAGGTGTCCAGCTGCCCTCTTTTTAAGCACTTGAGACTACTGTGACCTGGATGTCAGAGAACCTACACAAACTTCTGCTATTGAAGCTGTACCATATTCTATGATATTGATTCTCAAAGAAACTTGCAAAAACCATACAGGCTTTAGATCATGACGCTTAGTGTAAAATTGAGTGCACATATTTTACAGCAGTATGAGCCTAGACAGCCTAGCATGACCTTTTAAATCCAGCATGTTCAGTAATAGAAAGCCTTGCAGATGAGCTATACATTAGCATTTTTTCTGCAAACACGACATTGGATTTAAACCCATATAGTAAATATTGACCTTAAAGGCATTTTCCCATAGATGGCATATGAATTAAAGTGAGCATTATTTTGCAAGTTTAAGGGAAAATGCCAGCACACATTTTATCAGCAACTGTCATCACATTCTCCAAATATGCTGGCTGACAATAACTGCAGAGGCTGAGCAGAGTGTTGCAGGTACTTAACAGTAATTTTGGAGATCCTTCATCACCAACCTATGGACATGACCCAGCCTGCAGAATGTAAACACAAGCAGTCAGCAGTCCCATCCAAGTTGTTAGACAGCAACAGCTAAAGGCTTAAAGTCATAATAACAGAGAGTACATACACATATACACAAACCCCCAAAAGGCACTAAAGCATGTATCTGTGGAATGTAATCCCCCTTAATCTACACAAACAGCAAACAGTCAGTGGGTAATTGAGTGTGCTGTGCATATATATGTGTGTATTTTCTTGACTTTAGAGAGGATCATTCACATTTAATAGATTTATAAGGCAAAACTGTGAGCAGAAAAAAGCCCAAACAAAACAAATTCTAAATACAGTATGGGTGGTGCGGTGGTGCAGTGGAAAATGTTGTCATATCACAGCAAGAAGGTTTCCTTGTTCGGTGGCTTTCTGTCTGGAGCTTGCACGTTCTGTGCTTGTATGGGTTTCTTCTGGGTATGCTGTCTTCCAGAGACGTGCATCCAAGTTAAACTGTGCATTGATGTGAGTTGGATAAAGTGCTGAAAGTGTACAAAATAAAGCTGTATTCATGTATGCTTAAAAATCGAACACGCTTTTGATTGATCAGTACATTTTTATTTATTTTTGTTCTTCAGCTCTCAGCGGAGACGGTCGCGCTTTTCTTCTCTCCCCAGCCCTTCCTTTCTCCCCTGCTTTGCTGCTTTAGAGCCTCTCTTCACACAACTTCCGAACTGGAATTTATAATTATGGATCTGGTCAGCTGGTCTCTCAACGCCATTGTTTTGATCAAATTTTCACCATGAGGAGATTGGGGGAAGGAGAACCCTATTTCCTCTTATCAATTGACATTCCAGCTGGCTACGTTATGGTTCCTGTGTGGTGTGGAAGATGACGTGCCTGGCCGTATTGTCAGTGGAATACACACACATTTGGCTAATTGACACTGGGATTTCTCCGAATTGGACCTGGAGATACCTGGCTTGTCGTTGCAATTAAGGAAGTCTAGGCAGCTGTCTGGCCTCGGTAAGGCTGCTTATGACGGGAATGCAGGAAGTTACAGACTCAAACTTAGACTCTGTATATCTGGAGCTGATTCGGAGGGGTAAGATCTTGGAGATGTATGTATCTGTTTCTGCACGGCGAAGGAACGAACCGAGAAGATTCGGATGAATTGGATTTTTTCGCCACAGAGAGGTGCCAGTAAGACTGAAGGCTGTCAACAAATGAATCAGTACAGTCTGTACCAAAACAAGTCGTAGAATCAGGAATTTGGCTCATTGGTAGCCTTGGACTGCCGCTTATCAAATTGTCTCTGGGATGTCTGTAAATAGATGCTCTACGCCCCCGCCGTCCTGTCTTCTTCTGACCTGTGTTGGACTGATCTCTCTGACCTAGCTGCTGATGAACTCTACATCTTATCAGAACTGTTAGCTGAGGAGGGAGTTTGAGTCAGCCCCACAGTAGCCCCCCCCATCTCTGCTGGCTCCCCTTTCCATCCCTCCCCACCCTAGTGCTCCCATGCTATATGTTTCTGCTCTATCGCAGAGGTTTTTATAACCTTATACTGTGTATGTGTGTATGTATACAAAGTATAAGATGATTTTTTTCCTCACTCATCCCTTTATGTTGTCACTATTGTTTCTGTCTTTTTAATGGCAGCGCCTCCAGAAGCGGGGCAGCCTGGCCACAGTTCACCTATCTCCCCATGTTTGTTTGTCTTCTTGGATGGGTGTTCTGTTAACTGTAATTTCCCCATTGTGGGATCAATAAAGTATCATCATTATCAAAAAGCCCTATATAAATGCTAGTCCATTGCATATGATTACATTTAGGTTATTTTATTTTATTATTTGGCCAAATACAAGAAACAGTTGTATTGTTACTGTTTTACAGAGTGGACACAGTCAGATATGTTTGAGCAAACATGTATGCAGCAAAAAGTATTACAGTGCCAAAACTTTAAAAATGATACACTGTATTTGTACATCACTTTTCTTAGCTTGTTATCCTTTCTGGTTTCATATTAACAAGGCCATGTGACTGTAACAGGTGTAACTGTTTCCAAATCACCGAACCGACTTAAACCGCTGGACTGAAACACTGTGAGGTGACGGTGTTACCAACTCAATGATAATTTTTCCCTTGGTTTTGTTATTTTTATCTGCTCTCATGGGCCCACAGCATAATCAAGCTGTGGAGGAAAAGACATGTCAGAACTTCCCATGCTGCCTGTAATTTGAATGGTTATCATAAACTCACCATGGAGGGAAAAAAATGCTAATTTGTCAGGTTTTGAAGAACATTTTATTTTCCTATCAGCTTTGTCTTTCATCAAAGCAAACTGGGGAGTTGGCAGTTCTTTCGTAGCTTATTAATGTGATTTTTGGCGGCGCTATATCTTACAGCAGGGTGTGCAGGTGGTGGTGGTGGTGGGGGTACAACTGTGTGTGCCACGGTTTGCTGTGTCTTTAATATTTATTATAAGCAATGGATAGTTTGATATCCACAGGAGATGCCTAGGCTGCACTTTTGTTGCATAAATGCATTTTTTCAAGGTTTCAAACCTCCTGCTGTACATCATCCCGGCCAGAGCAGCCATAAGGACGTCCTTAACTTACTAAAAGAATAATAAAATAGAAGAAATGTAATAACAAGAAAAGATTAAAATTTGATTAATCATGGCTTGTGATTTTTTGGGGGGCATAAATGCTTTTTTTTTTTTTTTTTTGTCATTTATGCCGAATAAGAAACAGAAACCTTTGGAACTGACAAAAAAAAAAAAAAAAAAAAAAGCTGCTTTGACTGATTCTGCAAGAAAGTCCTGGGCTTGAATCCACCACCAGCCGGCGGGGGCCCTTTCTGTATGAGTTTGTAGGTTCTCTCTGGGTACCCTGGTTCCCTCCCACAGTCCAAAGACATGCTGGTTAGGTTAACTGGTGATTCTAAATTGGCCGTAGGTTTGAATCTGGGTATGAATGGATATTTGTCTCTCTGTGGTAGCCCTGTGATAGACTGGAGACCTGTCCAGGCTGTACACTACTTTTTGCCCCATGACAGCTGGGTTGGCTGGCTGGCTGACTGGTTGGATGGATCTGCCATATTATTATGACTGAGAACTACATCCTCCAAGCTGAGAATCAAATAAAACATAAAAGATCAGCCTATAATAATTACAGTGTAGCTGTCAATTTAAAAAAGGAAAGCAGTGATTGTTTACACATTCACTAATATGTCATTAGAATAAGTGATGGTAAAACAGCTCGAGGGGAAATAAATAAGTTCTACTAAGCATCAAGTGAAAAATTAGTGAACACTGGAATGATTGTACGTCTCATAATCTTTTGCAAGTAAATATGAACCATCACTGATTCAGTGTCCTAGTCTTGTTTGACGTCATTTCGCCAGCAGCCAGTGTACATCCTCAGAGCACAACTATAAAAAGACACTTTACATGAAAAATGCAGTGGAGTTTCAACCCTGATGCCCCAGTCATCACCATCATCATCATCATCTGTGCCGCAACTACCACTAAACCTGCCCATTTTTTTTTTTTTTTTTTTAACCTCTCAAGAAAATTCGTGGCTTTCATCTTTCAGCTGTGCTCCCTGAAGTCCATTTGCATAGCCATTGGGCAAAAAATGAAAAAGGAACAACAGAACAAAAAGATAGTGGAGGTGCCACAGAGGCCACTTTGCTAAAACAAGAGAAAACTGAACAAAGGAAACAGCTGCCGGAAGACTTCGAGAGCCACTTTAAACTGATAATGAGATGAAATTTCATACCTATGAAATAAACAGTTCATCACGATCTATTTCTCAGTGTTTCTGTTTCTGCTTGCGATATACAACATCTCAAACAGTGAAAAACTGGCACATTCAGCAATTTTCAGCAACTCCTCGCTGCTCAAATCCTTTCATCCCACTCATTTACCTTTACACATCACTAAAGATGCAAACCCTTCCAATGAAGCGACTTTCAGTAGCTCTTTGTATCTCTTTGTTTTTCCATTCAGTCATCCTGACTCTTTTAGGTGATTAAATATGCAAGGATGTTTGTTCTCTTTGCCTTTTTTTATACCGGTGCAGAGCCTTGTCCCTGCTGTGTTGTAAGGCTGTGGTGCCTACAGTTGAAGTGCTTCAGCTCTGTGCTGCTGGTAGTTATAAATAAAAGACATCATGTTCTGTTGTAGCTTGGCCACGCATCTGCCTGCAGCTGCTTCTTAAGTGATCTCTGTGGAGCCCTGGCTGGTATTCAGGGAAGAAAGAAAGGAGTGTGTGTGTGACATGACAATAATAAGAACTACTTAATATGAGGATTATATGAGGATTGTAAATGTATGTGTGCGACTTTGATTTTGACAAGACGTCTCTCTGGCATCTTGTGAAAATATGACCTGATACATTGTGCATTTCTGTGCATGTGTTTCTTGTGCAATCTGTGGTTTTGCAAGGAGGGGTTAAACTCTAGAGTGATGCTCCACAGAGCACGATGAAAGGAGAGGTACGCAGGGACAACACAAGCCATTCCATATAGCACTCAGTCTGAATAATGCAGCAGTACGGAGGAGGGAGCAAGGGAGGTAGGGGGAGATGGGAGGATGAAGGAGGAGGAAGAGGGAAGAATTACAGGACAGGGTGTGAGGGATTGTGTAGTGAGTGGGGACAGAAAGAGTTACAGGCTGACGAGAGCACAGTCAAAGGTGGCGGAGATAAGAGGGGAAATAAGGGACAAAAAGACATGCATGAAAAGCGCTTGATTATGGGGGATGGCTTCATAAAGATACAGAAGAGGTGGCGTGGAATAGAGGAGTGGCAGAAGAGGATGACAGAAGGAGCAGGAGAAGAAAAAGAGAGCACATAAAACAGAGTGAAGATGGATGTGGAAGCACAAAGGATAACAAAGGTTATTTGAATATACAAATAAATAAATACACAAAAAGTCCTCACCGTAAAAGAACAAAAAAAAAGCTTCTTTTCTGAACACTTAAAAGCTTATCTTGAAGGGCTAAAAATAACTGTAGAGGCCTGTATTTCAGTTGGTGAAGATAAGACCACAATAGCATTTCATTGTAGGGACAGTGGATCACTAAACATCCCTCTGCGTATTTTGCACTTTGCAGGACATTATGATTTATATGAGTTCTTAGAATACAGCAAAAATAACACGGGGATTAAAGTGTAGTACTGTACCGTGCAGCACACGGATAGCACACTGTGCTCTGTAGTCTCTGTGGCTGAAGATTACACAAAATGAAATGGTAAAGTCAGATTGAAAATGTGAATGCATTTTATGACAAAGTAGCGTATAAAAATTTCTCTTTGAGTAGCCAGTCCTGCACAGACCCATTCTCCTAACGCACTACAGTGTGTAAATTTTAACACATGAAAGCCTCACAAAGATTCCTGTTGTTTTCAGCGTATTAAATGTGCGATAAAACGCACAAAGCTCGATTTAAAACAGGATTAGTGATGAGTGTTGCACAGTTTATAGCAGCTACTCTGCTGCAGGCTAAATTATAAGTCGCATGAGGTGTTTGGGATTTGATTTTGGGGAGAAAAAAAAAAGAGTTAGTGCAGTAGAGGCCTTACATGAGATGATCAGAAGAAATGTTACAGGGGTCGTCTTACTTCAATTAATGGTTAGCAGATGCACTTCACAGCTATTTTTCATTTCTCATTCTTGACACATTTTATGCCTGCAAACAAGTGCAACATATAGCAGAAAGGCCTTTGAGAAGTATGTGTCTGAACAAGTGCGCCGTTCTACCCATTTGAAGGACTGCCACATGTCCTTCCTCGCGATGACAGCACGCTCTCCACTGCCTGCGAGTGCGGCCGTTTGGTCAGACGACACTTTCATCCTCTTTTTGTCTCTGCGTGTACATCCTCCCTTCCTTTCCTCACATCTCAGTCCCTCCCACCAGAAATGCGAGCAGAGGAAGCAATGAGGAATCAATGAAGAGAGAGGAGTTGAGGCAACAGGAGTGTAACAAAGTAGACATCTATTATTTTAATGTGAAATCAATCAAAAACGAGGCGCGGCACCTCTACATTGTATTCCACTTGTTTTGCTGCAGCCTATAGAGCTCCCTTTTATTTTATTTATTTATTTTTTTATCATGTCTGTCAGCTGACTGTAACTGTGTTCATATTCATATGGATCATGACTTGTGACCAAGAAAAAAAAGTGAAAATGCCTTCCATAAATGTGTAAAACAAAAATATTTTCACACACGACAATATTTTTGTCAGTTATGAAAACCCATTTCCAAAATCTGAAGCCGACTTTGGACAAACACTGTACAGAAGTAGCTTGGAAGCACTTTCTGCATGTGCCCAGTGTTGTGTGTGCAGAGAGAAATATTTCGGTGCTTAAGAAAACAGAGGTTTTGATGTGTGACTCACCCAGTGAGGTGAACATCAATGGGATAATTTTAGAATTAATGACACAGAATTTAGTCAATAACAACAAATAGTTGGATTTCTGATTTGCAGCAGCTCCACCAATAGCTGTATAAATAAGAGCAACAATTAAAGCATGTGATGTCATCAGCCTCACTGGCAAGAATGAAAAGATGAAAACATGAAAGACAAGACTAATGACAGTCAGAAGTAAAAAAAACAAACATCACAAACTCTACAGACCTGTTCATTTAAAAAGAGGAAATCTGGTATCTGCAATATACATTTTAGACATTGCTTGTGGTAATCAGAGAAAGCAGCATTTCCCTGACATCACATCAAAATTTTAGTCTGCGACTTTACCCCTCACACTTTCTGGTTGATGGCTGGTTAAAAGGGGGGAAATCTAATTTGGAGGATTCACAAATGGAATATGTGCTACATCAGAGGCGTAACTGGAGAGGAGTGCAGCTCAACCCCTGCGAAACAAGGAGAAGATGAGACGAAGAGAACCTGCGAGACGCACAAGTCGAGAGGAGAGATTACATATTTATATATTTCAAGCTTCTGTGCTTCCTGTCAGTGCGTGTCAAAACACTTTCTTGGCAATGGCAGGGCCTTGGTATATTCAAACCATAGTTTATTTTCTGTGAAAAGGAATGCTTATGTACACCAAACTCTTTACATGGTTAGAGTTAAAAATTAAGGTAATAATTTTTTTATTGGACTGCTAATGAGTCAGTTTTACATTTAATTATTCACCATTTACAGCATTTATGCCATGTTTTAAAACTCTATATTACACTTAAAGAAATACGTAAAGTTTTTAAAATTTCTATTTGTTATTTCTAATAAATTCATACAATCATTTAAAGCTCCAATGCTGTATTTGTTCCTCTGTTCATACAGCCAGAGGGACCCTTTCTTTAAGACATTTCAGTGTAAGATTCATATTTGAAAGAAAAAAAAAAAAAGATATTCCAAAATTCTGCTTCAGGCTAAAAATAATTTTAGATTTTTTGCTGTTACGTAAACCAAGCAGGTATTTTTCAGGTTGTTATTTTGTCACAGTTCAGCAAAGAAACACAAAAGACAGAGAAAGAAAATGTGCAGAGAGGGAGCACAATATGCAACCAGCCTCAAAGGTATCACATACGTATGCATCCTCAGTGCCCCTGAATGCTTTTGTTTTTTAAACATTTCTTGATTATAAAGTTTTGACCTTTTGGTGTTATTTGACTGATACTGCTGTTAATCTGCGAAGGTATGGATACAGATTATTGTGAATATAATAATACTTTAACAAAGTTAAGGTAAAAGAGTAGTTTTTATCCTTGTGAGGGAACGTTTGAAAAAAATTCTTTATATATATATAAATATATATATATATATATATATATATCAGAATCTTTATTGTCATTGTACACAGAAGTTGCACAACGAAATTTAAAATGCATTCCTTTCTAGGTGCCTCAGACAATAAATAATAAAATAATAAAAATATGAGTGATAAAAATGATTACTAAAATACAGTGCACAATAGTAAATTAAGATGAATCTAGCCCCAATACACACACCAACGCACGCACACAGTCAGCACTACCACCCCACATCACTGTCCAAACCACACAGAGTTCAGTTCAATGATAGCCCTGGCATAAAAGCTGTTCCTCAGTCTGTTTGTTCTGGCCTTCATTGTCCTGAAACGTCTGCCTGATGGCAGTAGCTGAAACAAGGAGTGTCCAGGGTGTGAGGGGTCCTGGAGGATGTTCTGTGCCCTCCTCTGGCAGCGGGCATTGAACAGTTCCTGGAGGGAGGGCAGGGGACAGCCTATGATCTTTTGAGCCGTGTTGATGATTCGCTGGAGTGTTTTCCTGTCTGCTGCTGTGCAGCTGTTGAACCACACGCACAGACAGTAGGTCAGGATGCTCTCTACACAGCAACGGTAGAAGGACACCAGCAGATTCTGGGTCAGATAGTTGCTCCTAAGAACCCTCAGGAAATGCAGTCTCTGTTGGGCCTTCCTGTAAATGCTGGTCGTATTGATACTCCAGGTCAAATCATCCTGCAGATGTACTCCCAGGAACCTAAAATCTGAAACCAGCTCCACTTCATCCCCCTCGATGAACAGAGGTTGAATGACATGTGTTGTCCTCCTAAAGTCTACTACCATCTCCTTTGTCTTAGTGGTGTTCAGGATCAAGTTATTCTCACTGCACCACCTTGACAGCCGCTGCACCTCGTCCCGGTATGCTGACTCATCCCCGCCTGATATGAGCCCCACCACAGTGGTGTCATCCGCAAACTTAATGATGCAGTTACTGGCATGTATGGAGGTGCAGTCATGTGTGTAGAGGGTGAAGAGTAGGGGACTCAGCACACAGCCCTGTGGAGAGCCGGTGCTGAGGCTGATGGCTGAAGAGAGGTGGGGACCTACTCTTACCCTCTGGGAACGGTCTGTCAGGAAGTCCTTGATCCAAAGACAGGTGGAGCGTGGTATCCCCAGATCTGACAGTTTAGTCACCAGTCTGCCAGGAAGGATGGTGTTAAACGCCGAGCTGAAGTCCACAAAGAGCAGCCGAGCGTAGTTCCCCCCCTGCTCCAGGTGAGAGAAGGCAGAGTGGAGGGCCGTGGCAATGGCGTCCTCTGTGGACCGGTTGGCTCTGTAGGCAAACTGGTGGGGGTCTAGTCTGGGAGAGAGACTGGAGATGACGTGAGCCCGGACAAGCTTTTGAAAGCACTTCATAACAATTGGTGTTAGTGCTACTGGCCTGTAGTCATTCAAACCTCTGATAGTGTTCTTCTTGGGGATGGGGACGATAATGGAGGACTTCAGGCAGGAAGGGACAGCAGCCTGGCTCAGGGACTGGTTAAAAATGCTGGTAAAAATACCAGCCAGCTGAGCCGCACAGACCTTCAGTATCCGTCCAGAGACACCATCGGGCCCCACAGCTTTCCTGGGGTTCACAGTTTCCAGCATACGCCTCACCTCTTGCTCTTGCAGCCTGAGGATGCTGCTGCTGCCTGCTGAGGGATGTTGGATGGCTGTCTCTGATTGCTGTACCTCAAAGCGTGCAAAGAAGCTGTTCAGCTCCTCTGCCAGATTGATGTTACGCTGATCAACTAACAGGCTGGGTTTGTAGTTCAAAATATGCCGAACCCCTTGCCACACCTGTCTGAAGTCGTGGCTCTGGAAACAGTCCTCAATCCTCCTCTTATACACAGCCTTGGCCTCCCTGATGCCCCTCTTCAGGTTGGCTCTGGCAGCGCTGTAAAGCGCCCCATCACCAGCTCTGAAGGCGATGTTCCTTTCTCTGAGTAAGCTCTGCACCTTTCCATTCATCCATGGCTTTCTATTTGGAAAAACCCGGATATTCTTGTCCACAGTTACAGTGTCGGTGCAGAACTTAATGTAGTCCAGAACAGCCGAGGTATACTGCTCCAGGTCCTGGTGCTTGAATACGTCCCAGTCAGTTGTTTCAAAGCAGTCCTGCAGCTGTTGAGAGGCACCTTCAGGCCAGGTCTGAACAGTCTTAGATGTAGAAAGAGCAGTTTTGCTGAGGGGGGTGTATGCTGGAATCATAAGCAGGGATATATATATATATATATATATATATATATATATATATATATATATATATATATATATATCTGCAAAGTTCTGGTATCTGTCACCCTTGAAAATGAGCCCTGAGCTTGAGAATGCTTCAGTGCAGCCCCCTGGAAGAGCTGGAGGAGGTGGCTGGGCGAGAGGGGGGTCTGGGTGTGTCTAAGTGTGCAGCGCTTTTAACTTTTAAGGATGTTTTTCCTTCCCACTGTCGCCAAGTGCTTGCTCACTGGGGGGTCGTTTTGACTGTTGGGTTTTCTTTGTAATCACTGTATCTTTACCTAACAATATAAAGCGCCTTGAGGTGACTGTTTGTTGTGCTTTGGACTCATATAGATGAAATTGAATTGAGTTATCCGGTTCTGCATAACAGAGACAGTTAATATGAAGTTCTACATTTTACATAACAGTTTTCTAGCATAAACAGCACGTTCACTGGTTAGAATATTCAACAATCTAGAAAAAAATCCAGAAACTCCTACAGTTACATCATCTGTCATGTACAGTGTTGTCAACTTAGCAATTTTGGCACTAGATTTAGTGACTTTTGAGCCCCCCCCCCACCACCATGCAACTTATTTTTTCCAAAAGGTGACTAGCGACAAATCTAGCGATCTTTCCCGGTGATTTTGGCGACTTTTGGAGAGAGCTGCGACCACACATACAGGCATTTAGTATGAAATGCAGCATTCATACCTGCAGCAGGTAACAAGCTCATTTAGCATGCTAACATTAGCTGCTCACCTAAGACAGAAAAACACAGTTTGACACAATCCATGATTGGTCGTTTATAGGATGGTAGCAAATGCTCAAAAATTCAAGGAATACTCCAAAGAAATGATTACATGTTTTGTTATGAATTTTTATTTGGATTATCCATTTAAATATTTCACACACAGGTGGAATACATGTTCAGTTTCTTCGACTCTCTGTAACAATACACTTTAGTCTTTAAAAAAAAAAAAAATCCATTTAAAAACAATTCACATTTTCAGCGGCCCATTTTCAAAAGCATCTAAGCACTAAGATCATCTCTTTGTCTCCACTGACAGCAGGTGTATTCTGTTGTGACAGCAAAGCGTTTGCTGTCTGTTTTGTTTCTTAATATATGTGATGTGTATCTATATGCAAATTCATCATAGTCCATTCAGTGTGCAGAGATGCTTTTGGGATTTTGAGGCTTTGTTACAGCAGAGATCTTCTCACTCGTTGAACATCAATACTTCTTTATCTATCTGCAAGCCTGACAAGCATAAATGTCATTTGAACACACATTTCATTCATTTCCAGTGCAAATGATTAAAAGTGGAAAACAGAATAAATTAAGAACACAACAGCATCACTCCTTTGAAAAAGTCATCAACACGCATATTTATCGTGAGGAACACAAATAAATGCTATGTCTAAAATATACTGTGTACTCTCAGATATCATACATCTGTGATTTCTAGTGCAATTTCACTTGTTTTACACCACAACTTGCTTTTCCTCCCTTTTCCCAAAGCATGCACAGAGAACAAATAAATAAATAAATAAATAAAAATGTTAGCCTGCAAGGGGAAGTTTGCATTAGCCTAATTAATGACAAATTTAATATGATGTTTAGGTAAATGTACATAACTTTAATGGATTCTTTAATTTCTTTAAGGTACTCTTTCTTATATTATTTGACTTTTAGGCACATGTAATAATGTGCCTAAAAAAAATGTCTTGTGAATTTCTTCAAACTATTTACTATATATCCAAAATATAGATGGAGTTATACATATAAATAATGAAGGTATTACTACAAATCCAAAAAAAAAAACCCAGTGCTTAGTTCTTTCAAAAAGCTAATGCAATTTGCTGCCTGGTCATCAGCCATGTTAGCAGCACGAATTGGAGCCACGATTGTCAGTTGGTTCAAATCCCTTTGGAGCTCAGTTTAAAAAGCTTGGATGACCTTTTTACATCCACATAGTGGGCAAAAGCTGCAGATATTCCCTGCAAGAATATAATCGTAACATCAGTTCAGCGCTGAGGTTAAGGCATGACTACAAAGCATCGCACAATACAGCAGAATGCTGGTCATGGCCTTGCTTTAGGCAAAATTGCAGCTGACCTCCTCACTAATGCAACTAAAATTTGAAGCTTTTTTCAGGCTCAGTATGAATAGCAGGGCTTTTAGACTCACAGGCTAACATTATCCTTCTACAGTGCATTTTACTATGGTGTGTTCCAGTCCACCACTCACAGCTGCTGTTTCCTACATTCCTATGGTCATTGCAATTTTGTGAGTTCTCACAGTTCTGTACAGTATTGCACAATTCAAGTTAATCTATTGCCTCCAAACAGTGGTGAGGACTAATGTTTTATACTGAATGGCATAATCAGTCATTAATGATTTTTAATTATGCAGAATTAATATGCATTTCAAGCAGATATACATGATTCTATACCAGATTCAGTTATTATATATATTATTATAAGTAACCACCCCACCATACATTCAGTAAAACAAAGTCAATTTAAAGACTGGCTCCTTTTTTTTTTCTTTTTTAGCATATCCCACTGTTGTTCTATACTCACTGTGTTGCACTGGTTACAGATACGACTGCAGCGACATTCAGTGATCGCTTGTCTCTAAGATGAAAGATTATGATTTTGACTTTTGAAAAATCCTGTCATTAAGGCTGGTAACTCTTTCCGACGAGCATTTCTTGAGCAACCAAAGTGTCGGCCATCTTCAAACAGAAAATAAATGACCCACTGTTGTAACTAGAGATAAATAACTAGAGATACTGATTGTGCAAATATGCAGTGGTGTCCAGCGTAGTTTTTGTCGAATGAGAAGTCTGTCTATTAATATTTCTTTCAAACTTAACACTTAAATCAGACAGAAGAAAAATAACCTAATCCCTGGCTACATGTTAAGACTGTGCAAAGATGGGTGTGAAACCTCCTACTGTCATAGATTTCAGAGTTTTCTTGATGAATTTTAGAAACCTTTTTTTTTTTAATCACAAATGTTAACACACTTATCTGTCTGAACATTTATGATGATTTTAAATGCATGAAGTATACAAGGCGCCCTCAAATTTTACACTCCTACACAGACTGAGAAAATCACATAACTTGTAAAATATGCTACGTTGCCCCCCCGTCCCCAGGATCGGCCAAAAGTCTGTTCTTTGATACAAATACATTATATTCTTAATAAGGATAAACTAATAAAAATTAATAATTTGTATACATTTGTAATGAAATCTTTATAGGAAGTAAAAGTCACCTCTACAAGCAGGAACTCCCTCTCACACAAAGACTAAAGTGCAGGAGCCAAGAATGCAACATCTGCATCCATCTGGCTTAATATTGGAGTCTAGATATAACTGTGTCATAACACTATGTTTGGTTAACTATGAAAAACTTAGACCAACGTCTTTTTCCCATGTAGGTATTATCCATGCCCACAGAGCAGGAAGCTGATAGATCCAATGACAGCTGACCAGGAAGTAAAAGCTTTGATCAGTTCTTTCAAAAAAAAAAAAAAAAAGATTTAAGCCTTTTCTTTCATAGGCATGTGGATGTATAAACAATAAAAATTAAAGTCATGTGTAGGAAGTAGCCTGACACGGCCTAGGGATCAAACTCGTGGAATAAAAAGTGTAACAGCAGCTTCTTGTGACCTGAAGAAACAAGAGACATGAGCATCAGAAACCAGGGAGACAGTTTCAGTGTAGGTAACAATGAGGTTTACATTTTAAATTTTCCTACAAATTTAAGCTATATGCCATAAAAATCAAAAAGTCTGATCTATATTTGCCCAGTCTCCCTTGTAAGGTTGTGTTTTGCACCTCTGTACTGCTTCCAGTAAGGTTACTATTAGATTGGGGTCATTGAGTTAGGTCCACAAGTATTTGGACAATTTCCCTCTGTACACCACTACAGTGGATATGACATCAAAGCATCAACATGTGACTGAATTGAGTAATTGCAGAATTGACTAAAAAGCAGATGTGGTCTGTTTCCTTATAACAGTACATAATAGTTTGAGCAGATAAAAGTTCATTCCAAGCATTGGACTTTTATTTGGTGAACTTCAGACAGTCATTGAATACAAAGGTTTGTCAGTCATGTATCAAAACCAGTTATTTTGAAATATGTTAATATATCCAGTTTGTTGTGTTCAGCAAATAGCTCTGCATATTTGATTTGGGAGATTTTTTACATTGGATACCCTTCCTGACACCAACCCCCACAAGACTTGGGTATCCTCCTGGGATCAAACCAGGGATATTTCGTTTATTAGGTGAATGTGTAAACCACTACACTATGGAATCACTGTGCGTCTTTCTTACTGTATGAGCTTCTGAAAATTAAAGTTGAAAGCCTGCACTTCAATCACATCTTGCTTGACTACAAGTCCACTCTGTTAGTGTTTAAATTACAAAAATTGTGTCATTATGCAAATACTTGTGAATGTAACTTTATATCAGTCTGCAGAAGTCCCATTTAGACCACATTACCTCAGAGCTGCGCAGAGAAAAAAACTTCAACTTCTATGTAGAACTGACATGACTTAAAGGTAGAAAATCACAGAGAAACTGTAGGTCTCCTGCTACTATGCATGTTCTAAAGGCCACATTATAACAAGTTGCATACATCTCACTCTTAGACAAAACGACTGTTACCTTTCGCTTCAGGAAGGACTATTCACGGCACAAATTCATTGTTCCTCACAGGCAGCAGCTGGAAAAACTTCTGATTCCTGGTTCTGGAACATGTACTGTGAAGATAAATGTACATGGATTCAATTACCTCTACATAAACTCTGCATATTATAGTAAATAATATATGTTTACACAAAAGAAAATGTGTGTGGACACGTACTGTACAAAACACAATACAAGCTAATAAATGATTTACTCATTCATGTGGTCCTGTGAGCAGTGAAAAGCATTTTCAAAGACATGCATTTTCAATTACTGATCGTACAGTTAACATGTCATGGGTAGTGTTGATCGCAAACACTCATTTTTAACGGTTGGAAACCAGGATATACATGTAGCTCTGATAGAGCCCTCCGGCAACTTGCAGAATATATCAAACAATACAGTTTTGAGTGAAATGAAGAAGTGAAATTTTCAGTGTAAAAACCAGGCAGCATGAAGGAAAAATAATGAAGAACCAGCAACAAAAGCAAGACTGGTTATTAAGAAAATTAAATACAGTGAATGCTTTTGGTCACCCCAGCCCAAATGTTATTCTGGCAGTTTGCATGAAAAAATGTTTGAGTCTGTAGTAAACAAGTTATAGGATAGTGGTTTTCCAATACATGGAGTGGGAATATATCAGCTGTAATTGAATTAATTTCAGTTTAACTGTTACAGAAATGTCAAATAAAGCATTTCAAAATTGACAGATTGTGTTTCTGTTTACACACCAAAAGTCAAAGTCAGGCAGAAAATATGAAGTAGGATAACACGTTTTCCATGTTTCCCCATCTCCATCCCAAATATAGGCAAATGACAGAATGTACTGATTATTTCACCGGCTAATCATTGGATTGCTCTATTATAAAAACTGTCAGAGATGCTGTGATAAAAATAAGAGCTTCACGCTGCTTTCACTCTGGTTTTGTCCAAATCATGTCAAAATTTTAAGTGAAGTAAAGATAAAGTTAGGAAGGGGAAATGGCAACAAATACTCATACTGGAAATGATGGGATCATAAGCTATTTCCCTAAAAGAAAAATCAAAGGATTCTGATAATACATTCCCAGCTAGATTTTCAAAATTAATAAAAGGCCTTCATTTTAGTGGGCTAGAAGACACAAGTAAATATCTGTTAAATTAAAAAAAAGTACATATCTGTACAAGTTACAGTTGTATTTAATATAATTGATGTCCTGTTGCATTTATTTAAAAAAAAAAAAATTGAGAGGGCTCAACAGCTTGTTTTGTGTCCTGGAAACAAAAAACTCTCTTGGTAAAAAAGCAGCCAAGCATATAAAAACCCATGAGTGCATGATGTGAGGGATTCAATTTATGAAACCACTCTTGTTACAAATGTGAAAGATATTGCAGCCCAGTTCCTGTATGAATGAAGCAACACAGGATGACACTTTCATTATGATACAGACACAGATGAGGCAGTTTAAGAGAGTGCAGTCCAGCGGTTTTGCAACACTATTTTATATGTTGCAATAGCATTCAGTGGGGGGGAAATGGTTATTTGATCCCTAGCTGAATTTGCAAGTTTGCTCACTTTCAAAGAAATGAAATGTCTGAATGTTTATGGTAGTTTCATTTTAATGGAGAGAGACAGAATATCAACCAAAAATCCAGAAAAAGCAAAACAAAACACATTACATAAAATTTATAAATTGATTTGCCTGTCACCGAATGAAATAAATATCTGATCCCTTACAACACAGCCAGAATTCTGGCTCCCACAGACTGGCTGTGTGCCCATGTTGCACACAGACTACAATCATCCATCCATCCATCCATCCATCAATCCATCCATCAATCCATCCATCATTCCATCCATCAATCCATCCATCATTCCATCCATCAATCCATCCATTCTATTCCACTTATCTTGTTCAGGGTCGCGGTGTAAGGGTGAAAGGACATTAGGAATAAGACCATAGACCTGCACAAGGCTGAAATGGGCTACAAGACCATCAGCATGAAGCTTGTTGAGAAGGATACAATACAACTTATCATTTTGCGGGGGCCAATGAATGGGGCCATGTACTGTAAAGTCTTGGACAAGAGCCTCCTTCCCTCAGTCAGAACACTGAAGATGAATCATAGGTGGGTCTTCTAGCATGACAATGACCCCCCCCCCCCCCCCCCCCCCCCCCCACATTGTATCTAGTAGGAATTATTGAGCTACTCTTTGAGATTCAAGGTCAACAATTAGGAAAAGACAGTTAAGAACTGAATGAACTGAAAAAACATCAGTCAGCATTTCATGACGCTAGGTTACCACCTGACCTCTATCTAAGGCAATTTTAAAATGCAGATCTATTACACCCCATCTTAAGGGAGCACAGCTTAAAAGTTAAAAGGGAATCTCTGTTCCAAACCAGAGTCTAATCAAAAGTTCTCAGGTAGCCCCTTAACTGGCAAGGGCCCGGTGACGGGCCGTTTGTAGTCCCTTTTATATGGCAGGCTAGACCCTCCCATTTTTATTGACACGTCATTCGGCCAATCATGTAACTGGCTGCACCAAATCACCTGACAAAGCTACGTGACGCCCTCTGAGTATTATTGGCTCTGGGAAACCCATTTCTTAACATGATTGGCCGAATGAGGTGTCAGTCAAAATGGGCGGGTCTAGCCTGCCATATAAATGCACTTCATTCGGCCGGCGGACCAGACGCAGCCGATTAATAGGCTATGAAATGGGTTGTTCAGAGCCAATAATAACCAGAGGGTGTTATGTAGTTTTTGTCAGGTGATTTTTTTGCTGCCAGTTAAGGGGTTAAGGGCGTTATTTATTAATGTGCACTCAGACAAGAACAATACACCAATAGCTGAAGAGAAACAACTCCAGGATGAATCAAGGCCAAAACAAATAAACTAAACCAGCTATATTTCAAGCAACAGTATGACCCAATCCCTATGTGACAAACAAAACCAATCAGGACATGTGCTAAATCTAACTCCCTAAATCAACAAACACAGAAAAAAAACTGTATACAAGAAAAAAAAAAAGCAGTTCATCCTTTCTTCTTCAATGATATATAAACAATGAGTGAGTTAAACTATATACAACGAGTGCTAGGTACAAACTGGCACAAGGAGTAGCAAAACTTAGGTCTCTCTACAAGAAATAGAACAGAACTATCAGAGGTTTGGAGACCGAAGACTGGACCAGAATACTGCTAGTGTGAGTTGGGAAGTTCTCCTAGAACCAGGGTTTTCAAAGATGTTTACCTCCAGGTGAAACATCAGGAAGACACACTCGAGAAGGAAGTGGTGACAGTGCTGCAAGACAAAAGCCTGCACCTTTAGAGTAAGAAAGCACGAGAAAGTGCGACTGAAGAAACTGAAACAATAGTGGCCAAGGAGGAAGCCAGAAAAGGTACTGCTTCCCAAAGTGTCTCCATCAGAGTGACAATGATTTTTTTAAATAACAGAGGTTCTGAAAATTGTTTCTCCTGGGACACTGATAGTGGTTTCCAACTAACTTGGCAGATTTAGCAAGACTGGCAACATCCATCTTTAAAGCTGGCCTAAAAAAGTGACACAAAATGCAGTGGTAAGTCTTTCTTATTTCTAAATGACCTGTCATGTGCAAGACTGAGTACCTGAGGTCAGAATTTTTGTGGTACAACTACCTGTTGAAATTCATTCCAGCCAAGATTATCAGATGAGGGAGTGTACTAGCTATACATTAACACACCGTTACGAATGCTGTAGACACTAGTACTCTCACTTAAGTTGGCAGCAGATAGACATTTAGCCAGAGTTTGGTTGGTCTGTTATGCATGGACAAATTCTGCTTTGTTTACTTCAACAGACAGATCAGCTCCAGAGGCAACAAGCTACCAGACATATTTTTCTGATTTTTCCAGTGTCTTCATTTTCTCTGGGCCATATTTTGAACATAGGAGAATATCAGCCAAATCACCTTACCTTACAATGATAAAAGCTTTGAGAGTCACATGACTAGACTTACTGATTTGAGGTTGGACTCCATCTCTGTGAAGTTCCACTCAGTCAGAGGCAGGCTTAGGCTGAAAGGCTATAAGAAACAGCAGGGGAAAAGGAAACAAGTTGTGAAAAAATAACAACATAATGATAATAATAAAATAATACAATGCACTGGCTGCTGTCTCTAATCAGTGACAACAGTAAGTTTGATGCTACAAATATCAGACATGTGTCTATGTGCAGGACACATCTACTGACATCTATGACAGCGCTGGTCCCAGCTTCCACAGCATTTTGCTGATGGCTCCTAAGTAGCAGCTGCTGCAGCTCCTCCAGGCTCATATCCACATTCTCAACTGTATCTGCAACCTCCACTCTGCACATATACACATATGAGTATAATCTTGAATTACTTTTCTGTTTCATTACTGTGAAAACTCCACATTTTCTATGCATATGTCTACCTGTGAGCACCTACCTCTCTAGAATGGGCCTCTTACTCCTCCTCTCCACCATGGAGGCCACAGAGCCCCTCCCCTCCAGAACAGACTGGACCATTGCAACAGGGAGGACAGGAGGTTCAGACGAGCACACCTCACAAGAGGAAGTCAACGCTACAGCCTCTCCTCTTGTTACGCTGCCTCCTTTTCCTCCTCCTCTTACCCCTGGACTCACAGGCTCCTCTTTGATAAGCATCATGCCCTTCTCCCTATAAGCAGAGTCATGTACTGTCAAAAATAGGTTGTGATAGTGGGCCAAGAAAATACTTTTATAAGAGAAAACACAAATGGATCATCCACCTGGTCTCATCAGGCTGCATCTGAAGAGCCATGCTGGCCTGAGACATATCAGTAACATCTGATATGATTGGTCCTCCCGCCAGTCCACCAGCAGAACAGGAAGCGGTATCACTGGATGGCTGAAGACAAAGAGGTGAGGATTGTAATGTATGTTTGCTCTATGCTGTCTCCTCTTGAATATGAATATGTCTCTGTTCTTAATTCTACTAAATTTAGGATTATTGATGTAGAAGATCAAAGATTTACAGCAGGCATATATTTAGTAAAAACTACAAGGCCCAAATCTGTTTAAACATATATGGATTATCACACCACGCTTGAAGTTGAAGTCAAATAGTTAAAGCAGGAAAACGAGGTTGATGAAAAACTGAGCTAAATGTAATCGATTTGCACTCCGATTAGGTTTCTAAACCTTTCTCAGCTTCACTGTTTTTGTGGTTGTTGCTCTTTACCTTTGCAGCACAGCCCTTCACAATAACATGTGACAGTCCTTTATGAACTAGAATACAACAAATTGCATTTCAAGCATTCATGTGTTTACCCTCGGACTGAAGAGTGACAGCAGGACTAAACACATCTGTAGCCCCTTAAATCTCTCACTGCACATTGCTTCCCCCTAGTGTTGGCAGACTCTAACAGCTGGATTGATGGCAATGGGGCATTAAAGGAGATTTGTGTTAATATAATAAATTCACTATGATCTAATATAGTAGATGTGATGTTTTTACATCACGTCTACTGATTCAAAGTACATCAATATCAGGAAAGGTTTATGTACTAAATCAATTGGTTTTAAAGATCATTTTATAATAGCAACATAGTCAAGCACTTAAAAGGATCAGAAATTCACTGATTTTACTGCACGTGGCTGCCTGCACTGTTTGTGCTGATTGTGGCAGTTCAGCAGCAGTACAGCAGATTACTAATTAAAGTTCCCAACAAAAATGTGTCCACAGAGCACTAATCTGTACAGGAGTTTCATTTTCTGGAAAGGAACACATTTGTTAGTCTGGAAAAAAGGCCAAAAAGAAAAAAAAGAGAGAAAAAAGGACATTTTAACAAACTGAAAATAAGACTTAAGATGTATTATTTGTTTATTTTCTCACCGACTGGATGTAGAAGGGCTCGTGGATGGGTTCCATCTGGTGGCTATGGCTGAATTTGGAGGCAGGGGGGCTGGGAGAGCCATCATCCAACATCAGAGGCCTAGAGGAAGCATTTTTGTTTTTACTAAGTTATACAACAGAAGTAATATCGACTAGACAAAATTAATGGCAGTGGAATATCAGCATCAGTTTTGTAATTAACAAATATACACACCCCTCCAAGATTATTGGAACAGTGAGGCCCATACCTTTATTTTTGCTGTAGACTGAAAACATTTGGGTTTGACATTAAAAAAAATTTAATATGAGACAAAAGATCACCATCTCAATTTTTATTTCCAGGTATTTACATCTGGATCTGATACTCAGTTCAGAAGATAGCACCTTTTGTCTGAACCCACCCGTTTTTCTTGTGAGCAAATGTATTGGAACAGATAAACTTAAAATAGATTAAAGTAAATAACACTTAATATCCAGTTGCAAATCATTTGCTTGCAATAACTGCATCAAGCCTGTGACCCACTGACATCACTAAATTTTTGCATTCTTCTTTTGTGATACTTTTCCAGGTTTTCACTGCAGACTCTTCCAGTTGTTGTTTGTTTGTTTGTTTGTTTGGGGGGGGGTACTCCCTTCAGTCTCCTCTTTAGCAGGTAAAATGCTCTATAGGGTTTAAGTCTTATCTGACTAGGCCAGTCTAAAACCTTCCACTTCCTGGCCCTGATGAACTCCTGTGCACTTTTGGCAGTGCGTTTTGGGTCATTATCTTGCTGCATGATGAAGGATCTCCTAATCAGTTTAGTTGCACCTTTCTTTAAATTGACAGACAACATTTTTCTGTAGACTTCTGCTTTCATTGTACTGCTGCCATCATGCATGACATCATCAATGAAGTTTAATGAGCCCATACCAGAAGAAGCCATGCAAGCCCAAGCCATGAGCAGATCTTTTCTTTCTCCAAACTTTAGCTTTTCATTCCACTGGTTGTCTCATCAGTCCATTAAACTTTGTCCCAGAATTTCTGAGGCTTGTGTCTGTACTTCTTGGCAAATTCCAGCCTGGCACTTCCTGCTCTTCTTGCTAATTAGTTGTTTGCAACTTCAGGTCTTCAAGCCTTCTGCGAACAGTAGATTGTGATGCCTTCACTCCTGTCCTCTGGAGGTTGATGCTTTTGTCACTAACAGTTGTTTCTTTACAGCACTTACAATGTTTCTGTCATCAACTGCTGTTGTTTTCCTTGGTCTACCTGTTCCACATCTGTTACTTAGTACACCAGTGACGACTTTCTGCTTCAGAGCGTTTCAGATGGTTGTACTAATCTGAAAGTGAGCGTAGACATTCAGCGCTATAGTATCTATTGTTTGAATAATCAATGTAACAGGACACACCTGGGCAACAAAACACACCTGTCAGTCACACGTTCCAATACTTCTGCGCACAAGAAAAATGGGTGGATTCAGACAAAAGGTGCTATCTTCTGAATTGTGTATCGAACCCAGATGAAAATACCTGGAAATATGAGCTGAGATGTTGATCTTTTGTTCCATATTGCTTTTTGGGGTTTTTTTTGTGTACAGTATATGCCAGGGGTCTTCAACTCCAGGCCTCAAGAGCCCCTGTCCTGCAGATTTTAGATGTGTCTCTGCTTCAACACACCTGAGTCAAATATAGAAGTCATTAGCAGGAACTTGACTGCATACTGAGGAGGTAATTCAGCCATTTGATTCAGGTGTGTTGGATCAGGACACATCTAAATCCTGCAGGATACTGGCTCTCCAGGCCTGGAGTTGAAGACCCCTGGTATATGCTTTGTTTTCAGAGATAAGTATGTTGGCACCAAGGGGCAAACTCCAGAACAAAAAAAAAGAGTCCAATGCAGAAGTGCCAAAAACTGGATTTCTTCTAGGAGCCACTAGAAATAGTCACTTGCCAAAGAGCAAATAGACTTTGGTGTTAAAGTGTCAACTTTAGCCTTTAAAAGCATATTTACAGCCTGATACAAAAAAGGAATGTGAAGGGATAGTTTCTAATAGTTGCAAATATATAGCCTGGATATACTGATATAATAAAGCAATACTGGAAACCTACTACTTGTAAGACAAGCAGTAGACAAAGAAGCAAGAGGTGTAATGGTAGCTTAAAACACAAGGCCTTCAATCAGGGTCCATGGTTCATGTACCACTTGGGAGCTTTGTGTTTTGCACTTTGCTCATCTTTGTTTTCACTTGCTATTTGTTTTAGGGGGGAAATGTGGACAGGATGTAACAATTGGTGATAAAATATGCCCCTGCACAACTGAAAGTGATGCTTCAAGATACGTGTAAAATGTGACATCCAGGGGTCCTGACCAAATGTGACAAGCTGGGAGTGATATTGGTCTGACTGTTGACCGTGACCATTAAATTATGGCACCAGTGCCAGAGGACACCTTGTGTGCATCTCCGTAACTTCAGCAGCTTTGACAGTGGCATCATTTGAAACTCTGAGAATGAGAATGGGCTTGTTGGCACACAGATAACATCCCTGATATTGACAAGTATGGAGCTGTAACAATAAATAAGAGCAGAGAGAAGGGCTGAGCTAGTGATGAGAGCAGGAAGAGAGGACAAAGATGCGATACTCAGGAACTGTATAAACGAAAAAAAAAACGGCATCCATAAATTTCTGCAAAACTCATGTCTTAATTATTCCTGACCCCAAAATAGACGTTTCTTTGGCACTTTTGTGTTGCAGAGTGCCTTTGCTTTCTCATGTCGGCCTTGTTCACTCTCAGCAACAAAGCTGAACCAGCATTTTACACACACAGGCTGTGCCGTGCAGGGTCGTGCACCCTGCTCTGCCTTCACTGTGTGAATGTGTGTGTGTGTGTGTTTGTGTGTGTCTGACTGACTGATTCAGCACTTGTCTCCATTCACATCGCTTGTTGAGTTAGATTATTCAGTTTGTCAGCTGAGCCAGCCCTTCCCTCTGCCCCACTGTGGCCCTGTTTGTCTCACTTTTGTTGATTGCTCCACTGTGTGCTTGTGTGCTTGTGCATGGCTCTGTGTGTGTGTGTGTGTGTGTGTGTGTGTGTGTGTGTGTGTGTGTGTGTGTGTGTGTGTGTGTGTGTGTGTGTGTGTCTACTCACAGCTTTCTCTTTAGGCCCACAGTGCCGGGTGTGTTGGACTGCATCTGGCTGAACAGAAACTGAATCAGCTGGCAAAGACAGAACAAGCACAGTATGAATCAGCACCAACATCTCTCTCTCACACACACACACACACACACACACACACACACACACACACACACACACACACACCCACACACACACACACACACACACACAGTTTTTCTTTTAGTTCTTCAAATACAAACAGAACAGGAAATTGAGTGACATGGCCCATAACCTGCCCGCTTGCATCTTCAAGGCAGTGGACTTTTTTTTTTTTAGGTTCTGCCAAATGATGCTGTTTACAGTTAATCAGCTCATTCATCTTTTTGTGAATCAGACATGCAGCAAAAGTGCTGATGCTTCAAGCAAAAAAATCCAGTGAGCTAGCTGACATCGTTAAAATAGTAAAAAGCAAAAGAAAACAATGCCTTATGAATGCTGGAACATTTTCCTTCAACACTGCAGAAATTTGATAAAAGAAATACTGTAAAATATTTGTAAGATTAAAAAAAAAAGTTACTTCAGCTGGAAATCAATATGGTGAAGTAAAAAGTACTTTTTTTTATTATCTGTATATACTTTCCACCACTGCTGATAGAGAAAAAAAATCCAATATGTGCTTTGAATGATTTCTGGAAAGGAAATTATGCTCCTGCCCTCGCAGGTTTTATCAGTTATAATAATAGAAGAAGCACAGAGATAACAGGAGAAGAAGTGGTAACAGTACTGAATATATAACTCTGAATCATTCCTTTAGTTCTTTTTCCTTTAGAGTAGTAGATATATGTATATGTGCACACATATTCACACACTTTGAGTCAAATGTAAAGGCACAAACTACGAAATAAAAGGTTTTAAAGTGGATGTGATTTAAGTTAATTTGTTACTTTTTGACTTAGGTATGATTTGTATTCTTGTTTGCATTATATATACACATAGACTGACCTTGTTCATGACTTTCTGTTGCTGTGTGTGGTTCTGCCTCAGTGACACCACCTCCCTCCACAGCACTTCATTCTGCCTGCAAACAGGAGGGGAAACATTAGTGAGAGCAGAGACGTAGAACAGACAGAACAAATCCTTGTTTAGATTCATTGTAGTTCAGTTTCACCTGATTGAAAGTCTCACCTGAACACCTGAAGCTTATGTTATAGCTAACTTTATATAGATTAATGTCTGTTTTAAATGGTAAAGTTAAACAGTAAAACCACAGGTTTAAATGTGATGCAAAGAAGAGAGTACAGCCAAGTCTTCCATGTAGAAAATCAGGATTTTTTTTTTTAAACATGAATTGGATTAACCTCAGGAACATGTGTGACTGTGTGTGTGTGTGTGTGTGTGTGTTTTTCGTTTTACTTGTCAGGCATCACTACGCAAAGAACAAAAATTTTCAAGCTAAGGATGCACTTCAAGTTTGATTATGCACCTCCTCCATATCAGCTGTTCTCCAGTTGCCTAAAAACAATCCACTCTGAGGTAATGCACACTAGATTCCTGACTTCTTTGTTTTGCTGTGAGGTGTGCAAAAGTTTGCAGGTTTAAATAATTTGGCAGCTGATTGCAGCACTGGTTACAACCTAAGTTGGCCCCCAAGCGGCGGGATAGACTGATGATTGTAAATGGAGAATGTGTGCAGCGTAGCTAAAACTGCCTTTGTTGTGGGTTTTAGTCCTCTCTTTGCTAACTTGCAGTTAGTATTTAATGTCAAACACAAGAAAGCAATATCTTTCTGAGTTTGTATGTTCTCCCCATGTCTGTGTGGGTTTTTTCCAGGTACTCTGGCTTCCTCCCACAGTCCAAAGACATGCAGTTAGTGGGGTTAAGTTAAGTGGTGATTCTAAAGTGCCCAAAGGTGTGAATGTGAGTGCAAATAGTTGTTTGTCTCTCTGTGTTACCCCTGCAATAGACTGGTGACCTGTCCAGGGTGTACCCTGCCTCAGATAGGCTCCAGCCACCTGAATTTCATAAGTGCAACAAGATGAATGTTCATCATCCATCTGCTAACACAATGAGTTTCTGTGATAGAATAATGTCAGCGTCTATACTCAAAAAATGTTTATGAGGGCCAAGAATCACGGTTCATTCCCACACGTTTGCATATGTATCCATGGGAATGTACTCATGTGCTCAACCTTTCGAAGAATATTACTGTTGGCGAGTGCGTGTGCATGTTCGTTTGTGTGTGTATGTGTGTGCTAGTCAGGTGAGCAGGTGAACATTCTCTTCTCTCATTAGCAAACAATACAGAGCACAAAGCAGCTCCATCACACAATAGACACAGTGGCTATTTTCAGTAACAATAGTCTCTAGAGAAAAAGTCGGGTCATCCACTGGGTGATTTGTTCCAACTTAGCAAGAGGAACAATAGACAGGTTAGCTGCTGTTCTGACACAATCCCTCTCTTAAACATGATCCAAAGGAGGGTGTGATGTGTTTGTGTGTGCATCTCTGTGTGTGTGTGTGTGGGGGGGGGTGCAGATGATGCTTTAAGACTGTAAGACATCAATGTAGCATGACTATATTTACTTTCCAAAAGACAAAAAAGAGGGTTTCTAACAAGGCTGCAAAGTTAAAAGGACAAATATAAGATTTTTCACTAAATAACTCTGAAATATGTTTTCATTCAGATTATTGCAAATGTCACACTGAAAACACAGAACAAGAAGGAAAGATGTTGATTCTCTCTCAGGGTCAGCGTAAAGCTGACCTCACCAATCACACTTTTATAACTCTGGCAGCATGGCTGAACTAAAGAGAAAGTGGACCCAGGGGCAAAGTAATGTTTTTGGCTTTTTTTGACACCCACCTTCACGTGATATGCGCAGTTATGTACATACTTTCAAGTTTCCCCCCCTGAGCAGGTGCTCTGAAAACAGTCTTACAATCATTCTATGTGAGGGGCTATACTGATGAAAGCATGTTGTTTATTATGTAAACGTGACAATCAAATATGATCTAAGAAGTCCAGTTAATGTAACAAATCAGTTTAAAATGTTATCAATACTAAAACATCTTTATTACACTATAATAATTGTTAGTTAATATGTAATATTACCACCTTTAGCCTTCTAGAGAATTACATAATACTCTCCCACAATTATATAATAGTTAACTTTGCCAATATTATTAAACTAAACAGAATATAAGCAAACATCAAATTTCTTGTATGTGCTTATGGATGTCTAATAATCTACAAATGTGTTTGTTGCATGAACAATAAAACCAGTTTAAAGTGATTTGTAGAACTTCTGATGCTTGAGTGAAATGAATGAGTCTTTTTGCGACCACGGATACAATTCACATGAATTAAAAAGTGTTCATTTGAATTCATGTGAACCGCACTTTGAGCTAGTTCAACAAGGCCCTGTGTCCTGATTTCTGGAACACTGCGCTCCACTGTGTCACTTCTATCTTACCGACAAATCAAAATCAAGAAGACTCACAATATCAAAAGAGCAAATAATGGCGGCTTTTGTAACAACGAAACTGCAGATTAGAAAAACTAACTGCAAGTAGAGGAGACCAATTTGTTAGTGTGCTAAATGCTTGTGGGGTCACAAGCACAACACACACACACAGAGAGAGACACACACACACACTCTGTCCTTACTGCTTCATGTCCTGCATCTGACACTCCATGTTGTCCTGTTGTGTTCTAAGAAGCTGAACTTCATACAGCAGTTTGCTGAGGTCCTCCTGACGAACTTTAGTCTCTTCACTCTTCACTATGGACACCTGCAAACATGATGTTCAGTGTTTCTTGGTAGCTCATGTCCAACATACCATACATGTTATATTTGTTCTAATAACTATTGGATTAATTATAAAGAAATCTGATTCAGAGACATTCATATTTCCCTCAGGATGAATTTTAATAACTTGATAAAGACAATTATCAAGCACCATTTTCACATCAATTGTTTTGATACATTAATCTCATGCAGTTTTTTTCATTGGATTTTTTGAATGAATGATGCATGTTCTTGAAGTGCACTGCCCATATTCTCAGACAAATCTGAACCCACTCTAACTATGCCATACATCTCATTTGTGAGCACAACAAAAGAAAGCTCTTGGGAAATTTTTTACAAGCATGACAGTTATTTTAATTTGCTTTGTTCATATCTATAAATTACATGAGTCATTTTTTTATCTCCTATGTTCTCAATTTTTTAACAGTTTTCAGTTTCTAAGATGTGTCTTAGTAAGAGAGCGAGAAAAAAGAAAGAAAATTATAATAGATGCATGGAGCAGGATATAATCTTGAATGACTGTTTCTTTTTTTTTTTGTGGAACTTAACAGTTCAACTCTCTAAACATGCAGCCTCACCGAACTGGGCCCACAGCACGGTCTTGGATTTAAATATAAACTTTGTACTGACCAGCTGTGCTTCTGAATCTTGGCTTTCACATTAAAACCTTTATTGGCTTCTTCAAAATATGTAGCTTTAATAAAGAAACATTTTAAAATCGAAAACAATGTAGCATAATAAAGAACTCCTTCACATGCTTCAGTCACACGTGCACTCAGTGCAGTCAAGGACGCTGTTCCCATCAGCATCCATACCTTTCTCTTGATGTGTTCCAGCATGTGCTCATGACCCTGGAGGAAGTACAGGTGTTGGAACTCTGTGTCGTCTCTCTCAGGTTTCACCAGACCGCTCTGCTCAATGTTCACCACCTTGCGAAAACCATCTGTAAGTGAAAAGCAGAAATAAATTGATAAATAAGAAGAGAAGAGAAGAGAAGAGAAGAGAAGAAGAGAAGAGAAGAGAAGAGAAGAGAAGAGAAGAGAAGCGATAAGAGTAGAGAGTAAGAGAAGAGAAAGAGAAAGAGAAGAGAATGATGAAGGTAAGAGAAGAGAAGAGCAGATAAGAGAAGAGAAGAGAAGAGAAGAGAAGCGAGACTCCACATGTTGAGTTGCCGAACGAAGCTTGCCATGTTGTTGTGTTTAAAGTACTTTGGCAAAACTTCCTTGGCAAAGCGACCCTGGTCAAACACATGAAAACTGGTCCCAGTCTGAAATGGAAAAAATAAACAGAAATGCAGAGTTTACACAGTCTCTGTTCTTACCTCACATTACAGCTTGAGACAAATTATATTTAAATGTTATCAATAAATTAGTCATGTACTTACTAATTATATACTTCATCACTTTTGAGTTGATCTAAAACTTTATCACAGCACAGCTCAGTGCGGCTGAAAACACAAGTCTTCCAGTGACTAACGCACCATTGTAGCTGTTTGAGATTGTTCTGAAGTCAGATTTAGTTTGAGGTTAAAATCTATACTTTTTAGCCTATTCAAAGGTAATTGAAATATGCTTACAACTGCTACACAAAACTACACTTATTTTAATCTGCCATCAGATTATTTGAGTACTGCATAAGATTGAATTTCTGCATTTAAGGATCTTATTGTCTCAGATGTCTGGACAAGCTCTGTCATAGCTGAGTTAACATCAAGTTTATATAACTTTAAACAATAAGAAGAAATCAGAAGTGTATTTGGAATAACTGAATGATGCAGGGGGTTCCTCTACAGATGACACACCTTCATAAGAACTCATCTTATTCAGCAAAGGTAATATTGACAATGTTACTCTGTGTATCCCCCCACAATGCGAGGTCTATTCATCATCAGCGACATTCAGCTCAGTCAGATTCTCTCTCTCTCTCTGAGGCATGCTTTCTCTCTCAGCCTCACTAAGCAGCTGCAGCAAATATTTTTGCTTTAAAAACAGTATTTTTTTTTAGTCTTGCACATACCGTAAATACTGACAGCACGACACATAACATTGTACAAGCTGTGTGATGAGACTGGATGTTCATAAGAACATAATCCAGTAGTAATAGTGGCACATTCATCTTGCACAGACTTACACAGACATTTTGAGGATAATTTAAATTGGTTTGAATTATTTAGTGTAAAAAGTGGAATTTTAATCATAGTTGTTCTAAAGCCCAATGCTTTAGAACCACAACCACAGCAGTTTTCCTCCCTCTCAATTCAGGAATTGTCATTTTTCCAGAGGTTAGATCAGTTTAATTATTATTGTTTTGCATTACGGTTCCCAAACTATGTCAACTTTATGATGTTGCAAGTCAAAATAAATATACGTAGCAACTGAAAAGCACTCACTGTTGTGGTTTTGATTTGACTAAGAGCATAGGTGAAAATGGGAGTTCAGGTATAAAAAAGATTACGGAATATTTTAAAAATTATTTTATGTCCCATAAATTTATCCTGTGTTCCCTAAAGTGCGACAAGGTTGGAACCCCCCAGATCTAAAGGCCAAACTGGCCACAAAATCAAAACATATCAATGCATCTGCAACAAAGCATCATACGTGCACAATAATCAATACACTTTGAGAGGTATTTTTCTGCAAGGGCACACAGACATTCCCATCGAAGGAGCAAGACTGAAAGTACCTGCCCCTAAATGAGCAGAACTAGCCGAATCTTTAAGCTGCAATCAATAATTCCTATTTTTGTCATTGATTGTTCATATATGTTATTATAATATTCATATCATACTGCAACATCAGGAAAAGGAAATAAAAGTGTTTCTTGTTCTCTGGGGAATTCTACATTAATGCATTTTTGTGTGTAATGAGGAGATACACAATACTGTCTGTGTAAAAAAAAATGCATAAGTTAAATGTTGGGCAGGTAGATGGTCACTTCTTCATAAAGTGATGAAAAGCCTTTTATTACAAATAAAGGATAATCCATGACACATAAAAAATGAAGAAGAACTGTTAGTTTTAGTCAAAAAGTAAAGAAAATATCCAGACATGAGGAATTAAATTGTTCTTAACTTACTATTTAATGCAGCTTAAATAATAAGCTGAAGGACACAGGAACATAGCCTTGAAACTTAAACCCTTGTTAGAGAGTTAGAGCACCTGTTGGATAGCCTAATAAATCCCTAATAAGGGTTTTGCAAGAGTAAGATTTTTTTGTACTCTTAAAGCTGGATTGCCTGCGACAGCTTTTACAGGTTGGTCTCATGAGGATGCAATTCTTCATACACAACTGTTAATAACTGTATTTTGTGTTCTGTGTCCTTGTTATACATATATATACTGTACTATAACATAAAATTGTGTAATATGCAGTACTACTAAGAAGACAAATAATAACAAACAATAACACAGTCTTTTAAAGACTGTATCTCTTGCAAACTACCGGAAGTTCTATTTGCTTGCCTTACAATATCGTGTAGAGTTTGATGAGAAAACAGACTCACAGCACTCCAGCAGATAAGGTGGTTGGTATCTGGGTCCTCAACCAGGGTCCACAGCTTAGTTAGAAAGGCTGGAACATTACTAGTGTAGCTGCCATCCACACCGACTGCACCTGGAGACTCCTGCATAATGGCACCTGTCCACTCCCAAGACCACTCACAAGGGAACCAAATGTATAAATGTATGAGCGTGAGCGCGTGTTTGCCTATATATGTGAACGCCCTCAAACTAGTCCATGTTTGATGAACTCCTCTTCTGAAGATCCCTTACTGATAATCCCAAGTTTTTCTCAGTGCCTTCGATTCCATTTCATTCAGTCAGCGAGTCTCACCAGTCGCTTCTGTTTTTTCTCTTCTCTTTACTTGATTGTTTTTCTTAATCTTTCTTCACCTTATTTTTCTCTTCTACCGTCCTCTCACTGTCCTCAGTACCGCATCACCCATCCAACTGAAAGTCATCACAGAAGGTCCATGTCAGCACACGCACAATTCAAGCCCACCCCCCACCCCGGCCTCTCACTGACAATCAAGAGACCGCCCAGCAACACAATACAGCATCCACACAAAAGCTTCAATAACACACCACTGTCCTACCATCAACTGGTAAAACTGAACAGAGTACAGTGTGCCTGTATGCAGGGCAGAAAAAAAAAGAACTGATTCATTTGTGAGAATGATCCCAAATGTCTTGATGTCATTATTAAGTAGATACATAGTGTTTGCACAGTAATGCCACAGCAACAGACCTACTTTTTAATAATGTGATTCAATCACAAACAAATGCTACAGCATTTCAAAGACTGGTGGTAATATAATGATGGGTAATATAATTCCACAAAGCAGATCCATCACTGTGGCTTTAGCCTCAAGAGATTGATTCCTGGTATCTGTCTTTCCTTTATTTAGGGGCCACCATCAGGTCAAATTTTAGAATGTATACAAAAAAATATTGGCACCTAACTTGAAGATTCCCATTTAACTAACGAGGAAGCAGGCTCATGTTTCCTACATTTAATATCTAGGGCTGAAATATGAAGCCTACACAAAAGTGTAGCGGACAGCTTTCTGCTAAACTTCTGCCACTGAGTGGTTGTTATGTGTGCGTGTGGGTTGCAAACATACAGTTTATGGATGCACCTTCCTATGTAAGCTGCTAGCCTTAGTGGATAACTTAGCACTTCACCCTCCTGTCCAAATATGAACACATACTGTAGTTTTATGTCTGTCGTGTTGTATGTTAGTTTGTAAATAAGGATCTGATTAATTAAAAGATCAGTTAATAGTCAAAGGCAAAAGTCTTGACCATATACAGTAATTTCTGTCTCCAATAAAAAACAACACGGTAGCGGTTAAAAAGCTAACATTGACGCTTCAGTCCACAAACCAATCCATGACATCATGGTACATGTTCAGTGTGTACAGCATAAATTTATTGATGCTGACCAAATATTTGTTACTGTTTATTTCAACTTCATACCAACAACAAAGCAAAAGGTATTTTAAAGCTGAGGGCCAGGAAACTGGATGCTTATAATGTTTGATGAAACTGAGTGAAATTGAAGGGTTGCTTATAATTTTCTGGTGGTTTGTAACTACCAGAACTACCAGAGAGACCGTTTATCATACACAAAGTGATTTGATCTTGTGTGGATTATTATTTTTTTATTGTTTTATTTCAGTATCAGGATTACGTTTTTATTCAAAGTGTTGCATTTTGGCCCATCAGTCAGTTCCTCTGAGCTGGATCTTTATGTGGTATGGTTTGGGGGTCTTTGTTAACCCACAGATCGGAGTGAAGTCTGATTCTCCTGCATCTTCAGGCCAGATGAACTTAAACTCCTCAGCAGAGTCACCACAATGAGGAAGAGCTCCATACGAGCCAGACCTTCTCCGAGACATATCCGAGGACCTGCAGTTTAAAATACCCACAAACACATGCCTTAAATCCCACATATTTTCTTTAACTGGATAATATAAACATGTGAATTAAAAATGAATGTACCAGCAGAGAAAGGCAGAAAGGCTTCTGGTTTAACAAACTCCCCACTGACACTGAGGAAGTTTTCAGGGTTAAACTCACGGGGGGATTTCCATTTTCTCTCCTCAAACAGCACTGACGACAGGTTGGGGATGACTATGGTTCCCTAAAGAACACAAAAACAACTTTCACCCTCTCACATATGTGTCCAGTTTCCAACGCTGTAAATATACTTCACAATCAAGCAAATTATGTTCTATTTTCTTTATATTGGAGTATCCCATTAACTCTGTGTCTTTAGTAGTGCGGTAGAAGACGTTGAGTGGAACAGTGTTCGCCATCCTCTGGACCTCATGAATAACAGCCTGCATGACAAATACATTACACTAAGAAATAGAAAGAATGCATTGTTTTATGACATGTTATTTCAGAATAAATATGAATATGATACCTGCATGTAGGGCATCTGGTGTCTATCTTCAAAACTGGCTTGATCTTTTCCATCCAGAACTTTTTCCCGCTGACAGCGTTCTGAGAAATAAAGTTAATGTCATTAAGTGAAACCAAAGAACTGTGCGAGACATGTATGCAACTTCAGTTTCAATAATAGAAATAAAAATTAATATTGAATGCAATAATTTGCACGTTTCATAAACCAATATTTTATTCACAATAAAATATGGAAATATTAGCTTATAGGTTAACCGCCAACAGGTGAATAACATGACTGGCTGTAACATCTGTAATAAGATCTAAGAGAGTTTCTCAGAAGTAAAGATGGGCTGATGTTCACCAATCTGCAAAATAAAAACCCTGCATGTACAAATTGTGAAACAAGAATACTGTTCCTCAGTGTGAAATTGTGAAGCCTTTGAATATCTCATCATGTACAGAACACATCATCAAAAGATTCAGAGAACCTGCAGAAATCTCTGTGTGCAAGAGACAAGGCTGAAAATCAGCATTGGATACCTGTGACCTTTGAGCCCTCAGGTGGCACTGCATTAAAGTCATGATTCTGTCATGGAGATTACTGCATGGGCTCAGGAACACTTCCAGAAATTATTGCCTGTGAACAGTGTTCACCATGTCATCCACAAATGTAGGTTAGTGCTCTGTCTTCTGGCTACATGGCTCAGGAAGTTGAGCGGGTCGTCTCCAGTTGGTAGACGACCCGCTCAACAGCATCCTTGGGTAAAATACTGAATCCCAGTTTCCTGATGCATCCATCAGAGTGTAAGCTTGTGTGAATGTTAGATGAAAGCAGAGTGTGCTTTCCCACCCTGCTTTGCACAACAGCAGCATAGCTGTTGCCAGTTCTGGCATTCTAGGTCAAATGCCAGTTGGGCTCCATGATGCTGGACAGTGAGCAGAAGGCCCACTAGAGGACGTCGGAAACTAAAACTGATTAACAACTTCCTCTGCTACTAACCAGCCTAGATCAATATCTCAGAAGTTAAACTGAGTTGAGGCTAAACTCTGATTAAAAAGTGTTCCTTTAAATGTTTGAGCAGTGTATACTATAGCTGCCTTTGCCTGTAAGAGTGTCAGTGAGCAGTATACTAAAGAACAAATCATTGCAGGTACCGTGCTGTCTTTGAGTACCTGCTTTGGCAGTAAAGAACAGTATTGATACTGTAGTTACTTTTTTATCCTGAACCTTTACTCTGTAAATCTGTATTGTCTAAAATCTATTGCCCAGATGGTGTTACAGTATATCCCATCATTCCTGCAGGATCAAGAGGTCATTCGTTTTGCAGGTATTTGTTCACAACGCATCAAACACGTACCTAATCTGTAAGATTATAAGATTATAATAAGACATCATATAAAAGCATACCCTGCACCTCCGGGTAATTCATCAGGTAGAGGATGGCAGCAAGCACAGTGTTTGCAGTTGTGTCAGTTCCAGCATAGTGAAGATCCAAAATAAATGCACAGAGCTGGTCTTCAGAAAATGATGAGCCATCATTTCCTCTCTTTGGAGGCACAGGAGAGACGAAAAGAGCGAGTGAAGTTTATTTTTAAAAATTCCATTATCATCAGCTGTTTCACACGCACACACACACACACACACACACACACACACACACACACACACACACACACACACACACACACACACACACACACACACCACACACACACACACCACACACACACCCTTATCCAGTTCATCCAAGTAGCAGTCCATGAAATGACGTGGTTTACCAGGAACTCTGGTCTTTTTGTTCTCCTCCAGCATCTCCAAATATCTTTCATGAGCACTCTAACAAGGAAAAAAGCTTTGATGAGTAATTCCCATGACTGCCCGTGTGTCATGCTGACATAAAAAAAAAGCACTGTCACACATGACTAGGTTTCACTTAGTGGCCCAAATAATTGATTCGCACAGCTAATACTGCAGGCACTGTTTGTGATTGTTCTAGGCTGCTTCTCCTCATGATTTTCAGCATGTTCAGTAAGAAAGTAACAGTGTTTCAGCAGCTACATGAAAGACATATTTTTCTTTTTTGGGGACAATTTTTGAGATTACTGTGAATACTCATATACGTCACCTCTCCTTAAAGCATTTTTTTATTATCTTATATAGGCACTTTTTAAAAAAAAAAATCATTGCAATCAGTGAGATGATGGCTATTTTAAAATATTATTAAAACAATTTTCATGGTTATGAGGAAAACATTTTGATTTTGATATATGTCGGTTATGGCTAAAGAACTTACTAATTGTCTATGAAGTACATCACTAAATGTTTGAGAGGGTGGCTATCATATCTGTGTAAAACATAGCATATAAGGCTCATTTACCAAGTGTTCAAATGAAAGCTTGCCAAAACATACCCTGAAATATTTAGAGGCTTTCTGGAAAGGTAGCGGCAAGGAGCGCACAATTGGAAGATAATCATAAATCTGTGTGGATGAAAAAAATAAGAATTTAGTGTTGCTGGAGGTCATATTATGGTGTGACCCTGTTTATCAATTGCATTTAGTCTGTATTATATTAGTGATGAGATCTGCTGACTCACCGTACCCCAGCGCCCGTTAATTAGTTTGGATGTCTCATGAAAAAGGCGAACAGAAACCGCTTGGCAAACAGAACTTGGCATATGATGTTGGAGGTTGTGTTGTGGAACAGCAGGTGGGGGTCTGTGGGCCTACCTGGAGAAACAACGTGAACAGAGTTTTCAGGCACAACCTTATGAAGAACATTTGTTTCTTTATAATGCTGATGCCGAGGGTAGGGCCTCGGCATGTTCAGTATTAATAGCAGGCCAAAAAACAATTAATTACAATCTGGTGAAGAACATACCAACAGTTTGCTGCAGACATTTTACAGTGTGGTGTATTTCTCCCAGAATCCTCTGCTCCATGGACTGTTTCCCTAGCCCGAAGTTTCTCAGGGTCATCAGGCCAAAGCGTCTGTGTTCTGTCCAACCAGGACTATAATCTGCTAAAACTACTCCTGGAGCATGAGCTACATTGAAAAAATAAATAAATAAAAGAGGTTTTTTAAATGTGCTGTCAAATGCTCTAATGAAGTTTCATGGTATATTAAGCAATTACCTCTTTTTTTTGACTGCTGCCCCCAGGTGGTGCCATGTAAAGCCTTTTAATATCTAGCATTACTTTGTTTCAGAGTAGTTACATTACACCCAATGTTACCACAGTACTTGGGCCAGTTTTGATGATTTAGTAGTTCACGTGTTTCCACTTAATATTTTAATCTTGTACTCCCATCTCGCTCATTCTAATATGTCTGCATACATTTCCACAGTGGTCAATGTTACCTTTCAGCTTAAACTATTGCATTCAACAAAAGCATTACTTATGCAACTTCTAGACCAGAACAAACAGAGGACAACACTACAGCCGTGTTTTCATAGTGTAATAGTTACACATTTGCCCCACAAGCAAATGATCTCCAGTTCTCTTCTAGGAGGACACAAAAACCCTTGGGAGTAATATCAGGAAGGGCATCTGGTGTAAACATGAGTTACTGCTGTTGGTGGCCCCTCGTGAATAACAGAGCAGCTGAAAGTAGTATATACAATATCTTAAAGGAAATAAGTACTTCCTTCACTGATGTTGGGTGATGCTCATACCAAATAAGTCCCTTACACTAATTTAATTCACCCTGTTTTGCAGAGGCAACTGTTTAAATCAGCTTGAAGTTTGCAACAGTTTTACAGGAATATGAGGTGTAGCTTTCCTGGTACAATGCACATTTTAATTATGAAATAACTTGAAATAACTTATAAGTAAACTTTAAAAACACTAGTTTTAAGTGAAATTGCAGGTGTGGGGAAGATCTATCCTAACTCTAACGCATGGATAAAAGACAGAAAATCAAGGGGGCTACAGTACCTTTTATTTGTGCAGCGTGATTGGGCCATCAGGTCTTGTGGTCTGCCAGAGAAGTCCACAGCTTGTGTACCAGCGCCTCTTTTAAGGCCTGCAGCCCATTGATAATGACTGCAGGCCTGGGACCAATGTAAAGGCTATAGATGTTACCACAGCGATTAGCCAGCTGGGGAGATGATAAAAGTGCTTTTTTTTAAGACTGATGTGAGAATACCCTTGATTCAGTGCAATCAGTGGACCTGTAACAAGTCGATTTTTATTATGAACATTCATTCCAAATGAGTGACCTTATTTTGAGTAACTTAACCTCACAGCATGAACTGCACCACTAGAAAGGTAGCTTTATTCTTTTTGAGTTTTGATTTCTGGTAATAATTAAGTATGAGCTCACAGAGCGACTGTTCTGGATCATTTGGGGCGAGGAGCTGAGCTCATCAGGTCTGGCAGACAAACTGCTGCATAAAATAACTAGCATGAAATAAATGACTTTTGAATATTTTACTTATTTTCATTGATTTTTTGAAATATTTACTTGAGGAAATGCCTTCATATTGATTCATGTGTAGGAGCATTCAGCAAATGATGATTCCCTTCTAGATTAAAAACAGTTGCTGTCAGTTAAGTTATTAAATTGTTTGTAGCTTTTTTATTCACCTAAAATCTTTGACATCTTTAAGATCTGTTTTGCGAATCTGATTGCACCCACATAGAAGCAAAACAAATCCAGATGAATAAATTCACATCATGCACCAGGACATAATCAAAGTCATAATTAAAAGATTTAAAGAAATCTTTGTAGGAATCTTAAATAAACTCATCAGTGCATACATTAGTGAATACATTTATTAACAAATTTGGTTGTCTTAGAAAAAATAATTAACCCTCTCCAGATCAGCAATGGGGTTCTGCAGATTGAGATCCAGCAGGTTTCCAAGGACAGGGATTGGTCGGGGGCCTGGAGGGAAAATTTTCGGTCTTTGTGTCAGAAAGAGAAGCAAGAGAAGCAACCACATCAACAGCAATAGTAGAGCAACAGATGCAAACATGATGACGCAGTTTCTGGTGAATATTTGATTCGTTCCTTTTCTTTGTGCCTTTATGTTGCCTTTGCAAACACACACAACCTTTGCGCAGCCATGGTGGCTGCAGAGATATTGAATTGGGTCAGTCATTTTGTTAGACACTGACTTGATTTTTTTTTTTTTTTAATTGAAAATTTTTAAATCCTGGATTTAACTCAAAACACCCCCAAACCAGAGATGGGTGCCTGCAATAGCAACTTTAGAAAAAAAGTTGGGACAGACATTTTTTCAATGTGCTGCATCAATTCAATTCAATTCAATTCAATTCAATTTTATTTATATAGCGCCAAATCACAACAAACTGTCGCCTCAAGGCGCTTTGTATTGTGGGTAAAGACCCTACAATAATACAGAGAAAACCCAACAGTCAAAACGACCCCCCTATGAGCAAGCACTTGGCGACAGTGGAAAGGAAAAACTCCCTTTTAACAGAGAAGAAACCTCCAGCAGAACCAGGCTCAGGGAGGGGCAGTCATCTGCCGCGACCGGTTGGGCTGAGGGAGAGAAAGACATGCTGTGGAAGAGAGCCAGAGATTAATATCAATTAATGATTAAATGCAGAGTGGAGTATAAACTAAGTAAATAAGGTGAATGAGAAACAGTGCATTATGTGAACCCCCCAGCAGACTAGGCCTATAGCAGCATAACTAAGGGATGGTTCAGGGTCACCTGATCCAGCCCTAACTATAAGCTTTATCATAAAGGAAAGTTTTAAGCCTAATCTTAAAAATAGAGAGGGTGTCTGTCTCCCGAATCCAAGCTGGAAGCTGGTTCCAGAGAAGAGGCGCCTGAAAGCTGAAGGCTCTGCCTCCCATTCTACTCTTAAGTATCCGAGGAACCACAAGTAAGCCAGCAGTCTGAGAGCGAAGTGCTCTATTGGGGTGATATGGTACTATGAGGTCTTTGAGATAAGATGGTGCCTGATTATTCAAGACCTTGTATGTGAGGAAAAGAATTTTAAATTCTATTCTAGATTTAACAGGGAGCCAATGAAGAGAAGCCAATATGGGAGAAATCTGCTCTCTCTTTCTAGTCCCTGTCAGTACTCTAGCTGCAGCATTTTGGATCAGCTGAAGGCTTTTCAGGAAGCTTTTAGGACAGCCTGATAATAATGAATTACAATAATCCAGCCTAGAAGTAATAAATGCATGAATTAGCTTTTCAGCATCACTCTGAGAAAGGATGTTTCTAATTTTAGAAATATTGCGCAAATGCAAAAAGCGGTCCACATATTGTTTAATTGTGCATTGAAGGACATTATTCCTGGTCAAAAATGACTCCAAGATTTCTCACAGTGTTACTGGAGGCCAAAGTAATGCATCCAGAGTAAGTATCTGGTTTATACACCATGTTTCTAAGATTTGTGGGGCCGAGAACAAGGAATTCAGTTCATCTGAATTTAGAAGAAGCAGGAACTTAGAGGTCATCAGGCCTTAATATCTTTAAGACATTCCTGCAGTTAACTAATTGATGTGTGTCATCTGGCTTCATGATAGGTAAAGCTGAGTATCATCTGCATAACAATGAAAATTGTTAAGTCTTAAGTTAAGTAAGTTAAGTAAAAGTAAGTAAAAGTAAAATTGTTAAGTCTTTTTGTTTAACAAAAAGACTTATTGTTAACAATAACTTATTGTTTATCATATTATTCTATCTATCTATATATCTATCTATCTATCTATCTATCTATCTATCTATCTATCTATCTATCTATCTATCTATCTATCTATCTATCTATCTATCTATCTATCTATCTATTATCTATCTATCTATCTAGCTTCTATCTATATGTTGTTAGTTTTTTTATGTTTTTCATTTGGCTTAAAATAGATTTTTTTCTAAAACTGAAAATAAAAAAATTCTGCTCTGGTTCAGTTAATAGAAAACAGTGATTTAGGTACAGTCAGACATCTGAGCATGGCATGCCATAAGAGAAGGGATGTCCATCTTACCGGAGTCGGCCCTGCTGAATGATCCAATCTGTGCGAAAATTACAGATTTTTTTTTTTTTTCCAAATGCAATGTTATTCTAGATTCGTCCACTGGGAGTCACTCTCTTAATTAGAGCAACAAACCAATTGATGTTGCAGAAACTCATGCAAGCTAGAAAGTCAAGTGTGTTGCTACAGTTCATGGAGACCTTTTGAAAGTGTATTGAAAAGAAGAAAAGTTGACTGTCGATTTTTTCAAGGAAAATGAACAAGTTCCTATTTAGCGGTAAAATGGGAAACCTGAGTGTTTCGTGTGTTCACAGAGGATTTCGGTGCTCAAGGAATATAATATTAAACAACGCTATGAGACAAATCATTGCAATAAAATACAAGAACTTGAAAAGACAACTGAGGACAGAAAAGATAAATGAGTTGTTGATAGGTTTGCGGAAACAGTCTCTCCTTACTTATAGCCGAGAGATCAGCAATGCAGCTGTGAAAACTAGCTGTCTCATTCCCAGTGAAAAAGCATCGGGTTCAAAGCCAAAAACTTCACTGAAAAAAGTAACTGAAAGTTTTCTTAAATTTCACTTCAGCTGTTATGGTGTGATGATGACAGGAGTACATTACTATGTATAGGAGGATATTTTGTACAGGAGTTAAAATGCATATATTTTGTTTCAAGTTATTCAATCCATAAATAAAAAATAATTGTTAATTTCCAAAATACTGTACGTGTAGACATTTTTGTAGACATCTGTGTGGCCCATTTGTTTGACACCCCTGCGTTAGAGGGACAGAGAAGACAGTGTATGTACAAAGCAGTGTATATCTGGAGAAATATAACTGAGTGTAGTGGAAACTTGATGTGCTTCATCAGAGATGTTTGCATTTAGATATTCAGATGATACTGACTATTCAAATACTTATGGTTTTGGAATGAAGTCAGGAGGGTTATAAATGTGTCCAAACTAGTGTCTACTAATGTCTGAAAACCAGGGAGAAATCTGCAAAACAATCAAGAATTATGTTTGTGACAAATGAAAACCACAAAAAATGTAGTCTGGCAGATTTTGACAGGAGTAACAGCGAGTGTGACACTAAAAGACAACATACTCAAATTTAGGACTGTAATATATTTATTGTTTCACTTCTTTGAGTAAAACAGGCTTCAAAGAGGAGGACTCTCTTTATTAATGGTATCACATATAAACTGGGTGGGGTCGGTGTGTTTCACATCATCATGAAGTCTCTTTTTTCAAAATAAGATGATAAAAGTGTTGATTTATATTAATTAAATTCAGTTTAGGTTTATTTCTATAGCTCCAAATCACAACAACAATCACCTCAAAGAACTTTATATGGTAAAGACCCCAACAAACCCCAACAATCAAACTTTCCCCAATGTGCAAGAACTTTGCTTGCTTTTAACAGGAAGAAACCTCCAACAGAACCAAGCTCAGTGAGGGGTAACAATCTGTCATCTACCTAATTTAAATAATGTTTTACTGTTTCTATTAATGACTTCTCTTGAAAGTAGCACCATTTTGTTTTAATAAAATTAATTATTATCTTCAGGCCTAAGTGGCAGCCTGTATTTATCTCAGTCTGCATCTATACACCACCTCACTCTGATGTCCTGAGTTGGATCTTCATTTGATAAGGTTTGGGAGTCAGAGTGACCCCATAGACTGGAGTGAAGTCTGGCTCTCCTGCATCCTCAGGCCAGATGAACTTAAACCTCCTCAGCAGAGTCACCATGATGAGGAAAAGCTCCATACGAGCCAGACCCTCTCCAAGACACATTCGAGGACCTGCAACATTCAAAAAGATTTCATTGTCGCCTAAAACAGACTGATTTGATCAACCCTGTCTGTGCTGAGTTGTCCAAGTGTGATCATTTTTTCTATGCTCGTGTACCTGCAGAGAAGGGCATGAAAGCCTCTGGTTTAACAAACTCTCCTTGGTCATTAAGGAAGTTTTCAGGGTTGAATTTATGAGAGGATTTCCACTGTCCCTCCTCACTGAGTACTGATATCAGATTCTGGATAATTATTGTACCCTAAAAAGAAACCAAAAGAAAAAAGAGCACTAAGAAAACACTTCAATTTATTGCCTCTATTTAAGCAGTTGCCCCTTACCTTGGGAATGGAATATCCCATGAGCTCTGTGTCTCTAGTTGTGCAGTGGAAGACACTGAGAGGAACAGTGTTGGCAATCCTCTGTACTTCATGAATCACAGCCTGAATCAAAAGAGATTTTGCATGCTTTATCTAATATTGAGTCAATGGGAAACAATATAGGGTTAGATGCTCACAGCATCTCAGCCACAAAAAAAACCATTTTACTGTGGTTAACTGCTAGCACTTTGTTGACCCCCAGGAAAAAAGACTGGAAGAAAGATGAGAACAACACATATTGATATCAACTGCTTTACTTTATACTGATCAGCCAGCTTTGTCTGGAGCCTTTCTCAGATGTCATAAGCATAAGGTCTATCACAAAGCCCCTGTCTCTGTTTTCATGTTTAATGTAAGTCTTCCTGTCTACATGTGTACTATGTGCCTTCTAACCTTGAAGGTTAGTTTCTGAAAACCTTCACCCTGGAAGGTGTTTTTCAAAAGCTCTGTTTTCCATCCATCCATTTTCTTCGACTTATCTGGGGGCAGGTCACGGAGGCAGCAGCCTAAGCAGAGAAACCCAGACCTCCCTCTCCCAGCTTATCCAGGGGAACAGCAAGGTGTTCCCAGGCCAACCAAGAGTAACTGTATAATCTCTCCAGTGTGTCCTGGGTCTCTACCCTGGGACCTTCTCCCAGTAGGACATGCCTGGAACACCTCACCCAGAAGGTGCAACTCATCCCCGACCTGGAGTGGGCACTCCATCCTCTTCCGGCTAATGCAGCATCCAGTATTCCAAAAACTGATGGCCACACAATGTTGCAGAGGTGTGTCAACAAAAACAGCCTGACAACATTCAAAGCCTTTAGGAACTCAGGGCAAATTTCATCCACCCCACAGTGGGCAAGGTCACCACAGTGACCTTGCCCAAAGTGATGGGCTAGTTGTCCCCCTTGTCCCCAGACTCTGCTCTACAGAGGGTGTGTCAGTGGGATTAAAGAGGTACTCAAAGTTTTCCTTCCACCAACTGACTATATCCTCAGTTGAAGTCAGCAGCACCCCACCTGTGCTATACATGGTGTGTGTACAGCACTGCTTTCCTCTCCTAAGTCACCTGATGGTTTACCAGAATCACTTTGTAGCCACTCTGTGGCCTCACCGAAATGTCCCCACACCCTAGCTTCTGCTTCGGCCATCGTCTGAGCCAGATTCTGCTTGGCCTTCAGTGCTTATCAGCTGCCTCTGAAGTCCCACGGGCTTCCCAAACCCAATAGGACTTCTTCAGCTTGATAGCTTCCTTCACCTTCGCTGTCCACCATGTAGTTCAGGGATTACTACTACAACAGGCACCAACCATCTAGCAACTGCAGCTCCATGCAGCAGTCTCAATAATGGAGGTGTGGAACATGGTCTATTTGGACTCAGTGTTCTCAACCTCCCTTGGATGATATTTCAGATGTCATAGGGGGACAAGCTAAAGGTCTATCAAAAGGCCTTATTTCTGTCTTCATATGTGAGTCTTCTTATTTCTGTATCCATCCACATGTTAATAGGTTTTTTGTTTTTTTTTAAGCTGGGAATTTTCATTTTCGTTTTGAAAGTTATGTCCATCCACACAAAAAAAACAAAAAACACGTGAAGAATGTTCCAAAGCAACAGGTGGCAATATTACACATACCGATAGAAATGCTGCCCAATCAGAAGCATACAATGGGATGTCAAAAAAGTAAATAAAGATGTAGACCACTGAAGTTTCAAGACTACACCTTTGTTTTCCTTGTACATCTATAAACACAGAAATTGGGTTTCTGAAAGCCTTCACCCTGGAAGGTGTTTTTGAAAGCTCTGTTTTCAGTAACATAAAGGCTTGTTTACGTGTGGATGGCCATATGAAGACCAAAATATATTTAAAAAAAAAAAAAAAAAGGAAGGCATGTTTACCATGTTTCTTGTGGTAATTTTACTTCCCTTGTCTTTACCCGACTGTGTTAATTGTGTTCAGCTTTTTGGATTTTGGATTTTTGTTCTGTTTTGGATTGTGTTTTGATCTCATTTAATGCCTAAATGAAAGGCTCGTCTTTGTTGAAAGTTTGTTGTGTTTGATGAATGGTACCTGCACATAGGGCATATTGTGTCTGTCCTCAAAACTGACACGATCCTTCCCTTCCAACACTTGGTCTATCTCCTGCTGACATCGTTCTGTAAGAACAAGTAACATACACTGTGATGTAAAGAAAAGAAAATAACAAATGTTATATAACAAACACAAGTGAATCCTATTTATAGAGAAAATGAAAAATAGCAATGTGGTAGATGTCAGTCAGAAGTGAACAATACATTCACTGGTAGATAAAACAAGTCAGTAATACTGGAACCTTTCCATTCAGGCTCATTGTTTTTATTTTTGGATGCACTAAAACGGAGTGGACAAACTCAAATTTATCACTCACATACACTTACTACATTGTCTCTACTTTGTGAGATCTAAATTATCACAACTGGCAAAATTTGTTCCTGAACTTGTCCATGGACTAAATAATTAGTCCCACTATATTGATACGAACACACAAATGCATGCTTCCAATTTTTAGCCACTTTTGATTTCATAGATTAAAAAGGCAATAATTTCCAGCTATTTCATCAGATAATGTAAATAGTTGGACAATCACCAGTAAAGATACAGATAAATAGTTTAAGTTCTAATTATTTCTAAAAATTTGTAAGCAGTCTATTTTTCTCTAAATATGCCAACAATTGACTTTTTTCATGATCAAATTACAAATAAGCACAAGGAAAATAAGTCATGCTGTATTTACTTCTGCAGGTTTACCTTGTATATGTGGATAGTTCATAAGGTAAAGAAAACCAGTAAGGAGGGTGTTGGAGGTAGTGTCAGTCCCAGCAAAGTGAAGATTCAGAGCGTACATAATGAGTTCTTCTTCTGAAAATGAAGAGCCTTCATCAGCTCTCTGAAAAAATGTGGAGAGTGATGATTGTAAGACAAGCAAGCAAGCAAGAAAAAAAAATGCAATAACATACTGTACCAATACAGACCACGGGAGGTGATAATTCAGATGATGAATTTAGTATTAGCCATACTTATATAACATAATGCTAAGTTGATTTTTCACACTCCCACCTTCTCCACTTCATCCAGATAGCAGTCAATAAAGTCTCGTGGCTCTCCTGGGACTCTGGTCTTTTTATGCTCACTCACCAAACGAAGTGAATGCATCTTATAAATCTGAAAGATGCAATTCATCATTCATAATTAGTTTTTTGTTTTTTCTTTTCACTGACCGGTTACATGTGGATGTATTTGTGTTTATGGTACATGTGTGGTGAGAATGATTTTTAGCATTACCTCAACTTTCTTAAAGGCCTTTTGGAAGGGCAGTGGCAGGTTTCGAATTATAGGAAAAGAGTCATAGAGCTGTAGAAAAATCAAAACAAGTTTTAAAATGGGAAGAAGGCACAGAAAGTACTGCTGAACATAACCAGACTTCTAACTAAAAATAACAACATAACAGTAACTTCATAATAGATTTTGACACATTTTATCTTTTGGTCCATCAATCTACCATTTTGGTCCATCTGAAATGTCTCAACAACTTATGGATTTCATTGTCATTAAATTTCTCACAGATTTTAGTGATGCCAGAGATTTCATTCATGCAACCTTCAGGCCACAGCTTTAATTTGTAGGAAACTTTCAAAACCTTTCAACTGCATACAAATGGACCTCTTTTTGGGAACCTGAAGACATTTCGCTTCTAATCCAAGAAGACTTGAACACCTTCAACTGAAACGCTTAAGATTGTGACCATGCCGGCATGCTCCAGGCCTGCTCATAGACCTGTTAACATGGCTGTAAATGCTTTTCCTTGATGGCATCACTAAGTCACTTTAGTACTTGCATGACATATTTTGCTCACCGTAGCCCAAGGTCCATTGGTTATCTTTGAAACCTCGGTGAAGATTGCTACAAATAGTTTGATTAACTCATCGTTATACTCATAGCGTTTTGCAAACAGAACCTGGCAGATGATGTTGGAGGCTGCATTATGAAACATAACCTGAGGACTCATGGTTTTACCTGTAGAAGACATAATGCAACAGGACAACACTGTACAAGATGACAAGCAAATATTCTGGAAAAAAATACAGCATAATAGAAAATTGTTGTGTGAACCCACAGATGGACATACCAATGCTGGTTTCCAAGGTACTAATGATGTGTTTTATCTCATCATGAATTCTGTTCTCCATTGAATTTTTCCCCAGACCAAAGTTCCTTAAAGTCATCAGGGCAAAGCGACGATGTTCCTTCCACTTTGAGCCATAATCTGCCATAATGACTCCTACAAAGATTTTGCAACATAAAGACAAAAGCACTTAAGAATCATCTAAGGTAACATCTTCTCAAAATTTCACTGTACCGTATTTTCCGGAGTATAAGTCGCACTTTTTTTCATAGTTTGGCTGGGGGTGCGACCTATACTCCGGAGCGACGTATATGTGACATTTATAACACATGAACCAAAATACTCCAGCCACTTGACATCTCCATGAACTGCAGCTTTAAGGCAGTCTTGCGTAACCTGTGGGCGCAGTGGATGATGGATGGAGAGCACAGCTTAACGGCAACTGGGAGAATGCGCCACCCAACTTTCCTGGAAGTCATTGGATGGATCAAGAAAACATGGGCTTCAGTGACAAACCATCCTGTTGGGATTCAGAAAGGCTGGAATAATTGGAACTGCAGCTGACGACGAGTCTGACTAACGCGACACAGAAGAGGAAGCGGCGCTTCGTCTACGGAGTGTACGGAATTGTTTAGAAGTGACACCGAGGATGAAGAATTCAATGGATTGATGGTTTGGTTAACTTGTTAGTATGTTCTTTATGCTATGGTTATCTGAATAACTTAATGTTACGTTAACATACCGAACACGTGTTCGTTGTGCGTCATGTAGCTGAATGTGCTACGTTAGCATAACGTAGGCGTAACCGTGTTCGTCCTGTTCTTTAATCCATTATTATTTTAAATTGCCGTTCAAGATGAAATTTCTGGGTCTCGGATTCTATCAACCCCCCCCCCCCCCAAAAAAAGTGCGACTTATAGACCAGTGCGACCTATATATGTTTTTTTCATCTTTATTATGCATTTTTTGGCTGGTGTGACCTATACTCCGGAGCGACGTATAGTCCGAAAAATACGGTATATGATCATTGCTGTTTCCAATGCTCATCTACCCCTTGGCCTGTTGTTATTAGGCTACATAGATGGTTCAAGAAATAGTATAGTATCACAGTATAACACAAAAACAGGTAAACTTCAGCAATGTCAATCTATCCAGTTAGGAAGCATAAACTATTGTGAATCAGTTTCACCTGTTTCGGTGCAAATGAAAATGACAACAGATGCACTGGAGAGCCAACAACAAGACAACCCCCCAAAAAGGGAATGGTTTTGCAGGTGGTGGACATGCTGCTCTCTCCTCCTGACTGATTTTTCTCAAGGCTTGCTTTTTCTTAGTGTACCTGTCACTGCTGGTAGCTTGAGTTGCTACCTGCAGCCCTTTCAGGCTGCACAGGTAGTCCAGCTCATCCAGGATGGCATATTGATACATGCCGTCACAAGGTTTGCTGTATCTCCCAGCACTCTCTCAAAATTGTGGAGGAGATACCAGGATATGGGCCATTAGACAAGGAGAGCTGGACAGGACAGTAGATAAGCATCAGTCCAGCAGTAGGACTGGTATCTGCTTCTTTGAGCAAGGAGGAACAGAAAGGGCACTCTCAGAACCCCACAAAATGACCTCCAGCAGACTACTCTTAAATGTTCCTGATGAAACTGTTAGAAACAGATTCCATGATTGTGGCATGAGGCCCAACATCATTTAGTGGAATCTGAGCTCACAGTGCAGCACAGCGCAGCTTATGGTTCTTCATCTTTGTATTTCTCCATTTAGTTTATTCATAGTTGCTTCCTGTTTTATTTTGCCAGTTCCTGTGTCATGTGTGCCGTGTTCAATTTTGCTTCTGTTGTCTCATTAGTTAGATTCAGTTCACCTGTTCTCCCGAGCTGTCTCCATTCTCCCTAATTACCTTGTGTGTATTTAAGTCCTCAGGTTTCCAATTCTTTGTCATGTTCTCCTCTCATGCTGCATGCACCCTGATTTATTTCTGACTCCAGTCCTGCCTTGTTTTTGTATTTTGTAAGCCCTCATCCCCTCAGCACTAAAGCTGCACTAAAGCTGTTGGGGTCAACCCCCAGAACTGTTTTTGGACTCTGGTACTCTTGTTTTGTCTTATTCTCTTCTGCCAACCCCAGAGATGCTTTATCTTCACTGTTGGCAAGCTGCCCGGCCCCCTGAATGGCCCCTGAGTTCTGCCATTTCTGCTGCTGGCCCCTCCTCCAAGACTTGCCCCATGGTCCGGGTGGCCCTCAGAGCTGTTTTGCCTCCTCTGTAGGTTCCCTGGTTAATCCCCTGAACTGTTTTGCCTCCTCTGTAGGTTCCCTGGTTAATCCCCTGAACTGTTTTGCCTCTTTTGCTCCCCCATGGCCAGGCAGACTCCAGAACCATGTGTTTTTGGACTCTTGTGCTCCATGTTTTTTTTTTTGTTCTGAGGATGGCAAACTTTTGTTGTCCTATATTTATGTGACAACTTGTTGTAGATGGGTGCAACAAAATACTCGTGTAGAAGTAAAGCAATCTCTACCTCGTAAATCAAGACATTTGTTTGGAAACAAATGGAATCAAGCTTTGTGATGTTAGCGTTGTGTCTACTATCATAATAATTCTGACTTTTTATTTGAAAAAAGATAATATTGCCATTATTTTTCTTATGACATGTAATGTAAATTCTACCTTTCCCATCAGTGATATCATTAACAAACAAGCCTTGGGGTCGTCCAGCAAAATCAATAGCTTTGGTCACCATAGCCTCCTTCATGGCCTTCACCCCATTGATGACTACTGTTGGTTTGTTGCCAATGAAAATACTGTAGACATCTCCATAAGATTTCCTCAGCTGGAAGGGAACAAGATAACATGTTAGCATTTGAAATTCATACATCAGACAATCAAATGACTGTTACATTTTAAAAGGGTTAAACATATTTGCCTAGGGAAGTACAGACCAGAGGAAGTGATGATTTTTATGGTCTCTGTGAATAACCAATAGTGGTCTTTAGCTAAAGCTGCTAATTTACATTTGAAATATTTTTCCACTATGAAAACAACTCTGTGTATTCCTCCTGCCAGACAAAACTCGTGGTACATAGTTATGCAGATGGTTTTTGTTATAACTATCCAGCACTGAGATCAGTAAAGTTATATTGCCATATTATCCTTCATAAAATTATTTTTTGAACTGTATATTGCCATTTTCATTTTTGCCATTTAATGCATTAAGGAACATAAGGATAACCCCTTTCAGCCATGCAAAAAAAATCTTTGCAAATATTGGCTTAAAGAATGGAAGGTACAGTACGCCCAGTGTAAACGACTTGCAGTATTGGTTGGGTACATGCCAAGTGTGCAGAGAGCCAGCTTTATGCCAACAACATATTAGGCAATCACATTAAAAGAGTAGAATCAGCAAATAACCCAATGCACTCCCAAGATTTCTTTTAACATTTATAAAAATGTAGGTTATTTTAAAAACATCCTTAAACAAACAGCACATTTTTTACCTTCTCAAAATCCTTCAAGGGGTTCTCAAGGCTCAGGTGAAAAATACTGCCCAGTAGGGGCACATTAAGAGGTCCTGGTGGAAAGTTCTTGGGCCTCTGGGATTTGAGTTGAAGGATGGTGATGAAAATGCAGAGCCATAGCAGCGCAATTAAAACAAACATGGTGAGATGAACTACACTGCACTGACAAGAGTAGATGGTCTGCCTCCTTTAAAGGGGTAGCTTAGTCCTGCCTATTTTGGCTGTGTACACTTTGATTCTTTGTTAAAGGTGAGTGAGAAAATCAAATAGCGCATGTCCAAGCAGAACCACAGAAAGCAAGTGTATGGTGTCCATGTCTAGTAAGTACTGGTTTCTGAAATCCATTTTTGAATAATCATTGGGCCTTATTCACAAATGGTGCAAATGCACAAATCTATGTGTAAACTGTGTGTATGAACATGATTCACCGGCCTTTTCTTACATGAATTTGTTCGTACTGTATAAACAAATTCAGAACTGGCCCAGACCATGCGTAAAAAACATGCTACTAAACTACTAAAAAACCACAATAACAAAAATGGCAACAATAATGATATTTCTTTTTTATTTACATTTTTATTAAAAAATCAAAAAAGTCAGAATTAGAATTACATAAACCATAAGAGATAAAATAAATGTAAAATACACAAAATATTTACTGAAAAGCTGTAGGCTTTAACCCATTTAAAACACTATAATAGGCATTATCTTATTATATCATTCATTAAAATGACTTCCTTGCAGCCTGTCATTACTTGCAGTTTAATTGATAGTATCCACACAGATGCTGGAGAATATGGAAGTTTTCTTTTTAGCAATTATCATGAGTTTCTCATCTTTGGCTGACAGATCAGGTGCTACTTGTCCTCCACCTGTTTTCTTGCTTTCTTCTTTGTTCTTTTCTTCTTTTCAGCACTGTAGCCAGGCTGACAAAGAGTTAGAGCTTGAGCTGAGTATTCCTTTTACTTTAACTAGTGATGACTTCATGACTTTCTTCACAAATAAAATTTTAACCATTAGAGAAAAAAATTCTTCATAAATGACATATCATTATATTCAGCTGCTTCCAGCACTGCTGGTATTTGTTTAGACTCTTTTGCTCTGTTTGATCTTTCTGAGTTAATGTCAGTAGTTACTTCCTCCAAACCATCAGCATGTCTAGTTAGTAGACCTCCTTCCTACTAGACTGCTCAAAGACGTCCGACCGTTAATTAATGCTTCAATATTAAATGTGATCAAGCTGTCTTTGTTAGTTGGCTACATACCACAGGCTGTTAAGGTGGTAGTAATTAAACCTCTACTTAATAAGCCATCACTGACCCAGCTGTCTTAGGTAAATATAGGCCAGTCTCCAACCTTCCTTTTCTCTCAAAGGTTCTTGAAAGAGTAGTTGTAAAACAGCTAACTGATCATCTGCAGAGGAACGGTTTATTTGAAGAGTTTCAGTCAGGTTTCAGAATTCATCACAGTACAGAAACAGCATTAGTGAAGGTTAAAAATGATCTTCTTACAGCCTCTGACAGTGGACTCATCTCTGTTCTTGTCCTGTTGGACCTCAGTGCAGCTTTGATACTGTTGACCATAACATTTTATTACAGAGATTAGAGCATACTATAGGTATTAAAGGTACTGCACTGCAGTGGTTTGAATCATATTTATCTCACAGACTTCAATTTGTTCATATAAATGGGGAGAAGACTCCCCATGAACTTAATTATGGAGTTGCACAGGGTTCTGCGCTTGGACCAGTTTTATTTACATTATACATGCTTCCCTTAGTCAATATTATAAGAAAGCATTGCATACATTGTCATTTTTATGTAGCTAATACCCAACTTTATCTATCGATGAAGCCAGATGACACACATCAATTACTTAAACTACAGGAATGTCTTAAAGACATAAAGGCCTGGATGAACTCTTTCTTGCTTCTAACTTCAGATAAAACTGAAGTTCTTGTACTCGGCCCCACAAATCTTAGAAACATGGTGTCGAACCAGATACTTACTCTGGATGGCATTACTTCGGCCTCCAGTAACACTGTGAGAAATCTTGGAGTCATTTTTGACTAAGATATGTCCTTCAATGCACATATTAAGTAAATATATAGGACTGCTTTTTTGCATTTGTGCAATATTTCTCAAATTAGAAACATCCTTTCTCAGACTGATGCTGAAAAGCTAATTCATGCATTTAATCCTTCTAGGCTGGACTATTGTAATTCATTATTATCAGGCTGTCCTAAAAGCTCCCTGAAAACCCTTCAGCTGATCCAAAATGCTGCAGCTGGAGTACTGACATGGACTAGAAAGAGAGAGCAGATTTCTCCCATATTGGCTTCTCTTCATTGGCTTCATTGGCTTCAATAGCAATCTTTTTTCCAGAATGGTTTTTAAAACTCAGTTTTATTTTGACCGTCCACCTCACTTTATGACTTTCATCACAAACGTGACAAGTCCCACTGAGGATTATTCTGTACAAGAATTTTAAAAAGGTCTTATAGGGCTGTCTTGTTTTTAATATATGGAATGATTGAAAAAAAAAAAACAGTCAAAATTGCTTAACTCTGCTACTGATTTATGCTTAAGTGAGTTTAACGTTATACTGCTGATTTTTCCATATTAGGGCAATTTTTAGCTGACCTTTGACCCCTCATTGCAAAGTGCTTGTCATTCTTTTCTTGGACTTGTTCTTGTAAACAAAAACAATTAATATTTAACTAGTGTTGATGTTAGATAAAATGATTTTAATTAACCTGAAGATTAAATATGAATGTAGCACAAAAAGTAAAGAAATTTGTGTTTGGTCAGTTATTTCTTTGTTTTAACAATACATTTTTGCAATAAATCTTGTTGAAAATCCTAAGATTTATTGCCAAAAAGTATTGTTACAAAAATTTGATGAAGCCATGACAATTTGTTGTTTTATTTTCACCAGTGAAGCATTTTTTCACCAGTTGATATTGGGCAGAAGGCTGATACAATCCCATCATGGACCAGAACCATCTGCTATCCTAATTTGGATGTGAAATACCCTAAAGTATTACTCAATTGTTTCTGAAACCACTGGGGGTGATAACTACTTCACTGAGTGTTTTTTAGAGTTGAAAAAAACAAAAAACATTATTTTTGAATAGACAGAGGAATAGTGTAAATGACTTTGGCATTCATGGTTGTTTGTAGCCTTAATGTCGCTAGGTGCTTCCATTTATATTGACACAGATTTAATCAAGAGCTATGAATAACAGTTTTCATAAATGCGGAGCTCCAAAAGAAAATGCTTAATGTTAGAGAAAGTGATTTAGACAGCAGCAAAACGAGTATGAGTTTAGCATATTTAATTCGTGTCTTAAACATGAAAGCAGATTTTTTTTAAAAAAAAAAGAACATCTTCTAATCAGTTTCATTGTATTTTGACTTATCATAGACATAGCAAAACATCAACCTGATTTAGGCTTTCTTGACTGCTCTCAACCAACTACCTACTATAAAGGTAGCAAAAAACATGTTTCATGAAATAAGTTTTCAAGACACCACATCCATATATCTGGGTCAGTTTGCTTCTTCTGTGTATGCACTCCACCTCACTGTGGTGCTCTAAGTTGGACCTTCATGCAATAAGGTTTGGGACTCATAGTGATCCCATAGACTTGAGTGAAGTCTGGTTCTCCTGCATCCTCAGGCCAGATGAACTTAAACTTCCTCAACAGAGTCACCATCATGAGGAAGAGCTCCATACGTGCCAGACCCTCTCCAAGACACACTCGAGGACCTGAGACATTAAAAAAGACCCCAAAATCATCAAAGACTGATTTAACGGACCCTGTCTGTGCTGCCACTGTGTTTATGCTCATTTACCTGCAGAGAAAGGCATGAAAGCCTCTGGTTTAACAAACTCTCCTTGGTCATTAAGGAAGTTTTCAGGGTTGAATTCATGGGGGAATTTCCACTGTTCCTCCTCATTGAGAACTGAGGTCAGATTTTCAATGATCAGTGTACCCTGAGGTGGAAATAAAGGCAAAGAACAAAGACCATAAAAGGACGCTCTTCACTTTGTTATTTTGTTGTCTGTTCTCAAAACCTATTTAACCAATTGCCCCTTACCTTGGGAATGGAATATCCCATGAGCTCCGTGTCTCTAGTGGTGCAGTGGAGGGCAGAGGGAACAGTGTTGGCAACTCTCTGTACTTCATGAATCACAGCCTGGATGAAGAGAGGAGATTTTCAATGCTTTATCTCAGTAAAAGTCAGTTATCTGAGATGATTGATGGCTCCACAATGTAGTGATTTACACATTTGCCAAATAAGTAAAAGATTGCTGATTTGGTCCTGGCAGGGGACACAAATCCCTTTGGGAGGGACATACAGTGTAGAAATCTGCCAAATCAAACATGTAGGGCTACCTGCTGTGATGACTTCTAATGACAAGAAAGCAGCTGAAAATTGTTAGTTATCTGACATGATTGTGCACTCTTGTGGTCTTTGATCAGCATTGTCAGGAACATATGGAATGGCAAAAGAGAAGGTTTCAAATTTCTGTGAGTGAGAACTCCCACTCTTCTTCACAAAACATATCTATTAGCCAGTTTTAGAGGCTATAGAAACAAGGACCTCTGGCACGATGCATAAATGGTGAGCTAATTTCTGTGAATGTACTCTAAGCTCAGTGACCATTCAGGCAGTTTGTGTCGCATATGTATTATCATACCTTGTGCTGCATTTTCTTATTTGTGGTAAGAAATGATTTGGGGCAGTGCCAGAAGATGTAATCTTACTCCTGCAGGTGCATGCTCCTTTGGTACATTGTTGCATTGTGGGTCCTGTTAGGTGCATCCCTCAACCTCTTCAGATGCAGAAAATTCTGTCCTTAGTTGCATTAAAGGACTTTTCAGTGCAAGCCCCTGCTGTAGCCAGAGCTGCACTTATTGTGTTTGCTAGCCAGGATTTTGTTGGGGAAAGGTTGCCTTTGCACTGCCTACAAATAAAACCCTAAGTGGGATCCCATCATAAAAATCTTTGGAAATGACATTTATTGCATTTTATTGAAAGAATGCAAACTTTAACCTCATGACTTTAAAAAATATATATATATATTATTAAATCACTGTGTTCCAGGTTTTGATACATTTGAGACTTCCTAAATATTCTGGACCACACACTGAGCCTGACCACTCAATGTTTGTGACACTGCACAATGATGGAGGCCTTTTCTATTCAGAAGGTTGCCTTCACTGTTACCTGATTTGGACCTGCTCACTGAAATCCTGGCTATTTGTAAATCATATCAGTCTGATATTCTGCTTTAAACAAATGGTGACCCAGTGTTATTAATTATCCTGCATTTGAATCAAATCTTGTTTGTCAGCACACACACACACACACACACACACAAATGTTCTGCCAAAACAACACCCAGTTGAATTGGTGTATTGTTTTACACCTGCCAGCTTGGGTCATTTCCCTCCCAGAATTTGGGTCAGCTTTTGAATTAAACCCTAATATGTTATTTATCGATACCCATTATATAGAAATCTGTCTGATATACAGTACCTGGGTGTAAGGCATCTTGTGTCTGTCCTCAAAACTGGCCTGACACTTCCCTTCCAGCACTCTGTCTATCTCCTGCTGACACCTTTCTGTGCAAGCAAGAAAACATCACACATGAAATTCCATATTTCACAATACAGCCTAAATGATAAGACTACATCTCTAAGTGTAGCAAAGACATACTATATGCAAATAATGAAGCTGCGCTGGCCCCTGTACAGATGGAACCTTCTGTATTCAGTTCATCTTGAGACTTCAATATGAAATGATCTCAGCCATATCAAGCACCACATCCATATACCTGTGTAGATTCTCCATCACCCAGGTCATGATAGTCTCAAGAGCTTGAAAAAAGGTGACTGGACATTTTTCAATTACTTTGAAGACATTTCACCTCTACCCAAGAGGCTTCTTCAGTTCTAAAGCCAAAAGGTGGAGAATCCCAGGTATTTAAACCCTAGTGGGAGTGGTTTCCTTTGGAGGTGGCCAGTGACTGACTATTGGTTTATCCCACAGACAAACTCCCAAACTCAAGCTGAGAAACATAGTGTTTGTTGTGCAGTGAAATGAGGAGCACTTGGACCTCTACATTGGAGAAACCAAATAATCACTCCACAAACACATGGCACAACATAGAAGACAGGTTACTTCTGAACCTAAAGGGTAAAGGGCACTCTTTCAAGGACACCAACATTCACATTTTGGACCAGGAAGGCAGATAGTTTGATAGAGGAGAAAAAGAAGCATCTACGTCCACTGTGAACGGCCATCATTGAACAGAGGTGGTGGCTTATGACATCATCTGTCAGCCACCCATAATGCAGTCTTGAGATCTCTTCCCAGGTGTCTCAACCCCCCACTCACACCTCACTTCAGGTGACCCCAAATGGTCACATGAAAGGTGAGGCAAGGTCTCATAGTGGTTTCACCCGAAACTTCTGGTGGTAATGGTGGTAATTTCACACCTTGGCTCATGTGGTGATCATGATCAATGACCACCTCCAAAGGGGACAACACCGACTGGGATTTAATTACCTGGTACTCTCCACCTTTTGGTTTTTGAACTGAGGAAGCCTCTTGGATAAGGTCATAGCTGGCCATAGCTGATCTAGTATGGATAACGAGTTAAGAATAATGGACAATTTATGGTTCAGGAAATGAGTCCATGTGGAATGTTGGATTATAGTAATTATGCCATGGTCCTGGGTCTTCCCAGGACCAGTTTGTTTCTTAGTTTGCTTATGGTTTAGATTTTCATCTTTGCATCTTTCTGTTTAGTCTGTTCTCAGTTCTGCCCAGTCTGAGTTTTAAATACTAGATTATTTTTCTTCATGACTTTATTCTCAGTCTTGGTTTTGCTTCCTTTGTAAATATGATTAATTCCTTGAGTTTGTTTTCCTGCTCTCCTGTCTTCTGTCCATGTTCCTGTTCCCATGTTTAGTTACTTCCTGTTTTATTTTGCTAGTCTCATGTCTTGTGTGCATTGTGTTCAGTTTTGCTTCCCATTGTGTCGTTAGTTGGATTCTGTTCACCTGTGTTTTGTTTTCCCCAGCTTAGGGAGTGCTCACTCCCTAATAACCTGATGTGTGTATTTAAGGCCTCAGTTGTTTGTTACATCCTCCCTTGTGCTGTGTGCACCCTATTTCTGTGTTTTCCCTTTGGGCAATCAACATTTTGCATTTCTGGCTCCAGTCCTGCCTTGTTTCTGTATTTTTGGACGTGACTTCAGCATTAAAGCTTCTTTTTTTTTAGTTTAAGTCCTGTCTCCCACAGTGGGTCCACACTCTGCCTGCTACACAGATGACATATGGAAAATTATGAACATGCATAAATAACTGTATGACAAAATCCACACAGGTAAAAGTTGTGATGATGTGTGATGGGCAGCCCCCTTTGAACACACCTGATAAAAACAAAAGTTATCAGGTGTTCAATTTAGATTCTGTTGTGTTAAGGCTAGATTATAATACATGCAAACTGAGGACAAAAAGCACAATAACTCTTATTTGCATCAGCAGGTTTACCTTGTATGTGTGGGTAGTTCATAAGGTAAAGAAAACCAGTGAGAAGGGAGTTGGAGGTCGTGTCAGTCCCAGCACCGTGAAGATCTAAAGAGTTCATAATGAGCTGCTCTTCTGAAAATGAAGAACTACCATTGCCTCTCTAAAAACAGAATAATCATTGTAAGACAGATGTCTTAATCTTCTTATATTAAGGACATTAATTTAAAAAATGTGTGAATTATGTTGTGAACTAAAACTATACAGATATCTTTTTGGAAAAGGTTTGAATCAGTTCAAATAATTTTTGTATTTTGAATGCAACCTATACCCACGTAAAACATGATGGAATCTGATTCTTTTCACACATCCACACACCTTTTCCAGTTCATCCAGATAACAGTCAATAAAATCTCGTGGCTCTCCAGGGACTCTGGTCTTCTTGTGCTCATTGATCAAATCAATCGCAAGACTCTTACAAGTCTAAAAATCAAAAGTCATCATTGATACTTTGAAATGTCTTCTTACTGGCAACGTGAATAGTTATTTTTAATATTACCTCAAAATTCTTAAAGGCCTTTTGGAAGGGCAGAGGCAGGTGACGAATTACAGGAAAAGTGTCATACAGCTGGAAGGAAAGATAAGTTAGGTCATTTGTTTAAATGAAAAGAGGAGAGCAATCTTGGTTTAACTTTTTGTTCAGTGCTACTCATCAAATTAGCATGCTAACATGCTACAGGCTGATGATAACCGTGGTAAATAAACTTGGCACAAAAAATAAGAAAATCAGTGTTTAGTTGATGTTTTTTCTTTATTGTAACAATGCTTCTTGGCTCTACTGTTTGTGCTAAGTTTAAATTACTGCTCATCAAAAAAAATCTTCATGTTTTGTTATTGGTAGTATTGTTGCTCAGTGACATTCCAAACTAAGCTTTTTGACCTCAGAGAGATCTGTTACTCACCGTAGCCCACGGTCCATTGAATATCTTGGTATTCTCTGTAAAGCACTGAATAACCAGTGTGATTAATGCATCATCATACTCATAGCGCGTAGCAAACAGAACCTGGCAGATGATGTTGGAGGCCGCATTGTGAAACATAACTCGAGGACAAGTGGTGCTACCTGTGTGTAACAGCCGAGTATTGTAAAATAATACAAAGGAACATAACAGAACCAAGCGCACAACACAAATTTCAGTTATGTGGCCTCACAGATGACATACCAATGCTCCTTTCCAGGGTACTAATGATGTGTTTTATCTCTTCATGAATTCTGTCCTCCATTGAATTCTTCCCCAGACCAAAATTCCTCAAAGTCATTAAAGCAAAGCGACGATGTTCCCTCCAGCTAGAGCCATAATCTGCCATAATGACCCCTACAACAGGTTTAGCAACACAAAAAGGAAAAAAAAACAAAAAACAAAGACTCACCTATGGTTTCATCATTTTTGTTTTCTAGAGCTCATCTACTTTCTGGCCTGTTCCATCTTTTATTCATGATCAGTTCAACACAACCGAGTCCACCAGCATCTCATTGGAGTTTCATTATAATCAGAATGTGCATGTAAATAATGCTAACATGCATGGCACACCAAAACAGGTAATGAGCTTGCTGAGTGGTGGCATAGCCAGGAGAAGCCAATCAGATGAAACTGGGCTTTTAGAAAAGGCGGGCCTTAAAGAGACAAGATATAAAACAGCTTGATTCAAACAGCTGATGTTTGAATCAAGCTGTTTTTATTATTCTTATTATTAGACTGTGAAAGCTAGTCTAGTGCAGTTCCAGAATAAATGCAGTATGTGGTTCTGGAAATGAGGAGACAGTTTGGTTCAAATGATATGAGCCAAATTAGTTGTTGCCTTTGTTTTTTCATGATATTCAAGTTATTAATAATAATCAATTCATACATTTTTAATTGATTTTCTCCATATATGTATTTTTTTTGTAATGGGTTGTTCCACAAAGCTATGCTAAGCAAAATGTGCATCAGTGTGTGTTACTACTACAGTAGCTGGTGTGAGTTTTTCATATATGCACTAAATAATAATACACTAAAACTTTCAGGATCCAGTACATGCAGAAAGAAATAGAAAGACATTATTCACATATATACTGACTTTTTGTTAGTAAAATCTAGATGGACAGTATCTGTTCTACCTTTCCTCTGGGTGACCTCATTAATAAACATGTCTTGGGGTCGTCCAGCAAAATCAGTAGCCTTCGTCACTATAGCCTCCTTTATGGCCTTCATTCCATTGATGACTACCGCCGGTTTGCGGCCAATGAAAATACTGTAAACGTCTCCATAAGACTTCCTCAACTGGCAGGGAAAAAATAACATGTCAGTGTTGGAGTTCATGTATCACACATTCAGACTGATATTTCCTTTTCAAGGGGTTAAACATATTTTCCAAGTTAATTTAGTGTTTATTGACCTGCAGGAGAATGTAGCAAAAAAGTATATATAAGGAAAAGTTGGACCTGTATTGGTAACTAGTAAGTGTCTGATTACATATAATAATCCATATTCAGTGTTCATAAAGCTGTTTATGTGACTGCATGAATTTTCACAGCAATTCAGTGTTTCACTCACATTCTGTAAGATACTGTCAGTGTGGTTCTTATCAGGGTTATTGCAGTTTTGTATTTTCTAATTAGTTTTTGGTTTTATTTCAATTGACCTTTTTTTTTTTTAGTTTCCAGAGAAGGTTTTCTTGTTTGAAAAGGTTTAATCTTACTTTAGTTATTATTTCTTTCAGTGTTAGTTGTAGTCTTTTTAGTTAATATTGTATGGTGGGCTTATGCTGGAGGAGAGATTTAGGAAAGTGTAGGTGTTATAATAAAAACTCAACACTTTTTGGAAGCAGTTGACTCACATTTCTTATGTGGCACAAACAACCATGTGTAATTGTACTGCTGTGATGTGGCATTTCTCAAATCATAAACTGAAAATGTATCCATGTACAGTGATCACTGCAGTGGTTTAAACTATCCTAAACTACTGAGCATCAGAACATTTTCTCCTTTGAAAAAAATGGATATCAAACGCATTTCATTTTACAACCTTTAGATTTCACGGCACATTTAATACTAATAAAACTAAAATCATCAATGGGATAAAAATAGTTTTCTTACCCTCTCAAAGTCCTTTAAGGGGTTCTCCAGATTCAGCTGCAAAATGTTTCCCAGCAGTGGAAGGACAGGTGGTCCCGGTGGAAAATTATTCGGCCTCTGGGATTTGAGATGGAGGATGATGAAGAAAATGAAGGCACATAAGAGCAAAATGGAAACAAACATGGTAAGAAGATTTGGACTGCACTGAGAAGAGTAGCTGGCTGACCAGGTACCTCAGTCTGTCCGCCTCAAGCTGTTTACTTTTTGCTCTGTTTGAAAGGTGAATGACCCTCATGTGATATGCGTTTGGGGGTCTGCATTACCTCATAGATTGGAGTGAAGTCTTAACTTAAATCTCCTCAACAGCAACACCACAATGAGAAAGAGTTCCATGTGAGCCAGACCCTCTCCAAGTAACAACATGTCTTAAACTCCACATTTTCTTGAACTGGGTAACAGATGTGACAGAACTGATAACTCAGTGGAAAACAAGGAAACTAAAACTAAAAAAGACCCATAGGGGGTGACTTTTGTTCTGCCCCTGACTACAACAGTCTACTTTGACTCTCTCTCTTAAGCAGTGAATGGTTCTTCATTGTTGGCTAGACACACTTGAAAATGCAGCTATTAGCTTTAATATCCAGGTTTATTGAGGACTTCATAAATGAGGACTGAGTGGAGGAGAGCCTGTTTGATTGAGGTGCTCTTGTGGTTGATACATAAACCTTTATGACCTTCATTTTTTTTTGATGTTTAGGCCCTCAAAAAGGTGATTCACTTGTGCAAAAAAAAATAATAAAAATACAGAAAAGAATAAGAAATAAAGCAAATACAATAGAGCCTTCACACTCAGTGCTCAGGTTCAATTAACTTACCTCTTTTTTTTCACTGTTACCACCAGATGGCACCAGTGTACAGAGTTTTTACATCCAGCATGTACTTTGGTTCAGGGGATTTACAGTACATTACATTCATGTCATCACAGTGTTTTGGACAGTTTTGATCATTTAGTTCCTCAAATATTTCCATTTAGTATTTGAAATTTGTACCCCATCCCACTCATACTAATATGATAGTAACACAGTGGCCATTTACCTTGCAGCTATGTAACTTTGAGACCCAACGCAATTGTTTTGCTTTTACTTTTTTACTTTTGCAGTAAAATATCAAATGGAGGGCCACGGTACTTTTCATATTGTAGTATTTATAGTTTTAATCTCTTAAAGGAAATAAATATTTCTTCCGACACCAGTTAATACATCAAGCATGAAAGTACAATACAGAAAGAGGTTCATTTTCATTTCAGTTCATGGGTATTTATATAGTTCCATTCACAATAACAGTCGCCTCAAAGCTTTTTGTACCACAAAGAAATGACCCTACAATATTCAATTCAATTCAAATCAACTCAAGTCAATTCAATTTTATTCATGTAGCAACAACCAGTCACCTCAAGTGTTCAGAGTCACCTGATTCAACCCTAACTATAAGCGTGGTCAAAAAGGTAAGTTTCAAGCCTAATCTTAAAAGTAGAGAGGGTGTCTGTCTCCTGAATCCAAACTGGGAGCTGAAGAGGGGCCTGAAAGCCGAAGGCATGCCTCTCATTCTACTCTTAAGTATCCTAGGAACCACAAGTAAGCCAGCAGTCTGAGAGTGAAGTGCTCTGTTGGGGTGATATGGTACTATGAGGTCATCAGTATAAGGTGGGGCCTGATTATTCAAGACCTTGTAAGTAAGAAGAAGGATTTTAAATTCAATTCTGGATTTAATTAGGAGCCAATGAAGAGAATCCACTATAGGGGAAATATGCTCTCTTTTTCTAGTCCCTGTCAGTACTCTAGCTGCAGCATTTTGGCTCAGCTGAATGCTTTTCAGGGAGCTTTTAGGACAACCTGATAGTAAGGAATTACAATATTCCAGCCTTGAGGTAATAAATACATGAATACACTGCACGTAGTCGTCGTGTTGTAAACCAGCTCACTGCTGCCCGTTTTTCCGCCATTATCGAACAGAACTGCGGAATTCCGGAGTCTGTATGTTTAGACACAGAGATGATTAATTCCTGGCTTCTCTCTATCTGCCAGACTGCATTAGATGAAGTGGCCCCATTGAAGCTCAGGAAACCTAAAATTAAGCTAGAGCCTTGGTTAAATGACACAACTCGTGCTGCCAGACGAGATTGTCGGAAAGCTGAACGTAAATGGAAAAAAGACAGATTACAGGTGTCTTTTCAAATGTTAAGGGACTGTTGGCATCACTACCAGGTAGTTGTGAAACATGCCAAACGAGAGCACCTATCAAGGATAATTTTGTCAAATTCCCACAAGCCTCGTATTTTATTTAATACTATTGATAAAGTTTTAAATGCCCCCCAGAATACAGGTATTGAGCCTTCACCTGAGGTATGTGAGGAATTCTGTAGGTTCTTTGTGGATAAAGTAAACAATGTTAGGGCCCTCATATCACCTCCAACTTTTGACCCTTCAGTCTCGGTTCCTTGCTCGACTGCCTTGTACCAGTTTGAGCCGATTACGTTGTCTTTGCTGTATGAGACTGTTAGTCATCTGAAGCCCTCAGGATCTCCTAAAGATACCATTCCACCCGACTTTTTAAAGAGGCTATTGCTGCCTTAGGCCCGCTAGTCCTGGCTCTTATCAACAATAGTTTATCCTTAGGCATTGTTCCTAAATCTTTTAAACATGCCTCAATTCAACCACTGATCAAAAAACCTGGATTGGACCCCACTGTGTTATCTAATTTTAGGCCTATTTCTAAACTCCCTTTTTTATCTAAAATACTTGAGAAAGTTGTCTATAACCAGTTGAAAGCCTTTTTAGATAAAAATAATATTCTTGAGATCTTTCAATCTGGTTTTAAACCTCTCCACAGTACAGAATCTGTATTGTTGAGGGTGTTTAATGACATTCTTTTGACTACAGATACAGGAGATCATGTGATTTTAATGCTTTTAGATTTAACGGCTGCTTTTGACACAGTGGACCATGATATTTTAATTTCTCGTTTAGAGCACTGTGCTGGTTTTCATGGCACTGTTTTGAAGTGGCTTAAGTCTTACTTGACCCAAAGGTCTTTCTGCATAAATCTAAATGAGTTTGAATCATCCTCTGTTCCGTTAACATGTGGAGTACCACAGGGATCAATTTTAGGACCTCTGTTATTTTCATTGTATTTGCTCCCCCTCGGAAGCCTTCTTAGAAAGCATAAAATTGCTTTCCATTGCTATGCTGATGATACTCAGATTTATATGCCTTTGAAACGCAAGGAAACCCACTCTTTACAGACCCTGTTTAAGTGTCTTGATGATATTAAAGCATGGATGGCTCTAAATTTCTTGAGTTTTAATGAGAAAAAGACAGAGGTGGTTGTTTTTGGCCCTAGTGTCCCAGGTGGATCTTCCCCCGTGGACGTGGGGTCATTATCACAATATGTAAAGCCATCTGTCACAAATTTGGGTTTTATTATGGACGAGAATTTTAAATTGGAGGATCAGATCAGTGCAGTGGTGAGATCTAGCAGCTGGCAAAAATAAAAAATATACTATCGAAGAAGCGTTTTGAAGTTGTGATCCATGCTTTTATTACCACTAGACTGGATTACTGCAATGCTTTATATGTTGGTGTTAGCCAGTCTGCTCTAGCCTGTCTGCAACTGGTTCAAAATGCTGCTGCACGCCTATTGATGGGATCGCGAAAGAGAGAGCATATTACCCCTGTTTTATCCTCACTGCACTGGCTGCCCGTGTATTTTAGAGTTCATTTTAAAATCCTTTTATTTGTTTTTAAGTCACTTCATGGCCTTGGCCCACCTTATCTTTCCGAGTTGCTGCACTTACATACCCCTTCCCGGTCTCTCAGATCAGCTGATCGGCTTTTTCTGGATGTGCCGAGGACACAGCGGAGGCTCAGAGGAGACAGAGCCTTTGCTGTGGCAGGTCCAAAACTCTGGAACACTTTGCCAATAGAGATTAAACAGGCCCCTTCACTGGCCACGTTTAAGTCTGCTCTTAAGACCCACTTGTTTCGTTTGGCCTTTGATTAATAGGAGCGGCTGTCTATTGAAATTTGTATTTTATTTATTTCTAGGATCAATTATGCTTTTTATTATTGGTTTTATTTGTGTGTATTATGTTATTGATTTATTGTTAGGTTAAATTTTACATTTTATAGTTGTTTTATTGGTGTGTATTCTTTTATTAATTTATTGTTAGGATAAATTATGCATTGTATAGTTGTTTGTTTGTGTGTAAATTTTTAAATCTTTTATCTTTTTTAATTTTCTCTTGTCCAATTGTGTTTTATGTACAGCACTTTGGTCAGTGGTTGCTGTTTTTAAAGTGCTTTATAAATAAACTTGGCTTGGCTTGAATTAGCTTTTCAGCATCACTTTGAGATGGAATGTTTCTAATTTTAGAAATATTGCACAAATGCAAAAAAAACCCCACAACAACCCAAAACAGCATATCAGCACAAACACGTCATACCAGCTGTCAAACACAGTGTTGGAGGGGTAATCATTTAGAGGGCTTTTTGGCAGCCATAGGGTCTGGGAACCTTGCAGTCACTGATTCGACCATGAACTCTTTTGTATACCAAAGTATTCCAGAGTCAAATGGGAAGCCATCTGTCTGACTAAAATTAGATCATCCAACAGGAATATGATCACAAGCACAGCAACAATTCTACAACAGAATGTCTGAAAAAGAAAAGACTGCTGGCGACGTGAGATGGGGTCCGGAGATAAACTTTTCTCAGTTTTGAGGCATTTGACTGAACTGACTGCCAATGAGAGCGCAGGATACTGCAGGGTAAAGAGAAGCAAATACATTAGAAAGTTACCTACTTTAGGCAGCCGGAGCCTGCTAGCAACCAACCATCCAATTCAAACCAATGAGCTATGCGCAAATTGTTCCCTGCGTGGATGCAGATACAGCAGGCCAAAAGGTAGATGAGATTTGGAACAGAAGAAGAATGATCACATTTATGGTCACAGTCATTTTTTTTTTTCTTTTTACTGACAAACTGCATGTGTACATGTTTGTCTTTACAGTACATCTGTGCCAAGAATGAAGTTTTAACATCATCTTCCGTTTCTTAAAGGCCTTTTGGAAGTGCAGTGGCAGGTTACAAATTATAGCTAAAGATGACTTCTAACTTGTTTATCTGACAGTCAATAATTAGATGCAAAGTGCAGTCTGACTTCTAAATAACAATAACAATATAGCAGTAACGCTATAGTGGAATTTGGTACATATTTCTTTTGGTCCATCAGTCTACCACCATCTCAAATATGTCAGCATCTTATGGATTTGATTGCCATTACATTTCATACAGATATTAGATAATTATTTCTAAGACCACAGAATCGAATGATTTTAGTAATATCAAAGATTTCATTCAGGCCACTGCTTTAATTTGAGGGAATCTTTCTGAAATATTCAACCACATACAAGGACTTCTTTTTAACTTCATGAAGACGTTTCACCTCTAAACCAAGAACAAATGAACACCTTTAACTCAAGTGCTTATGACTGCATTCATGTCAGCATGCTCCAGGCATTCTCATAGACCGGTTAGCATGACAGCAAATGCTTTTCCTTGATGGCATTGCTGAGTCACTCTGGTACTTGTGTTGTGTAACATGTTTTACTCACCATAGCCTGAGGTCTATTGGTTGTCTTTGAAAGAAGAATGTAAGTGAAGATTCTGGACAACAGCACAGTTCAAAATTGCTGTGCAAACAGCTGGACATACAAACGCTCTTTTCCAAGGTACCAATGATGTGTTTTATCTTATCATGAACTCTGTTCTGAATTTTTCCCCAAAGTAAAGTTCCTTAAAGTCACCAGAGCAAAGCAACACCACCGCTCTCTCAGTTATGTTTCCTGACTGATGTTTCTCTAGTTTTGCTTTTTGCAAGTGTCATTGTCACTGCTGGTAGCATGAGATGATCCCTGCAGTTCACTCAGGTTTTATAGGTAGTTCATCTCATCCAGGACCTGTACATCCCATCAAAAAGAATCCCGGGAAAAAGTTTTTTTTGTTTTCTGTAGCCTGTGTCGGCCTTAACCTATTGTGATATTGTAGAGGCAGCTTTCAGCTATGTCCTGTTATGCCCAGTAGGGGGTAACGTCGGCTTGATTAATGCAATAAAACTTACATCTCGACATTCGAGTGCTCGAGCTATGCGGTGTTGTATCGTTCCTCAACACTCCCTTAACAAATATAATTCGAATATTCCTGCATTGTACATGGAATTATACCAAGCTATTTTACAACTACTGGTGCAAAACAATACGGTTCATCTCCAGCATCTCCACAGCATTGATGAAGGCTCAGCCACGTTGCACTATATCTCCACCAGTGGAACGCTGTAATAGTCATTGAAAAGTTAACTACCGTTCTACACTATAATATGGCATAACACAGGGCCTTGAGTAATGCACTAGGACTTGGTCATTGCCATTCTGGCAACAGCAAATTTATAACGCCGTGTCTGAGGGTTAAAGTAGGTTCGTTGTGAATCGTCTTTTGAAAAACTGGCCAATCCTTATAGCCTAAAAAATATACATTTTACTCAACTCCATTTTAAAAGTGAAATATGTTAAAGTAATCTATTTCATGATACTTTCTTCACACATTAGGCCCGTATCCTAATTCATGATTGTTAGTAAGTGGCTGCAAACGAGGAAAAGAAACACTCGAAGTTAAACAGATATTTCTTTATTGTTCAGGGCAGGCATATTTTATAGGCTATATAATGCAATATAACAATATATAATAATATAAAATTATATAATACAAAATACCTTAGGGTAAACACATTGCCTACGATTTCAACAAATTAAAGAGGGAAAAAAGTACAACTGTGTAATACCTCTATTAAAACGCTTGAGAGGAAGGCTGAAGCCTTGAACGGAGGCTGAACGTGCCTGAAATGAAGAGTAATGCTTTTCGCATTAAACGAACCCTTCTCTCAATATTTCCTTAAATTTAACATTCTGAAGCTTTCTTTTCAAATCGACGCGCGCGACTTTTTTCCCGGTTTCCCGTCTAACGTTTCCCGGGAAACGGGAAATGGTTCTGATCGCATTTCCCGGGAATCCCGGATCCCGGGATTAAACCCTAATCTCTACGGTATCTGCTCTTTCGTCCAGGGAGAAGCAGGAAGAGCACTATGAGAACGCCACAAAGTAACGTCCAGCAGATTACTCATGTAAATGTTTCTGATCAAACTGTCAGAAACAGATTGTGGCATGAAGCCCATTATCTTTTAGTGGGATTTGAGCACACAGTCCAGCACTCTGCAGCTTGAATTGATGCCCCATTTGCTTCACAGTTGAAAGCAGGTTTGCACATGTAATAGAGACAGAGACACTGAATTATTTGTTGAACAGTATATTGATGTTTTCATTTTTACCATTTGGTGCATAAAGAAAAATAGATAACCCCTTTCACCCGTGTAGAAAAAAATCTCTTCACAGATATTGGCATATCAGAAATGGAGGGTGCAGAATGCTCTGTGTAAATGACTTGCAGTATTGGCTGAAACTGTGCCAAGTGTGCAGAGAGTTACCTTTATGTCAACAACATACAGTATTAGGCAATCACATTAAAACAGTAGGATCAGCACTCTTGCCATGTGATCCATGTCTGTATGAGAATGCACTGCCAAGATTTTTTTTTTTACACTTAAAAAAAAGTTCTTTGTGTCAAAGGTGAGTGAGTATATAACGCGCATGTCTAGGCAGAGCCACAGAATGCAGATGCATGGTGTCTGTGTCTAATTTCTTATACTCACGGTTCACAAACTGTGTGAGCAAACAAATTATTTCATGAACCATGCATACGAATGTTTCACACTCAAAATTCTGATTTGTCAAAATTTTCTGACCTGAATCTGTTTGTACTGTATACACAAATTGAGAACTGCCCCAGACCCCATACACACAAGCTACTAAAACTGCTACGCAAAAGATTAGACTCATTGTCATTGTGCGCACAAGGCACACAACTAAATGATGGTTCCAGATCACTCATCCAGAGACGAGCATCTGTGGTCATGCAGCCAGAGACTGGTGCTATCATTAGGCAATATGGTTTAAGTGTCTTGCCCAAGGACACAATGCAGCGCAGGGACAGGGGCTCGAATCTGCAACCGGCTGCAAGGCGAGCACCTACCCACTGCGCCACTACCACTGAACACAAAATAACAAACACAGCAATAATGATTTCTTTTTGATAATTTTTACAGTTTTCCCAAATGCTTTAAGCCAAAACAGGTCAAAATTAGAAATCAAAAGTAAAACATATGAGAAAAATAAATAAAGGTAAGGACACAAAATATTTACTGAAAATCTGTAGGCTTTAACTCTTTAAAGCACTTTAAAATGCATTATTTTATGTTACTTTATCATTCATTACAATGACTTGTTTACTGACTTTGCAGTCTAATTGACACTAGTGATGGGAATTCTGGCTCTTTTCAGAGAGCCGGCTCTTTAGGCTCGGCTCCCAAAGAAGAGCCGGCTCCCTAATGGCTCCTTAGATTTTAATTTTTTTTAAAAAGTGTAAAATGAATTACTAATGTAAAAGCATACATTAGGCCTATATCAAACATTTCTTTATATACTCAACATATAATAGAGTGCCCCAAATACAAATTATAAAACAAAAGATTGGAAATCAGAAAAAAAAAGGGCCTTTGAGGAGGTGATCACTCCTGCCTGATGACCTGCCCTGTTTTGTTCTTCTAACTACACTGAGGGATGAACAATTCGTATACAGTATACTTATGTAGGTTGTTTGTGCAGCCTGCTCGATATAAAATTTTAAATTTGCAGTCTACTCTCTGTCTATCAGAATAATCCTTTAACGCCAGGCGATCGCTGCTGAATCGCGGGTTTCCTGACCTTACAAAGCGCGAACAGCTGATTAAGACGTAGAGTCTCACCGCTGAGTCAGCTGGTCCAAGGAACTTGATCAGCTGGCTTTTCACCCTAACTCCGCGACCATTCGTGCTATCGAAAAAATTCAGACGGTTCCTGAAAGCTCAGAAATTGCACTTCACAGTCCTGTAGTGGTATTACGGTATTTGTGACCGGAAGCCCGCAAATGCCGGCACTTTTGAAGTACGCACAGGATTTTCCTGTGGAGCGCTTTGTGTCGTGTTTTCAGAAAGTTCTTTTTCGTTTTAACTGTCCATCTCGGTTTTGAAATGATCTTGGGGGCCACTTTATGGCTTTCATTGCAACCGTAATGAGTCCCATTGAGGCCTATCCTGTACAAAACCTTAAAAAAGAATCATAAATCAGCTTATCTTATATTTAACTAATCTTTTCATCCAATTAAGAATAATGGAGAACTTAAGCAAATTAGCTGAGGTAGGCCAGAAGGCTGATGCGATCCCTCTGTGGACCACATCCATCTTCTAACTTCATTTTTGATGTACTACATGTGTAAAGAGTCTGGTCCAAACAATAACAACAACAAATAGCAAAACAATAGCAGCAATGCTGTAGCAGGTGGTAGATGTTTTATTTTTCTGCTTTGGTGACAGGTCCCCAAAATACAACTCCAAATAAAACTCAGTAGTTTTTATAAATGTGGAGTGCCAAAAGAAAATGCTTAATAAAATGATTTAGACAGCAGAGAGACAGAAATGAATTTGCACATTTCTTGGAAGACTATCTTGGATGATTGTAGCTATTCTTAAATTTATAACTCGCATCCCCACTTAAGAATCCCCAAAATGTTATTCTCACTCCAAAACAGCTTTCAAACAGAAAAATAAAAGAGAGAAAAAAGAGAGAAAAAAATATCCAAGCTGAATTTCAATAAAACTGTGGTCAGCATGAGTGTACAGGCAGTTTTTGCTATTTTTATTTCTACACGAATCAGACTCATTCAGCTTAGTTGTTCTCATTATTCCCTTTGTCATCCATCCCCCACCTGCATGTGGTCGTTGTAAGACAGGACATCTTATGATATGCTTAAAATACTGTATTTTGACTAATTGTAATGCAAGACATCTGGTCTCAGTCAACTTTTATGGTATATCACTTCCATTTGAACTGCTATGTGATTTTTCAATACTAAGTGGAAGTTTGTGTCATGTATGCACACCACCTCACTGTGGTGCTCTAAGTTGGACCTTCATGTGATAAGGTTTGGGAGTCATAGTGATCCCATAGACTGGAGTGAAGTCTGGCTCTCCTGCATCCTCAGGCCAGATGAACTTAAACTTCCTCAGTAGAGTCACCATGATGAGGAAGAGCTCCATACGCGCCAGACCCTCTCCAAGACACATGCGAGGACCTGAAACATCGAAGAAGATCCCAAGGTTATTAAATACTGATTTAACTGTCCCTGTCTGTGCTGCCACTCAGTGTGTTTATGCTCATTTACCTGCAGAGAAAGGCATGAAAGCCTCTGGTTTAACAAACTCTCCTTGGTCATTAAGGAAGTTTTCAGGGTTGAATTCATGGGGGAATTTCCACTGTCCTTCCTCATTGAGAACTGAAGTCAGATTCTCAATGATCAGTGTACCCTGAGGTGGAAATAAATAATAAGAAAAAAGACCATAAAGGATGCTCTTCACTTTGTTATTTTGTTGTCTGTTGCCAAAACTTATTTAACCAATTGCTCCTTACCTTGGGAATGGAATATCCCATTAGCTCCGTGTCTCTAGTGGTGCAGTGGAAGACACTGAGAGGAACAGTGTTGGCGACTCTTTGTATTTCATGAATCACAGCCTGGATGAACAGAGGAGTTTTTCCATGCTTTATCTCTCTTTAAGCAGCTCTTAGGTGCTCAGACACAAAAACACATAAGAGAGGGTTTTATTTCTGGGAGCAAGAACTCCCACTCCTTCTTCACAAAATATATATATTAGCCAGTTTTAGAGGCTATAGAAGCAGGGACCTCTTCCCATAAGCAACAAGGAGGATGCAGCAGTAGTGAGATCAGTAAGCTCAATCACCATTCAGGCAGTGTCACATGTGTATTATCACACGCTTTGTGGTGCAACTTTGTAGTAATGAATGTTTTGAGGCAGTGCCAGGAAATGTAATCTTACCCCTGCAAGTGCATGCAAGTGCATGTCCTGTTAGGTGCAACCCTCAACCTCAGACAAAGAAATCTCTTCCTTAGTTGCATAAAAGGTCTTTTCAGTGTAAGTCACTGCTGTGGCCAGAATTACATTTCATTGTGTTTGGATTTTGTTGGGGAAAGGGCGTCCTTACATCCATGTATAACCAGGGCCATTATAAAAATAAAAATTAAAAAAAACCTTTGGAGTACAATATAATGTATTAAAAGGAGACAAACACCACCCTGATGATTTAACACGTGTGTTTGCCTCAGGTTCTGATAGATTTGAGACTTCCTAAATATTCTGGACCATGCACCAACCACTCGATGTTTGCGACAGTGCACAAACAATGGAGGTCTTTTCAATTAAGAAGGTTCCTTTCACTGTTACCTGATATGGCACTGATCTGGACCTGGTAACAGTAAATGCTGTAAAAAGGTGTGGAAATCCCAGCAGTTTAAAATCACTTAAAAGCTCTTGTTATTGTCAGTAGACCAAGTCAGACCAATTGCTACTATGAGAATGGAGCTGCCACGGTTGGGTGGATTACATGAAAAATGCAACCAGACAACTAATTTGTCAACAGTTTAAGCCACCAGTCTGCAAAGTTTTCTGCCTCCTGTTCTTCATCTGTCCTGGAGCCTCTTGTCTTATTGTGGACCCTGTGCATTTTTGCACTCTTCCTTTGTGTTAATCTTGTTTACTTGTTTGACTTTGAATTTATTGCATTAAGTCCTTGAAGTTTCTTAACTTGAAGTTTTATTTTACATCTGTCAGTTTGTCTCGTTTTCTGCAAGCATTTGGGTCAACTTTTGAATTAAATCCTAACATGATATTTAACAATACATGTCCAGTATACAGTACCTGGGTGTAAGGCATCTTGTGTCTGTCCTCAAAACTGGCTTGATATTTCCCTTCCAACACTTGGTCAATTTCCTGCTGACACCTTTCTGTGCAGGCAAGAAAACATCACACATGAAATTCCATATTTTGTAATACAGCTTACATGATAAGATTATATCTGTAAATATAGCAAAGACATATACACAAGTAATGAAGCTGCACTGGCCCCCCGTACAGATGGAATCTTCTTCATTAATTCAGTTCATCTTGAGATTTCAATATGAAATGATCTCAGTCATATGAAGCACCACATTCACAGCTGATCAAATACAAATGAGTTAAACTGGTAAGCAGTTCAGGTAAGTGGGACTTGAACCTTTGTTAACCTTTTTTTTTTTAATTAATGTAAAGAGTAATGGACAATTTAGGGTTCAGAAAATGGGTCCATGTGGAATTATGTCATGGTCCTGGGTCTTCTGCCCAGTGCTTTGTGTTTTTCAGTAGCTCAAGTTCTGTTGTGGTTAAATATCTTTAGTTTGTTTCTTTGTTTCCTTATGGTTCAGATTTTCATCTTAGCATCTTTCTGCTTAGTTTGGTCTTCGCTCTGACCATTTTAGTTTTGTATTCTAACTTATTTCTCTTCATGATTTTATTCTCAGTCTTGGTTTTGCTTTCTTTGTAATTATAGTTAATTCCTCGAGTTTGTTTTCCTTCCCTCCTGTTTTCTCTGCCAAGTCCATGTTCCTGCCCCCATCTTTAGTTATTTTTTTTAAATCTGTTCACCTGTGTCTTGTTTTCCCCAGCTGTGTCCTCACTCCCTAATAACCTCATGTGTGTATTTAAGTCCTCAGTTTTCCACAGTTGTTTATTGCATCCTCCCTCATGCTGTGTGCACCCTCTGTCTGTTTTTTCCCCTTTTGTCTATGAGTTTTTCCATTTCTGGCTCCAGTCCTGACTTGTTTTTGTATTTCTAGAAGTCTGCACTCTGCCTGCTATACAGCCAACATATGGCAAATTATGAATATGGTTATATAACTGTATGAAAAAATCCACACAGGTAAAAGTCATGATGATGTATGATCACTTTAGATTCTATGATGTGTAAATTAAAATTCATGCAAATTTGACATAGAAAGCCTTTAGCAGGACAAAAAGTACAATAATTCTTAATATTTACTAATATTCAATTTACTAATATTTAAATTAATATTCACATGCATGGGTTTTACCTTGTATGTGTGGGTAGTTCATAAGGTAAAGAAAACCAGTAAGTAGGGTGTTGGAGGTCGTTTCAGTTCCAGCACCGTGGAGATCTAAAGAGTTTATAATGAGCTGCTCTTCTGAAAATGAAGAATCGTCATTGCGTCTCTAAAAAGAGAATAATGTAACAAATGTCTTAATCTTCTCATATTAAGGAAGTCCATTCCCATGTAAAATATAATATCTGAAAAAGTGATTTGAGTCTATTCACACACCTTCTCCAGTTCATCCAGATAACAGTCAATAAAATCTCGTGGCTCTCCAGGGACTCTGGTCTTCTTGTGCTCATTGATCAAATCAATTGCGAGACTCTTACAAGTCTAAAACACAAAAGTCATCATTGATACTTTGATTTATCTTCTTACTGGCAAAGTGAATAGTTATTTTTAATATTACCTCAAAATTCTTGAAGGCCTTTTGGAAGGGCAGTGGCAGGTGACGAATTACAGGAAAAGTGTCATACAGCTGGAGGGAAAGATTTGTTTAAATGAAGAGAGGAGACCAATCCTGGTTTTACTTTTTGTTCAGTGCTACTCATCTTATTAGCATGCTAACATGCTAAAGCCTGATGGTAACCGTGGTAAATAAACAGCACAAAAATAAGAAAATCTGTGTTTGGTTGATTATTTCTTTATTGTAACAATGCTTCTTGGCAATAAATCTTATACCATTAAAAAGCATGTTTATTTCCAGTTAAATGGCACCACACTTGCAGGCGTGCTGTTCATGCCAGGGTGACCAACTCAACCAGATTGACTGATCTGCATTGGAGGAGGTGCCAGGCTGTTGCGGCTGTGTATAGATCTTTCACCTTCCACATGCTACTGGGCTCCTGTTTATTAAATGAAAAAATTGCTAAATTGCCAATATGTCTTGTGTCTTCAGATTTCTGACAACAAATAAGAGTCAATAGCAGAATAAACTGTTTGGCACTGGCAGAGAAGATCTGGCAAGTTTTTCATGGTCGTAACACAGACCGAACTCTGGCAACTTAACCCACAAATGCATTTTCCTCACAAATGTTGCACCCAAAACAGGCCTTCCAGTGGCATAGGATTTATTGCCAAGAAGTATTGTAACAACAAAGTGCTAATTTTATATGACTGTACATGCAAAATATCTTCATATTAGTTTTGTTGTTGTAGTGGCTGTAAAACCTTAGCCTTAATGGCATTCCTAAATAACCTTTATCACCTCAGATACATTAACTCACCATAGCCCATGGTCCATTGATTATCTTGGCATTCTCACTAAAGCATCGAACAATTAGCTTGATTAATGCATCATCATACTCATAGCGTGTAGCAAACACAACCTGGCAGATGATGTTGGAGGCCGCATTGTGGAACATAACTCGAGGACTCATGGTTTTACCTGTGGAAGACATAATGTAACAGCCCAGTATTGTAAAATAATACAGAAGAACATAAAAGAATCAAACGCACAAAATTCAGTGTGTGAACTCAATAGATGACATACCAATGCTCTTTTCCAGGGTACTAATGACGTGTTTTATCTCTTCGTGAATTCTGTCCTCCATTGAATTCTTCCCCAGACCAAAATTCCTCAAAGTCATCAAAGCAAAGCGACGATGTTCCCTCCAACTAGAGCCATAATCTGCCAGAATGACCCCTACAACAGGTTTAGCAACACAAAAAGGAAAAAAAAAACAAAAAACGAATAATCACCTATGGTTTCATCATTTTGTGATCATTGCTGCTCTTTTTAGAGCTCATCTACTTTCTGGACTGTTTCATCTTTTATTCATGTGTCCCATTCAATACAACCTAAAGCACCACCATGTGATTGGAGTTTTATTGCAATCAGTTTGGATTATTTACATGCCCTAACAATGTATGCTGCAACAGGTAATGGGCTCCCTGGCTGGCAGCAAAGCTAATATAATATAAGAGGACCTTTGAGAAAGGCAGACCTTAAAGAAACAAGAGGTAAGAAAGCAGAAAAAAAATAAATAAGGATTTATTTGTTTGTTTGTTTGTTTGTTTTTAAACTGTGAATCAGGGAGAGTTCATCTAGTGCAGTTCCAGAATAACTGATGGAGGACATACTGGAAATGTTATAACTTTGCTGAGCATGCTGGCTAGTACAATATAAAACTTTCCACTGAATAGAAATTCATCTTTGACTTTAAATCTAACCTTGTTTTTTTTTTTTTTCATTTGTCTGTTGCTTTTTTGTGATGGATGGATAGACAGATGGGACTTTTTAATAATCATGTATCATGCTGCATTTTTCATTTGCAGTCTGTTTATGTGTTCTACAAGGACATACTTAGAAAAAGGTGAACTTTCCTAGTCCGTGTGTGTTCCCAATATGATTATTCCCACATGTAGTGTATAATAATACATTAAAACTTCCAACTTAAGAATCCAGTATTTGCAGAAAGAAAGAGAAAGATGTTGACACATATTCTGGCTTTTTTTGTTAGTAAAATATAGGTGTATATAACTTGTCATATGATATACAATATTTGTTCTACCTTTCCTCTGGGTGACAAAATTGACAAACAAGTCTTGGGGTCGTCCAGCAAAATCAGTAGCCTTTGCCACTATAGCCTCCTTCATGGCCTTGAACCCACTGATGACTACAGCCGGTTTGCGGCCAATGAAAATACTGTAGACATCTCCATAAGACTTCCTCAGCTGGCAGGGAACAAAATAACATGTCAGTGTTGAAATTCATGTGTATACAGATATATATTCAGATGGATATTTCTTTCTAAAAGGGTTAAACACATTTGCCGAGTTTGTTCACTGTTTACTGACCTTCAGGGAAACGTAGCAAAAAAAAATATATATATATATATATATATGTAGCCAGGTGAAATTGGAAGCGATTAAATAGAGGGTTAAACAGCCCCACCTGGTGGAGCATTGTTGTCATTCTCACGGAAGCTGGTTAGTCTCGCGAGAATGCGGAAATCCCGCGAGATTTCAGATCGAGGCTAGAGGCCAGACTAATGTCCCGTACGCCATCAGATCGCCGCAAAGCTGCTTGAGAAACCGATTGTTTGCCGCATGGTGTGGAAAAGCCAGAGCAGTGGAGCAGCGTAAGTGACTAAAGGCACAACATATACGTGTGATCCAGCGTGCATGGTGTGTGCGCTATTTTCAGAGACTGAGCTTATGTTTGCTCTTGCTGGTTTCAGAGGGGAGAAATCCAGTGATAGGCTGAGGTGGTGTGTTATAGCACAGGCTGACCACTGGAGTCAGAGTAAGTCACCGACTATTCCCTGGTGTTATGATGTGAAGTGTTATGTACTGTTTTGCTGTAAAACACTGTTTAGATTAACTTTATTGAGGGTATAGAGTTTAGTCGTGTTGTAATATTGTGAATGTGTTTGATTGTTTTATTCCTTTTCTTCTTGTCTTTGTTTTCTTTATCAGAAAAGTGAGGCCACTGCTGTTGTCTGTATAGGGAATCTGATTTGTACACAGTAGGAAAGCTTAGGCCTCCATTTTGTTTTCAATCTACAGCCGTTGATCAGTTCTGTGTCCATGAGCGGTGTTGAGACTGGAGGAGGCAGGGGCACAGTGTATTGTTAAAGTTGAGACATTTGTTAATTAACCTCAAAACAAAGAATTAACGCTGTTCTTATTCTTTATTATGAGTTCAGTCGGGGAATAAAGACCCATTTTAAATTTTATTTGGTGTCAGTCCTGTCCTTTGCTGACCGGGCCACACTAATTTTGGTGTCAGAAGTGGGATTCCTCTTTAAGTTTTGAGGTCATTGTACTGAGAGTGAGCACGAACATATTGTACAGAGACAACAGTAGTGGCCAGAGGAGGTCCAGCTCCAGAGAGCCAGAGAGGGTGACGGCTGTGGCGCGGTGTCTTGGAGGCAACTGTGCGTGTTGCTGGTGTTCTGGAGGAGAGCCGACTTCGTCATCAGAGGCTGCTGGAGAGGACTAATTTCGACTGGTTTGGGACTGTTCGGTGGAGATACATAACGGCTAGAACTGTGATAATTGACTTCACTAAGGACATAGAAACAGAGACTCCTGAGAATGTCCGAAGAGGAAGTGGGGGCAGCTGCTCCCACGGCAGGAACCAGCCATGGAGATGATGCAGGTTTTCTGTTCAGTGATGGAGGTAACCCAGTTGCACAGCTACAGTCACAGGTCCTAGAGCTGGGCAGGAAGCATGATGAGATAATGTCAAGTATTGCTAATCTAGGTAATGTTCAAACACGGTCTGTTGTTTACATCCCAAGAGAAAAACATGTTGTACCTTTCTGTGGTGAGGTTGGAAAAGATGTGTACACTGTAGATGAGTTCATAGAAGAAATGCAGCGAATAATGAGGGTGAGGGGCCTACAGAGAGAGGAACAGGTAGACTTTATCTTGTCACATCTAAAGGGTCCAGCACTAGAGGAGGTCAAATTACGGATGGGAGGGCAGCCTAAGCATCCTAGTGACCTATTTTCATATTTGACTGAAGCCTTCAGAGAGAAGCGCACCACACCACAGCTATTACATGCTTTCTATTCTCGCAGACAAGTGGATGGGGAAGACTTTCGTGAGTATTCACATGCCCTCTCTCAGCTGCTAAATCTAGCTCTCCAACAATCCCCTAATGCTGTAGCTGACGCACAACTGGCTTTGAGAGACCAGTTCATTGAGGGGGTTCGGGACTCAGCCCTGAGACGCGGATTGCGTAAACTAGTTAGAGAGAAACCCGACTCTAACCTATTTGATGTCAGAGATGAAGCAATAATGTGGTCACTTGAAGACAGGCCCCGTAACATTAATGTAGCACGAAACCGAAACTTGGTAGGAGACAGCAGAGATGAGACTTTAGAGAAACCAGACTCAACCAGTAAAATACAAGCTGATCTGGCCATAACTCTGCAGGAAGTTGTTAAAATGATTGCACAGCAGGGTAGGGCGATCACTGAGCTAACTGATGCAGTTCGGGGGCTCACTGAGCAGAATATCAGCTCAGGGAGTGTTAATCAGGGAGGTAGGCCTAAGGTCCAGCCCAAGTACACAAGTGATGGTCAGCCTATATGTCTGCGTTGTGAGAGTGTGGGACACATGGCCAGGCAGTGTACTGCCCCGCGGAAGACAGAAAGTCAGTCACCTGCTGCACCTAGCTCCACGGTGCCGGGAAACAGGAACCCTCCATTGCTGTGAGCCGAGCAATGCGAGGAAGGTCAGAAGGCTCAGAGAGCATTTTAACCAAAGAACGTTTTCTGGAAAAGGCTGTTGGCAAGTGTCCTGAATTAGATGTTCAGATAGGGGGTGTCCCCCTTAGGTGTATACTGGACACAGGAAGTAACGTAAGCACTTTGACTGAGGGTTTCTTCAGAAACCACCTCCATGGAGGAGACGAGGACATGCACTGTACTGCTAAATGGCTCAAACTGACTGCAGCCAATAAACTGCCGCTCCCCTACTTGGGCTATGTCGAGCTAGACATACAAGTTCTTGGGGTAGCTCTCCCTGAGTGTGGTTTCTTGATAATCAAAGATGGGGACAATGAGGAGCCAGACCCTTCGGTACCTGGCATAATTGGAATGAACATTGCTAAGAGATGCCGGCAGCTGATACACACAGAGTTTGATGTAGCTCTGGATGGGAAGTTGGATCCCATCTGGAGGGAAGCTTGCCGTAGGGTACAAGAGGCGGAGCTAGTTGGAAAGACATCCATGGCCCGGCTTGCTAGTAAGCACAGGGTGCGTGTACCTGCCATGTCTGTTGCCACACTCCGTGCAAGGGGGCGCAAGGGACAGTCCAGCGGCAACTCCACTATGCTGCTCGAGCAAGGAGACTCACCACTGCCTTGTGGGTTGATGGTTGTTCCAACTGCCGTCTCATCCAACAGATCTGTGTTTCCGGTTCAGGTTATTAACCTCTCACAGGAGGATATCTGGTTGTCCCCAAAAACCAGGCTAGGCATTCTCAGCCAGTGCCATCATGTGGAAGATGACCCCTATGAGGTTAAGTTTCAGCGGATTTCTGCTGACCTGGAGGAAGTTAGCATTAGTCCGAGGGACAGTCAAAAATCAGCCAGTGACATACAGAGCTTTCTAGATCGGCTGCACTGTGGCGGCAGCCCAGAGCAGAAAGTAGAGCTTGAGTCGCTCTTGAAGAGATATGCAGATGTGTTTGCTGTGCATGATGAGGACCTGGGGTTCACTGATCGAGTGAAACATGAGATCCCGGTGGTTGAGGAGACGCCTGTCTCCCAGCCCTACCGCCGTATACCACCCAACCAGTACCAGGAAGTTAGGGAGCATATTTCAGAGCTACTTAGGAAAGGGGTAATCCAGGAGAGTTCAAGCTCCTATGCTTCACCTGTTGTTCTGGTACGCAAGTCGGATGGTAGTCTAAGACTTTGCGTAGACTACAGGAGGCTAAACGCGAAGACCAGGCGGGATGCGTTTCCGCTCCCACGCATCGACGAAAGTCTGGATGCACTCTGTGGCGCCAGATTCTTTTCAACGATTGACCTGGCTAGCGGATATCACCAAGTTGCAGTACATGAGAAAGATAGGCACAAAACTGCATTTACCACACCCTTTGGCCTGTATGAATATAAGAGAATGCCCTTTGGATTATGCAATGCGCCTGCCACATTTCAGAGGCTCATGCAGGCAACAATGAGTGACTTGGTGTTTCAGACTGTACTGATTTACCTGGATGACTTGCTGGTGTTCTCATCAACATTCCAGGACCACCTGGTGAGGTTAGAGAGGGTCCTGAAAAGGTTGAGGGAGACAGGGTTGAAGGTCAAAATGGTGAAGTGTCACTTCCTTCAACCTGAGGTCAGGTTCCTTGGTCACTCAGTCTCAGCCCAAGGCATAGGCCCGGACCCTGACAAGATAAGTGTTGTAAAACGGTGGCCCATCCCCAGTACTGTAGGGGAGCTCCGTGCCTTCCTAGGCCTTTGCAGTTACTACAGGAGGTTTATTGAAGGTTTCTCCAAGATCGCAGGGCCCCTTCATGATGCTGTGAATGCATGCATCAGGGAGACTAGCCAGATGAGGGCTAACAAGATGTTCAGGTCAGTCTGGACACAAATGTGTCAAGAAGCTTTCGAGCTGCTGAGGGACAGACTAACCAGTGCTCCCACACTAGGCTATGCAGACTTCACCTTACCTTTTATCCTTGAGACAGATGCAAGCAGCCTAGGATTAGGTGCTGTTCTGTACCAGGAACAGGCAGGTGGGAAGAAGGTGATAGCCTATGCGAGCCGGAGGCTCAGAGGGGCTGAGAAGAATGATCGAAATTACAGCAGCATGAAACTCGAGCTGCTAGCACTCAAGTGGGCAGTTACGGAGAAGTTCAGGAGCTACCTGTTGGGGTCCAAATTTACTGTCATCACAGACAACAACCCCCTGTGTCATCTCTCCACTGCCAATTTGGGGGCTATCCAGCAGCGATGGGTCGCTCAGCTAGCTGTGTTTGACTTTGATGTGAAATACCGGCCTGGACGGTGCAATACAGCAGCTGATGCCCTCTCCCGGCATCCGCCAGCTGATGAGCCCGAGCCAGATAGTGAAGATGCAGAATTTGATCACTGTGTAGCCATATGCAGCTCACTCAAGACAGGGACATCTTTGGATATGAGTTTGGTAGCAGCAGGGATTGAACAGGGTAACATCAGGCAGTTGCAGGCATCTGAAGTAATTCCAGATAACATACCTGTGTTGCCTGGGTACTCTAAAGCAGAACTACAGTGTTTTCAAACATCTGACCCAGTGTTGGGGGTGCTGAGAAAGGTCTGGGGCCGCCAAAGAAAACCTACTTACCACGAGAGAGCAGGCTTATCCAAACCAGTACGCTCCTTGTTGAAACAGTGGTCCCGACTGAGAGAAAGAGATGGGCTTTTGTACAGAGTGATTGAGGATACTCACCTTGGAGAATGCTATCAGCTGTTGCTACCTGCATGCCTCAAAGAGCAAGTCCTCAAGAGTGTGCATGACCAGATGGGACATCAGGGCATTGAACGAACTTTAGGACTGTTGAGACAGAGGTGTTTCTGGAGTGGTATGCATGAGGATGTTGAACAGTGGGTTAAAGAGTGCCAGAGATGTGTCCTAACAAAGATGCCGCACCCAAGAATCCAGGCTCCATATACCCCTTTTTTAGCTACTCGACCACTTGAAGTGGTGGCTGTGGACTACACAGTGCTGGAGCGAGCCACAGATGGTCGTGAGAATGTGCTGGTGATCACAGACGTGTTCACAAAGTTCAGTCAGGCCATTGCCACAAGAGATCAGAAGGCAGATACGACAGCAAAGGCCCTTCTCAGGGAATGGTTTTTGAAGTATGGAGTGCCCGAGCGCCTGCACTCTGATCAGGGCAGAAATTTCGAAAGTGCTGTGGTTGCAGAGCTATGCAAGTTGTATGGAGTAAAGAAAACCAGGACCACACCCCACCATCCACAGGGTAACCCCCAGTGTGAGAGGTTCAACAGAACTTTACATGACCTCCTGCGCACGCTTCCCCCTGAAAAGAAGCGGCGTTGGCCTGAGCATCTGTCAGAACTTGTGTACGCTTACAATGTCACACCACATTCAACCACAGGGTATTCACCTTACTACCTGCTGTTCGGGGTCCATCCACACCTCCCGGTTGATGCCCTGTTGGGCCAAGAGCAAATGAGGGATGATCAGCCTGACTGGTTAATTACCCACCAAGAGAGGCTGCGGGATGCGCACGCACGAGCAAGAGAGTGCGCCGAGAGAAAGGCTGCTGGAAGAGTGGTGCAGCAACAGGAGAAAGTGTACTGCCCACCTGTTGGGGTGGGGCAGGAGGTGTACCTCCGACATAGGCCTCCTGGGAGGAATAAGATCCAGGATGCATGGGCAATTCCAGTGTACAAGGTTGTCGAGGTCCATGGGACTACCTATACCGTGGAACCTTTGGAGGGAGGCCCGAAGAAGAGGGTCCATAGGTCCAACCTTCGGCCATGTGTGGGGCCCGTACCAGTGCAAACCAAGCGTCACTGTTTGGCTGCCCCCACTGTTGAAGGGATGTTAGTTTCGGAGTCGGAGTCGGAGTCTGACATGGAGCCAGACTTTGTGTTGATGGAGGAAGTCAGGTGTTCTCAAGCTGGGCAAGAGGCCATCGTGGGGCCTGACAACTTGAACCTGCTGGCAGACAGAGCAGGAGGCCATCAAGTAATAGAGTGTGAGGATGTGCCTGAGCAAAGGAGGAGCGAGACACCTAATAGTGATGTGGGGGCCAACTCCATGGACCATGCCCCACCATCAGGGCGTTTCAGCTGCCCTGAGGAGAAAGGGGGACCGCAGCCTGTACCCGCTCCGAGAGGAAGGAAGGAGAGGAAGGCCCAGGTGGAGCCACCCGTTCCCCCTCCACGTCGAAGTGAGAGAGAGACTGCAGGGAGACATAGAAATATGTTTCACCTACCCAGATCAGCATGTAATTCTGTGTCCTTTAGCCCAGATGTGTTCTCTCAGATACTAGCAGGGGTGGCCCTTTATACATCCAACCTTAGAGAAGGGATGGGGGAGTAGGAAGTCACCGAGGACGTTGACTTTTAGCAGGGGAGAATGTAGCCAGGTGAAATTGGAAGCGATTAAATAGAGGGTTAAACAGCCCCACCTGGTGGAGCATTGTTGTCATTCTCACTGAAGCTGGTTAGTCTCGCGAGAATGCGGAAATCCCGCGAGATTTCAGATCGAGGCTAGAGGCCAGACTAATGTCCCGTACGCCATCAGATCGCCGCAAAGCTGCTTGAGAAACCGATTGTTTGCCGCATGGTGTGGAAAAGCCAGAGCAGTGGAGCAGCGTAAGTGACTAAAGGCACAACATATACGTGTGATCCAGCGTGCATGGTGTGTGCGCTATTTTCAGAGACTGAGCTTATGTTTGCTCTTGCTGGTTTCAGAGGGGAGAAATCCAGTGATAGGCTGAGGTGGTGTGTTATAGCACAGGCTGACCACTGGAGTCAGAGTAAGTCACCGACTATTCCCTGGTGTTATGATGTGAAGTGTTATGTACTGTTTTGCTGTAAAACACTGTTTAGATTAACTTTATTGAGGGTATAGAGTTTAGTCGTGTTGTAATATTGTGAATGTGTTTGATTGTTTTATTCCTTTTCTTCTTGTCTTTGTTTTCTTTATCAGAAAAGTGAGGCCACTGCTGTTGTCTGTATAGGGAATCTGATTTGTACACAGTAGGAAAGCTTAGGCCTCCATTTTGTTTTCAATCTACAGCCGTTGATCAGTTCTGTGTCCATGAGCGGTGTTGAGACTGGAGGAGGCAGGGGCACAGTGTATTGTTAAAGTTGAGACATTTGTTAATTAACCTCAAAACAAAGAATTAACGCTGTTCTTATTCTTTATTATGAGTTCAGTCGGGGAATAAAGACCCATTTTAAATTTTATTTGGTGTCAGTCCTGTCCTTTGCTGACCGGGCCACATATATATAAGCAAAAGTTAACAATGATAAGATAAAAGGACCTGTATCGGTAACTAGTAAGTGGTTTATTGCATGTGAGAGGTGCATATTCAGTGTGCATAAAGCTGTTTATGGGTCTGCATGAACTTTCACAGTGATTCAGTGTTTCACTCACATTCTGTAAATGTTTACAGTAAAGATATTTGATCAGTTGCAAAAGAGAAGTCTAGTGTGTGTTTGATTTGTAGAGATGCATGTGGGTCTTATGTCACTTTGACAGCCACGCTGTGACACAGCATTTCTCACATCATCTTTTTTTTTTGCCATTGAGCAACACAAAGGTTTCTCCTTTGAAAAACATGAATAGAAAAGAGAAAACGCCCCATCCTTTTATCCTGCAAGATTAGTGGGCTCCATCAGCAGCTGTATAGACAGTCAACTCTATACAGACTGCAATCACACAAGGTGAACAGGGTGTGCTGTGGTTGGCGGTGACATTTTCATTGTTGCTGAGTAACCTACAGTATGTCATTGTAGTGCAAGGTTTAGGTTTCCATCTATTGTCTAACAGCAAAACCAAAACAACTCTTGAATCTGTTAATGTCGAGAAAAGCACAATAAAGTTCATACGTTTTAGTATTAAAACTTTTACACCCACTTTATGCTAAGTGGGATTTTTAAAAAATATGCAATTTTTAGAAAAATGCATTACATTGTAAACTTTTCTTACTCTCTCAAAGTCCTTTAAGGGGTTCTCCAGGCTCAGTTGCAAAATGTTCCCGAGCAGGGGAAGGACAGGTGGTCCCGGAGGAAAGTTCTTCGGCCTCTGGGATTTGAGTTGAAGGATGATGAAGAAAATGCAGATCCATAGCAGTGCAATTGAAAGAAACATGGTAAGATGATTTGGACCGCACTGAGAAGAGTGGCTGCTGACCTGCTACATACGGGTAACCCAGCCTGTCCTCTTCTAGCCGTTTATCTTTTGCTCCGTGTGAAAGGTGAGTGACAACATTGGAAAAACAACATGTTGCTCAACCACTGTTAGTTTAATGAAGATAGACTACTGTACACCAGTATCAGCCTTCTTTAATCATCAGACAGTAAGTAACATTAAGTTGAGGTAATCGAAAGACCGAAGATGAGTGCTAAACTTTATTGTTTGTTTGTTTTAAAAAAACACATTTATTTGTGAAGCATATTAACAGAACAAATAGCACAACCCTTAGTTTATTGTAGAATTAAGCTAATGCTGTAATCTAATGTGCTATAAAATGGTAGCTCAGCTGTTCTGTGTCTTTGTCTTGTGCACTTTGGTTCTTTATGTTAAAGGTGAGTGAGGACTTCAAACATGACAGAGCCAAAGGAAGTGAGTTGTTGGTGTCTCTGCATAGTGCTGATTTCTCCAAGTCATATTTAATTTGCCATTTTTCTTTTCCAAAAAAAGGAAAACTTTGGCAGCCTAACAACACTGCAGGGTGTGCTGTGATGGGTAGCAGATGATGGAGTGTTGCCAAAATAAAGAAACTGAATGGCCTGATTTCTGAGAGGTAGTTGGTGAAAGTAAATTTTAGAAAATGTGTGATTGCTTGACATTTTAAGCTGAATGCCTAAAAGAAGAAGGTGGAAGAGTCAGAGCAATGGTAAAAGTTACCATTGCTTTAAAAAAAAAAAACACATAGGTGGGAATTTCCAGGTGAAGATGTTTATGGATTGTTGAGTTTGCTGTGAAATGAATATGACATTGCTGAGATGGGGAGGAAGGGAGTGGAATGAGGGAATATTCGGGGTAGTAGAGTTGCTGAAGTCAAGCACTTCAAGCCTAAAAGGAACCATACCTCATGTTAATGTTTACAGGTGGTGCATTACAAGAAAGAATTTAACTTGAAAGCATGGCTATAAAACATGTGAGTCTGTAATAATAATACCTACCACACTGTTGCAGCTGGTAAGTTTTTTTTTGTTGTTTTTTTTTAAATATGACTTGGGAAAGCTCGTAGTAACAATGAAAGTGACTTCTGTAATAAGGTTGTTTGATGTTTTAATGTTGTTAGGGAAATGTTTTCAATCCACTTACAGAATCATGTCTTAAGAAATAAAGGACTGTTTGAAAATGATTAATATCAAAGAGGGTGACTTAGAATGGAGAAAGTGTTACTGTGTGACAAAAATACAAGACACACAAAGGTGAGTTTCATATGTTTATTTCTTGTTTCACTAATGCAATAGAAGGGGTAATGAAGAGAGCTCTCTCATCTTTGGATTCATAGTTTCCTAGATAAACGTTAAAACCAGGACTTTCCTCACTGTGATGTCCTGAGTTGGACCTTCATGTGATAAGGTTTAGGAGTCAAAGTGACCCCATAGACTGGAGTGAAGTCTGGCTCTCCTGCGTCCTCAGGCCACGTGAACTTAAACTTCCTCAGCAGAGTCACCATGATGAGGAAGAGCTCCATACGTGCCAGACCCTCTCCAAGACACATCCGAGGACCTGAGCCATTGGAAAAAGACCTCAGTATCTATCTAAAACAGACTGATCAGCCCTATCTGTGTGTAATGCATGTTTTCATGTACCTGCAGAGAAAGGCATGAAAGCCTCTGGTTTAACAAACTCTCCTTGGTCATTAAGGAAGTTTTCAGGGTTGAATTCATGTGGGAATTTCCACTGTCCCTCCTCGTTGAGCACTGAGGTCAGATTCTCAATGATCATTGTACCCTGAGGAGAAAATCATTGCAAAGAACAAAGACCATTACTGACGCTCTTTACTTTATTTTGTTGTCTGTTGCCAAAACCTGTTTAACCAACTGTCCTTTACCTTGGGAATGGAATATCCCATTAGCTCCGTGTCTCCAGTGGTGCAGTGGAAGACACTGAGAGGAACAGTGTTGGCAACTCTCTGTATTTCATGAATCACCGCCTGGATGAAGAGAAGAGATTTCTTATGCTCTGATTTGGAACAAAAGGAAAACAATGCATGCTCTCACAAGCTCAGCCACAAAAAACACAATTCTTCACAATGCAAATATACTGGAACAAATATGTTGACAACTATGCCAGTGGGCATCCAGTTCTACTGAGCAACTATTATTTGACAGTGTGCTATGCTTTGGTTAGAGGGTCTCTAATAAAAATAGAGCTTAAACATGACCGCAAGAACCCCAGTGCAAATGAATTCTTACGCACTCCTTAATTTGTACTCATTTTAAATGATCTCTACCCTACATGGCCTTTTACCCTAACAAACTGGGGTACACCTTAAATACCATATAAAAAACAAAATATAGAAAACTGTGACATTGTTCAGTACCTGCATGTAGGGCATATTGTGCCTGTCCTCAAAACTGGCCCGATCTTTCCCTTCCAGCACTTTGTCGATCTCCTGCTGACATCGTTCTGTCAGGGCAAGAAAACACAGTGTGTTCTACACTTCACAGCACACCATAAACCATCATATAAGATACCATGACTGTGCAGGTGGTCCGGTACTTTAGTCCATATGTGGTATATTAACAATATATTGGACATAAATATCAACATTAAGTTGCAAAATTGCTTGCTTTCCACTTTGGATATGAGTATGTATCTTAGCAGTGTACATGACTTTATGGTACAGCAGAACTAGAGCTAATAACAAAAAGCCAAATCATATGTGCAGGTTTACCTTGTATGTGTGGGTAGTTAATTAGATAAAGAAAACCAGTAAGTAGGGTGTTGGACGTAGTGTCAGTCCCAGCAAAGTAAAGATCTAAAGTGTATCTAATGAGCTGTGCGTCTGAAAATGAAGAACCATCGTTGCCTCTCTAAAAAAAAAAAAAAAAAGGAGTGATTACTATAGAGATAAATTCAAAAAGAAATAGATAATTACACAATCTTAGTAATACATACAGTATGCAAGATGCACAGGTCACAAGCACATGAATGTTCTGCTTTCTGAATCATAGCTGTGACATTTATTTCTTTTTAAAGAGTCATGTTAGAATGAATTAAAATAAAAAGTTTTTTTTAATAATAAATTATAATGTCTGATATGGTAAACTGGCTCCTTTTGCACACACCTTCTCCAGTTCATCCAGATAGCAGTCAATAAAGTCCCGTGGCTCTCCGGGGACTCTGGTCCTCTTGTGCTCCCTCATAAAACCAAGTACAAGATTTTCTAAAGTCTGAAACAGAATAAAGGAGTGTTCATCGTTTCTTAGAATGTATGCTCAACAGATAAAGTATATAGAGTATGTCTTTGTTTTTAGAGTGATTTTTAGTATTACCTCAGCATTCTTGAAGGCCTTCCTAAAGGGCAGTGGTAGGTAATGAATTAACGGGAGAGCGTCATACAGCTATGGAAAAAAAGAAGTCTTTAATTTGCCTTTGTGTTTCACTTTTACTTGATAAAAGGACCATTGCATTTCAAAGAATGTAAATCTTTGCATTATAACTCCTGATTTGTTTCTTGATATTTATATTCCCTGGTTTTGGGTTCTTTAGTTCTGTTCACAGGTTCTGTTTATAATAAATTGTGTTTAAAGTGTGTTTAGCAGTGAATAAAACTGTGCATTTCTTAGTGCCATCTTGTCTCAGGAGTATGGCATTGTTGTCCAGTTCCTGCCTGCTAAACAGTGTACAGTACAGGGCAGTAAAAGGACAGTATGAAGGACTTATTTTTATGTTATTATGCCAGTGTTTCCCTCTGGCTTAAGGCAGCCTCATACTGTCATGGTTCCAGGTTTTCTCCATATGGTTTTTGAGTTGCTTTAGAGTGTTTTAACTGTTTGATTTCAATGGTTTTAAGTTTTGATTTCAATTTTTGATTCCTGGTTTGATTTCATTTTCATTCCTATATCTTGAGCATTAGTTTTTGTTGTATTAGAGTTATTGTTACCTTTTGTCATTGTTCAATTCCTATATACATTATGATGTTTTTGGACTTTGGTTACTATTTGGATTTTGTCTTTCTGGGACTTTCCTCAGCAATTAAAGCACATGTTATGTTGGTGTCCTCTGGTGCTGATCTGATTTCATCTTCTTGATTCTGGATCTTGGGTCTTCTAACAATTCCACAATTAACAGACTTTATTGAGGCACATCAAGCAACTATCATGGGTATAGACTCAGAAGCATGCTTTACTCACCATAGCCCATGGACCATTGGTTATCTTGGTATTCTCAGTAAAGCATCCAACAACCAGTTTGATTAGTGCATCATCATACTCGTAACGTGTAGCAAACAGAACCTGACAGATGATGTTGGAGGCCGCATTGTGGAACATAACTCGAGGACTCATGGTTTTACCTGTGGAAGACATAATGTAACAGCCCAGTATTGTAAAATAATACAGAAGAACATAAAAGAATCAAACGCACAAAATTCAGTTGTGTGAACTCAATAGATGACATACCAATGCTCTTTTCCAGGGTACTAATGATGTGTTTTATCTCTTCGTGAATTCTGTCCTCCATTGAATTCTTCCCCAGACCAAAATTCCTCAAAGTCATCAAAGCAAAACGACGATGTTCCCTCCAGCTAGAGCCATAATCTGCCATAATGACCCCTACAATATGTTTAGCAACACAAAGAGAGAAGAATTTAAGAATCATCAGTGGTAACATTTTGTGATCATGCTCCTCTTTTCCCAAGCTCACTGCATACACTGTGTAAAATATTAATTAAGAAAACTGAATAAGTTGAAAATCCATTTAAAGTCTGTCTCCACACAAACTGGCTCATTTTGGTTTTGAGGCCTTACTCTAGCTCTAAAAGCCACAATTTTTAATTTTGGATTTCATCTTCTCGACAGTTTGGGGTCTCACATGATGTATTTTTGTTTCATTTTGATCCAAATATTTTCATTGGGTGAGCCTTGCAAAATAATTTAGAGTCATGCTGTTTTATGCACTGGCACAAATCCCTGTCCTAATGAAGCCATGCACATTTTTGTTTAGTGTTTAAGTATAAACACAAAGAAAAGTTGAAAACCAGCCCCAAGAGACTTTGATGCAATTGCTACTACAATTCTACTGCTTTTGCTACATGGTAAAGATCAGCCTCTGGTCGCTGGGCTGGGGTTAACATACACTTAGCTTTAACATCACTCTGGGATCTTTGGTAGCTTTGTGTTAGCATGCTGTCTGTACAAATGCTTGCAAAGAGCCCATGTTGTGTTACCAATATATTCCAGTTGTTTCTGTCCAAGACACAGTTTGCAAATCACACTCTTGTCCTGTTGGCCAATAAAAACAGCCTAAAAGTAAAACCCATATTTTCACTGCTCAAAGGTTGTCGACATTTTGCTCCTCCCTGCACATGAACTGAAATCAGTTGATTGTAGAGCAGGTGCACATGGAGAAAAAGGCAGGTCTGATATTCTTTCTTTTAATCCGCCCATCAAGCATGATATTTGAAGACCCTCTGTAGCCCGAGTAACGATGTAATTGTACTGTGATCACTGAATTTAGAGCAGTACCACAATGTAATGTATTTATAATAACACATTACTGTCCAGCATTGCACCAAACACTGTTTCAGAATTTATTTCTTTTATTTATTATTTGAAGTTTTTGAGCGCACAGGACAGATTTCAGCTTTGCTTCAGTCCATCTTAAATAAACTGGCAACATTTTGTGATCCTTTTTTTCCTCTTTTGCATGGTGGAATTTCAACTTGAATTTTTGGATATTTGTGGTAGTGTTTCTGAGCCCATGTATTGATTTCCACTACAAATACATGTCATTTTTTCCATATAGTTCTACCTAAGATCATTGCTTTTACAAGGACTTGCTTGACAGAAAGTAAATTCAGTTTCAAATCATTTGAATTTTTACATTCCCCAGAGTACTGCAGTATGTATTGTACTGATGACATGCAGAAAAATACCACAGGCCATATACAGTAGGTGACATATGTGAAATATGAATAATAATATCTGTAACATCTGTTCTACAGTACCTTTCCTCTTGGTGATATTGTTAATAAACAAGTCTTGTGGTCGTCCAGCAAAATCAGTAGCCTTGGTCACTATCGCTTCTTTTATGGCTTTCATCCCATTGATGATTACAGCTGGTTTTCGACCAATGAAAATACTGTAGACATCTCCATAAGACTTCCTTAGCTGGGAGGAGAAATAACATGTCAGAGTTAGAAATTAATGTACAATAAATTCAGATGGATATTTCCTTCTAAAGAGGTTATTTGTAATTTAGTTCAATTCAGTGCCTGTTAAACTGCCATTGGTAGAGGACCTGAGCTTGGAGGGAAAAGACCGCCGCTGGGATTTTTCTGATTTGTAAATGTTTAAATACGTCTGTAAGTGTGCAAAAATAGTAATCCAGAATATAGACAAGTCATCACTAACAATTCACCCAGCTTTTCAACTGGCTGTCTTTTTACATGTGATTTTTGCTACACTTTTGCTGTGGCAGATCTTCAAATGCATGAGGAGAGTTGTCTGTTAGGCCTTTAACCATGTTTATGCTTTTCAGTAGTTGTTGAAAGTAGCTACTACTGGAGCTTTCTATGATTCACCTGGCAAACTCTTAAATTAGCTGATCTGGCACAGCAGAAATGTAGCAAAAGTCATGTGTAAAAAAAAACAAACAAAAAAGAAAATTGAAAAGCTGAGTGACTCAGCACTTCCAGCAAGACTTTTCATTAATACTTATGCATGCTTACAGATTTATTTACATATTTACAAATCTGACTAAACATACAGCTCTAAATATCTACACAGATTTCATTGCAAGACAAAAAGCAAAACTATAACTTGGACACACTCAAGTGTGTAGGGAATGAACTCTATACAGACATGCAATCACAACAGCAGTACAGGATTGTTGCTAAGTTACCTATGCCATGATAGTGCAAGATTTTTGTGGCTTTCAAATGTACATTCATTTTTACAGCTGTTATTTTACGTTGATAGCTTTTAATACTGGGCAGCACGTTGGCGTGGTGGTTAGCACTGCTGCCTCACAGCTAGAATGACATCTAGGAGGTCTGGGTTCAATTCCACCTTGGCCTGGACCTCTCACTGTGTGGAGTTTGCATGTTCTCCCCGTGTCTGCGTGGGTTTTCTCTGGGCACTCTGGTTTCCTCCCATGGTCCAAAGACATGCAGTTACTGGGGTTAGGTTAAACGGTCACTATGTGAGTGTAAATGGTTGACAGGCTGGCAGGGTGTACCCTGTACAGGGCGGCAGATCTTTCTTACCCTCTCAAAGTCCTTTAACGGGTTCTTCAGATTCAGCTGCAGAAGGTTTCCCACAAGGGGCAGGATTGGGGGTCCTGGTGGAAAGTTCTTGGGCCTTCGGGATTTGAGTTGAAGGATGATAAAGAAAATGCAAAGCCATCCCAGCACAACCGAAAGAAACATGGTTGAATCAGTAGGACTGCAAAGAGAGGAGTAGCTGGTCAACCGCCCATAAAAGGTAGCTCAGCCCCGCCTTGACTTTTTCACAGGCAATGAAGTAATAGAGGGCCAAAGGTAAATGAGAGAGCTTGTTTTGTTTTTTTCCTAGCCTGTCAAGTCTGTCAGTTTTCACAGTCAGAATCATGATCCAAATGCACTGTTGTGCTTTTACAAGAAGAGCTCTATAAGTTCTCTACAGGCTGCTCTTGTTAGTGTTTGTCTTTTTTATTTTATTTATTAATTCATTTCTATACAGGATGTACAATCTCATTGTACATCCTGTATAATGACAATAAACGCATTCTATTCTATTCTATTCTGTCCACACAATATGAATGCCAGGTCTGATAGGCAGGAAGAAAAGGGTAAGAAGAAGAAAGCAAAAAGGTAGGGGGGAGAAAACAGAAGAAATAAGGAGACAGAGCACACACACACACACACACACACACACATCTCTCTCTCTCTCTCTCTCTATATATATATATATATATATATATATATATATATATATATATATATATATATAACTATGAATGTAAAGTAAGAACTGTAAAAATGAATGAATATACATTTGAAAGGCACATAAACTTGCACTATAGGTAACTCAGCAGTAATCCTATACTGTTGTATTTACATAACATAATGTCTGTATAGAGTTCATTCCCTACACACTTGGGTGTGTCTAAGTCATAGTTTTGTTTTGTTGTCTTGCAATGTAATCTCTGTGTGTGGATATTCAGAGCTGCATGTTTAGTTAAATTTGAAAATATGTAAATAAATCTGTTAGCGTACATAAGTATTAAAGGATGACAATTCTTGCTGGAAGCGCTGAGTCACTCAGCTTTTTTATTGTTTTTTTGTTTTTGTTTTTTTCGTGTGACTTTTGCTACACTGTATATATGATGCTACAAGGCTGTTACAATTGGAGGGACAGATGTCACGTGAACACTGATCAACAGCACTCATTCACACTGCCCCCTCATTTAGTACCAGATTGGACTCACTTTTACCTGTAAAAATTGCCTTTATTCTTCATTTAAAAAACTCCCTACAGATTTTGGTCCATATTGACATGATAGCATCACAAAGTTGCTGCATAATTGTCAACTCCACATCGATGATGCAAATTTTCTATTGAAACTCATGCAATCATGTTCAAGAAAATGGTTTGACATGATGTGAGTTTTGTAACATGATGCATTATCCTGCAGGAAGCAGCCATCAGAAGATGAGGACACTGTGGTCATAGGGATAGACATGGGACCAAATTGTGCCAAATAAATATTCCCCAAACCATTATCCCACCAGCCTAAACCACTGATACAAGGCAGGATGGATCCATGCTTTCATGTTGTCTATGCCAAATTCTGACCCTACCATCCAAACCCCACAGAAGAGATCAGGACTCATCAAAGCAGGTGTGATCTTCTGCTGCAGTTTGACGTGTTGTGAGTTCAGAGGGGTTCTTCTCCCTACCTTCAGTCACTGTTGGTGTCCTATCAGCTTGAAGCACTCTGGTCATTCTCCTCTGACTTCTGACATCAACAAGGCATTTTGCTGGTTATTGGATAATTTCTCTTTTTGAACCATTCTCTGTAAACCCTAAAGATGGGAAAATGTAGATCATCAGTAGATCATCAGTTTTAAAATACCAGCCCATTTGGTACCAACAACCATGCCACAGTCAATTTTAAAACCTTTCCTCCCCACTCTGATGCTCTGTTTGAACTTCAGCAGGTTGTCTTGACTATGCCTACATGCCTAAATGCACTGAGTTGCTGCTACTTGTCTGTAAGTAGGTCTGATCAGCCAGTATTTAATCTCCTCTTTATCACTTAATTGTGAGGTCACTTGATGGTTAAGTTTGGCATGATAGTATCACACAGTTGCGGTTTGTCAGCTTCCACTTCCATGATGTGACTCTCCCGTTGAAATACAAGTAATCAAACCATTTTCAGATGATCTGAGTTTTGTGACATGGTGCGTTATCCTGCTGGAAGCAGCCATCAGAAGATGGGCTCAGTGGTCATAACAGGGTGGGTGTAGGACCAAAGTGTGCCCACAATTTTACACCACCAGCAGACTAAAGCATCGATACATAGCAGGGTGGATCCAGCACAACTGAAAGAAACATGGCAGAATGAACTGGACTGCACTAAGTGGAGTAACTGATTCACCTGCCATAAAAAAGTAGCTCAGCCCTACTTCTTCTAGGTGTTCTAGGTGTTGACTTTTTTGCTCTGTGTCAAAGGTAAATGAGGAGACAAAGCTTACTGAGGCAGACATTCTCAGATTAATGCAGATAAATCACAATCAGGATACCGTAAATGTCAGACAATAAGTAACAAGAAGTTCGAGTACCAAAGGAGGTGCTCTTGCATCTATCTCAGGAGGGCCAAAGGTAACTGCAAGAGCTCCTTTCTTTTAAACTCCACTCCACAGTTATCTTCTTATACAGTGGCTTGCAAAAGTATTCATATCCCTTGTACTTTTCCATATTTTGTCACATTACAACCACAAACATAAATATATTTCATTGGAATTTAATGTGAAAGACCAACACAAAGTGGTATACAATTGTGAAGTGGAACGAAAATTATACATGACTCAAAATATTTTTTACAAATAAAAAACTGAAAAGTGCGGTGTGCAAAAGTATTCAGCCCTCTTTTCTCTGAGTGCAGCTAATTGCATTCAGAAGTTGCCTGATGACTGCTAATGACTAAAAAGAGTCCACCTGTGTGTAATCTAATACAGCTGCTCCGTGACAGCCTCAGAGGTTGGTTAAGAGAATGTTGGGGAGTAAACAGCATCATGAAGTCCAAAGAACACAGCAGACAGGTCAGGAATAAGGTTGTGGAGAAGTTTAAAGCAGGCTTAGGCTATAAAAAGATTTCCCAAGCTTTGAACATCTCACGGAGCACTGTTCAATCCATTATCCGGAAATGGAAAGAGTATGGCACAACTGTAAACCTACCAAGACAAGGCCGTCCACCTAAACTTACAGGCCGAACAAGGAGAGCACTGATCAGAGATGCAGCCAAGAGGCCCATGGTGACTCTGGACGAAATGCAGAGATCCACAGCTCAGGTGGGGGACATCTATTGGTCGTGCACTGCACAAATGTGGTCTTTATGGAAGAGTGGCAAGAAGAAAGCCATTGTTAAAAGAAAACCATAAAAAGTCCCGTTTGCAGTTTGCCAGAAGCCATGTTGGAGACACAGCAAACATGTGGAACAAGGTGCTTTGGTCAGATGAGACCAAAATTGAACTTTTTGGCCAAAGTGCAAAATGCTATGTGTGGTGGAGAATTAACACTGCACATCACATTGAACACACCATCCCCTCTGTTAGGTTCGGACCAGCGTTAAATAAAGAAAGACACAGAAACCTGTAGGTGAGCTTTTCACCTGCAAGGAGAGTCTCTGTCAGCCAACACGCGTGTGTGTATGTCTGAGGGAGAGTCTGAACCTTCTTTCTGCTTGGCTGTTTTATTTCAGCATCACGTGAGTTTACACAAAGCTCAGGTAACAACATCACTCACTTCACACGATGAAATCACATATGTTTACACAAAGCTCAGGTAACAACATCACTCACGTCACATGATGTAATCATGTATGTGTATGTGGGTGTGTGTGTGTGTGTGTGTGTGTCCTCTGGAAACAGGCGTTACCTGCTTTCCATGGTCTGGGGCTGCTTCTCTTCAGCAGGGACAGGGAAGTTGGGCAGAGTTGATGGGAAGATGGATGGAGCCAAATACAGGGCAAGCTTGGAGGAAAACCTGTTGGAGTCTGCAAAAGACTTGAGACTGGGACAGAGGTTCACCTTCCAGCAGGACAACGACCCTAAACATAAAGCCAGGGCTACAATGGAATGGTTTAAAGCAACACATATTCATGTGTTAGAATGGCCCAGTCAAAGTCCAGACCTAAACCCAATCGAGAATTTGTGGCAAGATCTGAAAATTGCTGTTCACAAATGCTCTCCATCTAATCTGACTGAGCTTGAGCTGTTTTGCAAAGAAGAATGGGCAAAAATTTCAGTCACTAGATGTGCAAAGCTGGTGGAGACATACCCTAAAAGACTTGCAGCTGTAATTAGGTCTTATCAGCCAGTATTCAATCTCCTCTTTTTTTGCTTGATTGTGAGGTCACTTGATAATTAAGTTTGACTTGGTTTTGTTTGGGCAGTTAGTTTATATTTTACTTTGTTATCCTGCATTTGTGTTTGAACTTCAGTTATTTTTCTTTTACCTCTTTTAAGGTTCCAAAATTATGATTTGACTTCTTGCAAAATAGTTTTTGTATTTTGGGAGATAAATTAAAGCCAGCTTTAATTCAAAAACTGCATTGTGTTCCTCATGCCTAATCACATAAGTCCTTCACAGTGTCTACTTTATATAAATATAAATTTTCATACAATACATGAAATTACTTTTATTTTTAAAATATAAATATTTGTAAAATTCTGTCCACTTGGGCAGTTAGCTGTTCTCATGTCTGTTGTTTCAACGTTGTAACACAAAGATCAATCTTCGAAACACAAATGAAATCAGCAAACAATTAAGTTGTAAAAGAAAAATTATAAAGCTGTAAGACCTGAATTTGAAAAGAAGCGGATAAAACAAGAGATAACTAGACTTGTCTTGCAGCTCTAATTCAGGGAAATGTGTAAAGGAACAAATAACTTAGATGCCAAATTTGATTTGACTGACTGCTTTAATGTTGTTAGGCAAGCAAGTGTTTTCTTGAGGAGTCATGACCTAAGAAATTAAAGAGTGTGAAAATGCTTAATATGAAAGAAGTTCGCTTAGACTGGAGAAAGTGTTACTGTGTAACTAAAATACAAGAAACACAAAGGTGAGTTTCATATGTTTATTTTGTTTCATTAATACAATAGAAAAGGAAATGAGGAGGATTCTCTCATCTCTGGATTCATAGTCTCCCAGATGAAATTCACCATCAGGACTTTCTGAGCTGTTAGTTTGTATATGCCTGCACACCACGTCACTGTGATGTCCTGAGTTGGACCTTTATGTGATAAGGTTTAGGAGTCAAAGTGACCCCATAGACTGGAGTGAAGTCTGGCTCTCCTGCGTCCTCAGGCCAGATGAACTTAAACTTCCTCAGCAGAGTCACCATGATGAGGAAGAGCTCCATACGCGCCAGACCCTCTCCAAGACATATCCGAGGACCTGAGCCATTGGAAAGCAATCTCAATATCATCTAAAACAGACTGATTTGATCAGCCCTGTGTGTGATGCATGTTTTCATGTACCTGCAGAGAAAGGCATGAAAGACTCTGGTTTAACAAACTCTCCTTGGTCATTAAGGAAGTTTTCAGGATTAAATTCATGGGGGAATTTCCACTGTCCCTCCTCGTTGAGCACCGAGGTCAGATTCTCGATGACCAGTGTACCCTGAGGAGAAACTGAGTTTAAATAACAAAGACCATTAAGGACGCTCTTCACTTGGTTATTTTTGTTGTCTGTTGCCAAAACCTGTTTAACCAACTGTCCTTTACCTTGGGAATGGAATATCCCATTAGCTCCGTGTCTCCAGTGGTGCAGTGGAAGACACTGAGAGGAACAGTGTTGGCAACTCTCTGTATTTCATGAATCACAGCCTGGATGAAGAGAAGAGATTTCTTATGCTCTGATTTGGAGCAGAATGAAAACAATGCATGCTCTCAGAAGCTCAGCCAGAATACTGTATGCAGTGTATATATAACCTTTAGCTAACTTTGTATCATGCTCTGACAAACATGGCACACAAGAACCAGGGGCCTGTTCCAAGAAGCAGGTTCAATAAACTCTAAGTTGATCAACTCTGAGATCAGCAACTCTGAGTTTCCCGTGTCAGAACAGCTGATCAGAGTTAGTTCAATCAGCTCTTAAGTATGATCACCCTGAGTTAACGCGTGCGTGAGTAAGGAAAGAAAATCATCAATGGAGCGCTGACACCAGGATTCACCATGGCAACGGGTAAATAAAGAGCAGAGCCTCCATTTTAATCTGATGGATGGAGGATCGCAGGTGTCAGTGTGGAGCATGACGAGTCACTTTAATCAGCCTGACCCACTCTGACATCATCACAGACAGAATGAAAGTTTGTTATAAAATATATCATTTCTCTTATCATGTCTGCTGTCATCATTTACACAACTTGAATCTCCATCAGATGAAGCTGAATCCTAATTTTACATCTGATTTATCAAATCTAATTCTTCAGCTGCAGCCTGACGGACAAACTGCAGGAGACAGAAAGTGAAGATAAAACTGTGGAGAAACAGCTCAGACTGAGTTTACTGACCGACCTGTGTGTTAGAGACTGTGGCAGCAGCAGACCCCCGGGGGCGGAGCTGACCTCAGGTCAGATTTTATTTAATTAAAAACTGTTTTTGCTGCAGTTTATGACCATTTAATTGTTTAAATAATTATTCAGTAAAAATGGAAACTACTGATTGAATAGCATCCTCACATGATTCCTTTTTTAATTCAGAACTTTTTTTCTGCCATTACTGTATAAAAATGAGAAATGTTTAAAGAAAAACTGTTAATGTTTCCAGTTGAACTGTTTTTAATCTGATCTAAGATCAGCTTCACTAAGAGATGGCGGTGCTTTGACAGCCACAGCAGAGATGTTTCACTGAGTTACTGTTAAAGCTTTATAGGTTTTAAATATTTCAGTGCAGATTTGGGAGGATGAGACATTTTAATTAAAGAATGCAGATCATGTCAGGAAAATGAAGTCATCATGAACGGATCCAGACTGGATGGGCTGGAAAATGACTGGATCCTGAACTGGATCTGGACCTTATCCAGTCTGAATCCGTGATCCTGATCCGTTTGGATCCTCCTGCTGTGAAGGTGGACTCGGACACGTTTTGCGGAACCGTTATAGAGCTGATGATCACTGCTTTAGGTCATTTTCAGTGGAAATATGTCGAGATTCATACTCTGAATTTCAGATATTATAACTTTCAAAATGTTAACAATTGTCACTTTAATTAATTTAATTCAATTTTCAAGTCTTCAGATCATTTCAGCCTCATCTTCATTCAAACATTCACATCTTCTGATTCAGACATTTTTCGATCCAAACTGTGTTCTGTGTCTAAAGCTTCATCCAGATCAGCGTGATGTAACAGTGATGCTACAGTAACTACAGTAAATGTTTCAGAGGAACTGACTGACAGTCTGACAGCTGTGCTCATTGTGACATCATCACCTTCTACATCCCTACAGCCTGTGGACAAGTGAATGACTGTAAAAGCTTCATGTTGTGTACAAAAATAACCAACTAACGTCTAACTGGGATTTTAGTGCTTGTAGAAACATAAAAGTCTGCAGATGAATTTGCTCCTCTGATCACTTTGCAGTGACTTTATGATGAGAGATGAATGGGAGTGTCAGACAGGTGGTTCAGGTGCAGCAGGAGGGGAGGAGTCAGAGAGACACTCAGAGTTGTTGGATAAAACCTGCCAGTGAGCAGGTTATGTTCACAGAGTCTGTTACCCCAATAACTGACTCAGAGTTGGGGTTTGCTCTCTTTCTGGAACTGAAAACCCGAGTTTCCCTCATTTTAGGTTTAACAAACCAGAGTTGTAGCTAAACCTGCTTCCTGGAATAGGCCCTGTTGTGAACTTTAAATATAAACAAAATAATAACAGAAAACTGTGTGACACTGTTCAGTACCTGCATGTAGGGCATATTTTGTCTGTCCTCAAAACTGGCCTGATCTTTCCCTTCCAGCACTTCGTCGATCTCCTGCTGACATCGTTCTGTCAGAGCAAGACAACACAGTGTGTTCTACACTTCGCAGCACACCATAAACAATGACATAAATACTGCAACTGAGAGTTGAGGAAAAGTAAACCTTCAAGTGCAGACAGCAGTATATATTTGGTTTACCTTGTATGTGTGGGTAGTTCATAAGGTAAAGAAAACCAGTAAGTAGGGTGTTGGATGTAGTGTCAGTCCCAGCAAAGTGAAGATCTAAAGCATACAGATGGAGCCGTTCTTCTGAAAATGAAGAGCCATCGCCGTCTCTCTAAATGAGAGAGACTAATTTAAGATTCATGCAAATAAGGAAATTAAACTTTAGTATTACAGGGTGAAAAGGTTGCAAACATGTGTATAATGTCTTTGTGAACAGAAAGTACAATAAACTTATTTTGTTTCTAATTATTTTTGGATAGAATCCATGCTTATAATATCTGAGATAGCAAACTATTTCTTTTACACACCTTTTCCAGTTCATCCAGATAGCAGTCAATAAAGTCCCGTGGCTCTCCAGGGACTCTGGTCTTCTTGTGCTCCCTCACAAAGTCAATTACGAGATTTTCTAAAGTCTAAAACAACAGAAATAGCTATGCATTCATTAGAATTTATGTTTTCTTTCTACTTTCTTTCTACTGTACATAGTATTTTAGTGTAGTTGAAGGGATTTTAAAGATTACCTCAGCATTCTTGAAAGCCATCCTGAAGGCAGGTAGTGGCAGGTAACGAATGAAAGGGAGAGAGTCATACAGCTGAAAAGAAAGAAAAGTCTTTAATTTTTTTTTGTCCTTCAGTTGTACCTGATGAAGGTCAAATGATCCTGTATTTCCAATAGTGAACTTTTCCCTTGTTGATATGTTAGCACACCTGTTTTCAACTGTGCCAGCCTTACTTTTACCTCAGAAAGATGTTTAAAAGGAAGAAAATGGTTGGATGGAAGATGCTTTACTCACCATAGCCCATGGACCATTGGCTATCTTGGCATTCTCAGTAAAGCATTGAACAATCAGTTTGATTATTGCATCGCTGTACTCAAAGCGTGTCGCAAACAGAACCTGGCAGATGATGTTGGAGGCTGCATTGTGAAACATAACTTGAGGACTCATGGTTTTATCTGTGGAAGTCATAATGTGAGGTATTAAAAATAACAGAAGATACAAAAGAGCATTACAGAAAGAACAGCATAATGCAAAACTCTGGGTCCAGATGTTTTTGGACCCACAGATGACATACCAATGCTCTTTTCCAGGGTACTAATGATGTGTTTTATCTCTCCATGAATTCTGTCCTCCATTGAATTCTTCCCCAGACCAAAGTTCCTCAAAGTCATCAATGCAAAGCGACGATGTTCTTTCCAAGTAGAACCATAATCTGCCAGAATGACCCCTACAACAGGTTTAGCAACACAAAATGCGGGGGGTGGGTGGGGGGGATAATCTAATTTAACACTGTGTGATTATCGCTGTTGTGTTCTGCAGCTCTACACTGTGTTAATAGAAAGAAAATTCAATTATCTGTAAATCAGTTCAGGTTTATTTTTATAGAATATGTTTCACTGGGTGACAGGTCTCGTGTGCAAGCAGACCTGTTTAGCACCTTTACCCTTTGCAGAGTCATGCTGTTGTAATACATGCAGGGATTGTCCTGCTAACAGTGCCAAACTGCACTGTTTACCTCAAAGTCATTTACTGAGAAATAATTAAAGAAGAACATAAGTAAAACATGAGTATACTGCATACTTTCTGATTCCAGTAAATTAAGATGGAGAAATGTGATGTGTCCTGTAAGATGTAATGTGTGTTTACCTTTAGTCTTGGTGACATCATTAACAAATAAGTCTTGAGGTCGTCCAGCAAAATCACTAGCCTTGGTCACCATAGCCTCTTTAATGGCCTTCACCCCATTGAGGACCACTGCTGGTCTGGGGCCAATGAAGATGCTGTAAACATCTCCAAAAGACTTCCTGAGCTAGGAGTGAACAAGGTAACAAATATGGGTTTAAAATTCATTGATCTGCATATTCCTTTTTAAAGTAAGGTATGATGCATCATATATTTAAAGTGGGCTGCACATATTTGGCACAGCTGAGCACACTTAACCAGCAAGAAAGAAAAGATCTGAAAACAAAGAAACATTGCAGTTAAATATTTAAATTTATAGAGAGTAAAAGGCATTTAGAGACACGTTATTTCTGTGTGTAGAGGTTGATGTGGTTCTCATGTAGTACCCTGCTTTAAGGAGTGCAGGATTAAAAAAAAAAAAGACCACCATACATACAGTAATGGCATGTTTTCTGATCTGGGTATTCTCAAATCAGATGCTGCAAGTTTATTCATGTACAACTAGAGGGAGTGAGAGAATCACCACTTCAAGAATTCTGAATAGAAATCTGCTAGAGAGTTTGCTAACAACAATTTGCAACAAGCCCCACTCCTAACCCCAAGACAGCTGCTGTCTTGTCTTTATATCTGGTGAACTCTGAAATATATGGGCATGTTATGGTGCGCTCACACAACCCCATACAATGTCTGGGCTTGTGTGTCTGCCCTGATGCATTACTGTAAAGTGAGGTTATGTAAGAGGTGCAGTACTGGTGGGATGTATCCCACGTGCACAGGTTGTGATTTATGTTATGCAATCACTTGAAGCAGGTAAATGCACTGCTACTGCAGAGTAAATGTGCCAAATATTTGTGCAGGCATTACATTTAATAGTGTCTAACAGCACAACTGTAACAGCTGTTGAACTTGTTAATGTCAGAAAAGGCAGAACAATATCTATATTTATACACATTTAAATACTAATATTAATTTCAATAGTGTCATAGAAATATACAACTTAAAGAGAAACATCTTTCATTGTAGCACTTTTCTTACCCTCTCAAAGTCCTTTAAAGGGTTATCCAGACTCAGCTGCAAAATGTTTCCTAGCAGGGGCAGGGGAGGTGGTCCTGGTGGAAAGTTCTTTGGCCTCCGAGATTTGAGTTGAAGAATGATCAGGCAAACACAGAGCCACACCAGCACAACTGAAAGAAACATGGCTAGAAAGAACCGGACTGCACTGAAAAGACTAGCTGACTGACCTGCTATTAGAAGAGCCGCTCAGCCCCTCCTTTAATAGGGGTTTCCTTTTCGCTCTGTGTCAAAGGTGAAAGAGAACAAGAAAGGGGAAAGTTTCTGCTGGGTTTAGCTGAGAACAAGCAGAGTGGCTGATAAAATATGTTTCATGTTTTTCTTAAGTGTCACAGAAGGACTTGAGTATTTTCTTTTAAACTCTTAAGCATTGGCAAAAAGCACCAGTGAGTTCCCTCAATACTGAACAGCTGAGGTGAATACTGATGGAGGGAAGAGAGTCGATTTTCACAGGTCTCCATAGTAAAGTGTAGCAGACCAGTACGAGGGTACTCACGCTGACCGTGCCTACTGCCAAAATCACCAACAATGAGCACGCTGATAGACCTCTATTAATCACCGCCATACATTATTCAAAACAAATGAATGAATGAATAGTCAAGTAAAGGTGTTTTGTTTCTATTCTTGGCAGTGATTATTTCACACTGTCACTATTGCAAGAGGACATTACAAATCACTCCCAACACTAGGTGGTCATAAATTTATGCCTGATTGGTGTATGAGCTCTGAGGTTAGCCATTTGTATACTGCTGAGGTGTTTTAAGTGCCAAAAATAAGGACATGTTATTTTGTAACTGATTTAATGCTTGTGTCAGCTGTGAGAACAAGCATTGGTGTCTGGGAAGTTTTAAAGCAGTCAGCAGGTGGCAGTGATCACTATCAATAAGTAGCAGGATTGGACTCAAATGCAGCATGAGTGAGGAACGAGATCACCAAGATAGGACCTGGACAAATCATACTGGTGAGCTTCACCGGGAAACAAGAGTGTTTGTTACAGCATGTTAGCGCATATGAAGGCCAGTGCACTTTTAGTGATATCAAATTTGTTCAACATTATATGGGGTAAGTCATTTGTTTAATTTGTTATGTTCTGTGCTATGAAGATCAAAACCTGATGTAAGTACATTTTGTATTCCTGGATGTGTGGGACAGAGGGCCGTTGATCTTAAAAGGAAAGTTCCCAGCTACCTGCCTGTTCATGAGCCACAAAGACTTAACAAGATGATTGTTTGTTTGGTGACTATGGAGTGTTCAATTAAAACTCTGAACTCTACTTTGTCTGATTGATAATTTAAAGTGACAACTACATTTAGGCTCTTTGTGAGACACTGCCTGATTTTTTTTTTTTTTCAGTGCTGTACAACCACCAGAAAGGCTGGTTCCCAAAATGTACGTTCTGGTCAGGTGTATAACAAAATGCTGACATTTACTAGACCTGATGCTTTCCCAAAACCTATTACTTGTGTAATTATGTTGTTAATTTTTTGCTCCTGAAAGGATATAAACTTTCATCGCCACTCAGAACAGAAAGATACACTTGGAATGTAACAGGTTAACATTGTTTTTATGCTCCACACTAAAACCAACCCCTCTTCTCATCGGCCTTGTTGTGTATACCTCAATAGTAAATGTCTTTATGTAAAGGCTTTCTATCTGAGCAGGACATTTGCTTACTACCAGATGATAAGGAGACACATTGATTTTCAAATGCCCGTCAAAAGTCTTGGGCACCCTGTCAGGGGGAAAATGAGCGTGGCTTTTTTTCATGAATGCTTTTACATTTTCAGATGAAAAATACACCTGTTTCATTTATTGATATGGATCAGTGAATCAGTATCTCGTTCACTCTTAGCATACAGCTTGATGTCATCCATGTACAGGAGGTGGCTGATGGTTGCTCCATTCCGTAGTCAGCATCCGTAACCAGTCTTGTTGATGATCTGGCTGAGGGGATTCAGGCCCATGCAGAACAGTAGTGGGGACAGCGCATCTCCTTGGTAAATCCCACACTTGATGTTGACTTGTGCAATGGGCTTGAAGTTGGCCTCTAGTGTTGTTCTCCACATACCCATTGAGTTCTTGATGAAGGCTATTAGTTCAACAGAATAGGCCTTAGTGCTGTGAATGCAGTTCTGTTGAACTGTAACAAGATCAACAGGACCCTAAGAGCCTTCATCAAGAACTCAATGGGTATGTGGAGAACCACACTAGAGGCCAACTCTAAGCCCATTGCACAAGTCAACATCAAGTGTCGATTCAAGATTTGTCATAGTATTAAAAACTATGAATGTAAAGTAAGAACTGTAAAAATGAATGAATATAGATTTGAAAGCCACAAAAACTTGCACTATCATTGCATGGGTCACTCAGCAGTAATCCTCTACTTCTGCTGTGATTACATAACATAATGTCTGTATAGAGTTCATTCCCTACACACTTGGGTGTGTCCAAGTCATAGTTTTGTTTTGCTGTCTTGCAATGTAATCTCTGTGTGTGGATATTCAGCGCTGCATGTTTAGTTAAATTTGAAAATATGTAAATAAATCTGTTAGCGTACATAAGTATTAAAGGATGACAATTCTTGCTGGAAGCGCTGAGTCACTCAGCTTTTCTATAGTTTTTTTGTTTTTGTTTTTTTCGTGTGACTTTTGCTACACTATACATATGATGCTACAAGGCTATTACCTGGGTGGCTTAGTGGTGAAGCCGGCGACCACATGCATATGCTGCGGTGTTTGAGTCCCGGCCTGTTGCCAACTTGCCTGCGTGTCTTCCCCTATATCTTTCCCCCATTTCCTGTCTCTCTCCACTGCCAATAAAAGCTGCTTTGGCCAAAAATGCAAAAAAAAAAAGAAGATGGGCTCACTGGGACCAAAGTGTGGCAATAAAATATGCCCACAAGTTTACACCACCAGCAGACAAAAGGATCAGTACAAGGAAGGGTGAATCTAGCACAACTGAAAGAAACATGGTAGAATGAATTGGACTACACTAGGTGGAGTAACTGGTTGACCTGCCATAAAAAGGTAGCCCAGCCCTACTTCTTCTAGGTGTTGACTTTTTTGCTCTGTGTCAAAGGTAAATGAGGAGACAAAGCGTACTGAGGCAGACATTCTCAGATTAATGCAGATAAATCACAATCAGGATACCGTAAATGTCAGACAATAAGTAACAAGAAGTTTGATTACCAAAGGTAAGTGCTCTTGCATCTATCTCAGGAGGGCCAAAGGTAACTGCAAGAGCTCCTTTCTTTTAAACTCCACTCCATTGTTCTTGTTGCTGATTTGCCATTTTCTTAGATAATGAATCAGCACATTAAAAACCTGAATTGGGATAGCCAACCATAGATAAATAGTTGTTCTCTGCTGGTGGGGAACTTTCATTCTATCAACAGCCACTACTGGCACCACCAATGCATACACTCACTGAACATATTATTAGGTACACTTCACTAGTTTCGTGTTAGACCTCCTTTTATCTTCAGGATTCACAATTCTTATCGACATCGATTCAACAATGTTCTGGCAACACTCTTCAGAGATGTTGGCCTGTATTGTCATGATTAAATCACGGAGTTGCTGCATCCATGATAACAAATCTCATGTTGGAACACATACAGTCATGTTCAAGAAAAGGATTTGAGATGATCTGAGTTTTGTAACATGGTGCAGTATCCTGCTGGAAGCAGCTATCAGAAGATGGGCACACTGTTGTCATAAAGGGATGGGCATGGGACCAAATCCTGCCAATAAATTATTGTGGGATATTTATCTTAGAATATAAAGCACCTTGAGGTGACCATTGTTGTGATTTGGCACTATATAAAAAAACTGAATTGAGTAACATAACTACACAACATTACAACACCAGCAGCAGCCTGAACTGTTGAAACAAGGCAGGATAGATCCATGCTTTCATGTTGTTCATGCCACATTCTGGACTTACCGTCCAAATTTTGCAGCAGAAATCAAGATTCTTCAAACTAAATTATCTCAGTATCTATTGTTAGATTTTGTTTAGCTCGTGCAAATTTCAACCTCAGTTTACTGTTCTTAGCAGACAGGAGTGTCACTCAGTGTGGACTTCTGCTGTAGCCTACTGTATCTGCTTTAAGGTTTGATGTGTTGTGACTTCAGAGATGCTCTTCTGCATACGCTGGTTGTAACAGGTGATTATTTGAGTTACTGATGCCTTCCTATCAGCTGCAAGCACTCTGGTCATTCCCCTCTGACTTCTGACATCAACAAACAACTCATTGGATAATTTCTCATTTTGGAAAATTCTCTGTAAATGCTAAAGATGGTTGTGCAGGAAAATGCCAGTAAATGAGCTGTTTCTGAACTACTCAGACAAGCCCATCTGACAACAACAAATCACCTTTCTTCCACATTCTGATGCTCTGTTTGAACTTAGGCCGGTTGTCATGACTATACCCACATGCCTAATTAAACTGAGCTGCCCTTTTTGTGTGGAAGTAGGTGTGGAGTGTTTAATCTCCTTTTATATTCGCTTGATTGTGAGGTCACTTGATAATGAAGTTTGACTTGGTTTTGTTTGGGCGGTTCGTTATATTTACTTTGTTATCCTGCATTTGTGTTTGAACTTTAGTTATTTTTCTTTTACTTCTTTTAAGGTTCCAAAAATTATGATTTGACTTCTTGCAAAATAGTTTTTGTACTTGGGGAGATAAATTAAAGCCCACTTTAATTAAAAAACTGCACTGTGTTCCTCATGCCTAATCAGTCCTTCAGACTATCTACTTAATATAAATATAAATCTCCATACAATGCTGAAATTGCTTTATTTTTAAAATATAAATATTTGTAAAATTCTGTCCACTTGGGCAGTTCTCATGTCTGCTGTTTCAACGTTGTAACACAAAGGTCAAACTTCAAAACACAAATGAAATCAGCAAACAATTAAGTTGTAAACAAAAACTATAAAGCTGTAAGACCTTAATTTGACTTCTGTTGCAGCACTCATTCAGGGAAATGTATAAAGAACAAATAACTTAGATGCCAAATTTGATTTGACTGACAAAATTCTGCTTTAATGTTGTTAGGCAAGCAAGTGTTTTCTTGCGGAGTCATGACCTAAGAAATTAAAGAGTGTGAAAATGCTTAATATGAAAGAAGTTCGCTTAGACTGGAGAAAGTGTTACTGTGTGACTAAAATACAAGAAACACAAAGGTGAGTTTCATGTGTTTATTTTGTTTCATTAATACAATAGAAGAGGAAATGAGGAGTGCTGTCTCGTCTCTGGATTCATAGTCTCCCAGATGAAATTCACCATCAGGACTTTCTGAGCTGTTAGTTTGTATATGCCTGCACACCACGTCACTGTGATGTCCTGAGTTGGACCTTCATGTGATAAGGTTTAGGAGTCAAAGTGACCCCATAGACTGGAGTGAAGTCTGGCTCTCCTGCGTCCTCAGGCCAGATGAACTTAAACTTCCTCAGCAGAGTCACCATGATGAGGAAGAGCTCCATACGTGCCAGACCCTCTCCAAGACACATCCGAGGACCTGAGCCATTGGAAAGCAATCTCAATATCATCTAAAACAGATTGATTTGATCAACCCTGCATGTAATGCATGTTTTCATGTACCTGCAGAGAAAGGCATGAAAGCCTCTGGTTTAACAAACTCTCCTTGGTCATTAAGGAAGTTTTCAGGGTTGAATTCACGGGGGAATTTCCACTGTCCCTCCTCGTTGAGCACCGAGGTCAGATTCTCAATGATCATTGTACCCTGAGGAGAAACTCAGTTTAAATAACAAAGACCATTAAGGACGCGCTTCACTTTGTTTTCTATTTAACAAATTGTCCCTTACTTTGGGAATGGAATATCCCATTAGCTCCGTGTCCCTAGTGGTGCAGTGGAAGACACTGAGAGGAACAGTGTTGGCAACTCTCTGTATTTCATGAATCACAGCCTGGATGAAGAGAAGAGATTTCTTATGCTCTGATTTGGAGCAGGAGGAAAACAATGCATGCTCTCACAAACTCAACCAGAATACTGTATGCAGTGCATATATACTATGTAATTGTATTTATTTTTAAATGAGCTAACCTTTAGCAAACTTTGCATCATGCTCTGACAAACATGGCACACAGAACCAGGGGCCTGTTCCAGGAAGCAGGTTCAACAAACTCTCAGTTTAAATGGTAACTCTGAGTTTCCCATTACAGAACAGCTGATCAGAGTTAGTTCAATCATATCTGAGTATGTTCACCCTGAGTTAACGTGTGCGTGCATAAGGAAAGAAATCCATCATCAATGGAGCGCTGACACCAGGATTCACCATGGCAACGAGTATATAAAGAGCAGAGCCTCCATTTTAATCTGATGGATGGAGGATCGCAGGTGTCAGTGTGGAGCATGACGAGTCACTTTAATCAGCCTGACCCACTCTGACATCATCACAGACAGAATCAAAGTTTGTTATAAAATATATCATTTCTCTTATCATGTCTGCTGTCATCATTTACACAACTTGAATCTCCATCAGATGAAGCTGAATCCTGATTTTACATCTGATTTATCAAATCTAATTCTTCAGCTGCAGCCTGACGGACAAACTGCAGGAGACAGAAAGTGAAGATAAAACTGTGGAGAAACAGCTCAGACTGAGTTTACTGACCGACCTGTGTGTTAGAGACTGTGGCAGCAGCAGACCCCCGGGGGCGGAGCTGACCTCAGGTCAGTTTGTTACTTAATAAAAACTGTTTCTGCTGCAGTTTATGACCACTTAATTGTTTTCAGTAAAAATGGAATCTATTGCAACCTCACATTTTTTGTTTTGTTTTTTGTGGAGAATTTCATTATTTCTGTCATTACTGGATAAAATGAATGTAAAGTTTTACCAGTAAAGGCAAACATGTTATAATGAATGTCTCAGCTTTATAGGTTTTAAATATTTCAGTGCAGATTTGGGAGGATGAGACATTTTAATTAAAGAATGCAGATCGTGTCGGGAAAATGAAGTCATTATGAACGGATCCAGACTGGATGGGCTGGAAAATGACTGGATCCTGAACTGGATCTGGACCTTATCCAGTCTGAATCCGTGATCCTGAACCGTTTGGATCCTCCTGCTGTGAAGGTGGACTCGGACACGTTTTGCGGAACCGTTATAGAGCTGATGATCGCTGCTTTAGGTCATTTTCAGTGGAAATATGTCGAGATTCATACTCTGAATTTCAGATATTATAACTTTCAAAATGTTAACAATTGTCACTTTAATTAATTTAATTCAATTTTCAAGTCTTCAGATCATTTCAGCCTCATCTTCACTCAAACATTCACATCTTCTGCCAGCTGCAGCTGCCTCATTATAAATCCGTGACATCATCACTGTCTCCGTCCTTACAGCCTGTTGACGAGTGAATGACTGTAAAAGCTTCATGTTGTGTACAAAAATAACCAACTAACGTCTAACTGGGATTTCAGTGCTTGTAGAAACATAAAAGTCTGCAGATGAATTTGCTCCTCTGATCACTTTGCAGTGACTTTATGAATGAGAAGATGAATGGGAGTGTCGACAGGTGGTTCAGGTGCAGCAGGAGGGGAGGAGTCAGCGAGACACTCAGAGTTTGTTGGATAAAACCTGCCAGTGAGCAGGTTATGTTCACAGAGTCTGTTACCCCAATAACTGACTCAGAGTTGGGGTTTGCTCTTTTTCTGGAACTGAAAACCCGAGTTTCCCTCATTTTAGGTTTAACAAACCAGAGTTGTAGCTGAAACCTGCTTCCTGGAATAGGCCCCTGTTGTGAACTTTAAATATAAACAAAATAATAACAGAAAACTGTGTGACATTGTTCAGTACCTGCATGTAGGGCATATTGTGTCTGTCCTCAAAACTGGCCTGATCTTTCCCTTCCAGCACTTCGTCGATCTCCTGCTGACATCGTTCTGTCAGAGGCAAGACAACACAGTGTTTCTACACTTTCGCAGCACACCATAAACAATGACATAAATACTGCAACTGAGAGTTGAGGAAAAGTAAACCTTCAAGTGCAGACAGCAGTATATATTTGTTTACCTTGTATGTGTGGGTAGTTCATAAGGTAAAGAAAACCAGTAAGTAGGGTGTTGGATGTAGTGTCAGTCCCAGCAAAATGAAGATCTAAGTGTACAGATAGAGCCGTTCTTCTGAAAATGAAGAGCCATCGCCGTCTCTCTAAATAAGAGGGATTAATTTAAGATTCATGCAAATAACGAAATTAAACTTTAGTATTACAGGGTGAAAAGGTTGCAAACATGTGTATAATGTCTTTGTGAACAGAAAGTACAATAAACTTATTTTGTTTCTAATTATTTTTGGATAGAATCCATGCTTATAATATCTGAGATAGCAAACTATTTCTTTTACACACCTTTTCCAGTTCATCCAGATAGCAGTCAATAAAGTCCCGTGGCTCTCCAGGGACTCTGGTCTTCTTGTGCTCCCTCACAAAGTCAATTACGAGATTTTCTAAAGTCTAAAAAAAGAGAAATAGCTATGCATTCATTAGAATTTATGTTTTCTTTCTACTTTCTTTCTACTGTACATAGAGTATTTAGTGTAGTTGAAGGGATTTTAAAGATTACCTCAATGTCTTGAAGCCCTTCTTGAAGGGCAGTGGCAGGTAACGAATGAAAGGGAGAGAAGTCATACAGCTGAAAAGAAAGAAAAGTCTTTAATTTTTTTTTTGTCCGTCAGTTGTACCTGATGGAAGGTCAAATGATCCTGTATTTCCAATAGTGAAATTTTCCCTTGTTGATATGTTAGCACACCTGTTTTCAACTGTGCCAGCCTTACTTTTACCTCAGAAAGATGTTTAAAGGAAGAAAATGGTTGAATGGAAGATGCTTTACTCACCATAGCCCATGGACCATTGGCTATCTTGGCATTCTCAGTAAAGCATTGAACAATCAGTTTGATTATTGCATCGCTGTACTCAAAGCGTGTCGCAAACAGAACCTGGCAGATGATGTTGGAGGCTGCATTGTGAAACATAACTTGAGGACTCATGGTTTTATCTGTGGAAGTCATAATGTGAGGTATTAAAAATAACAGAAGAATACAAAAGAGCATTACAGAAAGAACAGCATAATGCAAAACTCTGGGTCCAGATGTTTTTGGACCCACAGATGACATACCACTGCTCTTTCCAGGTACTAATGATGTGTTTTATCTCTCCATGAATTCTGTCCTCCATTGAATTCTTCCCCAGACCAAAGTTCCTCAAAGTCATCAATGCAAAGCGACGATGTTCTTTCCAAGTAGAACCATAATCTGCCAGAATGACCCCTACAACAGGTTTAGCAACACAAAAGACCTGCTTAGCACGTTTACCTTTTGCAGAGTCATGCTGTTGTAATACATGCAGGGATTGTCCTGCTACCAGTGCCAAACTGCACTATTTACCTCAAAGTCATTTATTGAGAAAATAATGAAAGAACATAAGTAAAACATGAGTATACTGCGTACTGTCTGATTCCAGTAAATTAAGATGGAGAAATATGATGTGTCCTGTAAGATGTAATGTGTGTTTACCTTTATTCTTGGTGGCATCATTAGCAAATAAGTCTTGAGGTCGTCCAGCAAAATCACTAGCCTTGGTCACCATAGCCTCTTTAATGGCCTTCACCCATTGAGGACCACTGCCGGTCTGGGGCCAAAGAAGATGCTGTAAACATCTCCAAAAGACTTCCTGAGCTGGGAGTGAACAAGGTAACAAATATGGGTTTAAAATTGGTGCTGCACATATTTGCCACAGCTGAGCACACTTAACCATCAAGAAAGAAAAGACACACACCATTCCTGTGTATAGAGGTTGATGTGGTTCTTATGTACCACCCTTCTGTAAGGAGTACAGGATAAAAAAAATAAAAATAAAAAAAAAGACCACCATGCATAATGGCACATTATCTGATCTAGAGAGTTTGCTAACAACAATTTGCAACAAGCCCCCACTCCTAACCCCAAGACAGCTGCTGTCTTGTCTTTATATCTGGTGAACTCTGAAATATATGGGCATGTTATGGTGCGCTCACACAACCCCATACAATGTCTGGGCTTGTGTGTCTGCCCTGATGCATTACTGCAAAGTGAGGTTATGTAAGAGGTGCAGTACTGGTGGGATGTATCCCACGTGCACAGGTTGTGATTTTATGTTATGCAATCACATGAAGCAGGTAAATGCACTGCTACTGCAGAATAAATGTGCCAAATATTTTGTGCAGGCATTACATTTAATAGTGTCTAACAGCACAACTGTAACAGCTGTTGAATTTGTTAATGTCAGAAAAGGCAGAACAATATCTATATTTATACACATTTAAATACTAATATTAATTTCAATAGTGCCATAAAAATATGCAACTTAAAGAGAAACATCTTTCATTGTAGCACTTTTCTTACCCTCTCAAAGTCCTTTAAAGGGTTATCCAGACTCAGCTGCAAAATGTTTCCTAGCAGGGGCAGGGGAGGTGGTCCTGGTGGAAAGTTCTTTGGCCTCCGAGATTTGAGTTGAAGAATGATCAGGCAAACACAGAGCCACACCAGCACAACTGAAAGAAACATGGCTAGAAAGAACCGGACTGCACTGAAGAGACTAGCTGACTGACCTGCTATTAGAAGAGCCGCTCAGCCCCTCCTTTAATAGGTGTTTCCTTTTCGCTCTGTGTCAAAGGTGAAAGAGAACAATAAAGGGCAAAGTTTCTGCTGGGTTTAGCTGAGAACAAGCAGAGTGGCTGATAAAATATGTTTCATGTTTTTCTTAAGTGTCACAGAAGGACTTGAGTGTTTTCTTTTAAACTCTTAAGCATTGGCAAAAAGCACCAGTGAGTTCCCTCAATACTGAACAGCTGAGGTGAATACTGATGGAGGGAAGAGAGTCGATTTTCACAGGTCTCCATAGTAAAGTGTAGCAGACCAGTACAAGGGTACTCACGCTGACCGTGCCTACTGCCAAAATCACCAACAATGAGCACGCTGATAGACCTCTATTAATCACCTCCATACATTATTCAAAAACAACTGAATGAATGAATAGTCAAGTTAAGGTGTTTTTATTTCTATTCTTGGCAGTGATTATTTTCACGCTGTCACTATTGCAAGAGGACATTACAAATCACTCCCAACACTAGGTGGTCATAAATTTATGCCTGATTGGTGTATGAGCTCTGAGGTTAGCCATTTGTATTACTGCTGAGGTGTTTTAAGTGCCAAAAATAAGGACATGTTATTTTTGTAACTGATTTAATGCTTGTGTCAGCTGTGAGAACAAGCATTGGTGTCTGGGAAGTTTTAAAGCAGTCAGCAGGTGGCAGTGATCACTATCAAATAAGTAGCAGGATTGGACTCAAATGCAGCATGAGTGAGGAACGAGATCACCAAGATAGGAACTGGACAAATCATACTGGTGAGCTTCACCGGGAAACAAAAGTGTTTGTTACAGCATGTTAGCACATATGAAGGCCAGTGCACTTTTAGTGATATCAAATTTGTTCAACATTATATGGGGTAAAGTCATTTGTTTAATTTTGTTATGTTCTGTGCTATGGAGATCAAAACCTGATGTAAGTACATTTTGCATTCCTGGATGTGTGGGACAGAGGGCCGTTGATCTACTTTGACATTGTTCATGTCCACTGTTCTTAAAAGGAAAGTTCCCAGCTACCTGCCTGTTCGTGAGCCACAAAGACTTAACAAGATGTGTGTGTGTGTGTGTGTGTGTGTGTGTGTGTGTGTGTGTGTGTGTGTGTGTGTGTGTGTGTGTGTGTGTGTGTGTGTGTGTGTGTGTGTGTGTGTAAAGGAGAAGAATACTAGGGACAGGGTGATATAGATGAAGAAAGAATAAGAACAAAAGACTTTATCTAAAAAGATATATGCTTGTATTAAACCTCCATTCATATTCTATTTTGTTGTCCTGTTGTGAAAAACACAATTAAAGCCGAGCATGTACACTCATTTGTTGGCTTACTTTGTTACTATGTTTTCACCTATAGTAAAACCATGGATTTTATTCCCACTTTGAGTAATAGCGTATTTATCAGACACATCTGAACTAAACAGATGTGTTTAATGTATCTGTGACATGAAATGTAGTAATTAGTACTTTGGGTGTTTTAGGCTGAAAAACATATCATGGGTAGTTTTTTTCAGAGAAACTCTAATCATAGAAAAGTTTTATTCTTTAGGAACAAAACTACAGTGTAATTGTATCCTGTACACAGTCATTTAAATATGTATCATCCCATCTTTATGGTTTCCTGTTATATCATGTTCTCTTTTTTTAATAAAATGACAAATAACAGAGTGGGACAACAAATATTATTGTTAAATATTATAATATTGTCCAGTCTGCACCAAACTTCATAAGTGTGATAAGGACCCACCCCTGCACAAATACATGTGACACTGAATGACAGTAGCTGCGCCACCTAGTGGAAACAGGAAGTCGCTCTAATTCAAACACTCATTGTCTAAACTGCACCAAACCTCACAAGTGTAATAAGGACCCATTCCTGAACACATTCACATGACAATGAATGGCAGTCACAGCGCCACCTACTGGAAACAGGATGTCAATGACACTTTAACGCCACTTGCAGTTTTAATTTGAATTGTGAATGCAGCAGCTTGACAGATGATGCTGCGTCCTAGTAAAAGCTGGACCTTCTGTAGGATCCGGCTGAGTGGTCATTGTGGAAAGTTTCATTTCATTAGTGAAGCACATCTTAGCGCTCTGGACTCTCCAGAGTCACTTCAGCCTCGGGGGGGAAAAAAAAGAAAAGAGAGCAGAGGCATAACGTAAAATCTCGTCTTTAACACGGGACTCACAAATCTGTCCTTTTATATACAATCTGTGTAATTTATCTAAAAATACTGATGACACACCTGTGCAGTGCTGGTGTGTCATCACACAGCCATCCAGTTCTGCAGCCTTTGTTTCTTAGGTTTTACTGTTGGACGTTGGCATCGTCCACTTGCATGTTTCGGATTGGATTCAGGCTGTAACATCCAAGAAGTTGACATTTTAAATAAAGAAAGGGAACAAAAAGTTAAATTGTTTTTGTTGCTCCGAGGGTCAGTCAGCAGAACGAAGTGGGCTAATTACAAGAGTGACTCAAATGGCCAGTTTCAGGGACGTGCAAACTGTTAACTGAGTGGCTGTATGAAGAGAGAGTAAGTTTATTTTTAAAATGTTAATAATTCAAAGATATGCCAAAATAAAGAGCCGTAAATGTGCATGAAATATTCCCTGTAACTGTCACATGAATGCAGCTTCCTCTCTGAAGAGTTTCAGCATCTTTGAGTATTTTTCCATCAAGTTAATGAAGCAGAAGAACAGAAATGCTTCCTCATTACAGTACACATTCATCACAAATTATTTCAGAGACGCTGAAATATAAATGTCACCCCTTCCAGTTTCCCACGGGATGTTTCTTTTTCTTTAAGATTACATGAAACAGCTGAATTATCTGCTGTTTACTGTTTGTGTCCTTCACTGTTATTTGGCTCCTGTTTGACCCGTAGAGAGCAATTAGTGTCCCACAGTGTTTAATGAGAAATTAAGAGGATAGTTATGAGCCCATTATTAGTTAACTTATTAAGTATTCTTCATGTGTTATTTGATGCTAAAGGCTAGTGTTGTGCAGAAGTAGAGTTCATGCACTGCTGTTCACATATAAATATATTTTATCAGCTGCTTATTTTCTTCCTTTTGTTTTGTGTGGAGCACTGCCCCACGCCTGTGCCCATGCACCCAGAGGTGCCAGTTTTTGGGCATCAGTGAATATATTTACTGCCTCCTTGTGCACAGTCTACAGTGGAGCTTTGTTTTTACCCACCAAGAATTGACTTATTATTCTTTTGATTTCCGTCTGAATACCAAAAGTAGCTGAATCAGGGATACCTGCAGCTCATTTTTATTATAAGTGATCTTTGAAATGCTGGGGACTGAGAAGGAAGAAGTGAGAAGTAAAAGGGAAGAGGGTGAAAGGAAAGTACTGAAGCAGACTTTCTAAGCTGCCGGCTACATTTAAGCTTTTATGGACAACAGCGGGGACCCTCCCTGCCTCTGATGGCTTTACCTCACTCTTCTCCACAGCCTCTTTCTCTATTACTCTTTCATTTCTCACCGCCAATGTGAAATCTGGCTCTATTGCAACAGGTTCAGGTTTAATGTCTTTCACATATGGAGTTCCGTGGAGCTTCACTGACTCATCACTGTAAACAAGAAAACTCCTCTTTCCTGCTCACAGAGAAATACACTTTTAAAAAAAGAAAATACTTGTGCCTTTAAGGAACTGAATCATGACGTATATTTCATGCCATCCACAGTGCACCAGGAACTTTTAAACAACCTTAACCCCTTAAGCCCTTGGCTATTATTTTGAATTTCCGCCTGAAAAAAACATTCCCAAATTCAGTCTGTAAAACCTCCACAACCTTAAGGCCCAAATAAACAGCCTTGGGCTCTATGGATGAGGCGCATTTTACATATTTTTAAAATTCAGTAAGTCTGCATAACTTCATCACTAGTCATCAGTGAAATTCAAAAAACTTTAGGAAAAACAGTTTTTGCCGTCTCCCGAACATAAATATGAATTTGTAACAATGGTGCTGTTTGAGCCTTTTTCAAAAAATACCAATGCGCAACTCTGCCAGATTTGATGCAACAGAACTGAGGCACAGCATTGTTTCATCCATCATCTCCACCTCCTGACAAGTAATCTGTTAAATCCCAGTAATACTCCCGGCTCTACACACTAATCAGGCAATGTGTCACTTTTATCTCCAAACGTACAGTGGTATTTTTTTTTTTTTGCAGAATACACATGGAAACCGGTGCATAATCACATTCCTTTTTAATGATAAAATCTCTATAAATGTGGCACTTTTTTGAATTTTGGCTATAGTGGTAGTCCTCCTTCCTTGCTGCCATGTTTTACAAAGTAAAATGTTGACATCCAACATACAGCGTAACACCGGACTCACTGTTCCAGGTTTGATGCCTCTCTGCCTACATGTAAATCTTGCAGAGCCTTAAAGTCTCAATTGAATTACCTACTGAATGGCCATCATGAGCTGTAATCACTGTCATATCATCTTTACCTGAAAGTAAGCCAGACAGTGTGTTACTAACACGATCACTGATCAACAGAAAGTTGTGTGAATCTGTTCTCATCTCAGCATGTCAAATGTTGCCATTTTGTCAATGTGAAAATTTGCTCGAGCACAAGGTGTCCTTTGGCATCTGTGCTTTAACACACCAACTGCAGCAATGCAGAATGGTGCTTAAGGCTACCTTGTGTATTAAAATGTGATACAAAGGGATCCTGGCACAGACGGGGATGATCGGTCTCACCTTTGCTGCAACCACTGCATTAACAGCAACGGCAAAGAACATCTTCTGAGTGTCTCTGAGACACTCCTGTAAGTGAATATTTCCTCTCTGATGGACTTGTCACCCTGGTAGCCAACAACAGGGATATTTTTTTAACAGGTTTTAATCTTCTTAAAGGGTGTATTTGAACCCAGACTGTGGCATTCTCCCAAACCGAAGCAAGTAGTTTTCATGCCTGGGTGAAAGTCATCCCTTAGCCTCTTAATGCCAATCTGTTGCTGTGTGTGGGACAAATGAGCCGTTATCACTCCCATAAATATGACAACCTACTGGTCATATTTATGGGAGTAATGATCATCATTTTTATGTCCTGATAACACTTGAAACAGGTGACATACTGTTTGAACTGTTTTTATAACTTGACTGACATTAAAAATTATATTTTTATCATATATTATTTGTAGACTACAAGGTGCACTTGTAATTGGGATTTATAAATGAAACCTTTTATATATATTTCTGATAAGTACAATAGGTTTACAAATGTTTTGGTGCATACTGCTAATCATAAATTGCATTAAGCATTATATCTGGCCTGGGAGGATAGGGAAATAAAAGCACTGGCCTGTTTACAAGGTTAAAATCTCAGCAATCACAGAGGGACAGCTGACAGCTGATTGCCAATCATGGGAAGGACAGAGGTGTGTTTCTTATCAACAAAATCCAATATTTGGTCCTTTAGGTGCCTTCAGGTTCATTGTGCACATCATCTGCAGCCTGTTCATTTGTGGTCATGTAGTTTGGAAGATTTCCAAATATGGACTGCTCATCTCTCCTGGGTGGCGCCTTTGATGTTTGACTGACGGGTCATTAATTGGCTCGTTAGACTTCAGAGATTGGATGACCTTTGTATATTGGACGGCATCAGGAGAATTACAGGAGATCCCCGCCATCTGGCTGGGTTTGGTTTTGTTTTTGCTGGCATAACGCTGCATGACAGAACACACCGAAGTCAGCCTCAGCAGACGTGATCACATGACGGCACATATGGACAGATACGTTCATATGGCGATACCGCACATTCACTCTAACTTGTTTGTAAAGTATTTGATAGATTAATGCATGGTGAAAATCATCATTGGCAATAACCTTACATGATCTTCTATGTTATGCCAGTTGTACAGTGGTCAAGCTTTGCACACACACGCGCGCACACACACGCACACACACACACACACACAATCATTCTGTAGGATGAGTGTTCAGTTTGATCTGCATGAGGGCCCATCGACTCCCCACGAGAGTTGCGAGGAGTTTAAAGCTTATGCAGCACCGTCAAAATTAATGAAGTAGGATGGCACAGCACACAGAGCAGGAACTCACTCTCTCACATACACACACACACAAACACACAAGCTAGTACATTCCTACACACACACACGGACCCATGTAATGAAAGAGCATAGACAAATCAAGCAAAGTGACATGAAAAAGATGGGGATAATTACAAACACACACATCTGTCTGTCAGCACTGCTCCCCAACTCCTGCACGGTTTCTGCACATGTGTTCATGATTACACCTCTCTGTGTGTGTGTGTGTGTGCATACGTGTGTTTTTTCTTCTCGTTCATATATTCCTCAGAAGCATCTGCGAGGATTTAATGAAAGAATAAAATTATTCTCTAAAGATTATCTTTGCTTAGAGCTGTATATCCGTGTGTGTGTGTGTGTGTGCATGTGCACGTGTTCTTCTTCCATTCAAATATTCAAACATTTTCCAAATGCTTCAGCAGGGATTGAGTGAGATAATGAAACTACTTTCTTAGATTTCTTTCCCAACGCCCCACCATCTCCATCTCCTCACTCCCCACTCCCGTATTTGCTACAGCTCAGTCCATGGCACTGTAAACCTTGCTTCATTGTGGACAGTGATGCCGGTGTTCCAGATGTGTCCAGTTCATGGCAGTTTGGGCCTCCTCCAGACTTTGGCAAAGTGGTGAGATTTAACCAAAGGGGGGTATATTTGACTGTGTGGATCAGCGGAAATCCAAAATAAATTCAAAGTTGTGCACCCAATTCGTATTTTAAGTCATTAAGTCATTGCTGTAATGTTCTGTAGAATCATTTCACCCTGGAAAAAGAAAAGTTCAGAGAACTCATTAAAACCCCCAAATTACCACAACATTCATGCCCACGAATGAGTAAACTTCTGACCATAACTGTATATAAAATGTAATTTGAAGTTTTGTAAGATGCAAATAATTTAATGTATATTTTTTCCTTTAAATTTTATTTTTCAAAGCTCTCAGATCCTAAAGTTCCCTCACATGAAGCATGCTATCTGAGCGCGACTTGTTTTCCTGCATTAGAGCTTTTTTTTTTTCATTTAAAAAAAAAAGAGAGAGGAAAAAAAAACCCTTTTTCTTTTTCTTAAAAACCAGTAAGCTGCCAGAAGTGGGCTTTCTTCTCCTTCAGCAGGAGAAAATATTTTGCTCAGTGTGAGATGTTGGTCTTAAAAGCAGAGCTCTGATGCCTGGAGGTGACTGCTCGGCCATGTAGAAAACACACCAGCAGCACTCTGAACGCAGGCAGCAGGCGGCGAAATGAGGGGAAAATGTGATGCTCTGCTGCCTTTAAATCTTGCCGTGATTGGATTTAGAAAAGGAGCGCTAACAAACTCTTATTATCAGCACCCCGAGTAGATGACTGTGTGTGTATATGTGCCTGAAGCCACCTGATAGCTATGCTCTGATGGGTTTTTGTCTGCCGCCAAAAACCCGTACACTTCCCTTGAAATAAATTGCAGAGTAAAGTAGGTGGACTTCATTCGCCGTCTCCTCGATATCTCGCTGTTCAAAGACTCTCAGGTTCCTCTGATGTAAACCAAACCTTGTAGAGAAGAAGAGAAGCCTTTGTTCTCAACACAGCACTTCTGTCTGTATCACAACTCAGCAGGACCTGAACGTCTTTCAAAACCGAGTTTGCTTTGGCAGATGCATCTGACTGTTCTGCTGCTGTAACATGGTAAAAAAAAAAAAACACCGCTATCAGTAAACACCCCTAAATTTTGCTCTGTGGCATTTGAAATAAAATGTTATTTAGAGGCCTAAACCTGAATAAAAACAGATTGATAAGAAAGATGAGTGTTACTTCATGGCAATTCCTGAAAGCATAGTTTGGATCTTCTACCACATCAGTAACTTCAAAGTTCGTCCAAAACATTCCAAATGGCTCAAGAGTTTTTGTAGATCTTTATCTTATCAGCCGTCTGTCGTACCGCTTGTAGTTTAGCCAAAGCTGATGTCACAGAGTAAACATGGAAAGATGGGAATGTGGTGACTGAAAAGAATCCAGTAGGGATAAGAGGCTTAACCTGTGTGACCTTCTCAAGTTTAGGCAAACACTTAGATTTCTTCTCAAATTGAACATTGTAAACAAAGAGTTAACCTACTGTAGTTCATGATGTTGTGGGTGTATTTTTTCCAATAAAAAGCCTTCCCTTCTTGTTTTACCTCCTAATAAAATGATTTAGACTTGTGGGTCCAGAGCTTTTTAATGTAAAGCTGCATTTCAGGAGGTTTTGAGCAGTTTAATCAATTTCTAAAAGGCACTAAAGAGGTCAGATTGCCATTAAATTCACAATGACAATGCAAATGTATTAATTTTTTGATTGGTTTGTGATGCTTCAGGTTTAATTGGAACAGTTTCAGTAATCCTGTCCACCCTAAAAGCTGTACACAGTCACTAATGTCAGTCAATAAGCCAACAGGAAGTGATGAAACTTCCTGCAGGTTCCTATAGCCTTGAGACTTGAAAATTGAAGTCTTTGACCTGCATTCTTTCTAATGGCCAACAGGGGGCGACTCTTCTGATTGCAAAAAGAACTCCAGTTGTATTGAAGTGTTCAGGAAACTGATGCACTTTCCTAATGTGCTTGTTTCCAGTCTACTTGAGTTCATTTTTTGAATATGATTTTATTTTATTATGGGTCATTCAGAGTAAAATAAGCAACAAAGTAGGGTTGCTGAATTAGAGTGAGGATACCTTTCAGTAGGTCTGTATGGCACTGTATACACTTAAACAGAACCTATATTTAAATCAACTTATTTTTATTTTTGTCATTTGTTTTGCCTTTTTAGTTGTCTAAAAATTAGAATTGGGAATCATCAATATATTAGTTAATACTTGTTTACATAACTTAGTTCTATCGGCAGTAAAGACAAATCACAGGTTAGTTTGTCCTCCCTGGGTTTAGAGCAAATTTGTGCAACCGTGCATTTGATTGGATGTTTTCCTAACTTGTCCCGCCCGTTCACAAAATTAAATCAGTTCTGATTGGATGTTTTCCTAACTTTTCCCGCCCTCTCACAAAATTAAATCAGTTCTGATTGGATGTCGTCCCTGCCAAGCATTTTTGTCTCGTTTTCATTCATTGATGAAATTGTCAATTAATTTCGTTATCGCTTTTATAATTTTAGGTAGTTTTAATTTAGTTTAGAATGTCTGATCCAGAGCAATGGCATATAGTCGCACTGAAATGATGCTCAGCTTGGGGAATAAATAGAAGCTACTTCAGTACAATGTATCAACTTTATTTTAAAATGATATGCTTCAAGCTTCAACCAGTTTAATCATGACTAACAAAACCGAGACCTGAAACCGTTACATGACAAAATAAAATATCTTAAGAGTGTGCTAGTGCAATGCAAGCTATGTGTTTTTGTGCATTTAAATATAGCCATTCTGCATGGGAGAGGAGAAAAGTGAGGTTGTGGAATGCAACTCTGTGAGTTAATGGTGGTTCAAACATACACTGAAGTGCAAAGAACGTAACACAAACCAAGCTGTGAAGACAGCTTGCAGCCTGATCAGCTTCTGAGCTCAGAGGAGATCAGGTGTGATCAAGCTGTAAGCTGTCTTCACAGCTTACTAGCACTTGCAGATATTACATACTCCATCTATTTTCTTCCGCTTATCCCTGGGTCCCGGGGGCAGAAGCCTAAGCAGAGAAACCCAGACCACTCTTTCCCCATCCATCAACTCATCCAGCAGGACACAGAAGCTGTCAGTTTACCAGTCGATCTCTACCCTCGCCTATGGTCATGAGCTTTGGGTAGTGACCAAAAGAACAAGATCACGCCTCCTGGGCACCTCCTGGGCGAGGTGTTCCAGGCATGGCATACCGGGAGTAGGCCCCGGAGCAGACCCAGGACACACTGGAGAGGTTATATCTTTCGACTGGCCTGGGAAGGCCGCGGTGTTCCCCCCGATGAGCTAGAGGAGGTAACTGGGTCAGAGAGAGGTTTGGCTTCTCTATTTAGGCTGCTGCCCCCACACCTGGCCATGGATACGTGAAGGAAAATAATACATTTTTTTCCCCCACAATTTTTCTGGTGAAAACTTTTTTTTGTCTTAGAAAAATATTTTGCGAATTTGGAATGTACTATATATACATATATATATATATATATACACTCATTTTTGGCATTTTAAGAAATAAATCTGTCCAGAAGATTCTCTAAAAGCATCAGTATATTAAAAAATATAGTAATTTGCCACTTTAATAAAAGTTAAATATGTTTTACTAGATCATTTTTTACATTTCAACAAACTGTAGTGGGATTTTATGGGATTATGCAGAAATAGGGTGAAAGACCAATGTGTCACTCAGTTGACACTTTGGTGTGATCAGGAAACTGAGGTCAGTTAAAGACCTTGGTTTCCCGAACATGACTATCCCAGCATTCCTCAGTTCAGCATCACACAAACAATGTCTTCCTGTAAACTAGTCTGGACTTTGTCTCTGTACACACTGGATTTTAAGTCAGTCAAAATGTGATGCAGACTTTAGGCTTTAATTCAAGGGATTTAAGAGAAATATTGCATTAACTGCTCAGGAATGACAGGAAATGCTGCACATTGTCCCAAGGATCAAAGGTAACTGGACAGCTGACTGACAAACAGTTTCATCACCATGAGGCTAATTCCCTTGTAATTCCATAAATCCTTAAGAAAAATATCGCCATGATTTGGACTTCTAGATGCCACTGAAATCCACAGCTGATGTCAGATGTAATGTTTGGCATACAAAATTTTTTGGCTTCCACATTATTGCTGCACTTTGCATCAAATTTGCCTCTTTTGCCTTTCAGTATTTAATATCTAGAATTGTTGCACATGGGGTATCACTGTGTTAGTGTTAGTGAGTCTGTGTGGTTTGCCAAACAAAAAAAACTGTCATTGTACGTCATCCTTATAACACAGTAGTGACAGCCCCTCTTGCTATTTTTTGCGCTGTGTTCATTGTGTTTGTTTTGTCAGTTCACTCAGTCTGTCACAGACCTCATTATCAGACACAGACACAGTGGGCACTGAGAAATCTAACACAATGCAGTGAGGTCTCAAGTTGCAACAACAGATTCAATTTCTTCAAAGGGGAGCGTTATAAACCAAACAGCAGAAACACCATGAAATTATGATAGAACAAAAATATGGTTCCAGTACATTTGTTAACTATATGAAGTGTAAGATACCCTGAAAATACAGAGGACTCTTCTTACCCTGCTTGAACTGCATGTTCATCCAGAATGAACTGGGTGTGTGCTTTGCTGTGTACCGTTACCACAACCTGACGGGAAAAGCAAGCCTGAAAAGGTCATGTTGTCTAGATGGGAAATCTGAAAATCCCACTTGTCAATAGATTATACATTTAACACATTTTATTATAAGAGTTTCTTAATCAGTCCACAGCAGAGCAATTCTGGCTCTTTCTGCTTGCCAGCACAACTAGAACTTACTGACTACCCAAAGAACACTGGAATATTAAGCATTATTGTTAATGTTGGATTTATATGTGTACGGATGTGTATAAGTTATTTCCTCACTTTTTCCATAACTTTATATCATGACAGTCTGTGTGGCTTTAGGTTTGTTTTGAAGCATCTGAAAGCATCAGATAACGCAACTTTAAACTCAAAATTGACTTTCTGTAGAGCTCAGTGTTAATTCTTTGTTAGGCTGATTGGGGTACTTAGTAGTGCTCATGACCGCATCCATGCATTTTATCTGTTTATCTAATTCAGGATGACAGGGAAGCTGGAGCCTATCACTGCTGTCTCCTTCTTGAGTCAGTGTACTCAAGTCAGTTTCTCTTCAAACCACAGCTGGAAGGTATTACTTCCTAATGTCACATCACCAGCTGTTTCCCTGATTTTGAGAGCATGGTCTCGTAAGCATGACAACTTGTTTTTAATTGCAGACTTAATACAAAATAAAAGATGTCACAGAATTCTTCTTTAGTAATTTAATTACCAAATGGATCAAATGTAATCTCATATGATCTGTTGTACATGTACATGATGGTTATTTCCTTTTTTTTCTTTACGACAACAACACAAAACTGAAAGCTACTTTTTCAGCTTTCTCTACCTGAACATTGAAAATCTGTAGTCCTTTCAGGCAGCTGTTTCAGTGTTGCAGAGGTGATATGGAATGAATTTTGGTGAACAGGTTAAAACACTTATTCTGAGAGTCAAATAGTCATCCTTTTATGACTGTTCCAGTCACAACCAGCGTGAGTGCTATTGAATAATCATGGGTGTGGACATCTTCTAAAAATAATGACTTAACTTGCATTTACTAAATAAAAGCTGTGAGACTGACCTCAAGATTGTGACTCTTTGACCCAACTTTCACCTTCCCACCTGCTTTGGCTCAACTTCAGATCACAGGGTAAGACGTCCAGCTCAGTAACTTTACAATAATGCTAAGCAGTCAAGGCCATTTTGAATGTATTTCATTTTGAAGGTGTTTTGAACATAAAAAGTAGTTTCAAAACGTATACATATGAGTGATACACAATTGGATTGTTCTTACATATATTACAAGTATCTTTCCTTCATGTTTCTCAGTTTTAGATTGGCTCCTAATAAATGAGGACAGTTTTAATTCACAATAGACCACAGAGTGAGATCGCAAAGAGATGCAAAGTCTGGAAAAAATTTTGTGAGCTCTGAGAAAATAGGATGTTAATTTTATAACCAAAATCAGTTCAATTCAGAGGTGCTTTATTGGCATTACAGCTTCAAAACACTCAGAGATCCAAATTTAAAATAGAATAAAAGAGTAATAAAATAACAATAACAGAAAAAAGAATGATACAATTTAAACAGTTATGCCATATATATATATATATATATATATATATATATATATATATATATATATTGCACAGCCACATTTGCCTGTCTGGAGTATTTTTAATTTTGAGATGTCATTTAGCTAATTGAAGTGAGGAATAAAAGAACTTAATTGGTTAAAATTCAGGTTTTAGGAGGAAATGCATCCCCATTTCATCCTCACCTGTAAACCAGGGATCTTTCGGTTGTAATGATTTTTGTGTGTGTGTGTGTGTGTCTCCCCTGTTTCATTTCCGGTTTGCAGTCACATGCTTGGCTACGATCTCTGTCTGCTTTCTATCTCTGACAGCTTTAAGATATTCCGTCATTTCATAATCTCTGCTCAGCATGGCATTCTAATCTGCTTTGGCTTTTAAGTTTTTCTTTCCAGTGTTTCAGATAGTTTTCTTTACATTCTGCTATAATTTGGTTTGATGCTGCTGTGAAAGTGGTCAGGGTGTGTTTGAGAGGAAGCAGTTAGTCTCAGAACCAGGTGGCATAGGGGACTCTTTTCTGGGATCATCTCTTGGGTTTGGAGTGCTTTGGAAATGACAGTGTCTCGTGGGCTGGATTTAAGCTAGTAAAAAAAAAAGATTGACCACTTGCAGATCGTGGTTTGACACTATTATGCCATGTTTATTTCACAATATTTACTTTACTTTTGACTGGAACAGTGCTGATGTTGCTCTCAGTGCCACTGCCCTCAACACTCACTGATATATGCACAAATCCCCTTGTCCTCGTACAACCCTCGTAATGTCCTCCCATTTTGCATACACATTTTGTCCTCCGGTGTCAAAAAAAAGACCCCACATGGTTTGACTGTTATTTAAAGCATACATTGTGTTTGTCAATCAATTCTGTGTTATACCTTTAGTCCTACTTCAGTCCAACGCATTACCCCAAATTTTTCCATTTGTTTTGAAATTTAGGGACAATAATTCTTGTTTACATCAAAGTATACCCCATTTTTTGAATGAAAATAAAATTTAAAAAAGAATTACTTTGAATGAATATAATTTGGACTATTTGACATATTGCAGACTGGTATATGGCAAAGTTTAGTGAGGCTGCTTTTTTAAAAACACTTCAATTTTTTTTTATGGCAGCAAATAATTACACCCTTTGTCCTCTGGGGTCAAAAGAGACCCCATCGAGTTTGACCATTTTTAAGGAATATAAAGTGGATACGTCACCCAATTTTGTGCTACACTTTACAAGTTCAGTCAAACACATACACACATTTTTTTTCTCTATTTTGAAGTTCAAGGCCAGTAAGACCTCATTTTCAAAAACTTTCACCTTTTTATTGAGTAAAAATAATTACACCTGTTGATTCTTCCTCTTCATTGTGAGCACAGTTCTCCACTTCTAACATTTCAGATTCTACTCCATCATCATGTTCATCTTTTTTTTTTCATACCCATCTTTCATTTCTGCAGCAGGTGATGTGGGGAATTCTTCAGAGGTAGCGGTAACATGTGGTCTGTATGTTGGATCTGTCACCTTATCATTATTTTCCTCCTCTTTAGTTGATTCTTCCTCCTCATTACACTCAGCATTGTATTCCTGGTCATTCTTTCACACAAAATTGTTAAAAAATGAGCACACACGCCTCTGGTGCAGTATGGAGTTTCTTCCTCTGCATGTTGCACAATGTGAATAGAATAGATAGAATAGAATCGAATGCCTTTATTGTCATTATACAGGATGTACAATGAGATTGGAAACACCTAAACACCTGTGAGAAAGGCTCTGTTTTATTTCTTTTGTTATGTTTTGCTGCTTTAACCATTGTTTGATCTCACACATCAAAGATCTGAGAGCAAAGCTGTTTTGGAAAGCTGTACGGGGTTGACAATTTGACCCATTGGACCACTTTGTGCTGTGGGGACTTTTTGACCCCAGAGGACAACAGGCGTGATTAAATTCAATAAAACACCCATAATTAAGTCAAATTATGTCAAATTGATTTTAATAACAAAGAGCATAGTATTGAACAACCCCTGTTATTTCCAGGTCATTTGATGAAAAAAGAACATATTTTGATGGCAAAAGATTTCATTTGAGGTCTAAAAAGACCCCAGGACATTACAAGGGATAAACCAACAATGTCTCAAACTGGATGAGAAACAGCCTTTTAAACTTTCACTCACACAGTGTAAACACACACATCCATGCATACACCCACAGAGGAGTGTAATTTTTGGTATGTGATGTCAGAGGTCACAGAGGGAGGAGAAGCAGAGTGACTGAGTGTTTGGGGGGTGAGTGTGTGTCAGATAGGTGGGAAGGGCTGTCTCGAGCTGTATAAATAAATGAGTCTGGTGGATATCAAGCATGAAACGAAGACACTGTGGAGACATTTGGAGCAGAGATCTAGAATGGCCAGCCACAAAGGTAAGAGAACAGCTGTCTGTTAATGTTTACTGCTGCCTTTCACTCAGCCACATTATAACATTTGCTGGAGATTTTGAACAATGTGCTGATGTTTGAATCAGCATTTGGGTGCAACAGGACCCATCCTGATTCCCTGCCAAATTCTTCAGCAGCTTTTGAGCAGAGCTAGGACAGGGACGAGACTCAGCAGAAGGCAGCTTTGCACAGGGAACAAACACATTTAGCTTAGCAGATTAAGCAAATACATCTGATATATAAAAAGTTAGAGAAATAAATAGACAAAGCAAGATAGTCAGTGCACAGAGCTGATCTACAGATTAAAAAAAAAACTTTTTACAAAATGTCAATCTATTTTAAAGAGAATATGCCTACTGAATATAATAATGTAAAGCTCAAGGACTTTCCCTCTGTTGGTCCTCTCAGGTTTGATTCTTGATGTGGATCTGAGAAGTCGTGAAAACAACTTGGCACACCGCACCAGGGAGATCGATCAAAAGCGCTTGATTGTGCGCAGATGTCAACCCTTCTCCATAGCTCTGGAGTGTAATGGCCCATTGCCCCCCAAAAACCACTTGCAACTAGTCCTGCACCTCGGTGAGTTTGATATGACCTGAAAGGAGCCGTTGAGTGGCATCATCAGAATTTCAATCACTACTTCAAATTGACTTTTAAATTATATGAAAATTTATAATATTTTTTAATTTACAAAGCGATGATGGTTCAGTTGTACGCAGCTTTTATCTCTCTACTTACGTTGTAAATGTACAAGAAACAAAATGCCAAAACTGATTACTTACTTGGTAATCTTTCAAAAACTTTAAGAATCCTGAAGCTGCAGAGTGAGTGCAGTTCTTTTCACATTTGCAAATGACAAATTTGTGTGTTCACGGTAGCCTTTTGATTCCCACGACTGAAATCTTTCTGATCGTGAAAATAGAACATACAGTGTATCACAAAAGTGAGTACACCCCTCACATGTCTGCATATATTAAAGTATATCTTGTCATGGGACAACACTCCCAAAATGACACTTTGACACAATGAAAAGTGTCTGTGTGCAGCTTATATAACAGTCTTCATGTAGCGCAACAATTCGTCTTTTAAGATCCTCAGAGAGTTCTTTGCCATGAGGTGCCATGTTGGAACTTTCAGTGACCAGTATGAGAGAGTGTGAGAGCTGTACTACAAAACTGAACACACCTGCTCCCTATGCACACCTGAGACCTAATAACACTAAAGAGTCACACGACATTTTGGAGGGGAGATGACAAGCAGGGCTCAATTTGGACATTTACGGGTGTAGTCCCTTAGGGGTGTACTCACTTTTGTTGCCACTGGTTTAGACATTATTGGCTGTATATTGAGTTATTTTGAGGGAAGAATACATTTACACTGTTATATAAGCTGCAAACAGACTACTTTTCATTGTGTCAAAGTGTCATTTTGTCAGTGTTGTCCCATGAAAAGATATACTTAAATATCTGCAGAAATGTGAGGGGTGTGCTCACTTTGTGATACCCTGTATTTTACACATCTTACCATAACCAGCACATCTTGAGAAAAGCCAAACTCCTGCTCTGTATGTACTGTTGATTTTGTGTTGCTGACCCAGAACCCTTTATTTGTTTCTTCAGGTAAGAGAGACGAGGTGGTGATCAAGGTTCAGAAGGAGCGTGGAGCTGGGGACAAGTGGTGGTTTAACCAGCAGCGAGCACAAGATGAAGTACTGCTGACTCTGCACAGTCCAGCGGATGCTGTAATTGGCCAGTACAGTCTGGCTGTGCTGATGATGTCACCAGAAGGACGCATTATAGAGAAAAAGGACAAAATTAGTTTCCACCTGCTCTATAACCCCTGGTGCAAAGGTAAAGTGCATGTTCTCTCTGTAGACTGCTTTCTCCAACGTTTCAGACATTAACCACTCACACACTGATGAGTTTTCTCTGTGATTTCTTTTAATTATATTCTATAATGACCAAAAAGGGCAGGAGCATCTAAATAGCAGCTTGATGGGATTTATCATGAGTCATCAGTGTTGTGTTAAACTTCAGGTTATTGCAGTTTACATTTTTATCACTGAGGCCATCTGATATTTGAAGAATTCATATTAGCAACATTGTCACTGTCTTCATCGTGTGTGTACCAGATGATGTGGTGTACCTTCCTGATGAGACTCTGCTTCAGGAGTATATAATGAATGAAGAAGGAGTCATCTACATGGGGACCTGGGATTACATCAAAAGCATTCATTGGAATTATGGACAGGTAACACACACAAACATTTAAAGTGTGACTGAGCTGTGTGTGTGTGTCTCTGTCAGGCCAGTGGGTGGCTCGTGTGAATTGTCACAGCAGTGTGGCAGAGGAGACTCTCAGGCTTTGGCTGGATCAGGAAATCTGTTAGTTGGATGAGATGTGTCAGAATGTAACCAAACCACACAAACAAAGGCTCATCCCTTCACAGCTCGCTGGGAGGGCAAGATGGGTGTAACAGACACACACACACACACACACACACACACACACACACACACACACACACACACACACACACACACACACACACACCTTTAGAAAAAGGTCAGATAATCTTCAACAACCTCCCTTCTCTCTTTTTTTGTCGCTCTTTCGTGTTCTCTCATTGTTGCTCTCTTTCTCTCTCAGTTTGAGGACTATGTGATGGACATCTGTTTTGAAGTCCTGGATAATTCCAACGATGCTCTGAGAAACTCACAGATGGACATTCAGCGCAGATCTGACCCTGTCTATGTCAGCAGGATCATCACTGCAATGGTGATAACCATTTCTACCTTCTACTGAAAGTAATACAAACAGTTTGATAACAGCAGAAGGAAAAAGTGCTGTTGGTTTAATTTATGTTGATGAAATCAGTCTGCAGTGCCTGAAGAAAGCTAGTAGACAAACTGAGTTTTGTGGTTCCTTTGCAGAATAAGCAGAAAAAGTGTTCAGAGGAATTATATTAAAAATTTAATGACCCTGTGAATATACAGACATTAAAGCAAAACTGTTTCATCATTAAAAATGTAAGATCTTGTAAATGTAATTAAATACGTAAATGTACATGAAAATGTTTCAACTGGAGTGATTTAGATTTTAAAATACTGTATCTCCTGCACCTGTACAGGTGAACTCTAATGATGACAGGGGTATCTTGACTGGACGCTGGACTGAGCCGTACGGTGATGGAGTTGCACCGTATCGATGGACCGGCAGTGTGCCCATCCTCCGCCAGTGGAGCAAATCTGGAGTCAAAGCAGTAAAATATGGCCAGTGCTGGGTGTTTGCTGCAGTTGCATGTACAGGTAACACAGATTTCCCTGCATTCAAGGAGAACTGAATCATTTCTTTAAAACATTCCTTAAAAAACATTCAGTCTGTAGCAGTTTGTTGTCATTTAAACCATTGCCATGAAAAAACAATTTCACATCATCTGGACTGAGACAGGAGAAGATTTTATGAGCTACATTTAAAAGACAAAAATAAAGTCCGATGTGTGCGATCTTTTCACAGTGCTGCGCTGTCTGGGAATCCCAACACGTCACATCACTAACTTCTCTTCAGCTCACGATGTTGATGGAAACCTCTCCATAGACTTCCTGTTGGATGAAAGTCTGGAAACTCTGGAGAGCAGAGGCAGGAGAGACAGCAGCTGGTAGGATCACAAACACACACATTAACAGACAGATTTACAGTGTAATGACTTGACTGGTAAAAGCCATGACAGTATCTAGGCTAACGTAATACATTTTCTCTCCTCCTGGCTTTAGGAACTTCCACTGTTGGACTGAGTCTTGGATGAGGAGAGATGATCTTCCCAAAGGAAATGATGGCTGGCAGGTTTTAGACCCCACCCCTCAAGAACTCAGTGATGGTACTTTTTTATTTTTTACTTTTAAACACACATCTTCTTATTTGTGCTTAACTATCTAGCCATGTGATCCTGGGGTTCAAAAACATGTACATCCTGCTCAATGATTCCTGCACTTCATCACTTTAAACTGCTCTCAGGACTATCACTGCTGCCTGTCTTTAGTGTGCAATGATTGTGAAATGTGGGAGTGAGAGCTGGTTTGTGTCTCATATTGCTGTAGTGATTCTCAAATCATGCAGGAAATGCTTTTGAATAAATGAATGTTTGCTCTTCAGGGGTGTTTTGCTGCGGTCCGTGCCCTGTGACAGCCATCAAGGAGGGAAATCTGGGAGTGAAGTACGATGCTCCATTTATATTCGCAGAGGTGAACGCTGACATCATCCACTGGATTGTTCAAAAAAGTGGCCAACGGAGAAAAGTGTGTTAATTTTTTTTTATCTTTTATATCTGCCGAGTTAAAATAAAGTGAAGCTGTTTCTGACCCTTTTTAATCACACAATAATAACTTCTGATGGTCTCTGTGATTATTACAGATAAAAGCGGACCAGACCAGTGTAGGGAAGAACATCAGCACCAAAAGTGTTTATGGGGACTTCAGAGAAGATGTCACTTTACACTACAAATATCCTGAAGGTTGGCTGGAAAGCAGAACAAACAGAAGCATGTAGATAATGTCCACATGAATTTTACAGCCATTCTTACAAAAACATCACTTCTCCACAGGATCCAAGAAGGAGAGAGAAGTGTACGAGAAGGCCGGGCGCCGGGTAACAGACCCCACCGATGAGAGTGCAGAACCAGCACGACTGCAGCTGTCAATCAAGCATGCTAAGCCTGTGTTTGGCACAGACTTTGATGTGATTATGGAGGTATGGACGATTCAGACTGTAGCTGAATGAGTGCATGAATTATGGATGAATTCATGACACATCTGTTCTGTCCACAGGTGGAGAACAAAGGAGACCAGGATGCTCATGTTCAGCTGACCGTGCTGGCTATGGCTGTTACTTACACTTCTGTCTATCGGGGGGAGTGCCAGAGGCAGATGACCACTGTGAAGGTGCCTGCTCACAAAGGTCAGCAGCTTTGATAAATCTACGAAGACCTTCTGGGTAGACATGTTTTAAAAGATCAGTGCTGCTGACTTACGTGGACATTTTTCCTGTTCTTCTAAATCTACAAACTTGATGCTTTACTGTTTACTGCTATGTGTTTGTGTTTACTCAGTCCAAAAGGAAGTCCTGCGTCTGCGCTATGACGACTATGCCAAGTGTGTCTCTGATGATCACCTGATCAGGGTGAAAGCATTTGTAGAGGCTCCAGGGGAGAATGAACCCATCATGACTGTGACCGACATCCCACTGAGCAGGCCTGAAGTCATCATGCAGGTGGGAACGTAGGGCACACAAGGATGCTTTTGATGGTGAAGTTTCTTTAGTTCTTAAAGAAGAATGGATTTATAAACCAAGTCTCAGTTGATTATTTCTTCAAGAGTTAATCTTCTCCAAAAAATGAGAGTCTATTTTTGGTTCTGAGATACACTGAAATGTGTACCCTATATAAAACACAGAACACGACACTGTCTCCTCTTTCTCCAGGTTCCTGGGAGGGCTTTTGTTTGTGAACAAGTAAAAGCCCACATCTCCTTCACCAATCCTTTGCCAGTTCCACTCAAAGGAGGTGTGTTCACTGTGGAGGGTGCAGGCCTACTGTCTTCCACTGAGATCCATGTTAAGTAAGTAGTGAGTCTGCTCCCTTCACTGATAAGCAGAAGTAACAACAAAATAACATTGAACGCATGCATCTTCTTTTTCAGGGGTGACATTGCTCCAGGACAGAAGGTGTCCATTCAGCTTTCTTTCTCACCCATGAGGACTGGGGTGAGGAAGCTGCTGGTGGACTTTGACTCTGACAGACTGAAAGATGTAAAGGGAGTAGCCACTGTGGTTGTCCGCAAGAAATACAATAATAACATCCCTGAAATTTGTGAGTGGATGAGCTGAATGTAAAGGAATGGGACCCAATGAGACAAAAAATATTCCACATACCAGCAGCCTGTGAATATCCACAAATAAATCCTGATATAGCATTAGCTTGAAGCCACAATGTGTCAGCTATGAACATTTATGACTTTGCGTTATTATATTTCTGTATTTTGTTCAGGTTCAACTTAATTAGCATTGCATTTTTGCATTCTTCTTCTTCTTCTTCTGCTAGTTTTTGGTTTTGATTTCAAGAAAATCTTTTGTTTCCTGTGTTTGTTGTTGTATTGTTGTGTTTTTTGCACCGTTTATAATCACAAAGTTAAACCTCATGCATTTGATAATAATTGTGTTTAAGCCGATATAGAAAAATATGTATAGAGTGATTTAAATAAAGTTTCTTTCCCAGTTGAGTTCTTTTTTCTATTTATTTTTATTTATTTATTTTACTTTTGTGAGCTCTCCAACCGTTTCTTAGCCATTTTACCTGCCTTGTACAATTTAAACCTGAAGCCATTTATGGAGTCAATGAGATTTTGCGGCAAGGATCTGACAAACATCCATCTTTGAGAACTAACAGTGGGCCGTGCATTTTTGTGTCCAAATACCAGGTCACTGGGACTAAAACCTATGCTTTGCTGGACCACTTCCCGATTAGCTACAAGCAATCAGTGTAACCTTTCCTTCCAGTCACCTGATAGCTCCGTGCAATATGAACACAAAAATGTTTCAGGGCTTTGGAATCATTTTTTTAAGTCAGTTCAAGTGGCTATATTTTAGAAGTGACTTTGAGAACAGTATGTCTCTCACCTGATAGTCATGAAAAGTTAGATGTTTGAATATTAAAGCCAGCTTCTCATTTCTTGGTGGGTTGTAAGCCAGCCTGCCACTCACTTGGTTTCGATGTTGCAGACTTCACAGCACCTGCATGCTATACACCTCCCTCCACTGGTAGTGGCCTGCATCCTGTTACCTACTATCAAACCAGAGAGACTTGCTATCCTCTTGCTTTTGGTGTTAGCAGTCCTCATTTAGTTTTCATGCACTCGTATGGCTAAGGCACCCACCCAACAGTAAATCCTTTATTGGAGGAGGGGAGCACAGCAGATGTGTGAGACAAACCGGAGGAGTGGTTGAGAGTCCCAAGCCTCTAAAAGTAGTGAAGGCAGCCCTCCATCCTTTGTTTTATTTCAGATTGACCACAGTAAAGCCTGATGCAAAGATGAACATCAGTCAATCCTGAATGAGAGCACTGACAGAGAGTTGGGTGTGGTTCACTGATTGATCATTTGATATCATATCCTATCAGTGATCCACATTGTAGTAAAACTAATACATGTTTTTTCTTCCTCTTCCCCTTTTCAAAAATTAAAATGACAAATCACGCTCAAGTAAGTTCATTCGTATGGCACACAGGGCCAAGGTCAAACAAATACTGGCGATCATTTTAATTCAGTTACAAATTCAGTTATTACTTCTCATTTTTACAGTGTTTATCATTATTTAGGAGGTTTGAATTCACACTGAGCAAATAGATATGTAGTAAAGTTAGGACCCTGATCAGACTCAAGTCTTCATATTACCAAATATGGAAATGAACTGAGTCAAAGCCTTAGTTGTGATGGTGCACAGGAGATAGGCAGATGGATACCTGGTTGCCTGGCACATCACCTTCAGTCAAAAACAGTGTCCTGATTTATATCGGGACAGGGGATCCACACAGTCAATAATAAGCTGTTCAAGAGGCTGTCCAGCTAATGGAATAGGGTACAGGGTTGCAGCCTTAATCACTTGGTTAGGCTTACTTATCAGATGGCATGCATGACATGTTCTTATGTATTGATTGACATCCTGTTTTAAATGTGGCCAGAGAAATGTTACAACATATGATCATGAGTCTTCTGGACACCTTGGTAAATTTGTATTCATCACTCCAAATGAAGTGTCACCATTGATTTTCAGTCCAGTTCTTGTGTAGTTTGGCATACCTCAGACATTTCTCCCTGTTTCCCTTCCTTAAGAATGGCTTCTTGACAGCCACCCTTCAACTGAGACCATTTCTGATGAGGCTTTGATGAACAGAAGATGGATCAGCTGAAGGACCAAATGCATCTCTCAGGTCTTTTTTGGGATTTGTTTGTTTTCTATTTCTTATGGACGTGACTTTCAGACACTTTTCATCTGCTGTAGGCAGTTGTTTTTAAGCCTGCCACTTCTTCTTGGTCCTCCAACTGTACAGTTTCCTCAGTTTTTTTTAAGGACACACCATGCCGAGATTTGCCAAGTTTTTGCCTAATAACACTTTGGAAATCGCTTTTTTGGTCCACAAATACACAAATATTCCTGTCAGACTGTATCTTTGGCATTTTTGAAAGGCTCAACTAAATATATTGCACAAAAGGCTGCTAGAAACAAAGTGCCAAAAGATGCAATTTAATATTGATTTGTTGCTGAATTGTCTGTACACATAACACTGGTTCATCCCTTGAGTTAGGTGCCTTTTTTATGTTTGAATAATTCATAGGTTAGTATTCAGTGACTATATATATATATATATATATATATATATATATATATATATATATATATATATATATATATATATATATGGAAGAGCTTCAGAAAGCCTGGAGAACTACTGCTCAAGACCACTTTTTAAAAATTACAAGTCTGATCCCTTACCTTATGTAAGGTAATAAAAATTTTCCCCCTTCTTCTTCTTTTATCTACTCAACACACCAGATCATCTGCCTCCATCTCACTCTATGCTTTGCATCTTTCTCTGTCACACCAGCTCTCAGCAGGTCTTCCTTCACTACATCCATGAATCTTCTCTCTGGTCTTCCTCTTTTACTCCTGCATGGCAGTTTCATATTCAACATCCACTATCCATCCTCTCTAACTTTGTCTCCAAACTGCTCGACCTCAGCAGTCCCTTTGAAATACTCATTTCTAATCTCGTCCATTCTGGTCACGCCCAATGAAAAATCTTAACAGCTTGGCTTCTTTTCTTGTTGTTAGTGCCACCATCTCCAAACCATACATCATAACTTTCTATTTCACTCTTGCTGCTATCCTGCTATCCCAAATCAGCCTGACACTCGTCTCCATCTGCTCCACCCTGAATGCACTCTCTTCTTCGCCTCTCGTGCACTGCCCATTGCTTTGAATGGTTGACCCAAGGTATTTAAATTCATCTACCTTCCCTTCTTCCACTCCTTATATCTGTCTCCCTCTCATTCACACACATGTATTCTGTCTCGCTTCTACCATCTTTCATTCCTCTTCTCTCCATTCAAATGAATGGATGATTGTGTCCAAACCTTTGACCGGTACTGTACCTCCACCTCTCCATGCTACAGATCACAATGCTGTTTGCATACATCATAGTCCACAGAGACTGCTGCCTGACCTCATCTGTAAGCCTGAGTATGACCATCGCAAACAAAAAAGGGCTCAGAGCCGTTCCCTGATGTTATCCCACCCCCACCTTGAGCCCTTCTGTAACTCCTACTGCACACCTCACTATTGTCTTACTGTCCACATAAATGTCCTGCACCTCACATACACCTCATACCACAGTTCCTCTCTTGGCACCCAATCACATGCTTTCTCTAGAGCCACAAATACACAGTGCAACTCACTCTGATCCTCCCTATACTTCTCCAGCAACACTCTCGAAGCAAACAAGGTGTGAATAGTTTTCTGTCTCTCTGTGTTAGCCCTGTGACAGGTGATCTGTACAGGGTGTACCCTGTGCCTCACCCTATGACAGCTGGGATAGGGGGCTCCAGAATTTCTCTTGTAATTGACATCCAACTTGAGAAACAAGTGTGGGGCATGTACTGACAACATTCAACATCCCTCCTTTAATTTCCAGCTTTACCTGATGATTCTTTCTGCAGAATCATTAAATAGCAGTTTAGTTAGAATTACTCACCCTATTTACTTTCGTCAGAATTTTCTGCATCACCAACAAGTGGAAAACAGATGTTAAATCATGGAACTCGACAGTTTTATTTCTTTGGAAGTACCTCATGACCCGCACTGCAATTTATGATGTAATTTCATCATGCTTACCATAATAATATGTGGAAATTATGTAAATGGGTATTATACTGGTAAGTCATAATACCTACTTTCCAGTAGGTACAGTAGATCAGGGGGCAATTGAAGCTTTTACATTTAAAAAAAATAGATTATACTCTAAAGATTTTAAATTAATAACTATGGTATATTTTAAAGGAAAGAAGATATTGATCATAATGTTAGACACTTTATTTACTGAGTAATTTGGCAATATTTTAGTGAAAAGAACAATGTTTTTTCATTTTTTGATTACACATTAATTTTGGTGATGTTGGCTTTATTATTGAGTGGATTTAACCACATTTGGAAGATTCTCCCCTCAACCCTAACCCTCCCTGAGCCTGGTTCTGCTGGAGGTTTCTTCCTGTTAAAAGGGAGTTATTCCTTTCCACTGTCACCAAGTGCTGCTCATAGGGGGTCGTTTTGACTGTTGGGTTTTCTCTGTAATTACTGTAGGGTCTTTACCTTATGATGTAATGCGCCTTGAGGCGACTGTTGTGATTTGGCGCTATATAAATAAAATCGAATTGAATAGATTTTTTTTATATTGCATATAAAAGCTAAGGGCTATTTTCCATTTCCTACTCAAATAACACACAAAATAAACACTATTAAACATAACAGGGTATAAGTCCATGTGATTTTATAACTACACCAAGACAGTTCATTTTCAGTTACTTTTAATTTTCTTTTTAAAAAATGTGGCATGATGATAAATAATCAGACAGAAAAAGTGAGGAGTACACTGTCCCCTCACTCACCACCACCACCAACAACACGTTTTTCAATTCAGAGAAAGTTGATTCCGGTATTAGTAGTTTCAACAGGTTTGTCTCAACATGTTTGTTTTAAATTTCTTCTGAATTTCCTGGATCACCAATGGGTGTAGAGTAGTAGTTTCATCATAACATGACATAAAATAAGATGAGTGTGTGTCACACAGGTGGGAAAGGCTGTCTAAAGCTGTATAAATACACGAGTCTGGTGGATATCAATCATGAAACGAAGACACTGTGAAGACATTTGGAGCAGAGATCAACAATGGCCAACCACAAAGGTAAGTGAACATCTGTCTGTTAATGTTTACTGCTGCCTTTCACTCAGCCACATCTTAAAAATTGTTGGAGATTTTTATGTGTATGAACAATGTGCTAAAGTATGAATCAGCACGCAACAACAGGACCTAATTCTGTTTCAAATTCTTATGCAGCTTTTCAGCAAAGCTAGGACAGGGATGAGACTCGGAAAAAAACAACTATGCAAACAGAACAAACACATATTAGTTTGGCAGAGTTAATACATCTGTTTATTGAATATAATAAGGTAATCCTCAGGTTTGAGCTGTCTCAGGTCTGACTAATATCTCAACTCACCCATCTGTGTTGATATGTTATTTAATAATAAAACAGGTGACTGTATGCGCCTCAACTGCCCTGAATGATTGTTGAACTTTCCTCTTTGGTCCTCTTAGGTTTGATTCTTGATGTGGATCTGAGAAGTCGTGAAAACAACTTGGCACACCGCACCATGGAGATCGATCAAAAGCGCTTGATTGTGCGCAGAGGGCAACCCATCTCCATAGCTCTGCAGTGTAATGGCCCATTGCCCCCCAAAAACCACTTGGAACTAGTCCTGCACCTCGGTGAGTTTAATATGACCTGGAAGGAGCCGTTAAGAACAACAGGAAAGATTTGACTTGATAATCTTCTGAGGTAACATCACAACTTTGAGCCTTATGAGAAGTTTAACTAATTCATGAGCCATCACATGATGGCATATGTGCTTATTAATCGATCTAGTTTTTTTGTTTGTTTTTATTTAGAGCATAAATCCTTTGAGTGGCATCATCAGAATTTCAATCACAACTTCAAAATGACTTGTAAATTATATAACAATTTATAATATTAAATTACGAAGCAATGATGGTTCAGTTGTACACAACTTCTATCTCTGTACTTACGCTGTAAATGCACAAGAAACGAAATCCCAAAACTGATTATTTATTTGGTAATCTCTCAAAAACAATAGCCTTTTGATTCCCATGAATGAAATCTTTCTGATCATGAACATAGAACATATTTTACACATCATACCATAACCAGCACGTCCTTAGAAAAGCCAAACTCCTGCTCTGTATGTACTGTTGATTTTTTGTTGCTGACCCAGAACATTTTGTTTCTTCAGGTAAGAGAGACGAGGTGGTGATCAAGGTTCAGAAGGAGCGTGGAGCTGGGGACAAGTGGTGGTTTAACCAGCAGGGAGCACAAGATGAAGTACTGCTGACTCTGCACAGTCCAGCGGATGCTGTAATTGGCCAATACAGTCTGGCTGTGCTGATGATGTCACCGGAAGGACGCATTATAGAGAAAAAGGACAAAATTAGTTTCCACCTGCTCTATAACCCCTGGTGCAAAGGTAAAGTGCATGTTCTCTCTGTAGACTGCTTTCTCCAACATTTCAGACATTAACCACTCACACACTGATGAGTTTTCTCTGTGATTTCTTTTAATTATATTCTATAATGACCAAAAAGGGCAGGAGCATCTAAATAGCAGCTTGATGGGATTTATCATGAGTCATCAGTGTTGTGTTAAACTTCAGGTTATTGCAGTTTACATTTTTATCACTGAGGCCATCTGATATTTGAAGAATTCATATTAGCAACATTGTCACTGTCTTCATCGTGTGTGTACCAGATGATGTGGTGTACCTTCCTGATGAGACTCTGCTTCAGGAGTATATAATGAATGAAGAAGGAGTCATCTACATGGGGACCTGGGATTACATCAAAAGCATTCATTGGAATTATGGACAGGTAACACACACAAACATTTAAAGTGTGACTGAGCTGTGTGTGTGTGTGTCTCTGTCAGGCCAGTGGGTGGCTCGTGTGAATTGTCACAGCAGTGTGGCAGAGGAGACTCTCAGGCTTTGGCTGGATCAGGAAATCTGTTAGTTGGATGAGATGTGTCAGAATGTAACCAAACCACACAAACAAAGGCTCATCCCTTCACAGCTCGCTGGGAGGGCAAGATGGGTGTAACAGACACACACACACACACACACACACACACACACACACACACACACACACACACACACACACACACACACACACACACACACACACACACATACACACACACCTTTAGAAAAAGTTCAGATAATCTTTAACAACCTCCCTTCTCTCTTTTTTTGTCGCTCTTTCGTGTTCTCTCATTGTTGCTCTCTTTCTCTCTCAGTTTGAGGACTATGTGATGGACATCTGTTTTGAAGTCCTGGATAATTCCAACGATGCTCTGAGAAACTCACAGATGGACATTCAGCGCAGATCTGACCCTGTCTATGTCAGCAGGATCATCACTGCAATGGTGATAACCATTTCTACCTTCTACTGAAAGTAATACAAACAGTTTGATAACAGCAGAAGGAAAAAGTGCTGTTGGTTTAATTTATGTTGATGAAATCAGTCTGCAGTGCGTGAAGAAAGCCAGTAGACAACCTGAGTTTTGTGGTTCCTTTGCAGGATAAGCAGAAAAAGTGTTCAGAGTAATTATATTAAAAATTTAATGACCCTGTGAATATACAGACATTAAAGCAAAACTGTTTCATCATTAAAAATGTAAGATCTTGTAAATGTAATTAAATACGTAAATGTACATGAAAATGTTTCAACTGGAGTGATTTAGATTTTAAAATACTGTATCTCCTGCACCTGTACAGGTGAACTCTAATGATGACAGGGGTATCTTGACCGGACGCTGGACCGAACCGTACTCTGATGGAGTTGCACCGTATCGATGGACCGGCAGTGTGCCCATCCTCCGCCAGTGGAGCAAATCTGGAGTCAAAGCAGTAAAATATGGCCAGTGCTGGGTGTTTGCTGCAGTTGCATGTACAGGTAACACAGATTTCCCTGCATTCAAGGAGAACTGAATCATTTCTTTAAAACATTCCTTAACTTTTTCCATGTTTCCAGAGCTTCAGAAAAACATTTTCACATCATCTGGACTGAGACAGGAGAAGATTTTATAAGCTAGATTTAAACGACAAAAATAAAGCAGGTAGAAAGAAAAGAATTAATTGTCCCAATCTGATGTATGCGATCTTTTCACAGTGCTGCGCTGTCTGGGAATCCCAACACGCCACATCACTAATTTCTGTTCAGCTCACGATGTTGATGGAAACCTCTCCATAGACTTCCTGTTGGATGAAAGTCTGCAAACTCTGGAGAGCAGAGACAGCAGCTGGTAGGATCACAAACACACACATTAACAGACAGATTTACAGTGTAATGACTTGACTGGTAAAAGCCATGACAGTATCTAGGCTAACGTAATACATTTTCTCTCCTCCTGGCTTTAGGAACTTCCACTGTTGGACTGAGTCTTGGATGAGGAGAGATGATCTTCCCAAAGGAAATGATGGCTGGCAGGTTTTAGACCCCACCCCTCAAGAACTCAGTGATGGTACTTTTTTATTTTTTACTTTTAAACACACATCTTCTTATTTGTGCTTAACTATCTAGCCATGTGATCCTGGAGTTCAAAAACATGTACATCCTGCTCAATGATTCCTGCATTTCATCACTTTAAACTGCTCTCAGGACTGTCACTTCTGCCTCTCTTTAGTGTGCAATGATTGTGAAATGTGGGAGTGAGAGCTGGTTTGTGTCTCATATTGCTGTAGTGATTCTCAAATCATGCAGGAAATGCTTTTGAATAAATGAATGTTTGCTCTTCAGGGGTGTTTTGCTGCGGTCCGTGCCCTGTGACAGCCATCAAGGAGGGAAATCTGGGAGTGAAGTACGATGCTCCATTTATATTCGCAGAGGTGAACGCTGACATCATCCACTGGATTGTTCAAAAAAGTGGCCAACGGAGAAAAGTGTGTTAATTTTTTTTTATCTTTTATATCTGCCGAGTTAAAATAAAGTGAAGCTGTTTCTGACCCTTTTTAATCACACAATAATAACTTCTGATGGTCTCTGTGATTATTACAGATAAAAGCGGACCAGACCAGTGTAGGGAAGAACATCAGCACCAAAAGTGTTTATGGGGACTTCAGAGAAGATGTCACTTTACACTACAAATATCCTGAAGGTTGGCTGGAAAGCAGAACACACAGAAGCATGTAGATAATGTCCACATGAATTTACAGCCATTCTTACAAAAACATCACTTCTCCACAGGATCCAAGAAGGAGAGAGAAGTGTACGAGAAGGCCGGGCGCCGGGTAACAGACCCCACCGATGAGAGTGCAGAACCAGCACGACTGCAGCTGTCAATCAAGCATGCTAAGCCTGTGTTTGGGACAGACTTTGATGTGATTATAGAGGTATGGACGATTCAGACTGTAGCTGAATGAGTGCATGAATTATGGATGAATTCATGACACATCTGTTCTGTCCACAGGTGGAGAACAAAGGAGACCAGGATGCTCATGTTCAGCTGACCGTGCTGGCTATGGCTGTTACTTACACTTCTGTCTATCGGGGGGAGTGCCAGAGGCAGATGACCACTGTGAAGGTGCCTGCTCACAAAGGTCAGCAGCCTAGATGAATCTACGAAGGCCTTCTGGGTAGACTTACGTGGACATTTTTCCTGTTCTTTCAAAATCTACAAACTTGATGCTTTACTGTTTACTGCTGTGTGTTTGTGTTTACTCAGTCCAAAAGGAAGTCCTGCGTCTGCGCTATGACGACTATGCCAAGTGTGTCTCTGATGATCACCTGATCAGGGTGAAAGCATTCGTAGAGGCTCCAGGGGAGAATGAACCCATCGTGACTGTGACCGACATCCCACTCAGCAGGCCTGAAGTCATCATGCAGGTGGGAACGTAGGGCACACAAGGATGCTTTTGATGGTGAAGTTTCTTTAGTTCTTAAAGAAGAATGGATTTATAAACCAAGTCTCAGTTAATTATTTCTTCAAGAGTTAATCTTCTCCAAAAAATGTGCATTTAGAGTCAAATTTAGCATCAAGATTAGCCTCATAAAATAGTCTCACATTCCAAAAGAGACCCAAAAGAAAACTGTTTAATTCCATTGTGGTGCCTATTGGCCTCAGTAATGCTTTCTTAGCAAAAAGGAGCAATCAGAGAGAGAGAGATGATGTTAATTGCAAGCTCCTCAGTTAATATTGTAATATTCCAAAATACAGTGACAATGCTAACAGCATAAGTCTACTCAGTACCAAGTATGTTTAAAAGTTAATGAAGGTAACCTTATACAAAGCTTACAAGTTAAAATTCTGTTGGCTAACATGTGATAGAGACATGCAGACGAGACATTTAGTTTCTGAGTTTAGTTTTTGTAGCTCTGCAGGAATTTCAGCATCCCACAATATTCACGGCTTTCATGAGAGTCTATTTTTGGTTCTGAGATACACTGAAATGTGTACCCTATATACACCACAGAACACGGCACTGTCTCCTCTTTCTCCAGGTTCCTGGGAGGGCTTTTGTTTGTGAACAAGTAAAAGCCCACATCTCCTTCACCAATCCTTTGCCAGTTCCACTCAAAGGAGGTGTGTTCACTGTGGAGGGTGCAGGCCTACACTCTGCCACTGAGATCCATGTTAAGTAAGTAATGAGTCTGCTCCCTTCACTGATAAACAGAAAGCTTAGAACATAAGGAAAGCTTGCAGCATGTATAAATGATGAGTTAATGAGGTTCAATACGGGGCAAAAGTGGAATTTTAAAAGTGGCACTACCAGCAGATCAAATTTCCTCTTCCTGTGTACCGCAAGAAGTAACAGCTAAATAACATTGAACGCATGCATCTTCTTTTTCAGGGGTGACATTGCTCCAGGACAGAAGGTGCCCATTCAGCTTTCTTTCTCACCCATGAGGACTGGGGTGAGGAAGCTGCTGGTGGACTTTGACTCTGACAGACTGAAAGATGTAAAGGGAGTAGCCACTGTGGTTGTCCGCAAGAAATGCAATAATAACATCCCTGAAATTTGTGAGTGGATGAGCTGAATGTAAAGGAATGGGACCCAATGAGACAAAAAATATTCCACATACTGTACCAGCAGCCTGTGAATATCCACAAACAAATCCTGATATAGCATTATCTATAGAGTCAGCTATGAATATTTATGACTTCGCATTATTACATTTTTGTGTTTTGTTCAGGTTCAACTTAATTTAGCATAGCATTTCTTGCATTTTTGCATTCTTCTTCTCCTTTTCTTCTGCTGGATTTTGGTGCCTAACAGTTTAAATGAAGGGGCCACTATCAAAGGGTGCAAATATTACAATATTACATTATTATTTTTTTCCTTGTTCTTGTATTGTTATGCTTTTTGCACTGTTTATAATCACAAAGTTAAAACTTGTGATAATAATTATGTGTTTAAGCAAATATAGAAAAATATGTACTGAGTGATTTAAATAAAGTTTCTTTCCCAGTTGTGTTTTTTTTTTTATTGAGGATCAATCTCCAAGACTGAACTGCTGTTCCACACCCCACCAGTAATAACTCCTAAAATCTAACTGAGCTTCTACATTAAAAAAATACATTAAACTCTAAAAAAAAAAAGACAAAAAAAGTAATTGGTAACTGTTATATTTTAGAGGAAAGAATATATTAATCATACTGTTAGAAATTTTATTTATATTTTAGAGAAAAGGACAATGTTTTCACATCTTGTAATTACACATTAATTTTGGTGGTGCAGGCTTTATTACTCATTCTTTGTGTTGCATTTAAAAGCTAAGGGCTATTTTCCCTTTCCTACTTAAATAAAATACAAAATGAACACTATCAAACATTAGAGGGCATAGGCCCATGTGATCTTATAACTATGCCAAGACAGTTTGCACAGGAAAACGTATGTACATGTTGAACAGGAAGGGCCCAATCGATCCTTGTGGGACTCAGTATATCATGGCTCTTCTTCCCCATTAATAGTTACCAGCTTTTTTCCTAATGTCCATCAAGGTCTGCTGCATCCCCATTGTAAATGTAGCAAACACACTCTGTCAAGTGAAAGAAAATGCAAAATATGCTTTCAAAAAGTAAATCAAGACAGCCTTTATTGACATTGTATATACATTTCACACCAGGATTATTAGAATTATTTATTAGATATAAATTTTTCTTACAAATGAAGCTATAACTGGCATAGCATGCTCAATTTTCCACCATAAATAGTGCCAAAGAGTTAAGATTTTTTAAAAAGTATTGTGGAATCTGAGATAGAAACCTACCACAGGGTGTCCTGATACTACCACTGTTCCACTTTTAGAACATTAAGCAGGAAATCATTTCATTGGTGCGTCTGTGCAGAATATTAAAAAAAATCTGAAAAAATTACAAGTAATGCAGCACATAAATCATGGCAGCAGCCTACGCTTTTTGCGGACAATCACATTCGCGACTCCCTTCACATCCTTCAATTTGTCAGCGTCGATGTCCACCAGGAGCTTTCTCACACCAGTCCTCATGGGTGAGAAGGGGAACCTCACAAACACCTTCTGACCAGGAGCAACATCAGCACTGTCAAAAGAAAAGACAAAGAGTCACACAGAAGGCTATTTTAGTGTTTGCAACAGTTGCCATCTTCCTTTTTGGAGATTACTGAGATCACCTCAGGTGAGAGTCAAGAGCGCTTACATTTTTTTTTTTTTAGTGTTAAAATTTAAACTATTCTTTGAAATTATTAATAACAGAACAATTTTAAAAGGGTTTTTTTTTTTTTTTTTTACAATATGCATTGTAATTTCATAGCAGGAAAACTGTGGGTGCTGGCAGTGTGACAGAAAACCAGCATGAATAACTGAATCATCTATATCCATAACTAAAAGAATATGTGAGATGCACTGGACAAAAGCATCTCTCAAATAAGGCTCTGTATTTCTATGACAATTACATGCTGAAGGTGCTAGATTATTTAATAACAGCTGCCAAGATGAGAAGTCTATTTGGGGCTTGTTAGATTTAATTAAGAGGCATGCCACGCACAAATACAAGGTTTGACACAAGTAACAGCAATGAAAGGTTGGGAAGGGTTAACGGACAGGTAAGTCAGACTCGTTTACTTACTGTGGAAGGACCTCGGTGGAAGACAACAACCCAGCGCCCTCGACAGTGAGCACAACATCTCTCAGAGTGACTGGTAGAGGATTGGTGAAGGAGATGTCAGCTGTCACTTGTTTGCCTTTAACAACCTTTTTTGACACCTGGAGAAATAGGAGATAGTTTCATGTGCTACTTAACACGATGGTTTCGGAGGTCTTTGACAGCTCAGGTAGAAGGATTTCGTTAGCCCAACATGGACTGTGTGGAGTGTGTTTGTGAAAATAACAAGGAGCCTGATTATTTACTCAGCTCAACTCAGATCCCTGTTGAGTATTCTGTTTTTTTGGTTCATACAAGTCAGGAAAAGAAAGGCATGATTAAAGGTTATTCATACCTGGAGGTACTTGTGCGTACCCACCTGTATGAAGACTTCAGGCCTGCTCAGTGGGATGTCGGTCACAGTCATGATGGGTTCATTCTCCCCTGCAGCCCCTACAAATGCTTTCACCCTGATCAGGTGATCATCAGAGACACACTTGGCATAGTCGTCATAGCGCAGATGCAGAACTTCCTTTTGAGCTGATTACACACAAACGCACAGCAGTAAACTTATTATTATTGTAGGGTCTTTACCCACAATACAAAGTGCCTTGAGGCGACAGTTTGTTGTGATTTGGCGCTATATAAATAAAATTGAATTGAATTGAATTAAACAGTAAAGCATCAAATTAATACAGAGTTACAAGAACAGGAAAAATGTCCAGGTAAGACCCCGTTATCGCTGATGTTGTTTTACAATATGTGTACATCTAGGCTGCTGACCTTTGTGAGCAGGCACCTTCACAGTGGTCATCTGCCTCTGGCACTCCCCCCGATAGACAGAAGTGTAAGTAACAGCCATAGCCAGCACGGTCAGCTGAACATGAGCATCCTGGTCTCCTTTGTTCTCCACCTGTGGACAGAACAGATGTGTCATGAATTCATCCATAATTCATGCACTCATTCAGCTACAGTCTGAATCGTCCATACCTCTATAATCACATCAAAGTCTGTCCCAAACACAGGCTTAGCATGCTTGATTGACAGCTGCAGTCGTGCTGGTTCTGCACTCTCATCGGTGGGGTCTGTTACCCGGCGCCCCGATTTCTCGTAAACTTCTCTCTCCTTCTTGGATCCTGTGGAGAAGTGATGTTTTTGTACGAATGGCTGTAAATTCATGTGGACATTATCTACATGCTTCTGTGTGTTCTGCTTTCCAGCCAACCTTCAGGATATTTGTAGTGTAAAGTGACATCTTCTCTGAAGTCCCCATAAACACTTTTGGTGCTGATGTTCTTCCCTACACTGGTCTGGTCCGCTTTTATCTGTAATAATCACAGAGACCATCAGAAGTTATTATTGTGTGATTAAAAAGGGTCAGAAACAGCTTCACTTTATTTTAACTCGGCAGATATAAAAGATAAAAAATAAGAACACACTTTTCTCCGTTGGCCATTTTCTTGAACAATCCAGAAAATGATGTCAGCGTTCACCTCTGCAAATATAAATGGAGCATCGTACTTCACTCCCAGATTTCCCTCCTTGATGGCTGTCACAGGGCACGGACCGCAGCAAAACACCCCTGAAGAGCAAACATTCATTTATTCAAAAGCATTTCCTGCAAGTGACAGGAAACCAGTTTTAACAGTTATTCAGTTTGATCACCACTTAAGTCCATCTACAACCATTTTAGCCACTCATTCTGAAACACCTTCAGGCAATTATTGGCCAATTCTTTTTTTAGTTGTTACTGGGAAATAAAAATTGCATGTATAGAATCACAAGTCAAAAATAAGGTTTTAAAAAGTCTTTTTCCACAGAAAATTAAACTATCGCCATCTTTGTAGCGGGGAAATTGAGTGTCAGCCAAATCAGCTCTTAATCGATATTTTGAAAATCTAAAGAAAGCCAACAGTGATAATCATGAGGCAGTTTATAGTGATGAAATGCAGAAATGATTTTAGACAGAAGAATACAAAGAAAGATATGTGGATTAATAGGTCAAATATTAGAGCTGTACCATCACTGAGTTCTTGAGGGGTGGGGTCTAAAACCTGCCAGCCATCGTTTCCTTCGGGGAGATCATCTCTCCTCATCCAAGACTCAGTCCAACAGTGGAAGTTCCTAAAACCACGAGGACAGAAAACATATCACCTTACCTTAGATAATGCCATATTTTTTACCTGTTTGTGTGTTTTTGTGAGCCTACCAGCTGCTATCTCTCCTGCCTTTGCTCTCAATAGGCTCCAGCTGTTCATCCAACAGGAAGTCTATGGAGAGGTTTCCATCAACATCGTGAGCTGAAGAGAAGTTAGTGATGTGACGTGTTGGGATTCCCAGACAGCGCAGCACTGTGAAAAGATCGCACACATCGGACTTTATTTTTGTCTTTTAAATGTAGCTCATAAAATCTTCTCCTGTCTCAGTCCAGATGATGTGAAAGTGTTTTTTCATGGCAATGGTTTAAATGACAACAAACTGCTACAGACTGAATGTTTTTTAAAGAATGTTTTAAAGAAATGATTCAGTTCTCCTTGAATGCAGGGAAATCTGTGTTACCTGTACATGCAACTGCAGCAAACACCCAGCACTGGCCATATTTTACTGCTTTGACTCCAGATTTGCTCCACTGGCGGAGGATGGGCACACTGCCGGTCCATCGATACGGTGCAACTCCATCAGAGTACGGTTCGGTCCAGCGTCCGGTCAAGATACCCCTGTCATCATTAGAGTTCACCTGTACAGGTGGAGACATGGGAAGGAGATGTGTGACATTTACATGGACATTTATTTTTATTCTGTAAAGGAACCACAAGACTCATGTTATCTACTGTGGCATTCACAGGCTGCAGACTGATTTCATCAACATAAATTAAACCAACAGCACTTTTTCCTTCTGCTGTTATCAAACTGTTTGTATTACTTTCAGTAGAAGGTAGAAATGGTTATCACCATTGCAGTGATGATCCTGCTGACATAGACAGGGTCAGATCTGCGCTGAATGTCCATCTGTGAGTTTCTCAGAGCATCGTTGGAATTATCCAGAACTTCAAAACAGATGTCCATCACATAGTCCTCAAACTGAGGGAGAAAGAGAGCAACAATGAGAGAACACGAAAGAGCGACAAAAAAAGAGAGAAGGGAGGTTGTTAAAGATTATCTGACCTTTTTCTAAAGGTGTGTGTGTGTGTGTGTGTGTGTGTGTGTGTGTGTGTGTGTGTGTGTGTGTGTGTGTGTGTGTGTGTGTGTGTGTGTGTGTGTGTGTCTGTTACACCCATCTTGCCCTCCCAGCGAGCTGTGAAGGGATGAGCCTTTGTTTGTGTGTGTGTCTGTCTGTCACGAGCCACCCAGTGGCCTGACAGAGACACACACACGCAGCTCAGTCACACTTTAAATGTTTGTGTGTTACCTGTCCATAATTCCAATGAATGCTTTTGATGTTATTCCAGGTCCCCATGTAGATTATTCCATTTTCATTCATCATATATTCCTGAAGCAGAGTCTCATCAGGCAGGTACACCACATCATCTGGTACACACACAGTGAAAACAACAATGTTGCTAATATGAATTATAATATGGAATATAATTAATGAAAATCACAGAGAAAATATATCCGGCTTGTTTTGTTTTCAGTTAAAGAGTCAAAACAAATGTCCTCATATTGTGATAATCTCCAAAAATTCAAAACATCTAAAGCTGCATGAAAAAGAAAAAGCTGCAGTGTGTAAATGGATTGTGTCTGAAATGTTGGAGAAACCAGAGAACAGAGAGAACATGCACTTTACCTTTGCACCAGGGGTTATAGAGCAGGTGGAAACTAATTTTGTCCTTTTTCTCTATAATGCGTCCTTCCGGTGACATCATCAGCACAGCCAGACTGTATTGGCCAATTATAGCATCCGCTGGACTGTGCAGAGTCAGCAGCATTTCATCTTGTGCTCCCTGCTGGTTAAACCACCACCTGTCCCCAGCTCCACGCTCCTTCTGAACCTTGATCACCACCTCGTCTCTCTTACCTGAAGAAACAAATAAAGGGTTCTGGGTTGTGAATCAATACGTGAGGACCCACACTTGTTACCTGCCAGACTTAAATTCAGGAAAAAATGGTAAATATTACTAATAAATATGTAAGCTGTGTATAACTGTATAATCATGCATTTTTAACTTGAAAATAGGGTAACTTGTTATATAATTCACAAGCCAATTTGAGGTTTTATTGAAATTGTGATAATACATCTCGAAGGGTTTATGTAACAATATAGATAGATTAAAATATATGTCTGCATACATAAAGGTTATAAATGATTGATAGGCCTATTTTTGTCCAAAGAATTCCTCCAAAACAAGAGGCTTTCTTTGCAAAGTTGACTCAGAAGATTATCAAGTCAAATCTTAAACTTACCAAGGTGAAGAACTAGTTCCAAGTGGTGTTTAGGGGGCAATGGGCCATTACACTGCAGAGCTATGGAGAAGGGTTGACCCCTGCGCACAATCAAGCGCTTTCGATCGATCTCCCTGGTGCGGTGTGCCAAGTTGTTTTCATGAGTTCTTAAATCCACATCAGTAATCAAGCCTAACAATCGCAACAGAGAAAAAGGTCAACAATCATTCTGCAATGCATTTCTGTTATTATAATGTAATTATATAGGTCACAAGGTAGGTTAAGTGATACATTTATTGCCGATATTATGCTTCTATTGCTAAAACTTAACTTTGATTTAGTAGGATTTCAGAAATGTACAGTAATTTTACCCCTTCCAAACAAAACTCTAATTCAGTGTGGACAGCAGAACTTACTACCTCACAATTACAACTTATGTTCGTAGCAAAAAATTGTGAAAGGGAAGATAAGAACATCCATCCATCCATCCATCCATCCATCCATCCATCTACTTCCACTTATCCTTTTGAGAGTCTATACTGGATGTCCTCCTCTGAGCTCTCACCTTCTGGCTCTGATATCCAGCCCTCCTCAGCCTCATTTCCTGACAGCACTTAAATATGAGAAGTTATTTGTTAAAATTATGTTTTAGTAATCAGATGTTTCTGTCATCTGTTATAATATTAATTAAATAAAAATTCATTTTTAATGGAACTCACACAAAACAAAGAAACAATATCATCACATCACATCATTCTGTGATTAAACAACACCCAAAGTTCACTACAAGGGACATGAGATTAAAAATAAATAAATAACTATTTTGAATTAAAAAAAAAAAAAAAATCAAAATATTTTTTCTTCTGGGTCTCAGGTGGTTTTAAGAGATGAGACTTACTGGTGCGGTTTGCCATTGCAGTACTTCTTCTTCAATGATTTATGTGTTGCTCCAAGCGTCTTGACACAAACTTGCATGATATCGATCACAGTTCTGTATTTATACAGCCGTACAACCTCTTTGTGACCTGTGATGCTAGTTTTGCATTAACATGTAAAATAGAAAAAGGAAGTTACTAGTTAGCAGTTACGATATTAGAAAATAAGGAAAGTGGAAGCTGATGGGCATTTCATCAGTTTCCTCTGTAAGATGAGTGTTATGGGGCATGACCCCATTTCCATTAAAAGGTGTTCTCTTCAGAGAACCTTCAGTTATGAGCACCTGGAGAAATCTCTGTACGCAAGGGACAAGGCCTTAAACCAATTAAGAGCGACTGTGATCTTCAGATCCTCAGGTGGCACCACGCTGGAACAGATGACGCATGGCTTCTGCATCATTTAGACTGGAGTTTAATCTGGACCAAACTCTCAAAAGCTGTACAATCAAACCATATGCTCTTTTTTGGATGTTGGCTGCCTTTTGTTCCATTCTCTGTCGAGATGATCCCACATTGCTTCTGTTGAGGTCCGGGCTCTGGGGAGGCTAGTCCATGACTGACAGTGTTCCATTGTCTGCTTTTTCTATGATTTTACTGCATTGGCAGTGTGTTTGGGATAATTGTCATCCTGAAAAATGAAGGCATTGCCAATCAAATGCTTTTCAGATGGTATTGTGTGTGTGTGTGTGTGTGTGTGGGGGGGGGGGGGGGGGGGGGGGGGGGGGGTTCATCATCACTCTGAAAGATCTTTTGCCACCGATTTTCAGTCCATTTCTTACATTTTCATTATTTTCTACCTGTTTACCCTCCATAAGAACGGCTTCTTGACAGTTGATGAGGCTTCAGTGAACAGTACATGGATCAAACTGGATTGCCAAATGCATCTTTCAGGTGCTGCGTCAGGTCTTTGCTGGATTTTTTTCCTATTTCTTAGGGACATGAATTTCAGATACTATTCATCACCTGTTGATAGTTTTTTTTAGGCGTCCCACTTCTTTTGTCCCCACACTCATAATTTGAACTCTACTTGACTTCTAAAAGGAAGCAGACACCAAACTGTTCTATTCAGAAGAAGCTGATTTATAGATTAGTAGTTTCATAATATTAGTCAGTAAAAATGTTTTACATTCACTCAGATATTTCCAGATTACTAATGGGTGGAGAACAGTTTCGTCAGGATGTAATGCAATAGTTTTTTCATTTTTTTTTGAAAGGGCTTCATGATGTGGCCGGCAATTTATGGTGCAATTTCCTCGTACGTAAAAAGCAATTGGAGCTATTACATAAAAGAAGAAACTGATTATACTGTAATGAATCTTAAACAGTAACTAATTTTAGTCATTTTAAGTACTGAGTAATTTCGGGATGTTTTAATGAAAAGGACAATGTATTCACATCTTGTAATTACACATTTTAGGGTGCAGGCTTTATTACTGAGTGGTTTAACCAAACACACACACATTTTATATTTTTATATATATATATATATATATATATATATATATATATATATATATATATATATATATATATATATATCCAACAAACTCTGAGTGTCTCTCTGACTCCTCCCCTCCTGCTGCACCTGAACCACCTGTCTGACACTCCCATTCATTTTCTCATTCATAAAGTCACTGCAAAGCGATCAGAGGAGCAAATTCATCTGCAGACGTTTATGTTTGTGAAAGCACTGAAATCCCAGTTAGACGTTAGTTGGTTATTTTTGAACGTAACATGAAGCTTTTACAGTCCTTCACTCGTCAACAGGCTGTCAGGACGGAGACAGCGATGATGTCACGGATTTATAATGAGGCAGCTGCAGCTGTCAGACTGTCAGTCAGTTCCTCTGAAACATTTACTGTAGTTACTGTAGCATCACTGTTACATCACACTGATCTGGATGAAGCTTTAGACACAGAACACACTGTGGATGGAAAAATGTCTGGATCAGAAGATGTGAACGTTTGAGTGAAGATGAGGCTGAAATAATCTGAAGACTTGAAAACTGAATTAAATGGATTAAAGTGACTTAAATGTTGTCAACATTTTTAAAGTTATAATATCTGAAATTCAGAGTATGAATCTCAACATATTTTCCACTGAAAATCCCCTAAAGCAGTGATCATCGGCTCTGTAACGGATCTGCAAACCATGTCCGAGTCCACCTTCACAGCAGGAGGATCCAAACAGATCAGGATCACGGATTCAGACCAGACGGCCTGAATGTTTTCAGATAAATTAGATCAGATTAGATTAGATTTAACTTTATTGTCATTGTACACGAAAATTGCCATTCCAGAACACCCATCCAAGAGACAGGTGTCTGCAGTCATGCAGCCGTTGTACAGCGCTACCGTTTTTGTTTGTTTTTTATGAAACTGACTGAAATCTGACCTTTAACAGTAACTCAGTGAAACATCTCTGCTGTGGCTGTCAGAGCGCATCCATCTATTAGTGAAGCTGATCTTAGATCAGATTAACAACAGTTAAAGTGGAAACATTAAAGCAGTTTTTCTGTAAACATCAGGCTGCAGCTGAAGAATTAGATTTGATAAATCAGATGTAAAATCAGGATTCAGCTTCATGTGATGGAGATTCAAGTTGTGTAAATGATGACAGCAGACATGATAACAGAAATGATATATTTTATAACAAACTTTCATTCTGTCTTTGATGATGTCTGAGGGACTCGGACTGATTAAAGTGACTCTTCATGCTCCACACTGACACCTGCGATCCTCCGTCCATCAGATTAACATGGAGGCTCTGCTCTTTATTTACCCATTGCCATGGTGACTCCTAGTATCAGAGCTCCATTGATGATGGCTTTCTTTCCTTACTCACGGATGCGCTAATCATACTCTGAGCTGATCAGCTGTTCTGTAATGGGAAATTCAGAGTTGCTGATCTCAGAGTTGGTCAACTCAGAGTATGCATTTAAACTCAGAGTTTGTTGAACCTGCTTCATGGAATAGGCCCCCGGCTCTTTATCTGCTGTGTGCAAACAGGAGCGTGACTCTCACCAACAGTCATAGGCGTAGAAATCGGGGGGGGGACATGCCCCCCCCCCAACAATATTGGAGACAGGTGCATTTGTCCTACCCAAAAATTACACTGCAGAGGAAAAAAAAAAATACTAAATCTGTAACTTGCGTGCTTTTATTTTGAAGGCGCAACATAGCGTCATGTCACTGCACTCCCCCCTCTGAACAGTGTGTTTGGGAGTGTTTGGGAGGCGAAGACAGTGGCAGGAGTCAGAAACTCTTGAATGAGGTAAAACAGTCTGTCAGGAATGTTGCCGTGGATATGGCTCATTTATAACGCCTTGTTGTCAGTTTACTTTCATATATAGAAACCAAATCTTTTTCAGTCATCTTAATCCTGGGATGGTCACTCATTCAATATTTAACTGCTAACTTTGTGTAGAAGTTAGCTAAACTAGCCAACATGTTTTGTTATCTCATTTCAGCACAATGCCACCACCAACAAAAAAAGGCTGAATCAGCAGCAGGACTTACTTTGTTTTTTTTAAAAAGTGTAACGTCAGTGCAAGTAACAGTCACACAACACAAGGGTAACATCTGATCATAATTTATCAACATGTAGGCAGTGATGGTATAGTTACCTTGAAAAAGTAGTCCGACTACTGATTACTGATTACTCCTTTAAAAAGTAACTTAGTTACTTTACTGATTATTAACTGTTGCATCTGCCAGACGTCGACAAAAATAGTAACGCACAGTGACTTGGATAAGTAACTTTAATCTGATTACTGGACTGCAAATAGTAACGCGTTAGATTACTCGTTACTGAAAAAAAAATGTCACTTACTAAGTAACGCGTTACTGACATCACTGCATGTAGGACAGTATGTTAGATATGTGTAATGATATCTTATCAGGAGAATGGTAGTACATAGAGTAATGACTCAGTTGAAGCAATGAAAGGTGGAGAGGCTAAAGAAGCTCAGATGAGGTCTTAAATTAGTTTAGTGAAATATGTATTAGCCTGTTATTACTTTTAAATATGAAACTAAACAATTTGATGATGAGAAGAACTGATTCAGCGTAGAGAGAGGAGAGCCAGGTGGAGCTTCAGGGTGTGAGGTCAGCTTTAAAAACCATATTAATTATAACAGATCCAGAAAGAACAGGTGAGGAATGATGTCAGGTTGATTTTTTTATTTTTCAAGATAAATTTTCAATGTTTTCATTATTTCCACATTCCTAAAAGAGTATGGGTTAGGTTATGTTTAGGTTGCCATGTGCAGTAGTGACCAATAAGTGGATTTTTTTTTCTCCTTTAGTATCAAATGAGCCACCTTTAGGTTCAGGAGCTGTACCTGATTTCTGAAAACATTTTGTATGTTTAGGAGCAGCAATGCAGCACAAAGGAGGCAGGAAAAGAGAGGGTGGTGCAGGGCTCGAGGTCAGATTTTAATATAAATGAAAACTTTTACTGTAAGGGTTAGGTGATGCTGTTAACAGAGTTGACAGCGTATGAGATGTAATGTATACATCTTAGGGCTGGGCAATAAATCAATAGCAATATGTATTGCGATAGACACGTGATCAATATAGCATTTTTTATGCTCTGCTCAGAGTATTTACGGATCTGTCGGGTTTCTGATATGTGTCCCTCCCAACAGTAAACTCATTCCTATGCCCTTGCCAACAGTCCAGTTCAAAATAAACACCATGAAACCCAAAATTTTCAGTGACTTATTAGACAAGAAAAAGCAACAAATGCTCTCATTTGACTAGAAGGAAACAAAACATGATTGACATTTTTTTTTATCTACAAATGCACTTACACAAACATCAAGTCACATGACTTTAAAGTTGTCACATAACATCTTTAAAGTCATGTGACAGCCTAATTTGCATATGGAATGTTGACCTTCTCAGGAACAGTTAAATTATATTATGACATCACATTCTTTTCCTGTTCTCTGCGAAGTGTTTCCTTTGAGTAGGAAAAAAGAAACAATAGAATTCAGTTTGTTCGCAGCACTCGTGTTAGCAGCATTCTCCAGCGCAGCACTGACGAAGGAAGATTTTGAAAAGATTTGTATCCACAGCAGTCAAGCAAGAACATCGACAACATGTCTCAGGAGTCAAGAGAGCGCGATAACACCGACCTGTTTGACTGGGAAGATCAGTCAGAAATCCCCCATGAATGGGGTGATGCACCAGAAATCCCGCTTGACCCTGAAATCGATACCCATTACTGGGGTTTTTGGCAAGACACCGACTCCCTTGACAGTAATGGTCCACCTGAATCCCTCAGAATTGCATCTAAACAGCGCATGCAGGAGGAGAATCGTCATTTGGACGAATCTAAATTCAGGGATGTGTGCAGCAAACTCCGAGTCGCGGAGACCAAAATCCAAGAGCTCGAAGCAAAATTGAAGGAAGCAAGAGATTTGGTCAAGGAGAAGGATGCGAAATGCACAGAGCTGGAACACAAGCTCCAAGACGTGGAGAAGACAAATGAAGGCTTAGAAGAAAAGTTTAATAAAGTCCTGGCAAAAAATACACACATGCTTATAGATCAGGAACAACAGGATGTCAAATTCGCAAACTTGCAATCCAAGCTCCAAGAGATGGAGGGAGAAAACGAAAGCCTGCAACAAATGCTTGAGCTTGCCTTGGGGAAGAAAGCAACGCTACTGAAAGAGAAGAAGGTGCTGAAAATGAAGCATGTAGAAGTGAAAGCAACACTTGCAGAAACTGAAAAGAGGCACAGGGTGGTGCAGCTCAAATTAGAAGACATGACAAAGCAAAATAAAAGCTTACATGGATCGCTTCATAAAGCTCACCAAAGCAATGCGGCTGTGATTAAGGAAATGGAAGCTAAGCACAGAGCAGTTCTCCAAAAGATGGAACAAAAGCACACCAACATCCAGTGCAAGCTCCATGAAAGCGAGGAGAAACATGCAAAAGTGCTGAAGGAGAAACAAGAGCTCTCCAACTCACAGAACCAGCTGCAAGATGTTCTCAGAAAGTCTGAAAAGAGCAACGGAGAACTCAGGGAGAAAATAAAAACACTGCAGCAATACAAAGAAGAGATGGAGAAAATGTGTGCAGGCATGGAAGTTATGATGAGGAAAAATGCAGAACTGGAAGAGCTCCATAAGAATGCCCAGCACAAAGCAAACCAACAAGAGAAGATGCTCAAAGACATGCAGGAAGCACAGAAATTGGTGGAACAGAAATTTAAAGAGCTGAAAGAAAGTGATGCAGAAAATCATGAAATAGTTGAAGAACTCAAAATACGGTGTGAGAAACTTGAAGAGCTGAACGCAAAAAGTGTCAGAGATCTCCATACAATCATACTGCAGCATAAAGAGCTGCAAGAGCGCTGCTTAAAAAAGAAAAAAGGCTTCAAGTTTTTCCGGAGGAACTCTTCTTCAACTTAAACACAGCTCACCTCGTCTGCCACCACCTTGAATCCATCTCCTTCACTTTGACCTCTCCTCTGTGCCTTTCTTTCTTTCTTTCTTTCTTTCTTTCTTCTCTCTCCCTCCTTCTTTTCTGAAATTTAATTTAATTGGCTACTCTAAATTTTGGCTGAGCAAAACCCTACCACCACCTCCTCGCGGTGCCGGCTGGTAACAGTGGTCTCAAACCCTGGCTAACGGTGGAGGTCATACCTGTCATGTTTTGTGTTTAAAAATACAGGAAATTTTCCGCCTCTGAAACTAGAAGTCGCTGTATGGCGTCATCGCCTAATTTGCATAATTGGTCATTTGCATGTAGTTGCAATCGCGGCTGTAGGAGAGAAGAAAAACACCTTTGGAGAGACAAAACGTGTAGAAAAAACACCATAAATATGTTTAAGACTACAAATGAACTTTATGAAATAACTTAATAACTTTAATGCTTTGCCTAGACCCACATTACATAGATCAATTTTGTCCCGTATTGTTTAATTTTAGAATATCAAATTTAACGAAGAGACTGTGGGGTGCGACTGCTAGAGACATTCAACCCTCCCATCATGGCTGCACGTCTCCAAGCTGTGGATCAAGCTTGGAAGCTGATGGCCGGCGTCCACGAGGACGACCAAAGAAGCGATGGATGGATGCGACATGAGAAGAAAGCCAATATACCAAAACATTAGTGGGGTCAGGTTAATTGATCATTCTAAATGACCCGTAGGTGTGAATGTGAGTGTGAATGGTTCACATGGACCAGGAAAAATAAAAGAATTGGAATTTAATCAATGTTTTTTTGTTTTGTTTTTTTATGCCATGAGATGGCACACAAACTTAAACTCAGGCTGGTGAGTCAGACGCTCTCACTGCTTCCAAAATGTTTATTGTTACTACTACTGTTAGTGGTATCAAAACAGAGTGGAAGCGATTGGGAATGACAGCAACTCAGCCACAAAGTGTGGTAGGCCAGTAAAATGACAAAGCGCGGAGTCAGCGGATGCTGAGGTTCATGGGTGCACGGAGTTCTCCAACTTTCTGCAGAGTCGATCACTACAGACCGTCAAATATTAGAAGTTAGAGACAGGGCAACCATCCCACAGGAGACAATGAAAGAGAGAAGACTCATCCAGGGAAGCAGCATGTTTGAACTGATGAAGATGTTCTTAAATTTAACCTTACAATTGATCATTTTTGCTATAGTCGGGTAATGTAAACTTGCCACTGTGTGAAACAGCCTTATAAACAAATTATGTGTGTGGCGCTCCGCTAATTAAGCAAGTAGCACTACCTCTGGATTTAGTTTTGTTTTATTGACAATAATTACCTTGAAAAGGGACCGTACAATTAGGGGAAAAGCTGCTTCCGTAGAATAGTTTGCACCCTGACGCACATCTTTAAGCTGAGTGATCCGCTGTCTCACACGGAGTCATTCCGTAAGACTCGGGAAAGTTTCGAAAGTGGATCCGCTGATCCGCCAAACAGAATTAGGTTTCCGTGTTTAGCGCGGAAGCCGAGAATTGGTCACAACTGAAGAAAACTACAGCTGCTATGAAATCCACATAACTGACATTTTGCCCTACGGTCCTCTCAAGTCAGGATGGCCGAGCGGTCTAAGGCGCTGCGTTCAGGTCGCAGTCTCCCCTGGAGGCGTGGGTTCGAATCCCACTTCTGACAATAACTTTTTATTCTATCAAAAGATACGATATCCCCGTCTAAAGAATTTATGGCTTTGTATTACCGTCAGAAAATTCTTTGAGTACAAATAATTGGTGTTCATTACACCTCAGCTGGTGACAACATGTTGCTAGATGGCAGATTAAATATCCATCAAACAAGAAAAGGTTATTATGTTTTTGCTTTTTTTTAATGTACTTTTTTGTTTGTTTGTTTACGTCTTGTTTTTGTAACATTTATGTATTATTTGTTTAATAGATCCAAATGCTTGAAATTCATTATTTTAATATATTTATTTTCCATTTATTTCGTCCTCGTAACCTTTGAAGCTAAAGTCAACCAGTTACAATTTTTCACAGCACACATAAATCCTCCCTCATTGACAGTTTGGACCAGTGGCAGGATTGTTAGAGTTAAATATTTACAGCATCTATCACTGCATATGTGTCATTTATTAAACTCAGTTATGCAGCCATTTGTCAGCCCCTCTTATCAATCCACAGGTGAAGAACAAATATGGGTGAGCACATAAAAGAGAAACCCACACCTAGATAACACCACTGATTTGACCTAGTGTGTGTATTTAAGTGTTGTGTTACTTTTTTCTTCCTCCTCCCAGAGTTCAAACATGTTAACGACTAAGCCACCACAGACCTGTGAAAGCATATGGGAGGTACCAAGACGGTGCACAGAGCAGATGGAGAGATGACCAAACACTCTGTACGTGTGTGTGTGTGTGTGTGTGTGTGTGTGTGTGTGGGGAGGGGGGCGTGAAAGGGAAAGAGAGAAGGCAAGGTGTAGAGAGACTCACACACCACCACCATTAGACACCTGTCAGTGCAGGTGGAGACACTGACAGCTGATACCTGAACCTGGAGGTCTAGTTGGAGGGCTCCTCTTTAGCTCTTTGGAGTGTTTTCAATTTTTTTTAATTCTTTTTTTTTTTTTCTTTTTTTTTAGCCATCAAGACTTTTAACAATTCTGTTTTTTATATGTATTTTTATTTTTAATTTACCTGACCTATTTGAGTATTCCTATTTCCTTGTGCCTCCAGCTAATGTAAGGACTTGGGTGTTTTCTGAGGAGTGAATCCTGCTGGTGGAGAACGATTTCTCATCAAAAGCTTTTACTAAGGATTCTTAAGGAGTTCCTTATTGTTGCACCAGCTTCTGTGAGAAGTCAATCATGGCAGACTTCCCATCCAAGGTTACCACAGAGACCAGCGTCCCTCACTCCCAGGGGAACAGCTTCCAAGGGATGGCTGCCAGCGTAACCTTCAGAGTGGACATGTCATTTATCCGAAGCATCCCAGCCATCCTCATGATGGTTGAAAGTGTATGTAACCAACTAAATCTTTACTTTTCTGTCTTTCCTCCACTCTGCTCTATTTAGTAGGGCAAACTTCTGCTCTGTTTGTTACTATTCTGAAACCTCTACCAACTTAAACCAACAGCACTTCGGTCCATCTTAGTACTTTACATAGCAAGTCAAAAAGGACACAATTTTCCTAGTGAAGACATATAATGGCATTACACATGCATACAGTAAGATCTTGAAACAGCTGGGCACTGTAGTTTTTAGTAAATGGTCCTCAAACAAAGGCAAATTCAGCATTTGGATGTGCACTTTGGGGAGGATCATTTTCAGCTGACTTAAAGGGAGATGACACCATGTAATAAACTCTTCCTGTAAGCATACCAGCATTTGAATTTGAATGTGTGTCAAGCTTCAGTTTATGCGCCATAAATCTCTCTGGGTGTCCATAAACTCTAAAAAAAAAAAAAAAAAAAAAAAAAAAAGACCAGCGCTGCATGTGCTTATTACTACATTTTTTAGATAACACTTGATCGTGGGAGGCAGCAGGGTAGGGCAGAAGTGATAAGAAAGCAGTAAAAAGCCTCGGTCCAATCCGTTTCCCCCTTTTCTGTTATGCATTTGCTCTTGACTGTGTCCACATAGAGGACACGTGGCTAGCCAGATGACTGAGGGGAGATCTTTGTCCCCTCCTGTCACACTGCACTGATCAAGCCGTTATTGCACTGAAACTGCAGGAACAACAGTTCACTCTTCAAGGACAGACGCATCACTGTTAATGTTCAGTCTGTATACAAGCAGACTTTAAACACCTGTTACCTCTGCGTGCTTTATTAGCTGTGGTTTTTGCTGATCTTTCAAGGTGTCGCTGTTGTAGTAGTAGGTCAGTTAAAAATCAGCACTGAGGAGTCATAAAGCCTTTGCTTTACTTTTTAACCCAGAAAAATCACCTAATTTAGTCTTTTAACATTTACATTGCCAACAGTAGGCACAGATGGCACCTTTTTAGTTGAATTATTGAATCCCTGGCTTATGAGTGGCTTTAGAGTGTTTGTGTTAATGTATCTTATAAACAGGCTTTCCTCACTAGTTGCTTGGGTGTGAGTAATTGAGTAACACTAAAATAACTGACAAAATATTTCTGCCCAGATGTAAGGTACCTGTACAGTAGTTCTGTCTTTTACTGCTTCATTTAGCATTCAGGACACTAACAGGATCATTACATAATCAGTGTGAGATGATTTTTTTTTTTTTTTTTTGCTGTTGTGGGATTTATGGTCTTTAGTGTTTAAATGGGTCATGCTTTCCAAAGGTTACTAAGAAGCACGCAGGCGTGTTTGTTTCTTAAGCCTGTAATAACTTTGGCAACTCAACTATAAACCAACACATTACTGCCATAATCATAAAACATATACTGTGAGGTGAATGTGTGCCTCACGCTTGTATGGAGCAGCTTTAGCATTAATTTGGAGCTGTGTTTGTGACCAAACATTCTGCTTTGGTTTCCACCAATTCCTTAAGCAAAACCACCAGATGGTGTTCTGGGGGATCTCCTCCCAGATCTGGACCAGGGCATCACTGAGCTCCTGCACAGACTGAGGAGGAACCTGGCAACGAAACATAATGTCCTGATTATGGGGGGTTGTCAGTAGTATGAATTCTTTCATCCTCCAGGAACTGCCTGTATACTCTCATCAGTAGAGGTCTGTGCATCCCTCCATGGATATGCCTCCCCAGTCCATCACTGACCCACCACCAAACTTGTTATGCTGAACAATGTTACAGGCAGCATAATGTTCTCCATACCTTCTCCAGACCCTTTCACATCTGTCACATGTGCTCAGGGTAAACCTGCTCTCATCTGTGGTATTTTATTGCAAATGCCAACCAGGCTCCACGATGCCAGGCAGCAAGCACAGGGAAAACTAGCCCTCAGGCCACCCTCATGAAGTATGTTTCTGATGTTTTGGTCAGAAACATTCACATCAGTGGCTGCTGGAGGTCATTTTCTAGCTCTGGCAGTGCTCATCCTGTTCCTCATTGCACAAAGGAGCAGATGCTGGTCCTGCTGCTGGGTTAAGGACCTTCTTTGGTCGTGTCCAGCTCTCCTAGAGTAGCTGCCTGTCTCCTGGAATCTCCTCCATGCTCTTGAGACCTCTGTAGGGTCCCAGTATCATCTCATGCTACCAGTAGTGGCACTGACCCTAGCCAGATGCAAAACTACTGAGAAAAAAAAAACAGTCAGAGAAGATGAAGAGGGAAAAAATTTGAGTGGCCTCCACCTGTAAAACCATTCCTGTTTTGGGGGTTGTTGCATTGTTGCCTCTGCTGGCACACCTGTTTCATCAAGACCAAAGCAGCTGAAACTGATTAACAACCCCCTCTGCTACCTAACTGACCAGATCAATATCCCTGAAGTTGAACTGGCCTGATGCTATACCCTGATTAAAAAGTGTTCCTATAATTTCTTTCAGCAGTTATACCTATATAATGGTCGATGCTCATATTAAACATGGTAAATATTTTGGATAATGACATCAGTGAATGTAAAAGTAGTCTAGCAAACCTAGAACAGTGCAACAACAAAAACAAAGAGCTGAAAATAAGTACAGCTGGTCAACTTTGAAGTACTTTCCTAGCACCTCATAATAGAGGCTATGTACAATATATGCACAATGCAATGCAGTGGTTTAAAAAAATAAAGCCTCAAGGACAGTTTTTAGAAAGTCTTTGCTTATTTAAATTAGCTTAATTTCAGCCAAAGTCTTTTTCAGCAGTCAGCAACATTTCCTTCTGAAAAAGCTGAGTCACCTTGATTAGCTTATTTCACACGGAGCAACCTGATTTTGCATTGACACTGGATAAATAAATTACACCACCATTTTCATACCATAAAATAGAGACAAAGCTCAGTAAATTAACATTTCCATCAACTGAATCGTGAGCTACATTGCTGCACGGTTCCACCTGCCTTTAGTATTTGATAAGTAGAACGTGATAGTCTCCTGTTTCAGGCCTCAAGGTCCTGATGCAATATTAATATATATTATGCCCTGCATATGCCATTATAAAATGCATTTGCATAATGCATAAACTCTGGGTCTTGTGGTAGATTGCACAGTTTAACTTGTTAGATGTTTGATGGGCTATGAAAGGATATATTTAGCACTTCTTATAATGCAGATTTGTCATCTAAATATTCTCACTTCCTTTAGCTTAAGACTATTTTGCTTTTTTTTTTTTAAATCAAAGGTGGATGATCTATGTTTCAGTCAAATTCTTTACAGATTTTGGTGAACTTTGGCAGTATAAATAGTAGTATGACAGCATTGATCCAACATGCAAATCATAGCTGGATTTTACTGTTTTAGGGAAATTAAAATAATTTCCTGTTTCTTCAGCTCAGAAGAGCTAGTTGCCTTGTAAAAGTCAACTTTTGAGAGCTTGCTGTGTGTGCGTGTGTGTATCAGGTGTGTAATAAGGGAAACCTGATCTCGTTATACATAATGGACAGTCCTTTTATGTCCTTTCTCATGAGACTAAAGCAGAAAGACAAGCATAGAGGAAAAGGTGAGGTGCCCTGTGTGTGTGTGCGCGTGTGTGTGTGTGTGTGCGTGTGTTTTTAAAGGAGGAGCCAGACTGACTTTTATCATGATTTTTATTCCTCCAAAAGCTGGCAAGATTTGTGAATGCTGTTAACACAAAACCTTTCACATAAAGGTTATCTGTAAGTCGGTGGCCTTGTCAGTGCATTGAACTCCATGTAAAATTAAAAAAAAAAACAAAAATGACACAATCTGAATAAAAACAGAAGAACGATGCGATGAAATTAGGAAATTAGGTAAGAAGGGAAATGGTCACAGACTCATGCGGGATGTGAAAGTGCTCAAACTAAATAAAGGATCATCATGCAAGTCAAGCACTGCTGACCATAGCAAAGCATTTAGCAGCTGATGTTCCCCTCAGAAGTTGGTGGATAGAAAAATAAACATATCTTAAAGGAGAGTCGATAATAAATTTACATTAACCAGTTTGCAAGAAATAGTGTTTGCTGCATGTGTAACATTTATACATAGAAATCATATCAACTTCATCATAGCTTCTTCTTAAACACAACATGACGTTCATTATGTAAATTATGGTTCTTAATTAGATTAAAACTGATGCCTAATGAGGTGACTACCTTGTGACTGGCCACAGCATCCTTTACCAGCATGCTGTGGCGTTAGTTTCTCAGTCAGATCCACCGCTATCTCCTGATGTCTTAAACTGGAGTCCACAGTGGTGATGTCTCAGTCATTACATCCATCTTTTATATACAGTTTATGGTCCAGAACTTGGTTCAATGTTCCCAAGAGCCCAGTGAATTTATGATAGGGATTAATGGATATAATAATACTCACTAAGCACAAACTTATTAGGGTTTTTTTTTTTTTTGTACAAAAATACACTCAAAAACAATTTGCAACCCTCCTTTAACAGCTATATTCAGTTGATGGAGGTCAAGGGGATAAAATTATGCATGGTCCAACTTGCACAGCAATTTCATAATAGGTATTCAGGGCGACTGTGGCTCAGGAGGTGTTAGACTGGATGGTCAGTGTTTTTCTCGCTGACTTCTCCGGTCAGCATCTTTAGGTATCTTTGAGCAGGATACTGAATCCCAAGTTGCCTCTGATGCATCCATGTGGGTGTGTGCTAATGTTAGACAAGGCACTTAGGTATAGAAAGAAGCACTTGTATGTGTGCATGATTAGATGAGGCTTGTCATAGAAAGTGCTTTGAGTGCTCAGCGAGAGTAGAAAAGCACTACATAAACACACTGTCAGTCCATTTACCATTCGGGACTTTTTTTTTTTTTTAAGCATATTAACTATTTACATATTTTTATTTTTAGCACCTTCATTTCATCTCACTCTTAATTGGTTTATCTCCCTTTCATCTCTTTAGATTTTAGGGCTGCTCCACTGGACACTGATAGCTAGCACCCTTGCTACAGTGGTGCCAGCATATGGCTGGGTACTGTTTGTCGCCATCACTCTGTGGATCCTCACCACCATCCTCTTCTTCGTGATCCTGTTCAGTGTCACACAACAACTGCCTACTGTCCCATGGCCCCTGACGGTATGTAAGGGACAGGGGAGACGAAAGAAAAATGGAGAGAAAAAATAGATTTATAAATTACTGTTTATTCCAGGTTATACAGAGAGTGTTCTTTGTTTTTGTCCTTTGGACATGTATGTAAATGTATACTGTCAGAGAGCAAGAAATATTCAGGGTCACATGAGAAAAGACTGATGAAAGGACAGCGATCATGCAATGTGCAATGTGGTTTCTCCATTTCTTCTAGGTCATGGTTTATAATGGCGCAGCCACAGTCCTCTATATCACCGCCTTCTTGACCAATGCAACACATGTGGCTCAATACCAACTATTTTCATTCTACGAACATTTGGCAGCTGCTGCAGTAAGATGTCTGATAGCACTCACACTCTCTCACAAACTAGTTCAATATGCAGCAAACATAGCACACCCTGTGATAACGCACTCACCAGACACTTCATCAGGCATGCCTTGCTAATACTGGTTTACTACACCCTTGTACTGCCTTAATTCTTCGTGGCATAGCTTTAACAAGGTGCTGGAAACATTCCTCAGATTTTGGTACATGTTGACATGACAGCATCACACAGTTGCTACAGATTTGTCAGCTGCACACCGGTGATGCAAATCTCCCGTTCCACCACATCCCAAAGGTGCTCTGCTGGATTGAGATCTGGTGGCTGCGGAAGCTATTGGAGTACAGTGAATTATTCACTGTCATGTTCAAGAAGCTAGTTTGAGATGATTTGAGCTTTGTGACATGGCACCTTATTCTGCAGGAACCAGCCATCAGAAGATGGGTATACACAGTTACTGTTGCCTTCCCAGTAGTCTTGTCATTTTCCTCTGACTTTTGGCATCAATAAGTCATTCTCTGTAAACCCTAGAGATGGTTATGTGGGAAAATCCCAGATCAGCAGTTTCTGAAATACTCAGACCAATCTGTGTGGCATCTTCTGCATTCGGCTGAACTTCAGCAGGTCATCTTGGCCATGCCTACATATGTAAACGCACTGAGTTGTTGCCATGTAACTGCCTGATTAGATACTTGCATTAACGAGCAGTTGAACAGATGTCTCTAATAAAGTGGCAGGTGAGCGTATGACTGCAAAGGCAGAAGAAACATCGCTTCTCCTTCACGCTTCCATCACTGTTGTGTGTTTCTGTTCACATTTGCCTATCAGGCTGTGGCAAGTACACACAATCTAAAACTTTAATATGTGACTAAGACACACACACACACACACACACATCAGTGTGTGTGTTACAGTTCCGTCTGTAGGTCAAAGTCTGTTCTGGTTTACAGCTATAGTAGACGCATTTAGCACATGACTTTACACATAAACACACATGGCTCTGGTGCTCTTCATATCGCACACTCTTATCAGTAACTCTACTGCCTCTGAGGCATTTCCTGTCAAAATTATAGAGTTTATGGCTCATTAGTGCTTTGTCAAACCTCTTAAACCACAAGTACATGGGCTCGGTATAGATGTTCATAAATTCATAAATATATGTCTGTGATTCATGATTCAAACTTTTGCTCTACTTGTTGAAGTCATTTCAGTGGTTTAACTGTTTTTTCTCCGCCTCCCTTCACTCTCGGTCTCTCTCTCCAGTTCTTTGGTGCTGTGGTGACCGTGGCGTATGGGGCCAGTGCTTTCCTCTCCTATTTGGACTGGAAGGGAGATGGAGGAAACGCTGCCACCAACACGGTGCCGACTTAAGACTGTGGAACCCGCGGTGCTACTCCCAGGAGCATAGTTCATTGTTGAGACACTGATGATTATTGACCCATTTAACCCAAATCCTGACTTAAGGCAAACCCAGATACTAACAATAAGACGAAACCTGTTCCAGGCGGTGGTTTAATTTTTACCCATCCCAGTAACAGGAAAAATACTGGACTGAGGTCCCTCCTTCAGAACATCAATAATATTACTAATAACAATAAATAATAAAACACACTTAATAAATTGCATTAAAAATACACTTGCATTACCATGTACATGAAGTAAGTGTTTAAAATCCCATAGAGTGAAATTTGAAGGCACTGAATGTGACTAAGATTAAAAGAAGGGAAATATAAGCACAGGGCAGATATGTGCTAAACAGAAGAGGGAAGAATACATGATGTGTTCATGGTCAGTCTGAGACCACCGGCAAATGTAAAAATTTAATGTTAGCTTGAAAAGGAGGAACACAAATTCCAACCTCCAGGCCAGATTTATTCCAGTTATGACAGTCTGAACTTTAACACCAAAGAATTGGATGTTCAGTAGTTCTAATGTGTGTACGGTTTGTTATCCATCAATGAGAAAATGAGGAAGCAACCACTGAAAGTTAGCTTTGTATTTTGTGTTTACTGGGCATTACAGAGCCTTTACTGCTTCTATACCTTTCACCAATAAAATGTTTTTATTACATTACTAAAAGTCCATTAGCGACAGAGACCAAAGCATTGGTAAGAAAATGAAAAGCAGCAAAATTATTTTAATCATGAAGCTGACAAGATGACACTTTCTGAATGACTCATTTTCTGATTCGAATATTTTTCCACAGGTGTGCATTTTTTTTATGATTTAAGTCAAAGTCTGCTCATCTCCTGCTGTACTGTATGTGCCTTTATGAAACATGCTGTCTTTTTGTACCAAGAATTTGAACATTGGTGAAATCCTATAGTGAGTGCTAGAGCTCAACTACACGCTTCAAATAAACCACTGAGTGATATCAGTGAGGCTTTTTTTCACCCCCATGTTTATTTGAAAATATATATATATATTTTTATGGACAACTGTAACAACAATATCATTTCAACAGAGAAATAAATGAACAAAAATGTGTTAAAACAAGTAAAAACAATTTGTGCCAAAAACTAGTTGCAGACGCACACACACACACACACACACAATCACTTTACATTGAAAAATTACTTTGACAAGCTCAAAACTCAATGACTTTTCAAACTGTCCAAATACTTTACATCTTCATAGCAAATATTAGTCCTACTAAGCTAACAAAAACATCAGGCAGAACAAGGAGAGTTAAAACATTCAATCATGTGCAACGTTTCCTCTGCTCACAAGGACATCTGTTAAATGCCTTTCACAATAAGAGTGACAGCAGAAAAATTACTCTAGTTCCTATTCTCCAAAAAAGGCAGTTCCTGTAAAGGCTAAATGTTAACAGAACAACTGCACATAAATAAAAGAATGATTGTAAGGTCAGGGTTAGGCCTCCCTCACATATAATTACAGTTTAAGAAAGAAATGTGTTTTTTCTTTTTAAGTAGTCATATGCAGTCAAGTGGTTGTGAACAGAAAGTCAGGAAAACCTTCCAACTTTATGACAGAGGCTCTTCTATTGTTCCCACCAGTGTTAATTTTGACAGCAAATTTTGATTTAGTCTTAATCGTAGTCTTTTGACGAAAATGGAATTTAGTTGTAGTCATAATTTAGTCATCTGAATAGTTTTAGTTTCAGTCGACAAAATTATCGTAAGAATATAGTCGACTAAATCTACAGTCGATTAAGTCGACTAAAATATAAAGGGTGTAAAATGTAAATGCTTTTCTTCAGTTCCCTTGAATTAGTCACACATTTACACAAAATTAAACATTTATTTAAAGTTATGGAATATTATTAATAATATTAACATTAGCGTCTCACCTGCTTCCCACACACCTGATCATTAACACCACCTTACTGAGATAATACAGTGTTTTACAGCAGGACGCTCTGAAAGGTACAGGGCAGTGTTCAGGACTAAGATTAGGAAAGGCTAATCCACCGCGGTGTGGAGATTTTCTCTAAACACAAACGCTAAACTGGGAAAAACACTTTACCCTGCATGACATTAAAATGTTTACCTTTGCATGGAGATCTGGGTGACTGGTTTGCAGATGTCGTTTAAGATTTGTCGTGTTTTTACCCGAGAGAGTCGCCCACATGGTTTACACATCGTTTTGTTTGTCACAACGTCAAAGGACAAATGTGTCCATACATCGGCTCTTCTCTTTCTCCCTGCTGACATTGTTTACATAACTTAGTTTTATCGGAAGGAACGACCAATCACAGGCTAGTTTGGTCTTCCCAGGTTTAGAGCAAATTTGTGCAACTGTGTGTTTGATTGGATGTTTTCCTAACTTGTCCCGCCCTGTCACAAAATCTAATAAGTTCTGATTGAATGTCGTCCCCACCAAGCATTTTTGTCTCGTTTTCATTCATTGACAAAAGTGTCAATTAATTTCGTCATCATTTTTATCATTTTAGGTAGACGGAAATATTTTGTCAACTAAATTAACACTGGTTTCCACCACATCAAACACAAAGAAGTGCATATATAAATTTGCTATTAGGAGCCTTTTGTGTACAGACAATAGATTTATGTGAGGTGCCTCTGAATTTAATACTTTTGTCAAAGCCCATGAACACAATTTTACAATTGTGCTTCAGCATTTGGAGGAGGAGGCAATTCAAGTTTTTGTTTTGTTTTGTTTGATCTGGGTTACTGAGATTCAGCAGAGTCGGCATGTTTGAAGCTTCCAAGATTCAGAGGCGTGACCACCAGTACCTGACTCGGGTCCAGACCCCGGCCTTCCTTTGTCTAGAAACAAACAGATTCATACACCCATCATTAGACAAAATTAAAGGGACAGATTTAAAGAGCAGCTGTTTTATAGATGTTCCCCAGCTCACAGAAAACTCACAGCTCTGTACTGCAGAAACGTCTCCTTGAAAGCCATGAAGTCAGTGAATGTCAGCAGCATGTCAAAGATGTCACCTGAGACTTCCTCTTTGTGCTCCCTGCAAGGGAAGGAGATCCACTGATCACACATAACATTGTGACCACTGACAGGTGAAGTGAATAACACTGATTATCCCCCCGTTAGTGGGTGGGCTATAGTAAGGAGCAAGTGAACAATTTCTCCTTAAGGCTGATGTGTTAGAAGCAAAAAAAAATGGGCAAGCATAAGGATTTGAGCAAGTTTGACAAGGGCCAAATTGTGATGCTTGACGACTGGGTCAGAGTATCTCCAAAACTGCAGCTCTTGTGGGATGTTCCTAGTCTGCAATGGTCAGTATCTACTAAAAGGTGTAAGGCTCATAGATGCACGTAGGGAGGGAAGGCTGGGCCATGTGGTCCAATCCAACAGATGAGCTACTGTAGCTCAAGTTACCAAAAAAAAAAAGTTCATGCTGGTTCTCATAAAGTGTCAGAAAACACAGCACATCGCAGTTTGCTGTTTTGGCAGCAAAAGGGGGACCAACACTATATTAGGGAGGTGGTCATAATTTATGCCTGATCAGTGTCTACTCATCACATTGTCAGAGCACTAGTGTGCCACCTTGTGGTCTACTGCAAAATATTTCTTATGAGCAACAGGTGCAAAATCTACTGTAACTGACTCAAAAGCCATCTGGTTGCTTTCAATCAAGGTTCCATTTTCTGTCATGAGTTGAGTTAAAGCAGTGGTTCTCAAATCCAGGCCTAATGGCCCAGTGTCCTGCAGGTTTTAGATGTGTCCCTGATTCAACACACCTGAATTAAATGGCTGAATTACCTCCTCAGTATGCAGTCAGGTTCTCCAGAGTCCTGCTAATGACTTCTATATTTGACTCAGGTGTGTTGAAGCAGAGACACATCTAAAACCTGCAGGACACTGGGCCACGAGGCCTGGATTTGAGAACCACTGAGTTAAAGTGTCTGATGTCACATCTTACATGAGTAACTCTTTGAATGAGCTCATGTTGAAGCCAGGAATCCTCTCCACCAGCTGCTGTTCCAGGTGTTTCTCCAGCAAGTCAACCTACACAACAGCAAAGATTTTGATTTAAGGCTATGTGTTGGAAATGTTTGGAAACATTAAAAAAAATAAAATAAAAAAAAATCACTGTATGGATGTGAGAGTTAAATCTGTCCACAGTGGGATGCCCAAACTTACATATTCATTAAAGATGGGTGTGTAGCTGAGCTTGTTCTCATCTGAGTCCTCAAACTCAAGGTAATATTTTTCCATGAAAATCTGCTGAAGCTGCTGGAAATCATCCTCTAAAGGAAAAGTAATGGACATGCAGAAAAGAGCATCTCTTCACCATTAACAGGCAGCATGTGGAAAATTTCTACGCATTTCACTCTTACACATACAAAGAATTGTGTGTCAATACTTTTTATTTCATTTCTCTTTAACAAACAGTGTGATTGAGAATGCATCGCTTATATTTTCTGAAACTATGTACTCTAGGCACAATTTCATCACTAAACCTACCCATGACGATCTCCTCTATGCAGCCAATAACTGCATCAAAGGCCATGTCTGCAGCTGAAGAACTGGAGGAAGAAAAAAGGAGAAATCAGCGTAACCTGGGACCTAAAACACAGCTCCTGCTCTGTCAGTGTTGCTGTGTGGCCCAGTTTACATGACACAGAGTTGAGAAAATCCACGATAACTTTAAACTTTTGCATGCAATTCTTGGTTTTTAAGTCATTTTAAGCTAAATGACGTACATGACTGACTTAAAACACGACCTCAGGTGGTTGCAAACGGTTAGAAGACAGTTTACAATCACCCACCTGTAAATAGCAAAGTCCTCTTCATCCATATCGACGATGTTCCCCGCAGAACTCCGGATATCTGAAAATAAAGGAAGTAAACACGTGAAAACTCCCGTGCAGCTAACATTTACTGTTAGACAAAACAGCCAGGTACCACGTGCTAACTTTGACAAAAAACAAGACATTAACACTGAAACACGTTTTAAGTTTTGGTCACTCGTGAACAATCACGTTTTAGTTTTGTTTTCTTTTAGCTCAACCAGCTAAGCAAAGATCTGCTAACGTTAGCCGAACACATGCAGTGTTAAATGAACGCGAGCTGTCAAGTCTGTCATTTTTTTCTCCCAAAATTAAAGAGTTAATTTTCACACGTCTCAGGCTCCATTTAATGCCATTTAATGCAATTAAGATTCTTACTCCGATCCCCTCCGTCCATAACGGTTAAAGCACACGATAAACGGTGGGTCGTAAATGGCTCACGTAATGCTGTTGCCAGGGAAACCGCTGAACTTTGTACGTCTTTGTGTCTCATCCGGTAAAACAAAATCTGCGTATATTGGTTCCTACTTGCATGAATTACGTATTTTTAAGATATTAGGGCCATTCTGGATAATGGACAACATACAAATAATATACAAACATGAATGTTGCAAATAACAGTTGTTTATTAAATGATTTTGAACCTATTTTCACTGAAATCACTCTTGTGTTTCAATAGCACATAGGGTGGTGGGGGCGTTTTCAGATTAAAGTTGCAAAAAGGAGAGGTAAATCAGACACTGAGATTCAACTGAAGCACTAAAGATTTTAGATTATATTCTGGTTTGTTTGTAGAGGTTTTTGGAACATCACTTCATGCCACAAAAAAAAAGTGAATGTCACGTGCACGATACCATTTATTTTAAAGCTTTGGTTAAAGTTTCTTATATTTTTATAGAAATGTAAATTTAATAGGTTGTATTAGACAATACTTGAAATCGTATTCAGCTGCAATATTAAAGTGATAATGTAATTATCCAATAACAATGTATATGATTCTGAAAAGGAACAGTCTATAAAACAAATGTTTACATTAGGTACTTTGTGTATTTTGATGCCAAATCTTTTGTACTGTTAGGTGTTAGGCACCAAAAAAAAAAAGGAAGTTATTGAATACAAAATCTTTGAACTCGTGCCATGCCACTTTTCACCCTGTACATCAGTGATGAGGGCGTGGGGCTTCACATGAGCCTGAAATAGTACCCAGTGTTTTCTACACTGTATATCTTTCTGATAAATTACCACCACACCCATATAAAAAAAAAAATCTTAGAAACACCCCTGCCTAATATGCCTCTTGGGTTGAGATCAGCTGGTATTTGAAGAGTTACTGTGTTTAGAAACCTACACCTTTTACAAACCGATGGTTAAAATTGCCAGTGTGAGAGTAATAATAGTTATTACAGGCATGAATTGGCACCAGACAGTCACACAAAAGAATCACATGAACATACATTTATTACAAATGTCACAATCCAGGAAACAATTCTTCAGTAAATCACATCTTTGGGAACTCTGGGGAGATTTTCTTTTACAGTTGTTTTAAATACAACTCATTCTTTACATTCCTGAATTTGATCTCCAACCACAGAGACCATTCATCTCTCACCTCCGTGTATAAGGTGCACCAGGAATTACAACATAGCCAACAACGATCAGACCAGTCTTTTGTTCTGTCATCTTCAGAAACCATTCTAGTATAGTCTGAATGAGTTTACTGATTCTGTTCATGCAATATGATGAAGTATTAACTACTCCAAAAAACCATGACAGAGATAAATGTAAAATTACTGTCATTTGAAATGCCATTGGATGTTTTAAATTGTACAATACAATTTTTATTGAATTATAATTTAGCATACAACTCATTTCATCACCTGTTTCCAAAATACAAATATAAGTCAGTCAACCCAGAGATGCTTCAAGTAAAGAATGGACAGAAAGACAAAAAACACAAGGCAGAAGACAAGAAGAAGGAAGGAGAAAAAAATGGTTAAATGGGAACAGGTGTTGTTATACAGAGTACAAAGAAACCATATTTCACTCAGTCTGACCCAACACACTTCTGACAAGCTCTTTTTTTTAAACAAGATCAATTATGTAGACAAAGAACTCACCCAGCATGTGAAACAAAGGCCATACTCTGTTTTCAGTAATGTGTTTCTTACTGCCAAAATCTCATTCTCTTATGGAGGCCTGTGTAAACTGATAAGAGGAAAAACAATCCTCTAAAACATTTCACATTTAGCTCGATAAGTCACTACTCAGCTCATAAGCTGGCTTACTTCTTAGCCAACATCAGCCTTCAGCCTCACTTTAGAGGGACAAACTCAAAATCCGTTTGTAGACTGAAAATTGTCACGTTTGTTACCACAAACAAAAATTAAGACATAATTACTTAAAACAGCCCCTCAAACAGGTTTGACTCATGTTGGACAGACACTGAAAATTGTTCAACTGTTGACACCAAATCAAGAAAAAACGATCAACTCAAAATACGCATTTATAACTGGGAGGAAAAATCATCCTGAATGAGATCACTTATATGTGGCTTCAATGTAAATTTTGTGGTTGCTTCATAACTGACAGACTGAGGGACAGATCAACATCTGAGCAAAGACAGTAAAGCACAAAAAGAAGCAGTGTCGGCTGAAAGCTAAAAATCAGTTCTTATGCAGACTGAAGCATGTTTTGCTTTCAAATTACTGGCTGCATAACATAATTCATGTCATTAACTTCCTTTCGTGTATACCAGCCGACTGATTTTGAACAGCTCTGTAAACTTTATCTGAAATTAAGCTCAAGGAATTAAAGTAATCTGAGACAGAGTAAAATCTGATATTTCAACCAACCATGGAATTTCCTGATGAAAAACCCTACACCTGGGTGATCAATCAGTACAGACAGTGAAGCTGCCCAAAGTTTAGGTGTTGAAGAGAAAGAAAATGCTACCATGAGAACACAATTATTCACGCATCTACATCCAAAAAAAGAAAGTGAGACACATTTCAAGTTTATTTGTACCTTCGGTTTAATACTGTACTACAGGCTGTGTTCTCCTCTGTGACCAAGCCCTGTCACATCTGCAAACATGTGCATGACGGCGATGGGGTTAAATAGAAGTAGCCTCGGGACTGAAAGCACAAGTGGGATCCTTCTGATGGAAAGGTTTTTTTTTTTTAAATAACTTTACACAGGGGGCCTGCAGATGACAACTTGGTTCTGTCTGTCACCAGTTTACACCGTCTCTGCTCCTCGCTTCTGCCTTTTTTTAAATCTGAAAAAAGTAGAAAGTTCATGATTCTTGGCCCAGCTTCTGCAGTGAGTTGTCAGAAGGATATAAAAGAGAAGATGTAGATACATGAGGAAAAGCTCCTGGGGGTTCCAGCTGTTGTTTTATTGCCCCTCCTCTCATCTCTTCTCTTTCTTCTATCCACCCCTCCATTGGCATCTCCTCGGACCAGAATTCAATGTTCTGGCATCATCACAATGTTGTGGCAACATCCTCGCAACCCTGTGGGGTGAGAGGGGATTAGAGGAGGAGGACGAAGCTGTAGGGCTTGTGTGTCTCCCTTGACTGGAGCAAGGCCAGGAAGTGTGTCAGGATACATGTGCAATGAGTCTGACGCGGGTCTGGATGTCTTGACGGCAGAGGGGGCACGTCTCTAACTGTAAGGCACACTCCATACACATACCACTGTGAAAAAGCAAAGAGGAAAATGTTTGCATCAATTCAGACTTTTATTGTTTAGAGTTAGTACAAAAATTCTTGTTTTACAGAATTTTTACAACACATACCCATGTCCACAGGGCCGCAGCTCTGTGTCAGCCATGACGTCACAACACAGAGTGCAGCAGTTGTCTCGGATGCTAACCTGCTTCAGTAAGGCCAGACGCCGGTGTCTAGGATGGAGACACACACACACACAAATATTGTTTCTATACACATACATGTGCACTGTATGGTTTTATTCTGTCTGAAAGAGAATACCGCACATATATACACAGTTTTCACTCTCAAAAGACCCCATCCCAGAGAAGCATTCAATGGAAATGGCACATAATACAAAAAGTCATCAGTCTGAGTTAATTAAAGGGGACATTATGTTTATTTCTATCCATGTATTTCTAATACAGGAGCTGTGGATGATTCACAGTTCAAAATAAACCCCAATTATCTAATACTGGGTCACGGTGCAGCTCCTCAGTTCATCCACCATCTGAAACAAGCCGTTTTAACTCTTATGGGCTTCCACCCGTAAAAAGAAAGTTTGAACACTGAATAAAATATTTTTTGTAGGGCAAATGGAAAAAAAATACAGCTGTGCAGTACGCAACTCAAATGGCTGTATTTATATTTAGGTTTGCAGAGGTAGAATTCATTAAGGATTACATTTTATTTAGTTGCATATGCAATTTTCTTTTGCCCGGTGACTAATTTTAAATAAAAGAGCTTAACATTCAGCTGTTAAAGCTTATTTGACAGATTTTCTGTGGGGTAGCTAGTTAATGCGTCATGCTGCAGATGGTGGTGTGGACAGACGCCTGTTTTTTTTTTAGATACACCAGTTTTTATTGCATCAGTCTTCCCTTTATTTGGTCTAATTTTCTACTCAAAATAAAACGGCCAAAAAAAGAAAAAGTAGAGGAAATGAAAAGCTGTCAATCTTCTTCATTTCTCAGTCGGTGGCAGAACACAACAATGCAAACACCTCCGCGATAAGTCTTTTGTCAGACGCGCTGATCCAATTATGGTAATGTTCAAGGTCCTGTTGTTGCAACAGATTGCTAGAAAGTTGAGTCAACAACTTTCTGACACAGAGCCATCAAAATGAACATTTAAGCTTTATATTACACAACTGTAGAGCTTCTACATTCTGTCTTATTAAACAGGAAAACTGACATCAATGGCTTTTCTTTTTTAAAGCTTGTGTTCCACTTTCAGAGTATTGTGGGCCTCCATGTTTGGAATACAGCCACGACTAAGTGTCTGCCAAGAGAAAGCTCTGACGTGAAGGTGAAAAATTAACTATAATTATAGTTTACCATCCTTCACGAACAGGTACTACTAGTGTTAGTATCACTGCATCCAAATGACCTTAATGTCATTGTTTAGTAGTTAAATTAACAAATAAAAGTTTCAGAAATAAAGGTTTGCTGGTTTAGAATAGCCAACAAACTAATAAGAGATTTTAAAAAGTAGAAACTCCAAATGATGACTCGTGTTTTCATCATGATATATCTACATGCCGGATGCTGTGTACAAATTATTCAGAGGACAGTTTGTTAACAACAGATTACATACTGCTTTCCCAACCTCTTACAGTGTTATTCATTTTAAACAAAACAAAAAAAAAAGTTAAAAGAACCACCTTCATTTCTTACCTCGGTAGAATGATCTTTTCACTGGGCAGCAGTGAAGCAAAGTCATTGAAGGTGCTGAACTTGACAGAAGGTGGGTGACGGAAAGGCTTGGCCCCAAAATTAAACTCACACTGCTGGTACGACATGAAGCTGGCTGCCGCGAAGAAGCCGGACCTGGCACAGAGATGAAGAAAACAAAGGGGATAATTTTGAGAAAAGATGGAGAGACAGAACAAAAACAAGAGAAAAGAATGAAGGAAGGAGAGAAAAAGAATCAAAAAGTGAAACCAGAGGGCCCCCCCCAATCCAGTGAGTGAACTTACGTGGCAGATGAGAACACCTGTTTCTCTGGCGGTAGCTGATGTCCATTCAGATAAAAGATCATCTGCTTCTTGCTGAGATCCAACAGGAAGCCGATGGCATCTCCTAAATGGAACACACACACACACACACACACACACGCAGCAGAATGAAGTTTTGGCATGCTATTACTGTTATCTGTGTGGGATTTCAGCCAGAGCCTGAATGTTGGCACTGACAGCGTGGGTGCTAAAAATCACAAAAACACTCCACAAAAACAGTCACACCAAAATAACATAGCTATTTCCAAACAAATGAGTCTGACATTTAGAGCATGTTATTATCTCCATGTAACTTATTAAAGTGGGAACATTTCAAAATGTCTTTGAAGCCAGTAACTTAAAAAATATCTATAAGAGGAATCCCCAGCTATAACTATAGATCTTTATGTCAGCAGTGCATACCCTCCTTCCAGCAGGGGTGAGAGTGAGGTTTACTGCGAGCGTTGTACCAGATGAGCTGCCTGCAGCCATCATACGCACACGAGTATTCATCATCTCCTATTCCATAACCCTCCTGTAACACACACACACACACACACACACACACAGAAAAAGCTTCATTAATTGACTGCAGTCCAACCAAAAGAGAAAATGCAATCACACTTTACTGAGGGCAAACGGTAAAAATGTTCAAGTACATGATTTAGGAACTTGCTGTCCTTGGTGGCCCATCCGATTTGCATCACCCCCGATGTAATGACCGTCACCTCGTAGTACCAAACGCCTGAATCCACACAGAATGTACAGCGCACACTCTCAAAGGACGAGGCATCACATCGTGCCTGAAGAAAAGAACAAAAAGAGGTAAAGATTCTGATTTTTATGCACTAATAAAAATTTTTTTTAAAAACACTACATTTATTCACACAAAGCCTGACCTCTAGTCCAGTGGGTGAGATCTTGAGGTACTCGCTAACATCATTGCTGTTGAGCATGGCGTTGATATTTGTGAGGTTGACTTTTTCATAAGTGAACTGACGACCTTCCTTTAGGACTGGACAAAGAGCAGTGGGAGAAACACATTTAGGAAACTGTTCGTGTCTCTTCAAAAAGTGATGCCACACCAGCACAGACTGTTTGAAACATGGGTCTACTCACACAAGTTGTCAAGGCTCCACTGTGCGCAAAATCCAACCTGCCTCTTTAGGTAGTCGGGATGTTCTGCCCAAGACTCCAGAACAGCAAGACGATTGCTGATAGAAGACTCAGACACAGTCAGCTTGTTCTCACCTAAGGGAAAGAAAACGCAAGTATAAGTTAGAAAGACTTAATCTGTAAGTCTAACACCACGCGTTGTAACACTACTGTGTGTAAAAACATCCGTACACAGGAGGCACAGCATCAGAAGCATCTTAGCTGAGCAACAGCAGCTTCAGTGCTCCATTTCTGCACAGTAGGCGTTTAGGCTGAGTATTGAGTTACAGGTCGCCCACATTTTGGTAACACTCACACTGTAACTGACATAAAATGGGAGAAAACCTGTTCAAGCACAAACAGCATAAATAAAACGTGAGTCAATTTCTGGAGTGCTTGAAAGATTAAATTAAGTGATAGAAAACAAGTGAAACCCTTCCTGTAAAACCCACCCTACATTTCAGTGAGCCGTCAAAGTGACTTCAATTAAATATGTCTTTAAAGATGCATGTAGGGTGTGTAGCTCAAAGCAATCCTAACCTTTTAAAGAAAATGGAGGAAAACTTGTGTGAAAAGTTGTAACTCAGCCAACTGAGACAATTTGGACTTAGTCATAAAATAACAAACAGTTGTTTAGGGAATAAAACTACTGAGAAAAAAAAGCACTTCCACGAATCTACCTCCAAGCGCAGTATTTCATTTGCACAGAAACCACTAATCAACACCAGGGGAGTAGAAGAAAGCGAAAGCTGTAAAGAAGGTCTCTGCTTATTTACCTGATAATGCAAGTCTTATTTCACGAGTCTAATAATGAATCTGCATTTTTAACTGGCTTCAAGATATAATGAGTGAACCTACTAGTCTGGGAGAACTTCTCCAGAGCGATGAGAGCAAACAGCATGACAGTTGGGTGGGCCTCAGAGCTCTGGGTGACAGAAACAGACAAACATTAAATTAGTTTTTTTAATTCACTAACTAGACAAATTATTTATTTTCATGTTAACATACAAAAGTAATTATAATAAGATATCTCTTTGTCCCCAAATTCTACTTAATGCTCCCTTTGAGTATTTAATAAAAAACACTGCAGTGAGGGTGCTCACATTTGCTGTCTATAGTTTCACTGTAGCTATTTTCAAAGTGACACAAATGACAAAAAGTACAAAAGTTCCAAAGAAATGCAGTGCCACAACTAGTTACATATTGTAACCCCACTAAAGTTAGACACTTAAAAATCATTATGTTCATTTTCTTTGTCAAAAAATGTTGCAGATGTGTTATGTTGCTTTTCTTAGATCAGCCTGAAACACTGCAACTGCGGAGCTGACTTCCTTGTAGCTCTGACAAAGCTCAGCAAAGCAGTCTGGCTCAAAAAACAGTGAGGCTCTTATCTAATAAACAGCAAGAGCGATCCCAGTAGTAGTCACAGAGTGTTTTCCACATCTTTATAGTCGTGCACTGTCTCTGCTGCACATGATCAGGGATTTTCAAAGGCACCGGGAAAATTTATAACCTGGCTGCTTGGCATTATTAGACACCGTAACCAACCAAGCATGCATTAATTTTAAGTAAACGGAAGCTTTCTCACTGTACTTGTACAAACAACCAGTCTTATCTAGTACCATCAGCAGGATAATGTAAGCTCTCGTATCACCAGTTAAGCAACCACAATGCATCAGCAAATTTGAAGTCTTAACAGTGTGCAACAGTGTGATTCATGCAGCATACCACACGCACTTAATAACCAGGTGTCAAAGTTTGCTTACCAAGCTTTCTAGAAGATACTCAAGGGTTCCAGGGCTCAACAACCCAATACTGGCCGGTCCTACAAAATGAAAAGAAAGAGAATTTGCAAGTTGACTAACACAGAGCCTTGTCTGCTTGCAACAAGCTTTAAAATCTAGACATTTATAGCAAACAGGCAGTGGAAACACCAGAGAGCAAAACTAGTGACTCAAAGATTAACCATAAAAACTGTAACTGTGGACTGTACCAGCCAGTTTCTCTGCCAGGCATCCCAGGACTGCAGTGGTGTTTCTGTGTTTAGCGGGATTTAGAGCATCTTGTCGTGCAACAGCTGAACTCAGATTCAACATGTCAGAGAGTTTCTGGAGAGCATCCTGGAGAGAGAAAATGGACAAGTCGCTTCAGTGAGGATCGTGCATCATTTCTATGGAACAATCTAAAATTCAAGCACCACAGAGAGCTGGAATATTTCACTTTCAAACATTTAAAAATACTAGCATTATCCTGATAAGAGATGCTACAAGGACATGAAGCAGGGAATGAGTAGTAGTAGTGGTGGTAGTGTCATTAAGATCATAGCAATTGTGGAGTATTGTGTCTGGGGTTTTATATTTCATCACCCTCTTAAAATAATGGCCGAACTCATTTTTAGTGAAAGTTTTATTTTTGCCTAAATCATCATAATGTAATGCTTCGTTCAGTTTTTTGTCTTTTCTGAAAAACCTGAAAAAATAACTTAGGCCATTATTTTAAGAGGGTGAAAATTAATTAAAAAAAAAAGAAAAAAAAAAGTGTAAAATCTAGGTTTTGTTGGATTTGTTCTGAATACTGTGACAAGCTCATTCTGTTCAAAGTGTCACAGTCTGACCTCTGTCCTTGCATTACTCTGGTCATGGAAGCAGGAGGTCCAAACCAGATTTTATTTGTTCAAAGTAGTAAAAAAAAAAGTGATGGCTGAAAAGAGGGGGTGGAAACTAGAGGAGGGAAAAAAAAAGAAAAAAAAAAGAAAAGTTGTAGTCAGCGGCATAGCTATATACTTTCTGAGGTGTCTGCGGACACATTTTTGCGCCACTGGCTGTAGTGAAGAAAATATTTTTTTGGACTTGAATGAACTGTTCTCTTTCTACAAGAGTAATATCTTTTGGAGGATAATAAGACAAATTGCTGTTTTATTTTTAGTCTTAATGTATTTATTTCTAATTGTTTGCATTGGTTTGCTTTGTGTGGCTTGAGTGAAGAACAAGTCAAGGATTGGTTTTCTGATCAGAGCTGCAGTCACAAACGGAAAGGCCATGGAGAGGTCAGTTTTGAGATTACATTTATTATCTATTCTAGGTTAAAGGTCAGATTAATACCTTGGTGGGTAGGGGACACTCGTCCAGTAAAAGTGTGATCACTGCAGGGCCTAAAGGATCATCCAGGGGAATCACTCGTATCAGAGACTGGACGACTTCCAGCCAGCCATCATCTAAAAAAAAAAAGAGAAGAAACTTTGAATCAGGATGATGCATAATTCCTGACATTTTATACTGCTAGTTTAGTCATCTGCCTCCTTCAGAATTGAACACATACATAATTACTATCTTTCTGATGTATTCAGCCAGAGCTGAGAGTTGTACATAGAGACTGAAGGAAAAGTGGCATTATAAATAATGTCTCCTGAACTGCAAAACATAAATTCCTTTATATTCTACATTATTTCCTTTCACAGTTGCTGCAGACTTTTACACAATCATACTTTATGCAAACTTATATAAAAATAAATAAATTTAAAAAATTCTCCTTCAGTTTGACAAAATCTAGAATTGCTTGTTGTCACAAGGAAAAAAAAGATTTATAAAATGACGGCTCTATGCTCACTAACATAACCCTAGATTCTGTTTACAAGATGCAAATTAGTAAAGCATGCATTTCCAGTCCATTAGGTGACTTGGTAAGAAATCCTCTCTAGGCTATCACTCATGAAAGCCAACAAGCTTATGAATAATGTAACATTGTAGGACATGTCAAACAGAAAGTGACTGGTTAGCTGATTGATTTGCTTCTTAGCTATATTCAGGGTTCAGAACTGCAAGCTAATACCCGGCTTGGCTGCTGTTGAGGCACACAACACCGTGCCTTGTGAGCATCAAACACCATATGTGCATAATGTAATGGAAAATTTGTTTTTCAACTCAAATAACCTCTGTGTACTTCTTTGGTATGTAATTGTAATTTTCTAGTACAAAGACCAAAGTGTGCGAAGTAGAAAACAAATTTCTTTCTAGGTTGTGCCCAAGGCCATGACACACTTATCAGGCTGAAGTTACATGGTGGTGGGAAACTAAACTCCCCACAGCTAACAGAACAAGACTGTACCAACACAATGACACAATAAAGGAACTGTGGTTATTTTGCTCTTTGGTCAATGCTGGTGCGAAGACTGTTCATGCTGTATTAATCCTTTTGCAAAGGTTATATTCTTACTTTCAATAAATCATCATAAAATCAGTTTGGTTTCAGGGCTCAACTTATTTTTCCATAACACATAACGCCAGGCTAAAGCTAGAATTCAAAGGGTACCACATACACATCCACACAAGCGCAATGTGAGAGCATCAACAACAAACCCAAAATTTACAGAAACATTAGCTGAACTTCTGAAGCTGTACAACTGAATAAGAATCAGAAACATCAGTTACATCAAACTAAACACAGAAACTAACTTGCAAAAATATCAAGAATATTTAATTGAAAGAAAATTCATTAGATTGGGGCAATAATAGCAACTCCAACATGATGTATGTGGTATAAATCATGACTATGCCCCTTCCCCCCAGACTGGGCAAGCTGCTGGAGAGATGCTGAGGGAGCAACATTAACTCAGGACTGTAAATGTAGGAATGTAAGTGTTGCAGCTCCTCTCCTCTATTCACATTCCTCTCAAATCTAACCATTTACCTTAAATAGGTTTTGTATAATTTTGGTTAGAAAGTGTGCTTCTTCTTAACAAGAGACAGTACCATCCAAACCAGTTATGTTTACCAAAGAACCGTTTTTAAACAATATAAATTTCAGAAATGAAGCATGCATGTACATATCCTGTGTAAATAGGCTGGTTCTTGTATAGTGGTTTTCTACTCTACTTGAGCACTCAAAGCGCTTTTTTTTTTTTTTTTTTTACAACATGCCTCATTCACCCATTCATACAAGTACTTTTTCTACACGTAAGTGCTTTCTAACATTCACACTCCAATGAACACATCAGAGAGTAACTTGGGGTTCAGTATCTTGCCCAAGGATACTTTGGTATGCAGACTGGAGCAGCCAGACCTTGAACCCCAAACCTTCCAATTAGTAGATGGCCCACTCTACCTCCTGAGCTATAGTCACCCCAAGGAGGAATGTATGTTAATACAAGGTAAAAAAAAAAACAAAAAAAAAAAAAACACTAGGATCAGAATGTGACTGGATGAACCAGGCCACATTTGGAGGTAGTCAAGCTCATAATGTGATTGGATCTCGTGCTGGTGCTACTGCAAACTGTCACCTAACAATGCATCTGCTCCACAAAAGCACCAGCTAGCAGCATTAAATTTAGCAGTATTACAATACAGATATGCTTTCCTTAAACTGAAAATAATAAAATTTGGAAATGCTCTGTGGTTTAAGTGAGGATGCTGCCTAGATAGAGATTACAGCCATAACGTAAACCTAACCTATTAGCTACACTCAATGGCACAATCTGAAGTTAGCAGTTTGTCTGATCCAATGGGACCCAACATTTGTTTCTCACATGCACCTCTGTTAGGCAAGTCCTAGAAAAGTTAAGGGCTGCATTGCATATGGGAAAAAAAAAGCTATATATAACCATTTTCACACAGTCTTTTCTGGGATTTACCAACCAAGGAAACCAAATGCTGCAGTTCAATCAAGCACTATATGGTAACCAGTCCTATGATGTCCAGTAGTGCACATATTTAAATACCACAGATAATGCTGAGTTAAGTTCAGAGCAAGCAAGTTGTCAAACAGGTCAAATATATCAAAAGAGAAAAACACCTACTGATTTCAACACTACTGTAATGGCACTTCCTTAACACTTCTCATAAACAACTCAGACATTCAGCTCGAGGGGGTTTGGAAAGCATATTCACAGAAGACTGTTTTAATTCCTGGAACTCCTCACTAGTCACTAATAAAGACAAATCCTCTAGATAATCATCAGATAGGTTCATTTCAGCCTTTAGAGTAGACTAGACAAACCAAGAAATGTTTTGGTCACGCTTTCACACAGAGCAAACGTTCTTTTCTTCACACATTTTATAACCTTTGAACCAATAATAAAAACTCTTGTGACACTGCACCACAGTGCTTAGTGTATTCTGTGCCAGCTTTTTTTAAAGAGCACTGACTTTCCAAAAGCTGTGTTTAATTGCTACATAGCTCCATGATTCTTGCTCAGTATGTAAATGCGTTTCAGAACAGTTTCCTTACCCGTCTCTGCCATCTCATGCAAAGTGATCATGGAGTAAGGGGGCTCCTGGTCACTGAAAAACAAAGCAGAGTTGCAAAAGTCGAGTTCACAAATGTTTCTCACATCTTTTTCACTTTACCTAAATATAACAAACCTGTGTGCCTGTTCAGTACAAATGATAGTGATGATTCTCACTAAAAGCACTCAAGCAAAGTGTTTGTGACCCTGTAATCACAGCATCTGGAATAATATCAACAAATGACTCATGGCTTTTTGTGTTTCTGTAATCACAGTAATGGATATGGACAACAACGTTATCCTGTGGAGAGGCTGAGGCGAGTGTATAGTTGCGATTGATCTGCATCAATGGGTGTTGCTGCTGATAATACTATTATTACCGTTACTTGCAGTGACTGGTCCCAAAATCAAAACTGCTATCATTCTAGCCAGCCACAGACTCAGACGGCTTAATTCTCAGATTTCCTAACATTACTTAGTAATACTGAAAGCGAGACGCCTCTCATTAATTAGTCATACTGTGTGCACGCTTTTGGAAATGTACATACATGTCTTAAACACGATCATTGTCAAACTGTGATGTGTAATAGTATTTTCTTGTACTTGCACACTCTTGTACTTGCACATTCACTATTTAACACTCAGTAACCTCTCTTGTTTCTGATTATCCACAATCAGAAGGCAATCAGTTTTCTATGGGACACTCTCTTTTTACTGCATGAACTTCAGAAATATGATGCACTAAACTATGCCGCAAAATTATACTCTATTGGCAATGTTTAAAAAAACAAATTACACCAAAATTAATTTCTTTTACAAGTGCCCCAAGAAATACAATACACTACACTGCTTGTAATTTAAATGAATCTAGTTTCATTTTGTTTGCTATAAGCAAACATACCCTTGCTGCTAAAAAGGGTACTAAACTTCTTTTCTTCAGTGATAACAACAGTTTAGTGGAGGAGGTGGCAAATGAAGAAAATGCCTCGAAATCTATACAGGAGACCCAAATAGTTTTAAATCACTGCAGCAAGTTATGCATCCAGGAAAAAAGGAAACAGAAATGAAAGGAAGAGAACAGAGTCCTCGCTCACAGGTTCTACATGTTCACAGCCACAGGTTCAATGAATAAATACCTGCAGCTGCTGCTCAGAGCTCTTAATCATCTTTGTTTTAAGCAGGCTATTGTGTGAAATTATTGATTTAGTCATGAATAATCTGTAGCTGCACACTTTATTATTAGCCTTTTCTTTATGAGAAATCCCAGTTCACTTACAAAAGAATAACTCCCTAGTTAATCATTATGAAATCACAAGAATAACATTCAACGCTAATTCAGATCACAAACATTGCATAAGGTTTTGACAGAGCAAGAGTGATCTGCAGAAAAGTTACACCTCACTGATGTTGATCAGCAATAAAAATGTGACAAGAATGATATGAACTGCAAGAGGGGTGTCGTATTATTAAATGTGCTGGCACTGGCATTATTAATGGGAAAGGCTGATATTTTTACAAAACCCAAGAATGAAGAGAAAGATTAAATTTAAGAGCTTTACAAACTACCCTTTATTCTGTTTTCCTTAATCAAATTATTGCTGGCATTGTTCCACTTACTTGTCTACAAGAGTCCTGATGACAGCCAGTGTGTCCAGCACCAGGCCATCTACATTCTGCTTTTTCCGTCTTGGCTCATGGGGCCCTCGTCCTCGCCGAGGCGGCCTGACTGGGTCCCTGGGCCGACTGCTCCGAGCCTCTCCAGCATCAACTCCTACGCCTGTACTGTGATCCACCCGCCTGGCTTGTCCTCGGGTCGCCCTTGATGAAGCATGTTGGTGGTCCTCCAAGTCACTATCTTCTCGACATACACAGCTGTTACCCATGGTTCCAGTGCTGGAGACCAAACTGGCAAGACTTTCCCAGAATGGACAAAGGGAATTTGAGGAGGAGAGGAAGAGCAGAACCTGTACAAGGCTCCTGCAGGCACAGAAAGTGATCCAGGCGGCTACTATCATATCATTTGGAGAGCTTGGTTTTGGGGGGTTCTTGTCCCTGTGGGCTGGGTGGGGTCAGTGTAAATGATCATACTGTTGCCAAGCAGACTTGTGTAGGATTAGTGATATATGGCTACTTAAATGAGCCAGGAAAGGTCAGGTGATGCAAACAGAAAAGGTCTGAACATTACAGACAGCCCAAGGCTTCAGTCAACCTCTCATCCAGGGGTGGCATTGCTGTGAAGGAAACACACAGAGAACAGAAAACGGTCAGCTCTCCTGCTTACTTAATCTGTCAGAGTAGCCAGCAGCAAATATTTAGACTTGCGGAAACGGCACACCCCGTACAATTAATGCCAGTAGATTACAGAATAATTAAAATTAAACACTAGCCCTTATCGCTCAAACAGAACCACTAAACGACATCAAGCCGTTTAAATCAATAGTTGCGCTGTTTAATTAAAAAGGGACAGTGTGCCACACATAGCCACTAAACGATGACACATTTTAGTATTGTTGACAAACAACAGCTTTTCAGTTAGCTGACTAGCAAGCTAGCCACCCACAAAGCAAGCACTTGTCACGTTAAAAAGGAAAACCAAGTTTTCCAAACTTGTTCTTATAATTAAAAACTATAATGGTTCCATGTTAACCTAAAGGTATACTTACGGTGCTATCATGTACAACAAACAGCATTCAAAGCGCAGTCGAGCCAGACCAAAGTAGTTAACAAACCAGAGAGCTAACAAGGTAGCTGCGTTGTGTAGGAGCTAACCTACTAGCTGTTAGCTTCAATAGCTGGTCCCTCCTCCGGTTCTCCTGTCGGACTACACAAGTTAGGTAACGGGAGGAACAACGAGCTGAGAGTGTGGTACTCGAGTATAAGGACACATTTACATAACCCGTCTATATGCCGCCGCAACACGCCTTCGTTGAAGTATAAAACAGCACATTCATAGCGGACACATTTTAAATGACGCTACAACCGAGCGCTAGCTACTCGCTAAGTTCCGTAGCGCTGGCAGCTAAAAGGTTGGTCATCATCAGCTGTGGATGCGGAGGCGAGACTGGAGGAGGGAGGGAGGAGGGTGAACGTACAGCAAATCATTCAATCATTCCTGTGGTTCTGATTAATCTTTTTACTCTTTCAGTTTAATATTTTACTTCTTAATCTTATCATTTTGAAAAAGGAAATTCGCCGCGAAACGCCAATGTTAAAAGAATAAAGCAAATGTACACTACATTTGACTCAACCCCAAAAGCAGAAAGGTAACTAAATAATCAAACGTTTAACCCTTACATAATGTTCGTGTCAAATTTGACCCGTTTTGACATCTGAGAGTAGAAAAAATGTCCTAAATTTCATTTTTTTTTAGCCTGAAATATGATGGCTTTTCCTAAATTGGCCCAAAATACTCAAAAATGTTTTGTTTTTTTTTCCTGAAATGTTATAATGTTGCTCAGGTGCTCCTACAGATTTTTGTACACAGTCAAATGTGACCCGTATCTATTCAGATGGATTTTAGAGCCACTAGTGTGCGTCAGATCAAGGAAAATGGTGGTTTTAGGGAATCTTGAAATTGTGCATGCATAAAAATTGTGTAATCTTTATGGGACAGAGGTGACAGGCACCTGCTGGTCTTTGGAGGATCATGGAGGAATCGCTAAACAGTGTAATAGTAAAACAGTAAAGGAGTGATCATATATGGTGAACATAAGCAGGACGTGCCTTCAGAGATGGTGCCTTGAAAAAGACATAAGATCTGGAATGTGATAGGGTGGTTAGCGCTGTCACGTCACAGCAAGAATCTCTGGTTTATATCCTAGTTGGAGTCTTTCTGTTTGACCAACTCCAGAGTACATGAAGTGAGTTTCCTCTCACATTCAAAAAGGCATGCATGTCAGGTTAACTAGTGATTCTAAATTGGCCATGGATGTGAGGAAAAATAAAGTGTTGTACAAATGTTTGGTTAATGTGTGACTTGTAGTTGAAAGTCCTTTGAGTAGTCAGTAAGACTTGAAATGTGCTGTATAAATGTGAGTGCATTACATGTCTGTTGGTGCCTGTACTTTGCCACAACAAGCACAAGTACCCACAACATAAGAAAATAATCTAACAAGTAATAAGTCTGTCTAATAAGCTGCCATTTCAGTGAGTGGGGAAAAAACATGCAAATCCAAAACATACAAGGTTTCCTACCACTGCTTTGAATGTACAGACTAGTTTACAACTACAGCAATTCAATGTCTTAGGTAAAACGGGACATATTATTAGAGAACAGATGCTTTTCTCCAAAAGCTATAAAACCTAATAAATATTCAATTAATTCATGTCAGATAGGCTATTTATACATTCTAAATGAATTTGTAGTACAAAATTTGCTGTAGACACTTATTATGAGGGAGTTCTTGCCCCTGGTTAAAACTGACCCAAACCATGCTGTTAAATCATAGAATATCAACAGGGTTTAATAAAATACATCAAAGCAATGCCTAGAAATGAAAACATACAAACACACATGCAGAACAATGCCGTTTAATTTCAGTGTGCACATATTAAATTCTACTCTTATTACATTTGACTTAGACATATATTCAAATGGTGTGTGCTGCAAAACAGTCAGTCGCACACCTTGCTTCGGTCCAGGGATGTATTAAAGGAGTGGTTGCGATACATCCCCATCTTCCCCAGCTCTTTGGTGAATCTCTGTGATTTGGGGTGAAAAGTGCACGGAGAGGTTTCAAAGGTTGGAGGGAGGCGACCGTAGTCACTGGCTGTGGTCCTGTACATGATGTTTTCGGGCTTTGCTCCCGCTGCAGACATCAGACGTTTTGCTTCTGGAGTTATCACGCAGGTGAAAACTGGGTTTCCGGGATTAGTCCACGTTTTTGTTTCTTCTGCCTGCTGCTCTGGGGAGAGTGGCATCGTTGAGCGTCTACACTTATAAAAAAAAAATAATAATAAAGTAAAAATCAATTAGCTTTTTATAGCTGACTTAATAGACAGACTAACGGTTGATGGAGAGATGCATGGTCATGGGGGTTCGAACATTTAGTTTTGCACGGATTTAACAATTATATACATCTGAGTAATTACAAAGCCATTATTTGCAAGCGCAGTACGGCCTTTGAAAATAGATTCACATTATTATTATTATTATTATTATTATAAACTTTACTATCTATTTTAAACCTGAAGCGTGAACACGGTTTTCACCACCGGTACGTTTATTTACTAAACCTGTCTTGACTGAAGCGTTGCTGTTTCCAAACTGTAATGCGAATAAAATAGTTACCTGAAATGCAAGAAATCAACAAAATAATGTCTGTCCGCCTTGTCTTTCTCTTGTTGCGTTAACCCGGCCGCGGCGTGAAGAAAGAGTGGCGCGTTGTTACCATGGCAACCTAGAACCATTAGGCGGCGACAGTGGTTTGATCTCATAATCTCACGAGACTTAAAAACCAGAACAACGACAACTGTACTGAACAAGGACCACATCAACATAGTTTAAAATTATAGTTGCTGTCAGAACTGGGCGCTGGGAGTGTGAAGAAGACTTGGATCACCAGAAATGCCCAAAGAGCTCTAAAAATTACTCTATAATATCCAACTTCTGGTTAAAACCTGCTTTCAAATATTTGATATTATTACCCAGCTTTCTATACTAATCATTAACATTCAAAAATGAGCGCTCTTTTCCTTCAGTGACCTTAAATCCTTCTCTCTCCGGGCACCTCCCTTTCTAAAGACCCTCCAAATTCAATAGCTGTGAGCCCAGACGGAAGTCCCATATGTCAGATGTAATGAGGCTGACTGCCTCCTCTCAGACATGCTCTGGACAGTCTCACAAACACTAATCAGAGCAAACCAAATTATAAGACAACATGAAGAGACCTGTTTGGAACACTGAGAAGAAGAAAAGCCCAGATCCCAAATCAGATGCGAGTGCAATTTGGCAGTGAAAGGGGGTTTGTAATCTGGCAGAATATCTCTCTGTTAGAGATAAAATAAATAAATAAATACATTTTTAAAAAGCAGGCACACTCAAGTGCAGCCTCAGTGACCACAGACTGGCAATCCAAGAAAGGAAGACACACACAAACAAACAGAAAAAAAAAATAAACAAACAATAAAATCAAAACAAACCACAATTTATGATCAGTGTTTGACAGGTAAAACATATATTTTAAAGACCCTCATAACATCTTAAAGTTAAAAATGCTCCCTAAAAAAAGAGTGAGGGTGTGTCTTGCTGCCCAAAATAGAGAAACATACCACAAGCTAAGGGGCCTGGAGCTTATCCCAGCTGTCATAGGACGAAAGATAGGGTACACCCTGGACAGGTCACCAGCTTATCGCAGGGCTAACAGAGAGACAGACAACCATACGCACTCACATTCACCCCTTTGGGCAATTTAGAATCACCCCACTAAGTGCATGCCTTTGTACTGTGGGAGGAAACCGGAATATTTGGACCAATGGTTGTACACACGCACACAAATATATATATATATATATATATATATATATATATATATATATATATATATATATATATATATATATATATATATATATATATATATATATATATATATATATATATATATATATGGCAATGGTGTTTGTGAAACTCGCCAGTAGAGATCTTTAGCGTCGTATTTTCCACTGCACGTAAATGCATCATTCGCTGCGTCATCAGCACGTGTCAACTGTTGACGTAGAATTACGGCGGCTGCTCTTCTCAGTGTTCATAGGTGTATCGCTTACTCTTCTTCGGTTGTTGTTGAGGTCAGCTGGTACATTTGTAAGGGCAGCAGTCGGTTTCGGGGATTTATCGTCACCTTCTGCCGCAGTCTGTGCAACTTCTGGTGTCTGAGCAGCTGGAGTTGGGGTCTCGCTCGGAGGATGGACAGTGAAATCCAACGAGATGGGAGAGTCCTGGATCTCACTGATGATGCGTGGAGGGAAGACAGACTGCCGTATGAAGATGTCACCATCCCTCTGGTAAATTCTTAGGATAATTCTAACGTTAATATGGACTAACGACTACATAAACCGGTTACAGTTAAGAGTAGAAAATTCTCAAAATTCAGCTAGACTACAATATGTTGCGGAGTTCTCAAAGCAAACCAGGTTGCAGTTTTGTGAATAAAATGTTTTCTGCAGGATGTTCCCGAGCAGTGCAGATCATGAGAAAACGCTCCCTAAATTTTTTTTTTGCTTTTTTTTGCTTAATATCAGTGATACGTGGTATTTGGAATTTTGCCATGACACACTTTTCTGTCCTCTTCTGAGCTTATAATTTGCATGTCAGTGTTTTCAGTAGGTGACATATCTCCTGTCAGCTTTGCTATGCGCATGCTTACCTGCTTTGTAAAAAATAGCTATTTAATTCTGCCTAAAGAGCTTATATACACTCATAGGCTACTTCATTGGTTACAACATGCTGTTACTGGGTTGGACCCTCTTTTGTCTTCAGAACTTTCTTAATTCATTGTTGCAATTCAACAGCATGCTGGAAACATTCCTCAGAGATTTTGCTCCACATTTACCTGATAGCATAATATAGTTAGTTTCGTATTTGTTGGCTGCACATCCATGATGAGAATTTTCCATTCCACCAAATCCCAAAGGTGCTCTATTGGATTGAGATCTGGTGAATGTGACTGAAACACTTTGAGCTTTGTGACATGGCATATTATCCTGCTAAAGCAGCCAACAGAAGATGGGTACAATGTGGTCATAAAGGGATGGAGGTGTCAACAACAGTGCTCAGGTAGTCTGCATCATTTAAATGCTGCAGTACTCAGTTGGTACTCCTACTCCCACTCCCATCAGCAGCCTGAACCATTGATACAATTTTGGTGAGCTTGTGTGAATTGTAGCATTTCCTGTTTGTATCTGACTGGAGTGGCCCCCAGTGACCTTCTGATGTGTTGCACATTCAGTGATGCTTTTCTGCATATCTTGGTTGCAACAAGGGGGTATTTCTCTGTAAAACCCTACATATAGTTGTGTGAGAATCCCAGTAGAGCAGCCCGTCTAGCACCAACAACCATGCCACTTTCAAAATCACTTAAATCTCCTTTCTTCCCCTTTCCAATGCTGGGTTTGGATTTCAGCAGATCATTTTGACATAGTCTGAGTTGCTGCCACGTGATTGGCTGATTAGATATTGCTGTTAATTAGCAGTTGAACAGGTGTACCTAATTAAGTGGCTGGTGAGTGTATCTATCTTGCTGTCTTGGTTTAAGCTCAGTATTTTCGCCCTTCAAATATTCTTGAAATCATCATAGTGTTGATTAAAAGTGTTTTGTTTTTTAAAAATACCATCTTATTGTTTCTGGTTTCTTCCAGAGTGAATTGCCTGAGGCAGAGCAGGACAACGGCGGATCCACAGAGTCTGTGAAAGAGCAAGAGATGAAATGGACAGACCTCGCCCTGCAGAGCCTACATGAAAACACACCGAGCACCGGAAGCTGAGAGACTAATACAGAAATGAACTGTAAAAAATAAAATGCACAGACACGGTGCAAAATATATTTTGATATACATCAAAATGTGCCGTGCTGTGTGGTACATTCTTGAGACTCATTAAGTGTCATTTTATACTTGGCTGTGAACTATTCATCACTCATAAATTAAAATAAATTTGAGCAAATACAGTCCTGGACTGTAATAAGTGCATTTATTAACCCACAGCTTTTTCTTTACCCAGATTAACTTTAATTCTAAAACAAATCCCTCTGTGAGTGAATCTGTGATCTGCTGCAGTTTTACTGTTGTAACAAGGACCTCTGGGTTTGACAAACAGATCTCAACAGAAATCACTATAGTTGGAAGGCTATGATATTGAAAGACATCCAGAGTTTGTAACAAGTGTAACATCCTCTCACCTTAAGCTATGCCATAATATAGGGAATATGCAGGTATTCTGGCCACTAGATGGTGCAGTACTACACAAGCGGACAAATACTGTAATCAAAAAAAAATATTGCTTATTTTCTTCTTAAACCTATATGAATTGTATTGACTAAAGTGCTTAAACATGTTTAAAACACATCAGTGAAACTTAGTTTTCTGCTAGGATTGTATGGAACACCCTACTGTGTGCCCAGTCATACTCATGAACCCTAGGTTACCATTGCTAATACACAGTATGTCATTTCAGTATGCTTTACAGATATAGTTTGCCTATACAGGGAAATTTTAACTCCTTTCTCAGCCTGGGTAACATCTAGGTACATAGGTGCATTCATCCATGTTATCCTACACAGGTGAACATTTCTCTTGAAAATACAGAAAAGCAGTTCTCTCTTGTTTTCCTCTTGCTCTATATTGCTGGTGGCATAACAGCCTCTTGACATCTTTAGACACCTCCCTGAGGGGGCTTTAAATCAGAAACAGCAGCGCTCTATCATCATTGTGTCTGTGCTGCCTCTGCCATGAGCTTGAGAATCTGGTCATGCGGCCCCTTCCCCAGGAGTGCTGATGGGTGTCGGTAGGAGCCCCCCAGGCGATCCCAGAGTGTGAAGTATTGTCCATAATTATAGTTGAAGTACAGGTGATGATCTACATGGTGAGCAGCACCATTGATCAGAAATATCAGCGGGCCTGGAAGGCGGTAGTCTCCGTCATGGATGGAAATGGTCCAGATGTTGACAAAGACAAAGAGGGAGAGGTAAACCACCTGTAACGTAAATAACCCAAATGTCAGTCAAAGTATTTCACAATTTCATGATAATAGTGTACTTTCTGAATTTCAATGTATTATAGTTTGTCCAGCCACATTTAAACTGCAGTTTAAGAGCAGTACAGTATTGCTCCTCCTTTAACCTCAGATCAGGCATGTCAGTACTTCTGAGCATCAGAAGAAGATCTGCACCTTGTGGAGAGGGAAGATGAAAGGGTAGATGTGGTACGGTAAGCTCTGCAGGAAGCCATCGAGTGGGTGGAAGGCATGGCTGGCAAATGGTGTTGGGATCTTGAATGTATGGTGCTGCTTATGTAAGTGCTGAGGGGGAGAAACACAAATGGTCTCAAGTTTAGGACAAATCAAAGGTGTAAAGTTAAAATAACTATGAGAGAGGAAAGGTTATATTCTATATTTTTTAAGGAAACTTGAGCATCCAAAGTGACCAATCTAACAAAAAAATATAAGAACATGCATTTCAGAGAGATTTGTAGTTTCACATCCACACCCACTAAGGACATACTGACTTGAAGGGTTTTTTTTAGCTGTGAAATCTTCCACTATGTGCTTGCTAACTTTGCCTGGAGCCTGTTTGGTACACAAAACCGCAAACATAGAAACGCTGAAACGCCCCATAAGGCTGAGAGCAACTGCAAAATCGTGTGATAATTTGCTTTGGGTTCATCACTGCAGCAGACACCTTCCACTGTAGCTGGCAAGCCAATGACAATATGAACTCACTGACTGGGGCAGGTTCAGGTTGGAAATAAAGATGCTGAAGATTACCTTGTAAATGCTCTGATGGTGCATGGAGCGGTGAATCCAATAAATACACATGTCAGTAAATAACAAGAAACCAGCGATGCTGAGGAACAATCCTGGCCAGCCTGAAACAGAAATGTGCAGATGAGTTTTCTTAACTTTGCAGACTCTTTTCCTTAATGTTAAATTTGTGGCTTGGTTAATTTCAGTTAGTAAATCACAGACAGCCTTAAAGGAGATATGCTAATTTCCTTATCTGAAAAAAAAAAAAGTATTTTAGCTCCCTTCCCTTCCCTTTAAGGCAACTTTCTTTTGATTGGCTGCCACTCATAAGCAGAAGGTTTGAATATAGATATTGTTTCTGTGGTCACAGCCAGCCCTGTGTGGTGAGATGACCATATTAGGCATATCTGCTCACTTTTACATCATACAGAGCCAATATTTTAGAAAAGTGCCTCAGGTGCAGCATTTAGGTATCCCTTTGAAGAAATTTAAAAAGTACGTGTTGCTGCTTGAGCCTTTAGGTTTCTGCGTGTTTGTTTATTGAACAGGAATGACACCAAAACAACGGAATAAGGAGTCCAATTATTAAATTTAATAAAGCCATTTCAAACAGTTTTACAGATTAATCTGGGTCAAGACTGCATCTCATCCCCGTGTGGGATGACATGAAGTGCCGACACAGTTTCATATAGTCACAGTTTATCAATCTTGGTTATATCATATACAAAACAAAATGTGGACAAGAGAGAATTTCAACAGCTGGGTATTCAGATGACCTCGAAGTCTCCATTTCTATCATTTATGTACTCTCCATCAGGGGCTGCAAAGACAGAGTACTTGCGTCTGTTATGGATAATCTGTTAGTTAGAGACATACCCTGAACAAACTGTTCTTGGCTGAAACCAAACATTATGTACTTGTGTATTTTAATCAGTTATGTTTATTTTCCAGTCTAAGACAAATTTCTTAGGCAAGTAAATGTACATGTGGCATATATCATGAGTATACTCCTTCACCTGTAAACCAAAATCTGAGCTTTTGACTTACAAGGATATCTTCAAATACACTGACCTCATTATTTGAGACTCTAACCATGTTTACTGTACGAATCCACCAGAACTGAACAGCATATACATTAAATGCCAGAGAATAAGGCATAATGCAGTAGGTTCCCTTTAAGAATAATTTTATTTGCAGTTTTGCATAAATTGAAGCTAACATGAATCCTGTCCTGGAATTTACAAATTGAAATAATTGTTGTCTCACCCAGGGAAGTTTCTCTGATGTTGTCATAGAGTTTGCTGTGTCCCCTGACCTCCCAGAAGAAAAGTGCTACAGTGGGAAAACTCATCCAGAAGATGGAGACAGTTCCCAACTGGATCTCCTTTCTTACTTGATGCTGTTGAATCAAATACACAAAGTTAGGATTTAGGAAAACCTTGGTTTGGAAATGGTATCAAACTTACCTATCCGTTGTCTGGCCTACCTCAATAAACTGTGGATGCTTCATGAGTATATGGTCAAACACATAGTAGAAGTTAAGAGCGCCAAAGCCCAGGTAAACCAGCCATGCTCCCAGGTTGGTTACTACCCACAGGCTGATAATCTGACGCACAGCCCAGTTCTCGGGCCATGAGAGCGGGTAAACATAAGGAGTGAAAAAGTAATAGTCAGCTATGTTCAGCACATGATCCATGGCAGCCTGTCAAGACAGTAAATTATGACCCCAAATTGCTCTCACAGTATGTGAGGATATTTATACTCCATGAGATTTGCTTCAGCCAGAGCTTTAATATAAAAATTCATCTTCCATGTTATCATTATGGTTACTCTGTCAGACAGCATATGTGCACTTTTAAAATTTAAATGCATGAAACTTGTAAATACTGAAAAAGGAGAAAAGCAGCATAATAATAAGACAGTCCATATAAGCTTGGGCTGGTACAAAATCAAACCAATACCCTTATTGGATGGAACACACAGCTGTTCCCTTTTTACCCCTTTATTAAAACTTTTTAGAACAAATATTTGCTCCTCGGATCGGTTTCCAAGTCATACTTTTTGTGGTCCTGCATTACTGTTTAAGGACCACAGCAATGGTCTCAATCTTGTTTCTGTGGTAATCTAAAAGTTGCTCTTGATCTGTTTGGCTTAACATGATTCAATCAGTGATTCCCCCACACCTCTGTTTTAGAGTTGCCATGGCGCCAATTAGTGTGAAAACACATTGAGTTCAAGAGTGTGGAGCTCTAGAAATGTCTCAGCTTGTTTTTAAATTCTTATTAATGGCCAATATATAATTGATAATAACTGAAAACAAACAGGAACAGCTGCAGACAGCATAACAGTTATTTAATTCACTTACTGCAGGATGGTAGCCTCAACTCAGCGATCAGTTTAAGAAAATCCACCTCAACTTTCCAGGTATTATTTAATCAGACTGCTGCTGAATTCATTATTTCTGCTGCACTGACCTGCTTTAGGACCAGGGCCGGTCACCGGAGTTCCACGAACCTTCCTAGAAAGTAGATGAGCGTTCACTCCTCCTCTCACAGTCAGTCCACTCGCATATCCTTTGTGACAGAAAACACATGGCCTAATGTAGCAAGCTGCACATACTGCTAACTTGAGTTTACCATGCATTGCGCTACCTTCTCCACAAATTCAGAGATTCAAAGAGAAGCTCTGGGTTTTTTTTTTTTTTTTTTGAGGCAGTTAATAGCACATGTTGAGTGGATCCAAGGAGACACAGACATGTATGTCCTGGTGGAACAAGATCCCAGCATGCTCAGCAAATAACTCAGAGCTCAGTGGCAGCAACACACTTGAACTTGCATCATTTTCTGATATTTTCTGTGCAACTGAATAAATTAATATTTCTATGCTGCTGTGAAACAAATAATCTGAAAGTGCATTGTAAGCAAGTGAGCTGTACACTGCCTATTTTAATTGATTCTAGCTCACTTTTAATGCAAAATAAAATCACTTGCAAGGGTCAGCGTGTCATATCTTCTAGTGAATGTTCCCTGTCCCATGCTGGGCTTGGTAAGCTCAAGTAGCAGCTCAACTGTCTGCCCTCTACACACACATATACACACAAATACACACAGACCCACAATGAAGGAGTCTAGTCAAGAGCATGCTTAACACTTTGTGATCATAGAATATCCTATTAGTTTACAATATAATCTTTCAGCATTGCTGACTTGTCACATAAAGACGCATCTTGGTCAAAGAATATGCCCTGTCACTGAGTATGAAATTTAAGTGGACAGTGTAATCACTTCTCAGAATGAGCAGGGCAACACTTGCAGAGAGTCTTACACACTTTTTTCTCTGTAGGTGTTTATTAATGCGTGCCCATTATATTAAGTCAAGTATTTACTCAAAATAAAGCATGTAAGACTGCACATGCTATTTGAATTTTTAGTTTTTGGTATCTCTCTTAAATTGTGTTCACGCTAATTACTTAGATTATCCATTTTCTCCGCAGGTCTCACCATGTGTAGACGTCTCCCTCTAGAGCTCTCTGACTCAAACAGCACTTTCTGTGCATTGGCTTAATGTATTTATCTTTGGTTTTATTTGTCATTTTTTTAACAGCTGTCACTTCCAGTGTCCCAAATCAACCATGGCAGTTTAGACCTTTAATTCTTAATAAAAATGGGAACTAATCTGCATCACATATTTAAATGACTTAACCAGGCACTGGCCTTCATAAAGGATGCATGACAAGTTATTTCTGTATAAAGTAGAGCTATTATGTCTTTGCGTATTTTATGTCATATATCTATATGTGTGTGTGTGTGTGTGTTAAAATACTGGGCTTTGATATTAAACATAGCTAAAGTTTCAAATAATGAGGTCAGCAATGTTCAAGTAATTGCACATTTTTTCTTCTACTTTTGGTTCTATGTGTCATGATCCCTGGGTCGTGGACCCAGGATTGTTGAGTTTTAGGGATATTTTTTTTGGGGGGGGGGCTCGACCCCTTTGTATGGTTTAAGTTAGCCCCCCCTCCTTTGGAAAGACTCCAGCAATGAAAAGCTGTTAGTAGTCTGAATCGTGTTTCCCTCTGCATTGGGGTCCTCACACTTTGGTGATGTGGTTTTGAGCACAAAAGCCCCTAAAACTAGTTGTTCAAAACTTCTGTTTACAAGGAGCAGCCAATCAGAAGAAAGGGGCCTAAAAAGGGGAAGAGAACTACAACAGCTTGTTTCAGACAGTGGATGAACTGAAAGACTCCGCCAAGGATACGTGTGAGATAAATAAGGAGTATTTTGAACCGTGAATGAAGCAAAGCTAATTTAATAAAGTCGAAAAATATTAATAAGGGCTTTGGAATGAGTATGTCTCTTTTAAGGCTGCCTGTGACATCATTTTTTAAAGGTGTGATAATGCCATTTAAACCTTTTTTAAATGTTCGGTGAAAATGTTCACCCGTAACATTGTTAGAACATTGTGCCATAACATCCTAAAAATGTTTTTCAGAGGCAGTATTTAATTTAAGGTTTATTAAAACATGAAAAAGACAATCGGTCACTCTCACAATCACACCAGTGGTCAATTTAGAATCACCAATTAGCCTAACAAGCTTGAAAAACGTACCATATTGTTTTCTGTGTAGTTTTTGATCTCTGGAAAATTGTCCATATGTTTGTAATAAAAAGTAAAGCTCAGAAGATTAAACAAAACTTGTTATTTTCACGTACATGAAATGTGATTTAATTTATTATGACTGGTTTTTGTTCTCTTAATTAACATTTTCAGCCGTTTCAATAACTCATGTAGCACTCATCTCTGTAGCTCGTTTCGCTCGTCATCCTCTGTGGTTTACATCGGTTTCGTCCTAAAATGCGTCAACTCATTACTGGCTGACACTTATTAGAAAATGCGTATGGAAAAACACTGCAGCGACCGTGGCGAGCGCAAAAGGAATAATGCTGCTTTCATGCTCCTGTCGCAAGATGGCAAAATCTCAGGACTGTAGTAGATGGTCTTTATAGCCAAATAGCTATAAAGTAGACTAAGTAAGCAAGTAAATATACATTCACGTGCGTGTACAGTGGTGTTTGTGTCTATTTTTTTTTTTTGCTATTTTTTAATTTTTTTTATTTTACGGGGTTTAAAACGTCCAGGGTCTTATGGTAGTCTACCTTAACTTTACTCTCACACACTGTTCTGTTCTATTATGGTCACACATACTGACAAAACACATCTTTTTATGCTTGCCTATTCTGTTTGATTCTGCATTATTGACTTTTTGATTCTGTGATTTATGGACCTTTGTTTTAGGGTGTTTTCCAACAGTTATTTTAAGCATACTGATTTTGGTATTTAATTGCTTGTAAGGTGTCCTTGAGTTTCTTGAATCGCGCCCATAAATAAAATGTATTATTATTTATGATTATTAAAAACTCGTTTATTTATACACACACAATCATTTTGTATGCCCTTTATGGGGGAAAAAGCAACGTCATGTGCCGTGTGCGCACGACTCGCTACTGAATTCGATATTTCCCATAGCACACGGTACGTAAACGCAGCATATGACAATCGCTTGTTTGCTTTGGTTTGCTCACGAGCGACGGGTGAAGCGGCCGGGTGCAGAGCGGCAATGACAACAGACGGACGGCACTTTGTACCGTGTGCACAGCTCCAACAGTGGGAAGAATTACAAGAGAAATCCCGTATTCACTGGAATGTCTGCTGCAATTGTTCTGCGTCACAATGACTAGATCATGTTTTCAGGAAAACTGAAGACTGTAGGTCAGCATAAGCTGTTACATTAAATATGTTATTTGCGAAATCCATTTTTTAAATTTTTTTATTGAGCAGTTAGATTTGCGTTTATGAAATTGAATGTGGACTTTTACCCCAGTTAAATGAAGGCAAATCAGAATAAGACAGACATAGATTTTTATTAGTGTCAGTTTCCACTAATTAGGCATTAGGTTAAGTTAGATGTAAAAATACCTTAAATTAAGTTGTATGGAAGTATTTTATGTATCATGACGCATTTTCAGTGAAAATTAGAGGAAACTTTTCAGCATCTGTGAAAAGTTTACTCTAATTTTATAAATCCGTCATTCTCCTATATTAGCCCCAGGAGTTGTATAAATTCACTTATATCCACATGAAATTAAAACGCCCTCGTGGGAGACGTGCACGTGGGAGACATGTACTCTAAACGAAAGAGTGTATTGCTGAACTTTTGTGACTACGAGTTCAGATCCCCGTATAGCCTAATGATGTTTACCTCCATTTAAATAAACGAATTAATTGCATGATGGAGTTTTTCCAAGGGATTGACATTGCAGTCTTATATAATGCCCAGACAGCAGGCCAGAAATCCGGGCACGGGGATCTCTGTGTTCCCGCTGCTGAGTGGGTGACCACGTCGTGTGCACAAACCCCTTTGTAATCATTAACAACGTGTTTGAGTGTAGCGCGACAGGCGCGTTTTGCACTCGGCTCTGTTTTCCCCGGAACGCTATAAAAGAGCCACTCCTACGCTGCCATTCACAAAGCTCAATCACCTCTCGAAGAGACAGGAGGAACGCCAGCATCGTTTTGTGGACAAACACGCCATCGACTGAAAAAAAATGGACCCTTGCGAGTGCGCCAAGAGTGAGTATTCGTGTCACTGTTTAACAAGGTATTTGATACGTCGCTTGTTCTCAGAGGATCACATGAAACTGATGCGTCTCATTTTATTTTGTTCAGCTGGAACCTGCAACTGTGGAGGATCCTGCACGTGCACAAACTGCTCCTGCACGAGCTGCAAGAAGAGTAAGTTAGACGTCAACATCGACGTGTTAATATCATTCTAGTCAATGTTGCGTCCCTATTTTCTCAAATACACTGAAAATGGTCTCATAGTAATGCACTTCAGAGTTGTGCACTTGTTCTTCATGGGGTTTGTTTTGTTTTGCTGCGCAGGTGGCCCTAATTATTGAGCAATATGTTCTCAGTCCTGTCTGAGTTAAAGTCGTCATTCCTTACTGACATCAGCTTGTACCAATTTTAGAGTCTGTCGTCACTTTTTATTTGGTGGTGGATCTGTCACTAACGATGTCTGTCATTGCAGGCTGCTGCCCGTGCTGCCCATCCGGCTGCAGCAAGTGCGCCTCTGGCTGCGTGTGCAAAGGGAAGAAATGTGATACCAGCTGCTGCCAGTGAGGAGTCTGCAGCATCTGCTCTCCTACACTTATGATGGAGCCATTAAGACTCCGCTATTATAAATTTGCGCACTGTCACTAAATGATATATATTTTGTACTTTTCTTTGGGTGTTTGAAATAAACATGTTTAACAAAATGTGATGTCTGGCTCTGGCTTAGTTTCATAATAAATCAGCTGAGGTGATCAATGTTGTCCTTTTGACCTTGGTCACACACTCGGAGTAGTGTAAGCAAAGTCCTCAGGTCTTGGAATGAGGATTTTCTTTTTTTTTTTTTTTTTTTTTTTTTTTTTGTGGGGGGTGGACTCGGAATGACTAAAGCTAGCCATGAGATGTGGCCTGCTTGGAAGGCTCTGGCTGGAATGCAAAGGGAAAAACTTATAAAACCACCAGCAGTAGATATCCCAACTTATTGGCCCATCAGAATGTCTCAAGTCAAGATTACAAAGGAGCACAATTTAAAAAGCACCCCTCAAAGTACTAGCCTGCAGTATAAAACTCCAGTAACTCAAATGGATACAAATTTCAGGATCTGCAGTTGCTATTGAGTAAATTGGTCCAGAAGAACTTAATGTGGCTGCAAGCCTTCAGGCAACTCTAAAGAGATCTGAAATTGTTAACCAGAAACAGAATGTACCTTAAAATTTGTGACTGAAAATGGCTTTTATCCTGTTTTCTCTGTTCCTTTGGCTCATCTCTTTCCTATCACGGCAGATGGCCGCCCATCCCTGATTCTGTTTCTGGCTGGAGTTATTTTCTACATTTGCAAGATGCTTGCTTATAGGTGATCCCCTTGGATTTTCTATCATTGCAGGCTTTTACAATTAAAAACAAACAAATAAAACACCTTGACACAACTAATGTTGTAAAGTGGTGCTATATAAATAAATCTAACTTGAAATCAAATTGTATTTCTCAATTTAGGGGGACTAATGTAGTTTTTAACTGCAATAAAACTGGTTTATTTTGACCTGGGTTTCCGCGGAACGATCTAACAAGGCGGAACAAATGTGCGACACTTGGGTTTCCCGGAGGAACAATAGTAGCGGTGTACACAGGAACTATTGCGTCGTTTCTGTGTTCTGGGGAAGTTTTGTTTTTTGGGCGTTTCGTGGTACAAGTCGACTGTACCAGTATTAATATACAGCCAAGTGTGCGAACATGCCGAAGGTGGTTTCCAGAAGCGTCGTGTGCTCGGACACCAGAGACAGAGAGGAGTACGACGACGGAGAGAAGCCGCTCCATGTCTACTACTGCCTGTGCGGCCAGATGGTTTTGGTCCTGGATTGCCAGCTGGAGAAGCTACCTATGAGGCCCCGGGACCGAGCCAGGGTGATCGACGCGGCCAAGCATGCCCACAAGTTCTGCAACGTGGAGGAGGACGAAAACGCGTACATCAAGAGGGCCGAGGGCATCGAGAGGCAGTACCGCAAGAAATGCGGCAAATGCGGCCTGCTGCTCTTCTACCAGCACCAGGAGAAGAACAACCTGGCCACCTTCATCGTGGAGGGAGCCGTGGTCAAGTTCGGACAGGGCTTTGGCAACACCAGCGTCTATAGCCAGAAGCAGCCGGAGGCTCCCAAGAAAGTCCGCGTGATGATGACCAAGCGGACCAAAGACATGGGCAAGTTCAGCTCCGTCACGGTTTCCACCATCGACGAGGAGGAGGAGGAGATCGAGGCCAGGGAGGTGGCGGACTCCTATGCCCAGAATGCAAAAGTGATCGAGAAGCAGCTGGAGAGGAAAGGTATGAGCAAGAGGAGGCTGCAGGAGCTGGCTGAGCTGGAGGCCAAGAAGGCGAAGATGAAGGGCACTCTCATTGATAATCAGTTCAAATAGATGACTGATAGAGGAACACTGTGGCCCTTGCTCCTAGGAGACCCTGCCTCTGCTCTGCCTGGGACTTGTTATACACGCAGGGCAGTATGTGGACTCATAAAACAGGACTGGTGACGAGTGTAGTAGCTGTATAATAAGAATGTGATCCCGATCTGAGGTTGTTACCCTTTAAATTAGTTTGTCATGATGTTTTGTACATATAGGGAAAGTCAAAATAAACATTTTCTTTTGGTAATCCTTTAACATGTTTTTATTGGTGTCATCATCACTAGCAGGGTGCTTGTAAGCTTTAGCTGTTTGGGGGAATATCAATTGTGATAATCAAAAAGGTTTTAAGTTGTGTAAATTTTAAACTAAATATTTAATGGAAACACCGATTATAAAGATACAAACTGCATAGCAAATATAAATGAGATATATTTTTTGTATTATTTTGTTTTGCTCATTTTTAATTGATGCCAATGACACATTTTAAGTTGGAACTGTTGAAATGTCTCGCACCTAAATTATTTGGCAGCAGGTTAGTAACATGATTGGGTACAAAAAAAAAATACATCCCAGAGAGACCGACTCTTTCAGAAGAACATATGGGGAGGAGGCTCACGACTCTGAAAGACTGTGGTCAACGTGGAAAAAACAATTTGAGTAATATTTATGAGTAATAACACTGCAAAGAGTCAGAGAATCTGGGCAAATCTTTGTATCCAAGGTTCTAGGCCACAATCCAATGATCACCCAACCTGCTACCAGTGCATAGTTCATTCAAAAGAAAGCATCTGTAATGCTGTAGAGCACATGCTGTGTGTAACTTCCATGTCTGAGGCTGACTATATACAGGTTTGGGACCATGCTTCCATCCAGATTGTCTTTTTCAGACAAAGAATATCATTCCTATATATATTCCTTAAATCAGTAGACTAATGCCAAGCTTTACATGGTTCAGGTAGTAAATTGACCTTTGCCCGTTGTCGCTGGTTCTGTGGGCCTCTTGCCCTTTGGCCGTGGGGCACCCTGCTGGGGTCGCCCTCCTCTTGGGTTGGGCACGCAGTTGTCAGAGATGCGTGGTCTCGGTCTTCAGTGCCCGTGGGGGGACTGCGGGTGGCCTGGGGTTTCTGGGTCTATCTCTGGCTCTGGGGGTCGCTGTTGTGGCTTCTCGCCCTCCTTACCAAGTACGTTTCATGACAAACATACACACGCACACACAAGCAACAGAACAAGAGTATATGCTTGTTTTCTGTTTTATACTTCTCTTTCAGGTGCTGTTTGCTGTTGTTGGTTATTTGCTGTGTCCTCTTTTTGTTTGTGTGCTTTGGCATTTTATTACAGGTGCAGCAGTTGGTGACACCACCCACCCTGCACTTTCGCCTGTTGGTTCTGGTGTAGTTGGGCCATACCAGTTAAAGCGGAATAAATTTTTTTAAAATGAAAAGAAAAAATAAATAATAACAACAAGAGGAGCCTACAATACAGCTCCTCCTGGCACATAGTACTTATTGTACTATTAAGAAATAAGTTATACATTTTTATAGATTATTAAAATGTTTCTGTTTATCAGTGATAACGTTAAAAATGCAGTTTGAGGTATTCTGTGTCAGATAGTGATTAATGAGAAAATGGAAGAATGTAGGCCAGTGCTGGACTCAGTGTAGGTCACTAAATACAGGACAAATGAGAACAATGTGTTTCATGGACAGGATCCTAAATTTACCATATCTGACAGAAGAGCAAAAGTATTCAGGACTTCAATGCTGTTGTTGAATTTTTATTTTCTTCATTTTTAAATTAATTAGCGGTTACGCAAAACAAGCAACTTCAAAACAAATTAGGTATACAACTAAAAACATGAACAATAGCGCAATTAGATTTTCACTTCAGTGGCATTAACTTGTAGGCATAAATGTTTGTCTTTATTTTACTGTGATGTAACACATTCTGCTTATTATTTTATATGTCTATTGTGTTTTTGTCACCTATAATGTGACTTCCACAGTGAACTGGGTCCTTTTTTTTTATTTGTCCTTGTTGGTTATTTTTAATTCTGTTTAAAGTACTTCACATGAGAGTATTTACAGTCACAAGGTTAACTGATGATTCCAAAGCCCCTAGAACCAGAGTAAGTCTCCAGATTTCCATGCTTTGTATAAAAGAGTCACACAATCACTGTGTGCTCCACTTTCTGTATCTGCTTTCTGTTGTATAATAGAATCATACACCCTATATTATATAACAAAGTAGCTCAGGGCGGTTGTGCTCCACATGACCAGATTTGTCCTGACGAAGCAACAGACTGCAGCCTGGAAGCAGGTGTTCATCACCCATCTGGTCTTTGTGATTCAAGCTGCAGCCAGTGGTTTTTGTCTTGTATGGCAGCAGCAAAAGTGAGATTAAAAAGAAATTTAAAAAATATTACAAAGCAAATGATGTTAATAGATTTTAAATTTATCCCTGACAAGCCCTTTTCCCCATGTTCAGCATAGCCACCAGCTGAATCAACAGACTATGTAGAGATTTCATAATTTACTTTTGGCTGAAGAGTAGTGTTAAGAGCATTTGGTACAAGATAAGATAAGATAAGATAAAACTTTAATGAATGAAAGCAAGACACCATGGTGATAGCACTATTGGAGGTGTTTAACTCTATTAGTGTACATTTATAGAGTTAATCAGTCAACTCCATATGTCAGGACATCTCTGGTTACTGACATCATTCAAATGAAAAGAATATAGCTGCTTTTAAAAATATGTAAAGTTTGGGTGAATGAGATGCGAGAAGAGGTCAACATGAGTATTTTAAGACCTAAGCTTTTGCCACAGGTTTTTAGGTTGTCCAGTTTTTATACCTATATTTTAAAAAATAGGTTTAACTACAGCATAATATCTTCTTGACGTCATGACAGTAGGTGTAGCTCTGCTTCGCTAACATTAGTTTGTAGTTCCTTATTAAAAATAAAGAAGAAGAAGAACTTCCGGGACGGACTCGGGATTGTCCAATCACAATCGACTCCAGAAGTGCCGGTTGGGGCAAATAATGTACTCGCATGCTGAAGAAACAGAGTAATACAAAACAACTGTAAATTACATTCACGCGTGGAGTATAAACAGGACCATACTTTCTCCCACCTCACACAACAGGTATGAAGGCTGGCTGCTTCCAGCCGTATCACGTAAAAACCTTTTGAGTTAACTTTGAGCATATGTAAGAAGATTAGCAGTTTAGCATGCTTGCTAACGCTGCACAGTAGTTCATTTTGACTTGTAGCTACATGTTAGCATGCTAAGGAAGCTTAGCCGAAAGACCAGCGCTAAAATAATAATAATGATACATTCAGACACGTGGTTATCATTATTCATATCACGCCATTTCTGGGCAGCTGGAATTAAATTTGAAGCTGTACTTTTTGTTGTTATTCTGAAAGCGTTGCTAGAAGCTAAGCTAACACAACCACAGTGCTCCATGCGCGCGCTGCAGGTGTTGATGTCAGCTGTCTGTCGGTAACTGTGTGTACCCTGTATACATGGTTGTTTATTTATCCAGTTTTTCCACAGTTTGTATGGTATAGACTAGTGCTAATCCTAAACGTGTTGTGCATTAAAATCCTTCAGTCAGTGAGCGACAATGTTGATTAGGAACCTAATGTAGCAGCTGTATATTTACATTAAATTGTCCACCCCAAATATACCCTTCTTTATTTTTCTTTCCCCAGATTGGCTGTGAACACCCCAAAATTAAAGCTCCCTATATGACTGTGGAATATTCCTCTGATCCTGTTTTATGTAAATCTCTTAATTTGTGTTTTTGTAGCGATATGGATGCAGAAGGTTTTGGGGAGCTGCTGCAGCAGGCAGAACAGCTGGCTGCTGAGACTGAAGCAGTGTCTGAACTGCCCCACGTTGAACGGAACCTTCAGGAAATCCAGCAGGCGGGGGAGAGGCTTCGATCCCGCACCCTGACCCGCACCTCCCAAGATGCCGCAGACGTAAAAGCGTAAGAAATATATGATGAGAACTTGGAAAATTCTTGTACCTTTTATGTGCTCAGTGCAATAAGAATAGAAACAGGAGCAGAAACAGGAACACTGTGTGTAGACACAGAGTGTAAAAGCAGTAAAAATTAATTTAAAAACAACAAAATTAAACTACTAACAAACAAGACACAGACAAGAACAGTATGAAACATAAATGTAAATATTAACATCAATATGTGCAGTATTGCAAAAAGGCAGAAAATAGCGCATGTAATAATGCTCCTGAGAAATGTAAGTGATAACAGACTAAATTACAAGTGATACTATAGTAGTAATAATCACTTTTTAAAATTTTATTTGCATAACTGGAACAACAGTGACACAGGACATGGACAAACAACACAGAAAACAGGACAAGTCAAAATAAACCAGCAGAAAGGGGATAGACAGGGTGGTGGAATAGTGGGGTGTGAATAAGTGTTGTGCATACTACATGCTGTGTGACTGTGATTGAATACATGCTGACCATGGTTAAATGAGATAAGAAACAAGGAGTACAAATAACAGTAATAATAACAATAATTTCATCATTATATTTTTTTTTTACTTGAATATTTATGTAGCTATCAATAGATACCAAGTAGTAAAGAAAAGGAGGGAGTTATTAGGAAAATCAATTTTTGTTTCTTGAAGACGTTTCACCTCTCATCCGAAAGGCTTCTTCAGTCAGATACCTGGGTCTCTCCACCATTTGGTTGAGAACCGAAGAAGCCTTTCGGAGGAGAGGTGAAACATCTTCAAGAAACAAAAAGAAGTCCAGTCGCCTTTTTTCAAGCTCAAGAGACCATTATTGTGATGTTTGTTCAAATATTTAGTATAGAATCTGAAAGGTGCCATGTATGATTGCTTATTCCTAAATTGCCACTGTAAATAAAATTAATTACAATTACAACAGTATTTAATAATGTATTTACCTTTAAACACTTTGACAGACCCACACATTTATAAACTATATGCTTTTGGTTTGAAAGAATTTATAATAATAAGTTTGAGTCATATTTGAAGGATTCAGTCTTTTGTCAATGCAGTTTATTTAAAAAAATTTTTTAAATTCCTCAAAACCCTCTATGTAATGTCTGGATGAGACCTCAGATGGTCTGTATACGTTGTTCCTGTAATGGTTGCAAAGCTTTCTGTGCCCTCTAGTGGTTGTGGAGAACAACTACAGTTCTTTGTCAGTCTTGGTCTCTGTTTTCTCACCACCTTTCTGTTTCAACTCAGGTCCATCCTCCTTGGTTCCAGAGGTTTAGACATCTTCCACATTTCTCAGAGGTTGGAAAGTCTTAGTGCTGCCACTACATTTGAGCCCCTGGAGCCAGTCAAAGACACGGACATACAGGTATGAAAAAGAGTCCGTGCTTCCCTCCAGCTGCTAGCTACTGTAGCTGCTAATGCAGTCTTATTTAACTTAAATTAATTGGTTAACTAGAGGAAGACTCATATACCACTCAGCTCACTGAGAGCTATTTTGTCGAGTGTCATTTGTCATTAGTAGATAGGAAGAAACTAGTACCTAGTATTTTAGTAAGAGTGTACAAATTTCAAACACTGGCTCACAGAGAGACGGCATTTAAAAGTAATGATTAAAATTTGTTTTGTGGAAGTAATTAACTGATAATAATTCTGCATTTTATCCCCTGTGACAAGATAAACCTGATTATAGACTGAATAAGTGCGAAATTTGTTAGTTAAAATGTTGAAATTTATAACTAAGGTACCGGACAGACTAACAATTCAAGAGATAACAGATATAAGTACACAAAGCCATCTCAATGAGTTAATTATTCCCAAAAAATGGGTTTGCAGCATGACTCACGGGCTTCTTTTATTTATTTATTTTTTTGTGGATGATTAAGAAAAATAATTGCATTCGTGGAAAATCTCAAGGTCACATTGTGATCACTTGATTTTTTTCTCCATACATGTTAGCGGGTACTTTACCTTACTACATGGTGATATGTAACATGATAAATCAAACTAAACTGTATATGTTGCACTGAATCAAAAAGGTTTTCATCCATGTGAATGTCCTGCAAGCAGCATAATGTACAGATATGACTCAGCATATTGGCTCTAAAGGTTGTGCTTTAACTGAATTGATCTAGTGTGTACATCATCATATAGCCAAACTGTGCCAGAATTAACAGTCTTTATTAACAGCATTTGTAATGGATACATAGATGGCATTTTGCCACATTTAGTCAGGCACAAGGAGGTAGTTGTGTTATGTGTGTGAAACTATCTTGTAGTTTGGCAGCTTTGACTGTGAAGAAGTCTGATGGATTGCCGGAGGCCATGCTGCTCTAGTAAAAGTTGGTTAGATCTGAAGATTAAACAAGTTACTGGAAAAATACAGTAGTGGGGAGTTAGAACAAAGTCAGCTTATAGTGCACTTTCCTGTTTTGTACATCTGAATCTTAAACCAACAGTCTTGTGGGTATTGGAGACAGAAGGTTTTAATCTAAAACAAAGGTTCTGTTACAACTCTGAAAGTGCAAAGTAAAAATTTCCCAGTATTCTTAAAAAAAAAAAAAAAAAGTATATATATATATATATATATATTTGTCTTTTTCTTGCTCCAGTTCAGATAAGTTGCAGCAATTCCCTGGGTCCTTCCTCTCCACCCCTCTCTGCCACCCTGCTTAATCCTCTTCCTGTATTGGTTACTTATTTCTCTGTTCTCTGCATCTTGTTTAGCCATACAAGTGCCACCATTGTATCACCGTGCCTTGCTCTTTTCTTGTCTCTTTTTTTTTTTTTTTTTTTTTGACACTGTTGCAGTCCAGCTGCTCCTCTGTTTCAGTGAAATCTTTTTTATTCTTATTGGTCAGCCGGTTTTATGCTGGCCAGGGTGGATTTCACTGACTGACTGGAAAAGCACTTAGCTTCTGGGAGTGTGAGGGTGATTACACACACACACACACACACACACACACACACACACACACACACACACACACACACACACACACACACACACACTCACAAGCTCTCTCTCCCGGCAATTGCTCTTCTGGGTCTAGAAGATGACAGTGCATTACAAAGTTTTATTTCAGTAGAAATTCAGTAGAAATGTTCCGCTGCAATTTCAGACAACAGCTCCATTTAAATGGCCAAATACCAGGAATTGGTAAAGATAAACAAAAAGTCAGCTAAGATAGTAGCATTGTATTGGCATCTGCCTAATGGACCCTATATTGAGTGTATTCAATGTGAAGAATTACTATCAAAATTAGAAAATTAATGGACTGCACTAGGGATGGAGCAATCTAGTTTTTTTCCCATTTCAGTATGACACTGATACAGATACCACTGTGGGTATCTGTTGATGCCAGTTAGTTATCTGATACCAGTGTTAAACTAATAAGCGATATTCCTCCTCTGGTGCTCTGGTGCTGAGGCATTGTGAAGTAAACCCAGGACAGCAGAGAATTGAATTGAAAAGATCGGCTCCATAGATCAGCTGATTGTCTTCAGTGCCCAAGCCAGCTTTCTGAGTCAGGATTGGACTGGTATCTAAACTAGATATCAGATTGTTGCAGACGTAGACTGCACACAGTGGTCTTTCATATATGTTTCTCTTTCTGGCACATTCATTCATAAACACAATATAGAACATTTTCTGGACAGTCACTCATACTTCATACAAAAACTACAGGCTAAATGTGTAATGAGGCTTAAATAAAGTCTTAACCATCATCATTAGGCCTCACTTAAATGGTGCAGTGAACCTTTGCCAATGACAGTTATGTACCTTGGCTTAAGTCAGAACATTGTGATGCTATACTCTGTACTGGACTGCATTATACTGGGGGGGGGGTTAATATTTTATCTACCCCATCTACATATTCACATGAATGAACGCATATTCAAAACAACTCAAAAATGACAAAATACAGTTAAATCAACTCTTTAGCAGTATTTATGGTTCACTTTTTTGGTTGCTTTAGAGCAGTTCATACTAGCTATCCAGAAAGAGGTGAGTAGGAAGTTAATAAGCTGTCTGCTGGCCCTTGGGGAATTCTCTTTTAATGAAGATCATGAGATCACATAAACACAGTTGACTCTAATTGCAAGTTGTGACTAATTGTGAGTCTAATCTAACTGGGTGAGTTTGACTCCGTGACAAGATGCCAAAAAATTAAGCCGACTCACTCAGAATTTGAGCCAGAAGTAAGAAAGCGTCAAAGAAATTTGATTTAAAATTAGGACCACTGAGAAGAAAAACTTGAGTTTGGCACTGTACCCAACCATTTGTTTTCCTCCTGCCCATCTCAATTTAAAATCTTGATGTCAGAGTCACAGCTGCTTTATACACAAAGGACGAGACAGGTTATAAGCTGATTATGAAGGCAAACAGCATTCAGCCATTTGATGCACAGCCTTGTCATAGTATTCTTAACACATATACTCTGCATTATACCTTTCAAAATTTATACTATGAACACACTGGTCTAGTAGTTGTTGTTGCTTTTGAAAGGGAGGTGGGATCGACTGCTTCTGAAAAATATTGTTTGTTCTATAACTGCAAAGCTGGTGCAGTAACATGAGGTATTGTGGCATAAAAGGTTTAATTAAACACTAAAAAGGCTCACAGAACTCTCACGGTTTATAATTTGTGGTCCTTAAAACACTTTTTCTCATCACAGCCACAGTGACAAAGACACTTCATTCAGGGGTTAAATTAAATTACATTCACTCTTCAGTCATCATTGGAGGACACTCAACCCTCACTACATTCTTTGGCAACAATGTGTGGCCTGTGTTTTCATACAATAATTGACAAAAATATCTTGGACTATTTGGAGGTGCACAAATAGATGTTTCGCCTCATTCACTTTGCCCTGCAGTTTCACCTTTTTTGTAAACAAATGCATGTAATAATACATTTATTGCACATATGTTTATTTACATTTAATTACTTGATGAATCTTCATCTGGAGCTGAAGTTTAGCTTTAGTTCACTGTTAATAACACTGATCTGGTGACTTTTTTCTGGGCAGTATTTTACTTTTAAGGGAATAGTATTTTATTTTGTAGATATTCATTTTGTTTTTATTCAGACATTTTATGGATGTTTGAACTTATTTGACCTTGAAGAAGAGGTCAGAGGTCCAAAGTAACATGATATTTAGAAAACCCATATATCATTCACTATATGTCTATATGTTGTCAATATAAACAATGGCTCTCTATATAGCATTATTATCACTTTGACTGTCAGACTACTCTATTGACCTTGAAGGAGAGGTCAGAGGACAAATGTTATTTTACATATTTATATGGGACTTTGTGTGTATACACACCACACTTGTACATCTGTATTGTTATAAGGCCTTTTGTCAATTTTCAACCAGTAAATCATTATGTTGACCTTGAAGAGGTGGGTGGATGTATGCCAAATTTTAATGGCTTGTTAACATGACCCCACTCTACAGCCCTACCAAGTTTTATCAAAATTAATTTAAAACTTTTTGAGTTATGTTTACAGACAGAATGACATGCAAATACTACCAAAAATATAACCTCCTTTGCAGCGGTAACTACCCCATCTAATATTTAGCTAACTACCCAGATCTTGCTATAGGTTGGGTGCTATATGGTTTATGTTACCATAGTTGGCAGCATTTGTCAGATTATATTAATCATCAGCCAACTTTTCAATGTCAATATATATATATTTTTTAAAATTTAAATCTAGGTTTTACATGTAGAAATATTTTTGCTGTTACTGTTGCTGATTCACACATGCATGTGCACCCATGGCAACCCTGAAACCAAAGAGCTCCCCCTATATTACAGATCCAAATTTAACTGTGGACCTCTAATGTGTGCCTCATGCAGCATCCTCTTAATAAGGCCAGTATCAGATCTGTGCATCCCCGCTACTCAGCTAACTCAACCTCAGTGCGTAGCATTGTGTTTAATTTTGGGTTAAGGGGATGCAAGGCAATGGGGAATGGAGCACTCCAGGATAGATGGGACACAAAGGAAATGAAAAACGTGCTGCTGATGTTTGTGTGTGTGTGTGTGTGTGTGTGTGTGTGTGTGTGTGTGTGTGTGTGTGTGTGTGTGTGTGTGTGTGTGTGTGTGTGTGTGCGTGCATGTGTGTGTATGTGTGTGTGTATGTGTGTGTTTGCGTAAATGTGTGTCTTTGTGCATGACTGAGCTGATACATGCCTCTGTGGCTCATGGGTAGAACCCACACGCGCAAACATACATGCATCCAGAGGGCAGTGGTGTGTGAATGATGCATCTATATATGGTTGAGCTCAAATTAGGGGGGGATCTTATAGATAGTGGCTGTATAGCTAGAGAGTCTTAGATTTTGGGCTTCATGGACGTGGGAGTGCTAGTAGGGAAGAGCATGTTTTTAGATTAAACATACTGTGGGCAACTTATGCAAATTTAATAAGATTATTTGGTTGGTTAAATGAGGGCTCTTAGTCTAGTCCTAATATGAGAATACATTTACATCTCATGTTTAAGATCTTTTTCAGATTACAATCTGCTTAAATATTTTTGTTCCTTGTGTTTCTATCAATGCATAAAAAAAGATTGATAGATGAGGATTAAAAACAAAACTGAAGCAAAGAGAAAAGCGAACCAGAGAAAGAGATCTCCTGAAAAGAACAGAAAAATGAAACTGTAGAAGTGAAAGGCGGAGAGCAGTGCGGGTAGAAAAATGGCGACCGGCTTCAATATTTTTCTGTCTCTGTGTCCTCGTCTCACTTTTCGCTGTTCCATCTTTCGCTGCCAGTGCTCCCTTTTGCTTTTTCTTTCTCCTTTTCTTTACATCACTTGTTTCTCTGCTTACTCTTCCCTTTCTCCTTTACATTAGATATTTTCTTCTCAAATTTTCCTTTTTTTAATCCCTTTTCCATTTACATCCTTTCCCTTGCTCTCCTGTTCTTCCACCCCCCCAAAAGCCCTTAAATACACACATATTCCTCAGCAGTGATGGCATGCATTCAGCGGACGCAGTTAGCTAAGCCCAGAGCATCTGCTGAGATGCACGAACGCTCCTGACATAGCTTCACAGGATGTGTGTGTGTCTCATGCACAGGCTTCTTGTGCTGTGTTTGCATGTCTGTGTTGATTGCTGCTGTATACAGTGTCTGAACTATGTATTTATGAATGAATGTGTAGCGTAGAATTGTCTGCACGTGGTTGCTTGCAACCCTGTCTGCTTGCCTGCACATATGAATCTAGTTATATGGCACGTGCTTATGTGTGTGAATGAGATTCTGCTACGTGTGCAAAACTTTGGATTAACATGCCTGTGTGTGCCTGTGTGTGCGTGTGTGTGCGCGCACACATGCTCTATAATAGTCAAACTGCATATAGGAATACCCCCCACCCACCAATCCACCCTTTCTCCCCATGTGCCTACCAAACCCTTCATTAACTAAACATGACCCTTAAGAGCATGATTAGCCTCATTTCAAGACAGGATGTCGGAAGCCATCAACCGAGGGGGAAAAAATCCATTACTATAATTGCATTGAGCTGAAGGAGGGAGGAGAGAGGGAGGGAAGAAAACAAGGATGCATAGATGGATAAAAAAGGAAGAAAATGAGTGGGACTGAGGGAGGGCCATCAGAGATGCTAGGATGAAGTGAGAGATGGAGAGAGAGACAGAGGAGGATGACTGCTGGTGTGGGGGGGTGTCAGCTGATGGCAGGAACTGATATTCTATATGAATCCATAGCTCTTTCTCGTGGGTTCCCCCTGTGTCTGAACGCTCAGTTGGTACGGCCCTCCGACAATAAAACAACCTCCAGAGTCTTGATGTGGCACTTTCACTCGGTTCTCCGGCTCACACACAAGAGTCACTGGCCTGCTTTGAACGGGGAAAGGCTGCAAGCGGACCGCCATGCCGGTTCGACAGGGCACAGGGAACACGCCCCAGCATGGCGGCCACTGCTACTGCCCTGGCACAGTGACACAGTGGGATGGCGAGGCGAAGGGGCAATGCAGATGTCCTGGGCTGTCAGAGCCCAGATACCTAGGCTCAGACAAAGAAACGAAAAACAATTTTTTACTTTTCCTTGTCTCATCCTGCCCTCTCATCTGTCTGTCTGTCTGCCAGGCAGGCAGAAAGGCTCTCAGCATGAGTGAGTATTGCATATATACATGGATACACACACTCACTCACTCACAGACGGGTATGTGCTTTATGTGTCACACTTTTTTTTGTCACCTGTCTGTCTTTATTCATGTCTTCTCTAGTATGCTACACTGTGTGCAGCTCTATACCAATGATGGAGATGATTTTGTACATTAATTGTGAATGCAAGGAAGCAAACATAACTCTCCTTCATGAATTTAGACTTAAACATTATATATTTGTTACTTGTTTTCTTTAATTATTTTTCGCCACACAGGAAGTGAAAGAGTGAAAGGGTGGGGTTTCTCTTACACACACACACACACACACACACACACACACACACACACACACACACACACACACAGGCAGTAGCGGCTCATTTTGTCTTGGCAAATGCTTTTACTTTTTATGATGACTTGCACACTGAGCAAGGCTTTTCCCCCTTTAATTGCTCATTGACTATGCCCTTCTGTAACCTCTAGATTCCTAGAAATCATATATATCTGTGTATACTTAGTATCTCTGTGTTGTTCTTAGTGTGTCATCAGCATGAAGAGTGGAAATTCAGATATTCTGATTTGAATGAGTATAAAATAAGATTACATTTACGCATACACAGCGTGACTATCAAGACCAGTGGAAACGCGGCCTGTGTGCCAGCACACAGATTTAGCATGTGTACAAGTCTGAAGAAAACCATTTTTAAAGATCAGGATTATGTGGTATTCCAAAATATAGTCATGTTTGCTGTTTGGCCTACAGACAGTTATATTTTTTTATAATCATATGTGCACTGCTCTTTTATACTAGCGCCACATTGTAGACGAAATTGGAGACAAAGAATGAAACTTGGATGGTTTATATTTATATTTGAAGGCGGACTCGTTCTTGGTTTTACCTTCCTGCTCACTGTAACCTGGAGTATTTCCTGATTTATCAATTGTTATAAAATAATTTTCTGTGGCAGTACTCCTCTTCCCGTAGAAGCTTCTGGGCTGTCTGGCCAGCAGGCTGTGGGTGTTCACAGCAGGTTGCAGATCTCAGAGGATACACAATACAGGGGTGGGGCAAAAGAAACTTGCATCTTTTGATATGCCAACAGCCCAGTGCTGAGTTGATCACTGAGTGTGATAAGAACGTATTTAGTAAAATGTAAATTTTTTTTTTCATGCTTACTTCTAAATGTTTCAGCATTGCTCTTTAAATGCCTCTCTCTATTTTATGTTTATTTTTACCATTTGGGAATGAATGCAAGGAGGAATTGAAGAATTGGCAGCGTTTAGTCAGTGTGAAATGCTAGTGTCTGGGTCTCAACAACATGCCAGGTCTTTTGACTGTCTAGTGCTGATCAAAATTGTACAGGGGTTATTTTCGACAATGACGCTGTGCCTGCCTGTGATAAAGCTTTAAAATCTTTCTGGAAGTAGCTAAGTAAAACAGTTGGGACATGAAAGGGAAAATATATGCATTTAGTAACAGTTAAAAAACCCAACAAAATTTGTAATCCATTTTTTTTTTGTGTGATATCAAACAGCAGTTGCATTAATATTTAATTTTTTTTTTTACAGTTTATCAGCTGAAGCCAAAAAGACAAATCATTTGCATGTCAGATAAATGGGAATGTTGGCCTCAGCTTTTGGCTAAGTCATCAATTTACATTTGGCACAAAAAATAATGTATAGGCAGGTCGTTGGCAGCACACGTGCGGCTGGCAACAGGCAACAAAATGACATCAATGACAAATGTTTGCCACCTGTTGAAGCAAAAATGCTGAGGCCACTCCCCAGAAGCATTTTCTAGTCTTGCCCAATGTACCAACATTGGTTTAGATGCTTTATAAAAGAGCCCCCCCCCACACACACACCCCCCACCTCCTGTCTGTTTCTGGAAAGGTTGTCAGTCTCATTTCCCTTTCTCCAATTTACAAGAACAGTTGGAGTCATCACAATGACTAATACATTTTTATGCAGCCTTCTCATCTATTAGAGTAGATATGTCCCACAAGTCTTCTCTTCTCTTCTCTTCTCTTCTCTTCTCTTCTCTTCTCTTCTCTTCTCTCTTCTCTCTCTTCTCTTCTCTTCTCTTCTCTTCTCTTCTCTTCTCTTCTCTTCTCTTCTTCTCTTCTCTTCTCTTCTCTTCTCTTCTCTTCTCTTCTCTTCATTTTTCCAGTGCAGCTCTCCTGTGAGTGTTGACCTGAGCTCTTCTTTGGTTTGAGTGGTTAAATATAGACCTATTCTCAGCCTCTCCTGGGAAAGTGAGATGGGGAAAGAAAGAGAGGGGGACAGAGCAGGAAAAGGGAAGCTAAGGGTAGGAGGAATGGACTATTGGTATAAATGAGCTAGGTTGGAGGAGGTTATTTTAACTGATTTTCTTTCTTAAGTAAAATAGAGTAATAGTGTTACATATAACTTTACCAAAACTTCGTGTTTATTTCTTCTTTTTTAAATTTTTTGAATGTACAAAAGTATGCAATAAGCAATGGAAACTCTGTAATCAATCATTTGGTTTTTCACGCAGGAAGCACATTATGACTTTCTCTATTACTTAGTGACCTGAATGAATGCTGGTGCTTAAACTCAGTGACACAGTACTGACCCATTTTAGAGCAAACGAGAGGCAATACACTATGGTTTAATACAATAAAGTCTATAAAATTGAAGTGCAGCACAAAAATAAATTAGACACTGGTTATTTTTCATGTATGAGTTTACATAAAAAATAACCCATGCTGCAGTAGAACATGTTCTGCCCTATTTTCTGACTGGCCTCTGCATAGACCTTTTTTTGTTGTATTCTACTTTGACATCATCTTTTGTGATGTGAGCTCTTCTTCTGCAGCTTTGAAGATGTCACAGTATAAGTAGTCGAAGCTGTTTCTGAGATAGAAATATGCTAGTAATAAAGATTTTGTTTGACAAACTGTAGAGCACCTAAAGCAAAATAAAACCCAAAAGATACCACTTCAAATATACTTTTTAATGTAATGCTTAATATCTTGTTTGCTAACCCTGAAAAAAACTGCTGCAGCAGTGGGCGTTGAACTAAAATAGAGAAGCACCAATCCAATACTGATATTCATTATTGTACTGAAACACCTGGATCAGGTATGTGTGACAGCAGGTTGCTGTATTCAGTTAAATTTTATGTTATGCTAAGTTTATGCTTGAAAAAACATTCCCAATGCTTAGACTCAGTGAGGGCCCAAAGAGCCACCAGTTTTGTAATACACTGACAGAAATACTGGATGGTAAACAGTGAAAACTTCGCACTTTTCTGTGCCTGGCTGAACAGTTGCACGAGAAAGAGGCGCCCACAGACCGGTTTTCTGTGACACTGCCCCCTGGTGACAGTAAACTGCTACAATATGTAGACAACAGTCTGCAAAACTGTTGGTAGGCGCCACGTAGGACCAAATCAAAATCATGAAAAAGCGAAAAGATGTTAAGTTCACTGGTATATGTTCAAAGAAGAGCAACAATATTGCATTATGGGAAATATTGCACTATTGAACAGTTGTACTGTACAACTGTATGGGTTTATAAGGGCTATGAATTGCTTATAAAAACCCCACAGAACATTTTATATAAATGTCTAATGCTTTTTTAAAATGTTCAGTGGTAAAAAGGCTTACCAATAAAGATATCAGAGTCAATCAGCATGTAAAATGCTATTAATCATATTTTTATGTTATTCTATTGGTGTTCCAGTTGAAAAATCCTGAGGTTAAGATTTTTCATCCAGCAAGTTCAGTTTTTTTTTCACTAACTTTATTAGAATAGGTTAGTTTGCTAAAGTATGAAAAGCTTGCAATCCATTAATTGTCAGTTACTTGATGGTATTTTGTAATTGACATTTTTCAGAAAGTTATCCATCTAATGAGGAAAGGAATTCAGCGACAGGCAGAGATGATGTCTGAGAGCTTGGAAAGAAAGGATGAGGTAGAAATGAGACTTTCAGTAGGCATGGGAACATGGACACACATGAGGGGACAGGAGGGAGGTCAGGGATGCTTAGACTCACTCTTTGTTTTTTCATTTGTTTTGTTTTAGGGTGTTTTTGGTATGATTATCTTCCGTGCTTCACATGCGAAGAAAGACAAAATGTCACCAGTAAATTACTTTGCCATTATCTGACAGAGGGAACAACCTTCCTCCAACCTAAGAGGCTATTATGTCAGGGCTGCATACCCTATGGCTGTATAAATCTCAAAAAAGCAGTGTAACACAAGGCTTATTTGTGCAATAAGGAGTGGAGGTACTTTACTGTAGAAATGCAAATTTGCAGACAGCAGTCACTAGCTGGTGTGTTGAGCAGTCAACAAAGCGGACTATTAGTGTAAGCCAAACCAGGCAAGAGCAAAGCAAAAATCACTGCTGTTTTTCTCTTTGTTACCCGTATGATTTAAATAAACTAATTGATCTTTCTTTCACTGGATTTTCTGTTAGTCAGTTACAAAAACAGGACAGCCACAGTTTTGATAATTGATATTTATTTTTAGAATTTGATGTTTTTCTTATTTTTTTGTGGTAAAATGTCTGTTAACATGATAGAGTTGGCTGTTTTAGGACATCTGCAAACTGGTAGCTTGTATCATTTTTTCTTTCATGTTCTTATTGAATAAAGAAGGGTCAAATTAATATATAATAAAAATGTTATGTAAAATGCTATACTGTTCATAATACTCTAATGCATCTTAAATTTTAAATAGTTTAATGTTTAGATATTTTAAAAGCAGTTGTGTTACTGATATCATTTATTTATGATTCTTCTTATTTACAAGACACTAGTTTCCACTTTGTTGCCACATTTGCTCTTATTTTCACAGGATTAAAAATTATTTCTGTTGCACATAGTCTGTGCTTTCATCTGACCCAAATAATACGTAGTTTTAGCAGAGTTGTTGTTGTCCTCCTATTTAAAGACAACACGTTTATAATACTCTGATTCTGTTCTTCTTACTTAAATGAAGGAGTTGCACCTGAGTGCGTATTCCTCAACAGAAAAAAAAGATGTATGTTGGAATAACACAGCTTGTGATTTTTAGAGGATAAAGCAGGATGAAGCAGGAACGGCAATGCCACCATTTCCAAAAAGTGCACATCTGTGTTTACTGACTGACTTCTAATGAATGATACTGTAACTACTGGCACTCCTGATAATTCAAAGCTTGAGAATGAAATTGCCACCATTCCCACTGAAAGTGCCATAACAGGGAGACGTGTATACAGTGGCAGCCATCTTGAGTTTGCACCAAAATGGAGGCCATGCTGACTGCTGTCTCATAGCAGAAATGTGTGTGAAATGCATGAGCACTTCTGCAGCCTGCCTCTATGTCTGTATAAAATGGCAATCATCCTAATCCTGACTTGGAAGGGTAAAAAAAACCTGGGATGGGAGATTGTCTCCAAATAGTAAATGAGGATACACCTGCTAAATCTGTCCCCGAAGGACTCTCTGCATACAGGTTATCTATGTTTCCTGTTCTCCACACCAGTCAAGCTAATATCCTGCATTTTTTTGTCTCTCTCTGTTTGTCTTGTCTCCCTCGGTGCTCATCACCATGCCTCCTCTTCTCCCCACATCTCTCCGTGTGTCTGTCTCTGCTTGTCCACAGGGCTTCTTGAAGAACGAGAGGGACAACGCCCTGCTGTCCGCCATCGAGGAGTCTCGCCGCAGGGTTTGTATCTGTCCAGTGTCTCATTGCTTCTTTGCTCAAAAAAGAGCGACAGAATCTTAATCCTGCAGTGTAGGAAACTAGTTCAGAGGCACTCCTAAAGTAAGGCAGGTCTGCAGAACCCACATCTGAGTATTATCAATACTTTTTATTCTTTAGATGAAAAAAATAAAGAAAAAGATTACATAATTAGTCACAGGCAGCAGTGTTTGTTTGTTTGCCATATACTGAGATTTACAAAACCATTAGTTTTCAACACTGCACTGTGTAGTAGCATTAGCACAGCACATCACAATACTGAGCACTTAAAAAACAAATTTTTTTGTAATTTCTGCTCGCTGTGATCTAAAAGTCCTTCTGGTGTGAACCTTTGGGGAATGGTTTTGAAATGGCTTCCCTGATGTGCAGAGCTAATAGGCCCCGCGTTTAATTAGCTGCCGTTCCCATTATCTCTCTCTCCGCTCCCTGAGAGAGGAAAAGGGACTTGTGTGCAAGGGTGGAAAAAAAAAAAAACAAATGCACTGAAGATTAAAAAGAAAGCGAATGTTAGATGTTCTTGCAGATTTTTATCTTACAGCTTTAGTTTTTTTTTTTTTTTTACATCAAATGAAAATGTAGGCTATGAAATTACATATTTAATCTGTGTTGTCCAGCCTCACAGAAACCACTTGACACAAATATGGCTTAAATTTAAAGATTTTTATTGTTGCCAGGTATATGTTTCTAAAACTCATGCCAAAAGGTATTTGGCATGAGTCTGGTAACAAAAAGTCTGATAACAGTATATTTAATACTTTTTTTTTTTTCTCAACAAGGCATAACATGAAGTTAAGTGTAATTATAGGTACAGGACCTTCGAAAGGTCCCACTGAAAGAAGACACTCCAAAGCTACAACTTATGTTTTGATTCAGATAGGCGGCAGGTTTGGTGTAAGCATGCTGCTATTGCTTTTTTTTTTTAATTTCCATTGTTAGTGATTGTGATGTGTTACTGACTAGGATTATTTGTAGCTAAACTATACCAGTCACTTCTTTTTTTGTGAGCAAACCATATGTGTAATTTATTGATTTTTTTTTTGTTTTTTTGTTTTTTTGACATAATGCAGCAAACTCATAATTGTTTAAAGATTTGTTATCCAAGCAGTGACCAAGTTAACCCAGTAAATGGTGGCTTTAGTCTAGATTTGCATCTCCCTAAGCTGGAGATTCAATTATCTCAAGTTCCCATTATCTCACTTTGAAGTCTCTGTGGAGAGTTAAAATAGACACTACTGAGTCCTGGTGGAGTAGTCTTGACAGGGGTCTGCTGCTAAATCCAGTTTTGTGTGTGTGTGTGTGTGTGTGAAAGGTTGTGTAGTAGAGGTATGCTCATTTTGCTTGATTAATGTCTCATATGTTCCTGTGTGTACTTTGTGTGCCACCTTCTCAATATGTAATAAAATACTTGTACTACAAAGGAAACCTATTTTTCTAATTTCTAGATATTTTTATTCTTGTATGATTCAGAGTTCAAAATAATCTTTTTTTAATTTAATTTTTTTTTTTTTTTTTTTTTTTTTTTTTTACTGGGCTTTAGTGCAGCCCCTTAGCTCATCCTCCCTCTGAAACAACTTTAAGCTCACCTTGTCTTTAAGCTCTCAAACAGAAGGTTTGAACAGCTGGTGTGTGGGGCTTTTGTGCTCAAAGCCTGAGATGACCATATTCAGGATATCCCCTATTTAGCATCTATAATACAACTTGTTTCTTGCAACACCATCCCAGTAAACTGTGCTTTTTCTCTCATATGCAAAAGCAGCTTGCAAGCACAAAACTACAACGTTCAAACCAGCGGCACCAGAATGATGTAGAATGTTAAAACTCGCATGCTGTAAATATGACAGGAGACTTGTTTCCCATGGTCATTTGTTCAGACGTTCCTGCTGGCTGAAGAGTACCATCGGGAGTCCATGCTGGTTCAGTGGGAGCAGGTGAAGCAGAGAGTGCTGCACACACTACTCGGAGCAGGAGAAGATGCTCTGGACTTCAGTCAAGATGTGGAGGTACAGGGCACAGAGCTGTATGAGGGTATTATTGTGGCACATTCAGATTGGAAATGTGTGTGGATAGATGTGTAGCAGTGAGTCAATCCACATTTGTGTAATATCATTTTTTTTTATGTATACATGAATCTGCTATCCACAGTCCACATCTGAGTAGTCAGATTTGTAAATAGATAAAAATAAATTCAAGGATTAAATTCAGATTTTTTTAAGTCAGCTTCTGTTAACTTCTAAGTGAGCTTACAACATAGTGGATTTATTAATTGTGACCTCATTTTAGCAACTGAAGCTTTATATAATATAATATATTTATTTTCTGTGTAAAAATCATTGAGAATAACTGTCAAGTGTCATATCTTTTCCACTTTATTGGGTCCCACAAAAAGCATCATTTGTGTAATACATTTTAACTTCTTGGACTGAGTATGTCTACCTAAAAGAAAATGTCAAGTCTCTTGAGCACATTTCTTGACAATGCACACTCCAAACTGTCTACCTGCTCAACTAAACCAACTAAAATAGCATTTTCATCTTAGACTCATGGACACTATTTTTATCATCGCCCTGACTTAAAAACAAGACTTTGATCTTTAGTCTTATTGTGTGGGATTGTATCCCAGCATGTGTTGGGCAGGCAGACAGTAATCATGAACACAGTTTGGACAGGATGTCTATCTATCATAGCTACATAGATTCTCAAAATACAAAGTAACCAGCATGAAAAATTAAGCTTTTTTTTTATGCTTGTTGGCACATTAGACACAGATGTTTCAGTAGTACAGGACTGATGGGCCTGCTGTGGCTGTCTTTGCTTACTTTTTAAAATGCTGCTTACTTTAAGTTGCCTGTGATCTGTTACAGCCCAGCTTTGTGAGTGAAGTGACAGCTCCAGGAAGAAGTGCATTGGACAGCGTGGAGGTGGCCTATGGACGCCAGGTGAGTCAAGAACAGTCTAATCATTTTTATGCACATAGTTAGATTTAATAGTGACTTTAACATATATGTTTTATGTAAAATATCCTTGATTGCATTCACGCTGTGGTATTTTGTACAGCAGATTTTTTGTTACTTGTCAGTCATCAAATGTTCTGATATATTTAAGGATTTTTATACAACCATAACTATGCTAAATCCAATGAAACAATAAAAATAATAATAACGATAAAAAAAAAATCTCTTGAATTTTCTTTTTTTTAAAGTCAGTTCAGCTCAAATGCGGTTGGTGAAGCTGTCAGCGGATCATTTGGTTGAAATGGGGTTACAGCAAAAGCAGGATGTGGCAGATCAAACATATTGATTCACTGGTCTGCAGAGGGGGGTAAATCTGCCTCTGTTTGTCTCTCGTCGCCAGCGCTCCACCCATCATCATCCAAGCTGACCTTCTCTCAGTTTGATTCTGATCAACTACCTGACACAGTGCTTTAAGTGCAGTTTTTCACTTCGACCATGTGTCGACACATTGCGTGCGGCGTCGTATGTCTGATTTTTGTTATCCTCTTCGATGACCTCTTAAATATTTGATACTTTTCTTGCTGTTTTTTATTGTGAACCACTTCACTCGATGGCCGTAGAATTTTCTTTTGATTTTGAAGCTGAGGCTTAATTTGTTCAACAAATCCTGACAAAACTGAGGAGTTAACAATTTGTGGACCTACTTTAGTCAACACTAATCTTTTTTCCCTTCCTTTTTTACCACCTCTGTTTCCTTCAGATCTACATTTTTAATGAGAAGATAGTGAACGGTCACATTCAGCCTAATCTAGGAGATTTATGTGCTTCAGTAGCAGAAAGCCTGGATGATAAGGTAAGAACACTGATCTCTTACTGCTGTTGCCATGAAATTACCTATTATTTTCAGATGCAGCAGATTAGATTACTCCATATGAGTGCCCCTCTCTCTCTTTTTTTTTTCTTTCCTCCAGAATGTATCAGAAATGTGGCTGATGGTGAAGCAGATGACAGATGTGTTGCTGGTTCCAGCCAAGGACGCTCTGAAGAGTCGCACTAGTGTTGAAATGCAAATGGCCTTTGTACGTCAGGCACTCACCTTCCTTGAGAACAGGTAGCTGGTCCTGTTGTTGTTTTTATAAAATCTAGTGATTGGTCCTATTTTACTTTTTTTTTTTTTTCGGGTGGATACATACATGATGGATGTACAGCATTCTGAAATTAAGCTGAAATTGACCATAAAAATGAAGTCTGACTTTTTGTCTTTCCTAGTTATAAAAACTACACCATGGTGACTGTCTTTGGGAACCTCCATCAGGCCCAACTAGGAGGGGTGCCCGGAACATACCAACTAGTCCGCAGCTTCCTTAACATCAAATTACCAGGGCCCCTGCCTGGCATGCAGGTAACACACACAGACACACACATGTACACACAGTTTAAATGTCTGGCTAATACCTAAAAAAAAAAAAAAGCATCATCTACAGCACACAGCTTGGCTATTTACTAAAGCTGAGATGTGAAAAAGTTGCATTGATAACACACCTGACGCAACCAGATATTATCAGGATTTATATCTCATCTAGTAGAGGTGTAACAATTTTCCAAAACCCCAAGGGGATGAATAACAAAATAGGGATTTCTTTTTCTTTTCTTTTTTTTTTTAACTACAGGCCTCTTCACTTAATCAAAATTATATTGTTTTTATGATTTCCAGTTCAGTCAGTACCTGAGTGATCTTTAAAGCTTACCATTTCAACCAGACTTGCATGCTTCAACTGTGCATTAGAATGCCTACATGGGAATCATGGTACAGGATGAAGGAACCCTAATACCATATGAAGATGTTTGGGCTGTCTTTCATAATTGTTACACTAATACAATCTCACCAGAATGACCTAGACTTGGCGCATGAATACCTAATCAGAAGAATCTTATTTGGGCTGGTCAGAAATGTAACCTATATTTAAGAGTTTAACTTTTCTTTGGCATTCATCTACTAAACCAATATTGTGCCAGTATAGTGAATCATACACACGTGTACTCTAAAAGCCAGTCACTGATAGAAAGCCTATGGAAATGCACAATTCCAAAGCACAGTTGCCTTACTGATTCCTGATGAATTGCTGTGGCTGAGTATTAGAAACATTTTTGATCATTTTGATCATGCCTTTTGTGCAGTCCTTAGCTCCCTATTTGGACACCATCTAAAGACTTAAGCCATGGGTAAATAAAATTGTGACCTCTGTATACATGATGTGTGCAATAGGATGGTGAGATAGAAGGCCACCCAGTGTGGGCTGTGATCTACTACTGTCTGCGTTGTGGTGACCTGAATGCAGCCATGCAGGTGGTGAACAGAATGCAGCATCAGCTGGGAGACTTCAAGACCTGGTTTCAAGAGTACATGAACAGCCCTGACAGACGGTGAGAATGTCTCAGCTTATTGTGATTCTGTATTTTTTGACCTCTGCCCATCGAGGTCAGAAAGATCAAACTAGTCTTCTCCAGCATTACTCTTTTATCTATTTCATCCCGTTAGCCTTTCCCCGACCTCAGAGAACAAGCTTCGCCTGCACTACCGCAGAGTGCTGAGGAACAGCGCTGATCCGTATAAGAGAGCTGTCTACTGTGTGATTGGAAAATGTGACATCAATGACAACCACGGAGAGGTAGCGGACAAGACTGAGGACTACCTCTGGCTTAAGGTACAGTTCCCTTTGTTTACTGTTTTTAGGTTAAAGTGAAGCATTGGCCCAGTGGCCAGACCAGATCCTGTTCAGTTAGAGATCATGATTTAAACCTTGGATAGTTTAAAGCTTCTCAGTTTGATATCTTTGGGCTGTGGGTTTTATTTTTTCTCTTTTTTTTTTTTTTTTCCTGACATAAGATGTGTCATATTTTGTCCCCCAGCTGAACCAGGTGTGTTTTGATGATGACGGCAGCAGCTCTCCTCAGGACAGACTCACCCTGCCGCAGCTACAGAAACAGCTGCTGGAAGACTACGGTAGGGGACTGAATTTCTCTTTCAGCTCTAGAAATAACTGCAAATATATGAACTTTAGTTTCTCGAGAATTGCAGTACATCGCCTTGCCTCCCCACCTTCCTCTTTTTCCATTATGTTTTTCTCTGTAGTACAAGGGAACAGGCACAGGCATGTGCAGGCAAGCTGTTTGTACCTCCCATGATACAGACTTTATTTGGGTTACTGCTAGCTCTTTGCTTCACATGCTATCTTTTGTTATGAGGCTATATCCATTTGTATTTTATGGAGACACACACTGAGGGGTGAGGGCATACGCATAATCATCCCCGCATAACAAGGGAGTCTTTGCTACTTGTTAATGAATAAATAAGTGTTACCATTTAATAAATAAAAGCATATTATACTTGAGTAAATGAAACCCCATTTACCAAAACTGGTTAGGCAATATGTTAAAAAAAAAAATTCTCTTTTCAGGAAAAACTCCAGCGTCCACAGAAAAAATGCGTTTAACAGCACTAAATAACCCATAAATATTTCAACTTTGTTTCTGAACATGAATATTCTTTCTTCTCTTTGCTATAGTCAACAGCTCTAAATACTACCCTCCCCATAAGCCTCAGCAGCTGTTGCTATGGACAACAAGCCAAGTGTGACTCAGAGCTTTGTCATAGTAGGCAGGAACAAAAGTTCATGAGTCTGTAGAAAACTGAGCCAGAATCTGTTTGTGAATTGATTTCTTTTTTCTTTTTTTTTTTTTTCTTTAAACTGCTAAATGTAGAAATAGAAACACAGTCACTCATCTTTTGTACTTATGATCAAGCTGGGAGACTTTCTTGCTTGGAAGCGCTACAACTGCCTGCATCAAATTAACTAACACCTTCCACTCCATCTCCACAGGCTTTATCAAACACCTTCAGTAAAGTGCTTCAGCTTAAAGCAGGGAGAAATGAAAATGGATAAAAATGTTTGCGAGTGTACTGTGCCTATAACAAACTAGGTCATGTTTATGTTTCACCACAATTAATATTACAAAAAGAGACTAGGGGCACACTTTTGGATAGTTCCCCCTCGAAGGCATTTGTGGGGTTGCAAATGGGAGTGCTACACAAGAAGAGAGTGTAAGAGAACAGCGTTACATGTCAGTTACTGATCCTACCCTCACACATTACTGTTGATTTGTGCTTCAGCGGGAAATCTACGCCCTAACCTGTGTCGTAACCGGAAACCTCTCTGAACCCTATGACGTAACCTGATGTGCACCTCCTGAGAAATGTCACAAATGTTGTGATTGGCCTTTTCAGTACCATCGAATCCTCCCGTGCATTTCCAGCTACTTTTTCGCTGCAGTTTTTGATTGCTGAAACTGTTGGAGTGGATGTGAGGGAATGCACAAAGAAGTGGAAAAACTTGAAGGACAAATGTTTGTAACCCAAAGAAAAACTGACTACAACAATGAGTGGGAACCCAGGAGGGAAAAAAATTCCTTATCTGTTACTATTGTTGCTGGCACTGCATGTAAAGCACCAGGGCACAACCACAAGGTAATTAACACATAAAGCGTAAAGGCCGGCAGCGATGTCTGACACTTACGTAGGTTACGTTGCACACCCTACAAAGATTCAGCGCAGAGGTCTAAATCAGGCCTTAGAGTGACTGTCCTGACAGAAACCCGCTTAAACTATGGGCAGCATAAGTGAAGCTAGGAGCGGTCAGACAGGCTTTGATTCTTCATCCAAAATCAATTTAAAATAAGACTTCCCACTTAAACAACCACATGCCCCGGACACATGAAAAAGGCAAGTGCAAGGGCGTAAGGCCTTCCCTCCCACAGACTGAGAAAAGCACAGCTTTCTCCCCTGGGTGTTGCCTTCTCCATGGGCTGATCCTGCACTGTTCTGATAAGACCACAAACTCTCTCTCTCTCTCTCTCTCTCTCTCTCTCCTCTCTCTCTCTCTCTCACTCTCTCTCTCTCTCTCTCTCCTCTCTCTCTCTCTCTCTCTCTCTCTCCTCTACTGCTTGCTGGGAAGTATAGCCTGAAGCCTCATTCTGTTTTCTCTCTGCTGCTCGCCTCCCTCGGTTCTCTGGCACAGTGTTCCTTGTTGTCCTCCATCTTGCTTCACAGCAGGACGTGAAGCCCAAAACCCATCTTCATTTCTCTCACATACCGCCAGTGCTGTGCTCGTCAGCCTCATCTGTTTGCTTCCTCTGTCAATCGTCTGCTGCATCCCTGTCCTCTATTATCCCTTATCCCTCTTTCTCCTCACACATGCACAGTTGTTGTCCCTCCTTCCTCCCACTGATTTTCGTCCCCTTTCACATTCTTTCCTATGCATTTGTTCTTTCTCATTTCTTGTTTGCACACTCGGCTGCAGCCCCCCTCCCCTCACACCCACACTCCTATCTCTCCTCCTTTGTCCTTTATATTCCCTTCATCTCCCTCTCTCTCCTCCTCTCTCTCTCTCTCACTCTCCCTTTTTGAACTAAAATGCTGTAAGTCTGAGATAAGACTGTAAAATGGCTGACATGGTCCACCCTGCTCTACTCCTCAAACTTTCAGCCAACAAGAGGATTAGGAATTATAATTAAAAAGTAAACTTGATGACTAAGTACCTGCACTCAAAAAATGTTTTAAAATTTCTCCTCCCGTGTTTAAAAAAAAAAAATTGACGTGGCATGTGTGGACCTTGGGTGAAACTGGGTCTGTGACTGTTACATTTACTGAATTAAACTAAATTCCAGCACTATAGTAATTTATTTTCATAAAACAGTGAAACACCCACACAGGTGACTTCAATTATTTTCCCTGCTCAATCTCAGGGGAGGTCTAATCAGAATGATTGGAAACACCTGTGTGGGTGTTGTTTTAAGTCAGTTATTACAATATCACATCTAGTATGTTCTTTAAATGCACAGTAAGACAGAAATGTCACAGCTAACAAAATATATGTTGTTTTGTACTTTTAATTTATATTTTTGTGTGTATTTATGATAGCTTAGTTTTTCATTTGATATTCCAGCCAGCCCCACCCCACCCCACCCCCAGGCATTGGTTGCTGTGTGGCCAGCTCCCCGAATACTTGTACTGTCATATGCTGAAAGTCTTGGAAAATTTATTGTATTAAATAGAAAATGTGTTATAATAATTTGCAGAAACACTAATTGAAGCAAGAGTTACATGCAGAATATCATGGTCATTTTTTTTTTTTTTAACCTGTGAAAAATAAAACTTCTGCACTGTAGGGAAAGTACTCATTGCATCCTTTTTGACAGATACCTTTAGGCAGTTTGCAAATCTTTGTGCAAACTACATGCATTTGAATCTTAAACCCCATGTTATAAGTGTGACCTGTTTTCTCCTGAACTTGCTTGAAGGTTTTAATAATAGACAGATTATTTAAAAACTATTTTTCCCCATCTTACATTTTTATTGTGCCTTTTCTCTTTTTTTTTTTTTTCTCCTCCATCAGGAGAGTCCCATTTCTCTGCGAGCCAGCAGCCCTTCCTGTATTTTCAGGTGTTGTTCCTGACAGCTCAGTTTGAGGCGGCAGTGGCTTTTCTGTTTCGAGTTGAGCGACTTAGGAGTCATGCTGTACACGTGGCGTTAGTCCTGTATGAGCTACGCCTGCTCCTGAAGTCGACTGGTCAAAGCGCTCAGCTGTGTGAGTATCACCTTTATTTTTTTGTAGGGTGATGCACACATTCGAGAAATTTATTTTTAGTTAAACACACTGATTGCATCTTCTCTGCAGTGAGTCAGGAGCCCGGTGACCCTCCCATGGTACGTCGCCTCAACTTCATCCGTCTGCTCATGCTGTACACTCGCAAGTTTGAGTCCACTGATCCACGGGAAGCATTGCAGTATTTCTACTTCCTACGGTAAACAGTCCCACAGTCTGCCACATCCTGTTTGGAATTTTCTCACTGTCTAGCCCTAACTCATAATTCATATTTTATGTTTTGCTACAGCAATGAAAAAGACAACCAGGGGGAGAACATGTTCATGCGTTGTGTCAGTGAACTTGTTATTGAGAGTCGAGAGGTGGGTGACCCGTTTTCACACTGTGGCCAGAAAAACATGTAATTAATCAAATGTTGGTGTAGTTAATATAGCAGGTTTGCACTAGTTACAGATCAGCTGATGGTGATGTTTTTTATCTTCTCACCAGCAGAAATCTGGTTTCTTTAAAAGGGTCTGAGCACCCCTGGTTAATTGCGCTTATCATGTGGCAAATACGACCTGCACAAATTTGAGTGGTGTCCTCATTAAGCAGAGGAATGACTTAGAAAAAATTTGTTGGGAGGGCTGATGAAACTCTAAAACAGAACACACCTCTATAGTTGAGAAACAGTGAAAGCTTTAGATTTTAATACGTTAAGGATCCATCAAATAAGTCGATTTTATAACTATTTTCGGCACTAACATTTGCGGCCAATTAAAGAGGTTGTCTTGTTTCAGATGTCTACAATAAAAATGCATTTCTTAAAGGTATAAATGATTCCATTTGTTTGGAATATAGATTTACATCAAACCCATCTAAAGAGAAGAATGTTGCACACTGACGGTTGTTGTGAGCAGCTGATCACTAGAAGTAAATTTGAGATTAGGAAACAATATGTGGCACACTCTGACACCAGAGGGCGGCCAGATCAAAGATGAAATTCATAGGGAGCAAAAGCGCTTGATGCCTATTATTATTACAGACATGTTAGCAGGAGTAACAGCATCTGCTGGTAACAAATTTATGTGTAAAATTTGACAGTATTGATTAATTTATTCTGTTATACAGGCGTAAGTGTTTTCTTTCCATGTTTGTCATGTGGTATTTTTTTCTTTGTCTTTTTTTAGTTTGACATGCTTTTGGGAAGATTAGAGAAGGACGGCGGTAGGAAGGTAGGATGATTGAGTCGTCTTTGATCCCTTTATCTCCTCCTATTCATCTCATCTCTGGTTATTTCTATAACTTGATTTTGCCTCCCTCACCTGCTACCTATCCATGTCTTCCTCTTTTTGTTTCAAATTTTTCTTTTCTTCTGCTCTGTGGGGAGGGGGTGAATCAGTTATACATGGCCAGAAATCTTCCTTCAGCACATCTACATGTTTCAGCACACCTCATTTAGTAACGCTCAACTGTCAAGAATCAAAATGCTCTTCATAATGCCTCACGTGGCCTTTTTTTCTCCCCAAAGTTTCTTGACATTTCTCACATTGCCTACATCATTTTGCACGAGGTGATGTTGAAGGAACCCACCCCACCTCCTCCCCACCCCCCACCTTTCAAATTCACAGCGCTGTATGTTTCATCCCACTCACGACTGACGATGTTAAATGCTGCACAGCGTGTCATTGAATATGTACCTACATGCTGTCTAATCAAGCGCCGTTTTCTATTAACTGCTGAGTTTAAAAATATGCAGTCTCTTATTTTGATATACAGTCAGACTTTTAGGACGAGCTTCATGTTGTTTTATCCAAATGTATTTATAAAACACATTTAAAACAACAAATCTGACCAAAGTGCTGCACAAGAAACAAAGGGTTACACAATAAAATAAGAGATATACTACACACACACACACACACACACACCGATAAATATATCCCCCCCCCAAAAAAACACAAAATACAAGAGATAATACAACAGCCTAAGTACCTTAACTCTCACTCTGGATTGAAAGCCAAAGAATTAAAAAATTATTATAAGGCACTTTAAAAATGTGTAAGGTGGCTGTGCATCCTAACAACAGGAGGAGGGTGGGTTGTAGCTCATAGCGTAGAGGCTGTGGTTGGGAAAGCTCGATTTTCCCCCCGTTCTTAGGTCTAGTTTTTGGAACGTGGAGGAGTAGCTGGTCAGCAGATCTCAGTGACCTTGAAGGAACATATGGTGTTAAGAGATCAGTAAGATATGATGGCGCCAACAACAAAATCAATCCTAAAATGCACAGGAAGCCAGTGAAGGGAGGCCAGAATAGACAAGATATCCCCCCATTTTATGGGCTCTGGTAAGAAGGCGAGCAGCTGCATTTTGGACCAATTGAATGTGTGAAAGGGAGACCTGATTTACACCAACGTAAAGGACATTACAATAGTCAAGTCAAGTTGTAATAAAAGCACGTGTAACTCTCTCAAAATTATTAAAAGATATTATTGAAAGACCTGTAGAAAGAAGCCTCAGTTGGTAAAAAGCTGATTTCACTACAGAATGAATCTGTTTGTCCAGTTTTAAGTGACAGTCCATTTTCACACCAAGGTTATTTACAATGGGCTTAACATAAAGATCCAGTGGGCCCAGGTCCAGTTTTAGTAATGTAATATAACACAGCAGTTTTCAGAGACACAGGAAACACTATGAATAATAAATATTACCATTGGAATTGCGCTGTTCCATGCCTCACTCTGGTCTCCCCTCCTCCCCTGTCTAGCCTGGAGTCATAGATAAGTTTGCTGGGGACACCAGAGCTATCATCAGTAAAGTGGCTCTAGAGGCTGAGAACAAAGGTTTGTTTGAGGAGGCGGTCAAACTCTACGAGCTGGCCAAGGTGAGCAGACCGTATACAGCACAGTATCTCTGCAGAGCTGTCGCTTTTGGATTCTCTCCCTGCCTCTTTACATTTGTCTCTGTGTAGAACCCAGATAAGGTGTTGGAGCTGATGAATAGGCTGTTGAGTCCGGTCATTGCTCAGGTCAGCGCACCTCAGTCCAATAAGGAGAGGCTAAAAAACACTGCCGTGGCCATCGCTGAGAGGTAAGGACACAGACCCACTGTGCACTGGTTAAAATCTACACGTGCACATCCAAAACTAAATTCTTTTTGTTTTTCCTCTGCAGGTATCGGTCTCAGGGTATAGCAGGAGAGAAGTCAGTTGATAGTACCTTCTATCTGCTGTTGGACCTGATGACGTTCTTTGATGAGTACCATGCAGGTCACGTCGACAGAGCTTATGATGTGAGTGCAGCTCTGACAGTAAACACAGAGGAGTGATGGGTGGTTAAATGTACGGTGGCTCCTAAGAACAAAGCACAGACATTAAGGGAAATGCATATAGTCTCGTCACATTAATGTCATTTCTTTTGGTGTCTCTCTGTCAGGTGATGGAGCGTTTAAAGCTTCTTCCTCTCAGTCAGGACAGCGTGGAGGAGAGAGTAGCTGCTTTCAGGAACTTCAGTGATGAGGTGTTGATTACGTTCTGAACAACAGACACAAAACTGAAGCTCAGTTTTTCTCAGTTCTTTGTTTTCTCTTTATTAAATTGTGCCCACCCCCCCCACCCATTCTCTTTTTTTGTTTTTCCAGGTGCGTCACAACCTGTCTGAAGTGCTGTTGGCCACTATGAACATCCTCTATACACAGTACAAACGCCTAAAGGGGGCACCAGCTGGCACACCAGGACGACCACAGAGGACCATAGAGGACAGAGATTCGGTGAGAAAATAAGTACAGCTGAATGCAGCCAGTGTATGATAATGTGGGTATTTAGGTAGAGCTGAACAAAACACTTTATATATATATATTTTAAAAAAGATTCCTTTAGTTTAAATGTTTGTACTAAACCACAGTTTTGGTATTTTGTGTCTCAGTTTTTCTTACTCTTTGGCTCACATGCACTGATGTCAGTGTATTTGATCAATTCTGATCCTCTGATACAATGGGTCAGTTCTTCTTGTTGCAGCTCAGCTGTAGCAGTTAACATTCAGTTAATGTGATTACAGACCTTGTAAAGAAGGTTCATAAATAACATCCGTAAATGTTTTCAGCAACTGTAATAGGTTTTTTTGTTTTGTTTTTTTTTCACCCGACTGTGTTCAACGCTTCGGTTTAAAATCATCTTTAAAAAGCTTTAATGCATTTCCTGACCATCTGTGATTGATAGATTCTCAGCTTGCAGAATGCATTCAGTCTGGAAGCCTGTTTAGCTGTACTTTAATAATGTCACTAAACAAAGCCAAGCAAGCTGTAACTGCAGCACTTTACACAGCTGAAATCTGAGCAAGTCTGACCCAGTTATCATAGAAAGTGAGCATTATGTTAAAATACACAGATCAGGTTTAATATGGTAAACAATAGTGATGGGAGTGCATTGAGTGGTGATTTAAATATATTCACTTACTTGCAAGTTGACATTCTCTGCAGAATTTCTCTCTTATCTCCTCTCAGTCTGTCTCCGCCTTTTTCCACTTCTGTTTTACACGTCAAACACCTTCTTTCATGTGAGGCAGAAAGAACGTTGATACAGTTGGGATACCTGGTATCTATAAAAGGATTTGTAGGTTTTGTCAAGCCAGCTAGTGCAAAGAAAACGGGCTCTGCCCAACTTGCTTGATGGTACACCCCTCAGGAAAAAAACTTCCTCCTCTTACAGTTGCAGAATGTTAACACACCATCTTCTTCTCTAAACAGCAATTACGCAGCCAGGCCAGGGCCCTGATCACCTTTGCTGGCATGATTCCCTATAACATGGCCGGAGACACCAATGCAAGACTGGTGCAGATGGAATTACTGATGAACTGAGACATCATCATAAGCACGCACGCACGCACACACACACACACACACAAACACACACAGAGTGAACAGAAACCTTTGGCCTTTTAAAGACCCACTCATTCATACACTCACCCACCATCTTGTTTCGTAAAAGCCGCTGCGTTCATCATCGTGTTAACTGATGTGTTATTTTGCCCATCTGATATCCTGTCAGTCTTGTTTTTGTTCTGTTGTTTCCATTGTGTTGTTTCATATTTGTATCTTTGATGATTTGGAATAAAAAAGTTTGCTTTTCAGTTGTCTTTTTATTTTGAAACATTTCATGTCCCGTTACATTTTCTTTTTATTTCCCCTTTTTTGCTTTATTTTTTTTCCAGTGATACTGTTAATTTAAAACTTGAGTCAAAGTATTATATGTTTTTAATATGAGTTTTCAATTTAAAGTGGTCCTATTACATGCACATTTTGACACATTCGTCATCACATACCTATATTAACTGTCACAAAGCCTGTGAGGTAAAATACATCCTGAGAATGAACGTAATGAAAGATTTACAACTTTGGAGTCTGTTTATATCGTTTAAAAAAAGAAGCTCCAGACACTTTTTTTTTCTTGACCCAACAACTGGTGTTGGTTTAGCTCACCTCAGAATACTTGATGTCCCTCCAGAGGAAATAAATCAGATGAAATGTAACCGAATAGTCTCCCTGGCAAAGAACAAGACCGTTCTCTCCCTTTCACAGTCCATAGTGTTGCAGGCCGTAGCCGTGCCGTTTCCACAGGCTGTAGTGCGCTATCTGTGACACGTCCTGTCCCCTGGCAGATGGTTGGTTGGCTCGAGCTCAGCTATAGGACTGGGGCGATATTCGGTCTCTATCAGAGGGGAGATCAGTGGAACAAAAAGAGACATTTTTCAACACAGAACAATGAGTAACCCCCCCCCCCCCTCCCGACCAGTAATAGCAGGTCTCTGTGCAGCATGAAAGAATTGTGCATATTTTCAAGGAAAACGAGGTCATCTTAAAACATTTATATGAAAAACACATTTTAGCCCCACTAAGGGAAAATGTGGAAGTTCGCTAAACTTTCAGATACATTTATGTAAAGTTTATTCAAACCTTTTTTTTTTTTTTCTTTCTTTTTTTTTTTTAGGATTCTGTCGCACAGTTCAGGGTTTACACTTTGTGGTATGAGCCACAAAGCAGGCCATAATTGCCTGGACATGCTCCGTCAACCATTTAGAACAGCATATAACCACTCCTGCCCTCACAATCTACCTGAACTAAGAGTATTAGAAGCACCTCTTGGCAATGCCTTGTCAAGCTTTCAGCAGCAAAACCAGTCATCACTTGAGGTTTGCTAGAAACATTTGCCCTCCATCTCCTCAGTTAAATTTGTGGCCCACACTCTCTGTCCTTCAGTCTGGCCTGAGAGAACACAGATGGAGGCTCATTCTGTCTTGGCCGCTCCACATAACTGCAGAGAAGTTGGGATCATTTGTGGTCACAAACACAGCTGAGCCAAATAGTAAAGGGGTCCGTGCTGTTGTACTTGAGCATCTTTTTGTCTCACCTTTGCTGTTTTACCACCTGTGGTTTTAGCTGGTGGAAAAGGTGCCATGTTAAAGCCATTTTTCTCTCAACTACTAGTATGGCACTTAAGGGAAAGCTGGATGATAGTAGTTACATTTTAGTGCAAACTAGATATCCCTAATTTGGATTCAGTTTGACTCAACTTGGCAACCAACTGATCTTACAAGTTTTAGTAAGTGATACAATCTGTCCCAGAACATTGCTTGTATGTGTGTTTTAAGACTTGGGTTCACCTGAGACCTGCCTCTCGGGTGTGTGTGCCGCAGCTGGTGTTGTGAATCAGGCCGACGACAGACACCTCTTATAACCCGGCTATTTCACAACACCAGGGTGGCCCCACACCACTGCCGACGAGACGAAGACCCACTGCATGCTGCTGCTGCTGCTGCGGTTTTGAATGAAAAAACTGGTTCATCAACCAAACTCAAATCAAACAGAAGATAGGATAACTCAGGGTCGCTCTACAGTACAAATAAGTTCCGCAACAATTTGTGTATTTTTAAAAAGAATTAAATTGACACACACAAGAAAAGTGGGATATTTTTGTCAGTTACACCTGCCAAGATCATTTTAACTTTTCCTCCCATTCATGACATTTTCTTTTTCAGTTTTACTCAAATCCACTCTACTCTGATATCAAAATTACATCTGTTTGATGAAATAAGATACAAGTGTAATCACTGGCACATTATATAAACTCTTCACTTTAATTTGTAAAGCACAAACTCCGCTCATTGGTCCATTAATAAAGGATATTACCAGTATTTCCTTTCTATGTTTTCTGTGGTCTCTTTGGTAAGAGCATGACTACCAAATTTTGATGAAGTACAGCTACGGGAGAAAATGGATATCAGAACAAAGATAAGATCATTTTAAAATGTAACAAAATGTGTGTTAAGTTTTCATTGGAGCCATTTATTTTCCAAAGCTAATGGACGCTTCAGTTTTCTTTGTGTATTAATGTCTCACCACATTTTCTCGGGAATAACAACAATGTGTGCACACATATGATTGTATTTTAAGTCTGTTCTAAAACTAATTGCTAACACTGTAAATTATATCACCATAATTCATCCTAGACCAAAATGCAAGAACTTTTTAGTCATTGTTTATCATTAATTTCAAAATCTTTTTGCCTCAGCTCCTTGCTGGACTTAAGTCTAGGTTATTTTCATTGGTCAGTCATTTCATTTGGTTGTTTAAAAAAACAGAAAAAAGGATTTATCCCAGTTTTGAAGAGCTAAATAACCTCTCCAAGGAGCTGTGTTTTAAGGTCACTGTGACAAAGCATCACAATCTGAGGGAAGCGCTGCCATTGAAGTGTCCTTGGAGGTTTCAGTTGTAACATTTGCTGATCCTCCCCTCACGTTTCAGCTATTCAGCTTTACAAAACTGGAAATATGGATGATAAAATGAAGAACACCATTCTGAATAATCAGAGGCAAAGAACCTGCCTTCTCAGTGTTTTTTATATTTCTGATAAATCAGATGGTCCTCCACCCGATAAGAAAGAGGTCTGCCCAATGATGTTTGAGAGTACGGACCGCAGCCTCAGGGTGTGACGAGTTGGAACAGAAGGAAATTCACTGACCCACTTATGGCTTTCCCTGGAGACGCTGATAATCCAATCATAGACCCGTTACGGAGGACCCCCCACACTGTTCTGACCTGCTGACACCCAAACCTTCTGTACCCACAGTTGTCCAAATATGGATTCAAAGTTTTAGTGATTTTCCAGTGGCCTTCTAGAAACGCGTAGGGCTTGGAGTTCATATTTTAGTGGAAAGCCAATCTTTATGAGACCTGAGTAATTGCAGCGTTGTTGAATCAGACTGTAATTGGTGACGCAGAGGACAAAGCACTGAACTATCTGAGGCCGCGATAGTGACATCTGGTGGAAACCTCGATATAATCAAATCATTTTGATCAGCATTCACTGCGTCCACAAAATAAACTGAATGTTGATGAGCATGTCTATATTTCTCTCTCTCTCTCTCTTTTTTTTTGTGAGAAAACATCACATTAAAATTTAAATATAATGGATTATTAGGTATTTGTGTTCATCAAGAAAATCCAGGGAAACAGTCAAACCGATTCGTTCGACCAATAAACGGTCCAACAAATCGTCACATTTGCGGCTGCTAGTGCTCTGAAATGGCAACAAAGTTTAAAAATTTTTTTCTTTTTTACTTTGAACATGACATAATTGGTTTGTTTCACTAATAAAAATATTTAACAATGATACAAAATACATACATATATATATGTGTGGCTAAATTTATTCTCCAGGTCCAAAAAGCGGGGTTACTCGCGTTGAAGTTTCCTCCTCGAGAAACACAGCAGGTGTTCCTAATTGGAGACCGGCAGGTGAAGAAACGACGGCAGCGGAGAAGAACATCACTGTGCTTCACTGCAAATATTGTAATAAAACCAACATATACCCACACATCTTACTACAATGACTTTAATCGGCTTGAAGGTAGGTGTGGACAAAATGTTTTTTTTTTTGTTTTGTTTTTTGAAAGCTTATTGTTATTTAGTGTAAGAAACAAAAGAGTAATAGAAGAAATATTCTTTCTTTAAATTAGCTGCGCGTGGTCCTCCTGCTTTTCCTCGGGTTCACGTTGGAGGTGAACAAAGTTGCGGGTAAGAAGAATTGAAAAATGAATGTGAGATGTATTTCAGATTGGATATTCACAGTTACTTTACTGTATTTTCTAAGGAATCTGCAGTGTGGAGCATTGCACTGACCGCACAAGATGTGTGCTGTCTAAAGACCAGAGGAGCTGCAAGTGTGCTGTCGGATTTTACGCTGACCAGTGTGACAAAAGTTGGGTTTCACGTCTTTTTATTTTTGTTTCATTATATTTCATGAGTTTGTCACAAGTATATTCAGTGCCATCAGAATTATGTTAAACTGATCCGTTTTAAGCTTAGGCCTCACAAAGACTGAGGTGTGTTTGTGCTCATTATCCTGCTGCTGCGATATCAGTCCTGCAAACCAGAGGGGTAGAGTATGTCTCTGAAGAACACTGTGCTGCTTCTCTTTGGTTTTGGGCTGGCATCCAACTTAAGAGTAGCCAAAACAAGCTCAGATTTAAATATGTCCACCACCAAGTTTCACTCTGCAGTATCATTCTCCTGTTTTCTCCATCTGTTACTGCCTCAAACTTGGATTTATCAGCAATAATATGACCCCCCCACCCCCCCCCCCCCCCCCCCCCCCCCCCCCCCCCCCCCCCCCCCCCCCCCCCCCCCCCCCCCCCCCCCCCCACCCCCCCCCCCCCCCCCCCCCCCCCCCCCCCCCCCCCCCCCCCCCCCCCCCCCCCCCCCTTTTTCCTACTTTGAAATGCTAATATGCAACAGCCCACTCACAGCTTTCTCCTGACAAGTGGTTTAGAGATGCTACTCTTCCTCTGACTCACTTCTTGAGACTTTTTTTAAACAGTACTTTTTACTTGCACTTGGTTCTGTCTAATGATGCTCTGGATAGAGCTGAAGCGTCTGAGTGTGCCATGTACTACCCCCTAAAAAAATTCAGTCTAACTATGATTTGATAAAGCCCCCCTGTGCTTGGATTTGTGAACTTTTCTTAATTTTCTACTAGAAACTTGGAGGTACAGTCATATTTGTAACTAGTAAACAAAGGCTGAGCTGACTGTTGGCATGTTTCAGTAGAAGGGATACAACCCAGGTAATTGTAGTTAGCTTCAGTTTTTGAGGTTTGTTTTAGCTATGTGTAAGAAGACATTTTCAAACATCTAGTTTTCACTATTGTATCTAAAAAGATGAAAACTAAAATAGAAAATATACAGGGCATGCCCTTAGACATCATGTTTCTAAGATTTTTAGGTTAAGCACAAAGACTAAAGTTTCTTTTGAATTTAGAAGAAGAAAATTACAGGTCATCTGAGCCTTTATCTTTATGAACTGCCAAAGTGAATTGGCATCTGGCTTCAGTGTATGCAATGTTCTCTAATAATATTGCCTAAGGGCATCGTTTATAATGTAAAAAGTACAGGCCTTTGTACAGAACCTTGTGGAACTCCACTGTGTGAAGAAGACTTCTTATTTACATTAAAAAAAAGGACTCTATCAGATATGATTCAAACCATTGCAAGTATTTTCTTTAATATCAACTGTGCATTTTAGTCTTTGTAGTAAAATGAGATCTAGCAGGATGAGTACAGAGACTTACTTTTGCTTCTTACAGATGCACACATCAAGGTTATGTGTGGTAAAGACTACATAGCAATCAGAGCAATGGAAGCTTTTTTCAAGTATCACAATGTGCCACTGGAGACCCTTCACTTGCCCAACAAATCTTGTGGAGCGAAGAGAGAGTACATTGGTGATGTACCGTACTACATATTCAGGATTTCCAAACAGAAATACCTGACCTGTGGAGGCTTGCCACTTGAGGTACAACTGGCGCACAATTTATTTTAAATGTCTACATCAGTCTAGAAAAGTCTTTAGTCATTTCTCTCTTTATTTCCCTTTTTTTTTTTTTTGTCCCCGTCCAGAAAAATTTAACCCATATCTCATATTCACTGAGTGTGCTGTCAGAACCTCGCGTTACCGGAAACATCATCAGAGATCCACTCATTAGGATGGACTTCACATGTGTGTATCCATACATCAGAAGAGTCAGTCTGCCTTTTCCTGTTTTCCCCATTTCCAGGTGAGGAGGGGAAAATATAAAAAGATTTTTCCCATCTATAGGAATCCACATTTTATTTAAGCTGCCTTTGTGAGAGCTGCAATAAATCCTTTCTGTTTGAGTGATGTCCTTCTGAAACTTGCCGTCTACTGAAATCTGTGCAATGGGATATAGATTTTCTGTCCATGACTAGGATGTAAAAACATTTAATAGCATACCTAAATTGTATGTTCAAAGCCACTAAACAAACCTGTGTTTTCTTGACACTCTTCTGTATGTCTACAGTGAGACTGTGATGCATGTAGACGAACTTGAGGCCAAGATACGGATGATGTTGTACATGGACCACACTTACACTAAACCTTATACCAGTGCTCCAACCATTGAACTCAGAGACAAGGTAAGCTAAGATTTAACCAGTTACAAGGTGAGACTGATGTTTTGACACAAGACTGGATTTTTGGTTCTTTGAAGCAGGTTTCAGACTCACCTGGGGGCCTGTACTGTGAAGCAAGTTTAACAGACTCGGGACCATTTAGCTAAACTAAGCAGCTGCACAACGGTGCTAGTCAAGGCACTCTTTGAGCTATAAAAATATAATTTAAAACAGTTAGTAGGCTTAATTTCAGATCTTGTAATAACAAGTACAAGGTTTTAGTGCTAAAATCAACCTCTACAGATCTTGGGTCTCTGGACACTCTTGCACTCCTGAAGAATCTCACTCATGAGAGTCTCACCATTCAAGTTTGAATGGTGGTGCCATTTTCCAAGAGAATTGATTGGCTAGATGGTGGTTTTTATACTTGATATCTTTTCTCAGACATAACCTGCCCCAGAGCAGGATGATTAAACAACATAAGTTACATGCTTATGTACCCTAGTTAAAAGGTAATCACCTTTTTGTCTTGATTGTATATTTAAGCACTTTGTTACTAGAAGCCTGCCACATAAACACAACATTTGTTCCCATTTCTTTAGTTGAATCTATTAAAAAAATGTGAGCTATATAATAAAGGTGGTCATACCAAATAGTTAGAATTGTAGAAACTCTTTGCCTTGTATACTGTATTTCCATTTATGTTTGCATGTTTTAATGAATTGCTGCACCTCTATCCAATTTTCCCAGCAAATTATAAAGAAATGAGGGCTGGGTCAAGACTTTTGCACAGTACTATACAAAAATCTAGTTAGTTCAGCTTGGTTTTATTCCTCCATGCTGTGGCTTTGTCTACCAGTGAAGTCCAGCCCAGAGTTTGAGAACCACTTCTTTAAACAATCAGGCTCTAATGTCTCACAGTGAGAAGAGTGGGGGCACTGTGGAGCACATTATAAAATGTAATTAGACCAGTAGACCTACAGGAATGCATAAAATGAGGCTTAAAGGCATGAAACGTTTACCCCTAGTTTATGCTGAGACAATAAAATTAGTTCTCAGCTATTATGTGCTGATCATGCCTTCAACTCTGCAATGATGTTGCCTTTGTTTCACAGTAAGAGAGATGGCCTTAGCTAGGATTAACAAGTTGATCATTTTTCCAACTTCAAAGAATCAAATTGGAAGAATGGGAATTCTGAGATATATTTTTGTTTTTGTTTGTTTTTTGGGGGGGTTTTTTTGTATAGGTGTACGTAGAGGTTACAGTGATGGAGCCTGCAGATTTGTTCCTGCTTCGAATAAACGAGTGTTGGGCCACACAGTTTCCTCAGCCAAACTCTACAGAGGGATCTGTCCACTTTCTGCTTCAGAACGGGTCAGAACTTCTCTTCATATTACTTTTGTCATATTAACTATGAATTCCTCACATTAAATCCCTCCTCCTCCTCCTCTCAACTCAGATGTGTGAAGGACCAAACTGTTTCCTTCCTTAATGTGACTGAGGGACAGTCTGGACTTAATGGGCAAAACTCCACCATTCGTTACAGCTTTGATATGTTTCGCTTCACGGCAGATCCCCATGACCTCTATCTGCACTGCACTGTGCAGCTGTGTGAACCTGACGACCATGAGTCCTGCATTCCTGTGAGCTTTTTATTCCTTGGCAGCCTAAATATGCCAAGGAAATTGGGTCCCAAATGTATTCATGTTATAATTAAGTTTCAAATTAAAAAATCATATTTGTGAGAACAGTTTGAGATTGTATGGACAAGAGGAATTGCAGCATTTTTATTGTTGTAATAGTTTTTCTTTCACTGTGCAGTCTCTCAATAAAACAGCTTAATAGTTATTTATTTATTTTTTTCTCCCCCTTCAGAACTGTAACTTGATCAGTAAGAGAGAAGCAATGAGGGCAGACCCTAGCCAGGGTCTCCTCTCATATGGACCCATCAGGATCGAAGTACCAGACAGACCTCAATCTAGTAAGCTCCTGTTTCTATACTAATATTTATATTCTGCTTCCTGCCTCTGTGTGATCAGCCAGTTGCTGCTAATAAGTGTTCCCGTTGCCTGTTATCACTTTACTCTTCATTGGAAGCCCCGTTTCTCCCATTGTATTCGATATGGATACCACTGTGCTGTGTCTTTTTTGTTACATTTGTTTCAGGCATACTGTTGGCCGTGGTGCTGCCTGTAGCAGCTGTGTGGACTCTCGGCTTCTTCCTCATCCTCCTCATCACTGTGGCAAAGGCTGGCCGAAAGAGGCTATCAAAACTAGAGGAGTACTGATGACAATGCTGCTGCTGTTGACAGCACAAATAAAACTTTAAAACTTATATATTCATTTTATTCTGTCTTGGTGAGATTTATTATAATGACAAGTGTTGTCACAGCAGACTAAGGATGTAAACTGAGCAAAAGCATGGTTGTAGAAGGTGAGGTACTTTAAGAGCAAAAATCAAGTTGGGTGTCAAACTTAAAATTTCTTTTTAAAAAAATATGCTAGAACATATATCATGAGACAAAAAGGTTAAGATCCAGACAGCATGGGTTCATACTTTACAAAGTTAAGGAACCAACTTCATGGCAAGTTTGTGAACTAGAGGGGTGGGGGTGATTTGAAATGCTTAACATTAGCAATGCAACATTAGAGATTTGACTATATTCAAATTGAATTTTTTTTTTCAGCTTTTCCCCCGAATTTGATTAATGCAATGATGAAAGCAACAAAATTCATGGAGATTAAATCCTCCTATTAAATGCAGCTGCTTAATTTTTTTTTAATCCTTTATTTAACCAGGTAAAAGTCACACTGAGATTAAAATCTCTTTTCCAAGAGAGACCCAGCCAAGAGGGCAACAAAGATTACAACAAAAACAGCAACAAATACAACACAATCTAATAAATGACTATCGATCAACAACCCAACACATCTATGTAAATCAAATGGAATAACAGCTTAAGAGTGACATTAAAAGCAGTCACATTGACCACAGGACCTGTTTTCACATTCCCCTTAAAATGGACTAAACTCCAACAACGTAACCAGTTCTGACAATTTCAGCTCGTTCTGTAAATTATTCCAGGAAACAGGAGCAGCTTATTTAAAAGCCTTTTCCCCTGATTCCATTCTGACTCTGGGGACAAAGCAACATTATGAGAGTGAAGTCTATGCTGGTTTAAAATACCTGTACCGTCACTGCTGAAGGACCTTCAAAGGTTTGTTACACCTGTGCTTCACGCTTTAATCTCCGTGGAAGTTTTGTTACAAAGAAGCCAATTTTAATTTTATTTTGAGGAAGTTATACTTCCAAAAATGCATTTAAGGTAACATGTTATGGTACCATGTTATTTCTACATACTTTACATGAAGATCTTTATGCACAGTTAAATGAACGTCTCTGGTCACGTGGACCAGCTGTAGTGTGCCATTAAAAGCAATAGATGGCAGACTGACCATTACCTTATCTGGCCTTTTGCTGGGGTCAAGTTTGTCAAAACCATGAAAGGAGGGAGGTCTTAACGGGAAATTGTTAGCAGATATTTAATAGCAGATCCTTCCAAAAATGGGATCAAACATCTTCCGTCATTAAAACGCAACGAAGTCGATTTTTACAAAGAAAAAAAAAGTGGGGGGAAGAAAGTGGGGAGCAAATAGTTGGGGTTTGTGGGTGTGTGCGCGCTTTTTTGCATTTTCCCCAGAAATTGCTCAACAAGTGCTTTACTTTCGGCTTTCGTGCGCTCATTTCGGGACTCGGACGCTTGAGTTTGTTGGGAGAGACTTTCAGCAGGACTTTAAACTGAATTGTCTGCTGCCGATCAGCCATTGTGACCGTCAGAAAGGGGCGAGGACTTCTTCATTTGCCCACTGGCTTCTGCGTTAGCTCTGTGCGAAGAAACAGCCGTATGAGCAAACGCTTGGATGCTCCATGAGGCAGCCGAAACACATCAAAATCAAACTGCGACCAAGAATGGAGTAAAACCACTTTTATTTCCTTAAAACGCCTGGATTTGTGCCATACTTTGCAGTTTTCTTAAGTTAAAGTTTCTCATTTAAAAAAATAATGGCCAGATAGATCACTTTTCGCCGAAGTTAAATGTAAAAGGTGGTGAAGAGAACAAACCCTGCAGCTTTTTTCCCGTGCGTGATCTGCTTGTCGAAAGAAGCTGCTTGGTTTGATATTTGTCACCTTCGTCCTCATCACTCCACAAGTCTTTGCGGCCACGGGAGCAGATCAGAGAGAAAAATGACATCCCAGCAATCCTGGACTCAGATCATCATCACATCCGCGTCTTTATTCTCCCTGATCTTGTGCAGCACAGTGCCAGATGGCCCAGAGGAAGAAGGCTTCAGTGCCGAGGTATGGTGAAGGCTTTGTACGGGATAGACCGACCCTGTAGGTCGCCATCATGTTATTGAAATCATTTTGACAACAGTGTAAAATACTCAATCTGAGGAAATCCTGCTTTCAACAGTTTAATTGCATCATTACAAGTTCAAAACACCAGGTGGGCTGTTCAACTGGAGGGAAGTCATCTGACCTTTAGTCCTCTTTGCAAATAATAACGCTGCAGATGTGACAGACTGTTATGGAAGTGTGAATAAGAAAATACTTGGAGCTGAGTGTTAGCCTGCACCTATACTGCATTTAGAAGTGGGAATAATGTGCTGATAACCAGACAAGTACATCTGGAGTGTATCTAATGTGATTGCGAGCGGTTCTAACTTATGAAGCATCCTTACACAGCCCACCAGCTGTAATCACACTTTTTCATATTTTAGGTTAATATATAAGTGGGTATTTTTTTTAAAAGTGAAAACCAATTATTTGAAAAGCTGTAAACTGACCTCTGAATGACTTTGACATGTTTAGACTATTCACAAACTCCATGCCATGTAATGGCTTATTAAGGTGTGTAATCATATAACATTAACTGTAAACAGGAACTAATTGTGAATGAAAGTGCATGGAAAGGTTGACCAATGCATGGATACACACCAAAGACACTGAACACCACATAATAATAATAATGTTTTAAGCACTGCCTTTAAATGTTTAACTGGGACATTATTCTAACTTTATTCTTTTAATTAAACTAAACTGATGTAGGAAAGTTTTTATTTCTGTTGGGGTTTGGCACACCCGATTTCATAACAGGGTTTTCCTTGAGGCTTTTGTGTAAATAAACCTATTTTGACATTTGATGGGTTAAGACTTGTCCTGCTATCCAAAAAAAAAAAAAAAAAAAAAAAACCCTCAGGATTTTCTGTCTTAGTGTGTGGATGCGTGAAGGTGTTCTGCCTTTGACCTGTGTTCATACTGTCCATGCATGAAAGTGTGTGTACAGTCTTTGCATTCTGCTGCTGAGGCTTCTTAAAGGGCACATCTTAATGCCTGACAAAGGATTTGTTTCCCCCCCTCTGCAGCCATCATCCTGTTTTGTGACTACGTGGCTCAAGTTCAGTGTCAGCAAACATGAAACAAAAACATAATAATTCACAACATGTGCCACTTCTTTCAGCAGAAACCTCTGGTGCACATGCAGAGCTATATGTTTAGCTGGTGTACCCACAGGACTGACATACAGTTTATTCAGTGTCAGTAACCTTTGAGTTTTCCCGTGTCTATCCTCTCCTCATCTTGGCTGTCAAAGCAGGAACGAAATAGCAGGAATGTCCTAATGTTAGTGCGAGCCATCTGGTTTATGTTTCTACTTTCTCCTCAGATGCACAACAGTACTGCTCTCCCAACAGCTGTGGCTGTCATACTCATGTATACACCAAGCATTCCTGACACACAAGAACAGACTCATGTTATCCCTTTTTTCCCTGTGGCCAACTTCATCAAGTCTGACTTCTTTGACCTCCTTTTTTTTTTTCATACAGGCATGGCTTCGTAAATTTGGCTACCTGTCTCAGGCCAGCAGGCAGATGTCCACCATGCAGTCAGCTCAGATTATGTCCAAAGCTATCAGTGACATGCAGCGCTTCTATGGACTGGAGGTGACTGGGGAGATGGACCCTGCAACACTCTCGTAAGCCCTTTATCTGTCATGTTGCAAACCACAAAGTGAGCCCAGGGATCTTTTGGGGTCTGTTTTAAAACCTGCAGGCTTTTTTTTTTTTTTGTCATTTGCATCTTTTAAATTCTATTTCTGCAGAATTTAATAATGTTTTATGGTAAGGCAGCAGTTTAACTTTGTTTAGATCACCTCTTTACTAATGAGGCAGGAGAGCTGTTGTGGCATATCCTTACATGACCTTTGCTCATTGTATTCTCCTACTGTGCACTTATGCACAGTCTTAAAGGAGCAGTGCAACTTTAGGGGGAAACAGTGTGTTTTGTGATTTTCTTGTCAAGTGTGAAGACAAGTGAGAACATTGTTGCCAATTCCTGTGTTTATACTGTAGTATTGTAGTAAAACTACAAATACCTGCCAGTTAGTTTAGCTTTGCATAAAGCTTGGAAACTGAGGGATCCATCCATCCATCCATCCATCCATCCATCATTTTATCCAATTCAGGGTCGCGAGGGAGCTGAGCCTATCTCAGCTGTCATAGGGCATGAGGCAGGGTGTCAATCTGTCGCAGGTCAAACTCACAGAGATGGATAACCATTTACACTCACAGCCAATTTAGAATCACAAATTAACCTAACCACCCCATACATGTCTGTGGGAGTACCCAGAGAGAACATGCGACCTCCACACAGAAAGGCCCCAGATTAGATTAGAACCCAGGAACTTCTTGCTGTGAGGCGACGGTGCAAACTTTTCCACTTTGCTAAATGCTCCAGGTTGCAGCATGCTAGGGAATATTTCTCCCAAAAATTCCCAAGATCTACATCAAAATATATGACTAAAAATTTAGTTGATGACTTTGAGAAAGCTAATATATACATCATTTTCTAGAATTGAGAAAATTCTTCATTCTCATTTTAAAGTTTAGACTTTGCGCGTGTGTGTCTGTCTGACTCGTGATGTGTGTGTCTGCGTGCGCGTGTGTGCTTGTGCAGGGCCATGCGACGGCCTCGTTGTGGCCTCCCTGACAGACCAGAGGAGCTGGTTGACAGATCACGAAAGAAGCGCTATGTTCTCACTGGGCAGCGGTGGGACAAGGACCACATCACCTACAGGTTTCCAGCACTGAATTAAAGAATTAAACTACAACAAATGAAAATGTTACACAGAGCAGCTCTATTAAGATTTTTCTTCTGATTTCAGTATAATGAACCAAAACATCCCTCCCTCTCTGGGAGAGGAGCGGACGTTCGATGCGATCCGCAAAGCCTTCGATGTGTGGAGACAGGTCACGCCGCTCACCTTCGAGGAGCTACCACCTGAAAACAGCATCAACGGGAGCCAGGCGAAGCTCGCTGACATCCTGCTGTTGTTTGCCTCTGGTTTCCATGGTGATATGTCACTGTTTGATGGAGAGGGTGGGTCTCTGGCCCATGCCTACTATCCTGGACCAGGAATAGGTGGGGATACACACTTTGATGCAGATGAGCCTTGGACACTGGACAACCATAACCCAGAAGGTCAGTGGGTTTGTTTTCTCTGCTTGTGTGAGACTGTGAACTTTCATCTCTGACCAGTAGCTGGTTTGGTTGTTATCAACTGAAACCTGAAAGGTTCCCTGAGTACACAACTAAGACTTTTTATTTTTTTTAAACAAATGTTTTCCTCAGTTTGCGCTAGGTTAACAACATCTTAATGCAAATTCAGTATTTACAGTGCCTTTTACCTTTATTTGCATTCACTCTAACTATAAAGTAATGCATATTTTCCTTGTTGTGTGTACGCTTAAGACAAATAATACGCTGCTATGTGTGTCTCACTTCTTGTCTTGTAGGTATAGATCTCTTCCTGGTTGCGGTCCATGAGTTCGGTCATGCTCTGGGTCTGGAGCATTCAGATAACCCCAGTGCTACAATGGCTCCTTTCTACCAGTGGGTTCACACACAAAACTTCACACTCCACGAGGATGACATCAGAGGCATACAGTACATATATGGTGAGAAACATATACTGCTCTACTAAACCTGTTTATTTTTTTTATGTCTTCAACAATACAAACAGTTATTTAAAGTCTCTACCAGCATCATTTGGACTAATAACATCAGACTATTGGTGTCTTTTAATAGTGGTATTTCACATGAGGTGTTCCAAAGATATCTGTCCCATTATTTCGGCTGCAGAGCTTCTGAATCTGTGCATATAGAAGTGATTATGTCAAAAAGCCGCAATGCAAACCAAATAATTATAGTCTTCCCTACCCCTGCATTGAAAGGCTTCTCAGCTTGGCTGTGTAGACTGAGAATCGTTTTTGTCTGTATTGTCGAGACACTTGAATGGTTTCATTCTGCCTGAGGATGGTGTGCAGGGGGCAGGACTGCGAAATAGCAAAGCCAAACAGTGAAAGCCAACGTTCTGATCTTTTGTTTTCATACTTTGAGCTTCTATCACTGCGGGGTCAGAGCAAAATGTCAGTTTTATTTTGATGCCGTATCACGCTCATATCACATCTGGATCCTTAAGGAGGAATACAAGAAGCAGCAGATGCAGACACTTCACTGGAACTCCTTCAAAACAGCGTGTCATGCATGCCAGTGTGATGAGCCAGTCTTTTTGCCAGTGAATAGATGGTATTGTTAATTGATAGATGACATTTGTCTGTGTGTCGGGGTGTATGTGCTCAGCGGGGACACCCTTATTGGAGCTGTGATTTTAGACCAAAACATATTTGTCTCTTAAACTGCAGACATGGATTCTTCACACTTTTGCTTAAGATAAAAAGATTTTCCACAAGTTTCATGGTTCCCTTTTTTTTCATCCTTGTCTTTGCTGTTTTGCCCTCCTCAAATCTCTTGTGCCACATGGTGCATCAGCGAGGTTCATCTCAGGTGTATGGCATATGTTAGCTTATTGTTTTGATTTTACATCCCACGGCCTTACTGTTTGATTCTCTCACCCACCCCCAGAGCAGCCTGTTCAGCGCAGCAGGCCGCTGTTTAACATAACCTTCCTTACCTTCAGAGCATCAAACAGAAAAAGTTAAAGGTTTTAGTGGAGTATTAACAGCCCTCTGGAGATGGTGGAGACAAAACTGAGCTAAAAGGAGAAAGAGTATCAGACTTGCATTTACCAGCTGGACAGACACAAACTGCTGCTCATTACACTGTTTGCTCATGGCTTTAACAACTTTCTCCTAGCTGGCCAGCCTTAAAGTTTGATAGGATTGAATGACATCTTTGGGTTTGGGGTGTATTTTCTTTTTGAGCAAAAATCTTTGTAACATCAGTAGAACTGTTTGCCTCTTTCCAGGGCAGGGGCTTTTTCCTTTCTTTGTGCAGAGACATAGACACGCCTACTGGTATGAATCCTGTTTTCCTATGATGAAAATGGCCAACTAAGGTCTTTCATAAAAGTGTACTTTTTATTGCACTGGAATACAGTTTAGTTTAAAAGAAGGGGTCCATATATGTGTGTGTAAGTAAAATGAAATGATGCAGTAAACAGAGATTTGAGTAAGTAATCAAAAACTAATTACATTAATTAAGTGACACAAAAAAAGGATGTGAATATTGCTTTGTGCCATGATCTGCTACTTCCCTGCTTGGAAAATGCAGGGCCTTGTAAACCGCTGCAGATGTTGAGCAATACTTTTGGCTCTGTGTAACTCAATACATCTTAAAGCACATCAGCTGATATGTGTTACATAACTGGTTTTATCTGTGTGTTTTCCTCTCTTAGCAACCAGCAGGGCAGATTTTTTCCAAAAAGCAGCAGCATAGTGACAGTCAATTGAGCGAGCTTAAACCTGTTCCACAAAATGGAAAATTATATTCAGTTTGCTGCAGGATATTAAGTTGGAAAGGGGGAAAATTAAAAAAAATATATCGTCTAATACCACACAGACAGACTGGAGCCTTTCCTGTTCCCTCTTTTTTTTAAACCAGGTCCTCCCCTCATCACCGAAGCTTCCCCCACTTCTCCGCTTGCTTCTGGCAATGACCCCACTGTTGACTCCCCCACCTCCCCTTCGCGCCCAGAAGATGAGCCCACCTCTTATTCTCCAGCTGATCCCCCACAAAACCCAACTGACACTGACCTGGATCCTCCCACCCAACCACACACAAGCCCCAGCCCTACCTCCCCTTCCATCCTCCCCACCTTCACCTCCACCACCACCACCACCACCACCACCACCGAAACCCAGCCTGAGCCGGAACCTGTCACTCCACAAAAAGATATCCCTCGTCCTCCTCCTCCACCTCCTCCAAGGTCGCCTGCTCCTCCTCGGCCTCCCAAGCTGCCAGACAACCAGCCCCCCAACATCTGTGATGGAGACTTTGATACAGTGACCCTGCTGAGGGGGGAGATGTTTGTCTTCAAGGTAAACAAACAGGACCTCGCTCACAGCCACAACATTCGAGCCCTGCAAGGGGAAGTAAATAAAACTGAAGAAAGATACACATCATTTATTTTGCTTGCTTTTGCAGGGTAGCTGGTTCTGGCGGGTGCGAAGGAACCGCGTCCTTGATAACTACCCCATGCCGATATCTGTATTCTGGAACGGCCTCCCCACTGACATTGACGCAGCCTACGAACGTCACGATGGGAAATTTGTCTTTTTTAAAGGTATGTTTATGACAAATAAAACCAGTCATTTCAGTAACACAGCACCCACATGCAGAGCAGATTGTGTTACATAAAAACCTTCCTGGAAAGCTGTGTTATTATTATATTATTATTATTATTATTATTATTATTATTATTATATAGTTTAGTTCCCTGCTTGGGGGCATGACACCCGGGTTGTTGCTTTCCCTTTTTTTTGAAGAGCAGTATAAGGCAGCTCTGTAAAGACGTAATAAACACAAGGTTATGAATAATTCAACTCGACATATCTGACACATACATGCGCACAAGGAAATGTTTAAAACACTAAAGAAAAAGAAAGAATAAACCACTGTTAAAACATTCTGACAGTATGGCTGCAGATGGTGAGAGAGTGCCGAGTTTGCATTTATTAATATGTGTTTATGAGTTCATTGGGTGTTTTGAACAAGGCCAATGCAGCGTGGCAGCTGTTATTGGCCCCATACCACTCCGCTCCAGCTGAGCCCCAAATGGCCTCATGAAAGCGGTGGAGAGTTGCATCAGCCTTCTCTGATTGCACTGCCCCAGATGTGAACAGCTGTGGTGCTTTGACTTTTACAGTGAGACAATATGGTGATTTTTTTTTTTTTTCCATGCATTTTCAGGATTTCTGTAGCTTCCGATCACAGATTTCTTCTCATTAACCACTGTGGAAACGTGTGTCAATTTCTGTTGCTTTATGGTCATGTGACAGGTTTAAGGTGTTTATTTAAAGGAAAGAAGTATATGCATCAAAACCTAAAACTTTTGTCCACATGAAACCAAAATAATGATACTATAAGACCAAAAAAAATCTGGTCGTCTTTTCAAATCAAATTCACACATTAGCTCATGTATTACACTTCAGTACAGTATATGGGATTGAAGTGCATTGCAGCAGCCTGGCAGTAGAAGTGGAAAATCAACCTTCACATATGGAAATCATGGAAAATGTGTGTTATGCATACCATTTCTACCTTGCCTGTCTTTTCTGCTTTTCTTCTGGAGTGAATAAACCTCCTATATATGCCATGTGTGCTGACTATGAGGTTCTCTTCATCTGCCCTGCTCTCCGTTCCTTTCTTCTGTGTAATATAAGAATTGTCTCCTTCTGTCCCTGCAGGTGATCGATACTGGGTGTTCAGGGAGGCTGACGTGATGCCAGGGTACCCACAGCCCATATATCACTATGGGAAAGGAGTTCCTCCACATGGGATCGACACAGCTATCTGGTGGGAGCCCAATGAATACACATACTTCTTCTCAGGAGACAGGTATGATTCAGATACATGCAACGTCGAGGTTTTAACACCATGTAGACGTCTTAATGCGTCTTATTGTTTTTGTGCAGGTACTGGAGATACAACGAAGAGACCCGAACCACAGACCGCGACTTCCCCAAACCAATCAGCAGATGGGGCAGGATCCCGCCCTCCCCCAAAGGCGCCTTCCTCAGTGATGATGGGGGTAAATAATGAGTTTAAATTGAGCAATTTACTAGGTTTTATTCCAGCAGTGGAAACATTCACTAGCTTTGGTTTCTGAGAATCACAGTAAACATCAAAAGCTGTAAATTCAGCGTTGGAAGCGTGAGAACAGCATGACAGACGGGGTAGAGGTGTAAGAAGTGAAAGAATGAAAGGTTAGAGTGAAATGGTGTGTGTGAAAGAGTGGAGTGGATGGTTAGGCTGGATCAACAAAGCCGAGAAAGAGAGAGAGAGAACATAGCGAGGAAAGAGAGCTCTGGTCTGAGGGTTGGCGCGTCCTTCCTTTTGTAAATTAGATTTGTGTCAGAGCAGCTCTAAATGCACTCAGTGACAGTCAAATCTCATCTCCACCCAAATGCTTCTAATGTCTCCCTGGCAGCCTGGTTTCCACAACAGAGCTAAATTTGCACACAGAAATTTACCCCAAGAAGAATGTGTGTGCTTCTTCATGCAGCATATTGTCAATTAGTGCATGATGGCAACATATTTTATGGGTTTATTGCATTTTGGTAATTTCATACAGACAAATTTATGCATAATCTTGCCTACTTGGCTAACACAGTCAGGCCTGGCCCTAGTAAAGGCAGTGTAAAGGGAAACAATGTTATTCAAACCTACCTGGCCCTGTGTGAAAAAGTAATTGTCCCCTAAACCTAATAACTGGTTGTGTCACCCTTGGCAGCAAGAACTGCAGTCGAGCGTTTGCAGTAACTGGCAATGAGGCTTTCACTGAGTCGCTGTGGAGGAATTTTGGCCCACTTTCTTTGCAGAATTGTTTTAATTCAGCCACATTGCAGGGTTTTTGAGGATGAACAGCCTGTTTAAGGTCATGTCAGAGCATTATTCTGATCTAAGTCTGGACTTTAATTAAGCCCCTCCAAAACCTTCATTTTGCTTTGTGTTTTGTTTGTTTGTTTGTTTTTTTGAGCCATTCAGAGGTGGACTTCCTGGTGTGATCATTGTCCTGCTGCATAACTCAAGTGCACTTGAGCTTCGGGGCACAAACTGATGTCCATACATTCTCCTTTAGTATTTTCTGTGAGGGAGCAGAATTCCTGGTTTCATCAATTACGACAAGCCAGAACTTTTTAAAGCAGCCCCAAACCATTACGCTACCCCCATCATGTTTGACTGTTGGTATGATGTTCTTTTTATGAAATGCTGTGTTAGTTTTATGCCATATGTAACGGGACACAAACCTTCCAAAAAGTTCAACTTTTGTCCCGTCAGTCCACAGAATATTTTCCCAAATGTCTTCTGGATCATCAAGAGGTTTCTTGGCAAATATGAGATGAGCCTTTGTGGAGGCAAGTGCAGTTCTTTAGATGTTCTGGGTTCTTTTGTGAACTCCTGGATGAGTCGTCGATACGCTTTTGGAGCAATTTTGGTAGGCCGATCGCTCCTGGGAAGGTTCACCACTGTTCCAAGTTTTCTCCATTTGTGGGTAATGGCTCTCACCGAAGCCTAAGACTGATTGATGCCACTGGCTTTGTTTCTCAGCTGTTTCTTTGGATCGTAGCATGATGTGTTGTTTTTTTAAGATCTTTCAACCTACTTCAGTTTGTCAGACAGGTTCTTTTTAAGTGATTTCTTGATTCAGTGGGTCTGGCAGTAATTAGGCCTGGGTGTGGCTAGTGAATTTAAACTCAGCTTTCCAAAAAAAATGTGGTTAATAGATAATTTAACAAGCTGGGGGCAATTACTTTTTCACACAGGGCCAGGTAAGTTTGAAAAGCTTTTTTCCCGTAATAAATTAAATCATTTAAAAACTTTGTAATACTCAGGTTATTCTCTAATCAAGACAGAAGCAAATACTTCTATAGTTCTATAATTAACTACACCCTCCATTCACATGAAGGGGTAGATAGCCAAGAGTCTAGCTCCCAAACATCATCGCTGTACATATTAAACATTTACATTTTCAAATAAAGGCTATTTAAAAATCTCTCCTGTCTTCTTCTCATGCAGCTTACACCTATTTCTACAAAGGCACCAATTACTGGAGATTTGACAATCGCAGGTCAGAAGCAGACAAAGGCTATCCCCGCTCCATCCTGAAGGATTTCATGGGCTGTGTGGGGATCCCTGACCCAAAGCCTGACACAGACACCGAGCAGGAGCCGGAAGACAAACCGGTCAACCCTTCAGACCGAGGCAAAGATGAGCAAAGAACCAGACAGAGGCCAGGACAAAGACACAAACTCGGAGCAAGAAGAAACCACTAAGCCTGACAGCACAGAGGAAGAGGAGGACAAAGATGTGAATGTGGTCGTGACAGTGGCTGACAATGAATCAAAGGTCATGACCCTGATTATGGTGGCTGTTCCCCTGGTGCTCATCTTGTGTATCCTCATCCTAATCTATGCCATCCTCAGGACTCTGCAGAACAAAGAGACACCGAGAGCTTTGGTGCACTGCAAGCGTTCGCTGCAGGATTGGGTCTGACACCCACAATTAGAAGAGATAGATCGGGTATCCGTCGTTTGTCTGGTGCAGTCACTGCCATCCAGTTTTTACTTTTGGCATTAGAGGAAAAGAAGCTTTGAAAGTTCAAGAAAGCTGATGAGTTACCACAATGTTTTGGGCCCCATTTGTCATTGTGAGAACTTTTATTGCTCATATGGCATGATTAAAAAGTAGTGAATTCAGCGCCTGTGGAGCTACAGTTTCCCACATTCTGACCTTGACTTTAGCTCTGCCAGACGTTTTTCTACTGTGCCTCTCTCTGTGCCTTCCAAATGTCTGAAAAAGTACCTCCAATTCAAAAAAAAAACCAACTTTCTTCACTTCATATAAAAAAATGACATTTCACCCACCTTAGGTGTACTATAAAAGACTCATAACTCACTAGGAATGTGTGATTACATTAATTCTAACCGGTTAGAGGAGGGACATCTGGGGGGGTTTATTTGTAGTCTAAATGCAGACAAAGTCTTTAGAGCACATATATTACACATACACAGAAGCACACATATGCAAAAAAAAAAAAAGTTTGCTTGCATTAATATGAACAATCTTCTATCATTTTGAATAAGTTGCTTCAACCATTTTTCGTCTGTTTAGAACAGATAATTTGCACTTTTGATTCTGTTTAAGCTGCCTTTGTTTTGCTGAGTTTGCTTTTCTGCAATCGTGTTTGTGTGTTCGTGCAAAGCAGAGATTCGCAGCACACACACAGGCCAAGCTCGTCCTCCTACCAGCACAGGAATGTTAGACAGCTGCGTGTGTCCATGACTGCCTGCTTCCCACTGAGCCCATTATGTCTGCCCTTTCCTGCACACATGACACACATTGCCTCAAGAAAATCTTGTATCTGCACTGATTAGTGCATACATGTTCACATATGTAGCTCGCTTACTCACCCATACAAAGGCCTATAGTTTTTTTTTGTGCACAGACACTTAGGCTCCAGCCTCCCCTCCTCTTGCCACAACCCTGTGCAGACTGCACCACTAAAAAACACGATCCCAGCGGAGACATATTGATATATGACCGGTGCCAGTGTTGGGATTTATTCACTTTTTATGAGAAGCATCAGGAATTATTGTGGTATTTTATAAAAATCTGCAGTCTCAGCCTGTGAAGAGTAAAAAGCAACTGTGTTCTCTTTTTTATCTCTGTCATTTTTTTCATGCTAAAGATAGAACTAAAGCTAATTATGTCTGCAAGGGAGAGGCCTGCAGGCTAGAGAAGAATGGATGAGGGGTCTGGTTTCTATTAAGTCCACATGTTGCTGATTTAGTACTGTCAGGCATGAGAAGAGGGGGGGGGAATGCAAAAAGGGGGAGTTATAAAAATGATGGTGAGTAAAGGGTAAAAGGGAAATGAGAGGGAATGAAATGAGGAGAGAAAGAAAGAAACTGAAGGAGGTAGAGACTAAGGAGGGGAGAGGGAGGGCTCTGTCAGCATTTCCTTTCCAGGTTTCTGTGAAAAAGGAGGCGCGGGGGAAGGAAGGAAAGAGAAAGGGAGGTTAGAAGGATTTAGAGGAGGGGCAATGCTGGCATTGTGCCTCCTGACCTACATTAGGCCACTTGAATCTGCTTCTCTTTTTCAACTCTTATTTTTGCCCTGCTCTGTTATGGGCTAGAGATGATTTTGACTGCTTTTTCCTCTCCACACCTTTGTTCATTCTTTATCTTTTTGTCTCGCTCTCTTGTTTTTTCATTGCCGTAACTTGCCATTCCCCAGTGTATTCATTTTCTTCTCCACTCATCTGGAAAGTCAGCTCAAGCATTTAAAAGAGAATTCATTTGCAGATGCATCTGCAGGATGTGATGTGATCTTGTCTTATTGTTGTTACCTGGCTCATCTATCAGCATTTTAGAGTTGTTAACCTTTGCTTTATGTTTCATTGTGCCTTTTTTTTCCTGTGAATACTGTGGGGGAATTTTTGTAAAAAAAAAAAAATATATAAATAGCATGGGGAAAATGTTTCTAATTCATTTCTTTTTTCTTACCTTATTATTTGTAGTTTTGCACATTTTGTGTGCATTCAGATGTTTTGTTAGAGCAGCGGTAGATTTTTTTTTTTTTTTTATGATGATGATGATGATGATGATGATGTTGATGCATGCAGGGCATGTTCAATGAGGCCTGTGCACTCCTGTGTAGAGTACATTAAAGATTTCACAATAAAACTTGGATAAAAAGCAACACAAGCCTTCTTTGCTGTTGTATGTTTTCACGTTGTGTCTATGCACCTTTAAACTGGTGTGCAAATGCCAAGTTCGGGGGGGGGGGGGGTCATTCATACCTTTGGCCACAAGAGGGAATTGTTGCTCCAAAAAATGCTGAAATATAAATCATGAAAATTTTTCTCCCCTGCATCTATTCAAACTGCACAGCTTTCAAATGTTGCATACCTAGGATTTTATCCTACTTAACTCTTTAACATTATTAACATATATTAATCTATTAAGATATAATTATTTGCAGCTAAAGTCAGTAGTTATTTTACAAATCAAAACTTTTCATTCAAAACGTGATCTCATAAAATGATGCAATAACACAGCAATGAAAATGAGGTCCTCTTTTGATGGCTACAGCAGTACTCATCTAATATTACTTGCAGTAAGTAAATTTGCTATTATGCATTTTTCTAAGTTAAATTTGAACATGTTTGTGTGTGAGTGTGTGTGTGTCTTTCCTATTAATTTTAGCAAAGGAGCCAAGTATCGAGTTCTGCACACATATGTAAAAGTGTGTATGAGTGTGTGTGTGTGAGCACATGAGCTCCATGCATGATTTCCTTTGTATGGTGAGAGCACCTTCCTGCGTCTCTTCATGTCAGAGGTAATCAGGATTAGTTTCCATCACAGATCATCCACCCTTCAGCTGCTCCCTATTTTCATTTTCTCTTCTTGGTTCCTTTTAATCTCTCTTTCTTTCTTCACCTTATTCTGGTCTATCGGACTTAATCAAATATCTCACTTTCAAAAAAATATTACGTTATTACAGCTCTTTTACACAATTAGACACAGCTGTGCACTACACAGTTCACTCTCTTTGTCCACTTTTTTTTCCCCCCAAAATTGCCTGTCACCAGGTCTTATCCAGATGTTCAATTAGGATTGAGGGCAGTGCGGGGCTACTATATTCCAGCCAAGGGCCAAGGGTCTGTGTCATCAACCTGTTTTCTCAGCTTATCCTGTGCTGAGCTGATAATGGGATCTAGCCTCTGCCTCCTGCCTCATCAGCACCATAAATGGTTTTCACTCTCAAATACAGCATGAGGCTTCTTTAAATGTGGCATGATAGGTCCATGTATCGGACTTTATCACTTCCTACCTGTCTACCTGCATAGTCTGACTGATCATCTACTCTTAGAAACCTATTTATTTTGATACCTATAAAATTGTCCTTTACAGCAGCTATTCTTTTTCAGCTCCATCTGAGAGTTTGCACGCCACAAGCCACAATGATACCAGTTGTTTACCAGTTTGTCAATTAACAACAGTCGTCCTGAATCCTTGTTAATCACCATCTGGTATCATGCCATGCTTTCTTCCTCATCATCTCTTTTTCACAAGCCTCTCATTACCTTTATCCACCTTCCTTTCTTTCCGCTTTCACTGTTAAATTCCACTATCAAAGTTGCAACCGCTCTTCTTTGGGTTAACACAAGTAAGCATTACATCATAATGCAAAAAAGGGTTCAATATCACCCTTTCTAGTGTCATTACACCAATGTAAAAAACTTTAATAATGAGCAAAAGCATTTGAACCGCTCCATAAGAAAGGATTTGAAAGCCTTAACTTAGTGTCAGGGTACTGAAGCGCTTCTCATAAAAAACAGCCCCTGTGACCAATACTGTTATAATTATCAGACTGATGACGCCTCTTGCAGTGTTTCATTCTTGTAGATGGGAGTGCTCAGATTGGGTTAAGTCTTGTATATGATGCTCAGTGTATGGTTTTGGTTACCTCTGACAGATAAATCTGGGAAGACATAAAATAGTGAGATTGAAAATGAACTTCTACTTTTTACTTTTTACCTTCAAAACTGCCTTAATTCTTTGTGACACGTAATCAAGGTGCTGGAAAGATTCCTCAGAGATTTTGGTCCATATTGACATGATAGCATCACAGTTGCTGCAGATTTGTCAGCTGCAAATCCACGATGCGACTCTCCCATTCCACCCAAAAGGTGCTCCATTAAGTTGCGGTCTGGTGATTGTGGAGGCCATTTGAGTACAGTGAACTCGTCCTGTTCAAGAAATCCGTTTTAGATCATTTGAGCTTTGTGATGTGCTATCCTGCTGGAAACAGCCATGAGAAGATGGGTGCACTGTGATCATAAAGGGATGTACATGGTCAGCACTAAAGAACCCACCACACCACCACAGCAAGCCTGAACTGCTGATACAAGGTAGGAAGAGAAGAAATAGAGAGGGAGAGAGACGTATATTAAATACAAAACCCCTAATCTGAACAAATATGCTTCTTTCATATTTTTTCATATTTTGCTTTGCTTCTGTAGATGGTGTGACCCCATTACCCCTTAGGAGGTTCATAGCTGCAGGACATCATACAATGTTGCCGTTTACATGTTAGAGCCCGTTGTTTAATAGTAAGGTTAAATATGTTTAACCAGCATCATTACATCATTTATCGTGGCTGTAGATAAATAAGTAGAATATTTGGAAGTATTACTGGTAATTTGATGTTTTTAATATCAGTTGAAGTCTTGTTGATTCAATATTAACCAAGGTTGCAAAGAATGATCAAGAATCGGTGTCAGAATTCAGTGTTGACTAAATGAAATTTAGGTTGACAGCACAACTTTAAGTTCAAGTGTTGTTTACTATCTGGGAAGCCACTGAACAAGCACATGGAAGCATGGGAGGCATTTCACAGGTTTCTGTCATGAAGGTAAATAAACACAAATAAATAATATAAACTTAGCACAAAAAGGAAATCTGTGTTTGGTCGATTATTTCCTTGTTGTAACAATGTTTCTTGGCAATAAATCTTATATATATTGTTTACATCTCCTTAAACTGTGCCACATTTGAAAGAAAATTGCATTTAAGGGTTACTGCAGGATGACCAGAACCGAACGACACACACGTCCCGAACCGAACAGGAAATGAAATGTTGAAGTCAGACTCACACACCCTGAACACTTGAGTTCAGTGAAAATATAGGCTACTTTTGAGTTGAGCTTTCTTAATCAGTAAAGTAGTCTGAGTTAATCAAAAAGTGCAGTGAAAAGTAGAGCTGAGGACTGTAGCCTGGATTACTTACCACCTTTTCTGATTACATTTTCACTCATTTATGCTCAAAGTTTAGTTTACATGTACATGTGCTCTCGTTTAACTGATTGTAATCTGATCTGACCTGCTGCTTGCTGCTTGTTTTCCCTTGACGGCAGTTTATAGGTTACGGAGAAGATGTCCTGATGATACGTTTCTTCGCTGTTAATCTGCGATTGCTCATGGTCTGGGATTGTGCCTTGACCTTCAGGTGCTGCGGGTTAATCTCGTTAGGCCCATGGGCATCTGCTGTGAAAATCTCAGCAGACCTGTGCTGGCTGTGCTGCACTCTAGATCTCTGTACCACCGGCATGCAGAACCACCTATAGGCACGCAGGTAAGGAAAACAAGTCTGTTGTTATGTACAATTCTGTGGATTATTTAGGTGGTGCATTAATATCTGAATTAATAGACAGTTAGTGGAGTTGCAAATACAGAAGTTATTGTGATTTCGTAGTGTGTGCTTTAGAGTGAGATAGTGTACTATCTGACCTTTTTTAGAGATTTTCTTTTTGAAGCCAGAAATATTTTTCAAACAATTACTATATTATTATTTTCTTGGGTTTATTTTGTTTGTTTTTTGTTTTTTTTTTTGAAGTGAAGAAAGTGAAGAAACCATTTATAATGAGAACTTGTTGTCAAGAGTTGATCCCGGCCCTAGGCAGTGAGAATGACAATTACTTCAGTAGATTAGTTCGGGCCAGAGTTACACTATTTAATCCTCCAGGAAGAGGCCCCTCTGATCTTTGCTGGTTTGGGAATGCTTGTCAGGAATCAAAAGTAGGATGACAACAGCTCACACAGTTTTTCAAAGAAGTCTTCTATGTGGATCATCCATGGAAGAATTCTTCTTCGAAACTGTTCCCATTGCCACAAAAAAGTGTGATGGCTTTGAGAGCTGTGAAACTTCTATCAGACCTTTGTTTTTCTATATTATGTGTCTAGAGAGAGCATCATCAGACTTGCAGTAACCCACAACCTTTAGATGTGGTAGAATGATCTTTAAGGCCACAATCACTGATAGCTGTCCCCTCAACCCAGCAGACAAGTCCTGTGGCGCTAACAAGGACAAATTAAAACATGTTTTTTGGTTGCAACAACAAAAGGGAGAACAATTTTTTTTTTTTTTTTTTGACCAAATTGTAATTGACATTTAAAAAAAATAATCCCTGCGTTTGTCTCCAGTCCTGGGCGGTGACATCATGATGCAGGATATCCTCCAGTTTCACTGGCTCTTTGCCCCCATGCTGAAGAGGATTATCTCAGTGGGCTGATGAGCTGTCACAGAGGATAACATGGATGATATATGCATGTTTGAATTAATTCAGATAAATGGCACTCCTGTAAGCTCTAAAAAATTTCTATCATCGATCATGTGCATAGGCTGCTTAAAATTTTCTCATTCCCACATTTGAGACTGGGTTCTTCCTTTCTAACTGATTTAACTGACTGAGCAATCGGCCACCTGTGGAGGCTCTTGCTAAAGCAGCTTATGATGTTACTGCTGCTTGAACAAGGTCCTACCTTCTAATGTCCTCTAACTTTTGACTTCTGTGTGGGCTTTGCATGGCGTGCATGATCCTGATTTCTCCTCTTTGAGTTGCCAGTATGAGCAAAAATGAAGCTGGTGAATGTTCTTCACATCCCATTAGCCCCAGTTAAGGGCTCTCTTTCAGGCAGCTAAAGAGGCTGCTTTAATGAGCACACGAGTAAAGAGTTACTGATTTATTACCATTATCATCAGCATGCTCAACCATGTTTAAAGGTACAGTCAGTAATATTTTCTTTGAGGTTATTCAATAGAAAAAAATATTATACTTATAAATATGCACAGATTAGTGTGTAATTACATCTTCTAACAAGTTAATGTTCTTAGAATGAATTTATTAAAAACACATAGGAACAGTGGCAGTTTGTGAAAGCTGCCATATTTGAATACAGTGGCCTGGAAGGACATCCCTCCTCCAACTAATTGCATTTTAGGTATATGGCAAAAGGGCCACATATGTAGTACACCAAAAGAGAAGTCGGAGGCGTTTGCCTGCCGTGGAGGGACACTGCACCTTCAGACTCCATATATGAAGGATCATACCTACGTTTTATCATTGGAAGGGGTTCTCTTCACCAAAAAAAAAAAAAACTCTAAGGAAAGAGACAACACCACCAGCATCTTAAAAAACTTCATCCTCTTCCTCCTCACCATAAACCTCATCTCCTGAACTGAAGTCAGGGCTCTATCGCATGTAAACATCCATAAACATGCTTATTTATTCCAATATTACTTATTGGCGGCAGATTAGACACAGACCCTTCAGTCTCTGGAGAGCTGACAAGAGCTGGTTATAAGCTAACTTTATGCCTGCTAATGTTAGGTTCAAGTATCCTAAACACTTCTCTCAGCCTACCCAGATAGTGAAAACCTCTGGTCCCGAGTCTCTTTGCTATCTGAGTATCACAGCAGAAGAACAGTGGCCAGAGTTTTTGAGGTGACTCTTGACAGTTAATTGACTGTATCCGTCTTTTATTTCCTGATTTATTGTGTTGATATAATTCAAATATGTTAAAATATAGTGTTTAGACACAGTAATGGAAACACATCTACATTTATACACTTGAACTGGGAGGGATAAGAAAATCCACTGACATGTAGTAGTGAGATTTTACACACTGTAACTTTAATGAAGGGTTTTATAAGAGGCTGACCATGTGTGTTTTCTTCAGCAGGATGTTTAATTGGGTGGTGAAAGTGGTTCCCCAACCTCCTGATGCTGCTGGGACAGAAGAAACTGCCAAGACCCCTGATGCTGTATGACAATCACACACACACACACACATGTTTAGCCTGCACTCATACAGAGTAATTAAGAGTCTTTCTTTTCTCTCTTTTCAGCCACCCAAAATCACGGAGGGTGAGGCTTATCTGCAACCCCTTTTATATTATTTGTGCTGCACCTTTAGCTTTTTGTGTGAACACACATCTATAGCATATGACATGTTTTTAACTTCTCTTACAGCTCCAGTGAAGCCACTTCCACCAAAAAACACAGAAGAGGTTTCAGAGGATGGGTAAATGTTCTTGTGCATCAGCTTCTTATTTGTGTGTGTGTGTGTGTGTGTGTGTGGTTGCTGACTTCTTTCTGTATTCACATCTTCAACAGCCATGCACAGACTGGAGTATTAGGATGGCTCTCCAACGGGTTTGTCAGTGCCCTGCCGCAGCCTTCGGGCAGCCCCAGACTCAGCAGAGCCAACTCTGATGCCAAGGTGAGTCTCTAGATGACTCGGTGGATGTACAGTCTGCTAATAACAAGGTCAAAGTGTGTGTCTGTTGACTGCACTTCAGAGTCTGAGGAAGTTAACTATAAATTAAAGTAATGGAAATGGAATGTTCCCTTTGGAGCACTATTCAGCAAATTTTTAATTATTTGGGATTTATTGAATTTACATTTATGTTTTGCTTCGTTTTTTTAGTCAAGCGTGCTAGTCATTATCTTTTAATTTGTCTCAAGGAGCTGTTGTAAATAACACTAATGAATAACAAAACAAATATCCATACCCCTGTGGATCATTCTCATGAATAAATTCTCACAAGAAGCTATTTTTTATTAGGAGTTTGTACCATTTTTAGTCCACTGGTTGTCCACAATTATTATTACTATTTTCAACAACCAATAGAAAGAATAGATTTATCTACCTATCATGGAAAAAACAGGAGTTCTCAAACATTTTGAGGAGAAAAACAACATTTACAGGAGAAGGATGCTACACTTATTGAGTATGTGTCTAAATTATTTGCACTGTTAATTTCAATATTTGTATTTTATTTGAATTCTTTTGAATCCACTCATTCACACACATGAGATGTGAGGTGTCACAATCATATCAAAGGGCAAACATTTGTTTTATTAGTGCAAATTATCAGCATCCTCAGCTATGAGTCCTGGATCATTATTGTAGATGAAGCTTTTCATTGTATTTCTTTTCTTCTCTTCTTCTATTCATTTGCTAGTCGGGAGAAGATGGAGACAGGTACAGTATGACTGAAAATCTGCTGAATTTACAATGAAACTGCTGTGAGAGAGGTCACTTAAGGTTGCTTCTCTATCAGGTCTGGAGTGATGACTGGGTCACTCATGGTCTGACCAAAGTGCTGCCTCAGCCTGATGAGAAGTACAGAGAGACTCAGAAGGACACTAAGGATGAGGAGCACACAGAGGTGAGGCAGACAGAAAACACAACCAGGCATTAAAAAATATCCAGTCCCAGTTTCTTCTATAAGCATATCAGCCCTGTGCAGCATTTTGTCCCTTTAGGAACACTAAACTGCTAAACTTACTGAGTGTTTAATGGAATTAACTGAACAGTTGGATAAATCCGACCAATCGGGTGACACTTGACTGAATCAACTTAACATTGTCCCACAGGCTTAAAGGACTAATGATGTGAAAGGGGGAGGGGGGTTAGCCATTAACTTCACTGCTATCTAAACTGGGGCTTATGTAAACAATACCAACATACCTTCCATTGTTTCTACATTAAATGCTCCCCCCCTCTGCTGTTTCAGGTGTATGATGTTGCAGCAATGCCAGGTACTTTTCAAAATAATGTTAAAATACCCTTTAATAATTATACAGTAAATTAAAGCCAAAATGCCTGAATTAAATGGTTTGTTATGCTAACTTAGAATGAAGCTGAAACAAAGCTGAGGTTTATTAGTGATTTGACATGGTGGTCTTTTTTTCTTTTTTTTTCCTAATTCAGATTTTGATCCACTTCCACACATCCCTGTGGTGGAGATGGTGTCAGATGAGGAAACGTCCGAAATAGAGAGTATGACCACTCACTTTCCTTCCAAGTGAGTGCAAACCACCTCCCACTCCAGATTCACACAGCACATCCACAGCTCAAAATAATCTGCACTATGTGGTCTGGATTGTACCCCTAACACTTATAGTCCTCCTAATAATATCAAATGCACACCATTGCCACAGTTCACAGAGTTAATTATTCTTCAGATATTTAAGAGGCCACCTTGGATCTTCTGTTTCAGCATGGTGACCTGGATCAAACAGAGAGTTCCTCAGCCAGTGCCCCCTGGTGCTGTATCTGTGGATGCGCCAACCAAGTCGTCCCGCAGTTCTCTGGACAAAAGTAAATAAAGCCTAAAAAACCTTCTTTTTTTCTTTTTTTTTTGAGAATATATGTTTTGTGCAGTATTTTTACATTGTCTGCTCCACAGTTCTGTCTCCACCACCTGAATCCCTCAGTGGAATCTCATTGGATACTGACAGCAAGGCTTCTGGGTAAGTTTGGACTCAGTCTCTTTCCCTAAATTAAATGCTACTTGAATGGTCTCCATGTGGATGAAACAAGATTTGAGAGCATCTCCTTTGTTGTTAAGTAGCATTTTTGGGTTAATCAAGGTAGATGCATAGTGCAATCCACAAGATCTTTTTCACTCCTGACATTTTTGGCTTGTCAGTGTAAGAAAAGAACTGGAGTCTAAACACTTTGGTTTTTGCCCCACAGTGTGGTCAACTGGTTTGTGTCAGGACTGGGTCTGAAGCTGCCTCAGCCTGTTACTCCATCCAAAGATGAAGCTAACGTAAGTTGTAGAAAAAACTGGCAGCTGCTTTCCAGCCGATTCAATCATCTCATACCCCTGTTTTTAAAAAATTTATTTTCCCTCTGTTTTAGAGTGCATCTGAAGTAATTCAGAAAGGTGAGTTGAGTTTCTCCCTCTGCATTGTATACCTTTTGATCCTGAGAGCCACAGTTCAATTAAGTGAATCAGTATCCCATAATATTTGCTAACTACAGAAAAATCCAGAATAGAGTGCATTTAATTCAAATTTTCAGCCTTTTCTCATTTTGAGTGACTCCTCTTCATGGGTGTAACATTTGTAAACTACTGCATATATGCTTTCTGCTGAAGCACCCTCTTGTTTTTTTCCTCCATAGTTAATGAAGAGGTGTTTTGGTCGGACGGTCGGAGCCTAACTCAGTCCCTCTTCTCCTTCTGTTTCAGGGGGGAAGGCGCTGCGAGCCCCTTAAACAGCAGGAGGAGACGACTGGGGGATGCTCCGACTCCCACAGATAAACACACCGATAGGCTCATTGTACTGCCAGCAGACTATAGAGACTATGGGCAGCTATAAATTAACATACATGAACATAGGAATATTTTCAACTCACCTTACTGTACTTTGTGCAGTTTCATATGAATGTATTGTAACTTAAATATAATATTTTTAGCAAAATTAAATTCAGTCTTTATGATTTTGAAATTGCACATTTTCTGTTTGATACAGAAACATTTAGCAATTGCCTTATTTGAAATTATTACTTTAAGTTGTGCACCCAAAACGATTTAGACGTGATATTTTCTGTTACATTGCTGTGCTTTAACCTGTGTCAGGGTACATTATATATTCATGTTGCCATTACATGTCCATAAAAACAAGAGACAAGAGATAAAATGTAAATCATGATGTACTTACTATAAATTTTAACACAAACGTTGTTGTTTTCTGAAGGCTCTCAAGAAAAAATGCAACACCTTTTTATCCTTGAAATAATAAAAAGGTCTCTCTTACAAATGAGGCACTGAGTCTCAATGGGACTACCTGTAAATATAGGTTAAATTTAAAAGATAAAATGGCAGCTATGTTCAGTTATTATTGTTATACGAGGACAGAATATAATTTGAGTGTCTTTATTTATTCTTAATTAACTGCCGAGGAATTGGATGAACATGATGTAAGACTAATTACAGTGTAAGAATGGTTTTGAGCTGTATATGTATCTGCTGTATAGCCTTGAACTGTGAAATGTGGCCTGGGGGTGTATTGTGATGGTTTGGATTTGATTTGAAAAATCTATGCTTGCTCACAAAGACAACATTTTGCCATCTAAAGAATGTAGTAAACACTGTATTGGATGGATAAAGCAGGAATAATAAAGGCTCATTGTGTGAACTGATTTTTGTGGTGCTTCTTATAAATAATACCTCTTACCTGCCAATAGAAACCAATAACTGAGTGCTCTCAAAAACCTAACAGCAATATAATTGACTACCACTGATGTAATAGAGACTTGATTCAATTCTAAAGCCTGTCAATCCTTGCAGTTGAATAGAATTATTATGGGATTATAAGCAAAGCTGTCTCAAAAACAGTTACGATCAAATTCCCCAATTTTACCCACCACACAATTCATCCTTGTCACCCTCTCATAGCATCAGCCAAACTCAAACCTGATATGGTGCTGGAAGATGTGGAGTCAGACAACGAAGGCCAGCAGAAATGTGAAGATCCTCCTAAAGCTGAAGCTCCGTCTGCACTCCTGGTTCCACCATCACCTGCAGCCCAACAGCAACAGGAAGTGAAAGAAGTGACGCAGTCAGTGTCAGTGGCATCACAGAAATGCAGCGATGCCGAACCAGAGCCACACCATCAGAGAGTGCGGCAAAAAATATCTCTGGAAGATGCAGAGACCCAGTACGGGCCGTTGGACGCCATTTATTGAAAACATCAAGAAGGAAGCTGAAGGGATAGCACTGGCTACCATGGAGAGCTGGTAAGGAAGGTGGAAAATGAGGGGGGAGAGCTGCAGCCTTTATCAAATACTCAATCTGAAAGGCCAAGTCCAGCATGATGGCACCTCTTCCAGTTAAGCAAAAGGACTGGATGTGTTTTTTTTGTGTGTTTTTTTTAGATATTCTCTGGTGTCACTTTTGATAGCTCAATCCCGCTGCATAAGCAGCAAACAAAGGGAAATTAACATATTTAATGTAATGCCAGAGGTTTTCTTTATAATCAAATTTTCAGCACAAACACAATCAAGTGTGTCCTTTTTTTTTTTCCTTCAGTTTACTTCAGGAGAGGCTGGAGATGGCCCGTATGGCTGAAGAGGTTGCCAGGCAGACAGCTGAGATGGCCGTTAGACAGATGGCCAGTGAGGGACAGTCCATCAAGCTCTCACTGGGGAGTCAAGAACAACTGGAAGAGCCTGAAGCCGCGTAAGACCATGAACTCAGTCAGAAAGAGAGGAAGTTTGCGTGTTTAGTCTTGGCAATGAGAGCCTCCCTGTGAATTGATATGAGGCTCTATATTCACTATGACCAGGCTTCCAGTACCAGTGGAAGAGGAGAGCGAGGTGGAGCTCAGTACAGTCTCAGAGTAAGAATTCATATGGGTGGTTCTTGGTTTTTAACTTTGCTGTAGGACTCTCAGCACTTAGTGTTTCTCACTGTGCATGTCATACTAGTCTTGTGTTGTGCCTAGCAGATGTGCATGAGTGCAAATATGGCTACCTGCTATTCCTGTGATTGTATATTTTCAAAATGAAATTCCCAAATCTTCCAAATGCTTTTCTCCAACAACTTTTTGAACACAGTGTAAAAGACAGATTATGTAATATCAAGTTAAGCATTCATTAAAAAAAAAAATTCTGTTAAGTGTTAATATGCAAATTCCCAGCTATCATAATATAGCAAGAAAAGTAAAAGTACATTATTTTTCACTGAACCATCTGTTGCAAACAGACATGAAAAACCGCTGCATAAAACTAGTCAGCATAACTATGTCAGGGAGACTAATTATTTTAAAAAAAAAAAAAAAAAGGGATAAATAAAGAAAAATAATTATTCAACTAAAAACAAGAAGTCTATTTAAAGCAAATTTTGATTTTAAAATGTACAATGTTTGCCTAAATGAGGTGCATATTAGAAGAAAACTAACAACAGTCCAAACAGTTAAATTCAGAATAACCAGGTTGTGCCAAAAAGTGGTTGTCTGCCAAAAAATAATTGCTGGTATTGAAATTGTTGTAAATGATTTGTTGGCCTAAATTTGTCAAACATACAGAGCTTAACAAACTTATTAGACCACCACCCAGAGTAAGGTTTATGCTGCAGTTGCCCTAAATTAACAGTATTGACAATTACAAGAATTATTATTTTTTTTTGTTTCTGTGGTTAATCCACCATCATGTGCAAGCTCTTTAATTGAAATATTTTTAATGCTAAAATATAGTTATTACTGTTGTCCATGAATATTCAAATTTACTGTTTTACAAAAAAGCAGCCACATAATAGTACAGCACATTATTGTTTTTTGATTAAGATGCTAAATTACAGTTTTTTACTTGGATTCTTGAACAGAAAAATTAGCATTAGTGGTTGAATGTTGCGCATGTTTAAGTGCTGGCTCAAATCTGGGTATAAAAACTTGAATTCAGTTATTTGCCTAATAAATAACAATATAATTTTTAGTTTTAAGGACATTTTTGGCAGATTTATAAAATATTTGTTTCTTGTTTTTTATGACAAGTGGTCTAATAAATCTGTCAAGCACTGCATGTGAAACATATCTCATGAATGATATTCAGTAATTTTGAGCCAAAAAGAACATTCCTCTCGCAATGTGGAGGCTATAATCAGTTTTTGGCGATGTTGCTTTTATAAAGCCTTATAAAGCCAGATTAAAAAGTCTCAATGACATTAAAAATATATTTTTTCAAGAGAGATCTGGCCAAGAGGGTAGAAATTGCAACAAATTTAACATAACAGTTCTATAAAGATATTGCAAGTAACCAGAAATGACTGCACTGATTACAATGCAGAATACAGAGTATGTACAATAAGGCAGAGCCATAAAAAACACTCGTAAATCAGGTAATTTCTTTATTTTATTTATAACCCCTTCGTAAATCCTGTTGATTATATCCTATTTACCAATACAAGCGAAGATATTAGACATAAAAAAAAATACAGCATCGGCAATCACTTTATGGCTCCACATTGGCACGGTCATTTGTTATCAGCAGATCCCAAATCCCGCGGGTTCTCGTTATGTGATCTTTGCCGCTCATTGCCCAAGCATCACACAACTGTGTCATAGCAACCACAGCTTCCCCTGGCAACAGCGGACCCTCCTCCTCAGCGCGCCCGCCTCTTGTCCTCCTTTCAGCTGTTCCCCCGGTAACACTGTGCACCTGCTGCAGCTGGTTCGCGTCTCTGGGTTAAAGATGGAGGGACATATCATAACAGAATCTTTTCCTCGTTGTTTTTCTCATTTTTCTAAAATCTTCTGATGCGGTTTATGTGAATTAACTCGTGGACGTTTTTTCTGTCGGGACTCATAACGGTAAACGCACATAGCCTATTAAATAATACGCTTCAAACTGCGAAACAGAATATTGTGAAAACGTAATAATAAAGGTAATAAACTAGTGTAATAAAATGCATGTTATTATTTTAACTAACTTTTTTATTATTAAGCATAGACAGATAACTTACAGTGTGCATTATGTAAGCTTTTCTGTTACAGGTGGTCTCCATACGGTAAATTTATGCTAAGCGAGAGAAAACAAGCTAACACCTGGTGAAGTTTCTTCATCCACAATATAGCGGTTTAAATGACTAACCTGGGTTATGTGCAGTGTCACTTAGGAGCCTACAGACAAATAAGAATAAATAGGGCTGGAACTACCTCTGTAACAACCACAACTGAAGTCTGTAAAATGTGATTTTTCTAGTCTCATTATGTTAAAACAAAGGAGAATTTCTCCAAAATGGATAATTAAATTTGCATCCTCCGTAGGTCTTGTTGTTTTTGAACTAAACAATTCATAGCCAAACAGAAGCTGACTTACAGGCTATTGCAGTCTGAATCCTGCGTTGTAGTGAGTGTCCAACTAACAACAACAGCACTTTCACCCCTTACTGCACTGTAATAACCTTTTAACACAACCAGTTGTCATTTGGTTTGACTCTGAATGACTGACTGTCCAGCAACTTGTTTTCTTGTCCTGTTCTGCAGAAAGAAAGCAGCCTCGCTCAGGAGGAGCAGAAAGTTGAGACAGAGGAACCTGCCATAAAGCCAGGTAGATGCAATTTAAATATAAACAAATGTATTGAAAAAAGGCCACTTCTTAAATATAAACTATTTTCTCTCATTCAACATGGTATATCTATGTAACATCAGCAGTCTTCTGACAAAACATTTTCAGAAAGGCAGTTACATAATCTTTGTTGCTGCTGAATGTTCTGAAACACTCGTTCAATCTTCAATTTATAAAAAATCCAGAGCCAGAGGAGGAAGCCTCAATCTCACCACCTCCAAGGAGTGAGCCAGTGAATAACTCTGAGCCAAAGCCAGAACAAGCAATACGACCAGAATCAGAACCAGAGTCTGCACCAGAACCAGAAACCGAGACCCAGGAAGCTACTCCAGAAGCTGAGCCTGTCACCGAGCAGCCGCAGAAAAACGAAGAAAACGGTCAAGCTGCTAATGCTGACAAGGCTCCTGAAAAAGTAATGTTTCCCATCCCAGGCTATACCACTGTAATATACATGACTCAGTTATTCTAAAATTAATTGCCTGACTTTATGACGAAATAATTCTTTTACACTTCAGACGGGCTCTGTTTATCCTGTTCATAAATGTTCCATCCTACATTAATAAAAAGTCGGTACAGCTCAAAAGTGAATTTTCTTACATTACTATTAAGAAATCTGATATAATATTATTAATAATAATAATTCCTAATGTTCTCCTTATGTACTTTTGCCATTTAAATAACTTTTTTGTTCATTCATTTACTAATTTATACATAAATAAGTTATAAAATGCAAGATATTATGTGTTTATTACCGAGCCTGAGACTCATTAATGTTTTTGTGATATGCGGATCCTTTCTGAGAAATGTTCATCAGATAATCTGTTACTAGTTCCCGACTGTTCGTGTGCTTTGTGTTTTTGTAGGAGGAGGAAGCTACTGACTGTGGTGGTATGTACTGTCCAGTTATTTTCCTTCAGGAAAGTTTTTGATTGTTTGTCTGACTGTAAATAGCAGTTTACATCACTGTGTGGCTGACCAGTTGTGTTAAATGCTACAAGCATCCAGACAACCACTACTGTATTTGATGTCCTTACTGCATCTCTACCACAGTATCCGTCTGTCACCATCAGACTGTAGAGTTCATCTGGAGACCTGAAGTCTGATATTGTCATTCTTGACTGGCTTCATTGCTGTCTGATTGTCAACAGTGTCCTTCTCCTACTTTGCTTCTATTCTGCCTGACTGTATCTGCCTATCCACCTGTCTCCTCTGTAGCTCCAGTCAGCTGTGATGCATTTAAGAGCTGCCTGATGCGCATTCCCTTCACCTCTGAGTGCCTCGACAACATCAACGCATTCTTCAAAGAGAACGGCATCACTCCTCCCCAAATACCTTCCATGCCTAAACTACCCACCCAGCTCTCTGAGTTTACCAAGTACTTACCCACCCAACCCCCTGAGATACGCCAGGAGCTCTCGCAGATCAGACTCACACAAGTACCCCGGAATATTGCCCAGACTCTCACTGAGCTTTTGCCCCAAAGCTCAGGGGTCTCAGTAGGCCCTACTCTGCCCAGTCTTTCCCAAAGACTCACAAACGTCCCACAGAAGCTCTCCCAGTTCCCGAGCTTAGCACACGAGTATTTCATGAACATCCGGAACCGCCTTAACAGCCTCATGCCTCAAGATGCCTAAGAGACGACAACAACAACAACAGCAAAAACAGAAGCAAGACAACAATCAGCAAGACGTAGAACTCAGCCGGCTTGTGCGACACTCCCCTCTTCCTCCTCCTCATCATCCCCAGCTGCAATCCCGATCCCCATCTCCATCCTCTCCTAATGGTAGCATCCTCGATTTGCCCAATGTGCCATCCTATCCACGTCTGCCACCCATCGTCAGCTCCCCTTCTAAGCACCCAAGATCCCTGTCACATCAGCTGTCTGGTCTATCTAACCCAGCATTCTTCATTGAAGATGACTCAGACATTTCAGCAATAAGACCTGCAGGTGAATCCACACCAGTGTAGTGTTCACTGTCCTCTCATTCCTTGTGCATCCTGAACTCAATCATACTGCGTTAAGTAAACTGTTGTCTCGTCATAAGAGACAACAGTTTACACTAGTAACGTGCAAACAATAAATGATGTTTGAGTTCAGATGTTTTGTTCTAGAGCACGCACAGGGTAAAACAGTAGCTATTTGTGTTGTTAACGTAGATTTTTGTATGTTTTTGTGTTGTTTTGTCATTTCTCAAATAAGTTAACTTACCGAAGCTGTTAATATGACCCTGAGTTTGCTAGGGCTTAGAAGATAGGCAGGTAAGATAAAGAGGTGTACAGCCTGAAAGTGTTCCAGGATTTTGTGAAGGAAAGCCATAATTCAGAACATGAACCTTTCAAATGAGAACAGATTGAAATGCACAATATGGGTGCCATCTGTTTTCTTCATAGCTTTAATAAAGTGAGGACTGAGGCAACTGACTGTTGACAGAAGTGTGCCAGTGTATCATGAGCCAGATTAGCCAGATTGTATGGCCTGCAAGATTAGTAAACTAGTCCTTTCCTATCAGGGCATTCTATGCTTGGCCTAGTTCACAGCTGAATCCTCTTGCATTAGCCTGTTGTAGGGCCTGCTAAATCTGCCTTTCTCCTGGCCTGTCCTGCTCCTTATACTTGTGGCCTGTTTTGCATTACTTATGTGCAAAAGGCAAATATGTACATATCTACCATAATGTTTATATTGCATCTTCAGCATCAGTTTTGCTTTAATAATAGCATACTGGACATGCCACTGTTTGTAATGCCCTCGACTAAATGACAACAAATGTACTGTGTGTTTGTCAATGTCTTCAGAGAACTCCAACATCAGCCTTCGCCCAGCTGTTAACGTAGAGGATGTTGACTCTGATCATGAGAAAGCAGGAGGAGCAACAGGAGGAGGAGGAGGAGGGGAGGGGGAGGAGGGGAGGGGGAGGAGGAGGAGAGAGAACAAATCCCCCAAATCCTCACCCCACAGGACCCAAAATTGACAACCCTTCACTGTTCCTGTGACCCCTTCAGGAGGTCGTCAGAGGTGAGCTAACAGAGGATTTATACTTTCTGTGTTAAATCTATGCCGTAGGTACAGTCATAACCACAAACCACTTATGTGGGTTACGGTGTAGGCGCTACAAATTCGCAGCAAAGTCTTAATCGGCAGTAAGACTGCATAAAATCTAATTAATAACCAATATAATTATGCTAATTATGTACAACCTTGCTTCCAGAAAACTTAGTGTCAAATGAAAATCAACACTAAATGCTACGATTTGCAAATCATTTAAGCTCTATATTTAATTGAAAATAGTACAAAGCCACATGTGATGAACTGTTAAATGTAAGATAAACCTGGCACCTTCATTTAAGTCAGACTGATCCAAAGTAGAAAGCTGTCCTGTTGTCTGAACAGTTCAAATTTGAAGTAGTTTTGGGAAATAGTGGATGCCATCTCCTCTGGGCTAAAGAGGAGCACAACTATGCAACTTGTTATCGGTCCACATTTGACAAGTCAGCACCTTTGATAGTATGGGGGTGCATTAGTGCACACAGTATGGGTAACTTGCACGTCTGTGAAAGCACCATTAAGGCTAAACAATATTAACAGGTTTTGAAGCAACATGTGATGCTAGTGAAGCAATGCCATTGTGGTTTGCATATTTTTTTTGCTTATTTCTTCCTGTGTCTATAAATGCAGCTTTGTTTGTACATTGTTAACAGACTAGTATGTATTACATTTAACATTTTGTGCTCTTGGCACTTTTTGTTCTCTCAGTTTATCTTTATCTTGGATACTTAAATATTTTTTAATCCTTTTCTCTCCCCTTATGCTTTGCATCTGCAGTAAAGGAGATAAAGAGTAAGGATACTGTTTGAATTGTACTTGCCTCCTGGGGCATCTGTGCATGCTCTTCCAACAGTGACCACTTCCACCATGAAACTATAGATAAATGTGTATTTGCATAGCATATATGCATTCGTGGCAATATATCTCATAACACAGAAATAAAAAGTAGAATCACTGGGATACATTTGTCTAGCTTCTCTTTGTGCAAGTGAAGCATTTTCATCCAAAAGCTTGATGTTTGATGATTTTGGCAGCTACAAATGAAAGATTTGTAGTAGCCAAGAAATAATTGCAGTTGCAGAACAGAGTTTCAGTGTCACAATTGTCACATATGTCTTTAAATTATTACATTTATCATTTGGAATGAAAGTCTTCACACGCTTCCTGCATTCTTTAGTGCTGTTTGAGATTTACTCTACTGCCCTCTACTGTTCATCTTGTTGCTCTGCAGTCTTTCCAGAGTCAGTAGCACTATTACTTCAGCCTGTATTTTAGTGTCCTGCAGAAACAATGTATTTGCACTCCGAAACATTTGAGATTTTGTTCAGTTTGGTTATGAATTATTACTCTTTCTGCACGTAAAAACAATGAAAGCTGCCAAAATGACGCACACATGGAACCAGGCACTTACAGTTTATGCAGAACACAAGCAATTTGCTTTATGAACTACTTGAACATAACATTGTTTGGAAAGAGTGTTTTTTGTTTTGTGTTGCTGTGTTTTGTGATGTTCTGTTGTAAAGTGTGACGGTACTGTTTCATTTTTTTTTTTGCTTTTGCTTTTGGCTACTGTATGGTTGTTGTCATAACGTAGCAAAGTCAATAAACAAATGCATCACAATCCTGCACTTGTATCATCACTGTGTCAGTACTGTAGATGATTTAGCTATCCTTATTATCTGTTTCCTGGATTAACATGTTTTCCCGTTGTATACAAATACCCTCTTTCTCCCTGCCCTCCTTCTCTTAAATGCTCACTTATTTGAAACCCCGTTCCACTGTTTGACAGTAGTGGAAGGAACCGTAGGACTATCTGGACAAAGATGTAAGATATCCAACCCTTGCTGGTGTCCTTCTACTTCTTCATCCAATTGTTGTGCTGCCTGGCTCAGTATTTTATCACCATTCACTTTATCCATGCACTTTCCCATCTGACTGCTCGGTCACTTCCATCCATCCATCCTCAGTAATTTAGATGGATAGCTGCATGTAGTTTTTATTTCTTTTCTTATAATTTTTTTTTTTTTGCCAGTATTTATGAGAAAAATGTAATCTTTATTTTTTCCATACTGTGCAGTGAAACCACATATTATGTGAAATGGAAAAGAAATAATAATCTGACTAGTGCAGCACTGTCTTAAAGTTAAACCAGTGTTGTTATTCTGTCTGCCTGACTTTGACAGAAGGAGGCTTCATTCTGAAAGTGAGGATGATGATGAAGAAGGAAGCATCCCTGTCAGAGCCTGGCCCAGTCAGTCCAGCCTGCACAGCACAGATGATGTGTGAGCATGCGCGCACCAAGTTAAACAAATTACATTTAGAATGAGAAAATTCAGCATGATCCGAATATATTTATGGCTTTATTTCCAAGTCTAAAAGAACGTCCAGCATCTTCTGCCAGTCAGACCAGCACGGTGGTCAATGAGCGACTTCAGGAGCTAGTCAGGATGTTTAAAGAGAGAACGGAGAAGGCCAAGGAGAAACTCATCGACCCAGACAGCTCAGATGAAGACAGCATCATCACCTGTGAGTGAGAGTCTCTCTTTCTTTTTCTCTCCTGTCTATTCACATGCACTGAACTGAAATGAGTATGAGAATCAAAACAAGTCAAAAACATTTACCAGTACATATAAATTTATGTAGACAGTAGCATTAGCATGTGTGGGTGGGTGTTACAATACAATTCATTTCCAGGTTGAAAGAATCAGCTTTGCCCAGCCATGAAAGCAGTCACTCACATCCCCAAATTGGACTGATAAAAATGACACAAAACTCTGAAAACCTGAGACTGCCCAGTGACGATGACATACAGGTGAGTAGAAGCAGTAGCAGCTTCTGCCACCCACTCCTCGGTCATCCCTATAGGTGTACCCACAGCGTCCCTCATTCATCCCAGAGTGAATGCTTCGGTTCCACATTTAAGTTAAGCTCTTCCCAAAGTAAGCGCTTTAAATAAGTCACACAGCAGTCAGAAAGTTAAAAAGATGATCAGATAAATCAATGTGTTATTTTTAGCTAAGAGGTCTTTATTCACATGGGCACCACAAAACGTCTCTGACAAGAGGTGCTGAGCCTTAAAAAAAGTTTCAGCTTCACTGATTATATCGGTTTGTTGATTTTTTTTTTTTTTTTTGGCAAGACTGCTTCCAGCTACATATCCATCTATTTTTATAGCATACATTTAGTGTGAGAATGTGGTCAGTGTACTTTTACTGTGCTAAAGCGTGACATGTCATCTGTAGCAGCCTGTAAACAGCTGTAGTGTAGACTGTTCATCATCATCATCATCATCATCATCATCAAGCTTTATTTATCAAGCACTTTAAAAAGCCACAGCAAATACAAAGTGCTGTACACCAAGTAAATAAAAATATTAAGAGAAAAAAAGCAATCAATTAAAAATAAATAAAAACTGTAATACATTAAAACAGGTAAGATCAATGTCTCATGCTGGATTGAAGGCCAGACAGTATGAATAAGTTTTAAGATGAGTTTTAAAAATAGACAGTGAAGGCGATTGTCTAACATGCAAAGGCAGTTCATTCCACAACTTAGGGGCAACAACGGAAAAAGCTCGGTCCCCTCTGAACTTCCGCTTAGATCTCGGTATACGTAAGAGCATCTGATCAGATGACCTGAGATCTCGGACAGGAGTGTAGGGACAAAGCAGTTCAGAAAGGTAAGGTGGAGCAAGACCATTTAAGCATTTAAAAACAAATACAAAGACCTTAAAATGGATTCTAAAGTGCACAGGCAGCCAGTGGAGTGAAGCAAGGACAGGTGTAATATGCTGTCTTTCACGTGTTCCAGTCAGAAGACGTGCAGCAGCATTTTGAACCAACTGGAGACGTGAAAGAGAAGACTGGCTGACTCCAACATAGAGGGCGTTACAGTAATCAAGCCAAGATGTAATAAAGGCACATATCACTGTTTCTAGATGCTGCCTAGAAAGGATAGGTTTTACCTTCGTCAATCGCCTTAAGTGAAAAAAGCTAGACTTGACTTCTGCACCCATTTGACTATCCAATTTAAAATCACTGTCCATTATAAATCCCAGATTTGTAATTATGGGCTTAACATATGAGGCCAAAGGGCCCAAGTCAACCTGGGGAGGAGGCTCACAAGAGCTACTGGGTCTAAGCACCAACACTACAGTTTTTTTCGTTAAAATGTAGAAAATTTAGGGCCATCCGAGCTTTGATTTCATCAAGACATGCAAGAAGAGATTTAATTTGGAATCCATCCTTCTTCTTTAATGGCACATAGATTTGGCTGTCAACAGCGTAGCAGTGAAAGGTCTGTGAATCATTCAGGACAGAGTTGATAGTTTTAAATAACAGGCATGGGTTATGGGAGTTGGATGCAATGATATTTGACAAGTATTCTCTTTTAGCCTCTTTAACAGTGTTTTGATAATAGCGCAACAGGCCTTTACGATTTGACGTGACACCTGCAGCCTGTCTTTCTTCCATTTGCGTTCAGCTCTGCGACACTCCCGTCTGACTGCACAAGTTCTATCATTGAACCAGGGCTCAGATATAGCTTTGGGCTGTTTAGATTTTAGTGGCGCCACAGAGTCCAAGATGGTTTAACAGGAGGAATTAAACCAGACACTGAGCTTCTCCAGATCAGAGGAAATAGAGTCAGGGGGAGTACAGAACTGGTCGAAAACAGCAGAGAATTGATCAACAGTGGAAGGGCTGAAGATCCGACAGTGCCGAACAAGGGCGCAAGTTTTGACTGTGGTACGAGACAACCCAACTTCAAACAACACAGGCATGTGATCGGAAAAGGCAGTGCTGCAAATCTCCTGGTTTATTAACACAGGAAGACCATGAGAGAGAACAAGATCCAGTGTGTGTCCAAGTTTGTGTGTAGGACCAGATACTTATTGCACCAAATTTAAAGAGTCAATAAGATTTAAAAAGTCCTTCACCAATGGTTTATTAGGACAACACGCATGGACATTAAAATCTCCAATAATAAGGACACGATCATAATTAAGCATGATTCCAGCTAAAAAGTCAGAGAACTTGGTTATGAAGGCCTTATTGTATTTGGGGGTCGGTAGATAGCAGCACACAGTACCGGGTTAGAGCGACCCACTTCAAATAGAGTCAATTCAAAACTGGAGAATGAAGTCGATAAAAAACACTGCTTACAGTGTGCTCTACTTGTGGATGGATAAACCTTTTTTTATATATGTCTGTACCAAATTCTGTTTTTGTGCTTTAAGCTGGGAGTTAATGATATGCTGCTTGATATTAAAAAACAAAAAAACCTGCACTTTTTCTTACCAATCTAAGAAGGTACTAAAGCTTAACTGAATACTATCTTGAAGGCTCTGTCTTCCTATTCCCTTCCTTCCTTAAGCTCCTCCTCAGGCCCCAGCTCTTCAGCCTGCTCCTGGAGCTCAGCCACTGGACAGGGAAGAGAATGAGATGCAAGCAGGTCCATCAGGAGGAGGAGTGGAGAGTGGGACAGAGGTGGAGCAGCCTAGCCATTGCTGCAAGGTGAAAACACCTCGGTGGATACAAGCCTGTATGCAATTCCACTTCCCTGCCAGCATCGACCCTTTCACCAGTGAGAACCCAGCCGAATATGCCACCCTCTGCCATCTTCAGTACTGTGCTGTACAGTGGAATCTTTACTCGCTCAAACCTCACAAACACCCAGAGGTTCAGCCACACAAATATTTCTGAAAAACAACCCCACACACATTTATTAAACACTTTTTATCTTCAAAGCAAAAGAACAAGAATATTATTTTGTATTGTGAGGTTTGGGAAAACTGTCTCCTAATCAGCTGACATTTATTCCTTTTCCCCTTCTTTCCCATTCATTTTGATTTTTGAGCCTTTCTCTGTTGTTACTATTCTTCTGCATGTTTTGTTCAGATAACACTTAAATCCTGCTATTTTGATGTGGTGGACAGTGTATGATGGTAGTTGGTGCTTTCTTAGTGGCCATTCCAGTCTCTCCCGATTTACACTCTACACCAGGGCTGTTCAACTCCAGGCCTCGAGAGCCCCTGTCCTGCAGGTTTTAGATGTGTCCCTGATCCAACACACCTGGAGTTGAAGAGCCCTGCTCTACACTGTCAATTCTCCTAATATTTTAATTCCCTAATTTCTCCATTTCCATCTCTCCTTCATCCATTTTTGTCTTTCTCTTGTCAGACCTAATGTACGTGCTGTGGATGTTTTTGGTATCTCTGGCCTGGAACTGGAACGTGTGGTTCATCCCAGTGCGCTCGGCCTTCCCCTACCAAACCCCAGACAACATTTACTACTGGCTGTTGACCGACTACCTGTGTGACCTCATTTACATCCTGGACATCACTGTTTTTCAGCCGCGTCTGCAGTTTGTGCGTGGAGGGGACATAGTGGTGAGAGGAACTAAGGAAGAATTCGACATTTGAGTAATCTGAGATCTTAGCGTACTTTAAGAGTATAATTTTTTACATTTTCCTTTCATTGCAGTATGACAAAAAGGAGATGAGAAAGAATTACATGAAAACCAAGCGTTTCAAGGTAAAATATTAAAGTGTGGTAAAAGTCAAATTGTGTGTGTATTCTGTATTTCTTTGCATACAAACTGTGAAATCAATCACTGAAGGGAGGTCATGTCTTTTTATATTCAGTTTGATGTGGCCAGCCTTGTTCCCCTAGAGCTCTTCTACTTTAAAACTGGCATCAACCCTCTGCTTCGCTTACCTCGGCTGCTGAAGGTAAAACCCTGATACCCCGCACTGAACATTTTCTCCTCCAATCAACCAACATAATTTAGACTCGGGTAAAGTAATGGCAATCACCGCTAACAACACTTGTGTGTATTAATTTCAGTGAACCGCACACAACTGAAAACTATATGCGTACCAAGTATGGCACCATAACAAATGAAAAGCTCATTTCCCAGGCTCTACATCAGATTTAGTTTTAGTCACTTAGATATTGCAATTTCAAATACTTTCTGAAACTAAACTCAACAAATATTGTTCTCCTCTCTATCCATATCCTCAGATCCACTCCTTCTTTGAGTTTAACGATCGCCTAGAGGCCATCTTGACCAAAGCCTATATCTACAGGTCAGCTTCACACGGTATCTATTTGTTGGCTCCTGTTGTGATATGTTAGTAATGCAGTGGCAGGAAACATGAAGATCAAAAAATTTTTCACTGTGTTGCCCTCATTCCCTTTTTTAATAAAGCTTAAGAGACAGAGAAAGCTACTGTGTCACAGCTAAACAAAGCTGCTTTTAGATACTAATTTCACGCATTGTTTTCTGTCTCTTAGGGTGATCCGTACTACCAGCTATCTGCTTTACTGTCTGCACTGTAATGCCTGCCTCTACTACTTGACCTCTGACTTCATAGGACTTGGATCGACTGATTGGGTGTACAACGGCGAGGGCAACAGGTAGGTGGGGCTGACACACACAAGCGCATGGCCGCTGTTTTTAGTTTTGAAGATCAGAGCACTTTTAAATGGCGTCTTTCCTTTTCTCTCCTCAGTTACATTCGCTGTTACTACTTCGCGGTGAAGACCCTGATTACCATTGGGGGCCTGCCGGATCCCACCACCCTGTTCGAGATCATCTTCCAACTCATCAACTACTTTGTTGGAGTCTTTGCTTTTTCAATCATGATTGGGCAGGTAGGCATGTGTAGCACAGACGGAAATGATGGGCCTAGTCAGATCCCGTGCAACATATTTATTTTTTTCCAGACACTGTGGAAATACAGAGAAAGGTTTACTCTCGGAGCGCACTCGCTGTAAAGTCTGCCATTACAACTGACTAGCCTTCTTCTTCTGGCCGTCAGCTGCTTATGCATAACATGTTACAGTAATACTGTTAAACACAAACCATATTACTTCTAGACAGTCTCTCTGATCACCATACTGGTGTATCTGTAGCCACAGTTTTACACATAACTTTATAAATTCACATAATAACAAATTCTTTTAAGAACTCAAAACACACTGTTATATTGTATTAACTCTTCTTAAAACAAACTTCAGGCATGTTAAACTTTAGCAAACACAAACAAAATATAAATCCTTGCTTTAAAACACATAACAAGCATATAGAGTCCATAGACTTTAATCACGACTCAGTAACTGGGTCTGTACTACTACACAGCCCCCACTTGGTGCTTTAGCTTAGCTTTACACTTAGCTCTGATGTCATCTCATTATCCTGACACACTCACTCTGTCCAATATACTCTTCGCCAGCCACTCGTGCTTCTGTGCTAGACATCTGCTTCCTTTGACAGTTTACTCTCATCATTTTAGCTTTCACAAACAAACACTCGTCTGATTAATCGCCGCGGTCGCCACGGACGCGCATCCGCCATTCTACAATAACAGTGTGGCGATTTGATCCTACCAGACACAAACCTTAAGATCTACTCTTTAGCTCGATCTCTTTGACACTACTGGGCATTTATGATCTATTGCTACTGTTGTCTATCATTTAAGTGTTGTTTACAACCAGCTTACCTGTGGAAATACAGAGAAAGGTTTACTCTCGGAGCGCACTCGCTGTAAAGTCTGCCATTACAACTGACTAGCCTTCTTCTTCTGGCCGTCAGCTGCTAATGCGTTAGGCACCAAGCACCCCCTGCTGGCGGAACTACATATCAACCCAAAACACACATTTAGATGATTTGACAGTAACAAAAAGAGCAATAGTATTTGTCCCAAGCAAATGTGTCCTTTTTATAGAGTAAAAATTAAATGGGGGGGCATCTATTTCTCTACCTCTATCTACACCCAGGTGCCACACTCTCCCCCACAAAATTAAATGTCTCCTGACATTTCAGTTCAAATCACAAAGTCAATAGTGTCTTTAACACAGTCCAACAGCCCAGGGTCTCCAAAAGGCCCTTGTCTCAATAGCCTGAGTCTTAATTATCTTACAGTGTCTTTGAACCAAAGTCGGCTGACCTAACGTGTCATAACTCAGCATCGTTGGCTGTTGTCTTGACCGGTGAGGCCGCTGTCTTACAGTCTCTGTCTCACCTCCAACTCCAGCTGGAACATCTGTCTCTGACTCACCACTCCCCAACCTGTCAAGGTCAGGTTCAGGGACTCCGATCTGCATGGATGCATCCTTGTCACTCTGCAGTGGCAACTCCTCTGCTTCCTGACGACTTTGTTGAGGGACTCCGACCTGCAGGGATACATCCTTGTCACTCTGCGGTGGCAACTCTGCTGTTTCCTGATGACTTCGTTGAGGCTGGAAGGGTTCCACCAAGGGGTTTAGTGAAGTGTGCCTCTGTGTTCTCCCTGGAGCGGGTCTGAGGTACCCCTGATAGGTACCACTGTAGTCGTCATCTGAAGTGTCGCTGTCCTCTGGCTGCTGCTGTGGTCCATGTGCTGGTGGTGACCTTCTCCTTGTAACAGTCTGAGAGTCTCTCTGCAGATGAACAGTCTTCGCTGGCGTTGTTTCAAGGGGAAGGAAGTCACACAGGAGCAGGAGGTTCCTGTGCACTACCTTATCTCTTCCTTTACCGTTTTCAGGACTGATCTGGTAGACAGGATTGTCATCAGCTTTCCTCTCCTTCACTTTGTAGACGTGGTTCTCCCAGTAGGACTGGATCTTCCCTGGGCCACCCCTAGGAGTGAGGTTCCGGAGGAGCACTCTATCACCGGGTTGAAGATCTCTCCCTTGAACTTTCTTGTCATAATAGGCCTTTCCTCGAGCTGCCTCTTTATTAGCAGTCCTGGCAGCAATTGCATATGCCTCCTGCATTCTCTTCTTCCAGCAGTCCACATAGTCATCATAATCAAGATGACTTTCATCCTTCTTTAGACTAAACAGCAGATCAATGGGCAAGCGTGGTGAACGTCCGAAGATCAGGTGATAGGGTGCGTAGCCTGTTGCCTCGCTCTTTGTACAATTGTACGCATGTACAACTTTCGCTAGCGACTCTTTCCAATCATCTTTTTCCTTGTCCTCCAGGGTACGTAGCATGGACAATAGGGTTCGGTTGAATCTTTCCACTTGACCGTTACCCTGTGGATGGTAGGGTGTCGTGTGTGAGCCCTGGATGCCAGACAGTTCCTTTAACCTTGCCATCAGCTTGTTGTCAAACTCTTTGCCCAAGTCGTGATGCAATTTGGTTGGGAAACCAAACTTGAGCGCAAAGTCGTTGAAGAGCTTGTCAGCGACTGTTTTAGCTGCCTTGTTCTTTGTAGCATAAGCCTGGGCAAACCTCGTGAAGTGATCCATGATGACCAATATGTACTCATATCCGTTCTTGCACTTTTCCAGGTGCAGGAAGTCTATAGACACAAGCTGGAATGGGTAGGTAGTATGGATCGGTGTCAGAGGTGCACGGGTCTGCTTACTCGGCTTCTTCTTCTTGAGGCATTCGCATTCTTTGGTGACAAAGTGTTCCACGTCTTTACTCATCTGAGGCCAGTAGAACCTTTCTCGAATGAGGTCTAATGTCCTTTCCACTCCTAAGTGGCCCATCTCTTGGTGCAGTTCCTTAAAGACCAATGGACGATAAGATTTGGGGATCAGCAACTGCTCTCGACGAGAAGTATACCGGCGCAGAATGCCATCTCGGTCTACCTGAAGCTTTAACCACTGCTTAAGTAGTGTAGCTACAGCAGGTGGTTCTGCTTTCACCTCAATTCTCCTCGGTCTTTGGTTCTGGGACTTGTACCAGAGGACTCTTGCCAGGACTTCATCTTCCTGTTGTGCTCTGCGGATCTGTTCTGGGGTAAAAGGCTGATTGCTGTTCTGGTCTTTTACCAGCTCAAGAGCACTGGCCTGGACGACTCCAATGCCTTGGCAGGGGTCGTTCTTTTCTATTGCCACCACTTCTATGGATGCACTTAATACTTCTTGACTGACCTCCACTGTGCAGTGACTCATGTAGTCGTCTATGTCCAGCGGCATCCGCGACAGCCCATCTGCATCGGTGTTGGTCTTGCCTGGACGATAACGTATGGTGAAGTTATAATCAGCCAACTCTGCAACCCATCTGTGGCCTGTGGCATTGAGTTTTGCAGTAGTGAGCACATACGTCAGCGGGTTGTTGTCTGTGTATACCACAAAGGATGGGGCATGATACAAGTAATCCCGGAAACGTTCACAAATGGCCCACTTCAGCGCCAAAAACTCCAATTTGCCAGAGTGCAGGTGGTACTTTTTCTCTGCTGGACTTAGGGTGCGGGAGCCATAGCCTATCACTCTCATTTTTCCTTCCTGTCGCTGGTATAACACAGCACCCAAACCAACTTGTGAAGCATCACAGTGTAACACGAAGGGCTGGGTGAAATCAGGGTATCCGAGGACAGGAGGCCGTGTAAGAACGTCTACAAGCTGACTCAGTATTTCCTGGTGGGAGCTGGTCCACTGGACAGGTGTGCGTGAAGGTAAGTGGCCTCTATTTTTCTTCTCTCCTCCTTTGTGCTTATCTGCTGGTGAGGCTGTAGAGTTGGTTTCAGGGGCTGGCGGACTAAGCAGGCTGTACAGTGGCTGGGCCACACGAGAGAAGTTGGGGATGAAGGGTCTATAATAAGACAGAAAACCAAGCATCTGACGTACTTCTCCAACAGTGGCAGGTGTCTTCTCCTTTAGAGCCCTTACTGGAGCCAACTCCGCTGGGTCCATGGTATAGCCTTCTCCTGTTACCAACCGACCCAGAAACTTTACACTTGACTTAAACAGTTCACACTTCTTCGGGGTCAACTTAACACCATGCTCCTTGTACCGCTGGAGGACAAGGCGGATGTGCTCTAGGTGGTTCTCGAAACTATCGCTGTGCACAAGATTGTCGTCCAGGTATGGGAGGCAGATAGTGTCTCTGAGGCCAGCCAAACAATGTTCCATGCTCCTCTGGAACTCTGCAGGTGCGGAGCTCAGCCCAAAAGGGATGCGCACCCATTCATAAAGCCCCCAGGGTGTGATGAAGGCTGTCAACGGGCGGCTTTCCTCATCCAGGAAACCCTGGTGGTACGCCTTTCCTTGGTCCAAAACTGAGAACCATGAGCTCCCACCCAGCGCATCCAACATGTCCTGAATCCTGGGTATCGGGTGGCGGTCTGGAACTGACTTGCGATTGAGCTCTCTGAAGTCACAGCAGAGGCGGAGACTACCATCCTTTTTCCGGACACACACCACAGGTGATGAGTAGGGGGATCGTGATGGTGTGATCCAGCCTTTGTTAAGCAGGTCTTGCAAATACTCCTTCACCTCTTTGTGCAGGGGCTTTGGGACAGACATGTAGGTCTTTTGCACTGGGCTTGGATCATGGAGGGTGATGTGCATCCTCAGAGATGGTATCTGGCCCACCTCATCGCTATCAAATGCAAAAGCCTCACATTCCTCTCTCAGCACCTCTCTTACCGCTGCCTGCTGACCTGGACTTAGGTGCTGGAGATCAACAGGTGGGTCCCATGACTCTGGCCTGTTTCCATACACGTTCTCTGGCTCAGGTGACTTGAGCGCTGCACTGCTTTTGGGTTCTTGTGTCAGTTCATTTACCTTTGTCTCCACGGTTGCTGCATAGACTGTCTTAACTGGCTCGAGGTGTCCAATCACCTTACGGCTCTCCAAGTAGGTGGTGTGGCTTGTTGTGTTAGTCACTGGGATGGGCACATATGGCACTTTTCTCTCTGGGATTTGTAGAAGTACCTCATGATAAATTATGCCCTCGGGTGGTGGGTCTGGCATATCTGGTGAGAAGAGCATGTGTTGACCTCTGGCTTGTGGACTAACATGTGCCCGCAGGTAGACTACTGTGACTTGGTTAGCTGGTAAGGGCACTCTCTTGACTCCTGTACGTACCACACCAGTCTCTGAATCTTTGCTGCTGTTCTGTACCAGCTTGACCATGTTGTGTGCCGTTTTCACAGTTATTTCAAAGGCTTTACTCACTTTGTGTGCAAGCTGTTTCCTTCCATCTTTTGTACTTCCATCTTTCTTGTTGACAATAGCCTCTATAACATTATAGCCAATGATGGGGTCACTGGCTACAGCTGGGTCACTTGATACTAATATCGGGACTTGTAGATTATTTACTTGGGAAGAGTCATTATCTAGTCTGAAATTGACTTCTATCCAGCCAATGTAGGGGATGGGCGTGTCATTAGCGGCAAAAACTGTCAGCGTCTCATCCTCTAACAGTTCTGAAATGGGCCGAATAACTGTGTGGGGAAGATTGTTTCGCCGCCAGGTGTCATTCACTATGCTGGACTGTGCACCTGTATCCCACAATGCTTTGACTGAATGATTGTCCATGAAACAGTTCACCATGCATCTTCTTCCTACCAGACTCACCAAACGTGACTGACGTCGGGGGGGAAGGTAGTGAACTTCAGTTACTGCTGATGAGGCACTAGGTGTCTCCTTCGGGGCTGGTGCTGGTCTCGACTGTTTGTTTTGGGACACGTGGTTTTGGACTACTGATGGTCCCATCTCAGCAGTCCCTCTCCGTTTCCCGACGGCTGTCTTGGTGTTCGGCATCCACGAGAGTAGTGGCCCTCTCGCCCACATTTGAAACAGTGCGAACAGTTTTCTCCTTTTCCTTCTTCTCTGCACTTTCTACAGCCTCTCTCTCGCTGTTTTGGTTGCATAGGGCGTGAACTGGTTTCCAGAGCAGCCGCAAACATCTGTTTCATTTCTTTGCGCAGCTCTTCTATAATCTGCTGTGTGTTCGGGCTGTCCGACTTAGTCTCTTTCCCTTTAACTGTCTTCACAGCCACTGCAGTAAGAGAATCTTTGGACACGGTGGAGCTCTGAGTGGACGTCGGAGTGACCTGGCATTCTGTTTGGAGCTCTTGCACCTTGGGAATCTTGGCTGCAGTTGACCTTTTACGTTTCTCAAGTCTTTCACCTTCCAACTTTGAAGCTTCGTTGACTCTCTCTATCAGTTCTTCATCTGTTATGCTTATGTTGTGAAGAAGAGGAAGTAACTGATACTTTATTGAATCACTGAGCAACCCGGTTTCAATAGAACGTAGAAACTTGCGCTGGATGGTGGCTCTGCTGTACAGTTCATCAGTCTCTTCGTTTGCTACCTTCCATAACAGTTTATCTTTTAGCTCAATGGCACGAAATACAAAATTTAGGGCAGTTTCTCTGGGCTCTTGGGAGATGTTGAGGAGCTGATGGTAAAGTTCTGTGGGACTGTCTACCTTGTAGTGACCCTTTAATATAGTGAGCATTTTACTGAGGGTCAGCCCACGCTTTATCTCCAGCATATCTCTTAGAGGCATTCCTGGGGTAATAGCCCTGATTACTGCTTCAACTACTTCAGCCTCTGAGTGTCCTCTCTCAACCCCCATTTCAATTTGGCGGAATAAGCTGAGATAGGATAATTTATCCCTCTGTCCCTGCTCTCCAATCTGCCCACAGATTTTAAACTCCCTCCTCAAGGTTACCTCTTGCAGAGTTCGTGTTGGCTCTGGCTGGGTTTTGGGTGGAGAATCTGTAGTCTTCAGTGGAGTGGCGCACAACCTGACATTCTCAGGGTCTTTCTTTGGCACAGACTCCTCTGATAGGGGTTTCTCAGATGACTGACACTCATTTCCACTTAAACTCTGGATGTATGTGGCTATGTCTGTGTAGAACTGTTCTACTTCATCCACTTCTTGAGCTTCCTCAATCTCATCAAACACGCCTTCTGCCATCTTGATGAGTGTCCTCTTGGTTTGGCTGGGAAGGCCTCCGCTGTCTAAGCCGGAACATTTCAATCGCCTGCAGACGTCCACGAGAGGCTCTCTCTCCAGCTGCCACAAAGCTGCACTCACTTGGTCTCGCAGAGGTTGCACCTTTTCCATCTTTGACTGATTGAGGGAGGTTCGTCTCTTGGGAAGGAGGGGCGGCTGGTGGTGTTGTGACTCACTAGCGCCACCTCCTGGCTGTGGCTCGCCAAAATATGTAGCACAGACGGAAATGATGGGCCTAGTCAGATCCCGTGCAACATATTTATTTTTTTCCAGACACTGTGGAAATACAGAGAAAGGTTTACTCTCGGAGCGCACTCGCTGTAAAGTCTGCCATTACAACTGACTAGCCTTCTTCTTCTGGCCGTCAGCTGCTTATGCATAACATGTTACAGTAATACTGTTAAACACAAACCATATTACTTCTAGACAGTCTCTCTGATCACCATACTGGTGTATCTGTAGCCACAGTTTTACACATAACTTTATAAATTCACATAATAAACAAATTCTTTTAAGAACTCAAAACACACTGTTATATTGTATTAACTCTTCTTAAAACAAACTTCAGGCATGTTAAACTTTAGCAAACACAAACAAAATATAAATCCTTGCTTTAAAACACATAACAAGCATATAGAGTCCATAGACTTTAATCACGACTCAGTAACTGGGTCTGTACTACTACACAGCCCCCACTTGGTGCTTTAGCTTAGCTTTACACTTAGCTCTGATGTCATCTCATTATCCTGACACACTCACTCTGTCCAATATACTCTTCGCCAGCCACTCGTGCTTCTGTGCTAGACATCTGCTTCCTTTGACAGTTTACTCTCATCATTTTAGCTTTCACAAACAAACACTCGTCTGATTAATCGCCGCGGTCGCCACGGACGCGCATCCGCCATTCTACAATAACAGTGTGGCGATTTGATCCTACCAGACACAAACCTTAAGATCTACTCTTTAGCTCGATCTCTTTGACACTACTGGGCATTTATGATCTATTGCTACTGTTGTCTATCATTTAAGTGTTGTTTACAACCAGCTTACCTGTGGAAATACAGAGAAAGGTTTACTCTCGGAGCGCACTCGCTGTAAAGTCTGCCATTACAACTGACTAGCCTTCTTCTTCTGGCCGTCAGCTGCTAATGCGTTAGGCACCAAGCACCCCCTGCTGGCGGAACTACATATCAACCCAAAACACACATTTAGATGATTTGACAGTAACAAAAAGAGCAATAGTATTTGTCCCAAGCAAATGTGTCCTTTTTATAGAGTAAAAATTAAATGGGGGGGCATCTATTTCTCTACCTCTATCTACACCCAGGTGCCACACATGGACTGTGCCTCTGCATGTACAGTGCCGTGAACAAGTATTTACCACTACCACCACTAACTTACTAACTAACCACTAACTTACTAACACAGCATTTCATAAAAAGAACATCATACCAACAGTCAGAGATTTGGCAGTGTGATGATCTGGGGCTGCTTTGCTGCTTCGGGACCTGGACGACTTGGCGTAATCAATGGAACCATTAATTCTGCTCACTATCAGAAAATCAAGGAGAATGTCCAGCCATGAGTTTGCATCCTGAAGCTCAAGTGCCCTTGGGGTGTGTAGCAGAGAAATGATCTGAAACCAAAATGAAGGTTTTAGCTTGGCCTGTTCAAAGAATGGACTCAAATCAGATTGAGATGCTTTGGCATGAACTTAGACAGGCTGCTGATGCTTGGAAACCCTCCAGTGTGGCTGAATTAAAACAATTCTCCAAAGAGGAGTGGGCCAAATCTCCTCCACAGCGATGTAAAAGACTCACTGCCAGTTATCACAAATGGTTGATTGCAGTTAATAATAAATGAAATTATAATTTTAACAATGCATTTGTATTTAATCGGGTTTGATGATCTGAAACATTTCAGTGTGACAAATATGCAGAAAACTTAGAAATCAGGAAGGGGGCAAATACTTTATCACGGCACTGTATTTAACAATAAAACCTTCTGTTTATTTCAGGATACTAATAATCTTCATTATGCATTTTGCTCATTTGTCTGTCAGATGCGTGATGTTGTTGGTGCAGCCACAGCAAGCCAAACCTACTACCGCAGCTGCATGGACAATACTGTTAAATACATGTCCTCCTACCGCATCCCAAAAGATGTCCAGAACCGTGTCAAAACCTGGTATAACTACACCTGGCAATCACAAGGCATGCTGGGTAAGGAGGACATGATATATTTGCATGTATCTTATACGTCTGACCTTTCAATCATACTTTACTCTTTGCTTCTTCCTTTGCTATCCAGATGAGCAGGAGCTGCTGATTCAGCTGCCAGATAAAATGCGCTTGGACATAGCGATAGATGTCAACTATTCCATTGTGAGCAAAGTCCCTCTTTTTCAGGTAGGAATTCATTTAAAAAAATTGAAACAATAGCAGGGTGTGCATGAGAGAGATTGGTTTTCTTAAACACATGATGCACAACAGTGAGTATATCATGTGAATGAAAACCCTTTCCTCAAAATTCTGTTTTTTCATAAAGTTGGTCAGCTCAGAGATTGCAGAAGTGATGCCGAGGCAGTTTTTTTTTTTTGCGTTCCCTCGTTACAGGGTTGTGACAGACAGATGATTTTTGACATGCTAAAAAGCCTGCGCTCTGTCGTCTACCTCCCAGGGGATTATGTCTGCAAAAAGGTACATTTCTCCATGTTTTGATGATCAGAATCAGAAGGTTTTATTGCCATATGGGTAAACAGGTTCACAAGATTAGGAAATTGCTGCTGTGGGAAATGTCAAAATGTTTTGTTTTGTTTTTTAAAGGTTTTATTATATTTTTCTTTTGATCTCTTTCTCATCATTTGGTTCTGGTATTTTGCTTGTCTAAGGATGAGGTGGGTCGGGAGATGTACATCATAAAGGCAGGAGAAGTGCAGGTGGTTGGAGGCCCTGATGGGAAGACGGTATTTGCCACTCTCAGAGCAGGATCGGTCTTTGGAGAAATCAGGTAAAAAAGGCAAAATCAGGTGAAGAAGACTAAAGGTTAAATATGCTTTTAAACAAAGTTACAGATTACAGTTTGCATCTTACACGGCATTCACACATGCAAAAAAACGTATGGACAGAAAAAAGTTGGCAGCATAAGATAAATTATGTTTGAAGATTGTGTTTCTATACATAAAATCAGAGCTATAGCATTTATAAAGTACCTCTGCTTTCCTGAAATCTAAATGCCTTATCTCTCAGAAAATGCTTTTTTTTTTTTTTTTTTAACCATAATGATATTTATTTGGCAGTTTGCTTGCAGTTGGTGGAGGTAACAGGCGCACAGCCAATGTGATTGCTCATGGCTTTGCCAATCTATTCATCCTGGACAAAAAAGACCTGAATGAGATCCTGGTCCACTACCCGGAGTCCAAGAAATTGCTACGCAAGAAAGCCAGGTTGAAAATGAATGGGATTTGTTATTATTAACAATTGGTGTCATTATTATTGTCATAACTGTAATTTCTCCTGTATTTGTCTTGTATATGTGCCGTATGAATTCCCTTCATTGCCAGATGCTCAAAATCAGGCTTACATAGCAGCTTTGTCTGCATGTATTTAACAACAGGGGGTCAAGCAGTGATGCTGCATTAACACCAATATTCTTTTCTTATACATCTTATTCTTTCTTCCTTTCCCATTGGAGCCTAGAACTGCAACTTGTCATACTGACTGGGGACAATCACCCAGTTCTTTTGTTTAATCCTCAGACATGCTTCAGACCAAGCCTCACAAAAGTTACCACATAGGTTATTAGATGTTCAAGACCGGTTTCTATTGCAGTCAGCTGAAAAACAGTGAAGAGTGAGATCTCTTCTCAGCAACCTCTTCTGACTCTTGATCTCCAATAAGCAAAAAAGTCACTGTATTTCCAATCAGTGCTTTCAGCCACCCATGATGAGATCAGGTTGCCATGGCTATTGCATCCTGCTGAACTTCTTGCCCCCCTTTTCACTGCTTACAGCTACATTTACAGTTATTGTTAGTCTGATTGTTCTTGTCTCAAACACAGGAAGATGCTTAACAAAGGAAAGAAACCTGAGCCAAAAGAAGAGACTAAGGAGCCCCCTCAGGTGCCAGCAGCTCCTGTCAGGGCAGAGACTCCCAAACTGTTGAAAGCAGCTCTTGAGATGACTGAGAGATCCTCTGGACTTAAAGGAGCTCTGGCAAAAGTCAAAGAGAAGACCAACAAGTCCAGCATCTCCTTACAGGTAAACATGGCCAAAACCTGAGCTAACCAAACAAAGGATGTGCCTTAAATGGAAGATGTATTAACTGTTCTCTTGTCTTCTCAGCCATCCATCTCCTCCCCTCTCCCACCTCCATCTCCTGCCTCCAGCTTGGAACCTGACAGAGACATGGACACGCCATCACCCATCTCTGCCAGCTCTGCAACATTTCGCTCTGCTTCCCAGTGCCGGTACTCTGCAATGCCACAGTCAGCATCACTGTGCCACAGTGGCACAATCACAAAGGAGGCTATCAGTGATGATGAAGGAAATGATTGTGGGAAGAGAATAGAAAAAAAGATGTGATTATTTTCTAGAAGATGAGTGAAAGAGAGTTGAAGGGGTGAAGGGAGGAGGGCTTCTGTCTGCACTTCAGCCTGAGAAAGTGTGAGATAAAGCTGATGAAGGACATAAGGACAATGATCACTAAATAAACCCTGCTGAGTACAATGGGACAGGTCAGAGGAGATTATTGTGCAAAACCTTTAGCTTATTGTTGTCAGGCTGATTTGGACAACTAAATATCACAGCTGCAATGTATTCCATCCTGTACCATGTTGCACTGATGGCCCATTTTCTACATCAGAGCCTAATGCACTTAACACACTTTGTATCCACTACATGTTGTGACTGTCTTAATTATGTGTTTTAGTTTAACTAATGTAACAGGATCTACGAACCCCTTTGGAGTTGAGACACATTATCATTGTCTACACTGAATTTACATCACAAAATTCATGGTAGCTGTGATGAGTAAATAAGTTCAACAGAACTAAACTTCTTGTTTATCTGCGACATAAAAAAATGAGAATGTTTTTGCTGTTGTTGTTTGCTGGATGTTTACTAATTCTTTTGTAAACTTCAAAGTGCAGTATGCCTTATATGTTTGACTTTGCGTTGTGCTGGTGTGAGTAGTGCGCTGACTACTGTTTTTGATTTGAACAAAGCTATAGGGTAGTTATAAAGTTATTAGCAAAACAGTGGTCAATGCATGAATCAAAACATATATTACTGATATTTGCATATTGTAACATAATAATGATAGCAACTTATCCTAACAGCAACACATTTTACACCCTGATACTGTATATATATATATATATATATATATATATATATATCATTGTAAAGCAAACAGTTCATCACTGTTGACTAAAATGTAGCTTATTGATGCATGTAATTAACACTTTACTACTGTTATATGTTTCCTTTATACAATAATGTAAATATATTTGTTTTTGTATTTATTTAGACTGCAAAAAATTTAATTTTGCCACTAATGTTAAATCATTGTGCTGTTTGTGTTGTCACAAGATATACATTTCCTTTAGAAATGTTAAATGTTTAATTTGTGCTGTAAATGCATTATGTATCACACATCATCCTTTTTGTGTATATATGTACTAATCTTAGCCTGAGGAAGGGCCACAAACCAGCTAACCATACTGCCAGACAATCTGTAGAAAGGAGTCTAATTTATTTCTTCAGTACGAACAGGACTACAGCCGTGAAATTATCATGGATGAAGGCCTGTTTTTTTCTTTCTTTGTTTTTTTGTGTGAATTTGATTCAAATAAATAAATTTTCAGCATATCTTAGCATCTTTTTTTTTTTTTCTTTTTTTGTTTTCGACATGGTTTACAGGTCAAAAAGGGGGGGGGGGGGGGGGGGGGGGATAAACTGAAATCACAAACCGAAGTTAACCTACATTAACCGAAAAGGAAGCAACAGATGGGTGATGAAAGTGAAACCAGTCAGTTCTGGTTGTTTAAGTGCTAACCACACTCAGGGTTGTTTTCTATAAATACCATACTAGATTAACTTTTTTTCCTTTTTGTAAAATATTGCAGTGGTTGATGTTCATTTATTCAAGTTCAAATCATGTACAAATCTGAGATACCTGTACTTGAGGAATTTTTTTTTAAATTAAACTTTCTATTTCCACTCCAGTTCAACATTGTATTATTTATTCTTATTAATCTTTAGTAACTATCTACATCACCATATAAGACGCATAAAAACCTGAGACTTGTTTCTCTAAATTAAACTCTAACAGTACATTAACTGAAACTATCCATTAACAGGAAATCACGCATTGCAAACATTTCATGTCTCCACCTTCACTGGAGGATTTGATGCACTTCTCTGTGATTATTTCAATAATTTTAAAATGTGCTTTTAACAAATTGTAAGTATGTAGTATTTGTTGGAGAAATGAATAATAGGTCTGGGTAATAGGGGTCTTTCCGTTCTCAGAATCTTTGCAAGTAAATACAAAAATAAATTAATTCTTAATAATTAATCTCCACAATAAACAGTTATTATTTGCAGATACTTTCCCTCACACAACAGGGGAGTTTTGTACGAGAAGACTTTTTGAATACTTTTGCTATATTTTCAAAACATTTTCACTGCGAGAGATTTAGTATTTTTTACAGTGTGTCATTTCTCATTTTAAAGGATTTAAATAACTCCACCACTTTGCAGCGATGTCCTTTCATTTAAATACCGTACACCTAACCACTTCTTCTGTCAAACCATCGCCTGAGAAGAAATGCAGTAGTTTGTATGGCGGGTAAACAACATGTTTTCCATTAATTTAGGTCAAAGCGTGTCAGCCACGCTGGAAAAACCGTCCCACAAAACCCCGCCCCCTGACGTCATTCAGCGTCTTCTCTGCGGTCAGCTGATCCCGCTGAAAGGGGACTGCTGACGGGAGCGTGCACGGACCGTAAATGTAAAGTGGCTTTCACGGAAGCGACAGTCGGGAACGCAGTTCTTCATTAGCTTCCAATGAAAGGACATTTGTAATTGTAATTATTAGTTAACGGATAAGAATGAGACGGTTTTTCTGTACTGTAGAGACATTAGCATAAAAGCTAAAGTTAGTTCGCGACGATGAAATGAACTCAGGCAGATACTGTTTGGCTAGCTTGAGTCACTGGAGATGGTCTTGAGGTGTTTATAATATCGAAGGAGACTGAGATGGAAGACAGCGATGGGGAGGACGCTCTAGAAGCACCTGGGCTTCCACTGGAGGTGAGTGCATTTTCCCGCTAATAGAAACCCAGTGCTTACATGCCAGTAAGACTACAGTGACAATAATCTAATGGCAAACAGGCACACAGTACTTGTCAAATGGCAGTTATTGACTAGTTGAGTTAATGAAATGTTCTCAGGTGACCCTAGTCTGGATTTATCTCTTCCTGGATATATAATCTAATGCTCAATTTGCGTCTCATTCTGCAGATCATCGTTTACATCCTGAGTTTTCTCCACGTTTCAGACAGAAAGGAAGCCTCACTAGTCTGCCGCAGCTGGTACATTGCCAGCCAGGACCCAGGTTTTCAGGTATTTCACTCCACGCCAGAACAGAGACCTGCTGCATGAATTTGCATAACAAATTGAAAGGTGACTGCGGACAAGTGTGCACAGTCTTTGTTTTTGTTTTTTGCAGAAGAATGTCACTTTCCGTTTCCCTGCTTCAACTTCCTCCCTGGAGCTGGTCAGGGGTCTGGGTCGAAAGCCACGATGCAACCTGATAATCAGCCAGCTCGATGGCTTCAGTATTTCCAAGTCGCTGCTATTGGAGGTGCAGTAATCTGATGAATTTAAAAACAGTTCCTGTTTAACACATATGGATGCTATAGGTGGAATATAGTTACATAACCAAATTAGATACGGGGGGGGGGGCTGAATGTTGGGACTTGTTCAGCTATAAAAGCTGAAGAAGTCCCAACATTCAGTCCCCCTTTTGTAGCTAATTTTGTCATGAAAGTCTATTCCAAATGTCATGTGATGATTTTTACACAAACCCACAAAGAGTTGATCACACACTTCCTGGTAGGTTCACATAATTCCCACACCTCCAGGGCTTATGAAAACCTTTTTTCCTTTTAAGTAGTTTTGTCTGGACTTAAGTCAGCTCAGAAACACACACGTTATCCTCAGTGTTTAAATTGTATAACAGCTTTATTATTTTAATTTCCCATCACACTCACAAACATGTGACGCAGTCATAAATACACGCCTTGGCCCAAAGCTCAGAACAGCCACAGTTGTTGCTTAGTACTGTGATATTGCTTCATTCTTATCACATTAATATGTATCCCTTTGTGTGTGAACGTGTAAGCACTAAGTTTCCCATTGAACACACGCTGCAGTGCTTGCCTGACAAGATAAGGATCAGCATGTTGATTTAAAAATTTTTTTGTGGTAATAAAACCACACACGGTGACCATATATCATTTTTTATGGCATGCAGGTGTTATTATTTTATGATTTTTTTTTTTATGATTCTTGTTCATCCAGGTAAAAGTCTTATTAGGATTAAAATGCCTTTTCTCAAGAGAGACTTGGCCAAGAAGGCATTGTCCACTCTCATATTCCCAATAGTTGATTTAAATAGCAGTTGTATTACATTTGCTTTGCTCCTACTTATGCCTGATTTCATCATTTCTTCTTTCTGACTTCCACTTCAGGTGGGCCTTTGCCTTGGCCCTAAACTGGAGAGCTTGGCCCTGCCTGGTAGCAGTATAACAGAGGCCTCCTTGTTGGCCCTCCTCCCTCGCCTTACCTCCCTCCGCAGGTTGGATCTCAGAGGCCTGGACAGCCTCTTCATGTCTGGAGCATTCCTCTCCAGGGAGGAGCACAGACAGCAGGTGGGTGCAGATGGGCGATAGAAAATCATAACAATTCAAACAGTACATTTTATAGGGCTGAATACAATGGTTAAAATATGACCTTCATTTAAAAAACAAAAACAAAAAACAGTAAAAATGTGTGAATAATAATAATCGGCCTCCAGGTGCGCTCAGCGCTGAGTGGTCTGGAAGAGCTGGACCTGTCTGACCTGCGCTACCTGTCTGACCTCACCTTCAACCGGCTCACAGGGTGCACCCCGTGTCTCCATCGGCTGTCACTGGCTGGCTGCCACATCGCTTTTGAGTTTGACCCATATCGAGGGTGCCCGGTGGGAGCCGTTGAGGACTCTTCAGCTCTGCTGTCACTAAGGAACTTGAGGAGGTTGTTAATAGAGCAGAAATCTACCCTCATAGCTCTGGACCTCAGTAGAACCTCCATCACCCCTGAGTCACTGCGCACTGTTGCACAGGTCAGGAAGCTGTGCAGAAGAGCTTTTATTTTTTTGATTGAGCACTCTTGACAAATTTTCACCAAGAATACCTCCACTAATAGCTCACCAGATATTTAAGATCTGTTTTGTCCTCTGTGTTCCAGGTTCAGGGTTTGATTTTAGAGGAACTGGTTCTGCACGGCTGTAAGGAGCTGACGGACTACTCAGTGGAAATTCTGGTGAAGCATCAGCCAGGCCTCCAGAAACTGGACATCAGTGGCTGCACGGAGCTGACCAGCAGGTCTCTAGAGGCCATAGCGCGAGGCCTAAAGTCACTGACCCACCTCTCATTGTCCCGGGACTGGAGAATCACAGAAAAAGGTATCGTTAGTACATTTGTTGTTTTTTGCACATATATCAAAAATTCTAACCCAGTGTGATCTGCAGCCCCCTGGTGGGCTGTAAAGGTATTACAAGTAGGCCATGTTATTTTACAACAAAGAAAACAATTAAAATAAACTTTTTTTCTATTTTTAATATTAACATTGGAATGGCCATGAGTGAAATAATTAAAATCAGCATCTATAGGGGTAAGAATAAAGTACTAATGCACTTATCAACAGTTTTTTTTTTTAATTGAATGGAATTGCAAGCAAGTTTATTATTATGCTCAGCTATTAGTTTCACATTCACAGCTCATCACACTGCCCCCATGTGGCCAAAGCAATTAATTAATATGGGTCCAAGTTGTGATTAAGTTTATCATCTTCTCATTTGATCCATTTTAATGCATGTTAATGATGTCATCCTCATGTTACCAACAGGCCTCTCTGACCTGCTCTTGTTGCCGTCCCTGAGCTTTCTGGATCTGTCTGAGTGTCTGCACATCAGTGGAACAGAGATGGTGAAATGCTTAAAGGGATCCAATGCTGCCAGAGCACAGCTGGAGACGCTCAACCTCAAGAGCTGCACTTACTTTAGGGTCAGTCACTGTCTGTGTCAGCGTGCTTCATTTGGTTTAAAAACAGACAGAAAAACTTTACTTTATCCGTTTCATTTTAGAATCTTGCAGTTTTCTCTCTCGCCCAGCTGCTTGGGGATTCTCTCCGCGAGCTCGACCTGACCTCATGCATCAATGTGACTGACCTGTCTGTGTGCGCAATTGCCACCTACCTGCAGAAGCTGGTAGTGCTGCGGCTCGGCTGGTGTAAAGAAGTTACAGACTGGGGTCTGATGGGAATGGTGCAAACAACCAACTGTGAGCCCGACGAGGAGACGGTGAGAACCACAGCTTTCTGTTTTGTTCTGCTCTATCCACATGGTTGAAGATATTGTTATTATAATTCCCTCTCTCTTTGACAGGGAGACAAGGGCCCCAGGTTCACCCGGACTTTCGGCAACATGGGCTTCTTCAAGCCTCCTCGCTTGCCTTTTGAGGAGCGACCCAAGCTGGTGACTCAGAATGACCTGGAGCAGTTCAAACAGCAGGCTGGAGCGTCTCTTTTAGCTCTCAGCAGGCTGCAGGAACTGGACCTCTCTGCCTGCTCTAAACTCACTGACAGCAGCATCACTCAGGTGGGAGAATGACAGGCAGCTGGATGTTTCAGTTTGGAGCACGAATGTAAAATATTTGAATGTTTTTTTTTTTTTTCTCCTCCTCTCAGGTGGTGCATTTCCCAGAACTCCACCGTTTGTCTCTCTCCATGCTGCCAGAGATCACTGACGCCAGCTTGGCATCGGTAGCCTGGCATTGCCGCAGTCTCACTAGCCTGGCGCTCAGCCACTGCCCAGGTATCAGTGACTGTGGAGTGGCGCAGGCTGCACCGTATCTCCCCAGACTGCAACATCTCTACCTCTCCTGCTGTAATAACATCACTGATAGGTGATTTGCACACAAACCCTGCAAGAAGCTGCTGCTCATCAAAAAGTCTACTGTAAGTGAATTGTTAAACTCTTTGCATTTAAATCCTGCAGATCTCTGTTCCTCCTGGTCCAGCACTGCAAGCGTCTAAGGACACTCGACATCTCAAGGTGCAGTAACATCTCCACAACGACGGTGGACCTCCTCCAGTCACACCTGCCCTTCCTAGAGAACATCCACTACAAATTGATAGGTGGGGCTGATCATGCCCTCGCCCTCTGATTGACTGACTGCTCGAACTTTTAAAAAGAATAAAGTCTGCTGACCAAAGCCTGCTCCGAGTTGAGCTTTTGCACATTTCAGTGTTTTGTACAAGAAAAAATATTGCTAAGTTTAGAGTGGGACCAAATTATGTCATGTTTTAAGTAATTTAAAAAAAATATTTGCTCCTTTCTGTGGAGCTGGCATCACTGGATGTAATGATTGTTTTGCTTCATCACTGAGGGTACAGAGTTCATCAAATGAAGGCATTTCAAGGTGTCACATTGTGAAGACAGTGACACACAAGCACCACAGTAAGAGGAAATATTTAATATAAAGTGTCGTAGAAACAAAAGATTGGGTTTTGTTATATTTAAATTTTTTTTAACGTCTTGTGGTGCTTTTATTCACCTTAAACGGTTCTCAGACGTATTTCTCAAAAGAAAATACATGTCCAACAGTTAGGAAATATAAGACGGTGGAAGAACATAAACATAAGCAGAACATCAATCCTTGACTATATAAATATATAATTGATGATTCTGGACAAATGTCATTTAAATTGAGTTGGAGACTACTGATGCCAATGATGCTCCAGTTTCTTTATTTCCCATGAACAAATAACCCCAATAGCATTATTTTATTTCCCATGCTGGAAATAAAATAAAATTTTTCTCAGTAATATTGTTAAAAACAATGTAGGATGAGACACTTGCTAAAGCAGGAACAAGGGAGTGAAAGAGCTTTTCCCAACTTTATAATTTAGACTAAAATAAAGGTAAATGGCAAAAATCCTGCAAGTGGGCTACTCTGTGAACAGTTGTCAGTGAGCATGCTTCCATGTACTGTATTATCAAGCAACTCGTGGTTTTAATTGCTAATGGCTTTGGGTTTTTTTTTACTGCTGAAGTTGATGTGATTCTAAATATGATGCTGTGTCAAATTTTTAGAAAGGGAGTCATATCAAAAGTAGACAAATAAAAAAATTTCACAGAATGTTTTCTTAGCCAACCACTCTACAGAAATAATATCCCTTTATATTGTAACTGTAACACTGTACAATCTACTGAGGGAGAATTCATTCTAAACTTTAAAAGAATCAATGAGTGTACAAAAGTGTGGCTTTTTAAAGATAAACCAAAGTTTGACTAAACAGATTTTTTGCAGTATAAATCAAACTTTTTATTCATGTGAATTCACTCAAAGCACATGATTCAAAGTGAACATTATCCCAGAGGTTTGTGTGTCAGGATGCACTGTGGAGGACAGCTGTGTTGAAATGAAATAAATCTCCTTAAAGAAAAGGCTGAAAACACTCAAAAATCAGTCCGTCAGTTCTTAAGTAGCTCCTCCAGGTGTCGCCACTGAATGCCTGGTGAGTGTAATGCTGTGACAGAGCCCGGTGCCTCCATCGTGTTATCAAAATCAGTTTTAGAGTTAAAATGAGATTTGATGCGAGGCACTTCAGACAAACACAAAGATCATATTTTGCAATTGGTACCATGATTGCGACAGAGGTAAATTTGCCTGTTTGCAAGAAAGAATTTTTTAAAAATGACTGCTTATTAATGCAGCCATATAGAAATTTTATAGCATCTCTTCTCCACAGTCCTGCTAAAACCCATATAAAGACAAGTGCCTGTAGGTATATGAAGCAAAATAATGTCCAACATTGAAGACCTGCTGTCTTTCATATGGCGGAAATGAAATGACACACAGCATATTGTGAGAGAGCACTGTGTTGCAGTTAATGCCCGTTATTAAAAATAAAAGGAAACGCAACAGAAAAATACCAGAATTTAACAGAAATACAGCCTTTCCACACAGGAGTATACCTCATACATATTTAGACATATATTTATATTCAAAAATATAAAATGATTGTAAAACAAATGTAAAGTACCATTATTTGAGTGGTTATATAAAAGTAAAGAATTTCATTTTCCCAGTACCTGTGGTTTTTTTTTGTTGTTTTTTTTGAGCTATGTGTGAAGATTTCAGTGCAGGGAGGAACAGAAAGAAGGAATGCTGAGCATCAACATCTGCATCATTAATACGGACAGTAGCCATTCAGTATTGATTTTCTCCCACCACAACTACTAATGTGGTCCGAGTCACTTCCCGCATCTTTTCTCCTGTTCCTTGTTTCACTTGGATGTTTTAAAAAAAAAAAAAAAAAAAAAATCCTAAAGAAATTCCAATGTCAGAGTTATGCACAGGTCAAATCACACCACGCACACACGTCTTATTTCAGACATACACACATATTTACACATTCACACATGCACGCTCTACTGCTCAGTCTGGCTGAAGTCGTAGCAGAAGTTGAAGTTGCTCGGAGGTTTGGGGACGGCCGGGGCGCTGTCGGGTATGGGAACGTTCTCCAGGTCTAGGAGGCGGAGCTTAATCTCCATAGACAGGAGGATCTCCAGCTCGCTCCGCATCGATTCACTGCTCATGTCCCGGCCGAGGAGCACGCTCAAGCCATCTGTCCACAGGCAGAACTGACAAGAGGTAGTGTAAGCCGGTTAGTTTGTATTCTTGCACAAAGAAACTGAAGACAGTTGAAAGCGTAGAGCAGCGTTCACACTCACATCAGTTCTGGAGGGGGCAATGAAGTTCAGGCTGTACTCCTCTACATCATATGTAATGCTGAATGCCAGATCGAGGACCTCCTACAGGGAGAAAGCACAGTGAGACATCAGCGGACACAGTGATCCTCAAACTGACCCCCTTCCAAACAGAAATAATGCCCATCGTCCGCTCTACCACAGTTATTGATCACTACCAATAAAAAGAACTAATTAAACGGGCAGCATCTTATTTTTTTCCCTTTACCTACTTAAGCCATGTTCATTTAGTTTAGTTTCCCCTTGGCTGTCCACAGCACCCTCTGCAGCAGCTCTATTCGTGGTTTAAGAACAACTGAACAAACAGGAGGTGAACATGAATCTAGTGAAGCAGAGGAAAGCAGCTGACCTTGTTCTGTTTGCCTTTGTTCTCCTTCATGTGAGGACAGTCTTTACCCGTCAGCAAGCCTTTGATATCTGCTACCGGAACTGGAGGAAGAATGAAAACACAGACATCGGGTTAGGGTTAGATATTTTATTAAGAGTAATTTTAATTATATGTAGGAGCCATTTGAGCCACTTCCTTTTCCCGTTTTGAATAATGGAAGGTTGTGCTTACAGGATTAAAGTCAGTATTAATGAGCCTGAGGAACTGCTCATGCTCTGCACTATGTACCAGGGTCTTCTTGGCACAGCTGCTCGATGATGTTCAGCAAATTGTTGAGTGGAATCAATTTGTATAATAAACTAGAATTAGAAAAGAAAAAAAAAAAAAAAGAACTCACTCTTCTCTTGCAGTGTTTCTATTGGTGGATTTTCCATGTCTTCCTCCACGTCACCATAGTGAAGCATTTTGTGATTGGGTGACAAACGACAGTACCACAGTTTATCTGACGAAATACAAAACGATGACATGGGTCAGCCTGACAGGACTCAGTCTGCTGTCTTCTAACAGTGTGTGAGACTGTGAGCGCTCGCCTCTCACCCTGTCTGCGTCGGCTGCTGATCTTTCTGAACATCGTGCCCTGACACAGCCTGTTGAGCCTCTGCTGGCGGATCAACTCGAGCAGCTCTGGCTTCAGGCGCTCTTTGAGTTCACTGGAAAGAAAAACACGCTAGCTCGATACAATTCTTAGAAGAAAAAAAAAGATTTGTCACAAACGGTATCTCACAAGCTGCAGTAAGGTTCAGTTACAGAACACTGTTACATTGTGTTTAGGGACAAACAGCGACATAATAAACAGCAGGATGACTGCTGACCCGCTGCTTTGTTCCATAGAGGTGGAAACTATTTGGAGTTGTCAGAGCAGCTGATCAGACAATCTACTAAACCAGAAACTCCATTTCTAAATGGCATCAGTTAATCTTCTCCAGAATGTGGGGCCAATATACAGGATGCTCAACCGAAACCAGGAACCATGTGGATCATAACCTGAACCTGAAAAGTATCAATTCTGATTAGCTGCTTTATCTGATAGCTGGTCTGTTTAAAAAGATGCTTCTATTCTTTTAAAAGATCTGATTTCCTCTGTTTTGCTTTACATGAATAAATCAATTTTGGATAGTATTTTATGAACTGTAGAGTTTGGCAGTTCCCTGACGTGCTGATAAAATAAATGACAAAGGTGACAAGTCAATCTGGGAACCAAGTGGCTATCATATGATCTGATGGAATCTGATAGCTTCTGCATTTCAGCAAATACCCTGCGATGGACAGCTGATCTATCCGGTTATCACCGTACAGTAGGCCTCAGGTCCCCTGCGACCCAAAAGCGTTTAAGAAAATGCACAAATGGATTTCATTACATACAATTCCCTCTTTTGCTCTCTGCACTGACTGTGTACCTGCATGCAACAAAAGCCCACTAAAACACGACTGTACAATACAAGTCATCTGCTGCAAGTGGACCGCAACCCAAATGCTTCCTATAGATTCTACATATTCATACACAGATATAGATTACTATAAAGTTGGTGTACATGCCACAGGTTTTAACTGACTGGGCTCTAGCATGTAAACTTCCCGACACTCACAGTACAGGTGGAGCGAGGGTTTCTTCCTGGTGCAGCCGTTCTGTCTGCCGCAGTTTGAGGATCTCGCTGTAGTTGAGAGCATTAACTTTGTTCTTGAAGAGCTCCAAGGAGGTCGGCTTACTAGCCAGAGTCCTGGTGATCTGCTCCCTCACCACCTGCATCACCTGGGGATAAAGATAGGTTAAATGCTTTGTTACATACTGGGTGAGATAGGGATTGTGTAGCTTTCCGTTTCACGCCTTTGCCTGACCAGTTCTTTTTTTTTAATGCACCAAATTCATATTGATTAATTTAAGGACATGTTAACCTACCTATTTAATGTGTTTGTATACAACCACTGACCATTATTCCTTAACGTGAGTGAAAGAAAAAGAGACTCCCTTCAGGAGCTAGTCAGTAATCAGTGTAATATCCACTCCACACACACATATATAGTATGATCAATGATGAACAAGCTGAGCAAATATTTTAGTTTAGTACCTTAAAACTGACTGTTCACCTGAAATTAAAATTTTAATACAGATTTAACAGAAAACTGTAGATTGATTTGAGGAAATCTGATCACGCTGCCTCATGGTGGCGCCTTGCCTGCATTTGTTGAACGATGCGATGATAACTTCCCCGACCTTAATGTGACTAAGACTGAAGAGTTAATCCCTAATTACAGGAAAGATCGAGGTAAACAAAAAGCGAGTATCATTCAGTGAAGGAGTCCAAATTGTGGATATTTATAAATATTTGGGAACCGTGTTGGACTCTCAGCTTACGTTTGATATAAACACGAGAGTCAGTGGTCGAACGAGGACAACGAAGAATTTACTTGTTGCAGAAGCGGAACTTTTTTTTTTTTTTTTTAAGTGTTTCTAAAAATATTTTATGTAACTTTTACCCATCTGTTATTGAAAGGGTTTTAACATTTTTAACATATGCTGGTTTAATGGGCTGTCTGTGAATAACAGCATTGTTAAAATCTGCTCCAAGATTACCGCAGTCCGGCTAAAAGACCTGAGCTTTACTTGGGAAGGAACATGCGGTTCAGAAGGCATCGATCTGAGCGCTTTCTCTCAAGCGATTTTATTGCTCTCAGGTCAGCGCTATAATGCACCCTTGAGAAAAAGAAACTGCTACTCAAATTCTTTCACTCCTTCTTCTATTAAGCTGCTAAATGTTAAATGTAAGGAGTAGTAGTTTGTTCTGATTTCATCTCTTTATTTTCTTATTTTCTCTAAGGCCATGTGTGGGGTTCTACTTTAAAGCTGAGCTGCTTGCTGACAAACTGAACGTTGCATGTTCAATGTTAGACTGTGGCTTCTATATGATTCCTTATAAACCATTTCTTTCTTTCTTTTTTTAAATTTATTATGATTGTTGTCAAACTGAATTTTTCATTGTTTTCTGAGACTAAAGCTGTACTTCAATCTGTGTTTGTGTGTCTGACTTGTTATAGTGAAGCCTGCACAGAAAGACAGGAGGTGACCCCAGCTGTCCTCAAACAAGAGCTCAGGGCAGTTACATGTGTGTTAAATCTATGGCTCGCTCAGTTGTAAAAAATGGAAAATCGATATAAAAATCGATACAGTTAAAAGACCAAGCCAACTCCTGTTTGTCCTCCTGTCACCCACACCCACACCCACACACACACACACTGCTGACCTAGATCATTCCTGTTCACACCCAATTTGATTGATTGCAAACAATCAGTGACTAAAGTGTAGCCTGACACATCAGTAAACCTTTATCAGACAGGCTCTCTGCACTGCTTTTAATACAAACTTCAGAGGAAATCTGATCACTCAATCTCAGAAATGTCCTTGTCAGATGCGCGTGAAGAGTTTTAAGTGTTTATGACCACAGAGAATGGCAAAGCCTGTTTGTCTGGAAGCAGTGGAAAAGCAAGCTGTGAAATCCAGTCATTCTATATTGTGTGAAGATACAGGGACACGAAACAAGTGACTACAGTTTCACGCCGTGACTCCCTGCTCTGGTCCACAGAGCCAAAATAAACTTAGTGTCCAGCAACAATCACATGACAAAGGCTTTAGAGACCAGCCTCACATTGTAATGTCATGTTCTGTTCATGACTTCTATTGTCACCCATTAAAAAATAATAATAACAAATTAGCCTTTGAGAACTGCTGTATGAATGACTTTTGGGCCACAACTGGAATATTTAATATTGACCTCTATGTTTACCAATTAGTTACAAAGAATCAAACAAAACAAAAAAAAACTCTTACCTCCATTCTTTCCTCCTCCTTTGCTGACTACTTTATACAAATTTTTAAATCCAGGCTTCAAATTTCATCCTTGGTCAATCATACAAATGTGACGGGGATGAAACGAAGTGAAAGTGAGGCAGAACCAGAGAGAGAGATCGCCTACATGACAGCAGAGGTGCAGACCTTTGAGTGTTTTGTAAACAGACACCCTGATACTCACATGCACACCCCCAATCAGGTCCAGCCCCTCTGTCATTTAGCTTAACTGGCCAATAGGGGCAACGGCAGCTGTCTCTAGTCTCGGGAGCGTGTGCGCGCGCGCGTGTGTGTGTGTGTGTGTGTGTGTGTGTGTGTGGAGGATGACTGTTCAGATCATAACAGATCTAAACAAATATGTTCACGTAACTGGACTGATGACATTTCATAGTGTTTTTTCAGCACATGCACAAACGAAACCTAAATCTGTAATATCGCCTGTACTGCCACAGCCTCTTCTTGTTAGGGCCCGAGCACGAACTGTGCGAAGGCCCTATTGTAATTGCTTCGTTTATTATTAGGGCCCGAGCACGAACTGTGCGAAGGCCCTATTGTAATTGCTTCGTTTATTATTATTATTATTTTTTTTTTTTTTTTATTATTATTATTATTATTATTATTATTATTCAGGCAAATGAATTGGCTTTTTGGGGGCTTTATCATATTCAAAAACTCATGAAACTTGGCACATGCGTCACACCTGGTGAAAATTTAAGTATTTTAATGGGCTCGGGCAAGGGCGCGCCCAAATGGCTCGCTAGCGCCCCCTAAACTGGAGCCCCACCGCTGTGTTTCACGTACATGAATGAAACTTCATACACATGTATATCATGTCCAGGCGCACAAAAAATCCTCTTGGAGCCATGCCCTAAACCCAACAGGAAGTCCGCCATTTTTAATTAATTATGCAAATTTGGCGATTTGCAGCCCTCACACTTTTTCTAATAACTCAGAGGTTTTAGACGTTATCATCTTCATATTTGGTTTGTCTAACCTACACCCCCAGGGGAATCTAAATCTCGAAAATGGTGAGTTTTTGCCAAGGGGGAGGGGTCCTTATGCCCCTTTGAACTTTGATCATTCGCCATGAAATTTTGATTGCCTCTCATTCATACCTACATGATCCAATGTGCATCAAACTTCTCCAGTAGGATGAGGGTGCCCCCCTGAACACATACATATGACAATATTTAATATCAGTCGCAGCGCCACCTAGTGGGAACAGGAAATGTCATATTTTACACTTGGAGGTCCAGCTCCAAGGTGGTTTAGCAGAACCATCTCAAATTTCACCTGGAAAGCCTTAAGAAGTTGGACTTACTGTGTTTTCAAAACTGTGAGTTTTTGACAAAAGGGCGTGACCCTTATGGGACGGCAAAGTTCGATGATTCGCCATGAACACAAAAATGGCTGTAACTCAAACCCAACTTGCCCAATCTGGCTCAAACTTCAGTGGTGTGATAAGCACCCTGTCCTGAACACACTCATATGCAAAAAGTCCATAAACGGTAGAGCGCCGCCTAGTGGCAGCTCGGAATATCTTAAAATAGCAAGTTTTTTGAGTAGCCCCGGAGCAACGTTTTATCTACATGTATGAAAATGTACAGGCTCATGTAACATACTAAGACGTACAAAAAAGTCTCTTGGACCCATACCCCAAACCCTACAGGAAGTCGGCCATCTTCAATTGAAGGTGTCAATTTTTGCGATTTCCACGCCTGCTATTTGAACGAACTTGTCCTAGGGCATTTGACCCAGTGAGACCAAATTTGCTCCACATCATCTACACAAGTAGCCCATCAAATATTGTGGAAATCTTTACAAAATATTAAATGGCCTTATCACACCAGGCCATTGAATTTGGCCTTCGTTTTTCTCCCTCACCACCAAAATTGTTTGTGCACTTGTTCGCACATGCTTTGTCTGATCAGGCTGAAAATTTAATCACTCATGTACACACCCAGGCTGAATCCATAACTACAGATTCAAGACTGTAGGCACAATAGCGCCCCCTACAGAAGCAAATGAAAATTTGTATGACCGTCCACAGAATTAGTTTTGCTCTGAAATACATGAAATATCTTTCACCATTCCTTACAAATCCTCATCTATTTGATAAGCCTCCTGCCCTGAACACATTGATATGCATAAAGTCCATAAACGTTAGAGCGCCCCCTACTGGCAGCTTTAAATATCATAATATACCATGTTTTTTAGCTAGCCCCTGAGTTACATTTTATCTACAGCTCTGAAATTTTGCACACTCATGTAACATCCTAAGACATACAAAAAAGTCTCTTGGAGCTATACTCCAAACCCTACAGGAAGTCCAGCATCTTCAATTGAAAGTGTCAATTTTTGCCATTTTCAGGCCTGCTATTTGAATGAACTCCTCCTAGGGCATTTCAGCCAGTGAGACCAAATTGGCTCCAGATCATCTAGACAAACAGCCCATCAAATATTGTGGAAATCTTGACAAAATATTAAATGGTGTTGTCACACCAGGCCATTGAAGTTGGCTTTCATTTTTCTCAATGGCGACCAAAATTGTTTGGGCACGTGTTCGTACATGCTTTGCCCGATCTGCCTGAAAATGTAATCACTCATGTACACAGCCACTCTGAACCCATAACTATGGATTCAAGGCTATACGTAGCTGCAAGAGCGCCCCCTACAGAAGCAAATGAAATTTTGTATAGCATCCACAAACTTAGTTTCTCGGAAATGTATGAAAATGTGTTTCAACATTCTTGACATCATCCTGATCAAAACAGTCTATCAGACCCATGCCCTATTTTGCATGCTGGAGCCGTGACCCCACCCCCAAATATTCCATTGCGTCTATGCCGAGAGCAAAAGATATCTTTTCCTAAAAAAGAATTCAACTTTCTACAGACCTTCTGTACACCATCACGATCACAAGACCTCCGAGTGCGGCACGGGTCGACGAGCGCCACGGGTCGACGCGCAGGGAGTGCGAGGGCCCGATATCACCGCTTGCGGTTTTAATTATTATTATTTTTTTTTTTTTTTTATTATTATTATTATTATTCAGGCAAATGAATTGGCTTTTTGGGGGCTTTATCATATTCAAAAACTCATGAAACTTTGCACATGCGTCACACCTGGTGAAAATTTAAGTATTTTAATGGGCTCGGGCAAGGGCGCGCCCAAATGGCTCGCTAGCGCCCCCTAAACTGGAGCCCCACCGCTGTGTTTCACGTACATGAATGAAACTTCATACACATGTATATCATGTCCAGGCGCACAAAAAATCCTCTTGGAGCCATGCCCTAAACCCAACAGGAAGTCCGCCATTTTGAATTAATTATGCAAATTTGGCGATTTGCAGCCCTCACACTTTTTCTAATAACTCAGAGGTTTTAGACGTTATCATCTTCATATTTGGTTTGTCTAACCTACACCCCCAGGGGAATCTAAATCTCGAAAATGGTGAGTTTTTGCCAAGGGGGAGGGGTCCTTATGCCCCTTTGAACTTTGATCATTCGCCATGAAAATTTGATTGCCTCTCATTCATACCTACATGATCCAATGTGCATCAAACTTCTCCAGTAGGATGAGGGTGCCCCCCTGAACACATACATATGACAATATTTAATATCAGTCGCAGCGCCACCTAGTGGGAACAGGAAATGTCATATTTTACACTTGGAGGTCCAGCTCCAAGGTGGTTTAGCAGAACCATCTCAAATTTCACCTGGAAAGCCTTAAGAACTTGGACTTACTGTGTTTTTAAAACTGTGACTTTTTGACAAAAGGGCGTGACCCTTATGGGACGGCAAAGTTCGATGATTCGCCATGAACACAAAAATGGCTGTAACTCAAAGCCAACTTGCTCAATCTGGCTCAAACTTCAGTGGTGTGATAAGCATGCTGCCCTGAACACATTCATATGCATAAAGTCCATAAACGTTAGAGCGCCGCCTAGTGGCAGCTCGGAATATCTTAAAATAGCATGTTTTTTGAGTAGCCCCGGAGCTACGTTTTATCTACATGTATGAAAATGTACAGGCTCATGTAACATCCTAAGACGTACAAAAAAGTCTCTTGGACCCCTACCCCAAACCCTACAGGAAGTCGGCCATCTTCAATTGAAGGTGTCAATTTTTGCGATTTCCACGCCTGCTATTTGAACGAACTCGTCCTAGGGCATTTCACCCACTGACACCAAATTGGCTCCAGATCATCTACACAAGTAGCCCATCAATTATTGTGGAAATCTTTAAAAAATATTAAACGGCCTTGTCACACCAGCCCATTAAATTTGGCCTTCGTTTTTCTCCCTCACCACCAAAATTTTTTGTGCACTTGTTCGCACATGCTTTGTCTGATCAGGCTGAAAATTTAATCACTCATGTACACACCCAGGCTGAATCCATAACTACAGATTCAAGACTGTAGGCGCAATAGCGCCCCCTACAGAAGCAAATGAAAATTTGTATGACCGTCCACAGAATTAGTTTTGCTCTGAAATACATGAAATATCTTTCACCATTCCTTACAAAATCCTCATCTATTTGATAAGCCTCCTGCCCTGAACACATTGACATGCATAAAGTCCATAAACGTTAGAGCGCCCCCTACTGGCAGCTTTAAATATCATAATATACCATGTTTTTTAGCTCGCCCCTGAGTTACATTTTATCTACAGCTCTGAAATTTTGCACACTCATGTAACATCCTAAGACATACAAAAAAGTCTCTTGGAGCCATACTCCAAACCCTACAGGAAGTCCAGCATCTTCAATTGAAAGTGTCAATTTTTGCCATTTTCAGGCCTGCTATTTGAATGAACTCCTCCTAGGGCATTTCACCCAGTGAGACCAAATTGGCTCCACATCATCTAGACAAACAGCCCATCAAAAAAGTCAATCAGACCCATGCCCTATTTTGCATGCTGGAGCCGTGACCACACCCCCAAATATTCCATTGCGTCTATGCCGAGAGCAAAAGATACCTTTTCCTATAAAAGAATTCAACTTTCTAGAGACCCATCACGATCACAAAACCTCCGAGTGCAGCACGGGTCGACGAGCGCCACAGGTCGACGCGCGCGGAGTGCGAGGGCCCGATATCACCGCTTGCGGTTTTAATTTTCTTTGGATCTCCTCCACTCTGCTTCTTCTCATCCATCCCCTTCATTCTCTTCCTCTCACATTGTTTCCATGGGTTTTATGTTCCCTGTGTTGTTGTGTAATTACTGCTGATGCCCTGGACGCTTTGTTTTCCTTGTTTCCTTCTCCCTCCATTTCTGCCGTTCACCACGCTTCTCTTTGTCCACCTAATGCCGCTTTGTCCTTGCCCTAAAGCACCCTGGGAGGTTGGCCATGAGCAAAAACAAAAGGCCAGTCTGCTGGGCTGGCGCTTAGGACACCGGCGTGCACCGGGAGGGTCAAAAGGTCACTGAGTTTTATGAGCACTTTGTGGATGATGGATGGTTGAGTGTGATGTTGAGGCGTAGATGAAGGCTCAAACACTCATCCTTTCAGGATGAGTGAGTTCTCAATATTTCTCACAGACAAAACTGCTCTGCTGGCAGCTTGGCTTAAACCATTACCAGAACTGAATGTGGCTGTGGTGGCAGGTCAGGAAAGGTTAGCATAAGAATGAACCTACCCCTCCAAAATACAAAACTTAGACAAAAGCACCATTAAAACTGGTTCCAAAGCATTCTCCTTTTAAATTTCAGTGTCTCTGTGCTTCATTTTTATTCAACATTTTTTATTCGCTTGTTTAGTAGTTTATTAACACAACTAAGTGGAAATGAGATGTGATCAAAACATCCCACAAATGGGCCTTATGAAAAAAAAAACCTTACTAGATTCAAGGTCTTCCATTCAAGGTCATCTTTGCCACATGTCCACAGGGATTCCAGTGTGTCTACTTTCAGATCACTCCCCGGAAGTCCTGCTCTGACCATCTGCACTGCATGCGCTGCGATTTTAGCACAGACCTCAAATTATATTAGCTTCTTCTGTATACTGGCTCCAGTATCATGTGGAGGATCATCTCTGGTTATGACCACGCAATTTTTCTGCAGTTTTCAGTTGAAGAGCCAGAAACACGTCAGGTGAGGTGCAAAATCAAGAGTCGTGCGCCTCACCTCACCCCTTAGCATCCACATTGCTGAGAATCTTGAACTTTGAATTTGGGACTGTAAATGCAGAGGTTCCCCACTAATCATTGGTTCCATCCCTGGTTCCTCCAGTCTGCATGCTGAAGTATCCTTGGGCAAGACACTGAACCTGGATGCATCCATTGGAGTTTGAGTGTGTGCGTGAATGCTGGACATAGGACTTATTGGCATAGAATATATGAATGTGTGTGAATGGGTGAATGAAGCTTGTTGTAAAAAGCACTCTGAGTGGTCAGTTAGCCTAAAGAAATGTTATATAAGTACCAGTCCATTTACTGACCACACAGATGCATGCAACATGAAGAGTTTAGTTTTCATTATAACTCACGATGCTATTGTGCAAGATAATAACCTTTATGTAGAAGAAATGACAAAAAGCCATTATTCATTTCAAATTGGTTACTGGTATGTATCTACCCATTCTTTCCTCATTTATGGAAGCATATTTGTGGTTGGGTGGATCATAAATTACCTCCATGAGAACTTTAGAGTTACTGTCACTGAATTTAGCAAACATACCATATCTGATTACGGTAGGTTTGGATCTGAATTACCCCAGGTCATCGTTTTACACACTGCGACAGCCAAGAAGCAATTAAGCCATTTTAGATGAGCAATTTAATAATTATTTGTCCAAGTAAAAGAGACTGGAGAGCATCTCCTACACTAAAATACACCACACCAATTCACTTTAATTTCAGTTAGTTTCCTAATTTTAGTTGAAACAAAGCAAGCAATTACATGCCATCTCTGTTACTGTACCTTGTCAAAGTCTTCCTGTGTGGCTCTCATCTCTTTCCAGGTCTTATTAAGCAGCTGAATACAGACACAGAAAAGCTCCTCCATCAGTCGATCCTGACTAAAGAAGATGGGGTGGTAGTCGGATCCCGTCTCTGAGGCTGTGAACAGAGGTCAAGCACGGAGAGAATTCAGAGAGGGTTTGACCAGAGGTCACAGAAATAGCAGAGGCGGTGGCACGGAAGAGATCAACTGACGTGGCTCTCCGATCCGAAGGATTTCACACAGGATGAGTGTGAGCTGGATGCTGCTCCTGGCAAAGGGACACTCGTGCTTGTCCTCTCGGCTGCTGTTCTCCAGGACAAACTTAAAGACATAAACAAAAAGAAAATGGAAACTCACTTAAAGTAATAATAATAAAGATGATAACTAATAATTCGGGGGGGGGGGGGGGCATTTATTGTGCATTTGCCTCATTTTGGGGCTCATCTATCAAATGCTGTCACTTGTGGTTAAGCACTTTTCATCCTGGGTGACTTCTCAAACTGGCACAACTATGATTGAATACAGCAATAAACCTTTTATTTTATATGAGTCAATATCAGCATTTTAAATTCAGACATTAAAGGCTTCATAAATAAAATGCATATAAATTGTGCTCACCCTGCTGTAGGCATCAGGATAACGTATGGCAAAATAATACATGGTATCCAAAGCTAAAAGACCAGGAGGCGTTCGCGACAAATCCTGACCGGGGTTACTATTATTCTGAAAGGAAAGGATTGAAGACAACCATGATATAAAGAATAACAAGGTTAAAAGTTAGTAGACAAACAGCTACAGCATGTTTTGACTGCAGACACTTACAGAAAACCCCAGTTTCCTGAATTCTTTGGCACAGAGTGATCGTCGTCTTTCGTGACTCAGGCTGTTTTCACTTTCTGTCTCAAACGCTGCCTGCCTCAAATTGTGAAGGATCTCTCTTTGTTCCTAAAGTGACAAGGGCCAGACAAACATGTACAGATGGTAGTTTGTTAGTGCGTTTAAATGTTTGAAACCGCTGCGTTTTTGAGCCCAGCAAAGAATTAGCATTGATACTTTTGTACTCAAGTCACTGAATTTCCAAATTTATCTAATCTTACTTAACAAGATAAAAGAAAGATTGTGCCAAGGAAGGCAGGATTACAATAAAAATATTTCACAATTAAAATGATTTATTTTAAAAAAACTGTGTTGCTGAATGAATGTGGCTTTAATATGACTGGATCACCGGGCTGCAACAGTCCAGAGGCGTCCTCATGCGGGGCTCCAGGAGATTCAAGGTAACTGACTGTAGGACGTAGAGGTAGTGGGCCATCTCATCTTGGACTGAACCAGAACTATGGATTATGTTCTGCCAGAGAGAGAAACACATTTTCCTTTCCTTAATACTCCAGAGTGTTTCACATGAATATATTATGTGAAATGTGATTGTACAGTGAATTTACCTTATATATATACTGACGGAGATTCTTCTTAGTCAGGAAATCAAACATATCCTGGAAACAAAGAGAGCAAATATGTCACTGGAGTGCAGAGCCCTGCTTCTGCCACGGGGTGGCAATATAGTGTCAGTAACTGTAAGGCAGCAGAAGGTTTAGCCTGTGGGACTTTGACCTCTGACGAAATCACTGCTTGCTGGTACGTGCATCTCTGACTCAACCACGTTTTTGTTCGCAACTAATTGCTGATAAGAAGGGTGGGTTTGTTGACCTGATGTAAAAGTGAGGAAGTAACAAAGAGAGCCTGAGAGAAAAGAGCTTGGAGGCCTGAATGAAGGAACTGTTTCTGCACAATGAGAGAGGAGCGGGAACACAACAGAGGGGCAGAAAGCCTCGACTGTCTGCAGAAAAGCTGAGATGAGCAGAATGAGAAAGATGGGTCATTTCCAGCTGTCTGGAAGAAGTGGTGCCTGTGGGATTCTGACACGCATGGCCTGCTGCTGCAAAAACTATCCTTCACCCTGAGGCACACATAAAATATAGTCTTCTCAGATTCGAATATAAGAATACAATGCACCACAGGAAAGAGTTAAAAGCATAACTTTGGTGAATTTCTACATTTTTTTCCTACGAAACAACAATGAAATTATTCCAGGAACAAGTGCAGGCTCTGTCTCCAAAACCCGATTAGCTCATTCTGCAGTGCTTCCAGTATTACGGCTGTTATTAACCTGAGGAATTTCCCCTAAATCAGCTACAGTACCACATATTTCTCACTGTTCAGAACTAATTATAAGGTAATAATTCATACAAACCATCCAGTCCAATTTTATTTTTACTTCAAATGTGTTTGATCCTTAAAACCCGTCACTAAGAAAGATGCAGTTTTTGAGCAACAATGTTGCTTTACGACACAGAAGAACCATCTGCATCAGGCTTCGGATTCACAGACAGTACTTAATACTTGGATCAATGCATGGTACTTTTTGCTGTTTTAAGGTTACTGATAATGAAAAACATTAGCTAATGTAAAATATGAATAGTGCATACCAAATACAGCTGCTGTCTGAAAGTAACAGACATTCAGGAAGGAGCCTAAACCAAACTAAAATATCTGCTTCTTTGCAAGCTTGGAAGTTTTACTAGTTTGGAGAAGAGGAAGTGTCTCAAAAGTAGCAGGGGCACCTTTCGGTCTGAGTCTCCAGCTGTTTGTAGTAGGGCCATAAGTAAGGCCATGGCTTTGGTCTGTATCTGCTGATTTGTCCTGAAAGAAGTTAGAGAGAGGTTAAAAAAAAATGTATTTCATGTTTTACAGCTGTATGGAAATACGTGTATATACTGCTTCAACAGTTTTCATATCACTGTATTACACTGATGTTGACAGTTTACATATTTAAAAACTTCCTGTTACAGAGACAATGCTGCCACTTATTGCCCTGCCACTGCAACACACTGCAGAGGTGTTATTCTGTCAAGAGTTTATTTCACTTCAGTGAACAAAAGATCATGAGCTCTGTTTACATGACATTTTCCATCTGTCTTATCTGTCTTTTTTTTTCCCCACAGAGAGAAACTCAGGGCTGGAAAAAAAAGCCATTTCTGTGCAACATGAAGTGAAAATAAATGTGTAAAAATGACCATTATGTTAAGCAAGTGTGACTGCTTACATTCATTGTAATTCATTGAATTGTTGAGTGATTCATTACTTACACCTGAAGGTGAGCAATGAGCTTCTCCATGGTGATTTCCTGCTTGACTTGCAGGAAAAGGCTGTGGCTGCTGAGCACCATGCTCTCCAGGATGTCCAAGCACACCTGCTGTATTGATGCATCGGTCGGCTTGGCGTTCACAAAGCCGGCAATCTGAGGTACAAACAGTATTGGAACGGAAGGAGAGACCTGAGCTTTAGTCGCTGAAAATCAAACTCACCGAACATCTGAGCGGCAGATACAGAACCTTTTTGATGAAGACAGAAGAGAGGTTCTCCCATGAAACTATCCCGTGATCCATCAGCTCCATGAAACCCGTCAGTGTGTGGGTCATAATCACATTACTCCTAAATGACACACACAAAAAAGCCATTCACACACTCACATGTAGCATTCAAATGGATAGAATCAGTAATCCAGTTAGAGCTTTAAAGTGTAAACTATCACAGTAACGGTAAAACGTTCCATCTTGTCACAGACCACTGAGCATTCAGCCAGCTGTACTCCTGCTATGATTGTGGAAAAAGGCTTAAATTAATCAACAACTTGTTTTAACTGAAATCAAAGACAGACTCTGCAAGTGTGACCTGAAACACTTCTTTCAGCAGGATAGTCCGGTCCGCAAAATACGCTTCTACATGTGCAACCCCTCTGCATCAGCGATATTTGACAGTATTCCTTCACAGCCAAAAAAAATATGCAAGCAGACACACAAACACACGCAGGGTACTAACTCATTAGAGTCCTCTACAATCTTGACCAATAAGAGGTGTCCATCTCGGCTGATGAACTCCTGCGCAAAGGTCACATCTGTTGAAACGCTGGCTAGTTGCTTGAGCGAATCGCAGCGCACGCCTGCATCCAAGCTTTGGATACCCTTGTACAAATCCTCTGCGCAGCGGCCCTGAGTTCATCCACGTCAATGAAACACACACACACACACAAAGAAACACATTGTAGTGACAGATCAGCTTAGACTTATTCTACCTTTTTCAGCATGTAGTAGAATGAGTTACAAAGCGAGAGGTTACAGAGGGAGAAGAATGTGAGAAGAGGGAGGTGGAGGAGGCTGCAGACTCACCGGTGCCTTGGTCAGACGCAGAATGCAGCCGTTCTTAATGTCCAGACGATTCTGCAACATTCAGACCACAAGGAGGAGGCGATAACACGCATGGATTCCAATAAGCATGCAGATATGTTTGTGAGACTATACAATACAGTAAAATATACTTTTAAGTTTAAGTTATTGTTTTTTATTTTAATTATTGTTCTTAATAGGTTCTATGGGAAGCATTAATTACAGGACATAAAAAAAACAAGACAGGACAAGGCAATATTTTTTTTATTTATCCAATTGTTTTCTTGATATTTGAATTTAACTCTTTAATTTCTTGGTCTTTGTTTTTTGATTGCTCTGTTTTGGTCCAGTTCAATTTTATTTATTGAGCCCCAAATCACATCAAGAATTATGTTTATTGATGTGATTACTATTGTTTTGACTGTTGGGTTTTCTGTGTAATTGTTGTTGGGTCTTTACCTTAGAATCAAAAGCACCTTGTGGTGAGTTGCCTCAAGGTGCTTTATCTTGTGAGACCCTACAATAATTACACAGAAAACCCAGTAGTCAAAACAACCCCCTATGAGCAAGCACTTGGCGACGGTGGGAAGGAAAAACTCCCTTTTTACAGGAAGAAACCTTCGGCAGAACCAGGCTCAGGGAGGGGCGGTTATCTGCCGTGACCGGTTGGGGCTAGTTGTTAGCTCGGTGGTCGAGAAATTCATGGGATCCTTCAGGATCTTTTAAATAGCTGGCAAAATCTCTTCCACAAAGATCTCTTCTTTTTTTTTGTCTGAGCCACCTCCTGAGCCTTCTTTAAATGATTGACTTTGCTCATTATATCAGCTATAAATTTGTCTTTCTCCTGCATATTCTTGTCCATGGACTCCTTTAGTGATCTTAGAGCTGCCTGGATAGAGGACCTTTCCTGGAGCCATTGTGATCTTTCATTTTTGAGGTCTTCCAGGGCCTTCATTTCTGCTGCTCTCATCATTGAGGTTATTTTGCTGTGCTCATCCAGGAGACGTGTCATGTCCTCCTCCCTCTGATGTTTTTCCTCCTCAACTTTCTTTTGTGCCTGGGCCAGCTCATCTTTAAGAGTCTTATTTTCATCACTCTGTTGTGCCAACAGCTTCTCTGTCTTAATTTTTTGTTCTTTTTCACTTTTGACAGCTGCTTCCAGTTGTTCAACTGTCAGTGAACCACCGGTGTAGATCCCGTCTTTTTCAATTACTTCTTGATGAAGAGCTGCCTTTATTTTTTCAAGCTCCTTTTCCCCAGATTCAAGCATTGCTTTCAGCTGCTCTGTTTCTTGGAGCAAGACAGCCTTTTCTGCTTCTAGCTGTGCTGTCTGTCCTCCATTTTTGCCCAAGAATTTTTCTCCCACTAAGTCAGAGGTCCTGGCAACAGAGGATGTGGATGGCTGTGGTTCTGAAGGCAAGACAGGCTGGGGTCTGGGACCTGCGGCAACCTGGGGTCTGGGTCCTGCCCCAGCGTGGGGTCTGGGACCTTTGGGAGGCAATATCAGCTTGGGCTTAACAGGCTCTGGCTGGCAGAATATTTCAAACTCTTCAGGGATCACTGCAAACTGTGAGCTCTTACTCACACCCTGCTGGGTGTGCATCAGGGGTAACCCAAATACAATGCGAATCACTGATTTGTCTTTTGATTTTCTAGATTTTCTGGATTTTCTGGGCATGTCTTCCTTCTGGCTGTTGTTTTCAGACTTCTCTTGCTTCAGCAGAGGGACGTCTGAAACTAGAACCTTCAGAGAATTCATTTCACCTGCTTCCAGTGTGACCGCGTCACCCGAGTCCTTTGTGTCTTTGCTGTACTCAGCTGGTTTCTGGACCTCCTTTTGGACTTCCATCATCAGGTCTTCAGTTCCTGAATTATTGTTATCCAGAGTAACACGTCTGTTTTCACTGGTGCTTACTTTGTTGCAGTTTGTTCCACTTGCGTCCATGAAGAACGTTTTATGTTCTCACTTCAGTTTAGCTTCACTGTTGTTGTGCACTGACTGACTTGCTGAGAGCTGAATGCAGATCATACACAGATTCTGTGGTCTACTTATATGGTTGGCTCAATCCTTTGACGTGACAGAATCTTTTGATTTGTTAGAAATCCTCTGTCACACAGAATCATGAGCAAACATCATATTTCCATGTCAATGTGGCCAGGAAGAAGCCCAGAGATTAAAGCAGCTGGCTAATAATCCAAAGGTTGCTAGTTTGTATCCAACTTTAGATGCTAGTGTTCTCACAGAATTTTCTGATATTAGCTCAAAGGCTGTTCTGAAATGGAATGGCTACACTATGTTTCCATGACAACAATGTAAACATGTTTTTTTCTCCACCGTTCATAGTTGTAGTTCTGGAGCTTTCAGTCAGTCTTTTGTACATTCTTCATGAGTTTGCTCTAGTATGTGCATCTTAACCCAGCATGTTGTGTTTTTTTTCTCTCTTAGTGGTGGGAGAAAACAGAGCCTACAGAGAAAACCAAATGGGCCTGCCCGAGTTCAAACCCAGGGGTCACCTTACTGCTGATAAATATTAACATACACACTTCTGAAGTCACACTGCCACTGAATGCAGGAAATAATCAGCTTCATTATTAAACTGCCCCAAATAAGTGTTCCACAGACTGATCAAGAACCCGACTTTGAAATGAAACGTGTTTAACCATGTGATCACGGCAAAAAACGGAAACTTACCATTCCCACACTAACTGTAAAAGAGCGCCTGATATCAGCGACAGGTTCACAGGTTCACTAAAATCTAACTTCCTCTGCATTTTTCTGATGCCACTGTGATGACATCAAGCTTCAGTGGCAACCTTTCCAGAAGAAGCTGACTTACAGCCGCTTCTCTCTTCGGCTTCTGCTTTTCCAGCCTGTTTCATCTTTGATAACGCTGTGCTCAAGGGAGGCACTCGCAAATGCAGACAAAGTGCTGACAAAGCAGTGATTCATTGATCCACTGCTAGAGATAGACAGTTATCTCATAACCATGGAAACATCTGTAGGACTGACTCAATTGAGGCAACAATAAATATTTATGTTAACTGTTGTTGACTGACCGATTCAGTGATGTACATCTGCACTCCATCAGCATACTGCAGAGCATAGTTGTCAGACCCTGGGAGATTCCAGCTACACACACACACACACACACACACACACACACACACACACACACACACACACACACACACACACACACACACAGAAACACACAAAACTTTGAGTGTGAGAGATGAAGGACAACGAAGTCAACCAAAACAAACCTGAATCTCCATCATCCACTTACCCATCGCACACCTCCTTTATCACAGCAGACAGAGGTTTTTTCTGCACAGAGACACAACAAAACAGCACTTAGTCACACATGCATGCAAACACATCATAAAAGGCACACACCTGCTGCACAACTACTACGTTTGTCAGTCAGGGAGCTGAATTCATGCTTCAGTAATGACATGCTGTTACGGGATCACGGCACCACAACTATTCACGCTGGCTGGAAAACTTGTTTTTTTGAGAAGAGGAAATCCTAGCGCTCCCCAACACTTTCTGAACAATGTTACCCTCAGTGCCCAGAGCCCTCTTTGTATGTAAATAAAACCCAGACTACTTCCATGTCTGACTCTCAGCTATCCTGCTATTAGTGGTCAGCCCTGTGGTTACCCAGTCAAAATGTCTCCAGGTTCTGTGGTAGACCCAGTGGATGGTCTGTCATTAGTGGCAGCAAAGAGGGTCAACGAATCAGACGTGTCTGCTGAAAACGTTTAGGCCAATGGGAATTTTTTTTTCTGGCTGGGTAGAATTGGTTGTGATTTAAAATGAAACTATTGTGTGTAGAGAGTAACACTCTTAAATACTTCATTGTGATGGTTTCTTTAGGATCCTAAAACATACTGATGAGATCATCAGAAATTGAAAAAAAGTAGGTGAAAGCGTGCATTCCTTTCAGCGATGCTGCATTTTTCAACAGTCCAGTTAGAAACCTGTTAAACCCATTCTCCCTGATCAACCCTTTCCAAGAGATGAACAGTATGCGACTCATACTTAACAACCACCCATACAGCCTGTTGTACAGTTCAGACTAAACTTACGCGTAGTGTCTTGCGCAAGGAAGTATAACTTCCCCCACGTTTCTGGGAAACTTATGGAAAACTTCCCCACAATCATATGCAGTAAAAGCTGGAGAGAAAAAAAAACTGAGTGTACAGAAACCCAGAGTGGTCGATATGAAATAAACTAAACCAACTACAGAATAAATAATTATGATTAAATTGCATAATAAGTAAAAGAACAAGTTGTTCTATTAAACACCCCGCCCCCCTCCATTTCACCAATTTAAATTACGAGTTATTTAAAGTCTCTTTATTTCGAAAGTAAAAGTTCCATTAATTTTAGCAACCAATCTTGAACATTACTCACAGCTGAAGCACTTTTATGGCTTATACCAACAGGAAACTCCTCTGGCTGAATGATTAATGACCAGATTGCACAGTATCTGGTTCTGAGTCGAAGGGAAGCCAATGCACATAAAATGTTCTGGTGAAAAGGTAACCAAAGACTCCCAGAATACATTTTAACAAGAAACATCAGACCACAGAGTTCAAAATCCTGTCATGTGAATTACCAAAAAGAGCGACGTGGTATTCAGGAAGTCGAAAAGTCTGCAGCTCGAATCAGATCGTTTCAAAAACTGTGTGAATTTTGATTGAATTCAACAAATGAGGCACCATTTTTTCTTTTTTTTTTTAAACAAATATAGAAACAAAGTGCACCAGGTTTGATGCATTTGGTAAATATAAGGTGAGAGGTGAGAGAGGTGACACCATCAAAGCTGTTAAAGTGACATTATGAAATAAAAAAAAAACATATGGAGACAGGTATTTTTAAATGAAAAAAATTCTAATGGAAATACAAGTAAATTTATATTAATTGCCCTTATTTTGAAAACCGAAATGATGAAATTATATTTCGTAACCTTGTATTTTTTAATAATTATGGAAATGATTGTTTCATTTGTATTTTACACTGTTTATTGCTATTTTTAAATGTATTTATTATTTAATATTTCACATCAAACACTGGTGGGCTCCACAGATGTGAAATTTTTGAATTAAGGAACTAAAATAGTGGGTTTTTTTTAGGATGCAGTGGAAAAGGAGAAAAGAAGATATTAAACAGCTTAACTGTTTAGTCTAACCACCAGTGAGTTTCACATTTACCTTTGGCAGCATAACTATTATTGCTGACAGCTCTTGTAAATATTTCAGCTGTATCAAACCACAGTGGTAAGGAAGTGGGGATCTTTACCGTCTGTAGTCACACAACACACAATTGCTTGAAAGTGCCAGTATTATCTGTGCCTTTCGGTTTCTAGTGTTATAATTAACTCAGCTTTTAAAACCAATTGTTAATGCTCATTTTCTTTAAATATGTACTTAGAAATTAGCTGAGCATTCACAGAAATGCAGAGTGAGCTCAACCAACACGCTGATACTTTTTCACCCTCAATAAAATGCCTAACATGGTTCAGCTGAATGTGCGTATACATGGTTTGATACTGACTAGAGCTAATGCTTCAATAGAAAAATATATTTGGTGTTTTTTTTTTTTAACCAACTCTATCAAATAATGTCTAAAACCTTTAGTTTTAGACAATGAAAAAGTAATGAACATTAACTCACACTGGCTATCGTGTGGTCAGAGATACTCTAAACCTGTAGTTTTCAAACTATAGGTCTCCTGGTCCAACATTCCTGCAGGTTTTCATCTGTTTTTTAAACAAAAGCTCCCAAAAAGTCAGAAGAATAGGGTCAGGACATTATCCCAAGCTGTCCTTTTCCACATATATAGCACTGGGAGAGCCACATTTTCACTACTAGAAATAATCTGACTGATTAAGGTGAGGGGGCTCCTTGCACTGAGCGTGCAGGAAGCACGCCAACACAATCGGATATCACATATTTTGAACGCGGGTGCCTGCAGATTATAGAAAGTTTAATGTTCAGTCCTGGTGCGGTGCGTTGGACATTTACAACATCATAGGATATTGGTCAGGGCTGCAGTGCACATGTGAACGGTTTAAGACTGCCAAGTCGAGCAAATTAGGCAACGGGCTCAATGAAGGGAAACAAATTTCCTCTGTGGTTAACTGTTAGAGCAACCAGCGACGTGTGAGAGCAGACAGACTCTATATGTGACTAAGACCCCATTATTTTAAACTACTGCCAACCAGAGTGTGGTGACTCAATTTATTCACATACTATGGGCCACATACTAGTTAAATGTGTGCACACTGCATATATACATATGCATGTATTACCTGGTCCAGCTGTATGAGCTGGGGGTAGGCCCCAGGCATCTGGATGGCTATCTTCACTATGTCCTTCTGCTGTGGCATGATGGCACCTCTTGACTCCACCACTATTCAGCTGCTGCAGATGGAAAAAAACAAAACAGAAAGTCACACAGTATATTGAGTACCTGGATGATTTAAGAAACACATTCTGTCTCTGTCCTATTTCAGAACATATATAAAAACAATGTGATTAAAATGGGCCAGAGTTTGCATTTGCAATAGAAACTAGTGTCCACTAAATAATAATTCTGTTCAGTCCAAATACTTCCATTTGGACAACAAAAACGTGGGCTAATAAAACGTGAGCGTGAAGGCTAACTGTCTCCGTAAGATGAACTGAGTCCAGTCATCTCACGGCCACCACACGCTGCAGAACACTGCTGTTCCTCTTTTACTGTTTATTTATGGAGCACTGAGTAAAGCTGAAACGGCTAAACTGCTGCCTGTACAGGCACCTCGAGTTGTCGTATCTTTCTTCTCCCACTTCCCACGACACAGATTCACACTTCCTCCTCAGCCCTGATACAGCTTTCCCAGAGGATACAGAAGAAGCTCTTGTTGAGCCTCAAACCCTTCCCCCTATCCTCATCCTCCTCAGTCTCTCCCTGAACACATGGAAACAATACAGTTTCTTCTGTACATTCGCTAACTTGGTGTGATTAATAACCCCACCCTCGGCTTGATCTCTTGGTTCATTCACATACTGTCACTTTAAGCCTGAAAAAAAAAAAAAAGCTCTCACAGTTTTTGGCATGTCTCAAAGCAATACTCCTACTGCTGTCACAACAACCACATGCTTTTTCTCACCTTTCATGCCCTGAGGGAGTGTTTGATAAAAATGCTGTTTGGAGTGATAATAATAATGCGGACGATACGTAGATGCAAACTCAAAAAAATAAATAAATAAAATAAATGTGTTTTTGGATAATTTCCGTGGACTACATGAAAGGGAAAGCCTGAGGGGCTAAAATTGTTTGGGCGTGTTGGATCTGGTGCAGTGCTGAAGGTCAACTTCCCTCTGAAAAACAGCAAAAATAGTTTACAGCCTAATCTTAAAGAGATTGGTAGAAAGGGAGGTTGACTCAAAGCCAGCTTATGAGTCAGCTAGTTCAAGGGAAAACTCTGGATATTGGCATGCCATGTTTTTCTTTCTTTTTTTTTTAACAGCAGCAGAGACTGCCTGTCACTTTTAAGCCGTCCAAGCTGCTTAATGAAGAATGTGAAACTGAGTCCATGTAGGTTTGTTGCTTTGGTTGCATTGCAACGAATGAAAGGAGATGCTGCTTTGTCACACAGTAATTCAGAGGTATGTAGGTATGTATTAATCGCGAGATACACAGTGGTTTCTATAACAGCTGTGACTAAATTAGTTTCCTAATAGGCCATTAAGTGGAAACTGAAACTAATTTCAAGTCTGGGTGACAAAATCTATCATTCTAAATCCCTGGATGAAAAATTACAAGAATATTGGTGGAGACTAGTATGCCTCATGATCTAGTAAAGAAATACACCATGAAGTTTGTGGAAATGTTTAAACAAGTACTGTGCTGTGAAACCTGGCACAAAGATTCTGGCAACCCCTGAAGATATTTTCTTCTGTTGAGCACTATCATCGGGTCAAGACTGTCCACTTTTAAAATTTACAACAAACTAATACTAATAGTAGTATGGCTAGTAAATTTTAATCATGCTTGACACAATTTGTATCATTTAAATGTAACGGAATATGTTAGAATATGTTAGACCGCAGCATTTAGCTGCTCATCAGTCTTAATGATCCTACAGTCAGGATGCAGTTTGAACAAAAAAGAAAACTTTTGAATTATATTTTTTGTGCTTTTTTTGACACATAATTGGTGTGTTGAAGCTGATAGGTTGGTATATACATTAACTAGCGACTCCATTAGGTACACCTGTTCAACTGCTCACAGCCAATCACAGTGCGGGAGCTCAATGCATTTAGAAATGTACGCATACTCAACATGGCCTTGTACTGGTTGTATTTCAGAAACTGCTGATCTGCTGGGATTTTCCCACACAATAATCTCTAGGGCAGGGGTCTTCAAATCCAGGCCTCGAGGTCCGGTGTCCTGCAGGTTTTAGATGTGTCTCTGCTTCAACACACCTGAGTCAAATATAGAAGTCATTAGCAGGTCTCTGGAGAATTTGACTGCATACTGAGGAGGTAATTCAGCCATTTGATTCAGGTGTGTTGGATCAGGGACGCATCTAAAACCTGCAGGACACCGGACCTCGAGGATTTGAAGATCCCTGCTCTAGGGCTTACAGAGAATGGTCCGAAAAAGAGAAAAAATCCAGAGAGCAGGAATTCTCTGGGTGAAAATGCCTTGTTGACGCCAGCGATCAGAGGATAATTGCTAGACTACTATGAGCTGATAGGAAGACAGCAGTAACTTTAATAACCACTCGATGCAATGAAGTTATGTAGAAGAGCATCTCTGAATGCACAACGTGTATACAATTCAATACCAACTCACCAAAATTGAATAATAGAAAACTGAACAAAATATTGCTGGTTTGGATTTCTGATGTGACATTCACATGGTAGGGTCAGAATTTGTGGCACACTTTGCAGCCCTCAGTACCAATTGAGCAACATCTAAAAGCCACAGCCTATCTGAATATTGTTGCTGGCCATGTCTATCCCTTTATGACCACAGTGTGCCCATCATCTGATGGCTGCTTCCAGCAGGATAGCTGCCATGTCACAAAGCTCAAATCATCTCAAGCCAATAGAGCACCTTTGGGATGTGGTGGAACAGGAGATTCACATCATGGATGTGCAGCTGACAAATCTGCAGCATGTGTGTGATGCTATCATGTCAATGCGGACCAAATCTCTGAGGAATGTTTCCAGCACCTTGTTAAATCGATGCCACCAAGAATTCTGAAGGCAAGGCGTACCTAATGAGGTGGACGCTGAGTGTCTCTGTACCTTCTGAACTCATGTGACATAGTCTCAATACAACAATAATCCATGTGGGGAAACAAATATTAATTAATATAATTTCTATTAAAAGAAATGAGGTTGTAGACATATATGGCCTGACAACAGGATTAGGATACCACAGTACACTCAGAATGCTCAGAAGGCTGAATATTGACATAAGCTGAGAAGCCTTTCAGCTCTGAGCCTTGCTCGTGCTCACGACTGAGCTCCACCAGTCTGTGTTCACCGTGACCTGTCCATACACGCTTCGGGCCATGTGTAACACTGGATGGAGATCAAGAAGAATAAACTTAAGCCAATGCTTTAAGCATCTCCTCAAAGGTATTTTGAAGTGTCTGCATCAATTTTATACCACTTTACACTTAATGTCAATCATGGTTTGTAGCACTACATGATGACAGAAATACAAATTAAGTAATTAAAAGCTTCTTACTAATACGTTACAATTTCTGAAGAAGACTAACAGCCCCAGACGAAAAGACAATTAAAAAAAAAACCCTCAAAGATATTTTTGCACTTGGATCTAATCAAATTAATCCTGCCTTGTTTGTATTTGTCAGCTCATCAGTTTAAGCTGAAAAGTCACTGATGAGTAAAAGTGCGTACGCTGCTTCTGTTACTAAACTCAGCAGAGGAAGGGACGCTTTCATCTCAGGCTCCAACAAGGTTAACCACCAGTGCGTGCTTGCCTCAGTCAGCGTCTGTACCTGTCTGTGCCTGTTCGTGGTGCCCCCTGAATTAACTAAGTGGAAGCTGAAACCACACCTTTTGTCTGGCTTGAAAGAGAAGAGAAGTTGAAGCTTTGGCATGCTACTTTAAAAGCAATGATTCCAATGACCAAAAAAGACTCGGTTTAAGAAATTAATCCAATTTACCAGCAGCATTTTCAACCAAAACCCTGGTGGTGTTATACATATGGATATTAGCTGCTTCTGTGATAGTAAATCTTCAAGTTTTGCAGCATTTTGACAGACAAAACAAGACACGGTTTACATTTTTCCACTATTTTACACACCAACAATTACTCAGTTCACCCATTTATGAAACCTTATAAGGTTGCATACAATTTTCTGCTTTTCTAAACAAGAGTTAGCAACCTAATCGCAAACAGGTCATTATAATATGGGAAGTTACAGCTGCTACAGCCGATGAGAACTTAGAATGTATCTCTGTCACTGGGTAGTTTAAATACATGGTGTCCTTCTTGTGCGCAGTTTGAAAAGAAATGTCACAAACCATTAAAAACTTAAATACATTTAAAGGAAATGATGTCAGACTAAAATCCCACCGCGTTAAGCAGCAGCTGTCACTGTCTGTATTCTGAGTAATTTGCTTCATTAAGCTTAAAACCACAAGCAGGCTCAGAGCTTTTGTTAGCCTGCAGATCCTGCGTGTCTCAGACCCCCTGGACTGGCAGAGCCCCCACAGCTGCCTGAAATTCCTGACCTGACGGGGTTGCACATCCACTTGGTACATCTCAAATCCTATGACTTATCGTGGGAAAGGGAGCTTGGATGCTGCCTTTTCATGTATAAAAAGAAGAAGAAAAAGAAAAAAATAACACTTGTATTCAGCTGTTTTACAATAATAATTTATAGGATAATAATTCACTTATACATATGTAAAAATTAAGTGTAGCGTGATACCACATGCCAGAGCAGTCAAGTCATGTGTTGCTGCATTGAACTATGGTCTGTTAGGAAGAGTTGGGTGAATTAAAAGTAAAGCATTCAGTGCAATATATAAATAAATAAATAAAATGTTCAAACTGCACCTGAACTGATATGACGGTAGACACAGCGCGGGGAAAATAGTCAAAACAACAGTCGCGAAAGAAATCTGAGAGTTGGCTGCACAGCTTTTTTTTTTTTTCCCTGACTGCCTCCTACCTGGTATGAAAAGGCAAGTCGAGAGCTACTATCCTGCAGGAACCGCCGCAGTCGGAGCGAGAAACATTTGCAACTGTCTTTTTTACCGTTCAGGAGGAACGAAGTCAGTCAACCGAGGCTTGTTCTCCTATCAAGACATCTGAACCGTTAGAAAAATCTGTAGAAATCACTTCACAAAAAGTTTTGAGTGCGATTAGTTAACTTAAAAGTTCCGGGTCGGCTGGATTCGCCTGGCCGAGGTTTTTTTTTTTTGTTTTTTTTTTTTTATCAACAAACCAGATTTAGGGAGCAGTTTCCGATTAGGACTTTCACAATAAAATCCTTCCTGTTCTTCACATTGAAACACTATAGTGAAAAGAATTCTTTCAAAAAAAGGGAAGATAAACATTAAAGGGGGAATAAGAGCCACTAACACTACTTATATATTATATGATATTTTACTCCTTTATTGCACATACAGGAAATATGTGACCGTCAGCTATTTTCTTTGAGGATACAACACTTATTTTGAAACAACGATGAGCTTTATTGAGATGTCGTTGCTTCTTATGCTGAGCTGTAGCATATTTTCTTCCACATTTCTTGACTAGAATAAAATTCAAAGTTCCGGGCGAGTGCAGCTGGTTGCAGCCGCCCCCTGCTGTCGCTCCGTTCTCCAGCAGAAAGTCTTCTATCAGCATCGGGATTATTGGCAGAAAAAAGGGGAGCAGAATGCCCCTTTGCAGATTAAAGTCCTGCTTTAGTGCTCTTCAGCATATTGCTGCACGTCTCTCTTAATATGCAAGCTCGTTTTTCAGTAATGTCATGCCGTTTTTACAAAAAGATAACACCAGAGTTCACATGAAACGGAGAATAAGGGGCAACAAGAACATCTGATAAAATTATATTTGTTTAGCAAATGTCTTCCATAACTTAAAATTTCTTTCATCACAATGTACAGAGGGTTTGAAGACCATATGGAAGATACATAATAGGAGGAGACTACACAGATGGTCGACTATATGTTGGCCAGCAGCGTTTAAAGGATAACAGCCTAATCACAGAATCTCATTACCTTGATCCTTGAACAGTTCCTTTTTAGATTTGTGGACATTATCAGGTTCCTAGTCAGAGAGTAAAATCAAGTTAACTAAACTTACTTAGCCACTTGTACTTAAGATATTATCAAAGTGATCTGTACAAAAACACAAGAAAATCAGACAATACGCAAACAATATTTAAGTGTTTATTGTGTTCCATTTGATGCAACTACAGCTCATCAACTGTGATCCTGTTAAAAACTTTCTGTGCACTCAAGTCTTATATGGATACAATTTGTCCAGCCACTACTGCTGAAATTCCCGGCAGCTCACAACACTGTCCGAAACATAAAAACTGGATCTCAGCCGAGGATGAGTAGCAACCAGTCTGTCCACAGTGATGTCAAAAGTGCAACGACGGGACAGGATGCTTTGCTAAAGCAGGTTTTGTCGATAAATTCCTTTGACGTGTAGCCCCCAATCAGTGGCAGGGATCCTGTAATAACATATCCAGCTGGTATAAAAAAATAAATGCTATTCTATACAAGCAGTAGAGGGATATACACAGTACATACTGTACAAACATACACGTCATTGAGGGCAAAAAAGGACATTATTACACAACAGTGATTTTACAGAAGAAAGCACTTACGTGTCCTCCGCACAGAGAGAATAAATGGAAGTGAAAGGTCTAATTTAGAGCGATAGGTAGCTTCTCCACTTAACACAAATACAATTAAACTTAAAGAAAATGGATCTGTGCTACATATACAAAAAAATAAGCAAAACAAGAGGATATTGCATGAGACAGGCTGTTCACTGCATCAATAAAATACATCAGAAATGCCTTTACATACAAATGATGGCATTCTTATACAAACAAGTGAAAGACAACTGCAATAAAAGTCATTCTGGAGCGGGGCACTTTTTTTTTTTTTTTAAAAAGAATAAAAACTATCAGTTTAGAAGCGCTAGTACCAGTTTAAGAAGAAGGTAGTCATACGGTGGTTTACAGGTGATGATTTTCATATTAGATTTTAAGAAGCATCAAGTTTTAAATTCTAATTAAATTCTACTTTTTATTTGGTCGGTGATTCCTTGTATCACAAATCTAAATAGCCTTAGCTTTGCATTAAGATCCTCTTCATCCAACTGGTACAAAACACTTGAAAACACTTGTTGGGCACATTTGTTTACCTGCAAACTATTGTGCTCTGTGTGTTAATGAGTAGTTTTTAAAGAATAACTTGTGTGCTGGTAATACAAAAGATATATTCTCTATGTACATGAGGACAGTGCATTTTTAACCAGCCATGTTTGGACTCAATGAAGTCATGCATGAACTTCGCTCACCATGACTTTTAACCTGATAGTAAAAGGGTTTCTCTTAAATCCTAGAAACCTTTGACTTAAGAGATCGCTCTATACAAAAGCACGCTCACAGACACACAAGCACACTCACATAAAGTATGCCCACACACTTTCACTCACAAGCACACGGGAAAGCTGATACACAAACATAACCCCTTATAATACATAAAAATCCCCCCAAAAATATAATTACGACTCTTTTTTTTCCTTGGAAAAGCAGTAAGTAAAACGTTTTGTTCATGCCTGTGTTTCTTCACTAGATGGCACGTTGAGCTGCTGTCAGAGCTCAGCTGGAGCTCATCGTGTCAGTGCAGAGATGCCCTTTAACATTCTTCAGATTCGTTTCCTGCACCTCTTCCCACCTTCACTCTCAGCGAGGGGGAAAATCTGGATAAAATGAAGGCAGATTAGCATATCTGGGCCGACTGTTTCCTGCTCTGATGGCAATCTCAGAGGTCAGAGGTTCAAAATGGGGACATCAAAGAGGTCACACAGGCCTTCTGTCTCATCCAGGTTGTATATGTAGTCGTGGTCACTGGGTGGAGGTGACAGACGGAGGAGAGGAGAGAACACTGGGGGTGAAAGAGAGAGAAATAAATGAGAACTATTATGCATGATTAAGATTGAGGCCAGGTGCCTTGTATCTTAGCATAAATTGTAAGTACATAGTGAGCAAATTAAAATTTCAAATTCTTTCACTATAATTTCCCTCTTCTTCTCCAACAGTGTCTACAATTAATATTGTAATTGCAAACAGATTTAAGGCCCACGGTTGCAAAATACACCTTCACATAAAAGTTATCAGAAGAATTATTTCTACCATGCAAGCATAGCCACTGAGTCTGTAAGCAAACATACCTTCTGATGACATCAAGTCCTCCAACAGGTCTCCACTCATGATCTCTGTCAGAGAAAGAACAGAATCAAGGAACATTTTTAAAGCATTAAGTCTGCAGGACAATGAAGACAAGTGGTCTGAGTACAAACTGTCTTACAGGACTCCAGTATGTTATGTACTAAGGTAAACAGCCTGTTAAACATTTGATCCTTCCAGTTATTTAATGAGAAAAAAAAATTCTACATGAACAAATCTGGAAATGAATGTGTGTCAGTATGCATCAACTAATTACACAGTTTGTTAAAAGCTCAAGAGAAGGTTACCTTTTGTGGGGTCAAACATTTCAGAGATGTCTTTGGGAAAGTCCAGCACTACAGCAGAACAACAAAAATACAGTAATTCAGCCAAAGTGAACAGTAATCAAACCTTTATTACACCAAGAAAGCAGAAAAAGGTTAACACTCACATTCAGATGGATCTGACTTAATTGGTTCGAATCCTGCAGAGGCAGAAGAGGACGCAGGTCCATCCAAAGAAGCAGAGGACTGTAGCTGCTGAGTAACTGCTGCAGGTGTTTCTATTTTGGGGGTGAGTGGCGTGGTGCTCGTTACCTCTGAAATAAAGACAAGCATAAAAACACTGAGATAATGTTGGACCAAATGGAAACCAATAAAAACAGTGCAGGTGTTCACAGAATGAAATAAAGTTCTGAACGATGTTCTGCCTTACCCGTCACTGTCTGGATGGCTGAAGGGACTGATGTGGCAGGAGCCATTTTTGTGGGAGTAGCTATAGCTGCTTTAGGAACCTGAAGGCAGGGTGGGTGAAAAAAAGAAAGGGCATTCCAAAATGATTTCAAAATAGTTACAATTTTTCTCTAAAGTCCCAATTATTAACACTCACATAACTGAAGCAGACTGAGTTGCTCAAAGACAGGCTCTAATGCCTGGCACAGTCCAGGACTCTACTTTAAGATCAATGTTGTTATCACTGTCACTTAAGACTGACGTTTTACTAAATGCACAGAGAAAATGATGTGTGTGGACCTGTGTGGTGGCCGTGGGCAGCTGGGAGGTAGGTGCTGGAGCTGGGAGGTTCTGTAGGACGTCATCTGGAGGAGGAACCGGCAAAACAACAGGAGAGGCACTGGAGGGGTCCTTATTGACCAATAAAACCTCAATGGGACCAGATGTACTTTTAAGACGGATCTGGTATTTTCGCTGTCCGTTGAGAACCTGCACACATGCACACTCAGTCTGAGATCTGAACAAAACAGCAACTGGCCCTCAAGAGCATAGAGAAAAAAAAAAAAACACAGGCTAGAGGCATCACTTACAGATTCTGGTATAGGCACCTCTAGTTGTGTGCCTATTGGAGCACGGATTGCGAGGAGTGTGTCACCTGTGACAGGAAGGCAGGGAGGTGGCAAGTGAGGAAAGTTTCCTTTGAGACAGCCAGGGTGAGCATTACAGAAAAAGCAAAATGTAAACCCATGTGAAACAATTACCTTTGAAAGCTCCGCAGAGATCTTCATGTTTTATATATGCCATAGTATGAATGTGTTAAGGCCCAATTTTAGCAGCAACCACACCTGGCACACAAATTACAATTTATACTATTTTACAACAGTATACCTTTTCACACTAACAGTGAGACATTTAATAAATGCAGTATTTGAAAGATGTTTTTCAAGTTGAATAGTCAGAGGCCATAATATTGTGATTTTAGTATGAATCAAGCTAAAAATAAATAAATAAATTACATCTCCAATACTGTAACTAAACATCATATTTTATTATACACTCCCAGCCAGTTACAGGTCCCAGTACGCCTGATGACATCATTGGGATAATTTCCTCAGCCTTTAGAAGCGTCCTCCTTGGACCATGGAAAAAATTATCCACCTGTTTGTACAAAGTGAGTCATACTTTCTAAAGACCTTTAAGTTTAAAACTGGTGTTGTGCCCCTTTAAGTGACCAGGTCAGGGTAGCTGACACAGCTGGTAAAGTCACTAGTCTTGTATACGCAGGATTATGCCCCATGAGATGCCAGAAAGCTGCCGAGACTCAATGTATTACTATCTACCACAAGTCCATATCAAAGTATCTCACCATGACTGATTTTCATATGGAATGTAAAGATTTTTGGCATTGCTCAGAGCAACATTTATTAACCTGCAGTATCCATTATATTTTGAGTAGTATAACTCTCATGGGTGTGTGCTAGATCTCCCACTGCTCTAGTTAAATAATGAAAGAATGTACCATCAGAAAAGTAACTTCAGGACTAATAAACCTGTTACATTAAAGCTAAATTGACCACAGGAGAGACCACTTCCAGCTAAAACCCATAGAGTGTGCAGTGAAGGATATGGGCTGTTGTTGGAGTCATCTGTGACATTCTTGATGCTTTGCTGGACCCAGACTCGCTGCTGGTCCAGCTCATGTTCCCGGAGAGCTAGGTCATCGAGCTCCGCCTTCAGATCAATCAGCTTATCCGCTATCTCCCTGGTGTTGCACCCTGGACCCACACCCCTAAAACACAACGGTAATGGGATGTTCATGTACAAAAAGCAAAGACAGCTTCATTGACAACTGCCCGAACCTCCAAAATTGGAAAATATCAAAGAATCTCCAGTTTCTTCAAGAGTAATTAAAGCTTAGATATTCCCCCCAGTAAATGTTCATTTATATTACCAACTTACATATGTGGGGGATGTACAATAAGTTGCAGTTCCACATCTACAATAGATTGTCTTTTCTACTGTAGGAAGCATTTACAGTGCATATTGTCTGTGGTCAGTCCTACAGCCCCAGTGTGTTATGCAAACTGAAAGTCTAAATTTACACTTTTTAGTTTATTAGTCATTTCTCTACTGTTACAACTAAGATATAGCCATGAGAATGTTTTCCACAAAAAGCAGCCATGCAAAGAATAACCCCAATCAGTACTGTGGTCCTGAGGTTCTCACCTACCCTCCCCACCTTTCTCTGTAGCTGTAATATGTACCTCCTATGCAAAGCAGAAGGTTTGGGCATGATGCAAGTTCTTGCAAAACACATTAATTATTGTTTCAAATAGCTTGGGCCTTCATTACCTAAACACATCAGCTTTCTGTCATGAAGGCCTTGTTAATCACTTGGAAAACAAAACGAATTGTGAACTTACTTCCACTGAATACTGTTTTTGGACTTCTTCTCTATCAGTCCGATACCTTCCAGCACGTTAGTGATATCATAGATACGTCGTTTCTGTCGCACCGCCAGGGTGTCTGCCGCCTGAAAGACAGTAAAAAACTGAATTAAAAATACAATACAGAATATATCCAAGACTTTCAGTATTTCTGTAGCTAAAACACAGCGAGAGACTGCCGTATCTAGGGCAACAGGTGCCCTGCAACCGAAAACTATAAAATTTCATCAAACATTGTGGCATAATTTAACTTCCTTCCTTTTCAGCCCAACCTCCTGGTGCTGAATAAGCTAACATTAGCCATATGGCAAGTGCTGATACTGTAAGTCAAAGCTTTATCAGCAGAGCCTGTGGCTGAAATGGACTCGTGGGCCTGCTTAATGACAGCTCTATTTGACAGTTCATATAACAAATTCATTCATTATTCTCTCATACAAAAAAAGTACTTCCAGTTCAGTGTGACTGTGGGAGACACAGGTCAAAAACGGGAGGAGGACCTGGGCCTTAACATGTACTCATTCCCAATGCACAATACGTCATCTTACAGCACACAAGATGCCTTTCAATTATTTTACCTATTTTTGTCCAGCCTAAAATCAGGGGAAAATTGTGGTTTTTAGCACCAAACTAATTCCTGTCACAGCTTTTTCATAAGGCCTCCATAGCACAACTGTAAGCTTATAAGCCCAATCTCCAAACATTTTAAGTTTCCATTTTCTGTATAAATGACAGTGTACAACTCCAGAATGAATCAGTAAATTTGTTTCATTATCATCGTGTTTAATGAACAGGTGAAAATTAAGAGTTAAAGAGAGGGAGGAAAAAAAAAGGCAGATAGGTTTGGCACTTTATTATCAGCAATGCACATTACAGCCATGAATCTCACAAAGCTAAGACGCCAATCTATCTGCTAAAATGCAGCAGCCACACTGAAAAGGAAACAGTTGTATTATGCAGTCCAAGTAATGCTTGGCTGGTCAGGCTGCCATCTGCTTCATTGGTTTAAGAAAACATGGATGGCAGTTTAGTGAAATTTTTCTATTTATAGCACCAGCTGAGAAGCTAATAAAAGTCTGGTCTTCAGCTTATACCATTTGAATTTAAAGCCAGAAAGTATAATTAGTATTCCATTTGACTTTTCAGTTACTGCTTTAGCAGTACTAGCTTTAAAGTGTCTCCATCTATTTGAAGTATAGGAGAACACCATTACCAACCACCTAATTACTTCAAATAATTAAGATCCAATTCATTATGTAATACCAGAAGGGCATATAACAAGGATGGTGGCTGAGACAAGTGATTGAAAAGCGAATGCACCGACTGTCTTTAGGACACATGTTCTCCGAGTAGCTGTGGGGAAACCAACAGTGTGGATGCGTGTCGTTAAGTGACAAAGACGTTATCAATCAGAGAAAATTTGTTCATGTGTGAAGATGCAGCAGGGTCGACTCAAAAGGAAGCGACAAAAGCTGACCCACTTTTTAAACTTTGAATCTGCAGGGGGCAGACTCTGAAAAGTTGACCGGTGTTTCTCAAAGTTCACTTAGTGCCTTTGCGCAGCTCCCTATCTAAGAAACGCGCAAACAACATTTAACTTGAGTTTGAAAGTAACCCGAGTGTATTAAAACTGCATTGCCATTAAAGAAAACAGTATCATCAATTCAAATTAGCCTGTCATACAGCTAGGCTAGGCTAACAAGCTAGCGAAAGTATATGGAACCTAACGACAGCGGGCAGGCTCAAAATGACATGTGCTAGCTAACAACAAAGACCCCGGGTTGCATGCTCACAGCTTTTAGATCCAGCACTCCGTCCTTCGCTTCTTGTAGTAAAGTCACAAACTTGGTCGTGAGCAACCCCAGGCTTTTTTCGTGCCTGCTCGGGGTCTGCGGCTGCAGAGAGTCCCCCACAGCTCCCAGGTCGCCTCTATTACTGGCCGACTCCAGCTCCATCATCACTCGGGACCAGCTCCGTACTTCCCCCTGCCTCCCCGACCAAACCCAGCCAGCGAGCCCAGGAAAGCACGCCCAGTCAGATAAGCAGAAGGCCGGGATAGTATGAGGCGTTCAAATGTAGTAGCGCGGCCCGCGTTTCTCCAAATTATTTCCCAAAATCCAGCCGAACAGACTGAACACGGTAATTCAATGAGCAAACAGTCGGTGGAGAGCCGTTGGCCACGCGAGGTATGACGGGACGGTTCATTCGTCCGAGGGAGTGTCTGCGAAAATTCACATCGATGAAAGAGCGTGCGAAAGCGAAAACGCGAAGACTTCTAGAGTCATTATATTTTTTCTACTCTACTGTTCTATTATATCATTATTAAAAGTTTATGTGCAACATTTAGCTGCTGTTATTTTCTTTTAGCGCTATAACACCAAGCTTTTTCAGATTAACGCAGTAGTGCTAATTTCGGGACGCACCCTTACTGACTCAAACTTGAAGAAAACACACGCACACGTCAAAGAACGTACACGCCTACGCGCGCTTGCGCGTACAGTCACACTATCGGGTCAATCTAGGGTATCTAGAGTATTTAAAGTATTTAGAAGTTCTTTGACACTACGCACACAAATAACTTTAGACATGTTTATAAAACAAACTAAATACTATAATTTGCCCAAAAGACTGCATACAATTCTCACTGAATTCATTCAACATTATTTCAGCATGCATATTAAATGTGCAATCTTATGTTTTTTTATATATATTAAACATACTTTGACTTGTATCCGTAATTATAATTGTAATATTTATCATCTGACTCTTCATGGGAGATGATAAACTCAAATGTTTATCTGCAAAAAAAAAAAAAAAAGAACATATAAAAACCTTAGGGAAAGTTTATAGGCGTGGTGTACTTCTCCTTTTTTTTTCTTGTTGGTTTACTTGTACGTTTTAGTTTACCACTAACATAGGCAAACATTTAGTACAAAGTCCACAGCATAGTACTGTGCTGTGAAAAAGAATTTGCCTCCTTCCTGATTTCTATTTTTTTTTGGAGGGGGGGGGGGGGGTATATTTGTCACATTTACATATTTCAGATCATCAAACACATTTTTATATTAGACAAAGATAACCCAAGTAAATTTAAAAAATGCAGTTTTTTTTAAATGATTGTCATTTATTAAGGGAAAAAGTTATCCCTATGTGAAAAGGTAACTGGCTGCCTTGTTAAATAGAATCTGAAAGTGAAGTAGGCTAAAAGATCTCAAAAAAGCAACATATTGTGCCATGATCTAAAGGAACTCAAGAACAGCTGAGAAACAAAGTCATTGACATCTATCAGTCTGGAAAGCTTACGAAGTCATTTCTAAGGTTTCCAGACTCCAGCAAACCATGGTGAGAGCCATTATCCACAAATGGAGAAACCTTGAAACAGCAATGAACCTTCCCAGGAGTGGCCTGATGAGACAAGAGTTGAACATAATCATTTAGAAACCACATTTTGCATTTACTCTAGGTTATCTTTGTCTAATATTAAAATTTGTTTGATGATCTGAAACATGTAAGTGTGACAAATATGCAAAAAGACCCTAAGAAATCAGGAAGGAAGCAAATACTTTTCATAGCACTGTACCTCAGAGTAAGTTTAATTGATTTGATAGAACAAGAAACTGAGATATACTACTCCTACTAAAGCTATGATTTTTATTTTTTCTTCTCAAGAGCTATTATCAAGAGAAGTTAATTTAGGTAGAGACAGATAAGTTCGTTTCAGGTATCCACAAGTAATCCAGGTAGCAATAATTTTTCAAGCCAGCAGGGGGAGCTAGAGCATAAGAGAAAAAAAAAAAGACCAAGTAAGTTTAATCTTTCAGGTCAGCAGATTCGTGACCATAATAAAGCTTAGGAAAAAAAAAACTCCTAAAGGAACTAATATGCAGAACATAAAATTTATCAGAGTTGCCTACAGCTGTATGAGTAGTTGTGTTGCATAATTAAAATATTAAAATAACCAGCTGAGCCTTGTTGTTGCGAAACTGCTCCTGCTGTCACAATACATCAGCTGACTGGGAACGAGAAAGAGGAAGTACCGTTACTACATTCATCCATATTCAGGTAATTCTGCGTTTTGTAAAGGTTTTATGTTTATCACATGAAATGAAAAGAAAGATACTGTGGCCAGCTAGGCACCTCCAGGATCGACTTTCTAATTTTGAATTTTAATTAGTGTTTTTTATTTTAATGGGTACCTTAAATTGTTAGCCACACTGCTAGCCAGTGTTGAGATTGACGATAACAAATTGAGCAGACATTTAACAGGGATTAAGTTACACTCATGTACGCGTCAGGCTGGTTTTTGTTGCAGCGCGTGAATACCGTATATTTGTGTGCGAGTGTGTAACAGTGTGAAAGTGGTGCAGCACGGGAGACTTGTATTCATTGTTTACGGTTATTTATTTTATTTTTATTTTTTTTACAGCTGTGACCATGAAGAAGAGCAAAGGCAAGGCAAGCAGCAATGCTGAGAAGGAGTTTGTATTCGAGTTCAGGGCAGGAAAACACAGCTGTGTCCTCAAAGTGCCCCTGCAGTTTCCTGTTCAGGAGAACATCAGTGACCTCCATGGACGCCTGATGCTTCTGCATAAAATACCCTGCTATTTAGAAAGTGGTGAGATTGTTGTTCTTAAATATCTCTTTCCCAGGTTTTTCCTTCCCAAAGTATAACGATGGCCCTGTACTACTGTTGCACTGTACTACTTTGCTTGCACAGAACTGAAACATATTTTTAAATGACTGCTGTGTGTGACTTTTTCTCCTTTAGAACTAAAAAACTCACTTTCCAGTTTCGTGGAGGAGGAGACAATTCTGGATTATGACAGAGAGGCAGAGCTGGCCCTGCAGAGACTCACAACAGGAGATGTAGATGTAAACAAGCTTGCCAATGCATGGAGCAGGTCTTATGTAGAGGTGATAAGACATTTCGTTATGTTATTATCGTACTAAACACTGTACTGTCTTCTCAGTAGGAAGTAGCAAGTAGGTCCTGGGTTTGAATCCATCAGCCACCTGGGGCTTTTCTGTGTGGAGTTTGCATGTTCTGCCTTGGGTCCCACAGTCCAAAGACTGTATGTTGGGGTAATTGGTGATTCTAAATTGCCCATAGGTGTGAATGTGAGCGTGAGTGGTTAACTGTCTTTGTGTTTTGGCCCTGTGATGAAGCGGTGACCTGTCCAGATGCCTGGTACTACGAAGCAGGATTTGGGCTTATCTGGGTAACTTAAGGGTTAACCCTGGGCTTACAGAATTAAGTAGACACTTCACTTCTTACAGGGGTACATCACCAGCGTAACTTATGCTGAAGCCCTAACATACAGGTTATGTTCTGGATTAGAAATCAGCAGGTACACAGTCACCTATTACTGACCAATCAACTCTCCGGAATATAGCATCAAAATTCCTTGAAGATCCTTCGGACCTCTGTCCATGGATAGCAGGAGTGTATGTTTTTTTTTTTTTTTTTGATAGCATCTAAAATGTTTGCCTTTCCCTGATTGGCATCAGTAAGACTGGAAAAGACCTACTATATAAATAAAGTAGGTCTTCTTCAGTCTTACAGACCACTTAAACCGCAAACGCATTCATACAGTGCTTTTTGTACTTTACTACTGTACAGTGCTTTTCCTGTTACAGACACTCATACCACTGATTTGTCTGCCTCTTTGTGTTACTTTCAGTCTGTATTGTGTGTTTAACCTTTTAATAGACTTATCTATTTGTGATTGGTCAGATGGTGCTAACGCCACCCTTTTTGTGTGAATGCACCGTAGCTAGATTGATTAAACTCTTGGTTAACCTTTTGAGTTGATAACCCCCTTTGTGTGACCACTTAGCCAGATTGCTGTTGATAGGTAAGTGAAGCCAGATAGCTGAAAGATACCTTGGGTACGTTGAACTTGCTTTGTAGTACAGGGCTCAGGATGTGACCCACTTCTTGCTCTATGAGAGCAGAGATAATTTGGTAAGCAGTTAAGAAAATGGATAGTTGGATGGATATTATGCCTAAAAATTAGTTTTGCATATATAAGAAAGAAAGCGCTTTATTTGTCACGTACATGCAGTGAAATTCAGTCTCTGCATTTAATCCATCACACATGGAGTATGTAGCACAGCACAATGTGGAGCAGGGGGCAGCCAGTAAGCACCCGGGGAGCAACCTTGGGGGGGGGCACAGTGATGCCAGCCCAAGGATTTGAACCAGGGTCCTCTCAATGACCCTCTTCTTCTCCTCTAGACCACCACTCCCAACTAATAATAATCAAGAAGGTTAATATTGGGTGTGTTGTTTTGTAGTTGTTTTTTTTAGTTTGCTTGCCTTAGTTGTATGTACAACTTTACACCAAGTTGTTTCTTTTTCTGTTGTAGATAACTAATCATTGACATTCATGTCGCATTTAAATAGTTCAGGTTTAGAATAAATGTCTGTTGCTATTATATTAAATTATTATTATCTATATCTATATTTGATTTTGCATAGAACTGTGTAAAATTGTGGGGAGATGTTTCTATGAAAAATATCTATTAATATTATGGACAGTACTTTCTAAGCTTGGCAGGATTTCCAAAAATAAATTTCATGCACTAGCTGCTTAATACACCCTGATGGTATTTCCACTACTTCATGTTTCTGCAGTAACACAGCAGAGTGTTTTGGAAGTGTCCTTGAACGCTCTCACTAGCATCGGGGTGGTCATGGATCATTAAAGTAATTTAAACAGAAGTAGTGCAGTAATTGATTATTCATGAGTTCTGGACCAGAAAAAAAAAAAAAAACCACAAACAAATAAACACAAAAACATCTCATTACATGAGCCCTCATGCTGTGTTTAATGTCTCTCCCAAACATTTTACTTGGTTACTCTGATGAAATTGCCACCACATATTGCATCGCTGGTGAGAAACACCAGCGATGCAATATGTGGTGGCAATTTCATTTGCTTCATATGTTTGAGAATGGAGTGATTACTTTTATGCTATGGATCAATACAAAACAAACATCACACTGAAAAGTAGACTTTGTGGTTTCTTAATGAAATCATGCATGATGTGTTCACTAGCACATTTATTTGAAAGCAAAATTTCATATTTAGTAAAGGAAGGCCAGTGAGATCAGCGCTCTCCCACCGCATTCACACATCTAGGACGTTAACTGCAGTCGCACAGAAATGCACTTGGACACTTTCCAGTCTGCATCGTGCTTGTTGCCTGGAGACTCTTGAGCCTGTATAAATAAGGGATTTTAAATTTCAGAATAGTGTTATTTTGCATTTAACCATGATGAATTACATCAACTGGCCTAGTTTGTTTTGCAATCCGTAACACAGAAATTGTGTTTGTGCTGCATTTTGCTTTCTTTGTTTGTCCTTTACTTTTGCTTAAACACAGTTGCTTACTTATTGTTCTTGCTCATCAGCCAGCACGGTTAAGTACGATACCGTCACCTTGTTTTAACTGCTTGCAACTGCCATTAAAAACACAGACATATAAAACAAAAAGATGTTTTTCTTTCTACTCTCACTGTTCCAGACTACACTGGAACATGCTCGGCCTGAAGAGCCCAGTTGGGATGAGGACTTTGCCAATGTGTACCATGAGTTGATCCACTCCCCTGCCTCAGATACTCTCCTCAACCTGGAGCACAACTACTTTGTTAGCATCTCTGAGCTCATCAGTGAGAGAGATATGGAAATTAAGAAGCTTCAAGAGAGGTTGGTGTTGGGTGGGATTTTTGGATTTCTGAACATGTTTATGTCCCCCTCCCACGCAATATTATTAAACACCTATAAATTTAGGTCTTTTCCTGTAAATTTCTTCCATGGACTAAAGATGGCTGCATTTTAGCCGTGATGGTGTAATATCAAGATTTCATTAGATATTAGTAAGTTTGAAGTAAATTTGCTTTTTGACAAATCAGTTTATCTTTTTTCTCAGTCAGACTTAAGTTCATTTTATTATGTTTCCTACCAGAAACACATATATCACTTTCTTTTTTTTCCTTAAGCAATCATACTTAAGATTATTTAATATCTGTTTCCTACCACAGCCTGTGATATCAGAACATCTAATCTTTCTTATATAGAAATTTTGTAAATGTTCATGAAGTTTCCCAACAATCTGTAAAAAAAAAAAAAAAAAAAAAAAAAAAAAAACCAGTAAATACTTTCTTGTTATGTAGGCAAGCAACAGAAATGGACAAAGTCATGCATGAGCTCGGGAACACATTGAGTGACCAGGATGTAAATGCAGTAGCCTCTCAACACTTTGATGCACAGCAGGTAAAAGGAAGCTTGGGTGGTCTGTATTTTGTCTCAGTGCCAAAGAGATCATTTCACTTCTGACATTTCAGGAGATACAGCTGGTTCATTTTTCAAGTAAACCTTGTGTCATGTTTAACATTTGACAATGTCAACGTTTGACATTGTCATCACTGAACAGGTCCTGGAGAACAAGTGGGCCAGTGAGCTGAAGCAAGTGACAGGCATTCAAAAGCACGAGTATCAAGAATGGGTCGTCAAACTGCACCAGGACCTGCAGAAATCCAGCAACAGCAGCAAAATAAAGTGAGTTCTTCTCTATGTATTTGTGTGTATACCCTCAAAACAAAGGTCTATTAGAGTGCTCGATTTCTGATATATGAAACCTTACTTTTCACCCAAATTTACCTGAGCTGGCCTTTTCAAGTCTGTGACAATACCCTTTCAGATTTCAAGGTAAAACAAAAACAGTCGATTCGAGATAATAAGCACTGGAGTCATCTTACTTCTTCTTTTAGAAAAGAAAACCGGGGGGTTTACTAGATTTACTGCTGGTTTCCACCAGTGCACATCTGTCATTTGATGTTAAAAAAGACACAGTAAGTGTGGATATAGTAGCTTTAGCAGCTGACCTTATTGCATAAATATTTGTGGGAGCAGTGAGCACACACAAAACTCTTTACCATCACAAATCAGATCTAGGGTGTTACTTTTTTTTTTTTATTTCTCTCATATATTGTATGTTACATAACATTTTTGGCAGAACACACCTATTAATGTGACTTAGGTAGATCTCAAACTGATGTTGAATGTCTGACAATCATACCGTTCACGTGTTACTGAATGTAATTTGGGATTTTGCAGAAACTCACTAATGTCCTGTTCCCCACAGCTGGTTTGTGTGTCAGATTCTTTCCTTTGACTTAAAATAAATATGCACAGCATCAAACAGGAAGCAAGATAAGTAAGGCTAATATGAGCATTTATGTACGTGGCATGGCAGAAGTAACTTTATTGAGATCGGATTAGTCAGGAACTGACAGGAAATAAGGTTCTGTCTTCTTCTGCACTTCCAGTAGGTGAGCTATAAGACACAGATTTTCACTTTCATTCTCTCCCCGTTCTGAGAGAAACAAACCATAAAATCTATACCAGTGTATTATTATTATTATTGTCAGATTACAAGTGGCAACCAGTGCCTGCGTTGTTAGTGGATTACTTGCACCCTCATCAGGTCTGCTAGTTTGCAACCTGCTAATTTGGGTTGCTCTAATTATTGATTGTTTGAGCTGGTTTCTGCTTCTGTTTCTGTGTTCATAATTTGGCACATTTATAGTAAACGAACAAAAATTTCCACTCCCATGGGTGCTTTTTTTTTTTTTTGCAGTTGCAAACCGCTTATTATATCTGGCCTAAAAACTATACAGGAAGTCAGATGTGGGGAAAAAAAAAGCTTAGTTGTAGAATCTTAGTAATAACAAGATAAACATATTTTGTTGAGTGAGAAAATTACATGAAACCGATCAGCTGTTTTCCATCTGGACCTTTACTCATGCACAAACAAACCCTTACTGGCATAGTCTTAACAGCTGCACATGCTGAACAGCTCTAATCCCAAACACTACATCTACGCTGCGGACTACTTTGAAGGACAGTTTACATTTACATAGAAATTAAAGCCGTTACAAGAGGTCAAAAGCTTGTCTTGGTTTGATTGATGTTGAGCTTTGCAGGATCAGTTAGGACTGTCATCTTAAGGCAAAAAGTGGAGAAAAAAAAAATCTAAAAGTGGTTAACAGTAATGTAGTCCAGCAAAATGGTTGTTTAAATTCATTTATTTTACTCCTCTGGATATATTGAATATTCTGTGAAGGAAAAAACAAGATATCACCAGGACATTTATGCTAAGAGGTTCTTAGACAATGTGCATGTCCCTGCATTCATTTATTTTTAAAGATGAATATCATTATGTTCCTATGTGTGGGTGGAACTGAAAACATTCTACATCATTTATAGATGTGTGTTTTAGTTAAAGCTGTAGTTTGTGGAGGGAAAATGCGAATAGAATTTGAGTTGGAGTTTTGATTTCTTTGATGCAGTGTCTTAGTTTTTCTAAGAGGAACAGCACACCACATAAAAAATATCCTCATACCCGAGACTCACATTGGTTTTGTCAACAAAGCAGTTTTTTTAAACAGGAAATTTTGTTTGTTAGATTTTTGAATCAAAATTAAATGTTAATATTAAATGTTCTGAATCTCACATAACTTTTATGTGAATTTGGTTCATAATTTTCCCTTTCATCTTCCTTTGAACTATGTTTTATGAAACACTAACATGTAATCTTTGGATTTTATTTTACACACACACGCACGTGCACTCACACACACTCAACCCCAGTTGCAATCAAAATTTAAGCTTTTATAAATAATGGATGCAGAAATTGATGTACTTTAATTAATAGACGTGCTATGAATTGATTTCTTTTTACTCTTAATTTTCCAGTGAGGAGATTAAGGTGCAGCCCAGCCAGCTGTCAGAAGCTACAGATTCGGGTGCCAGGATGTTTGAGGAGCAGCCTCAGCTGGAGGAGAGCTTCACCATACACCTCGGTACTCAACATGCTTCCCCACTATTTGTGCGCAGATCAACGACTGCTGCTATAAAAAATGTTCTTTGTGTATTTGGTCTTTTTACAGGAGCACAGCTAAAAACGATGCACAACCTGCGACTGGTCCGAGCAGACGTGCTGGACTTCTGTAAACATCGGCGACACGGCAGCAGTGGAGCCAAGCTGCGGCGGCTACAGACGGCGCTTTCACTGTACTCCTTCTCACTCTGCGGTCTGGTGCTCCTGGTCGACAACAGGGTCAACTCCTACAGTGGCATCAAGAGAGGTCAGGGAGCATATTGATATTCATAAAAATGTTGATTCATACTTTAACTGGCAACAATTCTTTTTTTTTGGCTGTTTGAATGAACTGCAATGTTTATATTTTGGTTCTGTTTATCTTCTCATCTTTTATTGGGAGAAAAACCAAAATTTTTTTTCTTTAAGTGTTTTGTTCACTGACTGTAGACTTCATTCTCCTTTAAGTTTGAACTCTATTTAAAACAGCGGAAATGTGGAGGCAGAGCAGAGCTCTGGCTAACCAGTCATTTGCTTCCATTGTGTTTTTATGCATGGTTTCATCTGTGGCCTATTCTGTGTTGACCTACAGACTTTGCAACTGTGGCAAAGGAGTGCACAGATTTCCACTTCCCCTGTCTAGAGGAGCAGCTGGAGGAGGTGCAGCAGGTGGTGCTCTATGCCAGAGCCCAGCGGAGCAGCAAGCAGAAAGACCAACCTGGTTAGACATTTTTTTTCTTTTTCCAAACAGAGACTCTCATGGTCACATCAGTGGTTGTCTTTTTATTTCCTTTTTTCCTTTTTTAGACAGTTAGATATAGTTTAGAGTGTATTAACCTCGGAAGGAATATTCTTAGCCTTGTGTTGTATGCATCATCTTAGTTAACTGGGATACTAACCAGCATATACTCACTGCCAATCTTACATTTAGAAAAACAAAATGAAAGACATATTTCTGCTAGTTTAATACCATCATATAATTATAGTAAAAGCCTTTCTCCAAAAAAAAAAAAAGGAATTGGAGCGAAGTATACAGAAAGCATATACTTAACTGTAAGAGTCTGGTTTTACATGAAGTTTACACTGAAAGGCTTCTCACAGAGCTGGAGAATTTCAGTGACATGCCAGCAGTATGAGAGGGGGGATTAAGCTGTCAGGAAACAGAAGACACTTTGCATTAGTGCTTCTGTGTTGATTTTATCCAGATTCTTATCACAGCATAAGTTAAGTGGTTTATAGGGTAGAGGTGTATACATGCAGACATTCTCACTAGCTTCCAAGCCTTTCATGGATAGCCCAGCTATTACTAATATTCATTGTCCTTGTGAGATTTTTTTTTTTTTGCCTACTGATTTGTGGTTCATTTTGCAATTCTATATCCTTACAGAGACTCAAAGGAACGGAGGTGACGATAAGAGCAAAAATGTTGAAAGAAATCCCTCTAATATCTTACCAGGTAATGGTTATGCATATTAACCAAATGGAGAAAGCAATCTGTGGTTATCCAGCGTACTCATATTCTTGCTTTATCACACACCCCCTTACTAAATCTCCTCTTCAAGGTGAGTTCTATATCACACGGCACTCCAACCTGTCAGAGGTCCATGTCGTCTTCCATCTGTGTGTGGATGACAACGTCCGTTCAGGGAACATCACCGCCCGGGACCCGGCTATCATGGGCTTGAGAAACATCCTCAAGGTGTGCTGCACACATGACATCACCACCGTTACCATCCCTCTGCTGCTGGTCCACGACATGTCGGAGGTAAGAAAAAGCTGTGTGCGCTTGCATGTTTGGATGTTGATGTGATGAATGCACTTGCAAGAAGAAAGTTTGCAGACTGAATTTTGGGATGTATATTGTAATATAGTAATCTCAAAGAAACTGTGGTGGTGTTGAATAAGGTTCATTTTCAAAATGGACAGTGCTGATGGAAGGTATTTGAGTTCAGCTGGCTGGTCGTAGATCAAACAAAAAAACCCCAAAACAAAACAATGGATTTGGGGCTGAGATATAATGTTGTTCATTATTTGATTACTCTGACGTTGGATATTTGTTGCAGTGTATAGCCCCTCCCTCTTTCCTAGTGTTACCTGTTTGACGTTACAGTGTCAGCTATTTGATACAGGTGAAAATTAAAAAAAAAAAAAAGGGGGAAAGGTTCTCTGTACTCTGGGGTTTTGAGTAATCAGGCCTAGTTACAGCTAACCAGAAGAGCTGATGTGAATGAACCTTAACCATTTATAGGACAAGTGACTATTTTTGGTAATTTCCACACACTTTATATATGACACCCATCCCATGCCTCAGTGAAGTTAAGAAGCAGGTGGTCAAGGAGAATATGGTCATGAAGAAATGGCCTAATGTTGTATAAAATGATACTGTGTGTATTTGTAATGTTCTAAAAAGTGATGTTGTAACGAATCTGTTGTAATGTTCTAAAATACACGTTCCTTTCATCATATATGATATATGTTTATCTTTTTGGATTTATTTAGTTTTTAACACTTACGGGCAAGGAACCAAATATGATAACTTCACTGACCTTGATTTTTCGACATGAAAATGAAACATTTTTAAAAAAATGACACAAAAGTAATTAAGTCTTATGTCTTCCAAACACACTCTAAGGTTGAAACTTTGAATTTCAAAGTATTTCAATGAGTGCTCTCTAGTGGGTTAACAGGGCATGTTATTAACTCTTATTGTCACGTTCTTCTGTGGTCTTGTACTCGTGTTGAAACCCCCAAACCTGCTGGCTGTGCAAGTTTCCTAACTGCAGAAGCCAAAGTTTCTTAACATGAATTTTAGCTTCTGCTTGTTTATGGACGGCAGCTTGTCTGGCTTGTCGGACACTAACTGGAAATTCAGACTACAACTTTTTAAGGTCACCAATAGGCCTGTTGACTCAATCCTGCAGAGTTTCTAAAGGTTAACACACTGTGTCCACATGGTAGGGACAAATAACAAATAATAAGGAAAAAAAAAAAGGGACTTTTGGACTCAATCTGAATCAAGCAGAATTTTTTGCCATTTTCCTGTCAAAATAAAATAGGATTTCCTTTTTTATCTGAAAATGGGAAATTCTTCTATTATTCAGTCTGTTGAAAATGAGTGGAAATTAAATTTTTTTTCAATGAGAATAGATGATAATAGTAATAATAATAATATCATCAATTCAACAAGCCTCAGTTTGAGGCACAGATGCCTCCACATGCTTGTGTAATGTTTCTTCTCATGCCTAATCAACAGTCTTTTGCTTATACAGCTAAAGTTTTCAAGCTTTGGAAACCTCGGGAACCAAAGGATACTTAATTGATGGCTTCTTCTTTCAAAACTTTCCATCTGGCAGCTTCTTTTGCAGGCATTTCCCTTTTGGGGATAGATGTTTGCTTGTGTGTACAAGCCTATTGTAATGTTAAAACAACCGGTATAGTTTGTCTACATGAACTACTGACCACAATCAAAATATGGCACAGTTGTTCCTCTTGTTCTTAATTTGGATTTTTATTTATTTTTTTTAAAAGTTAAAGGAAAGAGGGACACATAAAAAGTGATCAGTGTCTCTATAATGTATGTTTTAAAGTTTATGGAGAGGAAACTGAAAACTTTCTGTCAATTTGGAGAGCCAATTTGTGCACACAATTTTATGACTGTTGTTTTCATTTTTCTGGCAGTAAGAAGTGCTTTTGTTCTTGCCTCAGCTGCTTGGCAAAAACAACAGTTGCTTTCAGTGCTCCTGTGAACAGCACCAGCCAGCTCCGCTCCTCCCCGGTCCCAGCTTCAGTCATACCAAAAAATTGAATGAATATGCGTTAAAAAATTAGAAAATCTGTTGGTAAAACCTGTGGAGTTTATTTTGAGTACAAAACTGTTACTGGTTGACTCAGCAGACATGAGCCTAAACACGAGCCCCGCTTACACTCCAAGTTCTTGATTTAGGATGGGTACAGCACATTACCAGTAAATGAAAGACTGTGTATGTTTGTGGCAAAGACTGTCTACGTGACACTCCTTGTGGTGAGAAAAGGTAGTCTGCAAGATGAGATCATTGTGTGCAACCTGGACCTGAAGACACTCAGAACTGAAAGGAAATGAGCCGTGATATACGCACAAAGTTTTTCCAAGGGCAATAATGTGATTGATTTTGCAAAAAGTACCAATTCTAATCTATTGAACATTTTGACCATTTGAATTTAGATATAGTTGCCTAACAAGAGACTTAACCTCCTGAGACCCGAGCTCCTGTTTGCAATGCATTTTCAGTTATGTCTTATGTCATTCTAAGTTTAACACTCCTTCTCTGACTACATGTATGAGTGGAGGCAAGGACCCATTTCCAGAATAAATCCAGTTCATTTCATTTCAAGCCAAAGTAAGCTCTGTGCTGTTGTCATTGCAGGAGATGACCATACCGTGGTGTCTTAAGAGGGCAGAGCTGGTATTCAAATGTGTCAAAGGTAACATTAAAATTTCAAATTATGCGTAGCTGTTGCACAGTATTAATGGACCTACAATACACATTACCACTGTTAAGCCAGCAATTTGCATAGTACCTACTGTACCAGTTGGCTAGTTGGTGCATTCTTACCATTTTCATAGATAACTCACTAAATTTGAACAAAATGTCAGCTCTCTGTCAAACATAAACATAGAAAATATTTAATACCATGTTTATTATGTATTAATACAAAATAATATTTGTGAAACGCTACATTTTGCTTGTAGAAATGTTTTTTAAAATGAATGGTAATATTTGTGCTTAATAAGAGCTACTTTCAATGTATTTTCTTTGCAGGTTTTATGATGGAAATGGCTTCATGGGATGGAGGTGTGTCACGCACAGTCCAGTTTCTAGTGCCAAAGGTGAGGTCAGAATGTGCCGCTTGTAATTCAGGCTTCAAAACGTATACCTAAGACTGCACTGTTGTTTTCTGAGTGATTGCCTTCCAGCAATGCTCAGTTCTTTTTTTTTTTTTTTTTTTAAGAAATGTATACTTAAGGCCTCACATGTACATAATATAACAAAAGGCACACCTGGCTTTGCAGTGCGTGCCTCCGAATGCACACTAAGAAGAGTTGACTGTTTGAAAAGCATACCATAAATCAGAGATTACAGAGCTTTAGGTTATTTTGGCTCAGTATTTACACTGCTATGTTAAAAGAAAGCTCAAAGATTCAGTCATATAACTGTGTGATAAGCAGTGGCATTAGTGTGGAGCTTGCCAACACTGAGGTTTAATCACTTTGTTGGAAATCCTGGTCTTATGTTAATTTCTTATTATGTAAATAAGTTACAAGGGAAAGGGAAAAAATATTCAGGTTTGACTTTAAAGCAAGGTTTTCTGTCATATTTTCAGCTAATTTAAGCCTGCCGTGCTCGATGAATCACGATTGTTACCTTTTTTTTGGCCTTTTCTGGATGCTATACATGTATAGCTTTTGCGGTTTGTCAGAAAGGCAGCGGATCCTATAGCATGAGCTCCTGCTGACAGGATAAGATGATAAAACGAGTGGCATCAAAGGACTCCGACTATATTGGCTTCCTGTCAGCGACGTGCTCAGACACCATTCAAAATAGCAGCTACTGAAACGACATTGTTGTCTGCACCTCAAAGAAGTGCTGTGTCTAAATATATGCTGTGTGCTTGTGGGACTATGCTTCTGCCTTAAGATTACTTAAAATTCTTATTTGATGGGTGGCAGTGCTCAGAGTGACAAACACAGTATGTCCCCTGTTAAAGTTACAGCTGCTGGAGCTCAATTCATTTCAGCATCTTGACTAATGAGGATTATTGAACTAAAGGACACCACAGAGGCTGTTAATACTTGGCTGGACACAAAGAGTCCAGCTGTATTTTTTTTTTTCCCAACATGGAGTTTGAACAGTTCCTTTCTATTATCACAGTGTGTAAAGTGAAAATGTTGCTGCTGCACAAACCTTAGTTTCTTTTCTCCTCACTAACCCTGGCCACCTCGCTTTGTGTCTCTTTGTACTGACAGAGTATTTCAGAGGAAATGTTCTACCAGTTGAGCAACATGCTGCCACAGATCTTCCGCGTCTCCTCTACCCTTACTCTCACCTCGAAGCACTGATTGGTTGCCATGCCTCCTCAGGTCATTCAGGCAAATGGAGATACTTATTTTAAAGACATCAACAAGTAACGTCTTGTTTTGTTTTTTTTCAGGAAACTAATATTAAGAGAGATTTATTGAAATGACGGATAACTTAAGTTATGGTGGCATTATCGCACTTACAGTCAAGGTGGAAAAAAAAGGATTTTTACATGAATTTGATGAACTTTCTGATTATTGCGCCTTCCAAAGCTACTTGCTCTGTAAATACATGTGACTGAAAGAGGACTGGATTCACAGGCACACTAAAACAGCTGCTGCAATTATCATTTTGAGTCTCCAGGGTGTGGTTCTGGTGACAGCTACATTAGCTGCCAGGACTGCAGATATTCCAGTTTTCCTTTTTAAATCTGTGACTTTGTTCATGTTCAAGCTACAGCAGCAGCTGTTTCAAGTTAGTACACACTGAAAATGCAGACAACCAAGCAGATAAATACATTTGTAAATACAGTAAAGTGGTTGAATGGAACTGAAAAAACTTGCAACTTCCAAAATGTGACTTTTTATGTTTTCACCACACATAACTTTACTTTTTTTCTTTTCTTTAAACAGTATGTTGATTATTAAAAACATCACCAATCTGGGCTCAAACTTGAATATTAGATTTGATGTTGACATCTTATTTATTTCTTCAAGAATTTCTCATGATGATAGATGATCTTACAGTTCACCCATCAAATGAGATTTAGCAGTCTGATGTGGTGCTCTGGCTTCAAGTTGGGGGTGGGAGGGTGCTGTCAAAAGACGTGACACGGACTTGACTCTTTTAGTCCTAATGACAGATTGCTTTGCTATTCATATGAGCAGTGTGCTGGTGATTTTTGTACTGCATTGCAGAGAGTTGTGGCGACTGCCACTAACTCTCTGTGGGATTGTGTGTGAATGTGCTTGGTCCCCCTCACCCCCACCCCCACCCGAGTAACAGCAGATGGCACTATTCCTAAAGACAAAAATGTGAAATAAGGATCAGTGTACGTGAACACTTTGCTTATCAGAGGTAAGGTTTTGCCTATGAAAATTCATCTCAAGCCATTCTAAGAGGGATACGGCACTGAAAGCACAGCTCAATTGTTGTGTTTTATGTTACACACTCAAATGTGTACTCCGTATATGTATGTGTACATTTTTATGTTTTAATAAAAAAGTAACACAACACTGATGTGATGTATTCTTCATAAGCTTCTGACAGAATTTAGTAGATTACTTTTTTTTTTATTTTGCCCCCACCCATCTACCAACAGTGATGCCCTTCTAGTGGTGCTTGGCTCCGGGCTTTATTTACTCTTGATTGGTTATCCACAGGGACGTAATCTCCCTAAAGTTAATAATCCATGTCATTCATTGGAATTGCATTCCTTCACGTCTAATGGCGGCCTACGAGCCATTTCAGACAGATAATCAATTCAATTTGTCACAAAGTTTGCCACAGCCGCATTCAGTGGTGGCATTAGGCTGATTAAAAGAGCTGACAGTATAGCAATCAACTGCCCCACAGAGAGAGTTATGGGATTTTTTTTTTTTTTTTTTGAATAGCGTCATATTGAAACTTGCAACTGTTTATATGATGCAGCTATGCTGAGAACCTGCAAAACTATAAGAACATGTATTTGCTAAGTGTTTGTCATTCTCAGAATCTATTTTGGAGGTCTTGACTGTGCACGTGCTTAAAAAGCATCAGAATATGAAACTTCCCAGGCTGAATTTCATGTTCAAAAACAAGTGTGTGTGTTTTCAGAAAACTATATTGCACGTAGAATCCGGGCTCTCCCCAGCACAGAAATTACAGAACTGCAGAATGTGATAGTTGTTTCCTGTTGTATCAGGAAACGCACTTTCAGGCCTGTTCTTGTGAAACCTAGTAAATAAAATGTATTTGCAAACGCACATTTAAACACAGCTTTGACCAAATTGCTGTACATAACATGTACACTATACACATGTATTTACATATATAAAAACTCATTATTTGATTAAGGTTACAATTAAAATTATTAGTTTACATTGAGCTTACCAGTGATTGATAATGGATGACGCAATATACAATGCTCTGCAAAAGTAAAAAGGCACATAAAGGTAAATGGTTACCTATTACTCATATCTGTACAATTAAAACGTGATTTTTCTTGGAATAATCTTTAATTGTTAATAGACAATTCATAGAGTGCAAAACGGCCACTATATCACGGCTTCTGCACACTTGTTTGGAAATATTAAAAATACACTGATATTTCTGTCCACATTTTTGAATAGTATGAAAATAGTATCAGAACGACAGACTTTCTGACGTTAGAAAATTTTACGTCACATGTATTACTACCGGAACAGGCTTTTTCTTTTGCTTAAAAAAATAAAAACCTGAATGTCACTTGTGCAACACCTTCAGAAGAATTACGCAGCAATCATTTATCATTTCAGATCTGTGTCTAAATCAAATGAATTGTGAATTCGTTTTGTGCGGTGTTTTTGTTTTGTAAATTGTCATTAGCTTGTTATTCAGCGGTTTGGTGCGTTTATTTTGAAATTCAAGACCGGATGTTGTTGCTGTCATATCCACCGACTTGACAGAGGTTGTCACAGCTGGGTAGTTGGCTCTCTTCAAGTTAAGCAACAGGGGAACATCGGGAGCGAGCAAGTTGCTGCACGGATTTCCCGGAGCTCCACATAACTTAAGGTTAAGTTTACACCTAAAACAGTCCTTAATTGGAATTCTTTCTTTATATGTTCAGTCAACCTTTCTTGTTTGACATAAACCTATTACAGTACTTTGTAGCATGTCGGCTGCTGTATCTGCTGTGAAACTTATTCATTGTATTTGGCTACCTTTCAACGGTTCACTGCGTCGGAACCGCAGGCAGACAGCGGGGTTAAAATTTGACCCATGCGTCGGCGTACATCGTCGAGTTTGTCCCTGAGTCATACCACGCCGGAGGCAGCGGTATATCTGACCCGAAAATGAAGGTGTGTGTGTCAGTGTTTATGTTTGAGCCTGCGGCTAAAAGGTGCGCGGTTAGCCGGGCTTCAGCAGCGTGGTGCTTTCTGGAAGTTTTTTCCACTCTGCGTCGTTGACTGCAGCTCTGCTACCAGGCTCCCTGGACGCTGATGTGATGCCAAGTGCCAAGGTGGCAATAACTTTACTCGATCGCCGATCGGTATAAGCCTGCATGTCTACACCAAAACCTTTGTGTCGCCCGCTGTAAACATTTGGCGCTGTGTTGACTAGAACCCCGCTGGTTTGACACATGGATGGATGGATGGATGGATGGATCGGGGAAGAGGCGTTTGAGGACACCCCAGTGTGGAAAGTTACAAACTCTTTCAGCTGGATGTGGCTTTGGCTTTTTGGGGGGTTTATGTCTTGCCTATTTCTGTGTTACAGAGTGAGGTCACGAACTGTAAACGCACTCAAAAGCTGCCCTGTCTTACTTAAGTCTTATGTCGGGTACTAAATACGGTCAAGTGTTCTCAACCTAAAACAGATGGAATTTTCCAGTTTATCCTCAGTTGTTGATGATGACTCAAGGACCAGACATTTATCATTTGATTTATCAGCGGATTATAATAGTAATAATAATAGAGTGAAATGGTCCATGCCAGAGCATTCTTGTTCAGTATCATGTTTTTCATAAAATATATTAAAGAAAACATCACTGGATTTTGATTCCTTGGTTTTCTCACAGCCAAAATATTGGTTAAAAAATGCTGTTGTTTCTCTATTGTTTGAACCATTTTAATCACATTTTAAAGCCTTCCAATTGCACTTTCTTTATCTAAGGAATGCAACGGCAGGAATTTAAACAACACTTTCTACCAAGTAAACTTCTGAAGTGCTGAAAGTTTCCATTTGGATGTTTTTGTGAGTGTGTGTGTGTGTGTGTGTGTGTGTGTGTGTGTGTGTGTGTGTGTGTGTGTGTGTGTGTGTGTGACTCTGGTTTCTTTGGCTTGTACTAGAAAATTCAAGGTTCACAAACCACATTAAGAGGGCAGAGGATCAAAAGGTTAAACAGCTCTAACCCATGACAGAGGGACCTTTATTGTCACCGTGACCGTGACTCTGCCACTACACAAAGACCTCTTTCCCCTTCTTCATTGACCAGTTAGGTGTGGTATTTATTCTGCCCTGGGAAATAGACTCTCTTCTTCCCCTTTAAAATTGTAGAAAATCTAACTGTGTCCTCTGCTGGTATGTACGCAGCTTATTGCCACATAAGGATTGTGAAATGGTAGCGGTAAATTCTGACTCCTGCACTGACGACATCCAGAAGTTTGACTGCTAATGATCAGTGGCAAGCTGTCGTTCCGATCGACTGGCAGCTCTTAGAGCAGCTACGTCCTTACAACTTGCAGCTTTCTTATTTATTTGTTGCCCCCAGGAAGGGTTTTACGCTGCTCTCCACACAGCTCATCTGCTCCACTGTGATAGAAACGCTTCTTCACCCAGGATGCTGTGGCTAGACCAGCTGGCTGTTCTCTAACTGCTCTCTGACAGTCTGATAGACCCCCCCAAGCCAAGCGCAAGATAATCACCCACTGTCGAGGACACCAAGCTACTTAAGCAGACCGAAGGCTTTGCAGTTTTAATCAGTCGTAGGCTGTTTAGCTCCGGCTTGGAGCGCTTTCTGTGCTTTCCATGTATACCTGGCTTCTCAGCTCCTGCATGTTTTTGAAGACAGGTGGTGGATTATGTGGTGGGTGTGACATATATTTTTCTCTTACCTTTTTTCTAGTAGTTTGAGCCTGAAAAGCTTTTGCTTGAAGGCTTTTCGTTTCTCTTAAGCTCTGTGTCCTCTTCAAAGCCTTGTGTGCCGCTGTTGCTCTCATCATGTGTAGCCATGAGCCGTCACAGGTATGCGGTCTGTACAATGGCTGTCTCTCACATCAGGCGTGCAGGAGACACTTGCTGTGGTAAAGTGCTGTTATGTGGATGTGTTTGCTTACAGTGCCTTAGGTTCTGTGTCCTAGTTTATATCCCAAACTGTTTTCTACACTTTTATTGTTTTTAGTTCTTGCTGTGCCTCAGTTTTAAATATTCTAAATATGAAAACGCACACCTTTTTACATTTTTCTCTCTTAGCAGGAAGTTAGTTGAAACCTTGTCTGCACTTAAGTTGGACTAATTGCCTGGGGGGGTTTCATGTCATTTGATCTGTATTGACGGAATCCATGCTGGCTGTCTTATTTTCTTTGTCTCTGCATGAATTCAGTTCATTTCAAATCTGTGCTGTGTATTGTGCAGTTATTTTAACATTCAAACCACTTAGACCTTGTACATTTACTGCTGAAGTGAATGTGTCCCTTAAGTGCTAATCATTGTAAAAACAGTGAGCTCATTTGTTGAAACAGGAGGGGGGAGAGAAGTGGTAATGGCAAAAGAAAGTTGATGGGGAGGGGGGAAGTGTGATTTTTTTTTTTTTTTCTTCTTTTTTTCCTCCTCTTTTATTTGCTGTTTTTCTCTGGAGTACAACAACCACCAATCAAAAGCAAAGCAACACCTGCTCCTAGACTGTGAAAATCGCACAAGTGCTGGAATGCACATCATTAGGCCCCCATAACTCACTAACAGCAGGGAAAAGGGCTGAATATTAAGAAACCTGTCTGATTCCTGCATCTTTCATTGGCAGGAAGCAGAGGCGCTCAAACGTGTTTCCCAGCTCTCTGCAGGCTGTGAGGTCAAAGTCCAAACTGCTTCCCTGTAACGGTGCTCCCCAGTGAGCTGGGCCAAAAAGAAAGACCACTTACAGACTCCTTTAATGGGCCAAAGCTACAAGGAAAGATGGCAGCTTCCCTACCAGTTAGGAATGTCACCTCTGTGACATGGTTATCATTCAGCTTTTCCACTGTTTTTTTTACATTACTGCTGCTTCCTCATGGATGTTGCTGGGAATTTTTGCAGCCACTTTCCTTTTATTGTCATCATCTTTCGGCTGCTCCTTTTGGGGGGGGGGGGGGGGGGGGGGGGGGTCACCATTTCACCATTTCACCTGATCCCTCGTATCCTCCACTGTCACACCAACCCTGGTTTTCCTCTTTTCCTGTTGCCTGGCAGCTCCATATTCAACATCTCTTATGACAGAAACTTTAATTTAACATATTACTAAAGACTCAGCAGTGGTCTATTTAAAATACGGAACAACCTACTAATGCGCCTCTTTCCCTGTGACGCTCATGGAAGTTAAGACTCACACTGAGTTCTCCTGATGGGTGTGACTGAGTTTCTTCAAGGATCAGAGTCCTCTTGTGACCTCTCCTGGGAACGTGGCTAACTTTAATTTGATGTGAGAAGGTGAAGGCATATTCAATTCAAGCATCTAGGTTATTGGTGCTCTTTATATCTTGTCTGATTAAAGGAAGGAATATTCCCTGTCTTCTCTTCAGTCTGGCATCAAATCGCTCCATGCTAGAATGTGTGGGTGCACTGGCACTGGTTCAGTTCTCTAGTGGCTTGCTTGGCCAAATGCTTTTCTCTTTAATCCTAATTTGCTGCTCAGTATTTTTGTCATTCAAAGTCAGATTCACTGTGAAATATGCCAACTGCATGGCAGTTAAAATAACAAAAACACAAAACATTTTTTTTTTTTTTTTTTTTTTTAGTGAATTATGGACATATAATTGTTGCTTTCATTTGGTATATGGCCGGCAAAGTATAATTCTGCTGATTTTTTTTTTTTTTTTTTCTTTCCGGAGATGTTGTGAAACATTAGACAAAATTAAAGACAATTTTTTTTCTTTTTCTTTTTTTTTTTCTTTTTTTTTTTTTTGTGGATTCAAATAATTCGATTATATCGACTGCTGTTTTTGTGCCTCTAGTCTTGTGTTTTTTCCACCACAAACTGTTTCTATTGTCTACACTCACCACATCTCTGGATGTTTCTGTTACTTATAAATAAATACTTTTTCTTCTCAACTGAGCTTAAATTGAGCCCCCTCTCAGACATGCACCTCTCTGTTAATCTGAAGGCACTTTTACTGGGCCCATCTCACTTCTGAATTAGCACCCTGGTCACTTTTCCAGAAGTCACAATGACAGTGTTTACTGATATCTCTGTATGTCTGTGATCCTGCTGATTAATAGCCATGTTTATTGTGTTGAAGTACTGTCACTCATGTTTTGTCAGATGAATCTGTCAATCCATCTTGCCTACAGCAAACACAATGTAGCACTAACCACTCTTAACTTTTATGTGTGTATCTTTGCAGACTTGAAAGTTTTCATAGCACAGAAAATTTTCAGGTCAATTTGACTGTATTTTGGACTCGGTTAACATTAATGTGAAAGTCTTGCACCGTATTTATGCACGTATATTATTTAGTTAAAAGCTGGGTCTCTGATCACCAAAACACAAAAGGGCTCAGAAATGCAATCAGGGTAGAAAAAGAAATTATTATTTGAAGAAATATAGTATGTCTGAATGACAGGAAGCCATTACTTTTAATGGCTTCATGAAACCAAAGTTCTGTAATATCACATCTGGAAACATCTTTAGAGTATTAAAGCCTCCAAATAGGTGCACATTTGTGCTCCGGTATAGATGCTTTCACCTTCCACAGCTATTCAGCAGGCCTCATGTTCATTGACCTGGTGACCTGTACTCTTCAAATATTTGCTTTTATATGGGCCAACTCTAAAATTCACCTTTTCTCTGAACACACAACTTTCTGAATTTCTCTTGAATCGTTGTAGCTTTGTTATAATTTTGGGATATATTGTTATAAATATTATATGCAGGACTTTTCCACGTGTGCTTTAAGGCGATTCAGTGTAGATATTAATGTGCCCATTAAGGGCAAGGTCATTCAGTTTTAAATAAAGTGTATTTAGGGGTATTTGTATCCTGTATGAATTAAAAAAAAAAAATAATGTAGATGGGCTTGTGTGGTAATGGAGAGAACTTTGCCAAGTCTAATAAATTACTGCTAATGATTCAGATTCAGATTCAACTTTATTGTCATTGTGCAGAGTAAACAAATACAGAGCCAGCGAAATGCAGTAGCATCTGACCAGAAGTGCAAGATAGGGATTATATACATATAATACACAGTTAAAAGTGCAGAAGTGACCAGATAGATGAAATGAGAAAACATATAAAAGTATTAAAACTATTAACCAGATAATGTTGATTGTACAGAATAGACTAACACGTATTTACAGAGAAATAAAAGTGACTAAAGTAGCTACATGAATGGGTAATGGATGAAAATAAATATGGTAAAGTATATAAGTGTGGCAAGTATATACAGTATATACATTATTGTTGTGCTGGTATAAGTAGTGCAGTAGTGCCATGTGCAAATTTGCAAAATACTTATTGTACTGATTGAATATACAGCCAAAATAAAACATTTGTAAAAAGTACAGAGTTGATGTTGGTCGTGTGAGTTGGAGAGTTGCCAAGATTTGATGAAACCTTTGTCTTCAACTCTCCATTGATGGGTCTTGGGATTGTTGCAGCACCATTAAGGATGGCATTCCCCAACTATTTTCTTGGTGGGCATATCCAAAGCCCCAATCAAACCACTTGAACCCCACTCAGTCTAGGTGAATGTTGCTGATTCTGACACATACTAACACAGCATCAAATCTATTTGTGATTTTATTTTTTTCTTTCTCACACCTCCTCTGCTAGCCTAATTTAATTTCCTGACTTTACTTAGTTCTGCCCACATGGGTTAAGTGTGGCACTGAAGGCAAAACAACCTCAAGGCCAGCTCGCATGAAAAATGGCAAACAGACAATTACTTTTCATAATTCCCATTGTTGAAAATCCCTACTGTGACAGTGTGGTATGGCTGTTAAACCGCAGACAAAATCTAGATGAGTCAAGAACGAGCCCTGGAGTGGGGATACGCAGCTTTGTTCTTAGACATTTTCCCATGGTGATAAGGACTTGACCAGATGTTCGCAATACATATTCACACTTTGCGAGTCACACACCCCGATGTGTGTCTGTGTGTCTGTGTAATGGCAGATCTGGAAGGAGCAAGTCTGGTAAGGGGTATAGTGCGCCAAATTATGAATGAGCCTGCCACCTCCTGATAATTTCTGACTAAAACTACCAGGAAACACCAGACACTGAAAGGCTTCCTACTTGAGTTTAGCCCTCTTTGAAGTTTAGCTCTGTGAATAGGGAAAACTGCATATTATAAGACACAGTGTTCTCTTTCATGTAGCAAGCTGAAGGGGATGCTATTGAGTGTTTGAGGGAGACCTTTGATATGTGAGATGCTCTGTGCCTTATGAAAAGAGCCCAGCTTATGATTTGAGTCAGTGTGCATGTCAGTGCTTTGGTGCCTGTTTTCTTGCCCCACCAGTGGTTTTTTTTTGTCAGATATGTCCACCCTTGTTGATGGTAGACAATGTCGTGTTTGTGAGCTTGTTTGGGCCGTTTGATAACGAGTGTCCCAACTGAAGTTTAGAGGACATGATTGAAACAAAGGAAGGAACGATTTAGCCTGATTACATGTTTTGTTTGTTGGCAGGGTTATTTTTCTTGTTGGACTGATGATGGACATTTTTATTTTTTTTTCCCAGAAGGGATAGCGCAGCCTTCTGCCTTTTAGTCGGCATTTATGGTTTGGGCAAACAAAGACGGTAAATGGTGATGCTATAAAAGCCTTCTTTTTGTGCAATTATGTTTTTATACTGCTGTTTTTATGTTTGCAAAGAAAAGACTACGTGATTACAGTTTTACAGCAGGGTGCTTTCTGATTATGGGCAGGATGTTTATTAAAAATGATTTAAACACTGAGTGTTGTGCACACTAGATTAATCATATGTGGAAAGTCATGGTCTCTCTGTGGGTGCAGATCTTCTGAGAGAAGGGACTTTTACCCTTCTCATCTCTCTTTACCATCTGGTTTGTGTAGCATTTGACTGAGGCGTTAATCATTGTGCCTTGGGGCCACTGCTGCTCTTGTAACAGCTGGAATAGGGAGATGGACCTGTTGGTGTCCATCTGTCCCTCTGTCTCTCAGTCCTCTATGGACTGCTGTATTAACTGTATCCATGCAGCTGTAGGTTCATGACCTTGGTGTTCCTTGGAAAAGTACTACAGAGTTTTTGAAAATAAGCTGGAAGGAACTTCCTAGCACTCTCTCTCTCTCAGCCCACGACTTCCTGAAAGTCAATTACTGACTCTATCCTTGCATTTAAGTTTGACTTTGTTTTTTTTGTTTTGTTTTTTTTTGGACTATTAAAAAGAACTGCACTTTACAAATGCATTTGAGTTTGAATCCCAAATTCCACTGCAAGTTTTCCAAGTTTATGAATCCATCAGTCAGTAGAAGTTCACTAGCACCAGTGTGTTAAAATAACATTTCCATCCAAAAGCTGATGTGTTTCTCTGCATGTTCTTTTACAAAGTTGAACCTAGCCGTCATATTCATTGAACTTATGAATGATTTCCGGGCTCTGTCGCACTCGCCCTGCACCAATGCTAGGTCGCTTTTTTTTCTTTAATTTTTTGGCCACAGTGGCTTTATTCGCAGTATAGAGAGACAGGAAATGGGGGAAAGATACGGGGGAAGACACGCGGGCAAATTGTTGACAAGCCGGGACTCGAACTCGCGCCGCCCACACCGCAAAGCGGCACATGCATGTGGTCGCCTGCTCTACCCCTGAGCCACCCAGGCGCCCCAACTAGGTCCCATTTTGAATGCTCTGTGAACTGATTTCTATTTAATTCTCTGTTTGGTCTGAATTGATTTTTGCACATGTGCACACACGAGGGCATGTGCTTAAATTAATTAATAAATGCTACCAGGTACACTTAGTGACATTAAATAACAAAACAACAATCAGCTGACTCTCTAAGTTCCTCATACTTGGATGGACCTGCTGGAGTCTCTAGTTAGAGCAGGGGTAGGGAACTCCAGGCCTCGAGAGCCGGTGTCCTGCAGGTTTTAGATGTTTTCCTGATCCAGCACACCTGAATCACATATAGAAGTCATTAGCAGGACTCTGGAGAACTTGACTGCAGACTGAGGAGGTAATTCAGTCATTTGATTCAGGTGTGCAGGATCAGGGACACATCTAAAACCTGCAGGACACCGGCTCTCGAGGCCTGGAGTTCCCTACCCCTGAGTTAGAGTAACCCTCTTTCAAGTTCACAGCACATCCCAGAGCAGAAAAAGGATTATGGTCACCAGCTGCAGTCCCAGACAGTGGATTTAGTTCAACCCTGTGAGGAGAGAACTGAGGCAGTTGAATGCCATCAAGAGCTGCCACAGCAGCAGCTTGACCAGACTGCCCTTAAGTAAACACAAGAGAGGAACAATTAGACCGAGATGTTCATCAGTGACTGATTCTCCAATAGTAAATTGGTTTGATGAAGAAAAAAAAAAAATCACTAAATATACACTGAATTCTTGATGTGATCCACTCTCCTGCTTGTCTTTTCTGTGCAAACAAAGCTTGACCTTTGGTCTAAACTCATTTCTCTTTTATACAGTTTCTGGCAGTTCCAGGGTAGTTTTTATTTTAAGCCAATTTATCCTCAGTCTTTCCTACTGTGTGTTGCTGCGTTTTCTCCAGTGACATCCTAATTTCTATGATGGATTTTCTGTGGATGAATTGCCAGTTTGCTGGTTGTTCAACTGTGCAAATAGGCTTGGATCACCAGCGCCTCTGCTGCATTTCTGTGTTACTTATTCACATAGTGACCATTAAAAAAAACAAACTATGATTCTTTATAACTCTTACACTTTTAAAAATCTTTATTCTTATTTTTTCTGAGGCTTTATTTTTTATTGTTACACAGTTGCTCCTAATATTTTTATCCAGTGTTTACAATATGTAAAGCTACAGTAGCCCTTCTTGAAGTAGCTTTATTTACAAACCAGATATCAGACTGATGTACTTATTTTAAATTGGAAATTACATTCTTTGGAAAAAAATCATCTTTTTCCACATTTGTTTTAGTAGTTAAAGTGTCTGAAATGTAAATTCATACTGAATGAATTTTTTTAATCCAAACTTGAAGCTATATCAAAAATACATGTTGAAAGACGTTCAATTTTTAAGTTTTTATCCTTGCATTAAAACTTAAAAATTCATCAAAAGTGACTGTTTAAAATCACAATCATAGGCTCTGGCATAAAACTCAGTTATTTCCCTAAATTATTCCACCCTCTCATCCTGAAATTCTCTGGGAAGGAAAAACTTTCTAAACTTGTTTCTTTGAGTGTAACGTCTGTTGACAGACGCAGGAACTGACATAAGTAATTGGCTTTTTGCAATATATGATTGGCCATTTAAAGGTATGCAACACTGTGTGCCCCTCGGCACACCTTTATGAATCTAGTCAAGATTTCATAATTGAATTTTAATTGCTGGTATGCTGCGGCAGCTGTGACGGTCCTGTAGAAGTAACTGTCTAGTGTTCTTAGAGGGTGGTTGGAGCACTCCGAATCCTGACGGCTCTACACGTTAAAAGCAATTAGGAATGTATAGAAGCTCTATGGTTAAACATCAGCATCACGTATTTACTTAAAGGTTAATTTGCTGTGGGAGAACACAATGACTGATTGATCCTTTCCATCCTATCCTTCGTGCTATGTGTAATGTGGGTGACATTTAGGCTTTATTGGGTACCTGCTGTTACACGCCAAGAGCAGTGGCCCTTGAGTTCTATTTCTGACACACTGTTTTGGTTTCCTTGGTTTATCAAAGCGGAGAGCTGTGTGTCATAGCTTATTATGGCCATGTTGGGTTTGGCCGGCACGGGAGAAGCTGGGTTTGTGGAAAAGACTACTATGGAATTAAATCTTTCTCGTCGGCCCAGAGTGCTCATGCATTTTTAGCCAAAGCTGTAGACAGACACACAAAAACTATGTTAACAATTAGAGCATAACAGCAAGGGGGAAAACGGTTAAAGATATGCAAAGTTTTGCTGCTCTATCAGCTTATGGGGTAATAAACTCATTTGGAAAAGAGCTGTCCACTGGTTGAGTGTGTGGTATGTTAGGAACTTGAGATTTCAAGGCATCTTGTTTTGAATCCTTTTTGACCCCCTCCCCGTATACTCCTTTTTCCTGTCTGCATCACTGCTTTTTCTTTGGCATTTTTTTCATTCCTAGTTAATTATTAGACCACTTGGATAGTGTGCTTTCAGGCCATGCATATTTGTACTTTGGGTGGGTAACCTACGTTTAGCAACTATTTTTTTTTTTTAGGGGAAGGACGCTGTTCTGTGTGCATTGTTAGGAGTTCTAAATATATCTGAACTAAGAGGGAAAAAACATTTTAAAGTCAGGACACAAGCTGAATAAATGAGGCCAGGCCTCTCTCCAAAATGGGATTTTCAGAATTGTCTTAATTCCAGGCAACACGGTCCTGTTGCAGAGGGGAAGTGCTGCCAGCAACCATTCTCCTGCACTCTGCTCTATTGATCTGGCTCCGAGCTCCAGAAATGGAGATTCCTTAAAGTCAGTTGTAGTCTAATGACATTACTGTGTTAAAAGCTTTTCTGTAGAGGGCTGGTCTTGGCCTGCAGGCATTTGGTACAGACATGGCAACCAGCTGGGTGGTCGTGTGTGTGTGAGAATATGTGTATTTTCATGTCAACTCAAATAGGCTTTTTGCTGAGCTGGTAATATAGGAAACGTTAAAGAAATCCATGGACAAGCAGTCATGCTGGGGTATGAGCTTAACTAAAACTGGGCTGGTTGAAGGGTGGTAATAAGAGAGGGTGGGAGAGCTGTCTCTGACCTGATAGGCAGCTGAACATGATACTGGGTTGGGGGGGTACAATACAGAACTTTTAGGGAGTGGTTATAGATGTTGAGAGAGACAAGCTGGATGAGTGGCTTCAGTGTGGGGCTGTTAGATGATATCAGTTCATTCTTTGTTTCCTAAATGCCTCTTTTGCTCCTGTTATTCTACACAGATGAGTTTGTGTGTGTGTCTTTGTTAACACTACATCTCAGGCTAAGGTTTTAGTGTTTGTCTGGATTTTGCTTTTCAGGCAGAAACAAGTCAGTTTTGAGACCAGTGCAACCAGACAGAAACCAGCAGGAGCGCTTTTGGATTTTCCCCAATTCCCAGCTTACAGGCTGAGACACAGAAAAGAGGGAGGAAGGGAGGGAGGATGATGGGAGAGATGCAAAGGAGGTGGGCTAAATAAGAGCTGAGGGAACAGCAGACATGGAAAGATGCAGGATAAATAAGTCACACTCTTGCAGGTGGTTAGAAGCATTAGTACCGATGAGCTTTGTAAGTAGGTAGGGAGTGTTGTTGGATAAAGTCTGCAAATGGCTTTTAAAATAGCTTAGATGCTCAATTTTCAGCAATGCTTAGAGGTGGACATTTTGGGCTTTTCTTCTTTGGCTGGTGCTTATAATTTTGCCTAATGACTACTGTTTTGTGGCTCATCATGCTATTTTGCTGTTACACTTTTTCATTCATTGTTATCTCACCAGGAAAGGCCAGATGACAGGATAAAATACACAGGAAAAAACACATCTTCCGATTTCTAATGGTTAATATTGGCACTTTCAGCTCTGTATGAACTGTGGATTTTTAGATGCTGTTAACAACCTAACATGACAATCTTAAACATGACAAACACTGAATAAAGTGCGTTCATGTTAGCCTATGAAAAGAAACGAACTACTGTATGGTATTGACTGTGAAGGTCTACTGTGACCTTTTATGGTTTTAGAAGAGCATTCTTTTATTAAAATGTGTATTATATAGTATGCAGCAGAGGGGCATATAGCATATACCTCTTAAATGTCAAATGATTCAAAACTGTATAACCTTTGCAGTTATTGCATTACTTCTAAGTTGAACAGCAGGGTATTTGTTCTCACGGAGAGTTAAAAAGCAACAGTTTTGATTTTCCATATTAAAATAAGTGTCAGTTTTGTCATCCTGTTGCTTTCATTATTATTTCTATATCTGTCCTTGTTTGTTTTTTCAGCACTTTGACTCAGTCTTCTTTGGTATGAGTATACCAGCGTTTGGGAGAGACGTTCTGCCCTGACATTTTAAGTTCTTCTCTGCTACATTTCCTTTTTAAAATCCCCTCAAGATGCTTCACTGGATTCAGACAGGTGACATACCTGGACAAGTACACTTTTTTTTTTTTTTTTTTTTCCCTTCCCATCTCTTATGCGACTTTTGGCCTTGTGCTTTGGATTGTTATGCAGGAATATTCTTCTGCCAATGACTGTGAGGCACATCATATCAGCTAGTATCTTTTTTTTTTGGTGTATCCACAGACAGTCATCTAAAACATCACCTCTCCAACACCTTTTGCACTCATGTAGCCACATGTCATCCCTCTCCCACTCTTGTGCTTCGCTGTGGGAATTCTGCATTCACTGATTTTCCTGGCTAGGTTCACACCAAGCATGTTGGATCGCATCTCAGCTTCACAAATTTATCTTGTGCTATCAGACCAAAGAATGCACTTCCAGTTCTTTAGCCTTTTTTTTTTTCCTGTTCTTTAGCAAAGTGTAATCTTGAAATGTTCTGCAGAAGAGTATGTAGGGTTCAGTGTTACGCAATGACCTTCACGTTGCACTGTGTTGCTGTCACAGAAACTGATTTCCGCTGATAACCCTTGTGCCAAATCCAAGGCAGTTGCTTGCCTGTTTTTCAAAGCTAAATTGAGCAAGAAGAGCACTGTCTGCGTTGTCATCTTTAGGAAGATAGCTGCCTCTGATTAGTGGTGCTACAGCTCGTTGTAGAACTACTGATTACTGTTGCAACTGCAACTTTCTTTTTCTTTTTCTTCTTTTAAAAGTAGATCAACAGTCTGCCTGTACCCATTTCCATCTTTAAAAATCTCAGAGTCAGAATTTAAATTTTTCAGTTTCTTTCCTTGTGGGACTATTATTCTGGTCCAAAAAGTGAGCGGGTTGTGCCTTTCAGTAGTTGTCACTATATTTGGCAATTAGCCAATAGAATATCACAGATTTTGCATCAGTAATTACAGGTTTTCTGGTTTGACTTTTACTGCATTTATCTTTCAAGATATTTTATTGTTCATAAGATGAAATGCATTAATTATTAGCCTAGAAATAATGTTGTGATTGAGAGGTGATACAGTTGGAAATCACTGGACATTTAGTGGCATTGTACAGGGGATCAGTCACCCCTGCTGTACACATTTATATGTACAGTCATCTCTTAATTTAAGAAAAAACAGCCTTCAAAGATCCAATATTTTGATGCAGATAAAACAAAGTACTAATACATGACATGATATTATAAATAAAATGTTTATTTCACATTTTGTGAAATGCAAACCAATTGGTAAACATTCGTCAATAACAGGGCAACTGTGGTGGAATAGTTGACACGTGTTTCTTTATTTCAACGTAAAAATGAAGTGATGGAGCTGTTGAGAAAAGATGTTATATAATTATATTCCAGTGTCTTCTAATAAAACCTCATATTTACATGTTATAACCGTTAACTGGGTGTTAACTAAACCTAATTAAAATATGACTACATTATTAACTGATTGTAAACACAGCTAATCAAGATTTAATGACAGCTCATTAGCATTTGGATATACTCTGTGTTCTTTCACTTCATCACAAGAGGTTTTCAATGACTGTAATGTCACAGTTTGTGATCAGACATGTTATCAGCCATATTGATTCACAAGAGGCTTCACAGCTGGACTCTCATGCGCTTCATTGTTTAGGTATTTCCATGAGCCAGTGAGATAAAGGTCACCTCCCTGAGGCGTAGCTGGTTTCATCTTCTCTGGACAGAGGCGCAGCCTTCCCCCAACGCACCCTCTGACACACACAGACACTGACACACATTCTTATCTCACACCATGGCAGCCTAACCTAGCCTGCATTCCTGTCATGTTCACTTGGTGTGTGTGTGTGTGTGTGTTGTGTGTGGGTACACTGTATCAGTGTGGATCATCTTTAGCCTTGGTGAGGCAAAGCACTGCTACTTTTTTGTGTGTGTAGATATCCTTTTTTTTTTTTTTTTTAAAGCATCTGTATTCGTGTGCTGGGAGGGAATGAATGCTGAAAAGGATTAATGGTGATGACAGATTTTGTTCTTAGAACAAGAAACTGGAGTGTCGTACTAAAATAAATCTTTAAAGAAAACATTGTTCTCTCATGAGCCACGAACTGTTAGTTGCTTGTCATCCTTTCAGTCTAGACTCTTCTGAGTCATTGTCCTAATTATGTGTAGATTGACTGTGAAGAATTTCATTTTTTACCCTCCAGAAATAAGAAGTTGGCTCTCCAGCTGAAACATTAAGTCCCTTAGTTGCATTTTCTCACCAAAGCAGCATTTTAAAATAGCTGATAGATTGACTGTGTAATTTTCACCAGGTTGCAGAACACTCGAGGAGACTATTGGCAAAAAATGATCAGCTTTTTTGTAGTTTCTGTCAATACAACTTTAGGTTTACTTTAAAAAAACAAAAAAAAAAACAAGTTAGGTTGGTCACAGGATTTGCAGTGAAACTAGGGTCAGCGGTCAGAAAAAGATGTAGGCTTAAGAAAATGAGTTGGGAGAGATCAGCTCATCAGGGCTACAGTTTAAGAGAGCAGACTGAAAACCTGAATGAAACCTAAAGAAGTTGGAAAAGGAGTGCTGGTGGCTTGCTCATTTGGATGATAGTTCATTTAAAATAAATGATCCAAAAATAAAATGAGGTTGTAGGAAATGTATAGAATGTCTAAGGGTATATTTTTAATACTTTCTGAATAAATATGCATGATATAGATGATGTCTTCATATAATTATTTACACATGAAATGGGCTGGGTGACATGGAGTAACAAGTCATATTTGGCATTTTAAGACTTGGAGATGCATAATAAATATCTCAGTCTTTTCTATAAAGTGGTTTAAAACTGTGTTGTGCATTTAGAGATGCTCTTCTTCATACCTTGGTTGTAATGAGTGGTTATTTGAGTTCCTGCTCTCTTCCTATCAGCTCAAAGCAGTCTGGCCATTCTCCTCTGACCTCTGGCATCAACAAGGCATTTCCACCCAGAGAACTGACGCTCACTGGAGATATTCTCTTTTCGTACCATTCTCTGTAAACTCTAACATCATTGTGTGATGGGTTGTTGCCATGTGATTGGCTGATTACGTATTTGCATTAAAGAACAGTTGAACAATGGACAATGAGTTTACATCCACTTTAAACAGAAAAGTTGGCAGAGTATCCTTTTGTAGACAGTTGGCCTACTGTTCTGATAATACGCTATACTGGTAACTGTACTGTGATATGCAAACAGTCCATTTGCATATATCTTTTTGGCCAGTTGTTTTTAACAAAATCCTCAGGGAAACTACTTTGACATGGCATCACTTAGTTTGCATCCAACTAAGAATAAGCTTAAAGTGTTGCCTGCTTTGAGTGGGTTGGAGGGGACTTCATTCGACTGCTGTTGGTTTCTTATTTTTTGAGGCGAGACTAAAAGTGTGAGACTGCAGGGGGATATGACAGGTTTTAAATTCAAAGACTGATGGAAGCACATAACTGATGCATCTGTTGCTACTTGGTAAACAGCTAACAGACAGTTGGTACATAGTCTGCAGCAAATTACCCAGTATGGTCTTGCTGTCAAATTAGCAAAAAAATTGCTTCACTTTCTGTTGGAATACATCTTAAAATCAGAATGAATTGAGTGTGGCATGTTAATTAATTTAAACATTTAGCATCTCGTTTAGCCCCTAGAAGTAATTGAATAATCTGTGCTTATTTATATACTGGGGACAGATTATCTTAAACCTCGATTATTGGAGACATGGACACAGACATCTGGAGAGAGCTGAAGGAGTAGTTGTACTTCTTTGAAGCGCAACACCTGGGTTGCATGTATAGTTGGTGCATTGTAACATAAAGTGTATGAGTCTGCACATCACAAATAATAATAATCTAATATCTGATGAGAGTTCATCTTGAGGACCTTCTAGATGTAACCTGTTTGCCATTTTTCTGTGGTGCTCCTCTCTCAGCAACTTCCAGGACCAAGCAAGGATCCATCTTAACTGGATCTTGTTATGCAGAGGCGAGCCATAGAAAAAGGTTTGCAGGAAGTTAGCCAAATAAACAGTCTGCATAAAGACTGGTTCTGCTGTCCTTCTGTGCAGACGATTGGGTCCATTAATGTGCATGAACTGAAAGGCAGAAAGGCTATAACGCCACAGCCATTCAGCACGAGCCAAGCAGACAACCAGACCCTCCTGCTGAGGTTTCAGCTGTGATGTCATCTCAGAATAATTCCTTCCCCTCTTCTCTTTTAATCCTTGTTGTCTGCTGGGAGACCCCCAACACATACCAAAACACACTGCCTATATCCTACCATCTATACAAATCCTGCATCAAAACACTTAAACTGGAGTTAATACCTCACTATCAAATTACTCTCCCTTGCACAATGCATACAAAGCCTGTTTTGTATTCTAAGAATACAGCTCAGAGTCATTAGGACTGATTTTTGTGAGTTGTGGGGGGGGTGGGTGGTTCTGAATAAGGGATTGGTAATGGTGCACAAGGCAACCAGCCTCCATCTCCCCACCATCACCTGTCTGGCTCTGGTTGTATTATTTGTTAGGTGAACAGCAGGAAAGCCATTTGTCTAACTACGTAAGCGTGCCTTTGTGTGTCCAAGGCTATGCAGAGATGAAGGGCATGACTGGAATACATTGTAGAGTCAGAGGTATCATTAAGTAAGCAGTGGAATAACTATATGGGGTGGGTGTGTGTGTGTGTGTGTGTGTGTGTGGGTGTGTGTCCTTTGTCCCCTCTCCCTAAAATGCAGACTAAAGTGCTTGAGAGCTCCATTTTGCTTTGAAATGGTACCACAAACATTTTGTTGGCTGTAGCGTACTACATTTACAATAAACAAACTGATCTTGTTTTTATACTTCACTTTAAGGTGCACTAATAGATGAATTAATGCCACTCTGCACTACTTATATGGTCTCATTCAATCCGTGCTCTTTCAGTCCTTCCCTCTTCTCTCTGACTTGTCACTGCTAATCAGGTCAGGGCTTAAGTTATTTAATTTCTACAACCCTGGAATCTGACTTCCACTTGGGCAAGTGTCCAAACAAGCCACAACTTCTTGGGTAAACAAATCAGATTTCTCTACTCTTGCCACTGAGGAACCCTTCTGTTTTCAGTGAGAAAGTTCAAGAGAGAGTCAGCTGGGGCTGCAATGAAAGGCATTCACATAGTCAGAATCATAAAGGCATAACCAGCCATGCACAGATACGTCAAAAGGCTCCTCTTAGAATGCAGGTCAAAGACAAAGCTGACCTCAAGTTGAAGAAGGATGAGGGGAAAAAATGGTGAGAAGAGGGAGAGCAATTCTACGTGCACACACATCAAGTGTATTGGTAGGGGGTTGTAGTGGCCAGACAGGCCCAAGGGGCAAAGGCTGGTCCCCTGATGGGTGTCTTTCAGTGTACCCAGGCTGGGTGGGAATAAGATCTGACGGGTGTGAAATGGACCTCTCTCTCTGTGACCCAGGCCTCTAATGGGTCCAGGCTGCTAACACAGTTGCATTGTCCTTCAGATTCTCAAAGAGCCTCTATATCAAAAGTGTCATAATGACTAAGCGGGGAATGTATGAATGCCTCAGGAAGTCTTGTGGTATTGTTGATGGCATTCAGTTAATGTCCCCGATCTGCAATGATGTAAAGGGCATCAGAGATATTAACTGGGCCTCTTAGTTGATATCTAATATATCTAATTTTGATGCTACTTGTCAAAAACCACTGTAAAGGGGGGAAAAATTAGCATACCAACTATTTTGTCTTTATCAGCTTTTTTGGCATGCTAACATAAGTCCCTCTCCTCCACCCAGCAAGTTGCATGTCCTCAAAATACTGACTGAGCCCATTTCTGTGCTTTATCAAGTCTTGCTAGAGATGATGACATCCATTTTGTTTGCTTGGAGAGAACAGATGGGCAGCATTGGCAGATAAATGTCACACTAAATGCAAATATAGCACCTTGTTGTTTTTGTGTTTGTGGCTGTTCTGACCGTTCTTGCTCTTCCCCTCTGCTTTAAAAGAACACACATCTCATTGGTGGATGATGACGACAATGTTTCTGGTGGTTTTATTTTATTTTATTTATTTTTTTTGCTCTAGGAAGCAGAGAGATCTGCACATGAATGTACATGGATTGCAGTCATATATTTAGAGGACTTTCATCAATCTGCCTCTCATGCTGTTTCCTCTCAGTCCAGATCTTTCAGTTTGCATAACATTCTGCTTTGCCATTGCTTATGAGCTGGGTACCACAACTGGTGGAGAGCAGGGAAAAATATGGAGTGGAACTAAGGTGAATAAATGTTGTTTCTATAGGGGAAGTTTGATGAGGCTGTTGTGGTAAACTTTAACTAAAATGAAACTACTTTTTGATGGCAATTCCAAAATTGTGGGGCTACTGTGGGACATGCCAGAAAAAAAAATAGGAGAACTTCTGCTTCAGGGTGTGTTTGGCAGGTCTGTTAGCATGGGATAGATCATCTCGCCTTACCTTTTTTATCCAGCAAGGGTCGTTTAAGCTGCTGAAGACTGTCTATTGCTCATTCAGTTCAACAATGGTAACAATCTGCTGAAAATATCCTGAAGGAGAACTTGAAAATGTGACTAAAACTCTAATCAGACCTTAATAATGCAAGTAATGACAGTGTAAACCCAGAGAGGTGTGGGTGTTAGTACTGGTGCTAGTGTAGAACGTGAAAGGGAGAAAAGAGAAAATTTTAACTTTTTTCCTTTGGTTGATATTTTTTTTTCTATATTTCTGACATGTCTTAAAAGGGGGGGGGGAGAAAGCAAGCAAAAAGCAGAGAGAATTAATTCACATGGCAAATGGCTTGCCACGTTGCTCCAGCTGACTCATCTGCTTTCCCTGTTGTTGTTCGTGCTGCCCTGAAGCGGTTGGTGAAGAGCTCTGAGAATCCATCATTGACTTTTGACTTTTAACTGTCATTTCCATGTCCTTGGAAAATATATTGCAATCTATGTGGGTTGTACTGTGTTACAAGAAAGCTGCCATTCCCCGTGTAACTTGAAACCACTGACAGATCATTCACAGGTGTAGTAGCCTGTGAATGATCTGTTTTGCTTACATTTTCTTTTTGTTTTAAACTGTAGCAAATTATGTACTATGGTCACAGCAAGCTGTGATTCTGTGAAAACTGTGTGTCTTACATAAGCATTTCTTTCCTTTTGCTGTGTATTAAAAGCATTTCCTATGCTCTTCAGATCCACAATGCTGAGAAGAGGATGAATCCTCCAGGTCATCTGAGACAGCCAAGTGTCGTTGCTGCTGTCCCTCTGCGACAGTCCTCAGGTCCCACTGGGGTACCATCTGCTTCCCCTCACCCCCTCCTTTGTCCGTGTCCGGATCCTTCCCCCCTCCCCTGCCCCCAGTAGTGACCATCCCAGAGGGGAGGAAAGGCGACCCAGCCTCTGTAAATATGCCTGGATGGAGGTCTCAGTGGCGTCTCATTCTGCTGAACTCCCTGACCTGTGGCCTGGAGATCTGTGTGGCAGCTGGGATTACATACGTTCCCCCGCTGCTGCTGGAGGCTGGAGTAGAGGAGCAGTATATGACCATGGTGCTAGGTAAGAGCTAGGTAAATTCTTACAAAGGGGGATCTAATTACTATGCCTTCTTTGGTACCTCATAGTGTGGGTGTTTGTATGCACTTTGGCCTCACTTTTCTTTACACATTTTCATACTCCCTCATCATTTCTACATCTCTCTCTTTCTGCCAAGGTATTTGTTAAACATGAAAGAAAAAGGTGGGGCTGCCCCCACCCACGGGACCCCAGATTTCAACTGTCTCCTCTGTGGCTTGTTCAGTGACCACATGTGTGAATGTTTTTAATACTATTTTAAGTAAAAGTGATTTATGGTTCTGAAGAGGTGGCAAGCAGAGTAACTAACATTTCAATATCAATGTTTCCCACAGTTTTAGATTCTATTTGTGGTGGGAGTATGCATAAGAAGGCGCAGACAAACTTTAAGTGAATATTAAAAATTTCAGTTTCTTATCTGAAATCAAAAATGTCAAGTGATTTGTGACAATAATAAAACTCACCAATTTCACCAGCTGCCTTTGCAGTGAGCCGGGAATAGTTGGTTGGCAAGGACTAAATAAGAGTGATGACACTGTCCTCTAGTCCTCTAAACTAATTATGGACGGCACATTCTCTCACATGGAAAATAATAATACCTGGGTGGCCCAGTGTATGACGCACCCAGGTATTGTGTGAGGAAACGCTGAACAGCCATTCTGTGATAGTACATTACAAAAACAATCATTTGTGCAACTGAAGAAGGGAAGAAGAGTCAAAAGTGCAAAAAAAAAGCAGGATTTCTGTGAATTCTGTATGTATTCCGAAAGCTTTATTTGTTGTGGCAAGTTTACACAAATAATTTCAGTACAAGCCATTAACTTCACAAGCAGTGCTGTATATCAGATCTGATTGTAGTCTCCAACGAATTTACACTATTTTTTTTCACAAGTTGGCTTGATTTATGAAAGATGTGACCTTGTCCAGTGACAGCTTGTAATTTGTGTGTTCTTGTGGGGTGGGTATCACAGGAGTGTGAGTATGCCTCGGGGCTGTTAACTTCCATTTAGGTCATAAAAACATAATTGAGGTCTATATGGAAATGGGTGGCCAAATCACCTGTTTTGTCAGTGTGACAATCAGGCCCTGTTTGAAAGGCGGTAGGAAAGAGCAGTGCCCGAGGAAGAGCCACTTTCTCAAGTCTGATACACACAGTGCTTTTTCCTTCAGTTTTTGGAACCACTATGATGTCACCATATTAATCCTACTTTGTTGTTGTTGATGCACAAAGTAGGGATAGTAACTGGGGGAAGATGAGATAAAGTGGCATCTCAGTTGGAAATCAAACAAATAGCAATAACATCTTTGCGTTTTCCCTCATTTTGCAGTGGTGATAGTGATGATGATGATAACGAATGTGGCCGCTCTTCACACAAACATTCAAACACATTTTTCAGAGGTGTATTGGCAGTGCTGAGTTTACGTCAAGAAGCTGTTATGAAACTATTTTATTTACATTTCATAATTACATTTAATATGAATCTAAACTTAGCACAAAAAGTAAGGAAGTTTGTGTTTGGTCGATTATTTCTTTTATGTAACAATGCTTCTTGGCAATAAATCTTATACCATTGGAAAACCTATTTATTTTCACTTCAGTGGTGCCACATTTGTAAGGAAAATGGATTTGTGGGTTGAGTAGCAGAGTTGAGTATGTGGGTTGCATCCAGATTCTTCTGCCAAACAGCTTTTTCTGCTATTAACTCTTATTTGGTGTGGTTTATTGGATTGGATGATTGTAGCCTGAAGAAATATGACACATTGTTAAATTAATAAATTGTTACATTGCCAAACAGTGGCCTGTGTAGCATGTGGAAGAACCATACACAGCCACCGCCTCATGCTGGTCACACACTGCTGTGAGATGGCATCCCATTCTTCAGTCAGCAATCATCCAATCCAATAAACGAAGAGTCAATAGCAGAATACGCCGTTTGGCTCTGGCAGAGAAGATTTGGTAAGATTTTCATGGGTGCAGTGCACATACTTAACTCTGCTGCTCTTTTTCAGACCTCTGTAAACCTGATCATTGGGTAAATCCTAGTAGATCCACATTTTCTGAAATACTCAGACGAGCCTGAGTGGCACCAACAACCATTCAAAGTTACTTAAGTCACACTTCTTCCCCACTGTGGTGTTTTTATTTGATTTTTAGCAGGTTGTCTTGACCATGTCGGTGTGCCTAAATGCACAGTGTTGCTGCCATCTGATTGGCTGATTGGATATTTGCATTAATGAGCAGTTGAACAGGTCTGACGAGTGCAATGGCGTTACTGGTCGGGCTCAGTTAAGTTCAAATTGGTCGATATCTGGACCATGAGCTAAAAGGAGTTTTGACACCCTACAGCAGTGTTTAGGGATCTAGTACGTGACAAAGTAACAGCCACCTGAATGTCAGGACCCAGATTTCCAGCAGATCATTGCACTGAAAAGAGCTGGCAACTGTTATTTACTTCACCTGTCTCATTTTACTGTTTGCATTTATACTCTGAGTTAATGTGAATAGTTGCTTTATCCTGTAAGTGCAAATGGCATTCACATGGTCCTCACTAAAGGCGTCTGTTTGAGACATTGCCTTGTGACTGTACTAATGATAGATATAATTCCAGCATAACAAAAGGCTCAGGGCACACAACAGAAATGGCTATTCAACCATATAAAACAATATACACTCCTACTCTTTCATTTCTCTAACAGCTTCTTGTGATATGAAGAAAAATGATTTCATTGTAGTGTCCCACCCAAACATGCTGCACTGTAAGCCAATCTGGAAATAGCTCTCAACATAATTCTCATATGCTTGTAGTATAATGGCGTGCCGGAATGTTATTTGAATGAAGATGGATATTGTGTCTTGGGAAGCTTATACCTAATTTCCCCAAGCAGTAGTGTCAAGTTCTCAGATGGCTGCTTTCTACTTTATTTAATAGCCATTTGTTGGTTGATTCATCTTACAGTAATTACTTTCTCTCTCTGGTTTCTTGGAGAAGATACTTTCTGCTTTTTAGCACTTAATTGTAAGTATATTTAGTCGGATATTAAAGTAAGAGAGCACATGACACTTTTTTATTCATTGTTTGCTAGCTTTGACAACACTGATTTTTTTTTTTTGTTTGTTTTTGGTGTGTGTGTGTGTGTGTTGTCTAAACAGGAGCTTGGGTTGTATTTAAAGACAGCAAAGTGTGTGTGGTGAGTAGGGAATGGGGAATGTGTAATACAGTGACACTTACAGCTGTAGATGATAAAGATTGTTTTGATGGGCCTCCACAGCTGCAGGAGGGATAAATGTGATCGAGGGGAGACTGCCTGGCAGCAGTGTACTTGCCCGTCTTTCTCATTTTACCTGCCTGTCTCCATTTCCCAGTTTAAGTGGCTCCGTGCTTTCAGTTTGTGTGCTTTAGGTGTTCTTTACCATGTTTCAGTTTCTCGTCAAGGTGCAGAAAGAGTGCAAATTGATCTTGGTTGTGAATTCTAGTTATACTTCCTTGTTTTTAATGTTTTTACAACTATACAAGAATGTTCTTGATTGGCGGCCTCTGTGTATTTTTGTATGTTCTGTAAATGTGTACATGAATGGGCAGTGTGGCCACTCCAGTGTAAGAGTACTTCACAGGGCACCTTTTTAAATATCAAAATCTAGCTCCATGATGGCATCCCATTAGATATTGTGTGTATATCTCATGGTGTGTTCTAATTAGCCAGACCCAGCCACGTGTAAAAGATGGCTGGTACCTTCAGGCAGCAAGCCATCTGTAGGAACCGTCACCCCAGCAGTCAGTAATGATGGCAGAGGGACACATGCAGTTTACCCTGTAGTAGGTCAATAACAAAGAGGACCTGAGACGACAAGTAAAAACCAGGCAGAAGAATTCCACTTGACCAGATCTGGTAGCATTTGGAAGTCAAAGCAGAGATTTTAAGGATGCTGGCGTCTGTGGCAGCCAAAGGCGTGTATTGAAAAGCCCCCCCACCACACACACACACACACACACACACCGATATTTGTGAATTTATGTTTGTTCCCTACATTGTCTGCAGTTCTCTTTACTTTGTACACATTATTTGTCTTTCCTGCTTCTTTTCTTCTTATTATATCTTATTGTTTGCTAGTATGACCTCTGACTTCTTCTGTGTTTATCTGGTTGTACCTGCAGGTATTGGGCCGGTGCTTGGCCTGCTGTTCATCCCTCTGATTGGATCAGCCAGTGACCAGTGCAACAGCAGTTATGGCAGAAGGCGGCCTTTCATCTGGCTGTTTTCCCTGGGAGTCCTTCTGGCACTTTTCATTATTCCCCACGCTGACATCCTGGCAGCCCATGTTGCCTGGGGTGGCCGCACCCTCCAGGTATGGTGAATATTTATTGTTTGAATTTTTATTTTACAGACAGTGTGCTCCTGTCTAGAATAAGCTTTATTCAGGGTTCTTATTTATTACGTAAGACCTTTTTAAATTTTTACTTTCCTCCTTGTAACTTATTCCAGGTGGGCTTCCTTATCCTTGGTGTTGGGCTCCTTGACTTCTGCGGACAAGTGTGCTTCACACCACTGGAGGCTCTTCTGTCAGACTTATACCGGGATGAGGAGGACTGCAGCCAAGCTTTTGCCATGTTCTCCTTCATGGTGAGCTTGGGAGGCTGTGTGGGCTATTTGCTACCTGCACTGGACTGGAGTCATGGCCTGCTCTCCGTTTACCTAGGAGGTCAGGCTGAGTGCCTCTTTTCCCTCCTCATCCTCATCTTCATCTGCAGTGTGCTCATCACCATGAAGGTGTCAGAGGAACCCTCGTGTGCCAGCAGCACATTGGCAGGATCAGGATCTTCACTGGAGTCGGGGACTGGTGTAATGGAGGCCGGCCGGTGCAGTGTGCCGCGCTCGTGCTGCTACCTGCTGAAGTGCAAGCTGAGGCTGCTCAAATCTGGACCCCTGATGTGTTTACTGAGATCATGCTGGTCCATGACCCCAGCCATCTACAGGAGCTACTGCCATGTCCCACGGGTGATGAGGCAGCTGTGTGTGGCTCAGCTCTGCAGCTGGATGGCTGTCATGTCTTTTATGCTTTTCTACACAGACTTTGTGGGTGAAGGCCTCTACGAGGGCGTTCCCAGTGCATTACCAGGGAGTGTGTCCAGACAAAGATACGATGAAGGTCAGAATCCTCTTCATACTTTATATGCATATAAGATTTATGCCTTGTATCTTTAAAAATGTATATGTTATTGTGGTAAACAAATCTCTTTGGGGTTGCGTTAGGAAGGGCATCCAGCATAAAAATCTGCTAAATCAAACGTGTGGAGCTACCCACTGTGATGACCCCTTGTGAATAAGAAAGCAGCTGAAAGTAGCTTTCATTTCATTGTGGTATACGCTGTAGAGATTTGCGTCCATCATTAATCTTTGTATAGGTTCATATTAATTTAGTTTCAGCACTGTAAACAATATGTTATTGCCAAAAAAAGCTGATTATCAGTGGTTGTTATGTTAATTACATGTCCTCTTCCTTTTGTCATCATGACACAGAACTGGCTTAGAATCCACTTTCTCTGTCACAGCCGAGTCTGATGCACTCCTGTATATCGCTTCCCCTGCATTTCTTTATTCATTTCTGGTTTTTGTCATTGTATCTGATGCAGACAGAAAAGATAAGTGAGACTAACAGACTGATAGAACACTAAAGATAAGATTGTGAGCATTTTGTGTAGTTATACCATTGAAAAACTAAAACTATTTCTTTTTAAGTGTGCTTAAGTCAATGTCAAGCAAACCACTTCAGTATTTCAGGTATTGAGTAAATGCACAGGTAGTACATTTGCTGCCACTATTCTTGCTAGACACTTGTGCGGCCATATTCTTTGGCTTTGCAAATGCTGAGCTGTTTGTACCATAATAAAAGCTTTAGACAGTCTAAAGGTAGCGCTTAGGCAGAGGCAGGATTTGGTGCAGACCAACTGTTATTATTTTTATTTATCAAACATTTAATTTACAGAGCTTAACATGACAGGTCTATAGAGCACTTGTGACCTCTACCAGCAGCCACCCCTAATTGGGTTGTCATCAGCCCTTTATACTGAGCTGCTGATGAGCCATGCTTTGCTCATAACTATGCCAGGGGTGTTTCCATGCTTCTCTAAAGGCAATTAAGCCATGTAGCAATTTTTACCTGTCAGCCTAAAAAGGCTGGGTATTGTCACCCTGCCGGGTGGGCGGGCAACCAATTTTCAACTTTGTGAGCACAATAACTCGAACTATGTGACCTAGCATGTTCAAATTCACACCATAGATGCATCTACTAAAAATCTCAGATGAGTTTGAATCTCAGGGACCCTGACCTCGGTAAAGTTCTGAGGTCATGTTTTCCGAAAATCTTGTGAACGCAATAACCCAAATGATGTTGCCTAGTATTTTCAAATTAATGCCATAGATGTACCATAGATGTACTAAAACTCTTTGTTCTTACCATTATAATGCCAGTCACAGAAAGTGACAGTATTCTTAGTGGTTTATTATCATTTTAGCATTTCTTATTCCTGGTTCTTACTTGGCCATTTTGAATTGATATGGTGAAAAAAGTCACTGAGGCTCATATGCACTCCATTAAGAGCTACTGAGACCTGTAATTATGTGTTCTAGAACTTGTACTTCCAGGGTATTTGTGCCACCTAAAGATTCTACTGCTGATGGGTAGTACTGGAGGCTGACAGTATTTTTTTATATTATGTCCTATGAAATAGAAACAGCCTTTATTGTCCCGCAAAGGGGAAATTGCAGATGATTAAACTATCACCAGCACCACCCGCAAATACTATATTTACATTAAAATCATATAACCCTACAAATCCCAGATAAACGCACAAAAACCCCAGGCAACTCCCCCACACAATCTTATCCTTGGTCTCTCCCGAAACCTTTAAATTGTGCTCAGTCACAAGAGGACAAAGGAAAAAACAGGTGAGTGACTGCTACACCATGAATCTACTTGCTTTAACCAGTAATGAAGCAACTCTTTGTTACATCCCCCTCAATGGGGGGGAAAGATTTCAGTGCTCTGGTATTCTAGACAATCAATGAGCCACCACATTAGACTTCCCTAGCCTGTAGTGGACAGCAAAGCTATATTGTTGCAAAGAGAAGTACCACCCAGATATAGATGTGTCAGCATCTTTTATACGAGTCAATCACTGGAGGGCCTGATGATTAGTCTCCAAGAAGAAGTGGTGTCCCAGCAGATAATATTTGCAAGATTAAATTGCCCACTTCATTGCCAAACACTTTTCTACAGTCGAGTACCTCATCTGTCTGTCCAACAACTTTCAACTGAGAAACACCACCAGTCTCATCTCTCCATCAGCCTCTTGTAGGAAGGCCACTCCAGAGCCCACTCCTGATGCATCTGTCTGCAGGATGAATGACTTGTCAAATTCAGGGCTGTGAGGAACAGGCTGGGTAGTGATGGCTTCTTTGAGGTCTTTGAATGCTCTAGCACATTCCTCTGTCCTGCATACCTTGTTAGGGGCTGAGTTCTTGGTGAAGTAATTCAACTCCCTGCCAATTGGGGGCAAAGTTTCTGTACCACCCAACCAGGCAACAAGCCTCTGGACCGGATGGCAACAATTTTCTCCACTTGAGGCTTGACCCTGCCAAAGCCAGTGAAGTCCAGGTGCTCCACACACTTGTGAGGGTTGATGATCAGCCCAGCAGCTTTACTTTGTAAGACTCCCTGCAAATGGGTTACATACTTTCCCGAGGACCTGATGTACACCACCCCATCATCCAGGTGTTCTGCAGAAAATTCTGACACATCTCTCAGCCTATCAATTATTGAAATGTGGCTGGTGCCCCCTGGAGGCTGAATTGCATAAGTTTGAACTGGTGCATACCAAATGGTGCCTTGAAGGCTGTGAATTCTTTCCTCCGGTGCCTGGCCAGCTGCCAGTATCCTTTAAACAGGTCTAAAGTGATGATGTGTTTTGCCCTACCAACTTTTTCCAACAGGTCATCAATTCTAGGCATTAAGTGTGGATCAAAGCTAGAAATCCTTGACTGCACAGACCAACAACTCCTGGTGTACAGGCTGCTGACAGACCTGAAACTCTTTTAGCAAGTTTATGTGAAAAGTCTGGTGCTCCTTTTCTGTCTTTCTGCCATATACAGTTCATACGTGACCTTACTCACTGGTTTGGTGATTTCATATGGTCTGTGCCATTTGGTCAGAAAAGTTTCTACCCCGTTTTTGACTGCCCACTTTGTTCACCCCCTGCAGACTTACTTAGTTGGGTGTTAGTAGTTCTCCTGGCCAAAATGTCCACTCTCTATTCACAATAATTTTACAAATACATTTACCCACACTTTTTTTCTAACCACTTGGTAAACAGTTACACTTATGGCTAATATTGTCTCTGTATCTTAAAACATCTCTCCACCATACACTGAGTAGCTACTCAAGTGCCTGGATGATGTGAACACACAAATTATTAAAATGTTCAATAAATAACCAAGAAATGTTTAAGAGTTCTCACGTGTAAGTTTATACTTCTTAATATGCGAACATTTTCCAGAAGTTCAAAGTGCTAACTGGAGTGCAAATGTGCCCTGAAAATACAATTTACTCACAGCTGTCATAACAAAACAAAGATTACGGGTAGATAAACCAGACGCTGAATTACTCAAACTTCACTATGTACTTTGTTTAACTTCCCTTCCTACTACTACCCTTAAATCTGGGGCTCACCTTCCCCCTTTTCACCCTTTGCCCTTTTTCATTTGGCATTTTTATCCATCCATCCACATTCTTTTCATGCTCCTCTTTGTCCACCTCTCTCATTCTTGACTTTGTTTACTTTCTAATTTTCCTGTGTTCCTACTCCCGGTGCTTGCTGGACCATGAGGAATGTCACACTCACAAAGAATTAATGTCAAGGAATCAGCACACAAAGAGCGTGTTCATTCAAGTCAGGTAGACAGCCAAAGCACACAGTTCTGAGGTCTGAGTTTCGTTTGTTTAATCTGAAATGCAGCGGATGTTATTACACTGTTATTCAGTCTGCAGATGTTCCTCTGTATGAGGGTAATCTGCATTGTTTATAGTTGCATGCTCCTTTTTGCCTAAGGGTAATCTCTATTCTTTATGCATCTCATCTTTCCAATTAGGGAAAGTTACAGTGCAAACATTTGTCTGTAAAATTTGTACCACCGAAAGTTATCTTTGCATGGTGCAGCAGGTTCAGTAGCATTCTGGCTCCCTCCCTTATCTGTCCGGGCTTCAGTTTCAGTACTCATTACATTCTGTAGCGTTTCTAAATGGAGCTCATTAACTTTGCTTTCCAGGTGTAATATCATACACATACCCTTCCATGTTAAGTTGGCCTTTGCTTGCTTTGCTGCTGAACTTCTGACCCTAACTGTTTACCGAGAGCAACTGGAGGTCAGGACGATGGCAGGGAGAAATAAATAACAACCCAAAGACATCATCATTTAAGCATCTATGGAGAAGTGTAAGAAACCCATATGAATAAACTGGGAACATATTAAACAAGTAATTATTGGAATAAAAAGTGCAACAATTGATTATTTTGAAGAAGAAGAAGAAAAAAAATTTTTTTTAAATGACAGTAACATTTCTGAAAATCTGTATAAAGATGGAATTTTTTTCCTCTTACTATTTAATATTTTGAAATTGAGTGTATTCTTTCAGTTTCAAGAGGGACACGGCAAATGAGGCTATATTTGCAGTGTTTGCACTAAACTTTAATATGTGTGGGTTTTTTGTTTTCTTTTTTTAATCATTGAATGCAGTTTTTGGGAACGTTGTTTACTGTGAGCTACAATATCAAGAACTTTGCCTTTATGGGTTTAGATTCATCATAAGTTTAAATTTTCCACTTACTAACTGTTAAAATGATTTAGGAACTGAAAGCCTTTTGACAATAGTGAGGAAGATAACAAAGTGATCAAGATTCACTAAAGAATCTGCAGCTCTTCATCACCCCATCCATAAATGGCCCATGATTTGGGCCAGCTTGTGCACCACGCTCTCTTGGGCTTTTCAAGCATTAATCTCAGGTTGATACTGCCTGTGATGGTCCAAATCAGTCAACCCAAACTGGGTGTCCGTGCTGCAGAGTTCAGTGAATGTCACTCCAAGCCACATTCTGTTATTGTGTTTGTGGAATTGACATAAAAAAGGATTCTTGGATCTCAGATATGTTCAGTTTTGGGTAAGCATGTCTAGTATTTTTCCACTAGATTAGGTCATAGAAAGAAATGGCCTGAGTCGATTCAGAATATCTGATTGTAGCTTAAGCTGATGACAACACAAAGCTATCTTTTGTCATCCTTCACTGGTTTAGCTGGTTTTTATACTTATTTCTTTCAGGAATCCGTATGGGAAGTATGGGCCTGTTCCTGCAGTGTGCTACCTCAACCTTTTTCTCTCTGGTTATGAGTCGTTTGGTACGGCATTTGGGATCCCGATGGGTCTACCTGAGCAGCATGGTGAGCTTCACCATCTCTGCTTTGGTCATCTGTCTGTCCAAAAGTGTTGTCTTGGTCACTGTAATGGCAGCTCTCACTGGCTATGCATATGCGATGCTGCAGACCCTCCCTTACACACTCACCTGCCATTACCACAAGGAGAAAGAGGCAAGTACAGAATTAACAACTTCATATGCAAAGATGTTATGCTTTTGGGAAAATATAGATGATTAAGATGATTGTTCTTTTCTCATTTCAGGTCTATATGCCAAAAAAAGTAACCAAAAGCAGACATAAAAATGGCATAACAGCCATGCGGGACTCTGTGTATTTGACTCCTGTGGAAGAAGAGGGTGGATTGAACCCCAAAGCAGAGCCTCCTTACAGGCACTCCTTCTTCAGCCAGGAGAGTTACGAGTACTACCCCAACCCACAAAGCCAAAATGGCTCGTCTCACAGCTCCAGTGTTGCTGAGCAGGATGAAGCCGAGTTTGGCTATGAGAAACGCGGTGTGGGCTTAGATTTTGCCATCTTAGACAGCACCTTTCTCCTCTCTCAGGTTTTCCCCACCCTCTTCATGGGCATGATTGTTCAGTTTGCACAGTCTGTCACTGCCTATATTGCTTGCTCTGCCATCTTTGGAGCCGTTGCTATCTACCTGGCCAGTCAAATTGTCTTTGACCAGAAGGACCTCAGAAGCTGAGACTTTGGATGCAATAGATGACAGAGTGATGGGATTGCAAATAATCAAACATTCAGGTTCCATGAGTGGAACTCAGTGCACTACTGTTCCCAGACTGCCTTTTGCTCGTAACATCTTTTTTTTTTTTTTTTTTTTTTTGCTTTTATGAAAGCTCAGCATTAAGGTATATCTGTTAGCATGTGACAGGCTGTGTGAAACTGGCTTAGAGAAAATCAAGTCAGGAACCATGCTTTCTGCCAGTGGTTTGTAGTTGCCATGTCATAACAGGAATTGTTACCTGCTACCGAAAGAGTCAACACCTGCTCAGGTCAGGTGAGGTACACTGTGTACTGAAACCTATTGAATTCAATAGATACGTCATGATATAATTTCTGTCCATCTTTTTCCTCAGGTACCTTCAAACAGATTTACTGTATAACCCATCAACCTCAAACACACATCTACTAACTTTTCTATATTTTTTAAATTATCTTAAGCCAAGCTATCCACAGTTTTATACAGTACAGTCTGTTTTAGTCTTTGCTCATATAGACTCATCTTCACCATCACTAAGGCATTTTCCATACTGGTTATCATCTTAATGATATGTAAAATTAAATTAGTGGGTAAACTAATTTTCAAGGTGGGGGTGGTGGTCCTCAAGCATATTAATGCAAAATAGAAAAGATAGATTTTCTTCACAAATGTGCTACTTCATTAATTAATTTGAGACCTTCTAGAGAGGTATTAAAAAAAGTAAATGCCTTGCCATTTAGTCTCTACAATTATGCAACTCTGTATGATCTCTTATTAGACCTTCCTTTCCTGCTAAATGTCATCATCTTTCAAACCTGATTCCTCCAGTTTTCAATGGAGCTTTTTCTGTTAAATATGGCATCATCATTCATGCTTGACTAGTTTCCACCATGAGTAAACTAACTTTATGTTTTATGTGGTAAGCCACCAATATATATTGGTAAGCCACAGGGATCTGGTGGTTCTGTTGGGCCACCAGTGTTAGTTTGTGGGTGTATGCTGTTCCGAGTGATCACCGTCATCCTTTGATGAAACAATTTTGTTCTAATGGGATTGGTCATATCCAGGATGTCAGTGCCCCCAACCATAGTGGCATGTGGGGGTCACTGAATGGTGAAAATATGAATAATTTCCTTCAGTCACCAGATCTCATCCTTGTTTACTGCCAGTGGGAGATTTTGTACCAGTGGTAGATGGCACTCTACTGCACCATCATGGTGTTTCATCCCTCTAGTGTAGTTCCAAAGACTTGGAGAGGCAGTGCCAAGGCCTGTTCTGGCCCAAAGCCTTATTAAGAGACTGTATTTTATTTTCCTGAAATATGTCATCAGTCAGTGAGCTATACTTTGCCCCTATTCCTCCCCTCCCAATCTAGTGCCATCTATTAGTGCAGTTTACTGCGAATATTTGTAAATGTTGATACAGTATAATCCCTATGGGAATTTGTTATGTAACATGCTGAGGTGAAGTTGCTGACTATGATGATTTAGGAATTGGGCTATTTAGCTGAATTGGGAACATTGTGTCAAATGTCCTTTGTGTAGATAATCAAGAAATGTCATCTAGTTTAGTGGACTGCTTATCCTTTCAAATTATGCTTCTGACCAGGAAATCTATCTCAGATTTGTACTTGTTTTTAAGATCCCATACTAATAACACACTTTCCCTATTGCCTAAACCCCATTTAAGTGTATTTTTTTAAAATGACAATCTAGGACATCCAGATGGGCTTATTATATAAGGCCAGACGTGAACAGTAAACACGCAGGGTGATGTCTTCTGGATGCCCACCTCATAGCAGCTGTTCTGGAAAATGTCTCCCAAAAAAGTTATACTGTGCATTTGGTTACCGAAAAGCATGCAAGTGTGAGAAATGAAGGCCATGTTGAGTAAGTGTGTGTGTGTGTGTGTGTGTGTGTGTGTGTGTGTGTGTGTGTGTGTGTGTGTGTGTGTGTGTGTGTGTGTGTGTGTGTGTGTGTGTGTATGCATAACACGGAGGACAGATTGTAAGAAATCATGAGTAAGTGTGAGGGTAATAAGTGATATGACTCAAACTAATGCAGTTTTTTCACTGCATTGACTTAGACTATCCTGAGTAATGCTTTACATCACAAAGCATCGTCTTTTAGTTGAGTTCTTTAAAGTGGCCAAATGATATTTGTATCACAACTAGTGAGTTCTTATTGAGAATTTGTTGTATCCTTTCTGTCTGTTCTCACACAAGAGGTAGCAAATTGTGTTCAGTAGCTACAAATAGTCCAGAAGGATCAGATTTCCTGCATTGTACTGAGTTTTGGAAGACCAGAAATTTTGTCATGTTGACATTAATGCCAAGTAGAACACTCAAGCAATCAGTGTATCCTTTTCTCCCTGAAACATAAAAAAAATGTCTAGCATTAACTGAAATGTCAAAGGTTGTTTTACAAGTGCCTGTACATTTTTTTTTACCAAACATGTTTTGTACATATGTGTTTATTTATTATGCTTTTATTACAACATAGCAAGTATTAAACCTATTGGACTCTTTTGGCATCTGTCATAGGTGCAAGGGTGAAGGCTCTTTCTGTGAAAAAAAAATAAATTATTTGTATAGATACGTTATAGAAGCATCCTCAAAGCTATAATTTATTTTAATATTTTAATATTACCCGCTTTACCCTCTCTGTTGGCTTTGGTGACATTGCAGAACCTGTTGCTGATGCCTTTTATGCCCACGACACAAGCAAGATGGATTGAATTTCCTTTTCTATTTTCATGCTTCAAATAATAAATCTTGTCCTTTGTCAGTAGTGATTCATCAGGGTCATATGTAACCACTGTTTCTTCTTATCAGAGGTCAATTATATTGTTTACCTTAATTACAGATAAATGTAACTGGATGGGTGGAGTCTTTTTCACTCTCTTATGCCCTCAACCAAATGTGTGTTTTTTTTTTTTTTTAACAAAGTGCCAAGAAAGAGTGATGTAAGGCCAGAAGTTGCTGTTTTTGATTTTCCGTTTCATCACGACTGAAGTTACTTATTTCACTTTCATCATTCAGCCATAACAAGATGTACGTCATTTTCATTGTACACCTATCATACTGTGTGTAAATGTGCAGTTACCAAATAGATTTTATACAAAATAAAAACTGCATTTTCAATGAGATGTTGTCCTTGAATAATTTTATTAAAGGGTAATAAAAGATTGGTAATTCATGCTACAGCATTTAAACAAAGTATTACCTAAAAGAAGTGAAAATAATCTAACTACCTTCATTCATTTAATCTGAACTCCACTGAGTAATTGAGTTATCAACATTTTACAAAGCATACAAACCATACGCCAACATACGCTTTTCAAATACTTAGAGAATGTCGATCAGAACTACGTAAATTGAGCTCTGCCGCCTGACCACCAGTGCCCGACGTATCCACTCTTATTCACTTGTACACCACTGCAGTATTGCGTGATCTGCAGGCCTCATTGAATTCTCTAAAATAGGCCATCTTCGAGTCACAAAAAGACTCTACTGACAATATTAGACAGGAACAAGCTGTGAGTGCCGTGTGGAAAGCAACCAAAGCCGCCGGAGATAAATTCAATAAGGAAATGGAAGCATAAAGACCGAAATGGAAACCGTACGCAGTAAACCACAGAAAATGATGGATTTTAATCAGAAGGTATGTACATTAATTCTACATGTTCTCATCTATGCTGGCCCATATATTTGTGCGTAATCTGGTGATTGGCGGCCAGCACTGTTGCCAAATTTTGTGTTGTCTCAAAAGTTGCTAGAAGTCGCTAAAGGACGAATTGAGGTCCGGGGGGTGGGGGGTGTCCCCCTCTGTGCTGAAGTGAGGTCTGGGCCATAGCATATGAAGGGGGACGTAGTACGAGTGCTGTATGTACACAAAACACAGCAACAGCAGAGTTTTCAGGTTTCCGATGTTGTGCCAAAAAGAGATTTCTGATTTTTTTTTTTTTAAATGTATTATATTTGCTTTTATCGTAAATAGACTGTGGTGCACAGGATTTATGAAGGGCTTATATCTAAAATGAAGAAATGACTTGTTTTGCAAATATATTTATGACTGCATTATTGTATCAATCCACTCCTTTTTGTCTACTCTTCATAGAACTATAAAATTATATTTGTTGCAATTGCTGCAGACCTCTTGGCCAGATCTCTTGGGAAAAAAGACATTTTTAATGTCAATAATAGTTTTTATCCTCATTACTAAAGAATATATGAAAGTCACTTTGCCAAGAAGTGACTGCAGCTTCTACCTTGTGGCAGGAGTGTAGTTTCTTGCTCAAAATGAATTGATATAATTCATGAGAGATAATGTTTGAGATATGCTTGACAGATTATAGGTCAACAAGTCATTTACAACAATATAAATACCAGCAATAATTTTTTTGGCAAATACCGGAAATCACTTTTTGGCACAAGACCGGCTATTCAGATGACAAATTGCTCCACTGCCACTGTGTACAGTGTGGTGGCATGTACATTTCACGTACATGCAGTGCAGTACACATTCAAATTCAAATCAGTTTTTGGCACCCTATAAATTCTAATATATAGATATATCTCTTTATTACAGGGTGTACCCTGCCCCTCGCCCTATGACAGCTGGGGTAGGCTCCAGACCTCCCACGACCCTGAAAAGGATAAGCAGAAGAGAATGGATGGGTGGATTTTTATTAGTGCAACAATATAATGTTTTAATAGATAGGAAAGAGTATATTTGATACCAAGATTTCCAGAATTTTTCAACACCAGGATGTGTTTTTAATACTTCCTATTACATTAAAATACCAAAGAACCAGGTGAAATTAAATGTCATGAAAAAAGATCAACATTTTCTTTGTACACTTTTGGGGAGGAGGGTCTGAAAAAGAGTACTCTTTGTACACTTTCGAAAATGCTGATAATTGTGAAAGACCCCTAAAAGCTTAAAGTGTCTGCAGACACTGAAGACTTACAGGCTCTACAATAAATGAACTTGGAAATGGTGCCATCATTTGGAAATCTTGGGGAACTGATGTGTGCAGGAGAGCTGTTTGTGCGCAGCTGCGTTGGCCTCACTGACGCATGGACATGCTGTTGGTGGCATTATCCATTACATGGAAATTACGATAGGCTTTCATGTTACACGCAATGGCATGCTGACAATGTGTGCCATTTCATGACAGGCCTCTCCAGTGTTCCTCATAGCTCTCACGAATGCACCATGGGAAATGTACGGGTTAGAGTATACAGGGGAAAATGTGACATGATTAAAATGACACAGTGGGCCTCCGTTACCCAGTCGTGCTGTAGAGTTCAGAGGCGCTCAGTGTCTTGTTCAAGGTCAGAGGGGCGGATGCTAGCCCGCACTGAGGGCTTGAACCTTGATCTTTGCGGTTGATTGGTGGTGAGTTCCCTGCTGGCTGTCTGGCCCAGCTGACATTTCAGTTTAGGCTTGAAAAAATATAGATTTGCTGGGAAAAGGTCTTGAACGGTGCAGGGAAAAGAGGGACCGCAAGAGCCCTGTCATTGCTCTCCGGTGACAAGTGGGCCTGTTTTTACACCTTCCATCTAAATAAGGAAGCGATCGGGCAGACATATGACCACCGACCCAATTTGGGAGCAGCCAGAGTGCCCCATCGCGTCCATACCGCGGAACGCCAATAAGCTTTCTTCTCTTCCAGTCCAGCAGTAACAGCAGGATATTCACCTCAACTCTCCACAGACTTGGTATTTTTTTTTTCTTCTGTTGTCCGCACCCTCTCTACCTTTGTAATATCCCAGCGGGTGAGATCAGCATGATGTCATCTAGGGATGCGATAGTCTTGGCAAGGTTGAAGGGTTTTTGGTGAGTGGCAGCCTAGAGTATAATATTCTCAACTCTTACCGAGAGAGAGAGACTGCCAGAAGGGAGAGAGAGAGAGAGTGAGTGTGTGAGAGAGAGGGGCGCGGGGGAGCTGCAAAACATGGTAATCACCACCACCAACATCACCATCACCATCACCATCACCTCCAGCTCTGCCGCGCACTCTCCCGTCTCCTCTCCTCCTCTGCACCGGGGCTTGCGTTTCATGCCCAAAGCACTGATCTGTGCTCCAAAAATAACCCTCAGCCAGCATGCCGAAGGAAGCAAAACAAGAAGAGCGGTATTTTTAGGGTCATTAATTTTGACCACGTGGCCCGAAGGTAAACCGGATGGCCGTTGCGCAAAGGCTCCTCGTCAGTATGTCCTGCGAGGCCGGCACGCCGCACTGGACGCTGACCGCGGTGGTTCTCCTGGGCTTTCTGCTGGGGATCGTGTCAGCGTACCCTTTACCAAGCAGCAGGACAAATGCAACTTTACTGGAGAAACGATGGGAGACCCTCTTCTCGCGCTCTGTACTGGGGATCTCCGGAGAGAAACCGGAGCTGAATTGGGAGAGTGACTATCTGCTGGGCATCAAAAGAGTGCGGAGGCTCTACTGCAACGTGGGCATCGGGTTTCACCTTCAGATCCTCCCCGACGGCAGGATAAACGGTGTACATAATGAAAACCAGTACAGTGAGTTATACCTCCACCAATGTAATGCAATAGACATAAAAGAGAGACAGTCAATAAGCATGGATCTGCGATGAGCGGAGTAGTCTATCCCTTCTATTAATTTGCATGATCATATCTCATCCGAGTCAGGGGGAGAATTGAATTTCTTCCACGGCAAAGACAGATCTATTAAAACACGTATCCATCAGTATTGAAAACCCCTCTTCCTCCCCCCTCCTCCTCAAGCTCAACCATGTCATGAATGTATGGACGCTTTTAGACACAACTTATTTTTACGCAGCCCTCTGAGGGCGGTCCAGAGACCAATAGCCGCGCACGTCGTGCAATTAGGACAGCAATTATTGCAATAACCACAATGCGCTTAACTGATGCGCCTGGATGCAAATGTAAGATGGGGTGAAAGATGCAGAACAAAGGCTCGGCATGCTGCGCAGCAACCTGCAAGGTTACACCCATAGACGCAGAGAAAGCACAATGCTACAGTAGCAAAACGCACTAATTTAGCAAGGATGCTCCTTTGGTATTTCATTAATTAATTAATTTTTTTTTACTCTAACGTAACATATCTTTGTCATGTATCAGGTCTAATAGAGATCTCTACGGTGGAGAGAGGAGTGGTGAGCCTATATGGGGTGAAGAGTGAGCTGTTTGTCGCAATGAACAGCCGTGGGAGGTTATACGGAACGGTAGGTATGCACAGTATTTCGTATATTGTTCAGCACTGTTGGTTAATTGGATCCTGAAATTAGGACGCACTTGCAGCTCGATCCGCCTTTTTTTTTGTTTGCCTGGCATATTTTGGAAAGAGACTCTTGCCTTATCTGCCTGCAGGGGAGATGCACATTATGTCTTGCGAAACCTACCTATATTTTAATTTCATCAGGAATTTATAAAGCTCTATTTAAAGAAAGTGTGCTAGGCCTGCTGGCCGATGGGTAAATAATGATGAGGTTAACAGATGAGGGATTTAGACCACGGGGCTGCACCGGTGGTGGTGTTGCGTGCGTGCCTGTGTGTGTGAGAGAGAGAGAAGAGGAGGAGGAAAAACCCCCTGGTGCCAAGAAACCTGTCAGCAGAGCTGAACATCGATTTTTAATGGCAAAGTGCTTTTTTGCAGCACAGTGCGCATCACATACATGTCGAGAGGCAAAAGGGTACTGCCACCTTCCACAGCCCTTCATAATCCTACCCTTCAAACATTTTCAGTTTATTTCTCTTAGATATCTTCATATTAAAAAAAAAAAACCTGAGAGAACTGTTGTTAAGAGTTTCCTGGCAGTTATTACTCATGGCTTTGTTTGCTTGTTCTCCACAACAAGCTGCTTTTGAGACTTTTGAAATTATGGATTCAGTCCAAAAACAGGTGTTTTAAAGGCGCTGAAGATGCTTCAAGGTGAAGCACATTTTGGATTTTTGGTGTTAGATAGAAGTACAAAGCAAGCAAACCAACACATGGAAACCTCTGGTATTTATGTATTTTACACCCTCTGGTACAATCTCTTAATCAGTGCGCCAAGCTTGCACATTTTATTGTCCAAGGAGCTCACAATCAACACAATGATAGCTGGAACAGGCAGTTTATGTTCCCTTGTTTTAGCATTTTGCTTAACTCCAGCTCCACAGCCTCCGTCATCTCCTCCGCAGCTCCTCTGGAGCTATGGCGGTGTGTTTTTTTTTTTCTTCCCAGTAAAAAGTTCACGCTTAAAATCCTTGTCACTAAACAGTTGTCAGGCATAAAAATTACTCTTGGTCAATGCTGTTATCAGATTCTCCCACATACCATATCATTATCATTTTTGGTGTTTTCATGACCTTATCAGACAGACAATATGTGCTTGTTTGAGACGAAGAGATCAGTTTGCTTTCAGGCACATTAATGACAGTTATTAGTTCTGAGCGGTAGGGGAGGGAAACATTATGTTTAGCAGAGCCCTGCTGACACATGAATGCTGATTGTGGCAAACATATTTGACAGACAGAATGTGAATCACTTATCTGGTCATGAGTGATGAAGCATTAGCTTGAGAGCACGCTGATGATCTGATAAGAGACTGAATTAGGCCACATGGTCTCTGATGGAGAGTGTGGCTGTTGTTACAGTGTGCAACAACATGCATAGCCAGCTCAGCATAGAAGAGAAGTCATATTGTTCTTCATAGATATGGAGGGACAACTAGTCCTACACTTGTTTTATCTCTGAAATTGCTCTGATATGATTTATTTTAGAATACTTTCTGAAGATTTTTAGGTTTTAATTATTCCATATCAGAAAGCAATATTTGCAAGCTATGAAGTTAGATTGGGTCAGCATACATAAGTGAAATCACTCATGACTAAAAAAAAGTAATGGGTGATTTCACTTATGTGTGAGACCTCCAATTAAACAATTTAACACTGGATGAATTATTGAGCTTTTTTTTTTTTTCCAAGCTTTTTAACACAGCCAGGCTACCTCCTTCCAATCTTTATACTAATCTAAGTTACCTGTCTACTAGCCAAAACAGTCAGTTAAGATTAGTATTTACTAAGCATCAGCTGATTTGGCTGTTGTGCAGATCTAAATGAATCTTTAGTGCTTTAAGAGCTTCATATTTAAGATAAGCAAGTGCTGGGAGTTTGAACAAAGACTAACTGTACAATTTTTATTTATTGTTACCATTACAATGTCCAACCCAAGTTTATCTCTATATTATTGTTCACTTCTTACTATTGTTTGAGGTCCTCATAGCTTCAAATAGCTGTTTCTGTTTGTGTATTGAGGAGCTCATTATAAAACACGTCCTGTTTCTTTGTTCCCTGCAGACAGTCTTCCATGACGAGTGCAAGTTCAAGGAGAGCTTGCTCCCGAACAATTACAACGCCTACGAGTCTCTGGTTTACAGAGGATCCTACATAGCACTCAGCAAGCATGGCCGCGTCAAGAGGGGCAACAAGGCCACTACTGCCATGACTGTAACGCACTTCCTACCCCGAATATGATGAGCAAAAACTGGCAATAACAAACGTATTTGCACATGTGGATTATCTCCCAGGTAACATAAATATCGTATAATACATACAAACACACAAAAAAAAAAGCAAAATGGACTATAAAAGAAAGAAACACAGTTATATCTGATAGTATTTATTCAAACTTTATATGTATATTTGGGTAGTTTACTTTGTATTAGAAATGATCAAAATGCCATTCTTTGCTGCTTTTGTGATTTTCATCCTTTTATGATATGAAGGGGATGGAGAAGCATCAGTTTTCCCCTCTGGTTTTATGGGTGCTTGCTGGAATTGGTTGAGTTCTTGCCCCTGTCAGTGGATGACAGTTCATCTTTTTGAAATGGATTTGTTATTACCTCAAAGCACCATATCCCAAGGATGTAGAAAAATGTGTGCATGAAATTTTTACAGAAGAATGCCTGTTTACTTCTAAGGTTTTCTTTTTGTTGTTGTTGTTGTTGTCGTCGTCATTTATTAAGGACTTGAGACATTTCCCATCCATTATGTTTGATTGTCTCTGTCACTGTCAGGGCAACTAGAGCACTTGAAAATATGGCTGTGGTTTTTTTTTTATTCTTGCTTTGTCATGAGGTGGTGGTGCCTTGAATTCCTTCTTGTGGCCCCCCTTACCCTTGCATGCGAGAAATGTGGTGCTCAAGTCAAAAATAGGAGTGATACGTAAGTCATCACTCCCTCAGACACCACTGGGGGCTCTAGCCCAATTCCTAGAGGGCCAGAGGTTTTTTCACTTTATTTTCTTTCCATAATTAGATCAATCTAGTAAGTGAGACTCTACGCTGCACAGGACCCAGTGGAGCCTCTTGTTAAAAAGGAAAGCTGGATTTAGAGTCTGCACTCAACCCCCCCCCCCCCCCCCCCCCCCCCCCCCCCCCCCAATCACGTCCAAGGGAGCTTTGACAATCCCAGGTTTCGTTTTAACAATTTCTGTAGCCAGATCATCAGGCCAGACTGAGTGTGTGAATGTGTATGCATTTAGTTTCACTGTGTATGTGCAAGTGCTGTTTAAGAGATGCTTTATTTTGTTGTGTTGTGTTTTGTTTTGCCATTTTTACATTGTGGAGGGGGTGTCTGTGTAGCAGAATATCATAGACCTAACACTATGAAGCAAAATATCCTCCATTTCTGCCTACTGTACATTTCCCCCAGTTCAAGTTGATGCAGCCTGCTGTGTCTGGTCTCTGACTTAACATTGCAAAGTTTATACTAAGATGATTTTCACACTGGTTTGATGATATCTGGCACTATAAGTAGCATGTTTATGCAGTACTGAATAAAATTAGAGTACGACACAGATAGTCAAGTGGCACGGACTGCTGCATTAATTCAAAATAATCTAAGTGGAAACCGGAATTTACTCTTAGTTCAAGATCCTGGGATTTGCAGACAATACTTAAGGTAGTTGAGTTTTTGATATTTAGATAAAGTCGATCATTTCTGACATATTTTTAAACTATTTATGCATTATTCAGATTGGTCACACACAGGAGAGCTTTGAATATGAGCAATGTTGCAGAAAACACTGAACCAAAGGGTTACATTAGCGATGTTCATTCAGGCTTTGTGTATACAGCATACCATACTTGAATTCAACAACCTCTCACGCTCCTCTTTCTAATACTGTAATTTTCCATTGTAGAAATGAGAGGGCACAAAAATAAAAAGCAAACAAAACAGAAGCAAAGTAAAGATGGACAGAGGACTTACATGTGGCACTGAATGTTTGAGATGATAATGATGTGGATAATATGGGTAAAATAGCTGCGCGTCACACTTGCAGGTCTCTTGTTGGTTAAGGTCAGACTGGACGGTCATTGCAGGGCCCTGAGATTCTTGTGCATCTGAGCCATTTTTGTGCGAAGGTCAGAGATGTGGGTGAGTTTGCCCTCTGTGTTTTTCATGTAGCCGTGTTTTGCTGGTCCATTTCAACAACTTAATTTTTGCTTTGTGAAGTTTAAAACCTGCTAGGCCGTTTCCTGATAAAGACGAGGAGAGTTGTTTTGTAATGTGCAATGAAAATATTAACGCTTTTTGCAATTTCTGATACTCATAAGCAAAGTCTTTTAAATGTTGGAAGGAGGTGCTACTGAGCTGGATTTTAATTTATTTATCTACTTGACCTGCAATATCCTATAAATAGCAAACTACAAGTATTAGGCCAGCTTGGTGAAATATGATTAAAAGGAAGTAGCAAGGCTCTTATAGATATGTTATCATATTTTACCTCATGCCCTTTTTACCACTACTGTAACTCACTGACAGAACGTCTGTGAGCAATGGTTTACGTGCCCTTTAAGCTCCAGCTTCTGTCTAGTAGCAGAGACGAATGTGTGTGTAAGCACGTATGCATGTGTCCGACTGAGCGCACTCCTATCATGTTCTGTTTCTGCCAGAATGACTGTAGAGATGGCATTAGATCAGTTTACCTTGAGTTGGTGATATTGAGGCATTGTCTGAGAATGCAAATTAATGCACTGTAGTCACAGGAGAGGACAAAGACAAGAAGGACTGGAAGAAAAGACGGTGCATTGAGGGATGCGTTCAGAAGAAAGGCGCTGACTGTAGTTTGCGGTAATAGTTATGTAGCAAAAGGCCACGAAAAAAAAAGAATCAAATGCTTCCAGGAAAGGGATGCTTTATTAATACTGTGATCCAAGAGAGCAACTTGAAATGCCCAGGATGTCATGTATGTATTTGAATATTAACACCATTTATTACTGTCTTTGGTGGATTTTGCCTTGAGCATCTTGTTTCTCATCACGACCGATCAGCCTTTTGTCACGCTGATCGAAAAAAAAAAAAGATCACATGTAGCTTTTTTCTAGGCTGATGATATGGCAGCGAGGAATAGGTTAGAGAGCTATTTTTGCTAATTTATCAAAATATACAAAAGGTGCATTTTTTTTAAATGGAGTGCAATTTACTGAGCAGGAGGAATATGCTGACAGGAAAGAAGAAAAGCACTTGGTTTTGATAACAAGATTGTTGTGAGCAATTTCTATATTATTATGGTATGGTTCTGAGAGGCACTGTCAGCACAGCGGAAATTGTTAAGTCATAATAGTTCCTCACACTGCGAGGGAGACATGAAAAATTTCTGTGATGGAAATGAAATCGATATTGTGTACACCAACTAAACTTGGTGTTAGATTTTCAGAGACTAAGGGAAAAAATTACTGTTACAAATTGTACGACTTTTGCATGATGCTGTTCAGAGGCATAAAAGGTTGTATGATACAGCAGTAACTCAGAGAAGGTAGTTAATGGTGAAAAAAAATCTCACTTTTTAACATGAACCTTTACTTCCTTAAGTCCTCATTATGCATGTAGTGTTCGGAATGGACTAGGTATGTCTTACCCCTTTGATTAAAGGATCCGGATCCGGGTCTGGATTTTGCCATTGTGCTCATTATATCTGTTCAGCTGGTTTCAAATTGTGTTGGTTCATAGGGAACTGGAGGTCTGTGGGCGGCTCTGGGATCAGACTTGCGTGCGTGAGTGTGTGTCCCTGTGTGCCGACAGCCTTTGTGTTTCTCTCTCAGTTTTCTATTCCTGCACTGAAGGGAGAGTGCTTCCTCTGAGTCCACCCCCACCCCCCCTCTTTTTTAACATATACCTCACCTTCTGCCTTAGTTCCGATTATTGAAATGATTGTAAATTACTTTGAAACAACAGACTTCTCCAATCATTTGTTTCTGAAAAATATGATGATGAGTAAGTAAAATAATATATTACAAATGGTTTTCCTTTTATTTTTGTACGTATGTGCTGTGCACAGCAGTCAACTGTATTCCTGAGACGATAATAAAAGACATTTTGTACAATCTGTTGTGAATTCATTTTTTAAATTGCATGTTTAAGTCACTTCATACGTATATACCCAAAATACCAGGAATGATTACAGAAATCAGGGAGAAACTGAGTACAGGTGAAAATGCTGAACCAGCAGCCAGTCATCTTATTTTCCATGAGTCAGTATGTGGCGCCCCCTCCTGGTGAAGAGCTAGGAAGGCAATATTTTTACAGCTGTGAAAGTACAGTTTCCAAAATATAGCAGCCCTTTATGTTATTCTAATTTGAATCCATCTTGAATTGTACTACAAGTAAACTAGACACTTCAATTAACATTACATAACATCAGTATGAAATATGAACCTATTTAGTATTTCTGAGAAGCTTTAGGCCTTTGATGTTGGAGCTTGAAAGAAAGCCTGAACAACTTAAAAGTTTCCAAAGTTTAATAAAAAGTATTGAAGGAACTTTGAAGCCGAGCATTACTTTTCTTTCATTTTAAGTGGATGTGCATATGTAAGAATGAGGCCAGGCTTTTCCAGGAATAATTACAGGGTATGCACTCTAGTGAAAGATAATGAGAGCAGCAGAAGTATGTACAGTTAATTAATAAGCAAAGTACAAATCATTCTCCTTGAATGACACTCAGCCTGCAACAGAATGAAGCCTTTCACTCAGCGGGACCGTTATGCTTCCGCTGTAAATACATGCCATATAATCACAGTTTGTCTGCATCAGTGATTAAGACTGTAGCTGTATAAATGATACAATTTTTTGCCTGTGGTCTTTAGACAAATAAGAGCAAAAGAATGTGAGAAACTGAAAGATACAAATGAACAAGACTGACTCACCATCATTCATTTCTTATCTTAAGTTTAAACATACAAGAAATTATTTTTCCATATAGGGAAGAAAACTATTTTTGTGTGTGATGACATTTCTTCTGCATAGTGGTAAAATTGTGTTTCCATACAGCTTATTTAAATTCCATCTAGGCCACCCTTAACCGCAGAAAATCAGCTGTGCTTTGTGTCACTTTGGTAAATGAGTTAGCCGGTTTATTGACCCGCTGTTTAAATAGACCTGTTGGACTTTCTCCTTCTCCAGTAGGAGACCAGACCATCCCGAACATTTGTGCTTTTAGAAGGCCTTTCATCTCCGCTGATCATGCAGCTGGCTTTCTTCTTAGTCATCCTGATTACTGTACATGTGTTTGTACCAGTGGACTGTAGGCCAAGGCTCCAGGATTCTGCGCAACTAGCTCAACACCAGCAGGGTCAATTGAACATAGGAACAAATGCAGATAAATCTGCTGGTACAGGACACTTCTACTCTGTGCTGAATGGATCAGGGAGACTAAACATTTACAGGGGCTTTCTGGGTAAGTCTGCCTATACACACACAAATGGAATAGCTTATGGAGATAATAGACTTTTTAATAATAAATTAAAACATTAAGTATGTCCAGCTTTGCTTTGTTGATGTCTCAGAGGGTAAATATTATCCTTTGCATTTGTCTTAAAATGTAAGACAAAGCAAAACAAAACACCAGGAGTATATGTACTTAGTAACAGAAGTCTGGAGAGCCATTTTGTACACTTATGGATAAACTTATGTTGTAAATTCAAATATATTTCATATGTTCAAAGCATATTTTGTCATCTGTACAAACAAGAATTCTGGCAGCCAGGAAGATCATTATTCACTTTTCCATTGTTGCATTTGTAACTGTTGATGGAACATGTATGCTTTTTTTTTTTGTTTGTTGTTTTTTTTTTACAGTTATTTTACCTATAAGAAGTAACTTTGTGTCAATATTTGATTTGCGAAGAAAGCAATTCCTCTGTATGGACTTTAAGGGAGAGCTCTACATATCCGTGAGTATTTTTTTTAGATCTTCTCAGTTTGAAGGAAGTCATGAAGTGAGTGCAACGAAAGACCATAAACATCTTATTCTCTACCAAACAGAGGCAAAGGGACACAGAAGACTGTCGCTTCCAGCACATTTGGTTAGATTTTGTGAACCACCATAAAATGTTTTACTCTACACACGGGAGCAGGCTGCTCAAACTACGAGGAGGTCATCTGCTAGTGGCACACGGCAAGCCACCTGAACCCTCCTCAGCCCTGCTGGAGAGGGTCCTGAATCCCTTGGTTAAAAGACAAAGAAGGAGCGAAGAGGTGAACCCCTCTGATCCTTTAAGAACAGAAGCAAACCCCTCACATTCTGGGAAGGATCTCAGAGACGAACAGGACCAAATGGGTGCTGTGTCCAAAGAGACCATCACCTCCTGTGACGACCCCCTGTCGGTGTTACAGCCCAATGTGCTTGGAAGTCCTGTGAAAACTAATATCGCTGACAGGGCAGAGCAAGACTAAATCACCCAGCATCACTCATCCATAGACACTGTTTTCTGGGATGAATTTTGGCTGAGCATTCATAGCCATTAAAAAGTAGCTCTTGATTTCTAAACCTGGTAGAAAATTAAAAGCTGAAAATTCATCTTTTCAGGCTATCACAAAGTGAGAGTTTAATAAACACAAAGTGTCTGTTTTTGTTTTATGCAAAATTTGACTGACACTTTATTTGGCTGTGAGATGGTCAGGATCTGACAGTCACACAATGTCTCCTCCAGGTACACAAACTAGAATGACCAAATAGCATGTATATGCTATTTACATGTATCTACATCTAAGTGGGTTCTGTCTCAGTGTCTGATGCATGGTGTGTGATTATTCTCACATGCTAGGGCAACACGGCGGTGCAGTGATAAGTACTGCTGCCTCACAAGGAGACAAGTCTGGATTTGAATCTGCTGGGACTGAGGAGGAAGAGATGTCCTCTCTCTTTGTAACAAAAGTTATACAGAAAAGGAACGTCATCTTTTTAATGACCTAAAAAAGATGGCTTTTGACTCGTAAAGCTATCTCTCTTCAATGTGTTTTTGCTGGGCAGGGTGATACTGACCCTTTTATATGTACTCATAAACCTAGTTACATCACAGGGGCTTGCACAGGTCTTTTGTTTGAATAGAAGTTAATGGATAAGTCTGGGAAGAGGCGGCATAAGTTTGCTCCAGTGTCCTGCTGTCCTTTAGCCTCTTTTGTGAGCAAAACTTTAACCCTTTTGCCAGATATGGCAATACATGTAGAATATGTAATCTGCCAATTCGTGATATTAATATGCTGAAAAACAACAACAAGAACAAAAAAGGCGAATTACAGCGTTGTGACTTGGTAAAAAATATCAGCTTTTTGCAACTTCCATAAACATGTTAAAAATATGCCAGGTGCTGGACACCAACAGTCACAGGAATAAAATGTATTTATTTATTGAAATGTCTTAATGACTTGATTACTTGCCTGCTGTTTTATTATTTATATATTGGTTGTTGTGTCATTTGTGATGTTAAAATAAATTGCAAGTATTTGGAACATCTTTTGTTTCATTTAAATTTTTTTAAGGAGGACATTTAAAAGGTTCAGATACAGTACACAGCTCAGCATTATTGTCAAAAGTATGTCCTGGTATATATGAGACTGGTTCAGCAGCCTGAATGAATTACTTGTCAAACAAACACCTGCAAACACAAGTCTTCCTATTGAACTGCAAAACAATAATAAACATATCATCAAAGATTTCATCAGAGACTCTAGTCTTTAGATTATCAGTCAAAATCAGCTTCATCGCTAAACATGTTAATCTGATTAAGGATATTAAAATGTTCCTAAACACAACTATCACAGCGTGACAAAGCTGTTGCCCAACAATCAATAATTTGCCAAGACAGGTTGTAAAAATCACAAAGTCACATAGTAAACAGAGCAAGTTGGTTATGTAACTGCACAATATTTGACCTGGTTAGATAGACCTGGTCAAATATTGTGCAACTGAAGTTTAAAAAAAAAAAAAAATTATATATATATATATATATATATATATATATATATATATATATATATATATATATATATATATATATATATATATATATATATATATATAATAAATAAACATTTCCCATTTCCAGAAATAAAAACATTCTGTGCTTCCTGTATTCAAAAACTTAAATGTAAATAACAACAGGAGCCTACAATAGATCTCCTCTTGGCACAGCAAAGGTGTTCGGCACAACAGAGCATGCATATATTAAAGAATTTGTGATTTTCCACTATAATCTTGTAATTGTAATCTTATAATCTTGTTGCACATCGAGAGTGGAGTGAAAAAAACGCGGCAGAGGAGCAGTGCACACATTCCACAGTTTAATGAGATTGTGGCATTCATTCGTCTTTGCTGACCTTGCTAAGTGTTAAAACACAACAATGAAAAAGTAACTCATTCCCAAAAAGTAAACACGGTTGCAGTTCTACTCTGTGTTCCTACGCAGTGTATGAACTCCTAGAGGATAAACTTAGAAACTAGAACTCATTAGAGCACAGAACCACCCACGTTTGTAGTAATGAACAGCCAGACGACAACAATGTGACGATGACATTTTCTTGCAATACAAACTATCTGAAGTTGGCTGAAGGTGCTCCTTATATAAAATAATTAACATTTAAATTAACCTTATGGTGAGGTAGCTGAAACAAATTTAAAATAGCATGATCTCTGCTTTGCTACATGAAGTCTCCTACTGTTTAACATGGTCACCCCTGTGGATAAAAACACACCGGAGTGCTGATAATAGGAACCTGTCATTCTGTTTTCTCAGGGTTAGTATGAACCGGCACAGGCCTGTGTTAGGACTCAAAGAGAACATATGCGCTTTATCAGAACCCTGAGGTAAGCAGCAGCGCAACTCCTCCACAAAGTAACGCACCGCCACGCACATGTAAGCTCCATGGGTGACGACCAAAGCGTGGACAGGGACATCCTTGACCCCGTCGTCTGCCTTTCCCTCAGCGGGCGATGTCTCTGGTGGAGCAGATAAGGCGATTTCGTCCTGCCCTCTCTCGTGGAAGTGTTCAGCCCCAATTTGCTGAAGCATTTTCTCCAAAAACTCTTTGACTCGCTCCTTTACCTGAGCACAGCAAAAATCTGTGATGAAATGCTCCCTGCTTCTATTGTTTACATACTGTAAAATGTGACTAAGGCTGCCTACAGCTGTGAAGGATAAAAGTTAAAGGTCGTTTTATTCATAGTCTCAACCTTTGCCATGAAAACTGAACAGCTTTCTGATGCAACGACCTGTAACCTGTTTAAAAAAAGGAGGGAGAAGGCCTTTCACAGATGATTTGGGTGCTCTGTGCTTATGTCAAATCTATATTTGAATATCGGCATCATTATCACGATGTGCTGCTCACGTACTGGACTGGACCAGAGTTCATGTCCAGGCTAAAACATAATGGATGAAGTCTGACGAGGTATCTTTGAAATAGAACATCCTTCCCTCCAACAACCCCTCCCCCTCCCCACATCTTGTCCTCACACACACGCACACACACACATACACGCACACACACACACACACACACACACACACAACCTTTCCTTTTCTCCCTTTATGTCTTTCTCATCTCAAGTGGTGAATTTTTAATCAGGGTAGTGACAAACATTCTGGAGCTGTGTGACAGTAGAGGAGCATACCCTTTCATTTACCTGACTCACACCACAGTTAAGAAATACAATCATGCTGATGCATAAAGACAATGATGTACTAATCATAGCTTTATCAAGCTAGGAGATGAATGTCTCCTGCCACCTAGTGGAAGTATGTGTACATTACACCAGGATACCTTGTATCAAACCAGAGGTAAACATGCAAAAAGATTTAATTCTAGTATAATATGTGCAACAGACCTCTGTACTAGGGTCTAACGTTTTTCAGTGGCATCTAAAGTCTTTGTGTTCCCCTGTTGATCAGTAAGAAATATATTAGATGCAACTTTAATTCAAACATGAAACTTTTTCTTTTCCTGCTGGCTGCAAACAATTTTACAACAATTTTATTGTTCTATAACCACATAAATATATCATTATAAAACAGAGCATTTATTTGTAGCCCACTTGCTGACCTTATATCAGATTTGGATGTAGACTAAGCTAATGTCCTGCACTGACCTATCAGCAAATAAGATAACTTATGGCCGGTGTTTATCACTAGTGTCACTTTCATCTGTTTTTGAGATGAAGAGTGGAAAAACAATAAAACTGGGAGTTACTTTCTTCTTATTGTACTTTTGTTGCATCCCAGGAGAAAAAGAGAAAAATAACAAAAATAAAATAACTACATCAATACTGGCATTGGCTATAGGCCAGACTATCATTGATCCAGAATTTCACTGTCTGTATATCCCTAATACTCTGCCCTGCCCACAATGTTACAACCTCAGCCTCACCTGCTCCTGAGTTTCTCCTCCTGGAGGCGTGAAGCCTGGAAATGACTGTCCGGCAGCCTTGGCCATGTCTTTAAAGTCCTGCAACCGTCCCCCTTCGGCTGTCCCAAAGCTCTGAAAAAAGACAAATTATTCACTGGTTGACTCCAGTTTATTTACTGGTAAGTAAATATTTTACCAATACGGTTTAGCTGAAGTTATAAGATCACACAAAGTGTCACTCACCTTTTCTTTAAGTAGAGGGTCACACACTATTTGTAGAGCTGAACAACTGGTGTTGCATTTCATTATTGTTTCAGCGGTCTGGAAGAAAAAAACAAACAAAATTAATCTCTCTAAGAGAGGAAGAGGGTAGGTTTTAGTATCGGGTATCTCACCTGTTTGGCGCGCAGCATATCACTCGCAAACACATTGGAGAACTTGACATCTCTGAGGTACCATCCTGCAGCTTCTGCCTGAATAAGCCCTGTCTCAGATAAAGGTAAGTCTATAGCCTGGCCTGGGTGGAGGGAAAGGGGGAAATTAAAATAAATCAGTGCCTGTTGTGAGTATCATGCCATTAATCTATTTTTTTACCCAAATCAAGCAATTTTATTCTATTAAAACAGATATTTAAAATCATTCTCTACCTTGTAGAAGTCCATCTTTGTTGTACTGAGTTTCCCCACTGTAGGAAATAAATGCTGCATCAATATCAAAGTACAGGAGCTAATATCATTAACAGATTAGAAACTATCAGAGTCTAGTGTTCAGGAGTCACTAATTTAATTTCATACTTATATACCACATAGATGCAAAGCTTTTATTATATCCAGCATGCATGTGTTGCCTTTATGCAGGTCATATGCTCAAATGACTTTACTTACACTACTCTGCTTCCTCTTGATGATGGGTGTGACAGTTTCTACTAGGAATCTAACATAATGTCCTTTTCATGATTTGGCTATTTTTATCATTAATCAAAGAGCCAATAAAATATCAGAATAAAAAAAATAAACTCACGTGTTTTCAGTTACAACCTAAAATCCAATGATTTTCAAACCTCAATCAAATAACAAAAGTAAAAGCAGCAAAACGAACATTTGGAAAGCCTAGGCATGATTATTATTAATTATCTGTACCGCTTATAGTGATTTTATTTTCATAGTATCTTTGGACAATATGGGTGTTAGTGGTTCTACCTCTGCCCCACAAAAATCTACACACCGTCTACTTTTTTGTTTATTATTATAAATGACAAATTATTATTATTATATTACACTCGTCGTTTTACAGTGAGCCCGAATCTCGTTTATTCTGCCCCCTGGTGGCCATCATGTGACATCGCCGTGTCGATAGACTTAAAAAGTGTTGAGCGGCGCAAAGTGTCCGAGCTCTCCTTATTGAACTGTCCACGTTTGCCGTTATAGTTTGACACTTAAAAGCTACTCTGTGTAACCTCTAGTTTAGACTTCGATAAAAAAAAAAATTAAAAAAAGAACCCCTGTCAGTAACTGTGAAAGGTTTTAAAGCACCTGTTTCCGAGCAAATATTTGCATATCTCCCCATGGAGCGAGACCACAGGCTTAAATCCGTCAAAATATACGCCGCGCTCCTCGGAACCCGGTATTGCTAAACTTAATAAAGATTATTACCATCAAATGAACTTACTGTCGAACAAGGGTCAGTCCAAGCGTTAGCGTTTTCATGCTGCGGAAGTTAAAGGCGAGGTAACGGCGCATTACTCATCATACAGTGACGGGCTTCTGGTTTACGGCGTCTGAAGGAACTTTACAGCTGCACTAGTCTCCTATTTATATTTAACCCGACCACGTCCACTGTAAGCTTGTAAGATACAGATATTACCCTGGTTATTATTAGAAAACAGTCTTCTGTTGACTGACTCTGGAAATCTGTGATCAGTCAGTCAGTATGACACAGTTGATCCATTCACAGCTTTGCTGTTACATCCCATATGACACAAACAGCCAGGGGCGTTTCCAGGATTTTTGTTTTTTTAAATAAATGGGGGGACCCAAAACAAAGCGGGGGTGGGACACAGGAAATCTGAGAATTTGATCATTGTAGAAAATTGGAATAGAAAACATTAGCCCTGTGTCCTACTGCGGGTTTATTATGTGAAAAGTGGAGCAGCACAAAACTTTAAATATAATTTTGTGTTGTAATTGTTTTGCAAAGTGCAAAAGAAAGTATTTTTCTTTAAGTAAACGTTGTAATAATAATAATTAAAGCCTTTATTTAAACAGGTAGTCTTGTTGAGATGTCTTTTTCAAGAGATACCTGTGTAGCAAATAAAAAAATAAAATAAAAATAATAACTATAAAACAAAATTGAGAAAGACACATAACAAAACAACACATTATAAATGCATTATAATCTGATTTAAGTAGCAAATCTGTCAAATTTTTGTGTATATGTGGAAGTTATCAAATTTAGATGACACTCAATTTGATATCCAGTGCTCAATTAATTTATTAGACCACCACCCAGTGTGAGGTTTATGCCACAGCCGCACTAAATTAGCTGTGTTGGTAATTACCAAAATAATTTTTATTTAGTTTCTTTAATCGTTAATCCATGAGTGTATGCAAGCTCTGTAATCAAAATATTTTTAATGCTAAAATGTAATTACTGTTCTTATCCATGAAATTTTAAATTTACTGTTTTGCAACAACCAGAAAAAATATTGAAGCACATTTTTTAAAAAAGATGCCAACTTACAGTTATTTACTTGCATTCCTGGCCTTATGGCTTTAGTTGTTGAATGTTGTTCTTCATTAACTTCTCACAGAAGTGTGCTGGCTCAAATTTGGGTATAAAAACATGAATTCAGTTTATTGTTTGCCTAGCAAATAATATATATATATATATTTTTGTTTTAAACATGTTTTTGACAAATTTATAAAATATTTGTGTTTTATTGTTTTTATGACAAATGGTCTAATAAATTTGTTAAGCACTCCAGCTTGTTTATAATCCACTTGAAACCATTGTTTACATGCCCAAGGCCCATGCCTCAAATCCGGCACAACTCCGCTAAGTAGTAAGGTGATGCTGAGAAACACTAAATGCAAAAAGTCAAATTGTTGTTCTAAACAAAGAGGTACGTTCTCTGAATATTTAAAAGGGGCAATGCAAAAAAAGCCTTGGAAACTTTATCAGTTTTATTCAAATTATAATCAAATAGTCCAAAAGTCTGATCTTGGATGACAGTGGAGTAAGACAGACTGAAAATCCTGGGTGACATCGTTATCGAATTATTGGATTCACAAGATTTTCTGAAAAGTTGATCTCTAATCTTGACCTTGAAGTCAAGGTCGCAGAGATTCCAACTTGTCTGAGACTTTTAGTAGATTTTAGTAGTGTTTATGGTGTGGCTTTGAAGATCCTAGGTGACAGTGTTCTCGAGTTATCACGTTCATAATGTTGAGAGTTGGCTGCTTGCCCGCTCAGCATGGTGACTGTACTCCATAAGCCTTTTTAGTCTGAGGGGGAAAAAAAGGCCAAGTTTGAGATTTATGGATGTAACAGAAGGGTGGATATGGAGACGAACCAAAGAGAGAATGATACCACGGTGCATCAAAGCCATTGTGAAACTTGCAGGTCTCTGAGACAGTTGAACATTTAAGTCACCACAGATGCATGAACTCTCAAAACACATTAATATTCAATATGTCTAACCATAGCACCAAAGTAATGCAAGCTCCTATAATAAACCCACTGATCAGTGAAGTGATTAACATTGATTATGTTGTTACTGTGCAATGTTCTTCTGGGAAACTGACTTTTGGCAAACTGATTTCTGGCATTCATATAGATTTTACTTACCACCCCTCATTGAATTTTTTTTTTTTTCCAAAGACCAGACAACAACCCTCCTCAGAAGCAGCAGCTGCAGAGTAGGACACTATAAAACCTGCTCAGGAATGTCTCAAGGAGCACAACAAACCAAGACACATTTGTAAGGTCTCCTTATAATCTCTAGGTTGTTTTACTCTTTATCTGTCAGGTTACACTATATTCTATTCTTAACATTGCACGTGACTTTTGCATGGCTCTAGATAACGCTCTAATAGGCATCAATCACCAGTTGTGTCAATTTCTTTCCCTGTATTCCTTTTATCCAGCTCTTTATTCATAAACAACCTTGTAATGCTAGTACTGATAAGTGCCAAGGCACTGACTCTGCATCCAATTCTCCTTCAATGGGCACTACATCCCAGTTCCAGTCCCAGCAAACACAAGATGCACCCGGCGAAGATGGAACCACCTTGCATTTTGCAGCCCTACAGGATCCACAGGCTCCACTGCTAGACAGCATACACGGTATCGTGTCCATGGCCCAACAGGCCAGTTTTGGTGGGTCGTAACTGAGCTCAACATTGGACAGGGGATTTTAAGATGTAGCAACCCCAAAGGAGGAGTGTTTTTTTTTTTTTTTTTTTTTGTTTGCCACAAAATGTGCATGATTTATTAGACCAAACTAAAATATCAATAGCTCCCATTCTTTTGACTTGTGCACATTTGCAGGAAATAGTTTTAAATTCTTGACCACTGCATACTGTCCCACGTTCATCATAATCACTGCTTTGTGTACCTTTCGAGTAATGTAGTAGCACAGCTGACTCACACACAACTTCACACAGGCAAACTAATTTCCTGATCACGAGAGCGTCAGACACAGCTGAAAAGGAACACAGGCCTGGGAAATAGTGAGCTGATGTGGTGTCACACCCTTTAAAGCAGAAGTTTATTGAACAGAGGTTGTGCAACAGACATTTGAGGTACATGATATGAGTTATAGAGGAGGGGGAGCTGGTGGCTTAAAGGGAAATCTGCACCATTGAAACTTCCAGATATCAGAATATTTATGACTGGATGTGGCAGGTCTAGCTCAACCCATCATTCAGTGGGAGTTCCAATGGTGCATACACAATATTTTTAGACCAAAGCATATCTTCCTCACATACAGAATTAATTTTTACTGACATTCATAGTGATTGTGGTTATATAAAGCAAGAACTGTACTTTGGCCATCACAGGAATGCTTTTCCCCCCCTCACATGCATGTAAGTCAGATGTAGCACCAACATGGACTATCTGCAGTACAAAATCCTCAAAGAAAATGCTGTAATGACATTGTGCTCCCCCTCCAACAGAGTCCAAGTGGAAGCCTTGCATATTTCCGGTTTCTTCATCACACTGAGCGAGTCATTTCCCCACCAAAACAGTGGCAACTATCCGCAAAACTTGTTGGTCTTTTCCCCATGCTCCTACTCTTTTCTTTCTCCTCGTTTTCAGGCTCCCTAACTGCAGAGGTATAGGTGATGAATTCTGTGTTTATTTTATCCAGTAATCCTGAGGTATTGGAAATACCACTGAAATAGAATGTGACTGAAGAAGGAAAGCAAAAATAAGGGGGAAAAGGAGACATGCTATCTAAGCAAACGATCAAACTGTACAACGCACATTTCCAGTCGAATACTCGTTTCTTGTTCTTCTATCAACATCTACTTCGGTTTCTGAATGTAACTCTTAAGCAGTAAAATAATTATATTATAATACAAATGTTTATAAAATAGCAGCACACTCAAGTGACACATCACAACTAGGTAATGTTATTTTTTTTGTATACATGAAACAGATTCATAGCTTTTAGCAGCGCAAAAATACAACAATAAAATATTGACACTTTTTTTTTTTTTTTTTTGTTGATGTCTTCACACCACCTCCTCTGTCCTCTCTTCACTTTGGAATACAGTATCTCTAAGTCTGGTCACCCATACAATATTATCAAACAGAAATTGACCAAAGGTGGTTTCAAAATATAACACATGCAACGATACATTGCAGAAGAATCACAAGTTTGGGAGAGAGCTTACATCAGGAAAACAGAGGCAAAATAAAGGGGTCATACCAAATGTGGGATGATTTTGGCAAATGGGTCATTGAATCGCTCAGTTTCACTGAGGGAAGAAAAAACATTCAATACCCACATTCTCTCTTCAGACTGACAAACATACACTCAGTGACATATTGTCATTGGAAAAAAACAAAAAACAAAAACCATTAAGTCAAGGACACCTTGCTGTGGCAAAGCCATGTGACCCATTAAAACTCAAACGAAACAAAACAAAATCATCTCGTCTTGCTTTGTTCTGCTGTCTGTCCTGGCAGATGAATCCCCTTGCCAATGATCTGAAGCAGCAAAGCTCACAGGGGAAATATGTGTTCACTGACAGACAGCTGGTCTGAATGGGCACTACATAAGCCAGCACCATAAACAAAAAACAAACAAAAGAGAAAAGCAGAAACCAATGTAACACACACTGGTTGTTAAACAAACAAACAAAAAAACCCCCAAAAAACAAAAACATAAAACAAAGGCTTTGCTTTATCTTAACATTGCAAACCTCATGGCCCTTTAAAGAACATGTGCAAACCTGGATGTTAAGACCACCCTATCAGGTAGCTCACTGCCTCCCTGGTGGCTCTCTGTGGCTGTGATGCAGATAAATATAAAATAAAATTCAAGTAAAAACAAAGATTTCATTTCGTGACAATGTAAAAGAAAATCAAATAGACCCCATGGATCAGAACTCTGTGTCTGTAGGCAATTTCCAATTCATATTGTTATTTTTTCAGGCTCCATATCAACTTGAACTTTGCTTGACTGGGAATGTTTTTCTTTTTTGTTTGTTTGTTTGGAATGTGCTCTTATTGTAAGTTGAAGAAAGCCTTTTTAAAAATTTGACGGGTATGTCTGATGATTGGGAAACCAGCCCTACAAAGTAAACCAAAGAAAAGGCTAATGGGGGGGGGGGGGGGGGGGGGGGGGTAAAACATCTATTTCTCCTCCAATTCACCACCCATTTCAATTTAATCATCTCCTGGGGAACATGTTCTCAAAGTGCTTCACCATTGAAACCAATCTGGGACTCCAGATGCATTGACAGTATATTGTCATTCTCTACACCCCACCCCCCTAAAAAAAACCAACAAACAAACAAAACCCCCCCCCCAAAAAACAAACAAAAAAATAACAGATTCCCCCAAACATGACCTGGCAGCGTATAGTCTTAGTTCCTCATGGAAACCTGGAACATTTGTGTGTGTCACTGTAGATATCTATTACAAGAAATTAATGTTGATGCCACCCATACAGTGTATCACAAAAGTGAGTACACCCCTCACATGTCTGCATATATTTAAGTATATCTTTTCATGGGACAACACTGACAAAATGACACTTTGACACAATGAAAAGTAGTCTGTGTGCAGCTTATATAACAGTCTTCATGTAGCGCAACAATTTGTCTTTTAAGATCCTCAGAATTCTTTGCCGTAAGGTGCCATGTTGGAAGTTTCAGTGACCAGTATGAGAGTGTGAGAGCTACGAAAATCCACTATGGTTAACTATGGTTTTTATGCAGTAATTTCTTTTTAACATGGTTTTACCATGGTAAAACCATGTTAAAAACTGCATAAAAACCATAGTTAACCATAGTGGATTTTCATAAGGGTATACTACAAAATTGAACACACCTGCTCCCTATGCACACCTGAGACCTAGTAACACTAACGAGTCACATGACATTTTGGAGGGGAAATGACAAGCAGTGCTCAATTTGGACATTTACGGGTGTAGTCTCTTAGGAGTGCACTCACTTTTGTTGCCGCTGGTTTAGACATTAATGGCTGTATATTGAGTTATTTTGAGGGAAGAATAAATTTACACTGTTATATAAGACTACACAGACTACTTTTCATTGTGTCAAAGTGTCATTTTGTCAGTGTTGTCCCATGAAAAGATATACTTAAATATCTGCAGAAATGTGAGGGGTGTGCTCACTTTTGTGATACACTGTATATGCAGATATTTAAGTTTTATTGTGAGGCTTTTGGGTGTCTTTTGTTCATCATTATCTTCCAGCCACTGGCTGTACATCATCCACATCTCCTACACAGCAGCATACTTCTACACCACTAAAAACTACAACCCTCTCCGTCCGGCCATCCTGTGCCGTGCCTTCCACAGTTCCACAGTGACTTCTTAGTAGCTAATGGTCCTCTCTCTAAATCCTTTCTTGACCTCATCTTGCACTAAGCAGCACAGAGAAGATCAAACTTTGAAAATCACGACTTTCCTCAAGATTCTCCTGCTTTCACATGTGCCACACATGCCGCACATGTGACAAGTTGATCCTCTTCTATCCAGACTCAAAGCAGCCCTTCACAACTTAAGAAACACCATACTGCAACAACAAAAAGAAGATTGAATGTGTAATAATTTCATTATCACAATGGCAGTAATAAACACCTCACATAAGCTCTGAGTCTGAAAAGAAACTCCTCGAGAAAAAATGCTCATAGAAAGATAATGGCCTCTATCCTCTCCTGCCAAATCTTTATCCGTCTCACTCATGGTCCACGCACACAGGTTTATTGTTGGCTAACAATGAACCATGATACACTGTTAATGCATAATGGCAGTGATATAGCATAGATGCCCAGTTGTACGGATGGACAAAGTATGTGTTGCCCCGGCTTGCTCCACTGTCTTTACACACACAAACTGTAAGCCTACGACTTTATTCAAGTGCCTCTCGCTTTAGAATCACTGTTAATAATGATACAGGATTACATACTCAGACACGCACCCTCTCACACACACACACACACGCGCGCACACACACGCACAAACGCACACACACACACACACACACACACACGCATGCACGCACGCACCCACGCACACAAACATGGTTGCAGACTGCATCCACAAACTGACGCATACAAGCAGCCAGACAAAAGGAGCTTATTGATCTCTACTGTTCAGTTCCAAAAATATGTCCATTGAGACCCTTAAAAAAAACAAAAAAAACAATAATAATAATAATTACTAATACTACTAATTATTATTATCATCCCAGGTGTTCCCTGGAATCCACCAACTCTCAGCAAATGGTCTCACAGCCTCCTCGGTCTCATCATCAGTACATGATGATAGTAATAATTGAGGAGCTTGATCAGGTGACCTCTACTACACCAGTAATCGTGACTTTACTCATAAAGCGAAACAGGGAAGCTGCAGTCTGATCCCAACTATGCAGTTTCTGAATAGTTTCCACACCTTCTACCATAACAGCCTTATTATCAAGCTATGGTTAAAATATAACTTAAAAGATCATACTATACAATCAAAGGCAGAATGCAAATATGATTGACTTCCCTTCTGGATATCCAAGGCCTCACAGAGCTTCATCTTGTATCAAATTTGATATTTTAAGGCTATAACATCATAGAAAATCTATTTTATGAGTAGGTGCTTTCCACCTGAAGAACAGAAATCTACAAAAACAAAACAAAACAAAAAAAAACTAGCAAGCATTGCTCTCTTGTTTTTAAGATTTTTACATTTTGTTCTTTTTTTTTCTGCTTTTAAGAAAATTGACTTTTTTTTTTTGTTGTAAATCCTGTGCAATGTTTCCCTCTGGTGGTTCACAAGTTGACATCACGGACATCTGTTGGCGTGGAGGATTGATCCAGCTCATCCAGGCCTTTCCCACTGGGGCCTCTCTGAGTCTGCTGCTGTTGCTGCTGCTGCTGCCGCCCTTCACGTAGGCTGCTTACCAATACACGTTCGATTTGCTCCTGGCACTCTTTTAGAACATCCTGTAATAAAAAATAAAAAAAAGCCGGATGTTAGATTATATTCTTTTCTAATCTGCAAATGAGAAGTGGAAAGTTTCATTCCCATTGCTTAATCAAGTCAGCAAAGCCTTCTTGAATGGTATAGTTCCAGTTTTGTAACATTGGGTATACCCATGTCACTCCAGATAAGACTTTATGATGAAACTTGAGAACAAACCACTTTTTTTTTTTTTTTTTAACTTCACCAATTTAAAGCTAAAATTTTTATATCAAGGTTGCAACACGCAACCTTTAGAACAAAAGCCTAAGCAAATATTCTCACATACAAATCAACTGCAAATTTGCTTTTTATAAAAGGAGTTAAACTATCATTATGACTAAGAATAGACATCTGAAAATGGATGTCAGCACATGTGATGTGGTAGTAGAGTGGGCAAGAGATTTTAAATGACCACTGACTTTCTAGCTGCTTGGGCTACAGCCAAAAATGAACACAGACATGGGCCAGACCCAAGCATTACATCAGCCCACCAGGGTTGTGCAGTGAACACCACTGCTATAGTCCTCATGTAGCCTGCACACATGTGCACAAGCCCCCCCCCCCCCCCCCACACACACACACACACACACATATCACTGCCCTCCCCCATCCAGCCGCCCCACCACCTTTGCCATTCCCCAAAACACACAAAACCCAAAACAGGAGTAGTCTTGACAACAGCGGCTGAAAACACAGGTAGTATTAAAGCTATGTTAATTACATCCACCTCCTGTGGGAACACAAAGGTGGTGCTTTTTTTTTTTTTTTTAACGAGAGCAGTCTGTATGCCTGCCTGCCTGCCTGCAGGGGATCCATCTGAGACCCGACCGCATCGACTTACACCATCAAAGGCCACCAAAGCAAACTGAGAATCCACCTGGGAGACAAACTCCTCAACAGCACCAAGGCCTCATATCCTTCCCTGGTGGAGGGTTGAGAGACGGGACAGCGCAGTGCAGTAAGACGAGGGCAGGAAGGGGCCTTACTTAAAAGAATGCTGAATGGGTTGTTAGCAAGAGTGTCAGAAAAAGGTCAAACTGTTTTAAGGAGAAGAACAGTGATGAAAGTCATTAAAGACTTTGAGTGGATAAAGCTGCTTTTCCACTTAAAGCACCCAGAACCTTTAGTCTAAGGGGCTTTAACTATTGTGTTTTGCACTGTAAAGACTTGCAATGATGACGTCCAATCAAAGGTAAGGATAAAGCAAAAGAATGCACAACAACAGTGAAGTCGTATAATGCGAGGTGCAGGCAACCAAACAATAACTGTAAGCATGGCAGAGATGCAAATAGTGCTTTGCAAATGGGATTATTTGATTCTATGCTGGGAGGAAAAAACAAAAACAAACAAAAAAAAGCTATAGCAGCAAAGCAGATTCAATGCCACTAAAATGTGTGACTGAAAGTAATAATTCAGAGCTTTTACTTCTTTTAGACTGTGTTCCTTGCAGTGTTTTGTTCCTCAAAACGTTCCTTGACCTTTGGAACATTCTTGTGGAGAATACAGGGCCTAAGAAGCAACTGCTGGACCTAACAAAGAGTTAACACTGCTCTCTGGTGGTGAAATACTTTAAAACAACTGATACTGAGCTGCTTCCCTTCACTTCTGTGCATGCATACACATGCATGACCTTGCGCCTTATAGCACTAGGCATCTGTGGGAATCATGCCTGAAAGATGGGTGAAAGTGTACCGCTTGTGGAGCAGGGAGACATTCTTTAGAAATTTACAGCTAATTTAAACCTGATGGCCTCAGTTTGAGCCTGTTATGGTCTCTGGTGCTGCTGAGCCTTGATGAAATAAGAACTGGGCCCTCACTCATCAGAATTGCTCTTAGGGAGCTACACGGGGCTGAGTGGCAAAAGGTCACAGTGTCAAAGGTCAAACAGCCTTACACATAACAGGGTGAGACATATTTCAGAAGTTACATGTGTTTAACCCAACTTTCAGGTCTGGTAATTTGTTGAAATCTTGCCCATATGAGTTTTTTTTTTTTTTTTTGCAGATTTCTGAAAACTATGAAGTAAGACCTCCTTTCACATCTCTGAATTTGAGCTCTCTAGAATCTATCAATGCCCAGTTCAAGTAAGTTTTTTAGCTCACAATCAATAGACACTGATTTGATGCTGAAGAAGTTGGACTGATCTGGGCTACATGTCTTTGGGCAAACATTTTCCTCAGCACTGGCTTTGACATGGAGGAAACCCCACAAGCATCTGTCCCTTAATCTCCTCCAGAGGGTAGCCACTAATGTGGGGGTGTGTTCATGCACACATACAAAATCTTCCCACCAACATGTGCCCCATTGGTCATAAAATCTCAATTCCTGTGAGAAAATTAACTAAAGCGCAGAACATGTAAAGGAACTGCCTGTGTCTTACCACAAGAATGCACGCCTTCATTTCTTAAAAGACATTCTCCCCCCTGTCTGTGCTGCTCTTTAGAGCGGCAGTTTGGATACCTTGCCAAGCCCCATGGGCTTTATTTGAGAACCTTTAATGACTTCAATGTGTGACTACTGGAAACATCAATGCTGTTTTCACAGAAGCTCTAGGTACTTGGACAATAAAGGGGCCAACAGCACTGAATAAATTCACCATGGGATGTAGTGTTATACTTAAGCATCTTATTTTGCAGCCTCAAACCGGAAACACATGACCACCTCTGATCCTCCCTTGTACTTATAGTCCTCCATCTGCCCACCCCAGACATACATCATACTGCAACAATCTGTCATTCTGACAAATCAAGGCATGCACAGTATCCCTGGGCGGCCTTTGTGACACTGGCAGCAGGAGGAAGTCGTGCAGACAGACAAAACCAAAAGGAAGAAATGTGTGAAGCCATGGAATGTGTTTTAACTGCTGACTGTACCACACGAGACAGTGTTGGATACTCTGGGAGGACTTGGTGGTCAGACAGCTGAAACACACACAGGCAGACACACACTATGAATCTCAGGGAATCTGAAAACAAAATATCCGGGGGCTGACACTGGAAATAAGAAGTCACCACATGACTTGAATTTCCACAAGTTACAATAGAAAATGTGACCTTTCTCTTTCTTTAGCCTGCATACCCGAAACACCACAAGTGGCGATGCCACAGGCTGTGTTGATATAATCCATCTTAATAAATGCATCTTTTATCACAAGCACTTTGGCTCCAAGAAATAACTGTTAATGAAAGCCATAGTGAAAAAAGGAACAAAAACAGGAACAATGGGAGTAATAGGAAAATGTGTTTCCGGTGTCTTAGTATGTGACCCTGACTGAAAAAAAGATGAATGAAAGACTGAGAGAAAATGATTGTCAAAACAGTAAAATCTAGGAAGTGGTGCTCTTAAACGCTTGCACTTCTCCTGCCTCTGTTTCCTCTTTTAATCAATCAAGAGCAAACGGAAGCTGATCTGTCTCCCACTTTAAACTCAACACATTCACACAAACAGCCCCATTTGCTGGACCTAACTGGACACCCCTCGAGGCCACACCAGGTGTTTGTGAGGCAATACACATTCCTCCAGTGGCCCAAAGATGGTGACTTGGCCCTATCACATTTCCACTGGAAAACCACAGCTTCTGGATACCACAGATGCCAGCAGGGAGCCAGGGGGGTGGCGTTGGCCATGATGCTGTTGGCAGCAGCAGCTACAGTGGTTGGCGAAACTTGCTTGGCCTTCATATTTTGCCTGGCTCTTTGGCAAACCAGCTACGAGACACTGCTCTACCAACTTGCCGAGCCTCTGTGCTGCCGGACAAAATCAAACAGGGTGCGCTATGTGTGCCCATTTAGACTCATACCACCAGGCCAAAGTCAAAATGAAGATTGACTTTAGCGTACCTTTGGGTGTCAAATTGACACATAAAGTGGTTGAGCTTTTGCAAAAAGAAGGTAGGGTGGGTGCTAAAATAACACAGCCAATGATCAGCGTTTCCTCTTTTGCGTGTATGAAAGCTTGCATATTCAACCAGTGACAAAGGGAGTAAATAGCACTGACACCACTTATTAATGTTGACAACTAATTCTGGGCAGTTGCCATCGTGCTGCGGTGTTCTTGTTTTTCTTTTTTTTTTTTTGGTTGTTTTGCAAATGGTGCACAAGCCTGATGTAAGATCTTAGGAAAATCTTTTAATTCTCTAAGCTATGGTTGGCTTCTTAGTAGTTTATACTAAAGCCCTATATGTTGAATTAGGAACGATGCCTTCTGCTTTTCCTCCTGTGTTTACTGCAAGCCATGGCTTGTCTGAATCCAGGAATGTAAGGAGTTGATCATAGAGACACAGAGCGACTTAATTCCCTCAAGTCTAAGACCTAGCAGCCTAAAACACACTGAGGCCCTGTGCTGCTGAGGCCAACTATTTGTTTTTCCTCAGCTGCTGAGCGAGACTTCACACAGCTCGCACCAGAGGGAGCCATGCTTTCCAGCAGTGATGCATTATGGACCATAGGAGGAGACAAGAGAGGGCTGATTGTCGCCAGGGAGGCATAACACCCCCTCAGTGTCCTTTTCACACTTCAACAGCTTTCTTCCACCTCCTCCTCCTCCTCTTTTGCCTCCTTTTCAGACAGAATTTAACATGCCACGGCTGATGCTTGGGATCTGTGTTGTGCTTGCTGATCTGCCCCCTGTGCACTGTGCACACATTAACTGTAATGTTTATATTAAGTATGCCATTACCAACCAAAAGTCGTTTTTATCATGTTAGGTATTAGGAACACTCCTGCCAAGGCAGTGACTTCACACGTGAAGCTAGTCCTGCAGTACTGCACCCTACAGTTTGCATGGGTCACTTTCCCAACAGGGAAGAAGAATAACTTCACAGGTTAACTGATCTACTCAGTGTGACTCTCCTTCCCATATACACTTCTGCCTATCTAGTCACCCTAGGAGTGAACAGTTTAAATCTTCTCTCCCACGCGTGATGAAAACCAGGAATCTCAGAGTTAGTAGGGGCCCTGCCTGTGTTTGGACTCAGCTTATCCACCAGTGAAACATTCACTGTACCCAGACAGCCACACAACAGCTAAGCCAGGCTTCCTTTCAGTTATAGAGCATACAGTATATGCTCTCAACGCAGCTCCATTTAGAGGATTCTTTATATGAGGGAGGCGCTGAACTGATGGAGAGGAAAAGATATTATTCCAAGACAGGTCAAGCATAAGAGGAGAGGGCATAGAGACAAATATTAATGATTTCTTTTAATGAAGACGTTTTGTCTCCGCTACATACTGAATTTTCTTTAGATATCAAATGCTGGCATTAAATCTCCCCAAAAATATGTCTGTGGGAAGCCAACTCTGAGTGTCATTTCAACTTTTGTCTATTGCAAACACATTGCCTCAACAAGCATGTGGCATTCCTTAACTTTTGACACAAATAAATTGCCAGATTTTTCCAACAAAGTAGCAAGTTTGGCGGGTCAAGAACACACGATTGCTTGAGAAAAACCAAAAAACTGTGTGTTTCAGTGGTAATAAGATAACTTAATTGTGACATTTCATTGGAAATGTATACTCACCGCTTAAAGTAAGCTTCCAGTGTGAGAAACAGCTGATTAAGCATTGACTCATAGTTACTGTAGTTTGATAAATACAAGTTAACATCTAACTGATGTTAGATGAAACTTAGTCATACTAATTTAAATATTACTCAAAAACAAACCCCCAATTTTCGAGACGTAAGTATTAAGCTTTTAGCAAGACATTGATTGACAAAACCACGTTGGAATTTATTTCGTTAAACCCATTACTTACTGTTTCAGATAAATATGTCTTGTCAAAGAAGCTAAAATGAGAGTGCTAGATATAGTAGAGTTTTAGAAGAGTGTTAAGCAAACTTACCACTTCTGTGTTTGTAATTTTTGCCAGCAGGTCTGTCAGACTGTCACCCCACTGTGAGTGGTCAGCTGAATCAAGCTGTAGGCCGCAGATTGCTGCCCCCACACTTCCTGTGGCAATCATGGAGGGAGGGTACATGGCGAATCTGAAATCTGTTAAATGAAGAAATAATATTGGAGTTAAACGTACCTTCACTGCTGTTAGTTTGAAGTATTTATTGGTGCATTAAGTTAGGAGGCAAAATCTTTGGTTAAGTGGGTGAATGTTTAACCGCTGTGTCTATTTACCACTGGATTCTTTATTCACCTGGTTTCTTAATTGCACTTTTCAATTCATACGCTCTTCAAAATGAGTACAGATACATCCCTCCCAGATACAGTATGATTTGGTAATCTAGCAGTCAGCTAATAAACACTCCTTCTATTGCACTGGCTCTGAACGCTGGGCTCGCTAATGACCAGGGGCCTGGATAATGAGGGTTCACTGGGCTTGTAAAGGAGCTGAAAAGCAACCACCCTCACCCGCTCCCCAATCCAGTCCCCCTTTCCCCAGCCCGGCCCCTTTTCTTCCATCTCCTGAGTAAATCGTGTGCTCACTGAAAAAAGCCCCATAGCACTTGGAAAAAAAGGAATAAAGAGGCTCAGTGCCTTTGCCAATGTGCACTGCTGTAGGTCCTTTTTCCACGTGTGGTCACAGGCGTGCGTCTCAAAGACCAATAACCTTGTTAGCTCCCCTCACTGTCATTCATAATGCAAATGAGACAGCTTGTGAACGGGCCAGAAGCCCGAAAAGGCAAGGCAACTGGCATACAGTGAGAGAGAGAGTGCAAGGGAGACAGACAGACAGGGAGAGTTTTCTCTTCACACACACACACACACACACACACACACACACACACACACACACACACACACACACACACACACACACACACACACACACACACACACACACACATACACTCTATTCTCTCTTTATGTCTTCTTCAACTTCTACCTTTCTTCTTGGGTAACACATGGCCTGCTTAGATGGGCCAGTGAATGGCACACATGCCGCAGTCTTTGTTGCTACAACAGGCAGTGGTTTGCATTGGCGGCCCTCCTATCTTTTAGCATATTAATAGAGTGGCGGGCCTATGAGAGGGAAGGCAGAAGAGTGTGACTCCATTGTCCAGAGTCATCACCTCATTTCACCCAAATGAGAGACACAGCATCCATCCCCTCTCTGCTGATACCAATTCAGCTAGACAGGCTGCACAAAGACCTTGGCTGGACATGAGGACAGGGGGTTGACAGGGGGGAGGAAGATGAAGAGGGCAGGGATGGACGGTGTGGCGACAAGGCAAGAAGGAGAAAAGAGTGGAAGGTTGCAGGCGTGGTGAGAGGAGGGGGAGGTAGACAACTCTGCTGCACATCACTCTCAAGTCTGTGTCCAGACCCTTGTGAGGTTTTGGAAGAAGAAAAGAATTGCCCTCCAGTGACCCTCACCTCCTGCCTCCCATCCAACCTCCCCCCATCCCTCCTTGCAAGTATTTCTCTGTTCCTGGGCCACCTATGGGTTAGAGCAGTGAGTAGTGGGGGCATAGAAACAGCCTGCACATTAACATATTGCTATATTCAATTGCAAAGCAAACCGCGTGTGATTGCTCTGAAGGAGATTTTTCTTCCTTCTTTTTTTTTTTATTTGGAATCAAAGAGGTAGGGCCTTTGATAGCTGCAAAGGCAGCCTCTCACTGCCTTTTTAACATGCACAGCCAGGCGCTTTCTCATCTTGTGGGCTCAGTGTTGACAAATAAATGAACTTATTATACACCCCTGTGTTAGCCGCTGGGCCTCTGCCAAGGGGGCGATTTATTAAAGGCTACCTCGAGCCAAGAGGAAAGAGCACACAAAACCCCTCAGCATTACATCACTGCTGTAAGAGCACAAGTTTCTATAGAGGACTAAGAGGACAAAGGCATACAAGGATTTACTGTAAGTGTGCAGTGAGCACAGACTGACAGGCAAGGCAACAGACACCTCAGCGACACAGGCAAGAAACAAAGCACTGATGCCTGCATGCTTTCAAATGCAGACACACACTGACACACACACACAGCACAGATGTTGGTTTGTGGGAGAGCTGAGTGGTGGGCAGTGGGCAGCAAGCTGATTTTTCGCACTCAAGACAAGACAGGTCTGTAGCAGAACAAGGACGTGCGCGTGCAGCCGATGCGGGCTGACACTCCGGCCTGGTGGCTGCTGCATGTGGGGGGAAGAATGGCTGTATTTTAGGAGACCCTCATTGATATTCATGTTGAGGATAAACAGTGTATGTAGCTGAGTGGGGACGCCTGCGATGGAAAGCTCCCTGTGAGCAGCGGCTGGCTGGCCTGGCCTGCACGCCTCTCAGCCCCTTCAATGGCCCTTTCTCCTCTCTGTGCCCCCTCGTCTCCATTCCTCCATGTTCCTACCCCATGAAACTTCATCCGTGGGCCGCTGGTCGCACATTCTCCTGCCCTACATGGCCCACTCCATCTGGGTGGCTGCAGTGCACACCATGCACATTAAAATTGTAAATTAATTAAAGCTGGAAAATTGAACAACAGCCAAAAAAAAAAAAAAAAAGAACAAGAAAAAAAAAAGGACCTCTCTTTCCAGAGCTATAAATCAGGTTCTTGTATTCCATACATGTAGTGCTTATTGACCTTGTTTATTAAGGGAGTAGCATAACGAGGACCCGGGGTCTGTTGACTGATTACGGTTAAAAACAAACATTTTGGGACTGGCATGACAGTATGTTTCACCACTAATGCAACACAGACCATTAGTCAAAACAACCTCTGTGGAGAGCTACTCAGAAGACAGTCCACCTAGCGCAGCTGCCCAAGCCCCACAAACTGGGCTTGAAAAGTTCTTCCACATGTAACAAGGAGAAAAACACCTGATTAAGAAACAATAACTTGATACCGCTCTCATTTTCCAAAAGCTTCTTGTCCAGGCCATCACTCTGGAGACAAACAAAAAACAAAACCTGCGAGAGTCACATACCCTTGCTCAATCTGTGATTTCAACTCATTTGTCAGAAAGCAGAATTCCTTCTTAATCATAGGCTGCCTGAGACAGCTCTTTTTAGCCTTTCACCATCACGTCCAGCATCACAGCTGCAGCCTTGAGGTGCTGGTAAAGTCAGTGTTGAGGAGCATACAGACTTGGATGAGATCAAGAGTGGGATTCAGAAGAGTTCAGGTTTATTCTCTACATTTAATGAGCAAATAATGTTAATTGCATTTGTGCTTGTTTCTAATAGCCAAGTCTCTGCACTGCTTCGTGGTTACAGTTTGGCTTAAATCAACTAAGTTTCATTCAAACTGTATTTCAAACATCTCTTACTGTTTGTTTAACTGAAAGCCATTTGTCATTTTCAGCCAATACAGCTATTGTGCAGTCTATTGAAATTTAGTGCCTGTACCTAATTATGAAGATATTCTATACTGTCATGCTGCTCCATCATTACCTTAGCAGCTAAATCTTGTTTATTATAATTGTCACTAATGACAAATTTCCTCCTCATTGTTCAAGAATGAATGGACAGACAAAAGGAATCAATTGTTTAATCCTATTGATTAAAGTCCAAACTACATCACATATCTTTTTACACTTCAGCCTTTATCCTGGGTGTGCCTGATGGACAAACCTAGGCAGAACTGGTCTTAAGTACTATGCACCACTAGAAACTACACCCTTCTGAGGCTTACAGAAATTGAGCATAGCACTGGTGCAGGCAGACCACAAAGTGAAGCTCAGCCCCAGATCAGAAGATCAGCTGACATCAATAGCAGCTCAGATCAGCTGATAAGCTCAGCTGATAGCCCCCATGTGTCTTTTTGGCAACAGTCAAAATATGACACGCTATTTAAATTGCTTTAGCGTGCCAGAATTGCAACACTTCTGCAGGCTGCTTTGCAACCCATCTCCTTTTCCTGTTGTCTGACCTAATCATCATCTATCATCTGTTGTGATTAAAGCTTGCTGTTCTCTGTGTGAGGTATCTTTCTGCTGCTACGAATATCAATTACTGCAGATGGAAATAACAATCTTCTTTTTACTATATTTATCCTGACAAAACTTTATTTTAAACTTTTTACAGGTGTTGCAGTAGTTTTTATTAGCTCAGGTAGTTGTGCTTTAAGTACTTAAACCCTACGGCAAGTAGCTTTCACAGAGAAAGACAAAAATTAGGAGACACTAAGCAGAAAAAAATGTTCAGGTCAAGCTGTCTGGAACCAAAGCATTTACTTTAGTACAAATATTAGTCTTTGTGGTTAACATGACCTCCAAGAAAAACATGTAAGTTCTTGATTTCTAAGCCTTTTTGGTGGGATAATTGTAGCAGCCAGAGCAAAAATCTCTGTGATCTCCAGTGTGACTCAACTGGCCACAGCAATTATAATGTGGTGCTGATTACACAACAAGGTGAAGAGGAGAACTCAGGACATGCCACTCGATGATTCACCCTGTGTGTCACATTACTGGGCACATGCTGTCAGGAAGCCTCTTCCTGCTTCATCTGTTGACAATGCAGGCAGACCGGACATGATTCCTCACATCAGCGGCGCATGCAGGGAAAGGATAATTTTCTGGAGAAGGTGGCTAATTTGTTAGGGTTCTGACTCATCAAACATGAAGGGGGTTTTATGTAAACAAACACCAGTAAAGACCTTTTCATTGAACACATCTGAGATGAATCATCCACCTCTAGAATGCTGAACTGAGCCTGGAGGGGATTCTCCGTGCCGCAGCCACTTGGAGATGAAGCTACAAGGATACAAGCATTCCTGCCTCTGGACTAAAGAGACTTAACAGCCAAAACAAAAGAAAGAGGGCTCGTGAATCAAATTACGACATTTGAGTTGTCACTGATTTCCTCAGGGGTTTGAAAGACACAGCTTATAGAACACAGAAAAAAAAAGGCATCATTTTAAAACAAAAACACTGCAGGATGAGAATTATGATATCAGAAAGAGTAAGCCTGTTCAACACAACACGAGTTCCCTCATGTTTGTCAGCTGGTGAATCATTAGTTGTCTCGATAAACTAACCAGTTAATCATCAAGTCGCTTCGTACATGCTTCAAAGAAACTTCCACATACCAGGAATAAGTGATCAAATACTATTCAGAGATAAAAGAAGAGCACTTGGTTACTTAAATCACTCATTATTTAGATCCAAACTTGTAGCAAAATCTTCATTGTGTCTTCCAGGACAATTCACTCTCTCTTGGAGAGCATTGTTGGCCCTGATCCAGAGATTTCTTTTGATCAGCGTCTGTGACCATTGTCACCATTCCATGCATACCATTACAGAAAAGGCTATTGGATCCCATATTAGAAAAAATACACTATAATCCCTGCCAATATGGCAAGAAGATGGGGCTCAGTAACCACAGCAGACAGGTTGGGGTGCATCTGTCTGCCCCATGCACCCCGTCCATTCTCCCACTTTACCTCAATTGAATAAGAATGGAAGAGGAAGCTCAGAGTGCTTGGTGTCTGTGTCTAGGAATGGAGGTTCATAATCTCCCTTAATGAGCTTGTTTCTGGGCTATTATCCGGCAGCCTGCCTGAGGGAAATGCTGGTGTTTCCTATCAAGTGGCCCTGCAGCGCTGACCCTCACATGGCTCTGCATATGAAATGTAAGGGCCAAGCCTTTTGTCTCCTTTCTCCCAGCCTCTAGCTGAGCCCCTGAGCCATTTGCATAGTCCTGAATGGACCAGCCAATGTTATTAATTAATACAGAGCCAGCCTGCGCCACCTGACAAAATCCCACCGAGTGGCCCGAACGGAACTGTTTCATCAAAAGAGAGGAGCCATTAGGAATGAGAGGCCTTATTCTCCACTTTTCCTCTTCTCTCTTGTTCCCTCAAAACCAGAGAGCCATGGTTTTATGCATGTTTTCTTTTTCAGTAAAGGGACAGCAGTGGTGGGAGTAGTGGCGGGTTGAATGCGACTGTACGAGATGGGAAGGCCACGGATGACCCTGCTGTCAACTGTCTTGTAAATGTAAATCCTCCTGAGAGACACCCTCCTTCTGCTCTGCCTTTACCTTCTCAACTCAGAGGTTGTCTTCAAGGAGGACTCTCACCAGATAACCCAAAGATTTATGGCTGGGAATGTTTCACAAGTGGGGTTTTGAATTCCCAGAGATCTTCAGATGCACCAAACCGTTGACTCACTCACGCTGTATCTTTCTTCATTTTGCCCCCACTTTGTGCTTGCCTGGATACGGAGCGCATACACAAATAAAAGGCCTGATGCTAATCCAGAGCTATCTCCATAATGTGTCTCTCCTAAAATACAATGTCAGGAGGACGATTCCAGGAGGCTCGTAAATTTATTTCCACTGCCTCATTGAAGCAATTAAGGACAAAGTGCGTGCTGAGTCTTTCACAATGTTGCTTGGGGAATTGGTCTGATCACTGACACACTGTCATTCCAAACATTAATCCGCTGGCAAACAAAATAAGGGATGAGAGGGGGAGAGGAAAAGAGTAAGATATGAGAAAACTGAGGGAATTTAGACACAGGGAAAGTATTAAAAAACAAACTAAAAAAAACCCCAAAAAACCTCTGCAAACATGAACCTTCATTTCAAACTTGTATGTCTGTATTATATCCATTGCACAATCAGTGCAGGAAATCACTTCATGCTGTGATTAGCCATCGCCTTCCACATGTCCATTCATCTAACTATATACACTCCCCCCCTATGTTGTCAGCACAAGGAGGTGTTTTCCATGGGGGTCTAACTGGCATTCCTATTTGTGGCCTGCAAAAAATGAAGCAGCTGTTGGCGGTGGGATTCACTGACAAGTGAAGAAAAAAAAAGGATGGACTGTGTGGTTATCCAAACTAAATGTTCACACAAATCCTCGAGGATGTTCAGAAGTGGTTTAGGTAGGTGCTTTTTGGTGATCACATGACTCTGCCTTGTTTGTAACCCTGAAAGTGGACTTAGAGCTGACACAGGAGAAATCTGCCCTATTGAGAGTCTCAACATGAGAATGCTATCATGCCCTCCAGCTGTAGGGTGTGGAGGCGTGAGAAGTAAAGAGGGAGAGAAAGAGCGAAGGAAATTTGAAAACATGACATGCCTCAGAATTGGCAGTACAAAAACAATGCACTCCTCTGGTTTTCCCTGACTCCCCTCATCCCTCTTGCATCTTTTGCACCTCGACCTCACTATCTCCTCATATCATGTTAAAGGCTCTCAGTCCCTCCCATTGCCTCCTTGGATGTTTGATCCTATGAGAACCATTCACCTGAAGTGTAAAAAGACAATGGTGTGCGTACCTCCACCCCTGTCCATTTCTCTTTTTGACCCCTTTTGAGGTGGGAATGCCCCTCAACCAGGCTAAAAATGCTTTGATGTGTTACTTCAGAGGCCACGGATACACCTCAAAAACATGACCACGTATAAGGCTGGGAGAAGACAGATGATGGACGTCAGCCCTAAGAGGCCAACAGTGAAATTGCTTCCATGACTCATGCTTTTCTTAGAAAGAATATTTTCCCATTGATGGAAATGCGTCTCGCTAAAGTTATGGCCAGCTGTGATTGGCTCATAGCAGGTATACGAATACAGCCGCTGCTGCTTGCTATTGAGAGAAGAGGGCTTTGATATGGGGCTGAAAGAAACAAAGTATGCTGATGTAAGTCATCACAGCTCGGTTTGGCAAAAGATACTGTCAAGATGACAGTCTTTTGGATCAGTCTTTCCAGACTGGCATGACAGGGCAACTCATTGGGACAAACTTATAATGCAGGGATGCGTGCGACATCAGCTCTCGTTGTCTCCTACCTGTGGCACAGAGGGCAATGAAGGTCTGGACATGTTTCCGAATAAGTGCCAGCTTATCCTCGGGCAGCGGCAGTCTCCTCATGATGTGCTCAATGAAATCATTTGGTGTTACTGCTGCCAGGTTCCACTTCAACTTCCCCAACACCACCAGTTCCCATTCCTAGAGAGAGAGTGAGATAAAGAGATAAAGAGAGAGCGAGAGAGAGAGAGAGAGAGAGAGAGAGAGAGGGAGCGAGAGTGAGAGCGAGAGAGTAGAAACAAAAGTCATAACTGAAAACTATTCAGTGACACAAAGACCACACCACATTTTAGCTACAGCTCTGCACTTTACTGCCATTGTTTAGCCAGTTGCACTTGAGCCAAAAGTGTGTTAATGTGACATACAGCGGTGAGCATGTGGAGGTTAAGTGTTATGGTTATTAGTCTCTGCTTCGCTGGGACTGGGAGAGAGAATCTCCAGCAGTGCCACCAACCCAGGTGACCTCGCAACACTGTCTTCCTCCCCGTCTGTCTGTCTGGCATCTGGGGACTTTCCTAAAGAGGCCCATAAGAGGCTCTACTGTGTGAGCGCCGAGTGTAAACTGATAGGCAGCAGAGTTAGCATTCGGTATTTCATCTCTTATCTTAATATATCAATCAAAATCCTATTTATACACTGTAGCACTTTACACTTTATTTAAAAAACAGTGTCATATGCCAAATATAGTTAGCCTGTTATTCCACATACAGTGCTTTACAATATATTAATGGCTAACAGAAGACAGTGTTTGATTAATCACATGTAACATCTTATTCACAAATACTTTTTATATAGATCTCATGGCAGAATGTGCTGACATGTGCTTGTCCATCTGCATGACTATGTAATACAGGGTGTGGATACTAGGTGTGGTGTTCTCTTTTCTGAGAGTGTATTGTTACTTTCACTTCCTAGAGGAGGAGGTGATTAACGAAAGAGCTGGTGACTAATTTGGGAAAAAATGTAGCAGTTTGGTTTTGCACTGCAGCCTTGTGACTGGGACCATGGATGCTCTTCATTTTCCCTTTAAGAAAAAGAGACCACGTGGACTCAGTCATGAGACAATTCAATATGGCTGCCCATGCTAGCAGCCTGCAATTTTCCAATCAAAGTGACCTTTGTCGGCTGTGTAATTTTTTGTTATCTTGCTGATGTCAGAGAGACTGAACCAGAGGGCATAATTCTTGATGAAATTAGGAATTTTTTAAACCATGGCTCTCGTGAAAGTGAAACTTACCTTCTTTGTGGCATAGCTTGGAAAAGTGTAACCACTACTGCGAAGTATTTGACTACTGTTAATTATTTGCTGCCTTCTGCTCTTAAAGGCCTTTTCCATCAATGTCAGTACGCAATATTGAAGCCAATAGCAATGCTACAGCTATGGCAGTGACAAACCTTGCAACAGAGGCTTTGTGCTGACAAGAGTGGCAATATGGTATCACCCACTTCCTTCTGCTTACTGCTTTTCTCTGTCACACCTTCTTCGTAACGTTGTGGTTCTCTTTACAAGAAGCTCTTACCAAAGATGAGGACAGAAAACGATCACATGCCCGAGCAGCTGATCTGTTTCCTGTATCTGCATGTCAGCCAAAATACTGCCTTATACAGAAACACAGAAAGGAGGCCTCAGCAAACCAGTTCAAGGACTGAGGGCTTTGTCTCCAGTCTGAAAATAAAGGTATCAGACTTTATTTTGTTAAGTGCAGCATTGCGCACTATGAGTTTGCAGCCACAGCAGCAAATTTTTTATATATTTATTTTTTAAATAATCTGTTTAAAACTAGAACTTTAATACATTGGCTCAAAATTGAAGCCTTCATTAAAGAAAGGGAAATGAAATTCTCAAACAGAAACACATTCCAGAAAATTATCAGAAACCAACGAACCAACAGCAGCTCTTTGGGAACTCGAATATACTGCAGCAATCAGCTCAGTGGGTAAAGCCGCCAGTCAGGCAGCAAGGCAGGCCTGCAACCATCAGCCCCATCTGAATCATAATATGTGGCCTCTTTCACAACATGGGTGGGATTGGCTGTTGTTTACTGAGGAATGTTTATGTAGCACCACAGAGCAGTGGGGAAAAATACTTAACTGATGTGAAACTGAGTTAATTAATTGGTTTAACCTGGTGAAGGCAGCTGGCATTATTAGGCCATAGAGGTCTTATTAAATAAATAGGACACAGAATGGTGACATTTTTAACCCCCAAAATCAAATCAAAACTGTATCATCAGTTTTCTGTGCAGTTTGCTTATAATCCTGCAGAATGAGTTAGAATCAGAAATAGTGACTCATGATCTCACATCAGAAATGTATGCATCCATGGTTATTTTTGGACACAAGCTAAACTGTAAAAGGCAAACTTGAATTTCTCTGTCTCTCCCTCTCTAGCTGACAGGAACAGAGAACTTTTTGGCTTGAGTTCAATATGACCTCGCTGATCTGTGAGAAAAATATCTACCACTAGATGGCGATGGAGACCATTGTACAGACGGGAAGGTTACTGTAAAGCCTTGAGGGTCTCATACAGTAAAGAGAGCCCTTGTAGAATAATCTGTGGAGCTCTTGCTTTTCCTGCAACTTTGATGTCTAAAGTGGACACTGGACAACAGCTTCAGTGAAATGAGAGCCCCCAACCCCGAGTAGGACATGTTTTGAACTATATATTTAAGTGAATAAACACTTAAGACCAACTGAATAGATCCTGGTTTCCAAACATGCTCTGATGAAGAAAATGTTATGTAATAAAGATATGCTTAACCAGCTGATGGCGACAACATGAGTCTGCAGATGTGTCACTGCAAACAGTGGGAAATGTATAGAACTGGTGCTTACCAGCAGCTCTTGTGGTCTGATGGAGTTATCTGTGTAGATGCAAAGCTTCTCTGCAGTTAATGGACGAGTCTCTTTCAATTTGGATGCAAGAAACATGCACACTGCTCCCAGCAGCTGCAGGTTACACTTTTTGGTGGGTACCACTGCTAGAAATCTGTCTAAGTAGTTCATGGCCAAGGGAAAAACTTCTTCCTCGCACTTCTGCTCCTCACAAACCTAAGAAGACAGCACACAGCGCAACAACGTTGAGCATTTGGAATCAGTAACTCACGCTGAAGGCACGTGACTTATTTTTCCGCATTGGAAACGTATATAAAACTTTTATGAAATAACGAAACAAAAAGACTGATCACATAAGAGCACATTTAAAATCAATGACACACATAGTTGGGGCTCAGCCAAGAATTTGCGCCCAGCCCAGATCGGTTGCGACATCATACAGTAATTCGAAATAAATTATTTCACAAAGAATGAAATGAGTTTAAGATACATACTCTCAATAGAGTCGCATTCCTGCAGTTCATTCACTAAGAAACGAATTCAAGTCACAATCAGCCGAGCCAAAAACACCAGGAAAGCGCAGCACACGGAAACACTTTCTTTTTAAACAGTCGTCATATTTTCATAAAATATTTAAAAATAGAAATAAATTATCTAGACCGATTTTCTTCACATCATAATGTTCAGGGGTGTCTTCTACATCATATCCGACGATTCCTATCCATATCCATGCAGGTTAAATATGAATAAAATGTCAAAATAAGAGGCGAGTAGCAAGCGGCTGTTTTCGGTTGCTTCACCGCCGACCCGATATAATTATTTCAAAAATTAATTAAAAATCCCCAGTGCGTCGGATTCTGACAATATTTACATGAAAATAAAGGGGAGAGACTCAAGATTGTTTAGAGACAGGTGTTGACCAGAAATATTTCACGGATTGCCAATAAATGAACATAATTACTCGGCGAGTCATTGGAGACCAAAAGAAGAGATAAGGCCCTCGCCCTTCCCGACATTTAAATATATATCTAAAACCTTTGCAATGCTTTTTGTGATCAATTCCATATTTGGTGGACACCTAAGACCCTCTTCTGTCATTTCCGACGGATTTTAACTGCTGTTACTGCGCTTTTGACACTGTAAATCCTCTTAAAAGCGCTCCTGTAAAAACCAACATGGCGATACAGCGCAAGTCAGCATTGAATTTGGGGAGTGCATACGTGTGCATGAAAATATTCAGCCTATCTAAAATAATAACATTAAATAATCAACGAGCAACTTGTGCAGACACCATGTGAGGCAGATAAAGGAAATCCTCTGGTGTCAGAGATAGCACAGCTGGCACTTTCGTAAACGCAGTGATCGGACTTTAAAAATGAAAGAAATTGCGTTAAACGGTACCGATGTAATATAAGCAAACAGCAGTCGGAAATACGAGCCATATGTCACATCTACTGTTCGAAATATTTCAACCGTCGCTCAGTAAAGAAATAAAACAAATCAGGAGGCTTTAAAGTCGAGCACGGAAATAATATGTCTTGTCAGCATTCGGTGTTTCGCTATACCTCCAACATCCAAGTAGCGACCATCCTCCTCATAAACGGCTGAATATCTTTCTGGACGCCTTTGAAATAGGAATATTGAGGCAAAAACCTCTCTTCTATAGTCAACAAGCTCTGCAGGACTCTGTCATCGCACAGAAGGTTCGGATCAGGACGAGCTCGTATGATGGTGTCCATTTCGAGGCAGAGCAGCTCCATGGTGCTGGTGTTTACACTTAAGTTAAAAAGTAGAATTTCTCTTTCGGAAACGTAAAAGTCGTATTGCAGGGCAAAAATGCAAAAAAGATGGCAGGGAAAGTCGTTTAGAGGCATAAAAAGTGAGACTGCAGGGGCTCCGTAAGAGTAGTCCTGCCTCTCCTTGTTGAGAACTTTTTCCTCTCTCCCCACAGCTCGCCTCTACTTTCCTCTGACTGAGATCAGGCGCATTTAGCCTGCCCTGCGTCCCCACTGACGCAACTGCTTTACCTCTGTATAGACACAACAAGCTGCATTCCTGTATTCCTGTCCTTCTTTCTGCTGTCCTGGTGTGAAACACAACTTTTTACCAAACTTGATACATTTTAGATGTAGATGCACAACAATGCAGGGACAAATACAAAATATCTCCATCTAACTATGACTAGATTATTTTCCTTTTACTGAGTGTTTTATGCTCAAATAAGCCAATTACATTGATTCTTTGGCTTTATTAAAGTATCTAGCCTACAGATGCTAATTATAACAGGGTGCATTCAGGTACAATGCTCGTCTGCACTTTTATAGGTGAACTTGTTGGTGCTGGTGCCTCACTAACTTCTTATGTTCATTCCAAATTCAGGATATGGAACTGTCATTCAATTCCTTAACGCTCTGTTCACTGCTGCTTTATTATTACACACATTTACAGCATCAAAAAGGCTCCAAGAAGTCAACATTACTTGATAAAGTGCTGGAAGAGCACTTGAAGAGCCCCCTTGTGAAAATAATTTGCACAATAGCTAAGATTAGAAGGGAAATGAAACACCTAAATTATTAACGTACACTTAAACCAAGTTGTCTGCCACTTTTTTTTAATTGCAATGGACTCAACCCTCGGTGCAAATGTGATGCATCTAGATACTGTAGGCATGCAGCCATAAATACTACACGTTAGCGTTTACACATGCACGCACGCGCATCCGCATAGACGCCCGCCCGCCCGCGCACATAAACGGACACACATGATCTTACGAACTTTTTCTTTTTTTATAGCCTTCACAAAACTGCTTGTGGTTTATGAGATAACTTTCTAGGAAATTTCTCGCAGCGTAGAATTTTTTTCTTTTGCATAATCTCCTCTTAAAGATAACACAAAGATGAGACGCTCTGGCTTTGCACAACACAAATATATATATATATATATATATATATATATATATATATATATATATATATATATATATATATATATATATATATATATATATATATATATATATATATTTTTTTTTTTTTTTTTTTTTTTTTAATTTTTTTTTTTTCTAATTACACTTCTGTCATCATTTACATGGGAAAACAAGCAGGTGGAAACGAGAATGTAAGTCGTTGAGCAGATAATTAAAAAATGACTGCCAAATGATTTAGCCTCACATACAGTCACAAAGAGAATCTGCATGGGTAAATATGTTAATCCCCGTCCCATTCTTAGTCAACTTCAAAGACTGAGCTTTGAAAGAAACGAGACATCAGTGCATCAGGGGAAGACTGGGGACTGTAAAGTCCTCAGAGCTTTAGACCTGTTAATTTCCATCTGAAGCTTGGTGCTCTATAGCAGTGCTTGTGAGAAAAGTGGTGGAAATGTCTCTTTAAAGTTTTTTTTTCCAGTCTAAGTTGCTTCCTCCTCCTATTTGCATAGCCAATAGCTCCTCAGCGCTCGACTGAGGCTGTACGATTGTTACTGGGCAGATTTCATTGGCGTCTGCAGTAAAATATGTCCAGTGCCCACTAAACTGTCGCCATTTTAAAAAAAAAACAAGTGCCTGAAATGAAGTAGTCAGAAGACAGTGATATCACCAAAAACAATCCTCATTTGAGTAAAATTAATAAAATCTCAATTTAGAAGGCTGATCTTTATTGATAGAGGCTTTCAATTAAAAAAAAAAACGTGTATCTCCGCACTTTATTACAGGTCACATTTAAAATGGACAGTTTTAAGTTTCATCAAGACAGTAAATCATTCACAAATATGCTCTTGATTTTAAATGATTAAGAAGGCTCACTGACACAGGCTGAGTAGAGACAAACGATTCTCAAAGTAATAAAGAACTGTATTATTTCTTATCAAGCAGACTACCTCACAGAGTTTAAAAGACGGATGACCAACAGAAATATTGCCAAACAGGTGCTCCAGATCTTTTACATCCAGCACTATCAAATGCTCTCAGCACACATGTGGAGCCATCATCTGATGTGAGTCTGAGTCAACTGTGAAACTCTCACACGGACATTCTTTAATTCCTAAATATTACTGGGTAAAAAAGGTAAAAAAACCCCTACCACCATATGTAAGCTGAAAAAGCAGTCGATTCACTCGCTTTAAAGTGTTTTAAAATCAAGTAATAACCTAAAATGACTAATAACACGACTCAAGGATGTATCCATCTTCAGTGAAGGGACATTCCATCCCCCTCCCTCTATCACTTATTCTGCTAAAGTACCAACACATTACTCTATTAACACAACAGTGAGGAGTTTCTTTTCTTTCTTTTTTTTTCTTTGCTGCTCCTGCAGCGGAAAAGTGACACCAACTGCTCCTCTGAGTGAGTTCAGAAGAAGCAGCAAAAGCAGGAGCGCGTTTTTTTTTTTTCCCTCCCCGGAAGCATTCAATTATCACACCAGAATAAAACGGGAACACGCCCTGTAATTTCGAAACGTTAAGGAGTAGTCACAGTAGGCAGGCAAAAGCACCTCCGGAGGGCGAACAATCAATAAGTACTGAAGTTTAGAAAGTATGTTGAAAATTATGCGCTGCACACTGCAAGAAATATCTGTCGGAGAAAAAATCTTTTGCGCTGCCTCAAACTTTCAAATGTCATTTATGGATGAAAGTTGAATGAAACAACTTAAGCCCACCAGCTAATCAATGATATTATTTTCTGGAAACCTGCAGGGTAGCAATATCTATTTACTCTTGGCTTGTTTATGAATTTTCCCGAAATAAAATAACTGAAAGCAACTAATTTTAAGCATATACTTGCAGATCACTTAAGTTTTATTTTTTTGGGGAAACCCCCCCCCCTTTAATTCACGACTAAAAGAAAAGAAAACGTGGTGACTTTTTGCAACGGGGATCGACCAGTGAGTCATCATCACCGCACCTTTCACAGTTGAAATCACCGTGACAACAACCAGAGAAGAGCAGTCAACAACCCGATAATGACAGTGACTCTGAGCTTCTTTTATCTTCTTCTTTTACCGACATCAAGATGGGAATCTGATGTTCAGAAAAACGTCTCACAAGACAAGAAAAGTGTCGCAGGGGAATTTGGCAAGTTCCTATTGAGTTGTGAAATGACAGCAGCTAAGACCTGACAGTGTTTGGAAGTAAAACACAATGAGTGACAAATTAAACAGCACTCCCTTTGAAATAAAGTACACTGTCTGCTTTCTATTAACCTGCCAGACATCATAAGTGCTACATTTTGTAAACAATCTAAAGCTGAGTTAACAATACTTTTATATAATTTATTACCAAAATTTATGGAAAAATAACAGATTTTTATATATAAAAAAATTATTGGAAGAAAATGCTCATATACGTGGATTAAAGCAACAGCTAGCACCTAAAGCAGCTTTTCTGTTTTATTTCCAGCCCACTATTAGATTACACCCCATTCACCCAAAAGTGAAACTAAAATCAAGAAGAAAAAAGTGTAAATACATTTTTAAGCCAGATTTTACAAAACTGGTTTAAACAGATGAGACCTCTGTAGGTAAGCGACCAAAAAAAAAAGAGAAAAAAAAAAAAGAGAAAAAAACCCCACAACTGCATCAATAGGTCAGTAATTGCTACACAGGAAATACACATTTTCATAAAATAAAAATTGATGATTAATAGAATGATGCAATAATCTGACTTGATGTAACTCTGAATCACCATGTTTGTTTTAAGCCTTTGAAGAAACAGAAATGTTACATACAGCTGATGCAACAAAGAAACTTTGTTATATTCCATCTCTGTCTATTCAGTTTGACATGTATTAATTGGTTATATAGCTGCCTTTAAATTTTATGAACAGAAATGCTCCTAAGAATGGTTATTAATATATTTTTGATGAATACATCAACACTCTTAAGATATTAGATTGTTAAAAAATTGCTTACTATCTTGTGGATTTTCTAAAATTAGCTGACAGATTTAATTATTTGAAAGACAAAAACACAAATAAAATGAAACATTTGATTCTTAAAATTTGCAAATGCTAATTTCTTAATTTTCAGGATAACAAATCTGCTTGATTTCTTTTTTAATTTATATTTTATGAACTAATAAATTATATTACCGCTGAAATAAAAAAGAGAACAGACAAGGTGATGTTTAGAAAGAAGGAAATCAGGGAAAGAGTAACTAATTTAGCATAATTAATTGATTGCAATTTTATTAAAAAAATATGCCTTCTTACATAAAGTCATAACAGAGGTGCTCAATCTGTGATAAGAAAAAAATGAACAGTTTATCCAAAATTTAAATCAGCAGGTGAGATGCCAACATTAATCCTGACTCGAGTATCTAGCATCCTTGTCCAATTTTTTTTGGATTCATCTGCTACTGACAAGAGGATGCAAAGCAACAAGGAATCATCTCTGACAGCAGCATCCAACAACAGCACATAAGTCAGTCATAGCTTCATTATACAAACTTCTAACAAGCACACAAGTTATATAATAAGAATCTAAACAAAAGCAGTTCCCCACACTGTACATGTTTTTAATTTGATCTTGACAACCACTGAGCCCAATCTAGCAATGAATCACATTTTAATTCTAATGAAAACATCACTCACACGTTATAATTTGTTTACCATGCCCACATTTCCCCATTTTTTTTTTTTTTTGCAGTATTTTTTGTGGTTGAATAACTGCAGATGTGTGAGCCAAACAACAACAATACAGAGAGAAGTTACTCATCCATGATTAAAAAAACACCACATTTCATGCAAAACTTCGTGGAAAAACTATTATCCAACCGACTACTTTGAAAAATCACAAACTGTTTATTCGCTGAATCGAGACATGTTAATAAAATATCAAAAAGTTTTCAGTTTTCTGCTGAATTTCACAGATCCAAGAAATGTTTCAATCATTAAAAAAACCCCGCAATAATCAGCTTCCAAGCTTAAATTGCAAGTGTTAGAAACTTTTTTTTAATATAAATCTAAATGATTAAAATACCTTAAAGTGTTTAGAATCAGACAAGTGTCATCTGAATTCTGAAAAAAAGTGTGACTCACAAAGCAATGAACTATGCACATAAAACTTGAAAAATCAGTCAGGAATATCTGCTGAGCCTCGAGCAGTCGGGATAAACAGCACTTTACTTTCAGCATCACAAAGGAAACTTTATTTTTACCTCTTGCATTGCTGGGGGCATTCCCCCCATTTAGAAACAATATAAGATGTAACTCCAGCAGCTGTCAGTGTTGAAGCTGTTCTCTGACATCTCCACTAACCACCTGTGGGATTTCACCAAAAACAGAAAACAATATTGTTGCCTCAAGGTAGATCCCTCAGGAAGATGTTTCCTTTTCCAAGTGAAGGGCTTTTACCTTCTGACGCAGATACTGCAAACTATACTGTGAACAGAGTCTGTGTGAGATTCCTCTGATAGGTTCTGATTATTCTACCCAGCACTGGCTTGTTATTCACAACACTGACAGAGCAGCAGTTTGTGGAAATATCAAACTTTGTTAAGGGATAGGACACACATTTCCACACCGATGATTGTTGCAACGTATCTCTGTGCCGACATGTCATGCAGCTTCAAAAATAAAATTGATTAGTAACTCATTACATTAGTTGGACTGTTAGTTATGATCTCTGAGAGAAAGAGACAGATTTATGTTGTGCATCAGATAACAGTAGCAAAAAGTGGACATAAGCACCAAACATTGTGTATTTGTACCTCTGGTGCCATTAATTTGAAATAGCAACTTGAATTTTACAAATGAGCACCATTTTTTTTTTTTTTAAAAAGATGGCCATCATTTCAAGTTTAGGAAACAGCTTTTTCTTCTACCACAGAGTTTACTCTTAATTTCTCTACTTTTGATTATAGGTAAAACCTATTTTTGGTTCTTTGTCTCAAGTGAAATGTAAGATGATTGCAAAGACAAGGGACTTATTTCTTTATCCTTTTATTACATTGATGGAGCTGCGATGCGCACAGCTTGTTCAGACATTTAACATTCATCCAGTGCCAATTAAGTGCTGTGAGATTCAATCCATTTTATGGATTTTTTTTTTTTAATACCCTCGGTTCAGTTCACCTGTGCTGGAACACCCCAGCAGTTCAGATGCAGGTATCAAACTAACAGTTTTTTCCAGTTCCCAGGGCCAGATCAACACAAAGACAGATAACCATTCACACCACCTTTTACTCATAATTAGAATGACCAATTAACTCTCTTCAGATGTGCTTCCAGCCCTAAACCTATTCACTTATTGATGTAACTAATTTATTACAGAATCAAGTTAGTAAAGCTGGTTATTTGATACTGAAGTTTCACGGCAGTGATTTCAACAGTATCTGTCAGTCATCTGTAATAAATCATAAACTAGTTGTTTCATCAAGTCTCCATGTTTTACCTTCTCCTAAATGAAATGCTCTTTATATTGTGGTTTTCTACTCTTACCAAACACTGAAAGCATTTAAAAAAAAAAACAAAAAACTGGACTCACATCTACATTTTTAATTATGTGCAAGCATAAACGCAGTGTCTGATGCATCAGACCCTGAGGTTAGTATGTTGTACAACATGCAGACTGGGGGAACCAGTACTTTCTAAATAGCTGACAGCCTGCTCTAAATCCTTAGCCAGTCTGAACTTGAGGATGAGAATTGAATAAATAGTGAGAAACAAAGTACTGCCTCTCCTATTACACCCCTATGCCCTTGTTAGGGAATAATTTTAATTGTTGCTTATTAAAAAGTATACTTTCTTGCTTAAGTAAATGGCTAAGGGCAGCCATCTTGAAAAGGACAGCCATCTTGAAAAGGGCAGCCATCTTGAATTTTCAACTGGCTAACAAGCTTCATCAATAGAGTAATCCTAATAAGTATATGTGCTCATTTTTTGTTATGTTAAGTTGTCTGCTGCACTAATGAGATTAGTTGTGGCTCTAATTACTCAGTTTGCTTAAAATTTGCTTAAAATTACAAATAGTCTTTTTTTTTTTAAATTATTTTTAAATATAACCAGCAGCAGCTCTTTTGCATGTAAATCACTTTAACTTATTCTTTTGCTTTTAGCAACAAAATGTAGAAGTGTGTGTGTATGAGCATGGGTACTTCAAAGCACTAGGTGACTAATAAATTATTTTAAATTCATATATCAGGAATATCTTTGCACCCACAGGTTTATATTACAGGTACAGCTACTTAGCAATGTTTTGTGAAAATAATGACACCACTGTGTGTTGACAGCAGGAATGATCATTACTTTAACAAACACACGTTGAAAAGAATGCGGTATGCAGACTGAACAAGGATACATGAACACATGTTCTTGTGTTGTTTTATAACCATACAGGGATTCATGGAGTCAACTTTGAAAAGATGCATGACGCAGCGTGCCACACTGAATATATTCTCTTTAGTGCATTCTTCATCCACTGATTTGTTGGTCCTTCACATCATATACTGTCTGTCCTGTCACCTGCTGTTATAGAGATTTTGCCAAAGACTGCATTGAACCCCTGCAGCCAATATATAAGTGCAGGAACAAAGTTTTTAATGTCTCAGTGAAAAAAAGCCGAGGGAAATGTTTTGCTCTTTTCCTGCTGGCACCTCTCATGTCTCATCTTGATCGTCAACCAATCAAACTGTATTTGTATTGCACAGGTTATGACACTTTCCAGATGCCAGTTTTAAAAAAAAGAACGAGAGTAGACTGTAATAAGGTGAAGCAGAAACTCGATTCTGCCTTCATCTTTGTCTCCTCTTCCAAAGCAGGGGACTCAAAATAAGAACAAGTTGAGTTAACTTGTATTGGCGCGCTCACTGTGCTGCACTCAACTTTGGATGCAGGTGCAGCTGACAGTGGGAAAATAGTTGCGGTTTGCTCTTGGTTACAAAAGACCCAAGTGAATACAGTAACATTTTTCCCTCTATTCATCTCTTCACACACAGTTAGCCATCTAGGACAGCTGAAAATGCAAAGTTATGAGCGACAGTTTGGTGAGAGACTGATATGCTCCTCTACAGAGTTTTTGTTGTGGGAGGTGTGTCACTGAAACAATAAGGTCTAGTAGATTTGGCCAAGCCTTCAGTTAACACAAGACATAAACTGTCTGGTATTCATTTACCTTTCTTCCACTCCTCCGCCCCATTCCTCCGTCACTCCCCTCTTTCACATGCTTGACCCTGTCTTTTGAACCCCACCAGCAACCTCACATACTGTCATCAAACCTGGGGTCAAATAAGCCAGTTATAGAGGTGGACCTGGAGCACCAGCTGCTAAATAATATCAATATTTCCTTGCCCGACTAGAGAATAAACTGCTTTCTTTTCTGTTTCTCATACAGTTTTTTTTAAACTCCATATAACAGCAACAGTGAATGCTTCCGCACTCAGACTGGCTCAGCTGCTCCTGCTGTCTCTTCCCCTCCAGCTCCTCTAGGATTTTCCCATGTTCGTATCACTAGCCCTTGACTTTGTCACTCATTCAACAGCTGCTTGCTGATACTGCATCACTGTTCCAGCCTATCGCTCCCCCCTTTTTCACTATGCCCAGCAAGAACAAAGGCATTGTTAATCCAGCCTTGATACATACAGAATGCAAGGACTTTTTGCCCAAAAATGTCTTAAATTGTGTCTGTTGGTGCTTTGGGAGGATCAACATCCTGAGCACTTCCAGTTGGGATCACAACAAGCTCAGACAAACACACAGCACTTGAGGTCAAAGAGATCTCCCAGCTTATCAACAAAGCCTACTGGCATTTGAATATTAGAAAATACACTAATCTGATCACAGTTAACTTACAAACTTTAATTATAGCTTTCCAAAGGGATGCCAGATTTTATGAGAAAAACAGATGGACAGTACACAACATGGAGATGGACTGAGCCACAGAATAACCCAATAAGTCAAGCAATTCATCCAAATCTTTTTTAATCTATGATGCACATGCTGCTCCCAATAATGCACAAAGAAATTTTGCCTATTTACACTGAGTATTTCAAACAGATGGCACAGCTTGCAAACATACACCCCCAAAAAACCCCATATAGTTACCAAAATAACCCAAGCCATTAAAAATAAACCCAAAACAGAAAGATGTTGAACACCTGAGTGTATGCAGCCCTCACATGCATCTAGTACTGCTTTCTGTTGCCCTTGTTTCTCTATTGCCCCTGCAGATGGTAACAGATGGCACATGAGCAGAGATGAGAACAAGATTGCTCTGACAATTACAGAGGGTTTCCCTCCTTTTTCAGCTTCATCAGGTGCTCATCTATCTCTACTGTCACTAATAATAACACTAAGTACCTTGCTTTGGCATGAAGAGCTTAATACAGAAATCACACGTGCAAGAGAGAAGCTGCAGATTCAGTGACAGCAGGATGCAGACACATCTGACGAGAAACGCACAACAAATGATTCTACATGAAAATAGATGAGCAGCGACAACATACACCCACGCTCAGAGTATCTAATCTTCAGTGATCAGTGATAGAGACAAATGAAGGGGGCCCATCGTACTGGCTCCCCTGGCAGACGTGTAGCTTCATTACAGCACCACACATGAATGTGCACCATACTCCCCCACGACCACACTGGATCAGGCTACAATAATCTGATCCTTTTGGGAAACTGAGGTGTTGGACTGTAATTTATAGGCCGTATCTTTCAAGTCTTTCCCCCGGCTCTGCTGGTGGCGTCTGCCCCTGAGCCACTGTGTGTGTTTAACGGCTACATGTGTCGCTCCCTATCTCGCTCCCTGAGTGGCACAAAGGTAAAGGAAAGCTTAACAGCCTGGGAAAAAGTTGAACAGTGTGAAATTACCTTGATCCAAAGATTCCTGCCGCATACCAGCCCAATGAACCCATAACAGAGCAGGCACTCAGTCAGAGAGCCCTGCCTGCAGGCAACAGCTGAGACATTACAGAAGGAAAGAGAGGGAAGGAATGGGGTTGGGGGTATCAGGAGGTGAAAGAAAGATAAATGGGAGCAGGAAGGAGACCCACTATGAGTAATCTCTAGTCCACAATAAGTGGTAGAGGTCAGAGTATCTATAATGTACATCTTTGATAATGTGAGACAACTGGTAAGTGGGGTACCGCTGACTTGCATAAGTCAGACTTCACACTCACAAGCAGTTCTGAGGAGATCTAAGAGGAACAGCTGTAGGACTACACGATAATACATTTTGGAAAGATTAGAAGACAATGCTTCGACTTGACTAAGAAATTCTGAATGTAGATTCTAAATTAAGGACGTACTGAAGAAGATCAAATTCAGATTGCAGTCATCTCAAACTAATGTAATGTTCAGTTGCCTTTTAAAAAAAAAAAAAATCAAGAAGCAAAAACATTCGGGAAACAAACAAGGTCTGTGACTTTGAAAAAAACAGAACACGGTTTATTTAGATAGATTTAGATGCTTCTTGACCTACTTGCCTTGGCCAGAGTGCTCGGCTTTGATGCCATGGTGAAGCCATGTGGGCCAAAATGTGACCATGAATCATCTACAGTAAACAAGGGCTTTGAAAAAGGGTTCACTTAACAAACTGAAAGAGTGATGCACTAATATCGTCGTCTACAATTTCAAGGTTGACAGCAACCTATTAAAAAAAAAAGAAAAAAAAGAAATGCATACAGCTCACTGGTTACTATCAGTAAATATTTATTAAAAATAAACTGCCAACCAAGAAAAGTAAAATGCTTAAACTATGCCAGCAGTGCCAGCCAAAACAGCATGAGGAGTGTTGTTGTCATGGGGGTGTGTGTTTGGTCTGCAATAATGTTTAGATGGCTGGTACAGTAAGAGCAGTATCCGCATAAATGCCAGGTTCCAAGGTTTCCAAGCAGAACGTTGCATTGTATCCAGATGATCAGCGTTATTCACTTCACCCATCAGTGGCTTTAGTGTTGTGGCTGACTGTTGCACATCACATGCTGGGGATGTGAGCGACTTGAAGAGCAGATAGAGGAGATGCATCACTGGAAAGTTTCTATTTTATGTGCAACATGTGGCTGCTGTTTTAATACACTATTTATGTTTGTGCAACAGTAAATCTGACTGATCACCTTGAGAATGGCACAACTTTGGTGTAATTAAAGAAACAGACTAATGCACAGCAGGGAAAACAAAAATTAGTTAAAAAAACCAACAGGGTAGACACAATGATCATTGTTTATTTTTGTCTTACCCATTTAGTTCATTTATTTACTTTTTACTTTTTATCACTTTTAAATGTATTTTCTGATTCATGCATATTATTTAACATTTCAAATGTAGGTTGTAGATCTGTTCTTTCATTCAAGACTGGTAATTCTTTTAATAAGACAGATAGTTATATCCCCCACAACCCTGAACTGGATAAGGAGTTGAGAAAATGGATGAATTGAACTGTGGATAGTAATAATATTGTGCAAACAATTTCAATGAAGAGATTAGCCAAATGAAAAACAAACTCAAAACGCATCTTAAAAACAATTAGAGTTTTCTTTTTTTTTTAAGTTAAAGCCTAAGAAATAGTTATTGAGGCAACTCATTTAAAATTATATATATATATATATATATATATATATATATATATATATATATATATATATATATATATATATATATATATATATATATATATATATATACACACACAACAATGTGTAAAAATATCTCTCAAATGATCTGATCACATGAGAGACATACACTTCATTAGGTACACCTGTTCAACTGTTTGTTAATGGAAATATCTAATCAGCCAATCACATGGCAGCAGCTCAATACATTCAGGCATGTAGACCTGACCTGCTGAAGTTCAAACCGAACCATGACTTTGATCATGGAATGGTTGTTGTGCCAGTAGTGCTCTACCATAATGTTTCGGTAGGTGGTACAATGGTGATATGGATGGTTTATATTCATTATAATTAGGGATTAGTAAGCCTTCTGAGACATGCAAGTCTTAGACTTAAAACAACAACAAAAAACAACCAAACAAATAAACAAAATAAACATACATGCACGCACGCATGCACACACGCACGCATGCACGCACGCACGCACGCACACACAAGCTCTAGTATATTAGTATGCAAACATAAAACACTTGGGGAAACTGTTTTAGTAGCTATCAAAAGTATCCAAGTCAATAGATTAAACCATCTGTTAAAATGCTGGGGATTTTTTTTTCTTCAGCCACTGTTATTGAGGAAATTCCAGCCCCATAAATACCAAACTATTTTTGATCTGGAAGAGAAATTATTACAAGTTGACAGTGTAGTATTGACTGATCAAAACAGCTGGAGGAGGCAAACCCGTTTCAGGGAAATACAAAAACAGCCAGTTCCTGTGTTTGTTGGTTGCACCTGTTTTGTTGTGTGCCAGCTTGTGATGAGTTTATTCTTATCAGAATATCTGCAGCGCCTCTGCAGGGTGCTCTCTCTGGGTTTTGCAGATGTGACAATTGCTTATGCCCAATTAGACAAACGTGCAGCATATGTCTGCTGAAGGTATTGATTCTGAAAGCGCCGGATATGAGCAAAGGTGCACTTTGAGCCACATCTAGAGCAGTGTAACCTGAATGCTCACAGGGAGTGTGTCATCAGGTTAGTCAGGTGCAGCTCTTATGCTGCAGAATAAAATTTGGCATGATGAATTCGTTTTAACTTCTGCTGCATGAAAATACACAAAAACAGGGTAGTGCCTTCTTTAATTCAAAACAATTCTTCATGGTGGTTCAGTTTTTGCACGCCTTCACTGAGTCTTCTCTGCTTTGTAAAAAAACCTCATCCTGCACCCAGATGTTAGCTTGGAACTGGTTAATGAATGAAAATTAGTGTTTCCAAAGAGCACTTCAGTAGACTGGTTTGGTTAGCTGGAGCTTCCTAGGAAATGTTTTTGTTCAGCTAAGTGCAATCACCCATCTCCAAAACAAAACACTAGACAAAGAAAGCTTATCTTAATGTTGCTTTTGTATTCTTACAGTGTTGCTGAGCTAATTTTTCCCCCAATGACTCTGTGTCAAAAAGGTGAAATCTTTCCAGTGTTTCATCTCTAGTTAGTGAGATAAAACACTGGAAGAGTCTGGACGTCCCCAAATCTTCTTCTTCTTCTTCTTACAATACAACATTGTCTTGACAAACTCTGCAGAGCAACACGGTAGCCTACACAAGTAAACAACGCCACTGCATTTATACTCGCTGTATATGGTGTATCTAGTGTGTCTTGTATTTCTCTGCCATCCCTACTGAAATGGACTTGCTCTACTTGGTCTTGGAGACCATATTGAACAATAGTTACAGTAGAGACAATAGAGCACATCTGGTGCACATGTGGCTAGCTCAGCTCCGCCCACAAAACACGTCATTGATATTTACAAACACAAAAAAAGTCTATACTGTTATACCACAAATTAAACTGAAGAGACACATAAATATGTCAGTAATCATCTATCTGTCTACCCATCTATCTATCCATCCATTCATATAAATGGGTAAATGTTTCAAAACCTTTGACTAGTACTGTATACGGTGGACTGTCCACTGCAGGTGGCACATTAATGCCGTGCTCTTGACACGTGCGCATTCGCAGGTAAACCCAACAATAAACGTAACTGCTTTGAGGCAATTCTAGTGTTCAAAGATATTGCTCCACACACGATGCATCCATTGAGACAGGTAGCACCTTAAACTATCAGCTTAAGTTCAAGTTTCCACTCTTTGACTCAGTCATTATCCTTTAGAGGCAGTGAGTTATGTTTTGTGTTCTCTGTCAACCAATAGTGAGGAATTTTTAGCCTTATCGGCTCACATATTTTTGCCTAGTGAATTTTTTTCCTTTGTTGAACCCACTGGTTCAAACATCAAAAGTATCAACTGACACAACACCACTGTGGAGGTCTAATGCAAGAATTTTTATTGTAAAATAGACAAATAAATAAATGAAAAAGGATACACCAAGCACTTCAAAGGTCCTGCTGCAGCAGGAAGGAGAGAGAAAGAAAGAGAGAGGGGGAGAGCTGAATAAAGGACTGTCCTACTGTATATAGGCCCAGCCCTAGGCTCAGCTTTTCAGAATGGAGATGGAAATGGGAAACACAAGAATATAACATGATACAACACTCCTGCCCATATAGATGGTGAAATAAACTCAAGAGGCAAGAACATAGCATGCTGTCAATAAAATAAATTAATAAATAAACAGGCCGCTACATATTCGCATTGGTTAGACTACAGAAACAATCTGCTTTGACAATGAATTTCTCAGTTTCTTCCTGTGGAAGGGTCATCTGCAGCTTGTTGATGCTCTTTTAAATACATCCCTGCAAATCACTGGGCAGGCAAGGAGGCAACCGTTGGTCCATTCAGTGAGATGAACAGCAGGGTTGAGTTATTAAATACTGTATATGAAAATGACTCACCCCCGTAATATGTTTTACAGTATCATGGACCACAAGTTCTAACTTGCATTCTAACTGATGCAGTGAATGTTGGTCAGGTTAGGGTTGGTCTTTCACATAGGAGTGTGGCTGCACCATGAGCTGCAAAGCCAACAAACCACATGCACGACATTTCTTCAGAAGTACCCTACATATCAAGGCGTTGTAGCTGCTTGTCTCCAATAGTAGCCCCGGTGCATGGCTGCAATGCAAAAATATAAACTAATAAGTTGCAGATCAGGGAATTTTAATGTACTAAATGACCAGAATATGTTTGACCCTCAGTAGTAATATTTGGAGGTATTTAGAGGTTTCTGTAAAATATGATGATCTAGTGCTCTGAATCCATTTTCTTTTTCTTTGACATTACTTTTTATTCTTGATAGAAGTTGGAAATAAACCCCCGTGTCTTTTTTCTGTCTCCCTCTACTCCTCCTACTCAAACACTGCATAATTAACAATTGGCATTATAGGGGTGATTAATGAAGTAAATCCCCCTCAAGTCACAGCTGTCACCACGTGGAACAAGTTTCCTGGCAGAAACTGTTCTTTCTCTGACTTATCATTCAAATCCAAGTTATGATGATTCTCTAAACTCAGATTGCTTATATGTTTAAACACAACCAAACCATGACCACCGTGATCCTAGATCTGCCCTATTTTTTAAAAACTTTCTGCAACATTTTTAGAAGGCAAGGACAAATGGTGTCAAGAAGTGGTGGTGGGGAGGTGCTGTTCTAGAGCAACATACATGGACCTAAATCACCATCATTAAAGAAAGCATGCTGTATTACTCTAATGCTTATGTTGCCCTATATTTTCCAAACTGATAGCAGGTCCTCTTAGACTAACTTGAATCACAACTGTTGTGACCTGTGGCATTTCAACATAACTCCACCCCATCCTTTTATTCTTGGTTATTCAAGTCCCAGTTTCATTTTTTTTTGTTACTAGGAAATCAGCAGACTGGAGAAGACAACCAAACTAATGTAATTCCACAGAGATTGTTACCTGTTTTCAGTCTTGGAGACTGTGGAAAAACTGAGGAATACACATTAACTGAACTTATGGTCATTTCCCATCGGGATCAAGAACGGCAAACTCATTCATGTGCCATTACCTCTGGAATGTCTCCAGTTGAAAAAAAGGAGCAGCCGTACATCACAAGCTGGCATTCACCTTTCAATCACCCCCCTCCCTTCAGCCCCTCACCCCTGTAATCATGTTAGCTCATACATAATCACAATTCAATTACTGACAGGAGTGTGACCCTTGCCTCCCAACATGCCTAATCTAATACATGTGTTTCCTAAAAGACAGAGGGATTCCTTGTTTCAGTAAAAAGAGGAGGAAAAAAAAACCATGCATCAATATGCTGAAATGTTGAAGCTATAAAAAGGGATGCCACTGTTTTCTTCTGCTGTCAGCCTGTGAATTCAACTTCTATTTTTAGCAAGACATATATTGTACTGTATGGTGATGTAAACACTTGGGTCAATGGATATGGATTGAAAAGGAGAGGAAAAACAGCAAGGGTAGTTAAAGAGGAACATTGCAGAGGTATAGCAAAGGCAGTAATGTAAACCTAAGAAGTGTGCGAGACTATCAGCCTCACAGTGTGCCACAGTGTGTGTGTGTGTGTTTATGTGTGTGTGTGTCTGGAGCCCTCTGAACTCCAGGACTTTCTGTAATCCCACTGTTCGGAAGAGTGGAGAGAAAACACCAAAGATACCTTCAGTCATAAATCTGCCTCTCCCCCCTCTTTGGCTGTCCCACTGGGTAAGGTAATGCTTTCCTGAAGGACTTTTTCATCTCTTCTCCATCTTTATCTCCCTCTTGTCGTCTTCTTCTCTTTCTTTTTGCCTGGTCTTTCTGTAATTTCCACTCTGTCACTTTCTGTCTATGTGCTTAGCAGCCTTGTGTCATTATTATGGGCCAATTTGTGTCAATGCTAACATCCCATTCATCACTGGGGGAATGGTTTCCGCCAGTTCTTGGGGGGGCTCACATACCTCACCTCTCACATTTTCACCATGGTGGTATCCGCTCTGCTATGGGGTCAGAGGTCAGAGTTCCAGACCTCCTGAGTGATCACTGACTTCTCTGGCTTCTCTGCCCACCCCCCTCCCTGCTCTCTCCAGCACGCCCCATCATCCATTCCTCGTCGTACCCCCACCAGTTCTTTTATTTTTCTGTGTTTTCTTCTCACTTGACTCCTCTTGGACTCCAGATGAAGAAATTTCCATTATGAATGACACATTTTCCTTCCATCTTTATTTTTACTTCTACTGTCATTTTAAATCCAATGAGACAAATCATTTTTGCTCTTTTTTTTTTTGCCCTGAGAAAAAAGCCAAATTTCTAGTTTCATAAGTTCAAACTTGTCTCACTGGCTTCATGTTTCTGTAGAGAGTTTCACCCCATGCTCTATTCATTATGTTTCCATTCCTAAGACTTCCCCTTCAGCCCCCTGCAACCCAAACCGAGTATCACATCAGGGGTTGACAGGCCTTACTCTCACTAACACACCAGTATGCGGGTTGATGGTTTATTTCTTATGAATGAAGGACCCAAACGTAAGTGCATTCCTGCCTCAGCTCTGAAAGGAAGCAGCTGGGTCTTTGGTGAGTTCATGTCAGATGTCTGTGTTTTACATACATGGCATATGCAGGAGAATTAAGCATCATGTGACAGAGAATAAAGGAACAAGGAAGAAGAAGAAACATATGGTTAAGAAGAATATCAACAAGAAGAAAAGGGCCCCAGGACGCTGATGTGCAGAGTATTACTGTGGAGATTCTGCCACACCACCAGAGGCTGCACCTCCTCTGAACACAAGGCCAGAACAAAGGGGAAATGAGGCAGATTTTAGGGTGAAGTGTCAGAATGCAGAGACAATATTTGCTGTATCAAAGCCAATTAACTGAATATTTTTCTTGTTTAGAGAATGGTAGAAGAATGTTGGCATGTCTGGTAGACTCTTGTGATTACACAGGGCAAAGATTTTGGAATAAGATCAAGAGTAAGACTTTCCTTGCTATAGCCTGAAAATCAGCAGCTGAGCTGAAAGGATCCTTGTTGTTGTGAAGTTTTCCTTGCTTGTTTAGATATGGTATTTGCTGTGTCTGTGCAGTAAGAGCTTGGCTCCAGCGTGTCGCAGGCTGCCAGACAGAGGCAGGCATGGCAAAGGAAGGCATGTGGGGCGTGCAAGTCCATCCGCATTTCTCTCTCTCTCTGCCAGCTTCTAATTATGCCCAATTACACCTTTAACACAAGTGGACCGCTGTGGACATTTCTCAGGGTGTGAGGTCAAGCATTTCCTGTGTCTGTGAATGACCCAATGTCAGGGGAATTGTCTTGAAGGGGCCTCCCTTTTCCCCTCCCTCCATCATTCACTCACTGTTTTTTTTTTCTTTTTCCCCTCCTCCACTAAGCCCCGATCACAGACCTCCACCATTCACCAATGAGCTAGATAGTTGGGGCTTAACCTCTGTGACTTACTAGAGCTGTCTCTCTCAAACACAAACAACCAGGAGAAGGCATGCACACTCTATCGCACGTACACACACGCATCCACATTCATGCATGCATGCAAAATGAACCTGCATATAAAAGTCAGATGCTTTTGCATCATGAAACTTAAGGTAAACGCACCAAATTTTATGCACTGTATCCTGCATCCGGCCTGACACTCATCCCTCTCCAGTAATACAGGTTCTCCTTTTCCTAACGGTCCAGTTCATTCCTTTTGTCTCCCATTGTCAACAAAACACCTCAAGGTGGTTTTCAGTGTGGCCCTAAATGTTAATTACAGATGCAATCTAATCCTATCTAATCTAATTGTCAGAGTGTGCTTGTGTGCTCCAACACGTATGAGTCACAACTTCAGAAGAAACAGCAACCCCCCTCACAATGGTAGTGTACCAACAGGTTGGGTTCCCACACCCAGTAGGAAAACAAATACTCCATAATCACCGCCTATCAAAACAGGCAACGTTGTAGGGTGAACCGAAAATGGTGCATTCCATGGGAAATCCATAGCGAGCAAGTACATGTTCACTCCTCCGCACTGACATTTCAGAGACACAAGGGAGAGATTAGAAGAACATATGGGAGGGCCACAAAACCAGGATGAAAGATGGGTGAGGGAGATGGGGGTTAGGCCCCCTATTTTTATAAGATGAATAGGTGGTTGAAGTAGCACCACAATGACTGAATGCACTGACTGAAGGTAAACCTGAAAGTGTTTCAAGTGTGTAGACTGGATCTTGGTGGATGATTTATTTAACATAAAAGATATGGAAGTTGCACAACTTGCTGGCAGACCAAGCTCATGTAGGAGGTGACAGTTTTGCAACGTGTACTGCAAAGCAGTTTTGTGACATTTTAGAACCCATTGTCCAACCTGTCTTCACGAGAGAGAGAGAGAAAAAAGAATGAGTGGATGCAAAGCCATGGGTACAAGCCAAAAGACTGGAAAAGAGGAGAGAGAGAGAGTAAGAAATAGTTTTTAGTGAATGAAAAATCTGGCAAGTAGATGGATGTTTTAAACATCTTTTGAACCATCTGTCTGCCCACCCACTGCAATCCTGCGAGTCAACATGCAGTGAATGCAGTTCTGAAATGACCTAGCATTTCAGCATGCCAAAAGACAGAAGTGGAAACAAATATGAGAAAAAAACATTTTTTTCTTAAATGCTGAGTAGAGGAATTTGGTTATTATTGTAAGGAGGGGAAAATGAAAGAGGTCATTCATGACAAAGAGCCAAGATATGAGGAAACCACACTTGTGTCTAAAACAGGGAAGACTGAGCCAAGTCTTAGTCTCAGCTGTTGTTCCAAACCACACATTTATCACACAGGCACTTCCCCAGAAAGAAAAGACCCTCATACACAGTCATGGCAGGGTGCAGACTTGCTGAAGTGACTAGATGAGCCTGAATACCAGAGAGTGGCAGGTCTGTGGGATGAAAGAAGACATTGTCTTGGTCTTTGTTAGTCCATGTGACTTTAAGTGCTGTCCCATGTTAAGGTAGAGCGAGCAATTAGAGGGAGATGATCTACCTGGCCAATACTGTGTGCACTGGATCCACACTGTGGTCCATATGAAGACAAGGAAAGCAGAACTGTATGGAATATAGCCTAAAGCTATTAAACACACTGTGTTTTCCTCCTTCACATTCTTCACCTTGGAAAAAATGAACAGGGTAGAGAAGGTGGAAGATGTGGGTGAGAGCAAGCGAGAGAGAAAGAGAGGGACAGACTCCAACCTCCACTATTCTAAAGAGCATTATATGTAGCTTTTCAGCAGGCTAACGATTATAGGAAAGCTTTTCCAGGTTTTGGCCATCTGTCACTTTTATGAGCAGTGTGGTAGGAAATTGGGTCTTTGGGTTGTTTGGCCTGGGAATAATGAGCCACTGAAAATGATTGTTATAGATGACCTCTCTGCACTGTTCTCATATGGAGCCAATCGAGACGCAGTTGCAGAGGCCTCCTAACAATCAAGGATAAATCAATTTGTTGTTATGGGTCATGGGGACGGGTGCTATAGGAGGCAGGCCTGGGAACAAGGTAATAAAGTACTGGTTATGCAGGCTTTTGAATGAATAAAGACCTTGTGCCAATCCAAGTATCATCTAAAACATTTTAATACTACACCCTGAAAGAAGTCTTGAAAGGAGTTGCATAAAAAGAAAAAAGGTACGTGTTTATAGCCATATTTATAGCCTTCAATTAAGATTATGAGAAATTAGAGAAGGTGCTTTGATGCTGAATGCAGGTAAGGACAATGTGAACAAACAAGGTATATGGGAAAAAGGAAGTGAGAGTGCCAGATGGAAGGGAGGGAATGATACAGGATGAGATGGGGACAAATAAGGGAATACCAAGGTGTGTATTCCAAAAAAACCTATCAGTCGTAACGCCAGGCCCTCTACGGATGCCCCTCAGACAAAACACCTGATAAGGTTGATGTAAAAGACATTCCTCAGCTGAATGTGTGTGTGCACTGATGAGGGCACGCTGTGTGGTCAACAGTGCTTACACTACCAATACCAAAAGTCTATAGGAAATTGTCATGGGGACGTGTAACAAAGATGACTAAAAATGCAAGAGTTTACCCAAAAAAGATCATGTATACAGAATTTTTTGTTTTTATGTCAGTGATTCTTGTGGAAAAGTGTGACATCTCTGGGCAATCTTTAATTCAATTAGCTACAGTTTTTATTAGCAAGTAGAGTAATGGATTAAAATTTAACATTCAGTAATTACAGTACAGTTGCTAATCTCAGGAATGCTCTGTAACACTGATGGTTTTTGGGGGTCAGCTGTTTGATGGGACACTTGATATCAGTCTGGCTCAGGATGCGCTGTTAGACATGAAGATGTGTTTTGCTTCTACAAAAACCAGCTAACTGCATTGTTCATTCATCCAGGAAGACTGGTGACTAAAAATCAGGCAGAACTCAACATACAGTTGCAGAAGTAATCGCTGGGTAATTTATGAGCTATACTCTCGCTAATCAGAGCCACAGTGCTAAGAACATTGCACAACGTCTGCCTCTATAGATGTCACCAAAAAACAAAACACAACAAAACCAAGCAAAGCAAAACAAAAAACAAATGAAAAATCCTTGTTGCTCTTTGCTGCAGGATTAGACATTGCTAGCCTTAACAGCAAAGCATGGAGGAGAGACTGAGATGGTTATGTGGCCACATTAATGCAAAAGGTGACGGGCAGATGACTCAGAGATGAGTGAGATGACAATGAATTCCTGTGAAAATACACAAACTGAAAACTGACAGAAGCTTGGCAGAAGAATCATTCCAGCATGATAATGATCCAAAGCACAATGCCAAAATTTCTAATGAAGAAAAAGCGAAAACTACCACCTAGCCAAATCTGTCACCAGACTTGAATACTGCAATTCTAGGCATTGGCAGGGTTCTGGCCATGTTACACAATTTCATCAAGCACCGTGTTTGATGACAATAAAGATTTTCTGATTCTGATGTTGATAACATGGCAACTTAGTCCTTCTATTGTCCTCACTAGAAACCTTCAGTCTTAGTCTTCAGTCTTAGTGACTGTGAAACCCCTTCTGTAGTGTTTTCAGTTCTCTAACAATTAGATAACAGATCTTAGCCTGCATCAGCAGTGACAAATAATAAGCAGGTAAGGAAAATGAAAGATAAATAGCAAATTATCAAGAAGATGTTTGTTGTTTGATGTTGAAAAAATATTTTATTAGTGTTTCAACAACAACTAATATGCCAAGTTTCCATTAGTACCTACTCAGCTCAGGTCGACTCGACTCGGCACAACTTGCCCTGGTTTCGTTTTGTTTCCATTACAATTGAGGACCAACTCAGTGTGGTTAGAGTTGATAGAGCAACGCGGCCAGAAATTTCGTGACGTAATTTGTTTGTGACTCAAAGTGTGTTAGCTTTTGTCTACACTGCTGTGTTGTGCGATGGTGCCCATGAGTAGCCATTAGCTCGGAGACCTCATGATAAACCTTCTCATTTCTCGTCTCATCTCCCGCCAAGCACAGAAATGTCTGCACCTCCTCATTCGACCACAGTGTTGGTTTGGGTGCCTCCAGTTTCTTGCTGTTGGGTTTTAAAAATGGCACGGTTGTTTCTGGTGAATGATGATGATACTTTATTGATCCCACAATGGGGAAATTACAGTTAACAGAACACCCATCCAAGAAGACAAACAGAACAAACATGGGGAGATAGGTGAACTGTGAAGAAGTTGCTCTCATGACTCTGCTAGTGATGACACTCCCTGGCCAATTAGTGGCATGATGTTCTCAAACTTCACATTTTCGGATGACCTCGGATTGCTTGGAACCCCAGCTAAGTGGGTACTAAAAAAGTATCTGGTACCTCGTACAGTAGGTACTAATGGAAACGTGGTAGTAGTCTCCCTTAAAGTATATCAAGTTCTTGTTTCTCATTCTCTCTCTGCAGCTTGAGTTATGAGGTGCCATGATCACTTGCTGCATGCAGACAGCTGTCCTGACAAACTGTGACAAGTGGGGGAGTGTATGAAGTGAGGGTTTCAGAATCTGCTGGAAGGAGATGGAGGCTGACTGGCCAGGATGAAAACACAGGTTCAGTAATAACATATGAAGAATCTCAATGAAGAATAAATACATTTAATTCCTATTTTTCCTATCTTTCCATCTATTAGCTTCCTGTCTATCTATCTATCTTTCCATCTATCCATCTATTTACCTATTTCTCATTAAGACTTAGTAAGGTGAAATTCTGACATACACAATGTGGAATTTTGAGATAATAACTTGAAATTTTGACATCCCTCTGCCTGCCATTTTTTCCTTTTTTTTCTCCCTTTCATTTGTGGAAACAAGTTTCCATTTTTTTTTTTTTTTGATTACCTGAAGTGCAAATTACTTCTCATCTTCTGCAACTCCCTCATGGTCACTTGTATTTAAAGTCCACTATCCATTGATCCATCTATCCATCCTCTTCCGCTTATTCTGGTCAGAGTCGTGTGCGTGTGTGTGTGTGTGTGTGTGTGTGTGTGGGGGGGGGGGGGGGGGGGGGGGGGGGGGTAGTAGTAGTAGTCAGGAATGAGGGAATTGCACAACCAGAAGGCAACATTGCAGACACTGAGGACAACTACAAGTACCTTGGAATCCCACACGCAAGTGGGAACCATGAAGAGGCCACTAGGAAAGCTGCAACTGCTAAATACCTGTGTAAGACAAGTCCTGAGGAGTCAGCTGAATGGGAAGAACAATATCCTAACAATCAGCACCTATGCCCTTCCAGTCATCAGATACCCTGCTGGGATAATAAGCTGGCCAAAGGAGGAGATATAAGCCACTGACATCAAGACAAGAAAGCTCACCCCAAATTCAGCACCTTAAGATTGTATGTTAAGTGGAAGGACATCGCGGAATGACAGGCCTCTGCATGACATGTACCACCAGCAGATAGAAGAAGTGTTTCCTATAAAAAATTAAAAAAAAATCCTACCAATGGCTGGACAAAGCTGGACTGAAAGATAGCACAGAGGCACTAATCATGACAGATTGATAGAGGCTGGGGTTGGCCACAGCAGGCAAGACCCCAGGTGCAGGCTATGCAGAGAAGCCCCTGATACAATCCAGCACATAACAGCAGGGTGCAAGATGCTAGCAGGCAGGGCATACATGAAACGCCATAACCACGTGGCTGGTATAGTATACAGGAACATCTGTGCTGAACATGACCTGGAAGTCCCGAGGTCAAAAATGGGATACAACCCCAAGGGTGGTTGGGAATGACCGAGCTAAGATCCTGTGTGATTTCCAGATACAGACAGACAAATTGGTGATAGTTAACCAACTGGACATAGAAGTGGTGGACAAGCAGAGGAAGAAGGTAGCAGTGCTAGATGTAGTAATACCAAGTGATAGCAAAATCAGAAAGAAGGAACCCAAGAAGCTCAAGAAATTCCAAGAGCTGAGAGAAGAGCTATAGAGGATGTGGAAGGTGAAGGCAACAGTGGTCCTTGTGGTAATCAGAACACTTGGGGCAGAGACCCCCAAACTAGAGGAGTGACTCCAGCCAAATCCAGGAATGACATCTGAGATCCGAGATTTCCAGAAGAGCACAATTTTAAGAACTGCTATGATATTGCGCAGAATCCTCAAGCTCCCAGGCCTCTGGTAGAGGACCCAAGCTTGGTATAGCTTGTGAAAGAGGGCAGTGTTAATTTTGATTTAAATATGTATTTAAACACAATAAAGTCAAGCTTGTGTCACTTTCTCTGTACAGTTTAACCATGTAGGTCAGTGATTAGAAGCCACTGTTTCACAGCACCTGCTGACACCCCACTGTATCAGGTTAGACTGTATCTTGCTTAGACTTTTAATCACTGTTCTGATGAAGCCCTATACAGCTAGCATAATGATTAACACAATGAATGAATCATTGATAAAACTTGCAGTGGATGGAATTATGTGGACTATAAAGTGTATGTTCATAATCGCTGATCAACATGCTGCAGTTCCACATACAGTGAAGTGGCATATAAACAGTAGCACATGCACAATCTGTTGTTAAACTTGATTAGAGATTATAGCTGTTCATTTTGTTTGAATGTACTATATGGCATGCTTCTTCAAATGCCATATGGAATACATGCACCAAATGGTGTGCTATCACACAGAGGCTGCACAGTCTGCAACACCTAGTCTGTACAAACCTGCCTCTTGCAGGACATGCTTTCCAATAGTGTCATGGATGCATCCTTCTTTTTTAAAAAAAAAAAAAAAAAAAAAAAAAAAAGACTATCTGGCTGTTGGTGTGATTTTGAGGCAGAAGACTACATGATATGTTTCAGAGTACCACCGACCATCAAACCAATCAATGGCAGAAGGCGTGCACATCATGGCCAACAGCTGTGAAGACAAGATGCCCATAATGGTCTTTCAGTAACATAATTTCAAAGGATTGGGACTACACATCTGCCTGCTGGACAGGGCGAAAAGTCAGCACAGTGTTCAGTTGAGGTTGCTGATAAACGTATTTTATTATGATTCATTTAATTCACAAAAACTAATCAAGCATGTACTTATTTCTCTAGAAGCTCACATTTCTTTATGTCTAAGATTCTTTGTCAGGCACAAAATGACAACATTCAAATTCAAGCTTTTATTTAAAATTCATTTAAAGCTTCAGTAGGCAGCAATATAAAAAAAAAAAAAAAATTTGAAAGCAGATATCTTCTCGTCTGTTGCTTTCTGTGCACTTCTCACCAGATGTGCACCATCATGCAAATGCTCTATGTACCTAAAAAAAAAAAAAAAAAGTACTGACTTTGGGCTTCATACGAATTTAGAACCAATTTCTTCCTGTCAAAACTCCATTGCTTAATTCAGTGCACCACATATTACTTTCCATGTGTTTTTGTCCTTAAACTTTTACACTTTTTTTTTTTTTTTTTTTTTTTTTGGTGTAGTGATACCAAAAACAAGACTATGTTGGGGAATGCCCAAATTTTTGATGCGATTCAGCATTTTTTAATTTCCTCTTAACAGACTTCTGCTGGCAATTATGACCACTAAATTTACCATCAGTGTTTTACTTGTGTGCCTTTTGCTTTATAGACCTTGGCATGTTGATATAACTTTCTTAAATTTCACACAAAGTGCAGTTAAAAAAAAAAAAAAAAAAAGGAGAAAACCTAAATAAAGTCCCTACAGTTGTTCAAAGCATCTCGGAAATTTTGGAGAACTTTGGATTGAGCTGTTTCAGTATAATTCTTCTAATTGCAGGCTGGGTCAATGACGTTGAGATGAATGCTCCGTGAAGGCCATACCATCCATTGCAAAGCTCCTTGACCATCATTTCGGTGACGATAGTACATTATGCCTCTGGCTGTATCTTTAGCTCATTACAAGCTGCAGAATTAATTTGGAGCTGATCAGATGGCTGTCTGATGGTATTACATGATAGAAAAAAATCAAACATTTATGTTCCTAAAATATTTGCAAAGTACTGTGTAATTTTCATTATCTATTTTAATGAATTTGCTATGCACCTACATAATACAAGGCTTTTTTCATCAGTAGCATAGAAGGTGAAGAAGTGAGACAGACAGACTGATCGACAGGCTGAAGAGATACAGGAAGAAGCAGAGAGTAAGACAAAGTAAGAGGAGAAGTGGGGAAGGGGAGGGCGCTTTGCACAAAGGAGAAGCCTGGATTAAGTCATGAGTGGCAAGCGACATAGGTTGGATTTTTAAAGAATGAGATCACATCCTCTTCCCTAAACAGAGGAGGAACTCATCCTCGTTTGGACAGGACAGCCAAGCTGAGTCCCGCCACTGTCTGTCTGTCTGTCTCTCTGTATATCTGTGTCTGTGTATGTGCAACAAACGGGACATCCATTACTGAGCTGAGACAGTGGCATGCAGCCCTGGCCCTACACACAGGAGGCTCCACACATGTCAGCAAGCTGCACACTGTGGCACACAACCAGGGAGTGTGTGTTTGGGTGATTCTGTGTGGGAAGTATTTTGCCTGCTTGAGTGTGGGTTTTTGTTGGAGTTTTTCACATGTAACTATGCACTACATGAATTTTGATGTGTGCATACACACTGATAACACTGATGGCTGTGTAACTCATGCATTCATACATATACAGTACCAGTCAGAAGTTTGGACACAGTCTCCCTTTTATATGAATGGGAAAGTGTGTCCAAACCTTTGACTGGTATTGTATATGCACGAGTTCTGCTCTCTAATCAGTTTCCCCAAAGCGCAGTGCATGTTTCAATTCAGTTTTATTTATACAGCACCAAATCACAACAACAGTCACCTCAAGCCACTTTATATTGTAAGGTAAATATCCTACAATAATAAAGAGAAAACCCCAACAATCAGACAACCCTCTATGAGCAAGCACTTGGCGATAGTGGGGAGGAAAAACTCCCTTTCAATGGGAAGAAACCTCCAGCAGAACCAGGCTGCTGGAGGTAGAACCATAAGTAGGCCAGCAATCTGAGAGTGAAGCGCTCTATTGGGGTGATATGTTACTATGGGGTCTTTAAAGTAAGATGGGGCCTGATCATTTAAGACCTTGTATGTGAGGAAAAGGATTTTAAATTTGATTCTGGAGTTAATGGGGAAGCAATGAACAGAATGGGAGAAATATGCTCTTGTTTTCTAGTCACTGTCAGTACTTTCACTGCAGCAATTTTGGACAAACTAAAGGCTTTTTATGGAGTTTTTAGGACAACCTGAAAGTAATTAATTACAGTAGTCCAGCCTAGAAGTAATATTTATCATGAACTAGTTTTTCAGCATCACTCTGAGACAGGATGTTTCTAATTTTAGAAATAATTTAGAGATGTTGTGGGGATAAAAGCATGCTCAGCTCCTTTGAGCTTTGTTGATTTCACAATCATCAGGACTGGTGGTCTCAAATTAAAACTTAAGCACATTTTCTAATACATATCTGCTCATTCAACCAAACTCTAAACATTTTATCTACTTCTTATTACCCTATGCCCAATTTAGTAGGGCCAATTAACCTAATATGCATGTTGTTGGGCTGTGGGAGGAAACCTCGAAGCCTGGTGCCCATATGGGAACCACAGGGGCATGAGGAGGGCCCCAGTCAGGGGTTGAGCTAGGAACCTTCTTGCTGTGAGGCACCAGTGCTAACCACCATACCACAATGCCACCCCATGCTGTTATATAACAAAAAAGGAAACAACAAAACAACAACAACAATACAATAACAACAACATTGCCTTTTCAGCATTTGATTTGTTGTCTTTTTATGGCTTCTAATTGAATATGATTTCAAATGATTTGCAAATCATTCTTATGTCTTGTGTTTATTACATGAACATGAAAAGAAATCTCTTAATAAAATACTTTGAAGAACTCATGAAACACAACACAAGTTTAAAGTCTGCTTTGTAGTCCAGTACATCACTGTAGCCACTGGTAACACTTTAATACCAGCTTCCATAAATTCTGACTCATTTATAGATGAATCATTTATGGAAACTTCCCAACTTCATTGTGTGCCACAGTGAGAATGTTAGGACCAAGTCATTGCTAAAATGTTAATGATTGTGTTAGGGCTGTAGTCTCCAGGTAGACTAGTTTGAGGGTATGCGCTCATCCAACCAAAGCCTAGAGTAGAGTCGTAGGTCTGACTGCATCCTGTCAAACAAATCATGAATGTGGTAAAACTTAACAGTCAACAAGTCCAAATCGCAAACTTGAGAACCTTTTGCCATAATCTAAACCTAAATCTAAAATGGTAAGCTAATTTGTGTGTGTTAGGATGCTCTGCCAGCGTTCGAGTTTGATGCTTGATGCTTTGAGTGTGAAGATATGGGGCATATATCAATATGTAACAGCACAGAACAAGGTGCATTTGAAGCCTAATTTTTCATCTAACAGAAAAATGGTATTACAAGAGGAATTAAGGAATTTATTGCTTAAAATAATGAGGCTTGTTAGCAGATGTGCCAGGATCATCAATTGATGTAGTTGCATTTTTTGGGAGCCATATGAATAGAGGCAGGTCCACCATTTCAGTATAAAACCACTTTTCCCACAAATGTTGTATAGGATGTAAATGCAAACAGAATTTAATGATTTACAAGTCATTTAAAGTCTACACTTATTAGTAATTACAACATAGATGACATAGATGTATTTTTTATGTGCATATTTTGAATTTGGTAGTAGCAACATGTAAAAAAACAAACAAACAAACTTGTAAGTGATGTACTCTTCTTTGAACAGCACTTAGTGTTCGGGAACTCAGGACACCAAATGCTGTAGCTCTAAAAGCAAAGAATTTTCTTATTTTGCTTCATAGGATTTTATCAGCTCAATTTTTGGGTTTCCTTTCTTATATTTTGTTTTTCGTGATGCATCAAATGTTTTCAGTGGGTGGCAGGTCTGGACTGCAGGCAGGGCGGTTTACCACCCAAACTCTTTTTCCACAGATTTGTGCTATTGGAATAATATTTGTATGTGCACACCTTAATAAGCTGCAGTCTGACTATGTACATTGGTGACGGATGACTTGTGGTGTGAAACATGCTACAGCTGAAAGTCTTTCCAAGAAAAAAAAAAAAAAAAAAAAAGGGGCTTTGTTTTCACAGGAATCAATGTCTATAAATCTTGTTTCCTGGGGGAATTCTATCACAAGGTGAACCCAAAGGATGCAGATTTACTTCTCAAAATTTATGTGGAGTGCAGTCTTACTTTTGTTATTGAAAAAGATGCAAACACTGACCCACTGGAACACACCAGGAATGCAGGTCTAATCTTGATCTCTATCACACATGTTAGATACCTATCCATTTCAAGACTATGAAACAAGCTTATTGGATAAAGTGTGGTGCACAGTGCCTCCACACGGTTGCTATTTCCCATTGTGCCAGTTTTCTATTTTAAAGAGATACTTCATAAAAAGCAAGTCTAGGTTAACCTTTCTCCTACACACTGTCCCTCCCTTCTTTCCTCCTTCCTCCCTCCATCTCTTACTCCTTCTCTCGATCCTTCATTCCACTTCCCAGACATAACTCTATGCATAGACACCAGGGTGCAGTAGTAAAACTCTGGCCTCTGTGAGATGTGTGGAGATGGTTTACAGATGGAGATGTTCTCAGTCTAAATGCTATGAAGAAAAAGATAGAGAAGACGAGGAGCAAATGGATGAGATGGGGGTCAAATCCAAGAGAGAAATCAGAACATTTGCAGCTTATTATGGGAATTTTCCTCCCTTTTTCCTCCCTTTCTCTCTCATTCTCTCTGTACCCTCATTCTACCCTCCCTCCACCCCTCCATCACCCCTCTCCAGACTGGGCTTTCACTTTGGGGGGCCCTCAGCTTCCCTCTCGGCTGATCAGGGAGCTTTCAAGGTACCCTGATGGATGCTAATGCTGGACTCTTTCAGATCGTTTTACAGCCGGAGCCTTTGATCTGCCAGCAGGCCTCTCTCCATGGGCTGCCTGTCCTGAGAAAATGTAAATCCCCGCCTTACAGACACCTGTGAAAAAAATACAGCAGAAAGGGGGGGGCAGAAAAAGAAGTTACTCTAAAGAAAGGGGGGAAGAAAAGATACAGTATTGTGACATTTGGAAAAAGAGGGCATAGTTTAGATTGCAGCAGAGTGACAAAGAATGAGATGGAAATTGTGCGGAAATAAGAGTGAGCTGCAAAAAGGGGACAGAACTGCAGAGAAAGGAGTAGAGAAACCGAAACATGGCTAGCAACAAAGAAGGGAAAGAGGAATGGGTAACACAAAACAGAGACAGAAGGGACATGGATGGATGTAATAGAAAGAAAGGCTACAACGACAAAAAAGAAGGAAAGTTAATCTAAAGTGCTCAGCATGGAAGACAGGGAGAATGGCTGGGAGAGAGAAAGCCAGATGAAAATAGTGGACTAAAAGTCGGTAAATGTGGGGACAGATGGGCAACATGACTCGGGAGGAAATAAAGAGAAAGACGGAAAGCGAGCCCAGACAGACATATGAGGCCTGCTGTGCAGCTCAAGGGGCGGATGTGTCTATACAGTTTAAAATTTAGGAAGGAAGAAATGAAAAAGAAAGTATGGTGAAGGGAACTCCAGTCAACAGAGACCGGTGACAGCAGTGAAAGAGGCCTCCCTCATCAGCAGCAGCAGCGGCAGGGTTCTGAATAGTGGGGCTGCTGCTAGACAGCTGGGTGCAGCTGATCTTTGGAAAGACTGTGGAAGAGCGCTTGTCTTCCTGCAGCCAGCTGCTGTGTGCAGAGGCCCTCAGTGACAGCACAAGGCTCAGAATTGATTACCAGGGCTGGCAGTTCAATGGGGTGGATGGATGGAGTGCAGAGGGGTCGACTTCTCTGAAGTAGTGTGCACTGTACAGCAGCAGCAGCAGCAGCAGAGCACAGCTGCCACTTACTGTAACCTCTTCCAAGAAACAGACAAAAAAAAGAGAAGAAAATAACAAAAACGACGACAACAACAACAACAAAAAAACCCACAACAGAACACAGAACAGAAGAGGGACTGTTATTGTTGTGATATTGTCTTTCTCTCCTCATTGTCCTTCTCCACACCTTATCTCCCCTGCAAGACAGACATTTCTTGCAGGGGAGATAAAGTGTGTCAGCAGTAGTATGAAACTAAAGCTCCTGTGCATCTTGCTAAACAAATAGGTACAGAGTTGCCGTACACCGTGTAGACATGAGGTTGCCTTGTATAGTTGCTGCTCTTCCTGTGTGAGGTGCAGGGCCTGCACTTGCTAACCTTATGCCTTCTAACCTTATGCCTTGTATTTGAGACTGATGTATAAAAGATCTCTTGTGAGTCAAATACAGCTCTAGTCCTCAATTACTTTTTAAAAATTTAATTATTTTATTAGATTCATAGAATAATATACAGGTATTGGGCTGGGAGTGGGGTGTTAAAGAGACCTCCACTGGCATGGCTAAAATTCTGGCTTTGTTGATCAACACTTTAGTTTCCTTTTGTGTCCACATACTTCTTCATGCGGTGACATACAACCCCACTGCCGCCCTAATTCTGCCTCCATCTTCCTGCTGTGCTATCAAAAAGGAATGATGTCATTCTACTTGCAGTTCCGCATGTGAATAAAACCAAACGCTAGGTCCACAGTAGCAGCAGCATCATTCTGTCTGAGTGTCTGTTCCTTGTCAGCCTGTCTGTCTGTCTGTATGTCTGATGAGGGTACATCCGGCCATCCTGACTTCACTGCGACTCCCCCAGGCCTGTGTGTCAGGAGGAAGGAAGGAAGGAAGGTCCTGTGGTCCACAGGAGGGAGGGGTTTTTGAGAAAAGGAGGGAGGAAGTCTGAAAGGGTGTCTTAGCTGGAGCTGATCCACTCCATTGGAGCCTCTCACTATAGAAGGGCTGTTTGGACATGGACAAAGCCAAGCACAAGTGTGTGTGTGTGTGTGTGTGCATGTGTGCGTGTGTGTTTATCTGTGACTATGCATCAAGATCATCACAGAGAGCGAACAAGTTTTGTTGTATTTATTGATGGCTCAATTCAAAACATTCAGCATATAATTCTACCTGACCCACTGGGGACAATAGATTGTGTGTCTGTGTGTGTGTGTATTTAGTGTATGACTCAGTGTTTCTCTTACTGTTCATCAGATGGTGACAGCTTACCACAAAGGAAATTCAACTGAGTCATCATTTTCTTCAACTGCATTAAACATGGAGGGTTTAGCACCTTCACAGGCGCATTTATGAGCAGGCAAAACCTAGAGTGCGATTCATTTTGGTCTGAGAAAAGCATCTACGTGTTGTGGGAACAACCAAGAGCATCACTCTGGAGATTTTGCTTAGTGGTCTATGTCCGCAAGTTGCATTTACAAGAGCACACAAGTGCTGATATTGTCTTTTCAACACAAGCAATTTCTGCAAAAGGAAAATCGAAGTGTAAAAGAGGTGGCAGAAGACTGCAGCTGCTAGAGAAGTGCTAACAACTGCCAGCAACAGATCTCTTCTGCTTTTGGCTTTGTCGCTGGAGAGCAGGGAAGAATTAAGTACATATTGGAGAATGCTTTGGAAAAAGTCATTTCCTGGTGTGAGCAGGGGGTGGCTGGGATAAATACTGCCATGCACAGAAACACACAATCCACTGCACTGCTTACCAATTGCTACAGGTGTTGTGCCTGCTAGACTGGTGTTACTGGTTTGATTCCTAGAAGGAAGGGGGAGGTAAGTAATCGAGGAATGAATGGCAGCTGCATTTAAAAAATGCTGCTGAGCACTCTTTTGGAAAACGGTCAAACTTATCACAGGCTCATACTGGGGTTTGACCTTCCTAGAGATGCAATAATAAAATCCATTACTATATAAAACAAAAAAATTCAGTAAACTACCATTTAAAGCTTTTCCTAGTGCAGAAAATCCAAGTGATAAGAGTCACTACAGACTATTTTACACTTGTTTCAAGCTAAAATAAAAACATTTTACATCTTGAGTTTGAGTGCAGTACATCTGGGTGTCTGAGTGAGACATTCTTTCTCAGTGTTTAAAAAAACTCCTCCAGCATTGTCTGCCAGTTACAGTTAAACTTCAACCATAAATCAACACATCACTTCCTGTATTGAGTCATTATTGTTTTGTTGATTTATAATTTCTATCCTTTCTTCTGTGTATTCAGCTGATAAGACTTACAGTCGGGGCTTGAAAAGGCACACCCTTGCCTGCTCTTGTCCAGCTACTAAAAATAAATGGTGAAGTAATGAGAAAAACACTGCTCTATTTACATTCTGGTAACTTACAGCCTCTACACTGACTGCAGTGTTGAATCTGTGCTAAATGACTGAGGGGAAATTTCACTGCTTTTTTTTCAGGCCAAAGGACATGGGGAAATGGTGAAAAACTGAACATGCTGCAGACAGAAAGAAGATGAAGTGAGCTGAGTGATAAAGATAGAAAGAGCATGACTAAAACTGCCATTTAAAATAATATTTGATGCAAAAGAGGAAGAAAAGGGAAAAGAGGAGGGGGGAATAGAAGAATCCCCATGAAGCTTGTGTGTGCATACTGTGACATCTCATTCCTTCCTAATAGCCAAAGGGAGGTGGGGCCAGAGATAAGAGACACTGCAGGCCGGATGGCAGATACAAATCACTCTGGCTGAATTTATGAATGATTGGGATCAGAGGGGCACGTGGACAGATGTGTGCTCAGACCATGCAAGCCATCACGCATCTCCTCTGATGACACCGTAGTTCTCAAACAGAGAGAGCGAGACAGAGATAGGTGGAGAGAAAACAGCAAAAGCCAAGATCACAGGTTCTAAGATCATCAAGCTGCAAAAAATGCATAAAGGAAGGGGGTGTAGCAATGCAGAAGTACCTAAAACCTTCATTTTGTCCACTGACCAGCAGGGAGTGATTCCCCTCATTGCAAAAATAATTCAAACTTCACACAAGTTTCTGAGAAAATCATCCAACTACTCAAATGTTGATAATCTTAGTAAATATATGTCTGACAAGTTTGTGGTTTCAATTCCTAGTTTCAAGTCATTTACGACTCTATGGTGTTCATTTTATAAAGTGAATTAGATGGTAACGCAGGGTATGCTCTGTGTAGATGTGGCTGGATTGTGACTGACGAATCATTATAGTCAGACTGTTTGCTGACAAACAATAAAACAAGATGACTTTGGCCACATAAGAATTAAATACAGTAGACCACAAATCACTCTTGCTATGTCCATTGTTTAAATACAGTCTATGCTTGACATACTAGTAGCAGTCAAAAGTTTGGAAAATTCACCCATTTATATGAATATGTAAGTGTGTCCAAGCTTTTGACTGGCACCGTACATGAGCATACACTAAACATATTTACCAGGTATGACAGCATGGCTTCTATCCTATTGTTTACACCTTTTGAGCGTGTGTGTGTGTGTGTGTGTGTGTGTGTGTGTGTGTGTGTGTGTGTGTGTGTGTGTGTGTGTGTGTGTGTGTCATAATAGTAAAACTATGGCAGGAACCACTACAACTTTGATTTGTATGTATCTGTACATTGGATGGAGTTTGTCACCATAACAGTCAAAAACTTTACTAGTGTATGGCTGATATTGCAATGAAGAAGTTTTCAAAAAAAGCTTATCCTGAGAAATCAGTGGTTTTGTGGCTGTTCTGATGACATTTCAAAGTGGTCTTTAGTTTTGATCTGAAGTTACTGGGCTGGGCTGCTCGAGCTCCTCTGAGCACGGGTATCACATCAGTGAAGTGATCAGGAGTCAGATGAGCTTGATTACACGGAGTAGGATCACACTCACCTTTAACGACTGAGGATTAGCTCCGTTTTTTCAGTCTGACTTATTGCTCTGTTTCAGAGTTATGTTCCTTCATGTTCCTGCTTTACTGCTTTCATCAAATGGAATCTTTTCTCAGCAGAAAAGCAAAATACGATTTTAAAATATCTGTCATGAAATATCTGTCATAATAAAATACAGACAAATAAAATGCTTTATGTCCAGAAACCACTCCCTGTGAAGTGTTTCTATGAAGAAGACCATTATTACTGCTAACTTCATAGCTTAGTGTCTTTATGCAGGAAAAAATACAATAACTTTTGCATTGGAGCATAAAGTCTCGGGATTTGTTTAAACGGCACATTTTGCAGTCAAAATCCATCAAAAATAATGTCTCCTAGTTGTTATCCAGCTTTTTTTTTGACTGCACAAATAAAGACAGCGTAAAGTGTTTAGTTCCATGCAGTAAGAATATCTCCAACCATCTTGTTTTAAGCTGGAAACAATTTAGAAAGTCTTGGATGAGTAAAATAATCACATTGCACAGCCTTGATTAAGCAATTTAGGGACTGATGGGGAGCAAAATTGTTTGATATGGGTAACTAGTTTCAGCACTGTGCACAAAACATATCCAGTCTTTATCTTATTCCACTACTGATTTCACTTCATGTAAGTAGAGGTTACCCAAACCAAACCACCTGATGATGAAACAGGAGGACTATTTTGCTACTGCTCAACCGCCCCTCACCTCCCAAGCCTCTAGTGTGGAAAAAGAAGTAAAAAGGAGCTTGTTTGCATCTTATCTGCAGGAAATAGCATTAGCCAAAATTGTACTCTTGGGTTGGGGCTTGAAAGGGATGGCATGGCTGCGGCCATCATTAGTCCTGTCCCCCGACGTGTGGCCTGCCTCTGATCCAGAGCCAGGGCTGGGCAGGAAGGCAGAAGGTGGGCAGAAGAGGGTCGGCAGCCCTGGGTGGGCTTCACCACTTTGGCTTCACTAATGGGCTGGCAACCATCAACCTGGTATGTCGGTATGCAGGCCACCAATGCTTGGGCCTACGTCAGGGGATTTAATAATAAAAAACAAAAAAAAAAAAAAAAAAAAAATTGGCCGAAGCAGATGACTGAGAAACAAGAGTAGCTACCCAGCCCACCAAGCCACACTTACTGCCACTGTCACTGACCATCCATATCCCATCTTTCCACCTCTGATTGAAGTGAAGCTAGCAGAGCATTAAAAGCAGTGAGTTAGTTCCGCTTAGTCCGCACTACTCATTGTGATTTCTGTGTTCATCTTTCCATGTTTTCTTCTTCTCACAGGGGGAAAAAAACAGTCTTTCTCAGCTCTCTCACATCCCACAATGCCCTGCACTGCTACCAATGAGAACTAAATCTTTTCCCAGCAGTTTCCACAACGGCAGCTATTTTTCCCATGCTCTCCTTTCAGAGAACCCATTTGGGGCATTGAGGCTATCAGACTGGACCCCCCCCCCCCCCCCCCCCAAAAAAAAGGAAACAAAACAAACAACAACAACAAAATAACTCTTCACAGTGTCACCACACCATTGCTGTTTCTAATTACACGCAAACCTTTCCATTAGTGTAAACAAACAAACAATGTTTTTGAACAATGGTCTCCAAGCAGAACTCTTGTTTTCTTTGAATATATAAAATTAAGTGTTACATGATTTATGCTCAAAGAGATGATTGAAAAGCAACACCTACAGCCTCTTTTGTGACCAGCGTATCAGGGTTAAAGGCTTGGCTGGCTTTGCGGCAAACCTATAGCCTGTCATTCAGATGAACAGCCTTGTCAGTAGGAGAGGCATATTATCATTGCTCCTAGTATTTTACAACAGAATTATCCAGTAACAACCCAACTCAAGGCAGTGAGCAGCATCATAGCCAGAATAGAGAGGTGAAGAGGACACTCATGTCTCCTATTGTACTGTAAAGAGGTTGTGATATACAGTAAAACACAGGAAGCTGAACAAAAACAGGAAGTCAGTTAAATCTGTATTTTATAAGAGCTCGTTGATACTATAACAAGAGGTTCTCACAACAATGAGAAGAAAGGCTGTGACACCGCGATGCAGAGTACTGGCCTGCTTATCAGAAGGCTTCTATTAATACCAGTGAGATTTTGTCCCCATGTCCCCTGAGGGAGAAAGATGGAGGAAGTCATTGATTCTTCCCACCATAATCTCTGGGAAGGACAGAACTAGAATTTTCCCTTTTGGGTGACAAGGGTTATTATTCTAAAATTTTGAAAGGGCCCACACAAGAGCTTTTTCTGTGGCATTTTCAGAAATCAGTTTGATCCACTGTAGCACCAGCAGTCATTATTCAAGCCTCCACTTCCCAAAACTGTGGCTTGTTCTCCGGGGATCATTTTATTTATCAAAAGCTCTGTCACTCTCTAACCACAATTTGTTGACATTTTACCAACAGGAAATTGGTAACAATGCATTTATTTAAATGCCTAATCCTTATCTTCTTGCTTATTGGACAAGGTGCTTTAGTGGAACTGTAAATTATTGTTACACAGAAGCAAAGGCAGAAGTAGCAGGGTGTTCTTAGAACATGGCAACAAGTTAATTGTGCTGATGACAATAATCTTTTCCTAAATTTAACAAAACAATCCCAAGAGTAAGTCCCAAGATACTTTTGAAAATGCTCATAGCTGTTCTGACTGGTAACAGGATTTGGTCTATTTGTATTTAGACCACAATAACAGCTGTATTTTTATTAAACCCAGAAACAATCAAAACTTATGAAGATTTGGAAACATATAAAAGCAAAAGTTATGACATACAAAATGAAGAACAAATAAAGAATATTTCTGCAATATTTCTGGGTCAGTGATTACATTTAGCAAAACTGCAGTATTCTTCCTGTAGGCCCACCCCCCAGGAGGTGCTGTAGGGGTCCAGTACAATGTATGTCAGTTGGCGGTCCCATCCCCAGAGTTTTTCCATTAGTCAAACCTTGGATGCAGGAGGAACAATACGGTTTTCATCCTGATCACAGAACACTGGACCAGCTCTTTATCCTCTTGAGGCTATTTGAGAATGTGTGGGAGTGTGTGTGTG